>NC_140123.1:130256262-131456262 GCF_964035555.1 Netta rufina
AATGTTGGGAAGGCGGGAGGAGGGCTGGTCTGTCACAGGTAACATAACCTGCTTGCATAGGTACTGTTCTGGCCACATCAAGGACCATTTGCTAGCACAGAGTATTTCCAATAGAAAATGGCAATTATGGGGTAGTTTCAGGCAGCTGCACTGGTGCATTAGCACCTATGGTTGGTGTCAGTGGCACTGGTGTAGCAGCACGGGATTGAGAGTGTGTGCATGAAGGCAAGGGCTCAAACTAAGCCCTCAGAAGCCCCTCCTGCCCCCCTGCCAGAGCATCCCCACACAGGGATTTGTGTCAGTTTAGCTTCACGCTATCAGTGCAACTTTCACAGGCAGTGAATGCCTAACCCGCCAAGGATAAATCAATGCCTCCTGTTGTATTTAGCAGAGATATGACTTAAATACAGTAAGTAAATCAAAGTAATTATTTAAAATTAAAATGATTTAAGAGACTTAGTCTGGGAGAACGGCGTGGTGGTAAGAGAAGTGGGGTGGAGAGGCACAGGACTTCAGCAGACTACTCCTGACTCTGTCAGAGGCTTGCTCTACAACTTCAGGAAAATTACGCAGCCCATCTCCAAGACTGCCATAATAATACCTACTTCAAAGGGGTGTTAGGAGGCTTAATTCATTAATGCCTGCAAAGCACTTTGAGATCTTTGGATTAAAGGCACTACAGCAGTGCAAAGTATTATTAGCTACAGGAAAAAGCTCTCAGGCAAGCATAGCATTAAATGTCTGTGGTTTAAAAAAAAAGAAGGGAAAAAAAAAAAAAAGATGGGTAAATTGTGGGTGGGTGGATGTTTGGTGGTTTATTTTATTTTATTTTATTTTATTTTATTTTATTTTATTTTATTTTATTTTATTTTATTTTATTTTATTTTATTTTATTTTATTTTATTTTATTTTATTTATTATTATTTTTTATTTTCCTGTGGTTTCCATTAGTCAGATCTGGGCTTTTTTAAACCAAGGCCAAGGGTGCTACAGCCCAAGGCTCCTGGAGCTTCCAGGTTGGACACATAATTGCTTTGACTCTGGGCTTCTTTTTAATCTAAAGTCCCAACTTTGTGGCTCAAAATCCTGTACTACTTCCCTCTAAAGTCATACTTATCCACTGAATTAAATAACAACAACCATAAGAAGAAAATAGTTTTGCCTTGTACAGATTAGCTGCTTTTTTTTTTTTTTTTTAAGTTCAATTTAAGCATTCATTCTCTTAAAGAAAAACATTATTTTTGACTTGAAAGGGGTAGGATTTTCATCATTTCTAATTTTTCTGAATCCAAAGGTATTCAAAATGCATAAAACAGGGCCTTTTGTAGTTACCCCTATACAGATACTCCACCTACTGTGAGTGCAATTACGGTGGACAAATTGTGATGGACAATCACAAATGGACTAAATGGAGAGGCATTATTTTTAAATAGTGCCTTGGTCCCAAGTATAATTTCTTTCTGATAATAATGAAATTTTACAAACAACCACCTGAAGTGGTTGTTTTCCGCAGGTCCAACTTTGTCTGGTTTTCCCATGTGGCGCCTGCAGCAGCGTCTGTGTACTCACATGGGAGCACTGGAGCCCTGTGGGGCAGGGGTGAGCAGGATTTTGGTGAGGACACAAAAAGGTCTCCCAAAATAATGAGCTGAAGAGCAGTCATAGAGCTGTCACATTTACTTTGTTAACCAGTTCAATCCAGACTTCAAGGTTTTTATCTTCTTTATATCTTTGAAATTTCATGAGAACAATTGCTGACTAAAAAAAGAACAAAAACAAAAACAACAGCCCCCCAAAGAAAACAATGTACCATAGCAATCTAGACGTATTTTTTTAAGTGTTTCTGACTTTGGTGAGGAAAACCTCTTAACTTTACTTTGTTTCCAGGACCCATTGAAAGAGAACACAGGGGAAGTGAAGTATAAGTGATTCTGGCTCCCCAAGATGCTTTGTTTCACTGCTGATAGAATATGAAACTTCATGTAGGTGGTGGGTAGAGCCATCATAACCTGCTTTCTTCTGAATGAATAAGGGAGGTCAATATATTATCGTATCAAGGAAGAAGAAATTACATAGGCGATTCCCCCACAGACAATAAAGACAATTCTGACAGCATGATCAAAACAACTGTATAACTTTTCTTTTCTCTCCTTACAGACACACCAGTGTTTAAATGACAGCTGAAAGACGATGATGGACTAAACACATTATTCTCTGTTCCATCTACTTTTTTATAATAGAAATATATCTTGAAGACTATATTCAAGTTGATCAAATAATAAGTCAATTTGTCAATAAAACAGATTAGGCAACCTGTCTGCAGAGATGATATCTGTCAAACAACATATTTTGTTAATACAGTCTGGAAGCAAATGCCTTCATGAAAGACAATACAAAGAAAACCCAGTGCCATTTATGAGTTTATTGAAACGCAGCTCTGAATTTGCTTTCACTCAGTAATAGATGGTTAGACTTTTTTTTTTTTTTTCTTTTTTCTTTTTTCTCTAAGTTCTAGTTGCTAGTTAACAAGCCACAAGTTGGAAAAGACTGCAAACAAGAGTTAATGGTGGGCTCAGCCTGGTGAGCACTGTCTACTGCTACAACGTGGATGTATTTCCAAACATCTTGCAGGAGTGGCTGGATGCTGTCCCTCAGTCCCAGCCACCCTGACCAACCTGGTGGACACAAGCCATCATTGGTGTGGGTGTGGGTGGAGTTACTCCATTTCTGCATGTGTTGTTTGTCCTCCCGCCTCACTACCCATGTTGCCAGCTACTTGCAAGACATTTACAGCATCGACTGATCTGTTTTGTCATATCATGAGCCGTGATATCACTGTGCTCACCAGATTAAGCTATGATGCTTTGACATATTTTGTACACTGATGCAAATCATCCTTGGAGCTGTTGGGCATGGCCTGACCTTAGCTACATGGTGGGGGGAGGCAGGGGAGGGTGAGTCTCTCAATTTGCTAACATGCGTCAGTGAACAGAATGACGAAATACAGGTGAAGTGTTTGAAGACAATTGCCAAAAAATATGAATTCCTAACTCAAATGCATCTTGAGTTATTCCATATAGTGTATAATCCATGGCTGGTAAAGGCAAGAACACAGACTTGAAAATTTCCATTCTGAGCACTAGGAACTTAGATTAACCAGTCTTGGACATTAGCAGAAGTTTTGGCAGGTAAAGTTTGAGCCAGCTGTTGTACTTGGGTGGTTCTCTCCTTCCTCCCTATACTAATGTCATATTATCCTCAGGAAAGTGGCTGATTCAGAAACACATATTCTTCTTTCTTGATTGAAAAGAAACATGTGATATACAATAATAGGTTTGAAGGTTAAATTGAATTGTCTGGGGTTTTACTTTATTTTTTAAATTGAACTTGGGAAGCATTTTGTTGCTGAACTTTTTGATGCAAAACATGCAGTCTAAGGAAAACTGGAGCTACTGAAAAATGTGACAGGGAACTCCAACAAGAGGATCAACTGTGGTGGTTGAAAACCAAGCAAATAAACAAACAAACAAAAAAATGCTGTCAGAGATGTAAGTGCTTTTCCCACCTAAACTTACCTCTGCAGACCAAGGCTGCTGTTAACAATTAATGAGCTAATTTGCTACTGCTTTCAGTAATGCATTGATGCACTGTGGGAGAGAAAATCTTTTATTCAGAAAAAAATATTTCTAAAGCTTCAAATGTGGAAACTATACCACAAAAGGTATAGACTGATAAAAAATAATAAATCTCCTTGGGAATGCAGAAGAGTGGATTTAAAGGGTGCACTAAAAAGAGATGGCTTTATAAAATAAAAAAAAAAGTCAAACTGACTGTCAAAAATTTATGTCAAAACATTATTTTTTGTAGTCAAATTTCAACAATAGTCAAAGACATTCCCATAAAGTGTACTATTTGGTTCATTCATCTTCTTGTGGTGGAAATCAGAGTTTACAAAACTGGATGGCACAGCCAGTAGGAATCTGAGCTTCCACCATTAATTTCTCCAGCCCTCTGAGTTTATGTGACTACACAGCAATGTCAAGAGTGCTTAATTATCCACCCAGCCCTACAAACCTTGAAGCACAAGATAGCCAGCAATCCACTCTCATTCAGAATAGTTTGGCATGTCTCCACATTGTAACTAACCAGTGTTACCCCTAGCAATTGCTCTTTATAGCAAAAACATGTGCAAAATGTCTTCATTCAGCCTAGTAGTATCATATGTCAATCAGATTCAGGATGCAGAACTGGCCAGCAATATCCTGAAAAAAAAATCATCTTTCTTGTTTGAATCACTTTGAATTAACTTGACTCTTGTCATGTTACTGGCAAGAATATTCTCTCTTGAGCATCTGATTTCTAATTTTTTCCTCTTCCCCTCCCCCCCCGCCCTTTTTTTTTTTTCCTTGGTCTTTGGATTTGTCTGCAAGTTTCAATGATCTGTTTAAGCTTTACAAGACCAACTTAGCCTGGGGCTTTGGCAAGCAATTTAACATTGTCTACATTGCACTGAAGTTTATCAACACCTTTCAAAACTTCTGCAAGTTTGTAAATCAAGCAGTGGTTCATTCTCCAGAAATAATAAGGGCCTAGTTTAGTTAATGTATACAAACACAAATGTCATATATGTACGATACATGCAGGTATGTATGACGTATGTATATTTATATTTAATGACAGTAGGCATTTGCTGTGTGTCATAATGACAGCACTGAGACCTATCAAACTAAAGTCAGAGATTGACAGCGGCTATCCATCTCTAAAGGCCTATCAGATATATATATATATATTTTTTTTACTTTTGTTGTTTGTTTGTTTGTTTGTTTTTGGTGGTTTTGTCCTGTCCTTTGAAAGGGAATGACAGGGCTGACACCTCATGCTAACATGAAGCAAGTACTGATTAACTACGGTGTAGCACTGATGTGATTTTCATGCACTTCTGTGAAGAATTACTCTGTTCTCTAAGACTAATTTATCCTTTTATTTTTTGTTGTTGTCTTAGGTGACTTTGTTATGATTCACAGATGCACAAAGTATAATGCCAATTTTGTCGTGTTTCTTCCAGATCTAGAGGAAAAGATATTTCTTTATATTAAAGTCCTGTCAAGATACACCCCTTTCCAACAAAGCAGGGAGAGCCATGTGTAACTCATAAGGAAAATGAATGCTGCTATTGTTTACAATAAATCAAAAATTGTTGTTTTATTAGCACATTTTCAGCTTCTGTGATGCTTTCACAATCCTCAATATAAAGTAGGTTGGTGGATGGCTCACATATCCTGGATCTGGAGGTGAGACCTTCTAGGATCCATCCTAGATACTGTGAGTGTGGATCACACACTGGGTGGGTTTTATGCCATCATGCCAACTTGTGTCAGGAGTCATCTTCTGTGCAGCCACCACAGAAATGAGTCAAAAATTGCAATTGCAGCATGTACAGAGTAGTACCGCATACACATATAAAAATACAGAAGGAAGGCTTCAAATACTATATAATATCTGTACAAACTTATGTAGCCCTCCTCGGGCAAATGCATTATGCTCTAGTCTCTAACTACATGGTTATTTGCCCTTTTTTCTTCTTGGGGCCTTGACTTAGAGCAGAGCACAAGATCTACTGACCTCACCAAAGAGCCAGAGCCAGAGCTTCCCTTGAGCCTCACTGCTCCAAATGTCTTCTTCACAGCCTACCATGTGAGCCCTGCCGCAAAGACAAATCTATTGACACTCATCGGCATGAATTATTGTATTGTTTGAATTTTTCACAACTATATGCCAACTTCATCAAATCTCTGGAAGGTCAGAGAGTACGATAAGCATTGTTCTGTTGATGGCCAGTGAAGGCATAGTGAAATTAAGGTCAGGTAACAAGTGGATAAACCCCAAACCTGCCTGTTCATTAGAGCAGTGTGTGAGGGCCAGCCTTCTTTCTTCAGGGTTCAGTTGCTACCCCAAGCACCATGCCTTTCCACCAGGCAGATTAAGCCCCCACTTTCATTTACACACACAATCAATAGCAAACTGTGAACATTTTATCAAGAATAGACAAGAGAGAGGAATTTGTGCATCCTTCTCATTTTATTATTCTTTCACCCACTGTCATTATTTGCCTCTTATATCCCACTACAGACACCCTCTGCAACAGGTGAGGCAGAGGCCCAAACAAAAGGTGTTACTACATTGCTCCCCCTCTGCTGGAGTAGCCCCCAACTGAGCAATATGGTGAAACAAAGTTATTGCTCTTGAGCAACAGAGGCAATGACAAAACTTCACACTGAAAGTTTGTTGATAAAATTTGCAATTTCCTAACTGCAGAAGTCTTGGTGTGGCAATCATCATCTTACTTCTTACTGCAGCTATTTCTCCACAGTCTCAAACACATACACAAATACAAATATACACACTATGTTCTTTGTCTGGATGGCTTTTAGAGTGTCTTTCATGCTATTTTTTTTCTTCCCTCAAAATGTCTCCCTTCCACCTGCAAATGGTAAAAGTGGCAGGCAGATGTTCTCCCACAGAAAAATCTCCAGGCCCAGCACAGTGCCATCTGATGTCAGTGTCAGTGTAAATCCTTCCTTTGACCTCAGCTGGCAATAGATCAACCCTCTCGCTTTTTGTGGCATTTCTAAGGGTGGAGGAAGATTATTTATTTGTATAAGGCAAGAGTTATTGAATTTGCTGTACCTGGATGCTACACAACTCTTTGTAATCATTACCAACAGATGATGTCACTGAAACTTATTTTTATGTCATTATCCTCACCCAAGGTAAATATGGAGCGCTGTCATGCCATTACGTGATGTAAATATGTCATCATAATTTGTCTTTACACATCATAAATATTTTATTATATGACATTATTACACCTCCAGATATCTTTTTCCATATGAATAGTAATTACTCAAAGTATTTACTGTAATTATGTCACTTGATGAAATTACAGTAATTACATCGAAAAATGATAGCCCATGACTAATGAATTAAAATAGCATGGAAATTCGCATAAAAATGCCATTAAAATGTTAAGGATCTGAGGCAAAATCACAAAAGCAAGGAAATTCATAATTAAGAATTTAATCTCCAATAACATTGCAGGGTGCCACATTTTTAGATTATATCACAGAAGGAAAAAAAAATAAAGTAGAGTGGTATTACCTGAACAGGAATAAAGTAACTCAAAAGTGAACTGCCACAAAGCATAGCCTGGCATTTGGGTATATGCAGATATAGAAGTATATGCAAGTTTTGTCTAGCAGTATTCAATGATCTTTCATTAGGAAGAAGAGGCAATGAACCAAAATCAGAGGTAGGGTGGGGTGCTGTCATTTTTGTGGAAGTTTTTATCTGAGAACCGTCGGGGAACATAGTTTGGTGAGGGATCAGGATAAAGTCAGAAAAACACTGCAGCACAGACCTGAGGAGCAAGAGGGCTGGCAAAACCCAGAAACATGTGGATCTTATGGCTGACTGAAGGTTTCGTACCTAACCTGTGCTCACAGCTTTTTTAATGACGTTTACAGTCCATTTGCAAGCAAACAAGTATTTTCATAAGTCTAGCTACCTTCAAGAAGCCACACAATGTATGGCTCTGGTTCTCATGCTGTGTTCTTGCTTTCACTTGCATCATCAGAGGTTTCTGTCTGACCAGAGAGGTACAAGGTCCTCTATTGCCAAGAAAATTAATGAACAAGTATTTTTTCAAATGCACCTTCATGTGAATGACATAATTTGTCATTATTTTCATTGTGGAAACATTCAAAATTGTCTGCACATTGTCCTAGGCAGCCTGCTTCAGGTGGCCCTGATTAAGCAGAAGGGAGATCGATCAGATGACCTCAACCATCCTGTGATTCTGTATTTTCTAATCCCATACTCATTTTCTACATGAATAAATAAATAAATAAATAAATCTGTGGCCACTTTAAAATAAGTCTAAATGATGATGGTGCCTGAGAAGCAGAGACCATTGCTTCTCATGGATACCATGGATACCATTTTTGCTTATTTGCTACCTGGTTTAGGAGTTG
Organism: Netta rufina; assembly: GCF_964035555.1. Lineage (NCBI taxonomy): Eukaryota > Metazoa > Chordata > Aves > Anseriformes > Anatidae > Netta > Netta rufina. The sequence continues at coordinate 130,264,293 of NC_140123.1, forward strand.
AGCCTGGCATTGGTGTACTTAAAAAATCTGAGGTTGTTCATTTCCTCCGTTCACAGCTGACTCTCTTGTAGATCCCTGTTTGGTTGTGGTACCTCCACTGATTTCACTGGTCTTTGAAGTTCTCCATGTACTGCTTTTAAACCGAGGTATACTGGAAGAGGAAACCATACTAAGCTGAAACAGCTTCCCACCGTACACAGAAAGATGGGTTTCAATCTGAATTAAGAAAGAGGCAGATGGAAGAAAGAAGAAGAGAAAGAGAGAGAGAGAAAGAGAGAGAGAAAGAGATAGAGAAAGAGAGAGAGAGAGAGAGAGAGAGAGAGAGAAAGAGAAAGGGAAAGGGAAAGGGAAAGGGAAAGGGAAAGGGAAAGGGAAAGGGAAAGGGAAAGGGAAAGGGAAAGGGAAAGGGAAAGGGAAAGGGAAAGGGAAAGGGAAAGGGAAAGGGAAAGGGAAAGGGAAAGGGAAAGGGAAAGGCAAGGAAAGGCAAGGAAAGGCAAGGAAAGGCAAGGAAAGGCAAGGAAAGGCAAGGAAAGGCAAGGAAAGGCAAGGAAAGGAAAGAGAAAAGAAAAGAGAAGAGAAGAGAAGAGAAGAGAAGAGAAGAGAAGAGAAGAGAAGAGAAGAGAAGAGAAGAGAAGAGAAGAGAAGAGAAGAGAAGAGAAGAGAAGAAAAGAAAAGAAAAGAAAAGAAAAGAAAAGAAAAGAAAAGAAAAGAAAAGAAAAGAAAAGAAAAGAAAAGAAAAGAAAAGAAAAGAAAAGAAAGAAGAAGAGAGAAACTCTGTTTCCAGTTAGAATATCCAGTAATAATTTAATATATGGTGCCATTTTAGAAAATGTGCTATTCATATTTATGAAAGGCTTAATAGATGCAGCTGCATCCTTTAACAAATTATTATAAGGCATGGTATGAAATGCATTAGTAAGAAATGCTTAACAGATGATGCTGTGACAAGCTGTTACAACGCGTGTTATAAGACGTCAATATTATTAAATCTATGGGCTTGGTTAGCACATGAATATAAATAATTTTTATGCATGCTACAAATTGCCATGCTTTATTAATAATGAAGTGTTTATAAATGGAACCTTACTGTAAAACATTATTAAATGCAGCTACTCAGAAGACCTTAGAGTAATACTGTAGTAGCATTATCATGCTGAGAAGCAGTCTAGAAAGGCTGCTTTATTTTACTCTCTGAGTCAACATGGGTTCAAATACACTGGGCTTTGATTCCAGAAAACCCATGTGGTAGGGGCCACCAATATACATGGGCTGAAAGCTGCTGTTGTCACATTCTTTGTTACATTGAAATCACTCCAGCCTCACTTACATAGGATTTACACCAATGTAAGTACCAGCGCCATAGGAGTAACTTCTGATTAACTCTGCTGTAAGTGATACAAGCTGCAGGCCATGTTATTTTCTTTCCTAAATGAAGGCTGGCTAAAATGTTACTGTGCATTGCAAGGCAATCTTCTCAGGAAAAAAAAAAAAAAGTACATGTGTAATGTACAATTCCCTGCATCTCAGTGTCTGTCATGCCAAAAATTATCTTCCAAATATCTTCTGAAATTTTCCTTCTGCATTAATGAGAAGCATTTTTTTACAGGGCTTTTCAAAGCAAAATGTCATGTCACTGCAGAAGTTACCGTGACTCAGTAACATGCAAGAGTGGCTCAGTTTATCTAGCCTGAACATTGTGTGGAAAAGTATGGTTTACTGTTATTATTTTAACCATGTCATGGCCGATGTTGTCTAGGTTTCCAGTGCCTCATTGTATTGGGCCAACATATTTATAGACAGAGAGCTACCACAGTATGTATGTCTTGTCCTGCAGAGATTGAAGATAATGAAGAAAAAGACTTAACAAGTCGAGGACCCCATAGGCAAGAAATGATCACCATGTGATGATATATAAAGTCTTCTAAATTTTCAGCTTTTTATTATTATTTTTTGGGAGGTGATCACCTCCTCCAAGCTGTAACTTACTGTTCTTACTTAAGTATTTCTAAAAGGGCTGGAGTTCTTGTTACTAACATTCACATCTTAGCCTTTTCTGCACTAAGCACAGCTCCTCCCTCTGACCTAGCCCATGCCAGCATGTGCAAGTTTCCACTCAAGGTTGTGCAGCTTTTTGCAGTCAAGTACTGGCATTATTAGAAAACACCACCATGGACAACCATGGGAATAGGTACAAAATACTAATCTTTTGGATAAACTTATACGGTGATATCAGTATCATCATCTGAATTCAGTCATAGAGGTAGGTTACATTGTGGCACAGCAAAGCCTCTGTGTGTGCATGCATACTCACTCACCAGTTTGTGGGCACATCCTTGTTCTTGCTGTTCATGTAAAGTATTTTTGCAGCCACTGATCCTGCATTATCTCAGTACTTCAGCATGGGACAGAAGAGCTTTAGCTCAGCTTCCCAGGGGGAGCTGATATATAAAGAGCGAGACACTGACAGACAGATATGGAGAGGCTTGTAGCTGCCTGCAGTGGGTGGTTTCAGTGGAGGCAGAAATGCTCAGCTCACCTGGTATTGTATGTCTCAGACACAATGGGAAACCTCTGGGGAAAGAAGGATGTGACCCTGTGTCGCTTGGGCTATGGCAGCTGGGCAAAGTCCCTTACTTGTCTTCCATCTTTTATCCCTTTGATGCCAGCAGCCAGAGCAGGCCTCTTCCCAAGTGATGTAGCCCACTTCATTTATCACCTCTATTATCACCCAGGAATTGAAAAAGAAAACAAAAACATTACCTAACTTCTTGAAGCTCATAAATGTTGCAGATGGGTTCATTCTAAGTTCTGGGCAAATTTTCAAATAGACTTTTTTTTTTTTTTTTTTTTTTTTTTCATAGATATATGTTTACACTGACCAAAACCCTATTCTTGACCGTTACATTTCTTTTCCTTTTTTTTTTTTTTTTTTTCCTTCAGTGTTTCATGGCACACATAGACTAATGTCAAGCAAACATGCTGAAGGACTCATGTTATATTTATCTATTAGCCTTGATGTGATTGCAATCTTCTGTATCTTCATGCATTATTTTCTACTCTGGTTTACAGTTCCTCCTGTTATAATTCATCTCATATCACTTCTTTTCTTTGTCTTCCCATTCTTCATCATTAACTTCTGAGCCAACTTTTTACTTATTCCATGACTCCTGTGCCCAAAATCATTAGTATTAACCTTGGATGTGGAACTTTGTCAAAAATCCTTTCTGAAGCGTAAACAGTGCTGTCATTTCATTACAAAATCCACCACTGTGTTCCAAAACACTCCTTATTATAAAATTCAGGGTCACTTGCCCTCTTCCCCTGTAACATCTCGGCTCCAGGTGGATCCCCCTCCAACGCGCCAGGGCCAGGAAATGGAGATGTTGAAATCGCAGGGGTCATTGCTTCAGAAATTACACCCGGCCTCATGGCTTGGCCACTGGCGTTCGTTCGAGGAAATCCGGAGCATGATTTCCACATCATGATACTTGGTAGGAACAAAGCAAAGGGCAAGCACCGCCTGGGGGGCAGGCTGACCTCTCCCTTCCTCTCAAGGCATACAAGAGCCGTATGGGAGGCCCGTGTGGGTGCAAAGGACGGGGAGGGGCAAAAAGGTGTCACAAGTACCAATGGGCACCCAAGGTGGAGCTGCCTGCCCCAGGCTGGTTTGGGACTGAGGACAGGATACCATGCAGTGGGGAGAAGCTCTCCTGCAACCAGCCATGGGCCCTGTGAGTATGGCACACCACAGAAGTGTCCCAAACCTGTGGGCGCTGGGCCTGATCCAGCATGCAGCTCCTTGCCTGCCTCTCTGTGGCATGTGGGATGAGCCAGCAGAGAAGCAGGACCATCAGTGTTCCTGTTTAGCCTTTATTTACATGCTTCATACAGTCTGCATTGCTGTTTTATACGTTTCTCTATTTAGATGATGTGTGAATCCCATGTACACTTTTTTTTTTCCTCAGAGTCATGCAGCGAGTGTTTGTTTGTGCATCTGTATTGTGCTCTACTTTTCCTCATGTTCACAGATTTTTATTAAAATATTTCCATAAAACAGGTTGTTACCAAAAATAAATGAACACATACAAATTAATACATAAAAACAGATGAGTTATATAGAATATTTACAAACAATGGGATGGAATTCAAAACTTCTTGTAAACACAGCATATAAATAAGCATATACATACCCCATGCTTACTACCATTTATTTTAAGAGTTGCTTAGTAGATCTGAGGTAGGCTAAGGCTGACAGACAAGCTTTTTTCTTTCCACTGTAGATTGTAGGTGCATCAAAAAGAACTCATTTAACAGCCAATTCAAAAAGATCTCATTTTATGCACAGCTTGTGGTTGCTCAGCCTGCAGAAATAAATGTACGCAGTGTAAAAATTGGGTTCAAGGGCCATGCCAAGGTGACCATGCCTCGATGTCCATCTATGGTAAATGAAGCACAGAGGTTTGATGCAAACTGGACAAGGTAATGCAGCATGTGTATGGCACTGACACCTTACTAGAGAGTGGAATGTGGGCATGGACTCACATTCACTCCAGAAGAGCACTTTCATAATGGGCAGGGTTCAAGTTACATGCTTAGCCACTCTATCAGCATTGCTGACCTTCTTGGGATGATGCATGTAAAGCTGTAATTGTACACAAGCTAATACAACCTTCTATACAAGCTGATATGAGAAAATATTTGCACTTAATAATCTCAAGTTGCAGAGGCAAAGCTGTATAGATCTTAATGATGTTACCCATCTCTGCAGTACAAGATCACTTTCTACACCTTTTTACAAACAGGCTTATTAAGAGACACAAGAGGCAGGATTGACTTTTCCTCTGCTTCCAAAAGGAGGCTGTTTTGTCAACGTTTTGCCAGATTCTAGGAGTGTGAAATTGGCTGTTCATGTGCAGCCTGCACAAGTACTGTAGTTTGAAAGTGAAGGCAATTAATTTTAGTTGTTGACTTAAACTGCTGTTGAGAGGTACTTCATTTCCCGATTCTTCCTCCTATAAATAGATTAAGGGTTACATGAAAGTCAAGTTGTGCTCGTTTGTCCTCCCTCTAGATAGATTTCCCATGACTGCTTATCTATCAGCTCCCCCCCCCCCTTAACACAATTTGTTTCTCAAATTAATTTAGCTCACTCGCTCTCATTGGTCTACAGCCAAAAAATTGCCTCCTGATTCTTTTTTCAATAAAAAAAAAAAAAGAAAAAGAAAAAAAACACTCTGGAATTAATATTTTCTGGAAGGGAGATTGAGCAATGCATGTCTTGAACTTATGATTGAGAGAGCTACAGAAAATCTCTTTTGGAGGAAGAAAAATTTCTGTTAACAGCCTGGAAGGACTACGGGTGTTGGAGAGAGAAGGCTACACACAACACTGCAATGGCTCCTTGCATGCAGTTTTCATCGATCAGCTATTACTTGGCAAATCTTTTAATTATTATTTATTCATGTGTTGGCTGCAATCTTTCCTTGCCTTCTGTTATGACCTGTGAAGACAACCATGTTATCTACAGAACTAAAGAACAATTTTGTTTCCTACCTAATCTTTTTTTCAAGAAGGAATTTCAGCAATGCAGGGGATATTTGAAGTGTCCAACTTGAACACATGCATACAGACTGGAGAAACAAAGTTGATTGATGCACATTGATGTGCCTGGAGATGTTCAAGCTCCATCCTGTTGTTTAATGCAAATTCATCAGTGCTTGCCCATGGGCTACCTCATGTCTCCACTCCAAAACAGTTCCAGTCCCATGACCCAACCATAAAACAGACATAGTAAACAGCTAGTGTGAGGATTCAAAGGACAGACATATTTTCTAATGCAGATAAGGATGTCTGGGTAAGTATGAATCACAATTTTGAGGGTAGCATTTGTATTTTTCATGGAATACATATTTAAAGAAAAAAAATACTTGATCTAAATATTCTGTAGTTGTATTACTGTAGTTCATCTGATCTGTGATCTGGAGCTGTAAAATTAATTTACTCTTTACCATGTAATATAGAGCTGAACAGAATTAGGAAAGGTCTGTGTTTTATCACTATAGATGACCAATCATTATCTTCTAACACTGCACTGCAGAACTATTGCCAAAAGAGGAGGAGAAAATAGAAGTAATTTTAAGTAAGAGCAGATATTTGGAGATACTTAGAAATACTTGTCCTTCTAATAATGGTATTCTGGTGTGTAGGAATGTGTGCTTGCTCAGGGTGTTTTGATAACCTAAAATACAGAGCCATGTTTTTTTAATTTATATATGAACTATGCCATATTTTTCAGAGTTATCACACGTGATAGGCTCAGTGCTTGTTTTTGACTTGTAATACATTTGTGATGCTAGAATTGGAGGGTTTCATACAGCTATCCCGCAGCTTGGCCAAAACAACTGTTCCCACTTCATTGATGGCTATTCAGAGGTCCCAAATATGTGAGGCCACTGCTGATCTTCTCTAGTGAGCTGGGTGCTTCCAAGAGGTATCAGACTTTGTACTCCTATCACGAGCTGTGGTAACTCTGACATCCTGCAGACCCATTTAAATCAGTGTTCCCACACAGACAACTTGGTGGTACACCAGCAGGTGTGGCAGCTCCCAGAAATATTGTGTTCACTGTACAAAGTGGCAGACTTCCACCCAGGAGTATTTCTTCTAACATCCATATGGCTGTTCCACTGCATGTAGGGTTACCTTCTGCAGATGTCCAACATCAGGAATCTTGTATGTCTTTCAAGTGCGATGATGTTCTCAGTCCATTATTGGTAATAAAATCATAGCGGAGTTTGGCTGTGAGCTAAAATAAAAAACAAATGCTGATGAAATACTATAGAAGACAATAAATAGAAGGTGAAAAGGCTCACGATTTTGCGCCACTCCTATTCCTGAAATACCTAGATAGAGCAATAGAATATTAAGCAGATGAGAAGTTAATCAAAGAGATGTGTATGCAGATATATAGTTGAACTCTTACGTTGCAAACACAAGATTAGGCTTTTGGTGGGAAGGCACCCAGTAAAACTAAACCTACAAACTAAATTGGTGTCATTGCAGAGAAGCATTACCATTAGAAAAACAGGGTAAAACTAATGCTTATTTTAAGTACTGAAATATGTCAACATGTCAGGCAGCCACTACCCGGCTAAAGATCCAGGTCAGAGTGTGGACGCAAGTAGATGCTGAGTGTCACAACTGCTTTATGTAGAAATAAAGTGGAAAGCACTTTTTTTTTTTTTTTCCAATAAAGACTCTTGAAGATAATAAACAAACAAAACTACTATTTAGCTGTCATGTTGCATCATTTTACATCTCACCCGATGCTCCTGTAATTGTTGCTAGTGATTCCGTACATGAATTGCATAGTGGGGCACATGAAATTATTAAGGTAAAAGGTCAGGGTACATTATTGCCACCACAGGTTTTCAGGAGCTCTCAAACCCTATTCAGCAGAAGTATGCATTTAAATCAGACTTGCACTGAATTTCAGAAAATCCTGAAAATACTTAACTATTGATTGTTCATAACTCACAATGCAAAAAGAGTAGTCATGAAAAAATTCAAGAGCAATTATAAAATATTTTTAAGTCACATTTGTTTGTTGTTCGTCTGTTTCGTGGGAGGGTGTAATTTGTTTTTTTGGTGTTCAGAGGTTCCCACTGACAATAGCTATTGTGAGGTGGATAATAATGTATTCTGAGGTAACAAATATCATATTGCTGCATCTGATTTTAGGCCATATTTTTTTTTCTACCCAAGTTTTATTTCAGAAAATGAGAAAACTCTTTCTTTCTTTCTCTTCCTTCCTTCCTTCCTTCCTTCCTTCCTTCCTTCCTTCCTTCCTTCCTTCCTTCCTTCCTTCCTTCCTTCCTTCCTTCCTTCCCTTCCTTTCTTTCCTTTCCTTTCCTTTCCTTTCCTTTCCTTTCCTTTCCTTTCCTTTCCTTTCCTTTCCTTTCCTTTCCTTTCCTTTCCTTTCCTTTCCTTTCCTTTCCTTTCCTTTCCTTTCCTTTCCTTTCCTTTCCTTTCCTTTCCTTTCCTTTCCTTTCCTTTCCTTTCCTTTCCTTTCCTTTCCTTTCCTTTCCTTTTCCTTTCCTTTCCTTTCCTTTCCTTTCCTTTCCTTTCCTTTCTTCCTTCCTTTCTTTCTTCCTTTCTTTCTTCCTTTCTTTTCCTTCCTCCCTTCCCTCCCTCCCTCCTTCCTTCCTTCCTTCCTTCCCTCCCTCCCTCCCTCCCTCCCTCCTTCCTTCCTTCCTTCCTTCCTTCCTTCCTTCCTTCCTTCCTTCCTTCCTTCCTTCTTCCTTCCTTCCTTCCTTCCTCTCTCCTCTCTCCCTCTCTCCCTCTCTCCCTCTCTCCCTCTCTCCCTCTCTCCCTCTCTCCCTCTCTCCCTCTCCCTCTCTCTCTCTCTCTCTCTCTCTTTCTCTCTCTCTCTCCTTCTTCTCAATTTCTTAATTTCTTAATTTCTTCCTTAATTTCTTTCATTCTTTCATTATCCTTGCAGTGATAAACTGAGGTTCCTGTGGAGGTAGTGGTTTGGAGTCTATCTCTGCCCTCGCTGACTTCTTTGCCCTGCACAGGCATGCAGCAGCACCAGCTTTCACCTCTTCCTCCTGGCCCTGTGCTGCTCTTCTGGCACTTGTTTTTTCTAACAATGATGACCCAAGGTTACTGCCTTCTTCATAAGCTTGGTCTGAACTACTTTCTTGCACTAGGTTCAATCTGTCCTGGCAGAGCTTCCATGCAAAGATAATTGTTGCAGTGTTAAAGTTTTATCTGATGGGTCGAAGACTATGCTAATTACTGAGATAATTTTGTACCTGGCCTAGCTCTTTATTCCTTCAGTTGTCTTCCTTCTGGCTGCAGCACTCTGCATGAAGCTGCAGATTGCAGTCTAATTTTTGACAGATGTTTCTGCAGAGAAATTTTCAAACTGAACCTTATTGCCCTGCTCTCCTTTTCATCAAAGGAAGAAGAAATCCTCTTAACGGATGTTAGAGAATCAATGTAAACTCTCAGAGTCTCTCCATTATTGCCCCAAATTTGAGGACAAGCTGGATAGAGCCATGGGACATTTCTATGCTCAAAGCTCTGCAGTTCACAGAAATATGCCTCACTTTAATTTAATTTAGATCTTTTGGGGAATAATAACATGGTAGTTGCAAAAGCACCAAGTCCCATATAGGCAAGATGTCTATACATTTATCCAGCCCCTCTAGAGAGTTTTGTAGCCTGTGCTGAGCAATTGGATTTGAACTGTTTTGCTGCTAGCAGTACCCAAACTGGCAAGATTAAATGATACTTGGTTATAGATGCCCATTGTGTGTATATACATGTATATGCGTGTGTATACACATATACACTTTCATTATATATACATACAGGATATACTCATCTATCTATAAATCTATGCACATTACATACACATGTACTCATATATCTAAAAATGACAACTTTGCTCCCAGCCTTCCACGTTGTCAAGTACGGCTCAGGCTGAGGGGTAGTTCTTGCTCCCAGGAGCTACATGAAGGTGTATCTGGGAACTCCTAAACAGCTAGCAGACTCCTCTTACACAGCATGTTGAATCCAAATTAAAGTAATGTGATAACAAGCAAAGCAAATAAACCTATTTAATACTTATTTCACATTTTGGGTCTCTAAAGGATTTTATGGCTTTGGTAAGTCTGCCGTATTAGCAAAGTCACAAATTGTTCTTCCTCTGGGTTGCACAGCACGTGCTGTGGTGATGTATAGCATCAATTAATATAGCATTCATGTAGTATAATGTAATACCCATTAGCACAATACAAAGTAATATTATGTGATTTTATTAGCTTGTATTAGTAAACACAGATTGCATTAAAAGCTGTTTCAGTTTTATTTTTTAAATGTTTATTTATGAAAGAATAGCCCAAACTACAGAAGTCGATGATTTTCTGACACTACAAAAATTAGCTGCCTGTAGATCAGCTTAATTTAAAGGCTTTCTGTCTTCTTTGAAAAGGTTAATAAAACTGTGGCTAAAGAAGACCCTGTGAACCTACTTATTAGGATTTCAAAAGCTTTTTGACAAGTTCTCATAAGATGAGAGTATGAAATAAAATAATTACGAATGAGATGATAGACAAAGCTCATAAAGAAATTAAAACCCACTTTAAAGTCTGACAGTTTCACTTTGTTTTAATCATTCTCTGCCACAGTCACATGTGGCTGCATTAAAAACAAAACGAAACAACAACAACAACAACAAACTGTACAATGCTTCTGCATCATGGCTTCAGCTGTTACTGTATTGAAAAGGTCATTTACAAACTTTCTAGTCAATATTAAAAAAGAAATACAAGGGACCTATCTTACAAATCATAACATTAAAAACAAAACAAAACAAAAAGATAACAATAACAACCTCCCTTTAATTTTAACTGTAAATTCAGTTTAGTCATTTAAATTTTTTGTCAAGCAAGACAAAATACTAGGCAATATGCATAACTGCTGTCAGACAGTTACATTCACAAACTGCGCAGGGCAATGGCACTTGACACTGGCTGAGGATTTGGGCCAGCAGATCCAATAATGTTGCATACATACACTGAGATATCTGAAGACACAGAGAACTGTAAAGGGAGCCTCAATAAAAGATGTTACATGTTTGTTGCCAGTACGTTGAATAAACATTTGCCCTCTGGACAATATATATTTCAATAGATAATTGTCTTTTCTGAGCTTTTCCCTTTTGCCATCAGTATTCTATATGACAAGTTTTTATTTTGCTGCTCATGATCATATTGCCTCAGATTGCATTGCGTTTTATGGGAGCAAACTGTCTCCAGCATAATGAAGACCATTCTGGCTCAGCAAACAATAGACAGGTACAGCTTTCCAGAGCACAGCAATTTATTAAAATATGAAGGAGATACTAATGATGCTCTTAAAGGTAGGCAAAGCACATTTCATTGTATTCAGAATGGGCTTTCTAATTAATTTATCCAGAAACAATGAAAAGGTATACAAACATGCAGACACACAATTACTCTCTGCACAATCACAGTTTCACTGCAGGGACAATGGCCTTGGTATGGAAATCACCTTGACTAAAGCAGATAAATGGTTTCCATACTTTGGAAAGGCTTCCTTGCTTAGAGAAGATAAAATAACACCAGCTTTCTGTTTACCAGGTAGAATGAATGCATTTTAAAAACCTAGAAGACTTTTCAAATACAATTATTAGAGTTGTTTTTTGTTTCTTTGTTGTTGTTGCTGTTTTTTAACCCGTGGGTGCAGACATCTCTGAACCATAATACTTCACATGTATTATAGAATAACAAAAACAGGGCAAGCTCACAAGACAGCACTGCATTCCCTAAATTCACCTTCCCTGCATTGCCTCATTTGCACTTCGTATATCACGAGGGAGTCCAGTGGTGCCAGAAATATCAGGATATGGTGATGTGCTACAGTATTAATCCCCTTGCACTTGCAGTGCATGTTATTGGTATAACTGGCAATTTTCTTCTGTTGTTCAGGTATACTGATGAGAGATTAAATTCGTTAAATATGAAAAGGCATGGCTATATGTATATAAACTCCATCCAAACTGGGAACATTTTAGCGGTCACAATAACTACACTGTCAAACTGCTCTCAAATCTGCAAATACTTCATTTCAAGCACCTGGAATTTTATATATTTAAAAGTAGCAGTGTAAATAATCGGTGTAGGGGCCCTGTCACTTGGAGCAGTCCACCTAGTACAGCAGCAGCCTTTGCACAGGCAGGCGGAGGAGAAATGCACACTGAAGGCTGAATCCACCTGCACCAGCTCTCCTTACTCCCGCAGGGAAGTGCACTGAAACCAGTAAGGCTCTCCACCTGCAGAGCCCTTTCTGAAACAGTTTTAAATTGCCCGCTAATTTCCTGTTACCGATCCGGGGAGATGAGAGCGCTGTTACGGCAACCTGCATGTCAGTGACCCAGGCAGTTGTGAAATGACGCCAGTGAGCACCTGAAGCAATACCCAGCAGAGCAGCCTGGAGGTAGGTCAGACTGCGCGCCTCACTCGGGCGCTTCTGCAACCTCCTTCCCCGGCTGGCCCAAAATTAAGAAGCCCATAAATAAGCACTGTTTTGAGATCCTTCAATAAGAGGTGGAAGCCAAACCATGCTATTAGAGCACTCTGGAGCCTGAATGCAACCTTTAATAATTGGGGTAAAAAATCTCAGAGAATTTTGCTGAGATGTAACATAATGAAATGCCAGACAATGTCACTGCGAGTCTATAGTGGAAAATACAGGCAAAACAATGTCAGTGGATGTCTGTGTAGACAATGTTATGATTTGAGGAAAGGCAAAATGCTGTCAATGGAAGTCTATATGCTGTAGATAGCATTTCCACAGTATGTGAATAAAGGCAAAATGATGTCAGGGCAATACACAATATGCTCAAGACAGAATATATTTAGTCTGAATAGAAAATCTGTCATGTAAAATAGTTGTATTGATTCTCATCTTCCACAGTGGTGTGTTGTTATTTTTTACACTGTCTGTCTTTTTTATTTAGATTTACCCTATATTCTAATCTCCTTTTCCCCACATTAACACTTCCTTTACTTGCTGTAAGTGAACCCACTACCATTGACTTTATTGTCTTTGGATTATTTGATTTAAAAGAAAAACGAATTTGGGCCAAAATCCTCACTTAAAAAAAAAAAACAAACACACAAAACCACCACCACCACCACCAACAACAACAAACACAGCTACATCCACACTAGAATTAACAGGACCAAGATTTGACTGTATATCTTCTCACTGAATGTCACAGAGAAAAACAGAATAGTTACTTATAAAATACATGGGTACACATATTCACATATATGTGACCAGGTAAAATTCTAATCTGATCATTTGTTGTTGTTGTTGTTGTTGTTGTTGTTGTTTTTTGTTGTTGTTTTTTTTTTTTGTTTGTTTGTTTTTGTTTGTTTGTTTGTTTGTTTTTAGATGCCTGTTGATTATTAATATTTTTTCTTAATTATATGTCATTTCTGCCTAAAAATGCTCTGGTGGTGACCTTACATGATTTACACTTACATAAAAGGGAGGCATAATACCCAAATTAATTTATTTTGTACACATTTCATTATTTTTCTTAAGTCTCAGATTATTAGACTCTGGGTCCAAACAATTTCTAGTTTTCTCTACAGTCCTCCTAACTTCAATCAAACATTCATGTCCTAAATGGTCAGTTAATTTCTGCTAGGGCAGTCATGTTTCAGTTGCCAAGGGAAATGAAATATTTCCTGTATATTTTGGGCCCACTCTGCCCTCTTCTCTAAATCAAAGCTCACTTCAACTTCCAGCAGCTCCAGTGCCTTAAAGGTTAAATTTCCTCACAAGCTCTGCTTTGCAAAGCAAAGTAACTGTACTTATTGATGAAAGACTCTAAAATATAACATGTAATTATCTAAATTATAATCAATCAAGGAAAGCACTGAAGCTCTTGGCCTTCTTCAGCCTGGTTAAAACTAACATTATTGCATTCGGTGCTCTTTTCTCTATTCTTTTCAGTGTTTTGACTCTGGACACTGGCAAGTCTAGCTACATCTACATTAGCAAGTAATTTAGCGTAATTGAAGCAGATGTGCAGACTGAAGCAGCCGATGTTGAGGTCCATGTAGCTACATTACATGTGGTAGGTGTTTTTACTTTGGACAAGATGTAGTTTGGTCTCATTGGCCAAAAGGCCCACCCATGCATGTGGTTCACAGACTCTCCACTGCCTGGTTGTTCATGTGGATCTGTGGAATTTGTGCTTCTTAGAAGTCAAGACATTGACACCTGACATTTAGCACATGCACCTGGAGAGGAGTGTCTAGATTAGCTTCCTCCTCAAGGGATGCCACGTGGACATTCGGCAGCACTGCAAACCAAACCAGTGTTCAGCAGCTAGGGGACAATGGGAAATTTGCTCCAAGTGGTGGTGCTTCTGCTCTGACTTAATACACAGAAGGAGGCGCAGTCTCCACTTCAAAGATCTTGTTTTCTAAAAAGCTGTTTTCATGCTGACTCCAAACTAAGATTTTGAACCCATGGAGAAATGCAGTCACGAAGTTTGGGCTGCTCACCCTGTGAGCTCAGCCTGGACACACAGACTTCAAAACTTGGTCTGTGCAGTGTAGTAGGGACATGACTGCCATGGCACCTTCAGAGTGCAAACTCTCTGAAGAAACAAAAAGACTAATTTCCAGGAACTGCAAACTGGCTCCTTTTCATCCCACCTAAAACACTGAACAACCGAAGTTTTGAAAGCTTGGCTGGAGGGTGGCAGGGAAGGGGTTGGGGGTGTAGTAGGATCTACCAAGTCATTAAGGAGAAAAATTGGCATCATCTCAGAAGCAAGTGGCAAGAGAGGTGGATGCAATCTTGGGAGCCATATCATCCAAATAGGCTGCTTAAGTTGTGGGAAGATAAATTATCAATGAAGAATGCAAATTTTAGACAGAGCCTTGAATGCATTCCATCTTTCTTGCAAAACATTTTTATTTTTATAATCATAATTCTTTGAAAAAAATAAATCCTGAAGGAGCACATCTGTCACTTCACCTATCTCATTTCAAGAGTGTTCCAGCATGTTAAAAAAATACAAATTCTGAACCAATCCCTGTAGTCCTTAAGTTGTTGTGTAGAGAGTCTTAGCTCAGATTTTTCTTGATCTTTCCGCCTTGCATTTCAACCTTTATGTTACGTTAGTATGGTGTTCTTATGCTTAATTCGCCTCTCATCTGGATAATGATAATGAGCTGTTATTGACTAGCATTTCCAGTTCAGTGCAGTGAACATTGGGTAGTATTCATAAAATGCTTCTCTTATGCCAGCTGAAATTGGTAGTGGTTTTGAGGCAAAAGGCCAGATTCATCAAAAGGATAATGGGCAGATATATTTTTTGTTTGTTTGTTGTGTTTTCTTTTTTTTTCTTTTTTTTTTTTTTTTTTAATTTTAATGACTGAATTGCTATTCTTTGTTTATCTATTTTTGAATTCCATCAGATAGCTTTAGGGATAAGTATCCAATTTCTGTATTTATAGGAAACTGGCACAAATTGAGAAAACGGAACAATTCCATGTTTATGAAGCATGAATTCTCACAGTAAATGTCAATATATTGCTCATTAATACACAGGAATTCTATAGTAAAGCACATATATATTAAATATTCATTCCTTCTGTACAAACCTTCAGCTTGGCTATTTTGTATGGCACCAGATCATACCAGAGTCCTCTTGGGGAGTGTAAGACCCAGCTGTACCCACCGCTGCCTTTCTGTGAGAAGACCACCGTGTTCTGCGGCACTTCTCCCCCATCCCAATCCCTGCTGACAGAAGGCTGTGGACCAGGGTAAGCCTCGCACTCCCAGATGTTACCATGGGGGTTTGAGCCCTGAAGGACCTTGCTAGGTCAAGAGGGGGCTCAGGGAAAAGTGGTCTGGAGAAAGATGAGGTGTCTGCCCATGCTGCTGCCCCAGAAACATCCAGAAAGGGGGATGCTCTACCCATTTGAGGAGGCAGGAAGGATGTCTGTCTGTGCTGACTTTGCAGGGAAGTTTGATTGGGTTTGCAATACATTGTAAACACATTTATTTTTAAGGGAGCTGTGTGTTTCATATGTGGCATGGTTGCCAGCCCATTACAGAAAATAAGAAATGGATCTCATTTCAGCATTTTGAAAACTACACTTGTGGTATGTACATCTTCTGCCAGTGCCCACTTACATCTTATGCTTAAATTTAGTATGGAGTCTCTTCTCCTGGTGAATGACTTGGAAATATGAGAAAACCTGTTTTTTCTCACACTAAAATTGGTTGGGAAACAGACCACAGATCAGCCTGGATTAGGAAGGAGCAGGACTATCTCTGCTCAGGCGCACCACCCATCAGGAGAGGTGTCCGCCTAACCA
Source organism: Netta rufina (assembly GCF_964035555.1). Taxonomy (NCBI): domain Eukaryota; kingdom Metazoa; phylum Chordata; class Aves; order Anseriformes; family Anatidae; genus Netta; species Netta rufina. Next base: position 130,280,234 of record NC_140123.1, read on the forward strand.
TAGCCACGTAGTGACCAGCCTCTCTTTGTAGGTCATGAAGACACAGATAAAGGTCATATACTAAAGAAAAAAGAGGCAGATGTCATCCCCCAACCAAAAAAATAATAAAAAAAATCACCTTTCTACCAGCACGCTAGCATGAAAATCCAATAAACAAAACCCAAACCTCATACGAACAGCAATGGGCAGCAGTACTGGATGGAGAGGGGTGGCAGACCCCCCAGGTGTTGCAGAACTGCACCCAGGGAGGTTGGGCCAGGCTAGTCGGGCTAGTCAGCCATCTATCAGGCTTTTCTGAAGACAAGACCCTGGTTTGTATTTATGGTATGTGGCTTGGAGAAGCATGGTGATATCAAGAAGCAATACAGAATGCAAAATCACAAATGGGGGGGGGTTGAGGGGTTGAGGGGGATGTCTCACTTGTGAGGCCACAGCTCAGAAGTGGATGGACATGTGGTTGAAGAACAATGTGCAAACAGCCTGTGGACAGCACCCTTGTTTCATGGCACAGAGAATGTCATCTTCAGAGCAGCATCTCCCACTGCTGTTTTGTGATGACTTCTATTACTATCTTACAGATAATATTGGCTCTGTTAAGGAAAAGAACAGTTTTTACAGCATTTGCATTTTCTCCCTGAAGTATAGCAGTCCAAGCAACATTTATGTGGGCAAGTAATAGAAGCCTTCGCAGACAAGGAGGACAGGAAGTCATATTTAGAACACTGTCTGGAATCAATAGCTAGATCCTACAGAAACTTCGCGTCCTTTGGTCTCTTGTTCCTGTGAGAGAGGTCAACATGAATATCTGGAGGCTTGCAGCAATGGGTTTTAAGCTGCTCATTCAACTCTATGCAGTAGCATACTGAGTTAGGACTTGGGCTTCTGCAAGCTGAAATATAAGTATTAGAGGGTAGGTCATCCAGTGACTTGGACCTCAGTTATTCATACTTTGCCTTGGTTCATTAAAGTCAAATTCCTCTCTATAGAGATGATGTGAAGAAAGCCCATTTCAAGGAAATGCAGTGTCTCCAGATTCATCTGCATTCCAGACAAGGACATTATAATGATGCGTGGCTCACAGAAATCTCCCATAAAATGTCTACCCAGGCCAAAGGATGGCACTTTCAGCTCACAGCACAAATGTGGCTTCTACTGTCTTTAAATCTGTTGAAATGAAGACTGTGTCAGGTAGAAAAGATTTTCCACCCCTTAGGTATAGAAATGGATGTTCATGAGCAATGTCAGGTGAACAGACACAAGCTGTGTCATATTCTCTATGTTCTCTCCTGCTCCCTGATGTGCATGCAGCATGCCACAAAACACTGAAGCCTTCATTGCTCACCCCTAGATACTAGACTACTGGTGAAAATGAACATGATGTGACAAACAGAAGGGTCCAGAGGAAGAAGAGTTATGTGAACTTCGGCTGGTGCATGCAGAGCTTTTTTTTTTTTTTTTTTTTTTTTTTTTTTCCAAAACTTCATCTGAGATAATCCACTACAAAACAATCTGTTGGATTAACTGCTTTGACCTTGAGTCCTCCTGCACAAACAGCTGTTTGTCACAGCTGGAGTTAGGATACTGCACTTATGAGTCATCTTGAGTGAGGAAGAGTATCGAAGCAAAATTTGTGCTTGCCAAGAGTACTGGTTTACCTTGATTGAAGAACAGGCACAAGTTGTGGTATGTAATCATATAGCAGCTAGAATCTGGCCCTGCAAGTCAGAAAACTTGGAGATGATGGCAAAAATGACTTGCTGCATGACTCTGCACAAGTCATTTAATTTGCTTGTACCTCAGTCTTTTACAGTCACCTGCAATGCATGATTAATAACATTTTTAATACCCATTCCCTGCTTATGGGGATAATGAGCAAACATTCTCAAAAACTGCAAAATACTGTATGGATAAATACTTTGGTTGTTGGTGGGGAATTAGCTGAACACAGGAGCTGGGCATCTGTATGAAATGCCTCCACACAGCTCTATCCATCAAAGCTCACTGAAGTTGCAGGCATATGGCAATTCAGAACAATGGTGGGTGAACATGTTTAACCTAGTTTGAAACTCAGTGGAAGACTGCAGAATCTAAGACTGTTCAGCCAATACTGAGTTCTCAGACTGCTTAGAAGAGATTCAGGAAAACAAGCATAAGAGAAGAGAAAATACAGTGTTCAAGAAAAAGTCATATTAAGCACAGCAAGAATAGCTCCTTTACAAAGACATGCCCCTCTCAAAAATACCTAACATTTATAAGGGATCATTGTTGCACAACACAGACATGCAGATTCAAGTTAATTTGATTATAGGGTTTCGAGATAATATTTTAATTTGGTTTTGTATTAATTCTTGAAAAGGAATACAGGGAAAATATTTCTGTAGTAGACTCAAAAGTTAAAAATATTTCTGCCTTCATTAACGAGGCTTACCTTCTTTTTAATTCAAAGTGAGCTTCTCTGCCTTCCTGTGTACAGAACTGTGAATGTGAGGGCTATAAGAATCCACACATCTTCCTAAAACAAGGAGCTGACTTCAGTGAAATGAAAGACTGACCCATACACAGGATTTTTGTGCTCCTTGTTACAAAATAAGATAATAATAAAACAAAATGCTTCAACATAAAAGACTTTGAATGTGTCTTAAGAAAAATAAATCTTTTATTAAGGAATTGAATAATAATTGTGGGAAACAGTTTAGCTGTTTGGTTAATTATCCTTTTTGCTCTCAGCTCTTAATGTGATGATGTCCGCATCATTTCTAGGGAAGTGCTAACTGGGTATGACTAATAAATTATGTTATAAAGGGAAGAGCTTCAGAAATAAAGCCTTCTTAGCTATTTTAACCTCTGCCATGTACACACAGTACTTTTGGCAACTAATTGGTATCTACTGAGATATAGCTATTGCTTTTACAAGCATTACTAGCTGTTGTTTCCTTTTCCTGTATAACATTCAGGGCTTCATGGAAAACTTCGAAAAACTTTCCAGTCTGATAAAGCTTAGCCTTGGTGCCAAACATCTTCCTTACTTATTTTCCCAAGTGTTTTATTGAAATAATGACTTTTGTGTATATGGTGAAGTTTCTTGTTTACACAACAAGGCTCCATGCCTTGCAGTATTGTTTGAACCCCACTTTGGCATCCCTTTCCATTGCTGGAGCTGGGTTTGCTCAGATGAGAATCAGACTTCCATGTCAGCCTTTGTTACATCCAGGTGCCTCCCCCCTCTAATATTATGTCAAAGTGCTACAGTTATCTTCTATTTGTGATGATCTGTTTTCTGAACACCAACAGTGGCAATTCATACTAAATAAGGTCCAGATCCTAAAAACTATTATTTTGTTCATATATTGGATATGTGAGCTGCTATGCTTGGTGAAATTTTCATTCAGAAGAATAACACTTTACCTGATTTACCTTCTGGGTTGGAATATTTCTGAAAGGTTTGTCAGTGATTAGGAATGGGGTCCAGATCTAATATGTTGTGGACAATTCACAATGCAATACACATTTTTTTGTAGTTGAAAAGAAGGTTAAAAGATATAGAGCACAACATGCAAAACTTAGATACTAAATCTCTGCAGTTTTATTTCAGGCCTTTTTCAAGTGTAAACTTTGATATAGCCTTTCCATATGTGATCAGATTCCATTTTTTTTCTAAGAATCCTGGTTCATTCACTGAAAGGTAGGTACTGAGTATTTCCATAGAGCTATCCAGCTAAATACGTCTTAAACTTTTCCTTCTTCCGGCAGGGACAGAGGCAATGTCCAAATCTCCAGGAAGGATTCAACTACACAAAGTACAAGCAGATTTTCCTCTTTCCCAGTTCCCACGTCTCCTCCTCCTGAGAGTGGTTGCCTTTCAGATTCTGAAAACAAATGAGCCCTTCCTCACTGCAGGCTGCATGGGTCCATCCTGTGCCCTGCATAAGGCTGGGTCCAGTGGGGAAAAAACCTGTATGTGATCATGCAATTAAATATAGTATGCTAAAGCTTACACACAAGGTGGAGGTCTAATTAAGACTACAGAAGCAACCTTAATTCTGGAATTTCCTGACTTTTTCTACTCCAGCCCTTACTGTGTTGGAGAATTTAGCTATTAAAGTCTCATAATTCTTCATTAAGTGTAAGTTTAAGTGAGTTTTTTTTTTTGGGGGGGGGAAGAGCCATAAGCTTACAAATTTCTGAGGGTGCAGAGAGAGGCAGATCTCAGGCAAAAACCAAGGGACTCATGGTATCCTTGAAATTGCTACACCAAAACAAAGCTGGTACTGCTTTTCAAAAAAGTGCCTGGAAGAATTCTTTCAAATGGCCCACACATGGCATTTTTCCTTAATTGCATTTTCAGAACTGTCTAAACCATTCTAGCTGAAACTTTCCAGAAAAATTTTGCTTGAGACACCTGGCATGGAAATATTCAGCCCAAGTAATTTAAAGCTGCAAAATTATAAGCAACTAAAACCAAAATCTTGTAATGGGAAATGTCAGGCAATTTTAGTTACTGATGATACTACCAACTCTGTCTGTTTCAACATGAAAAAAAAAGAGAGACAAGAAGAGGAAGAAGAAGAAGAAGAAGAAGAAGAAGAAGAAGAAGAAGAAGAAGAAGAAGAAGAAGAAGAAGAAGAAGAAGAAGAAGAAGAAGAAGAAGAAGAAGAAGAAGAAGAAGAAGAAGAAAAGACAGAATTAAAAATGATAAAAGGAGAAAGCTTGCTTACTGGAAGAGGTGGGTCTTAAAGAGATTTTTGGAAGTGAATAAAAGGACGTTTGACAGATGAGGTCATGGAGACTGCTTAATGCGTTAGGAAGCAGCATGAGTGAAGGCATAAAGCTGAGTGAGTAAGGGGAAGAAAAGAGAAAGGTAAGACTATTGGAGGGTGTTCTGAGAAGGCAAATGGAAGAAGAAATGAGTAACACTACAAAAAAAATAGTATGAAAGTTCCATTGTTATGACCATAGCTAACATAATACATAGAATATCATCTGGCTTCACTTGAGATGCTCAGGTGCTTTGTTGACAGATAGATGGAGGAGACTGCCTCCTGAGGAGACATCCTGTTCTAATGTAAATAATAATAAAATACCATGGGGTGGGGAGGTAGGGTGTGTGTGTGGGGGGGACTGCCTAAACTCACTTCTTCTCATTTGTCTTAGCTGGAGCTCATGTCTATTTTATTTTTTTCCCAAGATCCTTACTCCTACTAGTTCTGCTGACTTCAGTGGAATTCAGTAAGAAGCTGAAACCATCTCAAAGGCAGATTTTGATTTCCAGTTAATTTTCTATATCAATTAATTTTCAAGATCAGAATTTTCAATACTGAATTCCTTGACATCGTTAAGGACTTTTGAATACCTACACACTGCAGAGCCAGTGCCAGCTATAGTTCCAAATCTTTCTTCATTTGGCAGGTTCCAGCCTTCAACTCTTGAGATCTTTATTAGTTGGAGAAGCCCTCTTGACTGAAGTCGGTCATGCTCAGTTTTGTGGCACGACATCTCAAGAACTAGCCTTTAATCTCCTTTGTTTTGCAAATGAATGGACATTAGTCTTAATGATAGTGTAGAATATTATACTAGTTTACACAGTGCAATATCGGCTCTTTACTTTTCTACCTGTACCCTATCTCAGGTCCCAGAGATTTAGAACGACTTGTCATTTATGAAAAGCATTTTTCTCAATTTACATGCTAGACTCATATTTATTTGGGAACTGCTTGGAAATCTGTCATTGTGGTGTTTGTGACAGCTTGACAAGGCCTGTTGCCATGGAAAAGCTTTGTGATGTTGTACAAATATATTCCTAGGTCAGAAGTTCTATGTATTTTTTGGACATGGATGCTAAAGGGAAAAAAAAAAAAGAATGACTAAACATTAAAAAAAGCAGAATAATAAAAATAACAACAACAACTAACATTTGATGCTATATTTCAGTAACCAAACAATTTCTCAAAGCATTAAAGCATTTCATTTATGTTGTAACAATCCATCTAGCAATAAAAGTTCATTTATTTCCAGGGTTTACCCCCATCCTTAAAATATTCTTATTACTAGCCCTTTTGCAATACTGATGATTCCTCTATTAATAGACTAGCAGACAAGGGAGCTATTATTCTCACCCCCTATCTGTTTTTCCATTAGGTAAGGCTGACAGTCTCTGACTGCTCTCAGTTCTATAATCTACCAAGTGTTCAGGCCACTAACTAAAACTCATCCTCACATGTTGTTTTTGGTGAAAATTATGACTAGACAGGAAAAGAGACAACAAAAACATGTAGAAAAGTATGAGAGAAAGCTCTATATAGGTTTGCATCCAAAATAGCAATATTTTTTGGACTCAGACAGAAATGAGGAAGTGTCGGCACAACGATGTGGAAAGTCATCTGAGAGTGTCTCTGCAGTTTGTCCCTGTTAATGACTGATGCCCTGTGTTTTAGCTCCAACTGTACCTTCATGCTGACACAGAAGCAGTCTTTCCAGACCTTTTTGCTTTCTGTAACACAATATTTATGCATTTCATAAAGGGATTCTTGAGCATGGACAACTTCAGGCTGTCCCGAGCCAATGTGATCCGTGGGCACCAGCTTGCTGTCTTGTGTGCTGGCAGCAGCCTCAAGCGAAGACAGTTCTCGCTCAGTTTCCTTTCTCCCTCTCTCTCTCTCTGCTTTCTATGCTTAAATGCAGAATTTTTACAAGCCTATTTGTTATGATAACATGCTTCTCCAAAACAGTGCTTGAAGTGGGGGAGTGGGGATAGGTTATGGCCTCACTGTTGTGAAAGGCTGAGGCCTAAGCACAGATTATGTCCTGGCTGGGGAACCTGGCTCCTGCTCAGCTCAGGATCCGTGAAGACCTGTGGGCCAGGGCTGTCGTCTCTCAAGGTGTAAAATACAACTGAAAAGAGCAGTGGCTTGGTTTTACCCTTACAAAAGATGCTTTCCCCCAAGCCAACTGGCATTTCCAATAGAAACAAGGAATATGCTGAAGGTCAAGGCAAAAATACAGCAGCGTAGCATGGCACTGTGTACCACTGTACTTTGAGCCTGACTCAGGAGCCTGTAGGAAACTAGAAATATATTTGACCGGCTTTCCTCACCTGCCACTCTTGCCCGCTGCCTTCCCCACCAGCCACCCAACTGTGAAAGCAGCCATGGGAAGGCCCTTCCTTTGGAGCATTAGCCAAAACCTGGATCTCCTGTAACTCACTGGGCTTCCTTGGTCTTCTCTGAAGGCATGAAAGGTTTGCAAAAATGTTGTTATAATCTTTTTTAAAGATCAGGAAAACTTTTCCAATACTACAAATTTTCTCATATTCCTAGACTATGTTGTTTAGCCAGCTCTTTTTCCACAGTAGGCTCTGTCTGTGCTCTATTTCTTCCATACGGGTTTTGGCTTCTATGCATCTTGTTTGCTTAATTATATCCCATCAAACTAAGAGGTACTGTATTTGAGATCCTAAAACATCAAAATGCCATGTATTTTGACTTAGAGTTCCCTGCTATTTGATCCTTATTTTCCTTAATCAAAATGCTAACTTAAAAGAAGGGGAAAATGGCTGGAAGCAGTGAAATGAGAATCAATCTATAGTTTGAATGCAAGCCACAAATATGCCATGAGAATGTAGACACATGAACATAGTGCCATCAAGAAAAATATCCCAACCCTCCCACACACTTTTTACACATTACAACATATTAAAAAATATTTCTGGTCAAAGTGAAATATGTTGAAATAATAATAAAAAAATAATAAATAAAAACCTACAAAGTTGTCAGTTTCTCCAGAATTTTCTGCAGACAGAGGCATGGGATCAAAACAATTCAGAAAAAAATTCCGGACAGTTCATTAGTCTAATCTTGATTTTTGGAGTTGTGGTCTACTAAATAAGTGTGAATAAAAGGGAAGGTATTCAGATGACTAGTCTAGCTACTACCTGCTCCAGCAGGAAGAATGGCACTGCTGTGATAAGAATTAAGATACCATTGGGCAAATCAACTTCACTTCAGGTACCTGCATACCACGGAGCAATAGGAGATCACATAAGAGTGCACATTTTGCATGTCCTGTGTATCACCAGCTGTGTTGGTCACCTATTCAGGAAAGCATCCTTAAGTGCTGTTGCACACAATAATGAATAGAAGCATCAGCTGAACAGCAACAGCGACCATTAATATGGGGCAATCGACACATACAGAGGTACATATGTTTCCAAAGCTTGAAACAGAATCATCATTAAATCTAAATAATCTGGGAAACTGAGGCATAGGATGATGTGCTCCAGACAATGCAGGGAAGCATTCACAGAGCTGTGCCTGTGAGGATGCATTTCATGGTCCTGTGGCCCATCAAGCAGAGTGATTTTTTTTTTGGTCCCCTTTGGAGAAGTGTTGATATATACATTATAACTCTCCAAAGACACCAGAAACTTGCCCCAGTAATTTATATTTCAGCTCAGTATCCATGAAGGCTTTTAAGGAGAAGATTCTAAATAAGGAACCAAAAAAAAAAGGTTGCTGTTTCTTACCGTAATTGTAAACTGAAAATAAGCACTTATACAACCTAGCCCAAATATTTAGTTAAAGAACAGGTTTATAACCAAGGATATCCTAAAACGTGTTTGAATTATTATATACACTACTTAAACAGTTAAACTGTCAGCTTAGAGTTTTGTATATCTACCTCATTAGCCTGCCTGCAGGGCCTGTGGTAGGTGAATCTGCATCCTAAAATTTTGTATTTTTCCATGCTTTATGCATCCTGTAAAATGCCTTGAGAACTTTATGAGGGATGTTGCATTAAAATGTGTGATTATAAATATGATTTAAATATCTGAAACATTACAGAGTGATTATTGTTCAATAAGGCAGCGTGCATAAAAGGGTTATCTGCATGCTGTGCTTAGGTTTTGACAATATAATGTAATGAATTGTTCAATATAGTTTGTATGCTATTTGTCTCTGTTTCTTCTCATACTCCAGAGATGCCTGATATGCAGTCCTCTAACAGGGCTATCATAAATTGCTGAACAATAAACAGCCCTTGAGATTTTTAGATAGTATGTGGTTAGTATGTAATCCATCTTGAGGAGCTTGATTTAGTGCCACAAAGGAACATCCCTGACAATGCTCAACATTGTTTTAAACTGCTGCTAAATCAATTACTGCATTTGGGAAATGGCACGCTTCTTCCGCTCCCTGCTCCATGCCGGTGGCCTGGCTGCTCAAGGAAAGATTTAGGGAGCCCCGCTACAGAGCCAGATGGGTTCCCTGGAAATCACTGAAGTAACCCAGCTTGAAACAGTGATAACTAAGGCCTCCTAAAATCTGCACTAAACTGAGCAACTGAGATATCATTTGGCTGGATTGTCCTAGCTGTGTGTAGCAATGAATGGTTTACAAAACAAACAAAATTGCTTCCTTTCAGATTGGTGCTGTGTCATGGAACAATAATATCCACATGCACGTGGTGGCTGCACAAAGGTTTTCATGCTCAGAGTGTGCTACATGCATCGATTAATTTCCCCTTGTGACGTCCCAGAGAGCTGGAGCAGTGTTATTATCCCCTTTTCACAGATGAGATACACCAATTACTTAGACAGTGCAAGGCTGTCAGGGTGGTGGGAGTAGGGGGCGGCTCACAGACCAAAGATGAATGCTCTCTTGAATATAATGATGTTACAAAGGGTGACCCAAAAAGTTAAACAAGACCAAGGCCACTTCTGTGTCTTTAATGTTTTCTTTTGCTCATCTGCTGAGGCAATTGCTGGGGACACTGAAGGCAAACGGAAAAGGGCACTTCATGTGTCTGAGCTGTAACCTTGCCCTTCTGCTTTAGAGACATAAATAAGGATTCCTAGGCAGTATTTTCTATATCTCAGGAGACTGCACAGGAGGAATATTGAGATGCAGTTATTACAACAATAATGTTCTGACATGTTTCGGGGGCTATGACAGTCTCAGAAATATCACTTTTATTGTGAAAAAAGACGACTCGAGGGAGGGAGAAAGAATCCTGAGATCAAGGTAGAACGAGTTAAATTTTGCAGGATTCATTACTGAGAGCTACATGATCTAGTTTCTGAAGGATTAATATCCTTTCACCTCACAGTCTATATATTCCGGGTGTCACATCACCAGCCAAGGGGACCACATAAGCTTTCAGCCAGTAACCCCTCCAGGCTTTGGAGTTTCATTCCCACTCTCTCCAACTCCTGTCTTCAGAGGGTGGTCACCTTTTTCCCTAAACAGCCTTATGTCCCACTGATTCTGTACCTTTCATAAAGTCAATCTGATCGGGTATTGATCCTTCATCTACAGCATTACTGGAAATGGCAGCCAGCTGTAGCTGTGAAGAACAACAACTGGCAGACACTCTGGTTAGTGTTGGCACTGGCTCTCTCTTACGAGATCCAAATTCCTGGGAACCAAATGTTCCTGCGATTCTGGCTTTCTGCTGCCAATAAAGCTTATGATACAAAGCTAATTGGCCTGTAACTTTTCTTGAAAATCTGGAAGGGAAATGGATAGGTTGCCTCTATTTATACACCGATATACCAAGAATCTGCATTAAGATAAGGGAAAAAATATATACAGCAGTAGCCATAAAAAAGCCAATGTTTACCCTTCTTCACTATGAAGTGGTTTCTCAGACATATAAGTAGTTTTTATTTCAAATAAGCTTAACCAAACCGTAAGGGTTCTTTTTCCCTCTATTATCGCTGTGAAGAATAAGGACAGGCGGTGTTCATTGCAAAAGGGTATTTTTAAAGTCTCCTTCAGGGAGGGACTTCATTAGGGATTTGTGTCCATTGTGCATCAAAACTGTGGCCAGTCATCACCCAGAAAATGAGAGCTAAAACCTTCTGTGAGAAAGATGTTTGAGGGAGCTTCCCTTTGCTCAGCAACTGATGATTCATATCTCCATTGACATGTATGTAAAGGATGAGTTTATGACTGAAGAATATCTTATCCATCTTTGTATGCTTCCTTGTAGCCAGTCTACTCCCATCAGTTAGATGACAGAAACATCAGTAAAATTCACATCTTCCAGGGATTAGAGGAGAGGGACTCTCCCAGACATAGAAAAGTTGCTTTAGATTTGGCTATCATGTTAGGATTGCCTTTTGCTAAAAATAAATAAATAAACATAAAAAACCATGAGGGCCATTTAATTCTGAGTGCTTTAAAAAGCATTTCAACAAGTGTAGTCATGGAAATATAGCGCCCAGTCAAGTGCAAAAAATAAAATAAAATAAAATAAAATAAAATAAAATAAAATAAAATAAAATAAAATAAAATAAAATAAAATAAAATAAAATAAAATAAAATAAAATAAAATAAAATCCCCATGGGATAGAAGGAATTAAGATTAAAAGTGTCTTGGAGCATTTGTGCCAAAATCCAAGCAAGCTATGACTGAAAGTTTGTGGGTGAAAAAGCACTTTTCCTATGAAATAGTTCCTCCTGCTGTGGGCCAGATCTGTTTTCACCCATGTAACTGAGAGCAGTGCTTGGATCCAGTTCAGCAGACATTTTGTTTTATGGGGCTTTCCTGGAATGAGAAGAAAAGTACTTAAATTGGGGAAGAACAGTTCTTTTTTTATCTGTCCTTCTGAAACTGTTTCCTAAGGCCTGTTGACCACATTGAGAGGACCACAGAAGACCTAAAGCAGACCTGGAAGGACATGCCTAGGTATAAATCACAGACGGACATAGAAGGAGTTAGGATGCAACTTGAAATATTTCCAGCTCCTCCCTCTTTTCACAAAATACTACTGTTCTTACACTCTTATTAATGTGCCTCTTTCTAAAGCAACAGGGAGAAATACAAACAGCTCTTTTGCACAAAGTGGGACTGAAGAGGTTAAAGTCACAAAATGCTATCATTCTTGATGGATCTTTTTATTTTCTTCTAGTTCATTTTTTCCTCAAAAGAATACACGCATTATTTTTACCTCAGGTGTATCTGCTTCACTTGTTTTACTTCTCAGACAGTTACCTGGCTGTAAGCCAGCACTGCAAAATCAAATCCTGCCATTTATTTTAGGATTTGCTTTTATTATTCTTGCCTGAATTTCATATTTTTTCATTTTTTATTACTTTATGTCACACGTGTTTTTTGTTGTTGTTGTTGTTGTTTTTTCTTTTCTTTGTTAGCTTTGTTTGTTTCCTGTCACTCACCGTTTGGTAGCTCAACTATCAGAACAGAATGAAAAAGTTACATGCTAACCCAGGTTATATATATTACTGTCACTTTCCTACCACTGAAAAATGCAAATGGCAACCAAAAAGTGAGCAGATCTGAGGTAGGTCAGTAACTTAGACTACAGTTCTTTGAGTTATGCCAACTCACAAGCAATCTTGAATTGCAGATACAAGGGCTAGACTTTTAAAAAAGTCATTCTGTTTATTGAACATGAAAGCAATACAATAAAAATGAGAATAAGCATGAACATGATGAAAAACAAACAAGAAGCAACCCAAGTCTCATCCTGAGTGTATTGTACACAGAGAATCTTTTTATTCCTCAAAAGAGCAAAAATGTATTTGTAGCAGTCAGTTGCAACCCAGAAGTTTGTTTGGATCACTGAATCATACCCTCATACTGTTTAGGACTGTAAATAGTAAAATGTAAAATGATCCTGGAAAAATCCCCATCTACTGCTTCATTATATTTTTTTTTCTTCTTGAGGTTAAATACATTTTTCTGCTAAAGATGTATGGTGAAATGAAAAAAAAAAAAAAAAAAAGTGTAAAAACAGAGGCCAAATTCCCCAAACCAGACACTTAAGAGTAGTTCTTGCACTTTTAAGAGATGGACTGATTTTCCGCACAAACCGGACATCTGCCAACTTCCAGTGCACTCTGAGAAAAGGAAAACGCAGTGGATACCTACATGCTGCCTTGTAGAGCTTTATTGTAGGTGCCTCTTTCTGATTTGTGCTACTTTGAGGATTAAGGACAAATCTACCTTAAAGCTTCCACTTTGAAAAATTTTGTCCCAGATTTTCCTGCAGCCCAGTACCGTCTCAGATACCTCTCCCTCTTTTTCAGCAGTGGCCTGTACCTGACAGAGGAGACAGACTCAGAAAAACCACCAGCCCAGAATGAATGCATGGTGTTACAGTGGTTTCCCTCAGGAAACAGGGACACACTTTCTGAGTGTCTTAGTTACAAGACACTGGTATCCCTAAGTTTTCCCTTATCTTTCCTTGTTGTCTCATTATTCCTCTCATTATTCTAAGGTGCTTCCTACTCTCTAGCTGTTGGAAATCTTTTTGCAATTGTACAGCAGATACATTGTCTGCCTTTCAGTCCCCTTTCCTAATCATGTAAATTCCAATTTACATGGAAGGAATGAAACTTCTGTTATTTGGGCCCTCCAACATCTGATTCCTTTCTCTGTAACCTCAACCACATGCATTGCAGCTATCTCTACATTTTGAGTGGAATGAGAAAACAAGCACCCTTCACCAAGGGACAGCACTGCAGCTGGAGGGAGAAATGCAACCACACTGCAACCAGCCACTGCTACCACCACGGGAAATGGCCAATGTGCCACGGCATTTGCTAGCCACACAGGACAATAAGGCACTGTTTTATTACCAGATAAGGCAGCCGGGCCTTCTTTTTCTTTGGGTTATTGACTCGTAACTCTCTTAATCAGTGAAATCTGCCTCTGATCAGTTTTGTAAGCACACAAGGACAGTGCCTCCTGTCCCATACTTCCCGACTTTATGTATTAGTGCAATATGCAGTAATATGTCAAATGCCGTTTAATCTTCATAATCCAAGCAGATTATGTTCATAATTTCACCTCTGTCTGATCACAGCTTTATCTCCTTTCAAAAATGTTACAGCATTTTTTTTAGACAAGATTCACCCTTTACAAGACGGATTTATTTTTAACTGCCAGGTCTTATTTTCTCATGTCCTACCTGTACCAGTGTAGTCCAATGCACCATATGGGGCTCCGCAATCCTGGTATATTCTTCTCAAAGTGCAATATGGCAATAATATTTGCAGTTCTGAATTTGCATTTCTGAAATCTGTGATAGTTGAAAGTAGCAGTGCGAAACAGTAATTAGTTTACTGGTTATTGTTTTTACAAAGTAGAATATTTGCATTATTATTTAGAGAGGTTACAGCCTAGCTGCAGGCCCCGGCTGCTCATTCCTGCTGCGGCAAGATGAGGCCACAACAATAGACTGCAGCTACACAAACAGATGATTTACGTTTGGCATAACTGAGAGTGTGAAAAACCTTGTCAGGGAGGAAGAGGTCAGAAAACAAGTGGCTGATGGGGAGGGAGGATATATTCTGACTGCAAATGTAAAAGGAGCTCTTTGCTTGGCAGAAGAGCTGTGCTCGCAGGTCACCACCCACCCCTGGCCCCTGGCCACATCTCCCTGTACTTCCTCCAGAGTTTCTGCCTCCTCAGTTGGGCCCAATGTCAAATCAGCTGTCTGTGTGGCTTGTTTTAATTGAGGAGGCAAATAACTCCAGCAGAGGAAAGCAGCAGGAACAGGAACGATAACAGGCTGGGGGGGGGGGGGGGGGGGGGGTTCTCCTTCGTTGTCTTTGTGCCGTTTGGTGGTCGTGTGTTGTGTGCCCCCCCCCACTCCCCCAAATGATTGTTAGTCATGCTTCCACAACAAAATTAACCGTTCCATTTAGGACCATTTCTGGGGTGAAATCTTGAAAAGTTTTGTCATTAAGTTCAACTGAAGCAGGCCCAAGCTCTGAAAACTCTCATATCCTATTCCTTTTGGTTTTCTCATGTACTTAATCCTCACTGTGCACTAAGGCAATGATCCTACAGAAAATAATGTATTATCACATAATTGCAGATTGCATTATAGGGTGTATTCATTATGGGGACTAAACTGAGGTTACACAGACAGCCTTAATTCTGGCATCTCCTAGCTTTTTAATGTTTGACTTTACATCCTTTATGATGGCCTTTGAATGAAGTTTGCAGTTGTAAGTAATGATTAATTTTGATGTAGTTATTACAACTTTGCTTTACATCAGTATCTTATGCAGAATTTCACAGCTGTGTCCTTCATAAACAATGAGGATATGAATTTGCTTGTTCACATGCTTAAGTTGCTGAGCTTTTCTCAATATTTTTTAAAGAGCTTCGATGACTTTGGATGCCACTATCACTGTAATTTTTACATTGTGAACAAGTAATATATTGCACTTTTTGAAGTATGAGCTTGGTAACTGATTTCAGTGGACTGAAATATGTCCTCCATGAATCTTATAAATAAATAAATATATGTATTTACAAATACTTACATCTGCTAACAATACAAGTTTACCTCTTTATACTGTCACTGTTAATTGGTGGATTCTCACACCAAATCTGGTATTGAAGCACTGAAAGCTGAGTCAGTCTGATGCCTGCTTTGTTCTTACAAATTATTGTTGTTTTAAAAAAAGCTCATGATCCATTTTCAAAACACAGCAAGCATCAGGGATTTAAAGTGAGGCACATTCAGAAGTTCTTGGGATTAGGATCTATATGTAACTGTGGGCATGGAAGTCATTGTGCTGACTTTGAGTTTTCTGAAGAGAAGTGAAGCTACTCTGGATGTAAAATTTGCAGGATTGGAACCCTAATTTGAGGTCACACTATATCCCATTCACTTCTTGACCCTGTAGTAAAAAACTGTAATACTCACTGTTACTACTCTGTTATGTAAGGTAATGAAGTGTATGCGTGTAATGCGTGAAGCAAAGTATCTTGGCTATGTAGCTATTACACTTAACTTCCTACTTCTGACTCTATTATCCCCTGTTCTAACGATTCTAAGGAAAAAAAAATCAGAATATCAGAAGAGTGTTAATGTTCATTTCATATTAAGTTACAACCTTGCTACTTTCAGTTTATAGTAGATAGTGTTACAGAAGACAATAATTTCACCACCTGCTGGAGAAAGGAATTAAAGGAGAGTAGTATTCAATAGCCATTTTTCTTAACACATTTTGTCATTGATGATACATTAGCCTGTACAGCATTTTACTTTGAAATAAATACAAAATAAACCCCAGAAACTTCAGATTACTTTGGTTCAGTCATCGCAAAATTTAAGAAATTCTGTCAATATACTTTACAGTATTTCAAAGGATTGTATAACAAAAATGTAAAAAGGCTTGAATTAGACTAAATGTGACTTAAAATCTTAGTATCTATAACTACGCATACATAGTAAAAATGAGGACTAGTCTATTAACATTAAAGTGTTTCAAATAATTCTGTCCATAGACCATCCCTGGTGACAAAACTTTGTTTTTTTTTTTTTTTTTTTTTTTTTTTTTTTCAGTGTTTATTTACTTAATTTGTAAATGGAATTTACTTAGTGGTCTGTGATAAGGTCATTGAGAAACTGGAGATTACAGAATAACATTAGTTAAGGTATTGCAGGCCTTTGAATGAGCAATGGATAAAGCCACAGCCAGGCCTTTCTCAAACTGAAAGTGCTATGCCTTGGTCACCCAAAAGTGAGATGAGGGATATGAGTCATGGACAACTTTTATTGTGAGGGAGTATGTATTGAAACCAAATTGCTTAAGTTTTGACAAACTGTCCCATACAAAGTTTTCCTTAGTCCAAAATACAGGAAAAGGAGAAGAGGACAGGGAGAGAAAAAGGGGGAAAAGACCAAAGCCTTCTTGACAGCAGCCACTCTGCTAACTATTGCAGTATTTTCCAGGGATATCAGATACCAAAGTTCAGGCTCTGAATCTTACCCTCAGATGAATTGCTAGTAGGATCTATGGCAGCCTCTTATACATATAGATGTATTTTGATGTCAAAATATCTTAATTTTAAACTTTGTATTTTAATAAAAATCTTCATATTTTAAACTTAATCAGACTGCTGCTGAGATTGTGGATGGTTGTGGATGTGGATTGTGGAGGTTGTGGATGCCTCATCCCTGGAGGTGTTCAAGACCAGGCTGGATGGGGCCCTGGCAAACCTGATCTAGTGGGTGGCATTCCTGTCTATGGCAGGGGGGTTGAAACTAGATGCTCTTTAAGGTCCCTTTCAACCCAAGCCATTCTATGATTCTATGAGATATTGTGCTCCTCTCTCCTTAGTATTGCTCTGCTGAAGTCTTTTTCCTGGCAGGAATAGGAATATCAGTGTTTTTTAATTACTTTGTATATACATTTGCCTTTAAGAAATCTCTGCTAAATAAGCCTATGAACAAATCTAGGAGTCCTGTTGTTGCCATGTTGCTGTTGCCATGTAGGGTGGCAAATTCTCATAATACTTTTTGAAGCCGTCTATGTCCATTTACTTTTATTTACATATTGTAAACTTCTGTGATTGGTAGCTTAGCAGATGCAATTTTGTTTTTAATGACAGCCTGGCAATTATATATTTATTTATAATTTAGTTTGCATGGTGAGTCTTCACCTATCTGTTATTTGAGAATATTATTAATGAAACTATGGAAAAAATCATTAATAAAGAGAAAAGCCTTTTTACTTCATTAAGAATGTTAGCTATACTGTCAAAACATTGATCTTCCTCATTTAAATCTTCATTAGAACAACTTTGTAGAGACCTTCTTCAATCTTTGGTACAGCTTTGCTACTGACACAGCCCGTGCACTTGAGGTCATTCTCGCTACTCATGCATGCTTTCTGTGGCATGGGCCAGGTGGACTTTCATTTGTAGACTTCAGAACAGCTTTGGATGGTCCACATTCCCTTTGGCATCAGCTGTCTGACCAGTGCTGCAGAGCTCAACGCGAGGGGGTTAAAAGAGAAGAGATTATCTCCAAGTTCTTGCTTGAGAGTTTACACACAGTGCAGTTTGGAAAAGACAGTCTATACATTGGGAAGCTTGCTGGAAATTGCTTAACCCCAGCTGGCACTGAAATGTTGATAACAACATTCACTGATATAGCTTGTTGCACTTTCAGGGACAGACAGATAGCATGTGAATTTTTTAATTGCTGTAAGAAATCTGGTTCTCCTGTGCTCTTCCAGACTCAGATTTCTTAATAACTATGCTCTTTGCATGTGATTTAAAGATCCCAGCTTTCCCTTGTCATTAAACTACTGCGCAGACTTTGCACAGTTTTTTTGCATACTTATTTCAGTGTTGTATTGTGTCTTACTGAGTGAAGTGGAACCTGATCATATATTGGACAAGATAAGACCATGGAAGTGGAAGTACAAAGAAATTTGTCCTGAGAAATGATATTTGATATGTCTTCAACAATTGAAATATTGAGTACATAAGAACAGATCTCAGGGGAAACAAAATATTCATTGCACAGCTTATCTCTGCAATCCTTTTTCCACCTTTCCTCAGCAAAGAATTCAACAGGGCTTGACTCCTGATGTCCTACCCAAATGTCTTCTCCATTGCTGGATGCTGTGCTCAGCTTTGTATCTTCTGCTTCTGGATCTTTTTGCTTCTCTCAGACCTTTTGTGGTATCTGCCAGGATACCATGAAAAGTGCATCTGTTCTGTTGCTTTTTGCACTGCCAAGGAGGGCTAATCACAGGACATGTTCCACAAGTTTTACAAATATATTAACCATTCATTTCACAGAAACACAGACAGATGGCCTGACGATGGGTCCATGTTTCATGGTCTGACATTCATTAGGGTCCACATTTTTTCTTCTGTACCTAAAGTTGCTGTTTTTTTTTTGTTTGTTTGTTTGTTTGTTTTGTTTTGCTTTTGTTTGTTTGTTTGTTTGTTTTTGATTTGTTTTGTTTTGTTTTTCATATTTTACAGGACATATTTTTACAGGACATGTGGACATAATGTTATGTCCACATAGAACAGGATCTATGTGGACATAACATTCTCTCTCTCATCTCTAATCCTCTTCTTTGAGCAACAGTCAAGATTCAAGATGAATTCCTGTCTGTTAAGAGGATCCGTGCTTTTCCTGATATCTTAATAATACCTTTCTTTTCATTGATGTCTGAAACATTTGGAATTTCTCTTTGGACAACTGGTCATAGCATTGCTATGAAGACAAGTCATTAATGCAGTTTCTTCCTGAGATGAGTGTACACTTGCTTCTCTATGAACTTTCAGTAGCTATCTACAATCTTTTGCAATCTAGATGACCAGATGGCAAACAGACAAACTTCTAGATGGCAAACAGACAAAGCCTGTCCAATTAACACACTGTGCCTATCCAGGTATCCTCACGAACAGCAAGCACACATTCAACATCTGCTCAGTCTCAGCAAATCCTATGTATCTAAAACATGCTTGAGTTGAATTGCAGTTATATAAAGTTGTATTATTTCTCTCCATTATGGTACCTACTGACTGCCCTTGATTTGACAGTAAATTCCTTTATGTTTTTGAACTGAATTGTTGCTTATTGTCTCCTCAGCAATCTTGTGCACAGTTTTCTCCTCCAAGAAGTGTTAGGGAACTAGTCTAAACCAAGAATTCTCTACTGTTATGGCAGAGATGGATAAATGAATGGCAATAATCAAAAGACTCATTTGTACGTGGTAGATTGGCAAGCATATGTAACAGTCCACATGCACAAACAGTCGAAGTGTTGAGGAGCTATTTGGTGTGCAAGAAAGGAAGCATCCAAACCAGGTTCTTCAAGCACTGCAATCCTTTCAGTTATTCACTTGACTCCACCATCTCTCAGAGCAACAGTAATTGTTCTCTTGCTCTTCAAAACATTAGCCAGGGTCTTTTCTTGCTCTAACCTAGTGAATGAAGGCTGAGAAGCAGTGATGCATCTTCTCTGCATACTGTCTATCAGCATCATCACAAGACAACGTATAGTGACAGTACCAGCTCTTCTTCTGAGGCTGATCCTAGCTTATAAATAAAAAGGCCTGCTTCAGTCTATTTAGTTTGAAATCTGCTGTATCAGAGTCAAATAAGCTCCACATTGCCTCTTAAAGACTGAACGATAAACAGCAGCAAAATGTGCTTGGTGGATGGATTTCTTAAAGCAGGTGACTACATAAACTAAATCTTGGCAGTAGAACTTCAAGTGAGTGAAGTATTGTGGTTGATGGTCTTAAATCTTTCTTCTGCTAATGCTGTGCTGGAAAGACTGTGACTGAAATAGGTATAATTAGTGAACCGTGACTGAATTCTCATCATCAAGAAGACAACAACTCTTTCACAGTTTCTACTTTGATGTCATCTCTCATCTGTAAAGCTGTTCTACTCAAAACCACTTGAAGGTATATATATATATATATTTTGAATTGGCTGGTTTAGGCTGTCTTTAGTGCTAGATTATCCATGTTGGGTTTATCACAAGCTGTCTGGATACAGGCTGATTTTTCTTTTCATGATAAAACATAGTGCTCTTCTAAATTCTGCTTCCAGTTCATGATGAAGGTGCTTCTTGCTTGAATCTTCTGTTTCTGGCTTCCAAGTATCCAGAATCTGGATCAACAATCCTACAATATTCTGTGTCGCTATTTTTTGTTTTGTTTACACTTCACAGTAACAACTTGGGTGATAATGACTTGCTACAGTCACTGTCTCTCTGCTGACAAGAGCAAAGATCTGTCATCATCTTCTATCTAGTAGCATTTTGCACTTTTGAATCTGCATGTAGTGTATTACACTTAACCAGCACTTCACAAGTCCTTAGTCTCAAACACTTGTTTTTTATATATATGTGTATATATATATTTATTTATTTATTTTTCCTGAAAAAGAAACTATTCACCTTATATCTTGTTCCTCCACCTGGAGGTTTTCTTGGCGACTTCCATAAGTGTCTTCTGGATCCAGGAGCTGCTTTTGATGTAATAATTAATATGCCAAAAACCAAAACAAAACAACTTATAACCATGCTGCAAAATTGCTGATAACACATCGTACTTCACCAGCGTGTAAGTTTCTGCTGTAACCACACCTTGAATACTGAAGAAAACTATCCCATGATTTTATGCCTTAAAATGATATTTGATTGTCAGCTGAGTCTTACAAGTTTTTGAATAACACATCGCGTATGTGCATGCTTAGAAAGGTGCTGACTAGTATCTTCTTATTTTCCAGTTCTCTCTACCTTTGCTTCAGAACTGTAATGAAAACTGTGTGCATTTGCGCATCATGAACAAAAATTCAGCAGCATTAGGGAAGCAGAAGTACTCATAGCAGACATACAGAATGATTGATACTGTGGTAACCAATTTTCATTTCAGCAATCATCCTGGGAAAGCTACTTCTGCAGAAAAGTTACCACATATGAAAAAAGATACAGTAAGCCATACAAACACCTACCTCGGACTCAGACTTTGCCCCCCCCTTTAATGCCACCCAGACTGGCTGATGGATAAAGTAGCTAGATTCTGAGTGGATATATGGATTAGAAGCACATATTTAATAGGATAAACTTCCTATTTGTTTCCGTATGTGAGAAAAATCCCTCACTGTTTTTCCACTGAGAATTTTTAAAATAAAGCTTTGACATCTAATTAGTTATTTTCTTTTAAACTTCATCTCTTGTCTTTGGAGTATTCCATTGTCCCTGTGAAATGCAAGAAGTCTTGCAGATCTAGGAGCTGTGTGAATGAGGAAAATAATTAAATGGGGTCACCATGCTGATGTTTTGTAGCATGACATGGAACTAACAGCCAGTTCTTGTTTTTTTTTTTTTAAGTACTAAAAAATTCTTAATCTAATTAGTTTCTTTAATCTGGCAAGCAAAGATACCTCCTCTTGACTCTACTGCTTTCTTGCGAATGCGACACCTTGAAGATCAGAGATGTTTGCAGAGGGATTGTATTAGGATAGCTAATTGAAATAAGTCTAGAGAACCTGGAATCAGTCTGTCTGTCTGCTGCAAGTGCTGGTTTGTATGTAAGCCTTCTTGTACTGGTGGAAAATGCAGCCCAGGTGAAAATTCCCAAGCATCTCTGCATCACTCACTTATACGTAAAACAAAATTGTGAACTGGAATAGCTGACAGTGAATTTGGATAAATGAATATTTTTTGTCTTGGTTAGTAAAATGCAGGTCACTAAGAGTTAAAATGAGGAGAAAAGACCTGTCAGTGCTAGGCCATGGAAAAGCCTGAAGGTA
Organism: Netta rufina; assembly: GCF_964035555.1. Lineage (NCBI taxonomy): Eukaryota > Metazoa > Chordata > Aves > Anseriformes > Anatidae > Netta > Netta rufina. The sequence continues at coordinate 130,302,290 of NC_140123.1, forward strand.
GATCTGCATGGGGTTTACACATAATTCTATAAAACCATCATTAGACATTTCACACACACATGAAATGAAGTCCCTGCTTTAATTTTAAGTCTCTGAGCTTCAGGAGAGACTGTCACCAGGCAGAAAGCCTCCTTTTCTGCTCGGTGCAGTTCCCTTCACCCTGCACACTGAGCTCTTGCTGCTCCTATCAGATTTCCCTTCTCCCCTTCCCCTGTTTTTTTTTTTTTGACCAGCTTTTGTCCTTTTCCTTCTGATGCTCCTTTTCATGGGTCAGTTTTGTGGCAGAGGACTGTAGGCAAGACAAGGTGACAGCTTTCCCTCTCTGCCCAGTCATACAGGTGCCCTCTCCTCCACAGTGGACTGGCTGCCAGAGATCTGGGGATCCAGTGAACAGAGGAGAGGAGTGGGCAGGGCAGGGGGTTAACCCTGGTGCCCCAGCCGGCCACCTGGCAGCTAGCAGGGAGCCCTGCTTTGAGGTTGGGCAGTAGGCAGATCAAGTGAAATAAAGGTACGAGTTCCTTCCCTTGCACCACGCGTGCTTGTGTGTGGGACAGAGACAGCATCTTTGAACAGCTCTGTAACATTGTGATAAGCATTTACTAACTCCATAAGCATTTACCAGCCATGGCTAAAATCTGGATGGCTGAGAATAAGTCTATTTTTTGCCCACCTCACTCCTAGCTTGAAGAATTTAATAATTAATCTAAAGTTCCACTGCAAGCATCCAAATTTAATATGAGTTTCCATTATTAACAACATTTAGCTTTTCCTCTCTTACAGGATGAAACTCACCTCCCCATCTAAAAAATAAATAAAAAAATCACCAAATCTCAAATTTGTTCACACGTTCAGTGCCAAGAAAATACAGATTACAGTTAAGAGGCTAGGATGTTGCTTCCAATGCCATCAGAGCACCGAGCTGAGTGCAGAAGCATTACAGCCTGAGATGAGGCTCATGATTCAAACACATCATTAATACAGGCGCTTCGAATGCACACATCTGCAAAATCCAAAATCTGCAGCTGTCCTTTGCTCATAACAAACCCATCCTTTGAACTGATGCAAGCTGATGTATCTTGGTAAAGGTCATCATGGAAGAACAGGGACAAAGCCAGTCTCTTAGACCTCCAAAGCCAAAAGGTATTAGAAAAAGCAATGTTTAGGTAAAAAGAAAAAAGAAAGTAAACGTTTCCCACCTGCAAACGCTCACTCTCCACTACGCCCTCTGTTTCTCCACCCCATGCCTTCCCCTGAGGACGCAGTGCCCAGCACTGCCTCAGTAGCTGCAGCAGAAAAGTCTTGGTGGCTGTGGAGCAGGGGCACTGAGGTGCTGCTGCAGGTAGCAGCAATCTCCCTGGGAACTGCTTCTATGCAGGCGCCTACCCCATCGTGTGCGGGGAGCCACAGAACTATTGCAGCATGGAAGGAGGGGTATGAAATAACAGATTCCTCCTGCTGCTCTGGTGGCTGTCACATTTCACACCATACCTCTCTCCTTTTCACAGGCACTCTGGCTGGATTAAATGGATTAAGAACTGGTTGATAAATATGAATGGAGTTGTAAGTTGATGTGGAAAAAGGTTTTCACTGTTTCATTCTCTATGAATGAATCATGAACAGAAATTTCTTCAAGTGCATTAGGAATTAATTCCTAGAGACTCCTTTTTTTCTGCTCAGACTGACAAACTGAAGAGCCAAATTTTGCAAGAAAAATAAGTTTTTCAACTTATCTGAGAACCTCTTCAAGCCCTGACTGCTGAGTGCAATATTCACTATGTAGATTATTCCAATAAAACAACATAACATTACAATCTGTTTCAAGTAAAAGGATCTATTTACAGTAGAAAACTTTAGATTTCATAGCATTTCTGCTGTATCAAGTGACTGCATCTGATCAAGTCTCCCCAGTGTAGTGCTGCATACTTTAGGTGGTCTAAATCTGAGATTAATTGATGCTGAGGAATTTGGCTGAAGGTTGTTTTTTTTGTTTGTTTGTTTTGTTTTGTTTTGTTTTTTTTAATCCTGCAATACGAGGCTGCTGTCCCAAAGTTTGGAAATGCTGTTTTATGTTATTCACAAATTGACAGTAGATCTTTCACATATATAAAAATATATACACACACGCACAAACATATCTATATAAAGATATATATAAAATTCAGATCTAATTTTAGATTTAAAGTTTCTTGCAAATTTTTATTTGTTTGGGTCTGATGGCATGTTTAGGCTGGCTACTTGCTGTAAATACATTTCAATGTGAAATTTGTCCATTTGCCTCACATGGATAGCATATTTCAATCTATAATTAGAAATTAAAATAGAAGGGGTGTAAGCAGAAACTTCTGAAACAAAGAACAAAATTTTGGGAACATTTTTTCTGATCTTCCAAGAAAATGGGCCTTACTTTGTCCCATATGTGACTCTGTTTAGCTGCTTAACTGTCACCACCCCCCACATCTTTCCCCAATAAGTTTGGAACATATTACTTACTGTCAGTCTAACCTGTAAAAAGTCTTAAAGATCATGAGATAGTGAAAATTAGCAGCAAAGGAGCCATTGCTGACTGCCACATAAAGCAAATGCTTCTCTTTTCCATACTATTTCACCTTCAAGAGGCAATGGCTAGTGAAATGAAGAATAATATACCTATGGTCTAAGTGAGCTTCAAACTTGATATAACGCTGACAGCCCTTTGAGAGACAAGGGAAAAAAAAGAAAGGGAGGGGACCTGGAGGTACTTGTGGACATTACATATGCCTTGGCACAAGAAAGAAAAATGCTTATGGAGTGCAATGAGATTCTCATGGCAGAGCACAGAGACTTGCAGACGGTCTGGAGTTTTTTGGATAATTAGATTTTTCCTGGAGATTAGGGAAGACCCTAGGTTTTGGGGGATGGAACACAGGCGAGTGGACACAGACCTTTAGAAAACTGGGTTTTGTTATCCCTTGGCTCACAAAATTTGTTTCAAAGGTGGGGAGGGGAGAAGCTTCCTCCTTTATAATACTTCTGAACATTCTTAGATCCTAGCGGTTCCAGGCTTCATTCTCAATGAAGTCTGCTCTGGGACAGTTTAGTCCTGATTAGAAGCCAGTGCTTGTGAAAGCCTCACAAGAAGTCCTCCTGTGAAACTTCAATTGATCCAGCAATCATGTAAAGCTGAAATAATTCAGTAATAATTACAAATTATATGACCTGCACACATAAACTGGATTAAGCCTTCCAGCCTTCTACCTGTTCCTCAGAGGAGGGTTGGAATACAGTAGTTTTAGCAGCACAGACCATCCACATAGCCTGATACCAACTCTTGCAGGAAGAGGACTGCCGGCAAGTAGCCTGGCACCGGGTCTGAGTTTCTGCTGCTGTGCTTGCTTTGGAGAAGGTCAAGAGCTTGATCAGTACTTGCCTCCTACCAAACCCGTGGGTACTTACCACCTCTCTGCATCAACATAGCTGGACACTAGGTCAGCTGTGAAGCCTAGAGTAATGTTGATTAGTATATGGTATCCAGGCTAAATTACTTAAACAGTTCTTTTCTGCAGTTTGCTCAGAATGGTTAGGCATTTTGGCAGGCTCAAAATACAGCAAGGACTAAAGACATCAGTGGTAAACATGGCCCTCATGCGGTACATACTGATAAAACAAAAATACTGGGTGGTGAACACATACTGAACTGCATCTTGAGAAGGGATGACGGTATAGATATCTGTCTTCCATATGCTGTCAAATAGGAGGGAATTCAAAGTGTGCAGAACAAGTAAGCTGTTTGGTGATTTGGAGTGTGATGCATCACACAGATCAGCTCTTCTCTGAAGAGGCCAGCTAAGAAAGAGCCAGTAAGGATGTGAATTTGGAGAATTAGTCTGCAATAAGTCCAGCTTGGACACTCAGTGCTCTATCACATTACTGCAAGAAAGGAGTGCTCACCAAGGCAATTCAAGCATAGCAGCTAATGCCATAGGAGAGCAGAAAACTCTTATCCTCGCTTTCTTCCCAGTAACGAGTCTGCGTAGTTATATCCTTAATGTGCTTTAGATAGAGTAAGCCACAATGCAATTAGGATGTCCATATGGAGAGTCAGTGCAGCATAGCTAGTACACTGTAAATTCATATCCTCGCTTACTGAGAATTAATTATCTTGTAGACAAGCCATGTGTCAGTGAAATCCATTTATTACTTCATAGGATATATGGTCTTCTAGGGAGGCTGGACCAAAAGAAATGGAGGACTGAAGCTATGATTGGCAAAGTAAAAACATTGGTAGGAAATGTAGCTTTATGCCAAGTCAGTTGATTTAAAACAATCTGGCTTGGTTTTCAACATCCCTCCCCCATACTCTAATTTGGGTCAAACAAAGCCAAACTGAAATGTTTTGTTTTGGTTCTCTATGGGGAAAATGATACGTTTTTCTTTCCTTTTTTTTTTTTTTTTTTTTTTTTTTAAGAGAATCAACATTTTCACATGGAATTTTTTCAGTTTCTTTTATAGAAATTGCTTCTTTATCAAAGTGATATTTATATGAAAATTTTTCATTTGGTTCCACTTTAGCTAATTTGTCCAAACTTGTATCTGCTGTATGTTCACGGAAGTCAACAAAGTTGAACAAGAATGAATAATCCTCTTACAGAACATGCTTTGCTGGAATGGCAGCCTTTTTTCCTCCCTGTAATCAAAATATCACTGGAAGTAAATCTGTGTTGCCACTGCACCTATATAATAAAAGACTGTTTTAAGAATTCTTATGATTTGAAAACTAGGTTAGTTAATTGTCCAAAAGTATAATATGAAGAAAATAAGTGGGGAATTGCTATTGGAAACAAATCCATTCTTCAAATTTCAGTGAGTCTGCTCTTAATGCTTGATTAAGACTTGATTATGGTTAGTAAACCTTTGAGATGGAGATTGGGTTGTGTCTCATATCTTCATTACGTGTGATTCTAGAAAAACATGCATGTGTCATGGCAGCTCATTGTTCCTCTGATGATTTATCACATCTTTGTGGGATGGTTTTGTTTCCCACTATGAAATGCAAATTTATCTTGCAGTGCTACTGCTGTCTGTACAAAGGTTAAAAGATATATAGATATACATTTAATGTTATTTTTGCTACTTTGAGAACTGGCTTTGAATGATTATTCTAGCACACTAAAGATTTTTAACTGCCTACATTTTCTGATTTTAGTTATTTTGTTTTAATTACCTTTTTAAAAAACTTTGCAGTTCAGATTATACAATCATGGACCAGTTGCTGACAGACTAATTCAGAGAATACATTTGGTGCCAAGAAACTGCAGTTTACCATGTTGTGAACATTCAAACATTGCTTTAGGGCATCTTAAAAGGAAGACTGCAAATACTCTTCCCCCAGAAATAATAATATCCTCATATAAATTCAGGGTTTCAGGCACTGTTGACATCAAAAGGTTTATAATCCTTGTGTGAGTAATCAGCTGAACAGTTGAAAGTACCTTAAGCTTTCTGTGTGTCAGCAAAATTCACATATGACGAAAAGAGTGGCTATGCCACTATTTGAACCCCTCGCTATTCAAAACGTCACCCATGCAAGTCACCAAAATGAAGCTCCATCCCCCAAAGACTATGGAGATTCTCTGACATGATTGTGTGTCTACTTGAGGTTCAGTGCATCTTTTTTGAAGCTGGACAGTTGAATACACATAAGATTTCCAATAAGCTTCTAGGCCTAGCCTTCTTCGCTAGTGTTACCCCTAAACACCAACACTTTGTTTCACTGAAGTGAAGCCCAGTTCGGAATAGAATGTGCAGCTCACACTGATGTTCATGTTCTTTTCTCATGCAAGGTCATGGGATGGGCACTTGTGCTGACACTGGTATCATCAGTGCAAAGATCTCACTTAGATCAGTGGGATCCACCATAACTTTCTTGTTTGCTACATTATAACTTTCTCGTTTGCTAAAAAAAAAAAAAAAAAAAAAAAAAAAAAAAAAAAAAACATAAGTGAAATTATAAGCGTTAAATAAAATGATAAAAAAAAAATATTTCAATACATCATACAACCATAGTGTGGACCTACATGACTAAAGACTATTCAGGTATCCACTGGTCATAGAATAACTTGAGTTGGAAGGGACATACAAGGATCACTGAGACCAACTCCTGTCTCTACATAGGACCACCCAAAAAACAGACCCCATGTCTGATAGCATTGTCCAAATGCTTCTGGAACTCCAGCAGGCTTGGTGCCATGACCACTTCCCTGGGGAGCCTGTCCCAGTGCCTGACCACCCTCTGGGTGCAGAACCTTCCCCTAACCCCCAGCCTGACCCTCCCCTGTCCCAGCTCCATGCCGTTCCCTCGGGTCCTGTTGCTGTCCCCAGAGAGCAGAGCTCAGCGCCTGCCCCTCCGCTCCCCTTGTGAGGGAGCTGCAGGCTTCCATAAGGCCTCCCCTAAGCCTGCTCTGCTCTGGGCTGAATAAACAAAGGGAACTCAGCTGCTCCTCATACATCTCCTCCTCTAGAACCTTAACCATCTTTGTAGCCCTCCTTTGGACACTCTCTAACAGTTTGTGTTCTGCTTATACTGTGGTGCCCAAAACTGCATGCAGTACTCAAGGTGAGGCTTCACGAGTGCAGAGCAGAGTGGGACAACCACTTCCCTCAACCGCTAGCAATGCCATGCCTGGTGCACCCCAGGGTACAGGTGGCCCTCCTGGCTGCCACGGCACTCTGTTGACTCATATTCAACTTGCTGTGGACCAAAACCCTAGATCCTTTGGTCATATACATTCAACTTCTTTCCATTCTTTTGCTTACAGACTCTTTGCCAATGAACATGGATTTCTTTTTTTGGTTGATTTCCATTTCTCCAGAGTGGGCTTCACACCAGTCTTGCTCTTTGCTTTCTTTACAGATAAAGGCAAAAACTGCTTACCACTTTCTGTCCCTCACAGGATGTCTACTGGTAGCTAGTATTAATTATGAATCTGTTCTGTTAGGTCTTTTTTTCCTCTGACTCATTTTAACACTTACCAGTTTAAATTTATGGGTCTCCCAAAAATCTTGAGAATGCAGATAAAATTTAATTTCTCCTAAACTTCCACCCTTTGTTTTCTAACTTGTTATAAAAATAGTATACACAACAATGAAATCTAGGAGGGAAAGTATATTTCCTGAGAGTAGTTTGACTCTCTACTATTTGGGACTAGCACTACAAGTGCTGCACTCAAGTACAAAATCTTGTCCTAGCTTATTATTATGTCTATGACAATCACCTTAACTAACATTTTAAAAATCAGAGGTATAAAATAATACACATACTGGCATAAACTAATATCAAATTAAATCCAGTCCCACACCATATTTGCAGCATTTTTTAAGACCTTCACCAACCAATAGCACAGTTGGCTGAGACCTAAGTAAAGGGCTGAGCCCACCTATACTGCAACTAGGATTGCATTAGGATGCAATCAAGCACACTTGTCAGCTGAGAGGAAGCAGATAGGAAACAAGAAGGCTTTAAAGCTACCTACCAGCTGATCCTGGCAGCTGGAGTGATGCTCATCTGAAGAGAGTTTACACTAAGCTGTTTGACTTTGCAATGGAACAGACAGGAGGAGAAGAAATGCTCACACAGTCAGGTGTTAATCCCAGCTGTGGAGCACAAAGAGGTAGCCAAGTGGAAGACATTAGCTGCAAGTTTCTCAGTGATGCTGCTAGTGTTCTCCTGGGAAGGCCAGGCTTACTCCTGGTGGGTTTCCAAGCAAAGACGGGTCCCTGGGGAGGGAAGCAGTGTGGTTTGGGTGGTTAGACTATTAAAGTTCTCATTTGGACAGAAGCTTGGTCCTAATTAACAGTGTGAAAACACCCCAAGTAAGCTTTCAGCATCATTCTCTCTGGTTAAGGACTTCAATCCCTCACTTCTCACTAGGCTCACCATTTCACTTGAAATCAGGGCTTCCTGGGTGAAAATTTTGCATACAGAAGACATTATTTAGCTCATGTGCCATGGCATGACAAAGATGTGCAACAGAAATGAAATCTGATTTCCATATGAAATTAAATAAATAAATACATACATAAAATTGTAAATGATCATTTACCTATTCTTAAAGCTTAGGCTCAGATAACATAAATATAACAATTTAATTTGCATGCCAACGGAATTTTGCCTCCAGTGAAAGCAGGTTCAGTGGGGAGAGCTTAAACTGAGGGGAGTTTGAGTGTCTGATGCAAAGAACCACGTTTGGTGCTTTTTCTCTTGGCAGCATAAATAATTTTTCAGAGAATAAACTTGTGTATTCATTAGCACCACAGCCCCTTCCACACAGGGTGCTCCTTGGCAAAGTACCAACCAAGCACGACTATTAATTCAGATCAATATGTGACTCTGACAGAGAATGCGAAGCATACCTAACCCAGCTAACTATGCCCCTGATAAATGTCGTGAGAGCACTGTGTCACCCGTGCCTTTCCTTTCTTTATTTCCATTATCCATCAGGACAGGCCATGAGGGAATGCCTGGGAACTGTGTCGTTCTCTGCAATAAGCCACAATGCTAATGAGGCATAACAAATTGAGGAAGTATCATGTATAATCCTGATCCCTCATTGACACTATTACCAGTATAGATTTCAATTCGCCATTTGTTACATGCTTAATACAGACAAAGTGAGAGGGTGTAGAAGAATTACTCCTTCAGTCATTGCATTTTTTAAACAGTTGTCATCCTCCAAGACAAAACTCTCTGGTAATACCCTCTGTTTTTGCTACTGCTGTTTCTCAGCAGGATTTGCTGCTTGTTCTTGTAGGGGGTCAGCCAGACTTTGTCTTTCTCACAGTTTCAGTTTCCTACTGGGATTAAGGGTCTAGCATATTTCTGCAACAAATCAACCGAACCCAAGATAAACAAATGTACTGAACAAGATGGCTCTGGTACACGCCTGTATTTTAGGAGTCAGCTGCAAAGTTTGTTTTTCATAAGGTACTCCAAAGGGAAACCAAGGTGAACATATGATTTTAGTGAGTTCTCATCAAAACGATGGCAAATTTTGTAGTTTGGTGGGGTTTAAATTAGAATGTGAACTGTTTCTTTGTATGTGCTGTTTTTAGTCAAGTACTCTGTCATTCTCCCCAGAAATGGTATTTTGCATTACTTTGAAGAATTAGGTGCCCTGCAGACAATGAACAATGCTTCACTGCATACTTATGATGGAAAATGGTAAAAAATTATCAGAAATATTGGGCCAGGCTATTAGTCTTTAAGTCATTCTTTTGTTAATTTAAGAGCTCCATGATAGAGCTTCTGGCCTATGGAGAGACTCCCTCCAGGCTGCTCATCCCCTACAGCTTTGCTCATGGGTCCTCCTGATGGTGGAATTGGGCAGGAGAAACCTCCCAGAAGCTCGCTGACCTGGGGAAGGTGCTTCATACTCCTGTTGTGGCCAAGGGGACAGGGACAAGAGCCAGGTAAATCCATGGGATTCTGTTTCCTCCTTTTTGGGACCATTCTGGTTATGTAAGTACCCAGGTAGAGGGAACTAGGAGGCAGACTGAAGGCCCACGAGAGCAAACAATATGACTGGACAGTGGTTACTCAAGCATGTGGGGGCCTGGCAGCCAGGAAACACATGTTGGCCCCAGTAATCCAGTCCCAGGTGCAACAATGTAAACAGCTCTCAAACTGGTACTTCACCAACACTAGAATCTACAAACTGATGACTCCATGCTAAAAGGTTAATCTCTGCTTTAGACTTTTGTTAAAAGGTGTGCACCAGTGCAACACTGGTATTCACCTGGGTCAGAGTTTGGCACCTCTACACATTTTAAGTGATGAATTTAAACTGCTGCTTAATCAATAAATAAAGAACTTTTCAAAGACAGAACTTTTCAAAGTAGAAATTTTTCCATGGTAATGAATGCATTTTAAATGGGGAATGGGGTGAGATTTTCACAGAGATCTAACAAAATAGAAGACTGATAACAGATAGAAGGTATTTGACAATGAGGTATAAAGTTATTATCGCCACTTGATTAGGAAGATTTTTATTAGTCACCTCTGATTGCTCCTCATAAATGGTGAGACTATCTAATATCCCTATAATGATGGCCTCTATGAACGAGTATTGTGATAGTTACAGTAAACGTACTATACAAGAGAAAGAGCACTTCAATCTCTTTATAAAACCAGACCTGATTAGGAGTTGTACTCCAGATACGCCTGTGTTAAACTGCGTACAACTTTCGGGTCATACATTCATTGTGCTAAGTGCTTACAGTGTTGGGAAGCGGAATTAGTTCCTGTTCAATTCAGTATTTTATTTTCTGGATAAATGCACTGGTTTGAGAGAAAAGGTATTCACTTTAGCTCAAATATGACTATATCCATAGAAATGTACTGTATATGAAAGGTCTTTGATTTAAGTTCTTGACATGCTTTCAAATGATCAAGTGTCACAAAAAGTGGTAACTTTTGATCTCATTAATGAGCTAACTGAACGATAGTTTAAATATAGCCCAGCATTTTCATGATTTAAATTTTTATCAGGCTGTTTTAAAAGGAAGGACTGATTAATTTTAATAGGATTTCTATCATACATGGGAAAACTGTCCAAATTTTGTAACCAATACATTTTTCACTTGAAACACTCTAAAGTAAAAAGCTACTTAATCAGGTGATTCAAGCCAATATAGGGCAGGTCTACACTATTAGCTGCTGTCTCATTCATAGATCTCCCATAAGTTAATTTCCAAATGTTTATGATCAAACAGAGATATTTAGCATAAAATAGCATCTCTTTGGAGAAGTTCATATGACTTTTTCTAGTCATATTAGCTATATATTACAGATAAATTGAACTCCCGTTTGCTAAACTCTGTTTCAAAAGCTGTCAGACAGTATAAAAAATAAAAGAACAAAAGGTCCTTCTTAAGCTGATGGTAAGGAAGTTTAACCAAAAAGTCTACTGCTGCAGAGGTGAAAGAAAGACTACTGCTCTATTGACCCAAATTAATGACTAGGCTGACAGCTTTGGACAGCTGACTGTAGAGACCTAAAGATTTTGTGGAGTTTTTAGACCTGATTTCTCACTTACAAAAAGATGAGTTTCTAGCGTCCTGATTATGTAAGGGACCCCTAAGGTAAGTATAATTTTGATCAAGGAAGTTTAAAGTAAAGACCAAAGTAAAAATGCAAACCTAGCTGCTGGTTTTGTGCATTATATGATACTACATATTACATACCTGTACAGGATTTATGTGGCAAGGTTTTGGTAGTGGTGGGGCTACAGGGGTGGCCCCTGCAGAGCCCAGTAGCTGCCCCATATCTGATCAGAGACAGCTCCAGCTGGCTCCAAAAGGGACCTGCTGCTGGCCAGAGCTGAGACAGTGAGCAATGCTGTGAGTGAGGAGTGCAAAAATGTAAGAGAAGCCCTGCAGCCACCCAGGTCAGTGCAGCAGGAGGGCAGGAGGTGTTCCAGGCATGCAGGAGCAGTTCCCCTGCAGCCTGTGGAAAGGCCCCTTGTGGAGCAGGCTGTCCCCCTGCAGCACATGGGTCCCACATGGAGCAGATCTCCACGCTGCAGCCCATGGAGGAGCCCCCGGTGGAGCAGGTGGATGTGGCCTGGAGGAGGCTGCGGCCCATGGAGAGCCCCCGCAGGAGCAGGCCCTAGGCTGGAGTTGCAGCCCTGGAAAGGAGCCCACGCAGGAGCAGGGGACCTGGGGGAGCTGCTGCCAGTGGGGGATCCATGTTGGAGCACTTTGCTCCTGAGGGATGGGCCCTGTGGTGGAGATCGATGTTGGAGCAGTTCTTGAAGAGCTGCTGCCTGTGGGCTGCCCACACAGGCTCCGTTCAGGAAAGGCGGCATCCTGTGGGCAGGACGGAGCAGGGGAAGAGAGTGAAGATGAAGGAGTGGCAGAGACACGGCATTATGGACTGAGCACAGCCCAATTCCTCTGAACTGCTTGAGGAGAGGAGGTAGAAGAGGGGAAAAGTGTTTTTAGTTTAGTTCAGTTCTCACTGCTTTAGTTAATAGGTAATAAATTATATTAATCTCCCTTACACTGAGTCTGATGGTAATTAGTGAATGATCTCCCTGTCCTTACCTCAACTCACAAGTGTTTTTTTTTGTTGTTGTTATTGTTGCTGTTTTTTGTTTGTTTGTTTTCTTTGCATTCTATTTTATCCTCTGTCATTCTGAGGAGGGGGAGTGGGAGAGCTTGTCAGTTCTTAGCTGCCCACCAGTGTAAAGCCACTAAAATATCACATTTTTTTCCACTTGTTTTTGCTCACTTGCTGATGCTTCTTGCTGCTTTTCTCCCTATCCTTTATCCCATTTTCCTTTTTTCAACGTTTTCTTTAATTCTGAGAATAACTGAAATTCAGTTTCTTCACTGTGATTTAATACTCATGTACTTAGATGAAATACAGGACATTTTTTTAATTGAAGAGAATGATTTGTGGCTTATGTTGTGCTCTACTGTAAGATAACAATAGAAAATTAATAACAAAACATGAAAGGAAGGTAATAGCTAATATGGTTTGTTTTCTGAGATTATGAAGTTGATTAGCTTTTTGTAATGATTTTTATTGCTGACATCCTGTAGCAATAAATTATCAAATCTATTACACATAATTAACTATCATTTATTATTGTATCCACAGTTTATAATTCATCAGATAATTTCCTATTCATTACATACTACATTAGACATTCAGCAAGCCCTAAATCTGCATGGTAGTGTCAGTATGTAAATATAGTTGCACAACATAGATAAGCTAAGTAGACTAGAAAACAACAACAAAAAAAACCCACTAAGTTTCTTCAATTTGTGATTGAGTTTACATTACACTCAATATCAGGCCACATAAATCGAGTGCCTTGGTTTCCTCATCTGTGTTCTGGGAGTAACAAAGCCTGCCTTTCTGAAGTGTTTTGATAGTCTTGGATGAAAGGCTCTAAGTACAAAGTATTATCTGTTATAGCTGCGGCTTTGCAAATCTTTGCTAGTTAATAATGCAGTGTGAGTTGCTGAAAATTGAGAAAATTTGCTTGCTAGTAACAAAGGACGACTGCTTCACCTCATCTCCTTTTTGTCATTGTAATGGAAGCTATGAATATGCATCTTTGTTGCATTATTGCGAGAGGCAGTTATTTGCCCCTTCTGAAAAAGCCACAAATTATACTTCAAAGTTAACTGAAGATGACATTTTTTTTTCCCTTTACGTTTTTCTTTTTTAAAATTAGTTTGGGAAAACTGTGAGATTGAACATAAGCTCACAAGGTCTCTAGGCATGAAATTCAATGGGAAAGCAATACAAATAAAACCAGAAAAGCCAGAAGTTCTCTCCCATAAACTGTGGAGCTTCACGTTGATGTTCTAACATTTTAGGTATTTTAAACATGGATTACTACAGCAAAGTCAAAGCAAATATATATATATATATATATATATATATATATATATATAAATAGTAAAAACCTAATCACTAAAGTCTGCTATATGTACAGAGATATGCTGGTTGTATTTACTGCATGCAAGAAAGAAAACCAAAATGGTTATACAAGGCTAACACTTAGCTTAGACTACTATTCATATAAATACACAGACACATGCTGGAAAACTTAGGAAAGGCCACACATTTAATCTCCAAGATGGGGCACTCACAGGAGAAGATGTACTAGATGAGAAGAGGCGATCACCTCCAGCAGCATGCAACCAAATCCTTACAATCATTAGCACCTAATTACTTTCTAGCAGGTGGAGATGTCCACCTTACCCATACTAAAGGCTGCAGTGCAGGCACAGCATGCTTCCCCTGTGTGATGGGGCTGGCACATCCCCACACTTCCAGCAAGAGCAAAACAAGACTCTGAGTCAGATGTCATGAAGTTTGGATGAGGGCTGCCATCCCCACTCATAGCATCACCTTTGATGATACCCTTCCCATGCAGTCAATGTTTAATGGAGTATAAACACAACGTGAAAGAAAAGGACATCTGTTTTATGCAGTATTCTGATAAGAAATTATTTTGTTGTTGTAACATCAATTTTGAGATTTTTTTCAAGGAAGCTAGTACACTCACAAAAATAAATTATAAGCGGTGTTGTGACGCATACAGGAGCACTTGCAAAATTCAGAACTGACAGTCCATGTCTGATCACTCTTCCTGTTCTGGGAGATAAAACATATATCTGAAAACAAGGAATTGTCCTGAGACAACTGTCAAGTAAGAAGGTATCTGTAGCATACTGACATGCACACATAAGCAACTATATAGGAACTGTACTTTGTCTACATAGTACAATTTGCATTTGGTTAAATGTATTAACTGATTATAAGCACACACAAAGCTTCAACAAAGGCTCTAAGATCTGACTTAGCCAAACTTGCATCAGAAAGGCCATAAATGAGGAAGATGCTGGGTGACTCTGGACAGCTGGTCCCAGCCAGTGAAAGACTTCATGGGTTATTTCTCCATGCTAACCATCAGCTTTCGAATATTCAGAAGATGTGGGTTTCCCTTTTGTCAGCTCCCCATGGTGGTTTTCATGGTGCCCAGCACTCCAGTACTTAGCAATTCAGAGAAAGAAACCCATAATGTCACAGCTGAAAGTGCAATACCTTAGGGGAAAAAGTCTCATCTCCAGGCCACGAGGCAATTTTCTTCTACTCTGAAACATGAAGCATGATTGCCCTCGCTCTGCTTCAGTGCTCTAAATTTGGCAGGAGTCCTATAAAAGTGAGGCATCATTTTCTTTTCTGGAGTCTTAAAAGCAGATTTACAGGATGCCATGTGAAGTGTTAGCTGCACAACTGGCATTAACATTAATGAGAGACTTGGGTGTAACTTCCATGCAGCAGGTAGAAAATGTTTCTCTAAGTGACTTGTTTCAATGTTTTACTTCAAGTATGCTTCTACATTATTTGGCTAACACAACTATGTTCTATGAGTCAATCACGAATATATGAATGCAGCACAACACATGTTAAGGCCAGTGAGTAAGTACTTTGGACTTGTTTTTAAACCATACTGGGACCATTTCACACCAATAAATCAAAGGAAGGGGGTTGAAAGTGGGTGCAAATGCCTTTAGAGTCTATACTTACACAGACAAATCTTCTGCTGTTCTCATAGTCTCAAAATAGCGTATATCAAAACATTCTGAAATCCTTTTTTTCATTGGTACCTTCCTAACATGGCTTTTTAAGTAACTGGCCAACTTTAGCCCAGGCTTTCCTTTCAGTCCTGGAAAAGAAAAAAAGAAGGCATATGTATGTGAATGATTTAAAAATGAGATGCTTTCATCTCTTGAAACGTTTCAAATGTGTTGAAAAATAGATTACAATACTGAAAAAAAAAATCAAGATTTCAAAATGTTTAAAATAAGTTAGTTTTCTTCATACTTGAATTACTCTGCAAAACTTGTTGAGGCCCAAAACTCCTTAAAGCATTTGCATTGTAATTTATTGACTATATAATTTCAAAGGAAATCCTATTTTAACTTTGAGTGTGTCAACTAAACATGAATCTATATTTTCTAACAGAAAGAACTGGAGCAGGTAGCAAGTAGTATAAAAATATGCAAACATTTCCGTTTGTTTTTCTTTTAATTTATATATGAAAATTTCATCAAGAGCATGTCAAAGTGTCCAGTTCAACATCTCTGTCCAGTTCCAATTGTATTATAAAGAATAAATTTGATGCAAAACCAAGATTTTGAACTTCTCTTCTTGAGTGTTCTTGTTCTCACATAAAGATTGCAGCATGTCATTCTTTTCATGATACTGCTTTTGCTTTAGAAGCCACATCTTTCATTTTTAATTATTTTTCCACAGACTATATGCATGTTATATATACATTAGATATATATATATGTGTTATTATATGTATATATATATACACACACACAAATTACCCTTAGCTAATGCTTTTGGATGGAACCTACCACTTTCCAAGACTTCAAAAGCAGAATAAATCAGTTAACAGAGCTACTGAAAGGGGATGGTTAATAACCACAGTCACAGGAGCTTGGAAAATCAAGATTTATAGTGGCTTCAGTTCAGACTTCGATCTTACTACTGCAGCAGCTTGGAGATGCTTAGACTCTGCTTTGTGTCATTAAATGTACAGAAGGAGGTGTGGCAGGGATGGGATCCTGAGGTACAGTGCGACAAATTATAGGTGCTTAAAAGATCAGAGACTCGATAGCTTGAGTAAAGGACTGATGACATTTTGCCAGTTTGATTTTAATACCTGGAACATCTGTGGCATCACCAAACAGCCTATGATTTAGCTAAAACATCATAAAGATATTCAGTGTCATAAAAGTAACATTTTATTTAACCTTCCTGTAACAACTTTAAGAACAGTAATCTGTTAGAGTAGGCTGCATGTCTGGCACATGATAGTGGATGAGAATGAGTAATCAAATCTTAAATATGTATTTGTAGCAATATTGTTTCAAAGTTTTTGCAAATATCGCTAAAAAGTGTGTGATGGGGAGAAATAAAAAGAGCTACAGCAAGCAAAATAAAATTTCATTGTCCTTAACTGGGAGTTGGGAGAATAGAGTTTCTCAGTACATCGACACGGGTTTTATTTATTGCTTCATGTCACTTTATGCCAATTCCACAATGGCTTTCCACCCCTCCCCTGCCACCAGCAATGGAGATAAACGATGTATCTTCACAAAGAAAAACATTCTGAGCTGGTTCCTGGACCTTAAATTTCTTGTTTTGTGATTCCAATTATGGACCTCAGTCCAGCGCTCAGCATATTTGGCATCTGAGAACAGGGACGAGGCAAAGGCACATGGCACGTCCTGATGCTTTACAAGGGCAGGCTGCAGTACCAGGTCTTGGGATCCTCGCCGCCAGCCATTCCCACCCAAGCTGCCTCAGAAAGCGAAGAGGCATTTTGCAAGCCCTGCCGGGCCTGGCTGGGATAAGCGCCATCTCCTGTGTGCTCGGCTCTAGACCAGCTCATCTGGAGAGGTTCATGCTATGGGCAGTGGAGCAAACAAAAGCAAAAAAGAAGTGCTAGTACCTCCAATCTAAAGGAAATCTGTTTTCCACAGAAGATAATTTGTGCCTTGAAGGCATCTTGTTTTATTTATTTATTTATTCACTCATTCACTTTTTTGTTATGCCTTTCATATGCATTTGATATCTTTCCTGAAAGACAAGAAGGGACAAATAATACCTATGCTGCATTTCTGTAAGTACAGAAGCCCTTAGAAAATGAAGGATGTTAGAAAAGGACTTTTTACCCCAGTATCCACACTGCTCTGTGGGATCTCTACATTATTGGTAGCTTTCCTAATCTTCTTCCTGGGATCTTTATCACCCAAATATTTCTCAGTGCTGTTTACTGCAGTTAATCAGCAGTAACTCAGACATCCCCTCCCCAGCCTCATCCCTACACATCTCCCAAATCAGGGTTTTCCAGGACTCCTCAAGAAGAAGCCCCCTGCTGCCCAGGCACACACCAGTGCACCCTGACCTCTGCGCCTTACTGAAGAGCTGCAAAGCATGGGTAACAGTCTCCATGCCAGGCATGCTCTGGTCGGCCAGTGGTCAGATACAGTGGTGGCTACACTGGCAGCTGAAGTTGCCTCCGCCATTTGCACACCCTTATATGTTAATGTAGGGAGTACAAGCCAAATAATAGAAAATATTAGAAAATAAATATAGAAAATAAAGTAGCTTTGTGCTCCGGCAGAACTTACGATGAGAACTATGTGACTTCTGAGGTGTTTATTTTTGTTGCCTTAACCACAGTTCTCCTGTTCTCGGTTTTATGTATTTCCAAATAGAAAGAGACAAAGTCCTCATGTTGTTACTGACAGACACACTGGTCACATAGCCATTCATTTGTTGCAGGCACTGTGCACACTACACAGTGAATGCCAAGTAGATGCACACATTACTACATTTAAGAAATACCGTTATGTGTTTTAAACATATCTTGGTCTGCACTGTCTTAAAGAAGTATGTAAAATGATCATTTTTAATGCTGCAGAGGCTGTTACTGTGCTGAGCCTTGACAATCATGTAAAAGATTGTGCTGGGGTTTACTGTCCTCCTAACAAAGCAGCTGGTCCCACTATGAAATCTCATCCCAACCTGCAAGAAAATCAGCAGGCTGGGACTGACGTATGGGGTGATGTACATGTATGGTGAACAAACATGAACACTGCATGTATCAGGGCCCTCCATTCTCAGATGCATACAGTGAAGGCAAAATCTCTTCAAAATGCTGAAAAGGATAAGGAGCAGTAAGATCACCAGAAACACAGCCATGTTTTCATCTAGTTACTCCTGCATGGTGCTCTATAACATGTGTTTAGCTAAAGCATGTTATCTACATGTTAGCTGGGGTGAAGACAGGAGACCAACTCTTGCAACACCTGACACTAACTGGCTTGCAAGAAGTTTTTCTTATTATGTCCAGTCTTTTTTCGTGCTTTGGATTAGGTGTTTAGAAGTCTAGGAATCACTGATTGAACTGCTGGACAAATGTAACCCACTTTTCAAAGTGATGACTGGATTTCTCAATAGCATAAAAACATACATAACCAGAAACATATTTTGCATGTCCCTGAAATAACAGAGATGCTGCTTACGTCTGTGCAAGGATGTCTTATGTGACTGTTCAGGATCTAACAAAGTTCAGTCATGAAGACAATGTGTTGTGTGGTTACAGCAAGGGCTGGTATTCTGGTTTCTTTCCCAGGTACTGCACTGACTTTGCCCTCTAGTACGTGAAGTTACTGTCTAGGTACATTCACCTTCATGCCTGTAAAATGGGTTTGTATTTACCAACCTCACATTTTATTTCAATACAAATTCACTAATACTTGTGCAGGAATTTGCACTATAATAGTGCTATGTAATGTTGTATATAGATGAAAAGGGAAACTTACACTTGAGATAATTGGGAAGAAGCCCCATAATGGGCAGGGGTTTGGTTTTAATTGAAAGAAATCCAAAAGAACAATAGTGTAATCAAGCCACTTTTAAAATTTGCTATTAAGTTACTAATTTAACTAAGAGTAGAATTTGCCCCAGTGTCAGAAACTAGAATATTAATAAATAATGACATAAATAGTGACTACAGAATTAAGCAATTAATGAGTTCTTTTTACCACATGAAAGGTCCTGATACAGACTCTTTAGCTCTTGCTAATGAGAAAACCAGACAGCTTCTCCCACAGGCAGTCTGTCAGCTTCCCTCAGGCATTTCATGAATTTTGGTCAGAGCGTCCATGATACCCTTGTAGGTGCACAGGATGGCATGTACTGTTCTCAGTGCAGAAGGATGCCTAAAGCCAGACTGAGGTTGGCCATCAGTCCAAAACTTAGCTTCATGGTTTATCAGACTTAGGTAAAAAGGGCAATCTTTCAGAGTGTTTAGAAACACAATTATTTGGTCCTTTCTGTTGTTTTATGTGAAGTTTTCTTTCTTTTCCACATTAATCCACTTTATGAGAACAGACACAAGCTGAAGAAAGCCAATTATTTGACAATTTGAAAGGTGGGAGGGAGAGCTAAAACAGTCGCTAAACAACAATGAAAGTAATGTTGAATGGCATTCAATTAATATTTATAATGTGCAGCAATATTAACAGCAGAATTAACTTATTTTTGTATGTCTGACAGCTCTCTGGTTGATTAAGAATTGCATGATGATATTTTGCATATTTCCCATGCAAATACAGTATTATTTGCACAATTATTTTTATCCTTAATTGAAGTTTTGTTTTGAAATCACTGTTTTCTGCTGTACTGAAGCTCTGTAAGTGATCTTATTAGGGATTTGATTTTTTTTCCCCATCATCTTGTCATGCAAATCTACATTCTATAGGCTATATATTGCTACAGTCTTCTGGTGCAAAACAGGAGCCTCAGAAGAGCTCATATAGGAGCGCCTCCTCAGAGATTGGAGGGAAGACGTAGCAGTAACCACAGTGACAGGAACAGTAGTAACACGACTGTTTCTGAGCTCCATCAAGGGTGAAAATCTTGTTTGTACTATGTCACATAAGAAATACAAAGAAACATGGTCCTTGCCTAATACAATCAGAGTACAAAATCTTCCACTTTTACAATGCTAATTTTGGGAACAGTTTTGGTAGAACCAGCCTTGATTATAGGAAGGAAATTATTCAGCTAATACTATTTCATATCTATACTTTGATCTTTACCAATTTGCCTGCTTGTCTATTTTTACCTGTCGGTAACTAGCATTTTCAAATGCATCTGCCCAAAACCTATTGCTGTTTATGCTCCCAAGTTACTTAATAGAATATTTGCATACATACCTAAAAGTGCAAATAAATGTTTAGTCTGATTTATAGAAAGAAGCAGGCCAGGAGAAAGATTACTTGCACTGAAAATCATGGGAACCGGGTGTTTAGCCTAGTTTGTATTAGACATCTATTGCATCTCAACATAGCTAAGAACTTCTCTGAACCTGAGTTTAAGGAGATTTGTAAAATGACAAAAGAAAGGAAAATAGCAAGGTTTTGGAGCGTTCACCTTAATGCTTCTCATAATTTATGTGGAATGTTGTAAGCCTCCCCCAAAAAGGGCACCCAATAAAATAAATGCAAATCATACTGTAAGGATGGGGTGCCCAAGTACAAATAGCCTTTTGCACTGCTGTGCATCAGTATAATTTTGTGCATTTCATTTCCTGCTGGGAATAATTTTATTCAGGTTTCGATTAGACTTACTTGACATAATTCTGGTTTCAGTCCTAAAACCATGTAGAGGTTTTACTGCATTATTGGTTTATGACAATGGAGACAAAGATCTACATGAAACGTGGATGTAATGGTAAGGACAACAAATAAAAATAACTTAGTACATCCAAAATGTAATGTCAGAGGAAGGGTAGAAGCCCCCATGACTTGAGTAATTTAAAATTTCCCTGGCAAAGGCACTATGCAATAGACAGGCTCAGTCCTGTACTGGTTCAGTATGATGATACAATAAACTTTTCTTTCTCCCACATTAGTGATTCTGTGCTAAAGGTCTGCACTGGGAGATGTTCCTCTGTACTGCTTAAAAAGAGAGGAAAGGACAGAAGTGGAGGGAGATGGAGCAAAAAGAGAAGGAAAGGTTTTGCTCTTTCCCACTCTCATGATTTTCTCCCTCTAATACTGCTGCCCTGCTTTCAGCAATAAATAAATAAAGGATGAACATGGCAGCAAGAATTTATCTCCATCTCTAATTCCTTCTCTTTCTCTCTGAACGACATTCAGAAACTAGTCTGTGAAAAAAGCGTCTTCCAGTAGCCACTTTTTCATGCACTCCCGAGGCACCCAGAATGACAAGTTTTGGATCTACATCTTCATCTTCACACTGTTTTACCATTCCTTTTCTTCTGAGTCATTTACATTATTTGAGATACCCTAGTAACACCTATCAAGTTATTCAAACACTGTATTAAAGAATAATAGTCAGATTTTCTATTAATCACAGAGGAAGAAAAAAAAAGTATAAAGATGTAAAAAGGAAAAAAAAGAAAATGTCTTTGCTTGCCCTAGCAGGTAAGTATAAACTAAAAAGATCTGAATTCATGTCTTGCTCTGCCAGAAACTTTGTGTATGACATTGGGCAAAACATAACCTCTCTCCACATCTGCTCACTAACTTCAGGATAGGAACACTATGGACATTTTCCTTCTTGAGTGCAGTGGGTAGGGTTAAGGGAAAACATTTGTCTTATGAGAAGATGCAAACACTTTCTGTAGAACAAAAAGAACAACGTGAGTAGAAAACATTGTGAGGCAAGTGTAGACTACTGTAATGACACCATGTAAGTACAAAATAAAATAACTGGCCTAGGCTGTAAAAATCTTAGGTGTAAAGTCTACTAAAAAATATGGCATGTACTTTCTTTGCTCGGAGTAAGTATAGTGCTACCTTATACTAACAACATGGAGGAAGTGGCTTGCTCTTATGTATATCCACACATAAACAAGCATCTTAAATGAAGCCTACCCTGTACCTATCATCTTAAATTTGCTCAAAATATAAATATATTTAAAAAAATTATTTTCTTCTGGCAGTAGTGCATACTCCTCTTTCCTACACACACACACACACACAAAAAAAAAAAAAAAAAAAAAAAAGTTAAGCTGAACAGTAGTAAAAGTCTTGAGGTCAAATTCTGCTTTCAGCACTACCTGGGGAATTTTAGGCAGTATTTTCAAAGGAACTGAGAGATGAGGTTGTTTCTAAACACAGCAAGACAACATAGCTAGTTTCAGCTCATCTTTCTTCATTTTCTCCAGTACCAGCAAATCAACACTGGAATTACTGCAGCAGACAGGAACACACCTTCCTGCACACAGCCTGGATCCCTATCCTGGAGTTCGGCATGTATGGTGGCCCTCTTTGCCAAAAAAGGGTCCAGAGCAGACCGTCTTATCAGACATAAGTGAAAGAGAAGGAAAGATCTCCTCTCTTGAGTGGTTAGACTGGGAAAGCAGTAAAAGCCAGGACAGCTGCCTGCAGTCCCCTACCTGCAGATTTGAGTGACTCTGATCTCTAAAGGAAGGGAGAAAGCTCTGACCACCAGATTAGAAGATATTTGGGTATGAGGAAACTCAGCAGCTCCATCTTGATAGAGTTTTTCTATTGTTCCCTGTACTTGAAGACTCATTGGGTCATACCATAAGAGAGGGAAGGAAGGATTTCATCTGTCTAGACAAGCAGACAGGAAATTCTGGATTTCAGTCCCTAAAACACTGACAGCAAAAGCATTTTTTCAATTACAATTTATCTACTACTGAGTAAAGTAAAGAACTATTCCAGGAAACAAGAACTTCTTCCTTTTAGTCAAATGTTCTAGCCTTCAGGCTATTTTTTCATATACAATCTTATTCTTTTTGATAGATAGATACATAAGAATGTATGTAGAATACGATGCTTATTCAGAGGCATTCTCCATTTCTCAGTTATTTTTATTTTTATTATTCCCTGACTAGCTTTAAACTACCCACAAATGTGCCCCTGATAATGACAAGTCAGGACTTCTCCTTTGAAGTGGAAGCTGTGGGCTCAAATCCCTTAAGAATAAAAGCAAAAATCAAAATAAGTTTCCCACACCAGGACTGAGTGCTCTAGCTCCTGACCCAGGGAATGGAATTGGAGGGGGGGGGAAGGAGGTGTTGGGGGGAAGGCGTCTCTTTTCTGGCATTTCATAAGAAAGCAGCCTTCATGGCTGTACCCTGCTTTTGGCTTGCCTGTCCAGCTGTTTGCTGGGAATACCTATGTGCACACATCGCCAGCAGGTGCTCAAACTCAATTTAGGAATGAACTAGACACTAAGTAGGTCAGCCCAGTCCAACCAGAGGAGCCTTCTGAGCAAAAGCCAAATTGGAGATCCGAAGATCAATGGTAAAAATTGGAGCATCTCCAGACTTGCATCTGAGGTTAGCGGTGGGTTTCAAAGACTTTAAAATCTTACAGTGGGGATCAGAGTCCCAGAGAACAGATGTGTCAATGAGATAAGCTTGTATCTTGTGCTACAGCAAGGCCTCCTAGAAAGGTGTCATCTTGGTGCTCACTCCTTTCCCTTGCCCCTCATCCAGGTAAGACATGGTCATGGTGTTAGGTGCCTGCAGGGTGAGGCAGGCCCCTCTGCCAGCTCTCTAGTACAACCCCCTCCTCCCAAATGCCTCGAGCATGGGTAGCAGGCCCGGCTTACACTGGTGCTGCACCTTGACCCCCTGGCTGGAGGCTCACAGACTCCTTCTGCCTGAACAACCCCTCACACTGCATGGGGGAGCTGAGAGATGGGTGCTGGCTCTTGCTGAAATTCAACTCACTTCCATGCATCATCTGCCAGCCATATCCCCACAGCTCCTTTTTGGTTTCTGCTACCAGGGGGGAGGCAGGCAGGGCAGACTGCCCATGGAGATGGCAGCTGATGGGGTCCTGTTCCCTTCCTGCTCACACTGCAATGCCCTCCCTGCACTGGGGTCGTGGTAGTCCTAAACATACACCCCTTGGTTTGCATACCACTTGAGGAACCATGTTAATTTCAATCCTATGCAGGCTAAATACAGTTCTGGTGTCTCTCAGCAGGCGGGAATGGCTTACATTAGCCATTAACAGACATACCACTGAGGTTACAAAAGGTGTCATCACACCAGAACAAAAATATCCCACCAGATGGCTAGTTTTCCTTTCACCCACAGGGAGGCTCTGAGGGATCTTCCCAGGAAGTCCTGGACATGGGAGGAGGCTCCCAGTGGTGACCTCCCGAGGGACTTGTGGCCCAGCTTTGTGAGCCTTTGCTGCAGCAAAGCATCCAAATGTCAGGCTGTTTATTTTAACTGCCCCAAATCCAAACTTTTAAGGTTCCCTCACCCAGATGCAGCTTGAGGCCAGCACAGACTTCTTTTTTCGTTGGAAAGGAGACGTGGGAGGGAATGCGGTGGGCAGTAAGCAATAACAAGTACAAGAGAAATGTTCGTTTCAAGTAATTGAAGAAAACAGTTAGATCCCTTTTTGGTCATGTTTTGAAAGCGAAACGAAAGGGGCAACCTTCTGATTTAAATTGTTTAAGAAAAAAAAAATAATAAGAAAGCACACTGTGTATACAAAAAAAAAAAATATCTAAAATTTGCTTAAGCATAAGTATGCTAACGAGTGCAGAGTTCTCCAAATATGGACTCAGTGTGCATCAGAGGGGCATGAGCCAGGTCTCATGAGTAAACAAAATAAAAATACCAGAGGGAATGTTTTAATAGCTTCTTTTAATTCCCAGTTTAAATAGATTCCTTGCTTAATTTGTTAAAGTATGAAGCAGTGTTGATTTGGTAGTTGTTATCTGTTTGTATTACTGAATGTGCCGGGGCCTGATCCTATGTTGGGGTGACTTCACACCAGCAAACTGCACTGGAGACAGGAGCAAATGCCAGCAGCAAAGTGAAGGACCAGATCTAAGATTTCCAACAGGCTGTTTTGCAAATAAGCTTTTTAACCAATGGAAAATCACTGTTCCTCTGACTACTGTAAAAGCACAAGATTTAAAGCTTTGCTGAGACCATGCAAATCTAGTAGGTTGATCTTTCCCAGAAAAGCATATTAATCTGTCAGCTGAAAGAGTTTTGGAGAGAAATGCTGACAGGGAATTGAACTGGGATTTGGGAAACCTGTGTGTAGTTCTTGGCCTGACTCTATCACTCGGCTGCTTGGTGGTTTTAGACCTGTCCTCCCTGCGTGGTGCCTTGGCTGCACACTTGGACACTGGAGATGCTGAAACCATGTACATTAATTAGAGATCTACCAATAGTAGCAAATTTATCAATAGTTGCAAAGTCTGGGAATTGCAGCCTTCTGGAAACCTCTCTGCTGCTGCATCACCACATACCTGCATGCAAGTCATGGAGTTTCACTGCTTCACCATTTACACATGTGCCAGTCAGACATGTTTAATTATTAAACATGATCCTTTGAATCATCCTAAAATATCAGAAAGTTGGCCAGGTAAAGCAAAAACTTGAGGTACAGATTCTCATTCAAATTACTGCCCTTTTTGTTAAGTGAATTTTAGTGACCACAGCCTGATTGAAAAACTATTAGTTGTGAATGGCAGCAACACCTACAATTTATAAACCCAATACCTTTCTTTTATTCTCATACTGGTTGAATTAACTTTCCTTTTCAGTTAAATGACTTTAGACAGCCATTATTTCTATCTGGCTCCATGCCTACTGTCCAGTTAGACAGAAAGACATTTAGTTAGTAAACTCAGTGCCATTTCTTTGAGGTTTCTGGAGAAGTACATGTAGAAAAGAAGAAAATGGCCCAGTGCCATGAACTACTGCTCAAAACTCATAAATAATATCTTCTGCAGGACTTATAATTTAAGGGGGGAGATTAGCTATGGTAATATGAATTATTATATTTTTGTCTCCACCCCACTCTCATATCCTTTGCTCCTCAGACGCATTTTCACCAGGTGGACAGGCAGGTTTTTAATGTGAGCAGAGCTCTGGCTGAGATCTGGGTTTTACCTCCAGAGCTGGATGAATGTGATCAATTTATCCTTTTCCTGCTCTGATTTGTCTGCTGGCAAATCACCAAGCAATTCCCAGCTAAGAAAATGTCGTTGTAAGATGATATATAGGGTGAAATGGAGAGCAGTTCCTTCCTCAATATAGCTGCAGATGATGTAGTCAATGATAGCCATTTTAGGTGGAGAATAAAATTCAGTCATCTAGAAGCCAGACTTCCATCTTGTTTATACATTCTGAAAAAGCTGTTACACTGGAAACATTTTATTTGCATGGCCAATGAAAGCTATTTTAGACATAGAATAAAGTTCAGTCTCGTGGAAGGCAGAGCTTCATTTTTTAATGTATCCCGAAGAGCGCTTACACTGCATCTTACTTGCATATTCATGGTCAAGAAGATCCTGTGTTATTAAGACAATGGAAGAAAGAGTGTATGTTAGCTGAGGGCACCTGGGCTTCTTTCATAAATGGGGCTTAGGCTCAGTGATAATCCCTCCAACTTGTGGGTGCCCTGAGTCCCAGAGGATTCAACACCTAGATGGCTGTGGAGGGGAGAGCAAGGTGCCTGTCAATGAGATTTGCTAAACAAGTAACCCCCTAAATCAGCACATACATGTAGAAAACATGCCTTAAACCTCTGCCACCTGTGTGCATTAAAACTCCAGGTGTCAGGGGGAGGGGAAGTACCAGTGTAAAGATTAGTATTAAATGGGGATCTGGGGGAAGGGAAGGGAGACTCACGTCCTAAGATTGGGCATCTAGGTTCTCAGTTGGAGTAATTCCCCTGTCCTCAGTCTCTTCCTGGCTGAAGTTCTTTGAGAAAAACTCCCAAGTAACTATACCCACCTTTCAGAGAAATGTATTTGTCTTAAGACTCCTGAGGTTAGCCATCAGGTTATTTCAAGAATGGGCATGAGTGGGCGGAAATTATGGAGATAGTGCTTTCTATCATTTTTAGAGAAAGCTTGGAAGCCAAACCTTGGTAGAGACTGCCATTTCCTTTTCTTGCGGTTATGGCTTTGTACATTTTTCCTTATTATAGAACAAACCTAACCTAGCAAGAACCTTTAAATCTGGAGGGGAGACTGTAAGAGAAGTGAGGGAACAACTTGACCTCAGACCATTGAAAGAAAGAGTCCTAGGGATATTTATGGTAGGAATGGCAAGGAAAAGAAGATCCCAACAATCTGAAACTGCTTTTTTGCAGGGATCACAGATTATTTTCTCTTTGCTTTCTTTCACCATTGTGCGGACAAGTGGGCCTTCCCCCCTCCTCTGCCTGCTGATATGATCATAGAAAATGGTGTGGAAGTAATGTGCCTCTCCCAGATGTCAGAAGCTGCTGAACAAGCACAAAAGAAAGTTAGGATGGGAGAATCATGAGGACGTGAGTCATGAATTTCTTTCAGTCCTCATTTCAATTACTTCCTGCCTCTTAACAGGAAAATAGCTACCACAGAGTGAGTGCAGGAACATCGATAGACACAGAGAAAGTTTGGAGCACAATAGATATTATTTAAGAAGTAGCTGCTGGTTTAAAGAAATTACATTAATTTCTTGTGTATTTGCTTATAGAACATCATAAAGAAAAACTCTGTCAGCTTTGCTAATTGAACTCAGTTCAATTAGTTCAATTACCTAAGTTTGCACGGTGTCCCAGTAAATCCTGTACCACATTCTTTTTTCCTGACCCACCCTACTGGTGCTGACGGGGAAAGAACTGGTTCTTTGCTCTCCATAACATGAGGAATTCCTCACAGAGCTGAGGAATTAAATGTGGCTGTTTAAAACAGATTGCCTTCTCCTTAAAATGATGTTAGTTAAACAAAGCTATCATTTCCTATCACAATATTTATGCTTGCTACTAGCTCTTCTGTCTCCAAGTTACTTGCTAGTGCAAGGTGGTGATCGGAAAAGAGAAAAGTCTGTATTTTGGGCCTTTTTTATTTATGAAACACTGGAAGAAAGATTAAGTAGCATTAATTCATCTTACAATGTTTTCACAGCAGAAAAAAAAAGTTGGCAAAAATTATATTATACAAGCTCAGTCAGCCAGCTCCCTGGGTTGTACTGCTATTTGCCCTGGGCCAATTATATTTTACATGATCAACACACCCAATAATTAAATAATGAATTGGTTTCTTTTGGAAACTCTATAAAATGTCATGGACCAGAGAATATTTATCTTGCCTCTGTGATTCCTGCTGAAGAAACATCTGGTTCTTTTTTCTTCAATCAACATGAAGCCTGAAGGGGCCCAAATTCAAAAGCAATTATATTTTATGTCATTTATGTGCATTACAGACTGACAAATTTAAGTTGTTGGAATATGTGATCCCACCCTCCCTATCCAATTTATGTTGATCACATTTTCAGACAGCCATGGAAAGAGCTCTTCTAGATTGATAAAAGTTGTTGATCTGTCAACTCCTAAAACTTCATTGCCAGAGTTTACAACAACAAGGTACTTGCTTGAACTTAAAACAACCACTAGACTGTGCTTCCCTGGGAACATTGCCAGGGAAAACCCCAGAAAATGTCTCTTTGTATACACCTAGTAGCAGGTCCTTCAAGCACATTTTGAGCCCTCATTTGATTTTGAAAGAGAAGCACGTTTTTTTTTTTTTCTTTTAAAAATGACTTTTTTTTTTTTTTTTTTTTAACTTTGAGAAGGTTAGAAGATTTTAATGAAAGAGGCCTACAGTTGCAAATTCTGGATGGTATTACTTTCCACTTGTCATAGATGACTTATTTTCATACTCAGTGTTTTGAGCTTCACTGTTTCAGACACTGCATGGAAACTGGAATAAGTTTTATGGAGCAATGGTACCTCTAATGTTTGTTCATAAGCAATAAGGCAGGTGTATTTAAGCACTTCATTCCCATTTGCTGGCATCCTGGCACAGCTCAAAAGCTAAGATGGTGAGGAGACCCTGAAGTATCTCTCATGTCACAATGCAGGGTGTTGGAGATTTTAGTACATGGTAACGTTTCCTGCAAGTCTTATTTGAATCAAAATCTACTGGACTGTGCTAGGAAGCTTAAACAGCACCATGACAATACTCTCAGGAACGTCTGATGTGGGTGGATTAAATGTCAGGCTGCTGGAAGTACTGCCTTGGAGAAGAATAGAGAAACAAACACACATCTTCTATAAGTATTGTTAAGTATTCAAAAAAGACAGCATTAGCCTCCTCCAACTTAGACAGTCGATCTCAAAGCTCATAAGATTTAACAAACAACAACAACAACAAAAAAGAATAATACATATTAGGTATTATCACTATCACTTTAAGCTTTTCTTCCAGTTTATCATAAACTAACTAGAAACTAACTTAAAATTTTTGCCTGCTTTCCATAATATGTTGAGATGTGAAACAATGCAGCCAGAGCTTGCCACCTTGTAAAGGGGATGTCATGGCTGCTCTGGTGAAAGTTGGAAAAACTGCCTAATGAGTCTCTTTATGAGTCTTATGAGTCAGTTCCAATAACAGTAACTACATTTTACCAATGTAATACCCATTTCCAGTTTCTGCTGGGTCCTTTTTCCCTCCTGGTCTCTTTGACTGTTTTACTATAAGAGGGGATGAAGTGGTGGGGAAGATGTGGATTTGGATAGCTGCATTAAGATAAATGCATAAGTCAGTTTCTTAGCTTTGGAAAGTATTTTAGGATTTCTCAGCTCCGTTTCTTCTCTGTGCATATATTCAGATCACTTCTGTTTACTGCAAAAAAACATGATTTTGCTACAGCTAACCTTCCAGAACCCAAATTGCAATTAAGAGGAGTGATCTGTGACTAGGCCTCACTTGGAAGAGTGCTTCACTTGCTTGGTCCAGACCTCTGCCCATCCTCACCAGCTTTGAAGATGCCACTGCTACTTCCTCTTCTCTCTTCCCTGGGATGGGAAAAGGAAGTAGCAGTGGCACCTTCATCACCCCTTTTCCACTCCAGCCACATCTGTGGGCTGCTGCAACAACTCCAGTGCTGAGCCAGACCAAACGCACCTACCCAGACCATGGTGACACACTCCAGAGCTGCTCGGGTGAGCCAGCACACTGGTCCTCCTCTGGGAGTCGTGGGCGAGACCCAGGCTTGTTTTGGGAGGAGGCATCATGGGTCTGGCTGGGTCCTGCCCCGCGCCCCCGCTGCAGTGTGCTCACGCTTCCCTGGTGAGCTGCCTCACTGCTTGGAAACTGCTTTGCTGGGGAATAACTGGAGATGAGGCTTGCCTGAGGATCTCGGCCATCTCCGCCTACTTGCAGCTGCATGGCTATACATCAGCTCCCAGCATCATATAGCTAGACCACAGTGCTCCTTGTTTCCAGCTTCTAAGCTGTATGAAAAGGCAGCTAAAAATACCTTAAATACTTTCCTAATGTTCCCTTTCCATGTAAGCAACTGCTGTGGGAGGAAGTGGCTTGTACATTTTTGTCTGGTAGAGGTGGTTCACTGAGAAAATGTTTAAGAACGCCTATACAAGACCATATTATCTGATGAAATAATCAATTGCCAAATTTATGTTAAAAACAAACAAACAAACAAACAAAAAGGCTTTGTATAGCTGCTCAAGTTCAGAAAGCTTCTTGAACTCCTGAATTAACTTTTAGGCTATCCTATAACTTGAAAACTGCTGAACTGCTGTTTTCATAAATACTCCTTCACAGGCATACTGAACCAGGCTGTGTTGACAAGCGGGAACTTGTGCTTGAGCCAAAACTTTGGCAACATTTATTTATTTATTTATTTATTTTTCTGGAAGCCAGGGCAGCAACACTTCTCTGGCCCTGACAGAAAAGGCAAAATGTTCACTGGTCCAGTCTACCGCTCTTGACATATTTCTAATGTCATGAAAATGTCACAAATTCAGTGTCAGACGGTTACCAAGGGAAGTAAATGCTCCATAGCCACCTTTCCCAATACAGTATGTGCCCTGGCACCTTTGCCCAACAAAGCTGGTATTCCACATCTTGTGGTTAAGCTGCATTCCCAATGAGTGTTGCACTATCTGTGATTTTCTGCAAAAACTTTTCAAGCACAGTAACGCATATTTCTTGTTGACAGTTTGAAGCAAGAGAGGACTGTCTGCCAGGCTGGCATATAGAGCCCCAAGTGCTGACTGATGCCGTAATGCCTGAGTCAGTGCTGAACCACTGCCCTAGCACAACGCTAAGAGGGCTGGATATGCCTTGATTTGGAACAGGCACAAGATTATGAGCACTTCATCCCATCACCCTCCTCCCAACAATGGTAATTATAAGTCCTGTGGTATTTTTTCACAAGAAAAGGGCTGTTAGCTTAAGCTGTCCTGGCCAAAATTCCACTTCAGGTCATTTCCTTTGCCTTCCCACACTCGCTGCCTCTGTAATTTAGAGCTGATATTCATTCTCCTAAGCTATGCAGTTACTGTTCTCTGACCTAATTAAATGGTGACTCCATTGCAATGGATAGTTGAGAAATTTGTTTTCAGAACTAAGATCAAAGCAGTTTCATCTTCCTTATGTGTTCAGTACACTTGAGAAAGAAAAGAAAAATAGAATTTGAACCTGGTTTTGTTAAGTAATTTTATTAAGTGAATTTAATTCATCTGATTGTTTCAAAATCCTCAGTAGTTACAATGGATTTGCAATATTGTAATTTCAGGAGATATGTCATAAGGAATAGCAGAGACTGATGGGGGTCTCAGCATCTTTCAAAATTGGACCCAAAGTATCTCAGGCTGGACTCCAAAAGCAGAAACAACTTATGAAATTTTTGACTTGAACAAATACAGGTTTCCCCACTGAGCTACTGTAAGCAGAACATGAATGAGGCAGTCCTTTGTACAGAGAAGTTGCAGCTATAGTAACAAAGGCAGCTTTTCTACACAGCTCATTAAGCTAGCATTCATATCACCTTTGGAGTATTGCTTATCTCACCCTTGCGCCATATGTTTCAGCCAGTTTCAGTTAGCACTGAAAGACTATAAAACAATCACAGCAAATGCCTAAAATAATGCAGGAGTCAGTAACGTTTCTTGTAAGCATTCTGTATCAGCCAGAATTTTTGCTAATGCTAATTCATTACATAGGCAAAACACCAGATCCTTCATGGAAATCAATGGTTATATGCTTCTTGATTTTAATGAGATTGTGTCAATTCAAAGTAAGTTCAGAGAGAGAAGGGTTTGGTTTGTTTGTTTGTTTCATTTAGGACCTTGGCTTCACAGGGTTGTTGAGACTACTAATCCATTCTGATATATTTAGATCTTCCAGAGTAATTGTAGGTGGAGTCATTATTCTGGAATTGCCAAACCTATTTCAGCATTGCCTGCTCATGGAGATAGTTCTTCCAGAACAGCTACGGCAGGCAACTTTTCCACACATTCACTGGTAGCAGTTCAAAGTGACTGTAAATCTCAATCATTTGGTGGTTCTTGGGAGCCCATCAGAAACAAGTGGCTCCCTTGTTCCTGGTCTTGGTATATACATGCCTGCAGCTCAGTTGGCCATAAGTAGACATTTTGGTAGAAGAAGCAATAAGCTGAACTATTTTTTAGCATTTCAGGAGGAATTCCTACACTAAACCTTTGACTCACAGTGGCAATTTAGGTGGGGAAAGCTCATCCTACTGATGCCCATGTTGCACCTGTTCTACATGGGGGACACAAGCCTCCCCAAAATATAAAGCTGTTCCCAACCAGCTTGAGCTGTACTATTATCTATTTTTGTCCCTAAAATTGGTCTCTGTTATTGCCATAGAGGTCTCAGTACATTTATTCTGCACATCTGTAAAAAGTAAAAGAAATCAGAAAGATCTATAATCTTGTTTTGCAAATGAAGTACTTAGAGATACGGTAAAGCTCTAGACAGGCAGTGTTTTCCCGATATGGATGTGTTGTAATACCATATCCCAGCATCTCTCAAACACCCCAAATCTTGAAGTAACTACTGGCTAATGGGTTGTTCACACCTCCTATGGCACTGAAGCTCAGTCACAGTACCTGAAATGACTTCTTTAAGCTCCGTAAGCTGATTTTTTTCTCTTCCAGGTTAAGAAGTGCTCACAGAAGCTAAGGAGGGTAGTAATGCTGTCAAAGACTAAAACCAAACAGGTGAATGGTAGCAATTTGTTAAAGCTCACTGTTGTTTGCTAAATAAATGTATGTCCATGGCATAATGGCAAACTTTCAACATGATTTAGCTGCTCAACTCTTGCCTTATTGTTTCTGTGAATGACAAAGTCTCTATCCACAAAATCCCCCCCACTACAAATTCTAAAAGTACATAGAATGCCTGTTTTTCCCAGCAACTTTGTTAAGTATCGGAAAGTTTGTTTTGGACTTGCGTAGGACTTCCCAAGTTTTCAGTGTCAGGTAGCTAGGCCTGTGATTGGCTCAAGGGCTGAAAGATACCTCCTTGCCCCACTGTGGAGGATTGAGTTGGGACATCCTTTTGGGGCACTCCTGGACTGAGCCTTCCCTACACTGCCCAAAGAAGGTCCAGAAGAAAACCCCGTCTGACTCCTCCCCAAGCACCCTGTCACTCAGCCATTACAAGTATTCACCAAGACTTTAGTAGGTTGAGATTTAATTCTACTCTCTCTATGGGAAGATTTCAACCCACATTTCCAACTGTGAATTCTCTAAACAAGGGACCATGTTATATACAGAAGGAAGGCTGTGGAAAACCTCTTTTGAAGTGTTTCCACAATGCTTGGACTAATAAAGTATTCATTGGGCCATGGAGAGTACAAGTGAGAGAATAAGCATGACTCCAATGCCTTGAGCTTTCCCCAAGGGGAAAGACCTAGGTTTTGTCCGTGCTCTAATGGCTACTTAATGTTATATCATTAGATTATACCATATTATATCAATACACTTTATATTACATATATACATGTACATAAAATAAGATATAGTCATTACAGTGAGGACTGGGACCCAGATTTCTCCTCCTAACCTCCTCCTCAGGAGGTGCCATAATTACTGGACTATGAAGTCATACATATTCTCTCACTCTCACTTTCTCTAGCCAATTAACATTTAATTATTCCAGCCCCAGTGAAAGGTTTTTGACAGGGGAATTTCAAGCCCTGTAGCCAGCTGTAACGTGGTGGTTGGTGCTGGAGTGGGTTCAGTACCTCCAGGTCAAGGAGGGCTGGAGCTTGCTGCAGTCAGCTGCCATCCACAACCCCAGTGACCTCTACCCAGCAGTACCTGCTAGAGAGCCTTGCTACGTGAGCTGACATTTGTGGTTCTGATCCTCAAACACCTCCCTGTCCTCACGTAATGTATAGGCAGTACTGCACCGGAACCTAATGCATAACTGTAGGTGCCATGACATTAAATAGTAGTTAAAGGCTATGACGTCTGAGCTCTTCTCTACATCCACCTCAAAATAACCTTCTAAAGGCCAGATTTTATGCCAAGCAGCATCCTAAATCCTGGATCATCCTTCCTTCTTTTTCTCTGATTTCTCAAGTTAGGCAGATCTGTGTCTAGCTAATAAGCAGATGGGTGAGTTCAGAGGAAAATTGAAGTGATAACGTTGCTAGGAGTTTCAAAATTATTTCATAGTGGTTGCAATGTTTTAGGGAGGGGTATCTGTAATCATGCAGCTTATGAATCATGGTTGATTTTATGAGGTTGTCAGTCTGAAATCTATCCAGCCTTTGACCTAGCGTGGACTTAGAGGCACGGGTAAGCCAGGAACAACTGAATGACGTTAGGGAGAGACCTTTAGATAGTGAACTAGCTATTACACATTTGTGATGGTTACCAAGAAAAGAACAAAGATATACAGTGGGTGAGCATGGATTTAAAATAAATGCTGAAGGCCAGGTAAGATGGAAAAAAGTTAACAGAATAAAAGCAGACCTTCAAATCAAGAATGCAAAACTAAAGACAAGGTACCTCAATCAGCAAATAATGCACTGCCATAGAAAATAAAGGCACTCTGTTAATGCTATATTAAGCTTAAAGAATACCTTGTCATGCTCAAGGGCCAGAGGTGGTGAAACATTTTCACAGATACATATATTGTATTACCAATGTCAGAGTAAGTGATGCATGTGACTCTTCTGCAAAATCTGCAGGTTTTGCTTCCTTGTACATACTTTATTCTGGCTAAGGGACCCTATATCAGAAAGTTCATGTCTTTTGGAAGTTCTGGAATGTCTAGGGTGGAAGTGGTTGGGATGCGGGTATGAGGCACCATGGCAGGCACCCAGGCCAGCTGGTGCAGTGGCCAAACTGTAGATGCCCATTTTCAGCAGGAAAGCAGTAGCAGATGCTCCTACCAGAGTATCTAGAGTAGAGAACCAGAGCCAGAAGCAGGGGGTGGCCTTCGGTCACTCCATGAAACCATAAAACTCCAGGGGCCACCAGGCAGTGTACAATAGGCAGTGTAACTTCTCATAAAAAGGTGTGAAAATGAGATTTTGAATTAACTGCAATGGCTACCCATATTTCCCCTAGCTTTGCTAGGACACACTGTTCTATTTCATGTCTAAGCTGCATGAGAGCTATGAACCAGCCCTGCTGTGAATACAATCTGACAAAGAGGCGGCTGTGTTTTGTTGGGCGGGAAAACATATGTCTTCCTACAGCCTTCATGGTCAATGTTAACAACACTGCCTAATGCTAATAGAGATCTATAGATAGCTGGGGGGAGGGAGGAAGAGACATCTTTTGTAATTAGGCCTGATTACATAACACTTCAGCTTTTAACTACTCCATTGCTAAAAGTCCTCCATCCATTGCTTAACACTTTCTATTGCACCTGACTTATTTTTGAAATGTAAAAAATAATAATAATAGTCTTAAAATACCGAACCATGTCTCTACTCTTTTTACACTTCAGTGGATGTTGATCTCCAGAACATTTTTCATTACATATCAGCGGAGCTGGACTTGATGATTCTGCCCCTAACACCTGTAAATCAAAGGAAAGATGTGCAGGGTTGTGCTGCTCTGACACCTCATCTCCTCCCTGACCGTCACATTTTCACCTGCTCATTGTGTGAACACCTGTGGTGTACTGGCAATGCAGCTGGTCTCAAGCCCAGTGATAATCTGAGCTGGGCACAGACTGTGGGCCCTTTCAGCACTGGTTTGTCTTCCTGGCTCCCAGGTCTCTTCTCTGGCTCTGATTCTGCACACAGGCCAAGCTGCAGGGGTTTCAGTTCTGGACTAGACCTGAACTGTCCCTTGATACAGCTTATGTTTTAAAACATGTAAAGTGTACATTTTAGTAAATATATTAGAAGCTGAACGTTAATAAAAACTCTCCTCTCCTTTTGGAAACTACTTTAAAATATCACATAATAATAAATTATTCTCTTTCATCTAATAAAACTATTCATAAACTAAAAATTCTGGAACGTAGCACCCATATAAAATAGTTCTTTTTAACAGGGAAAAAAACAGCTGTCTGACCTAACCTGAACTCATCATAGTTAGGAGCCTTTCTTTCTTCTGAATGAACCCTGGGTGCATCCCCAGAAAAACTTCACAATTACCTTCCCTCTGTATGTCTCAGCCACATGTTCATGCATACCTGCACATGCTCTCTCTCACACACACATGCATACACACCCCTTCATTTTTTTAAAAGCAAATTTCATGCTGATTCAGGCTAAGGGACACATAACCCTAAAACCACATGAAAGTTTGACATTATTCCCTCTGTCCAGCCAATGAAGTTTTGTTTGTTTGTTTGTTTAATTATAGCATATAATCATCAGGCCCTTGCCCAAAATAATTTTAAGTTCTTTTTGATGAGAGATTTGCTATTCTTCTCTCATGAGGGTGTGTTACAGGCCGAAGAACCCTGCTTTCAAGCACCTTCCTCTAGTCTTTCACCTCACTCATCTTCGGCTCAGGGCAGATAGAGCATAACATATCACATTCCCTTCCCCTGCACTATGGCCATGCACTGTGACATCTGCATCTAGTGACAAACAACTTATTCACTCCCCATTCACACAAATAGTCTTTCATTTCTTCATGCAGAAAGGCGAAAACACACACACACACTCCCCCCCCCCAAAAAAAAAACCAAAAAAAAAAACCAACACCCTTGTCTCAAGTACAGTGGGACTCTTTAAAGCAGAAACATCTGTCTACCAGAATTTAAACCAAGAACAAAGCTCACTTATCATAAGCTCTACCTACACCAGCAGCAAGCATATACCATGCTTCCTGTCATGCTGACCTTTATCTTCAAGTAAGAGAACAGCAAAACAAGAAAAGAACAAATACAAAGTTCCTAGAGGAGAGCACAGCATGTTCTGCCTCTGCAACACATTATAGGAAAAGTAAGAATAAGAAGCTTTAAACAAAGACATCACAAAGGCAGATAACATGGCAAGAGCAGACAAAGTTAAAGGAAGATAATAAAAGCATTTAACCAACCACACACTCTGGAACACTAATTTTTCTCTTTCAACAGCAGTTTTAGGACTTCCAGAAAGTTTAACACCATTGTTTGTAGTAAACAACAACCTGGTCACAGCTCAGTATCAGCAGAGGATTTGTTGTTCTGGTGACTGTTGCTATTGTTTAGGAAAACAAACGGGGAACTGATGAAACCAGGTCCTGTGTCCATGCTGTCACTGAAACAGAAGCCCAGTGTCAAAGACAGGTGGGAAATAAAGGAAAATTTTCCAGCCACTAAAAGCCACAGAAGAGTAACAAAGATCTCAAACACACAAGCAAGAAAATGGGAAGCAGATAGGAAAAAGAAGACCATTGCCTAAATTAATCTCTACCTTGGATTTTCCCTTTTCTACACATCTTTGGTGGTGGTGGTGGTTTGTTTGTTTGTTTGTTTGTTTTTTACAGGTAACTATCTCTCTAGCAAAAAGAGCTCCACATTCACCCTGACAATCAGAGTATTATTTTAATACTGTTCTTTAAAACAGGGAGATATGTTTCACGAACAAAAAGTTATGTCATCTGCTTGGTTAGACAATTTATTATGCCCTTTTGATGAAAGGCAAGAACTTGAAACAGCAATAAAAAAAAAAATCTAGTAAGGCATACCCTGGTGTGGGTTAATGTTTTCTTATTTGCCAATGTACATAAACTCTGCGTGTAATGATGTACAGGAGCACCTGACATACACAGATTCTGCTTGCAAGGTCACATAATTCCGCATCTGGTTCCCCATTTCTGATGTTAGTGTTCAAGATCCAGCATCCCCCCATGGAAGCTCACTCCATGCTGGTTTTGGAAGAGGATATGCTGGAGCTGTCACTGAATACTCCTTTCATGCCTGTGTAAACCTATTTGGATTTGTCCTGTTTACAGCAGAATCTCATTTCATATAGCTCCTGTATGTACTTTAAAGTATGTACTTTAAAGTATGTACTTTATACAGCTGGGGAGGGGGCAAGACAAGGTTCCCAAGACACCTGATTTCCAGAAGTACCAACATCTGGAAAATGCTCCTTCCCACAATCGATTCAAAAATTCTGGAAAAAGCAGCAATATTTTTAGGCATCAAATTATAAAGTTAGGATAGTTATTTCAGTATGCTTATCTTCTAAGAAACTGGGTGTTGAGCCAACGAAAGGCTATATTTTACCTTCAATTACTGCAGCCCCTCTGTCTTGGGGGGCAAGTAGCTGAAGTGTATGTGCAGAACATCTTAAACGTATGAAATTGGGGCATTTCAAATTTCCCTCCATTTTGTAAATACAGCACCAGACACAGCCAGTCTTGAAGACCAACCAGAACACATTCCTATAGATAACTTGAAATGATAGCTTTACATGTACATTCATCTGTTAAAAAAAAAAAAAAAAAGGCCCATATACTTTTTCCTCACTTTTCACACCTACTCAGTGTCAACACCTGTTTAGCTGAAGATTTTTGAAAAGTGACAGCTTATTTTAATATTGTTGCAAAACTACTTTGTTTCTTCACAAATTATTTTATTTCATATTATTCAACATATATTGTTTCAAATATATATCTACAATGTATTTTGTATAGAAAGAGAATCTCTGATGAACACAAACTAGTGAGTTCTAGAAAGGCAGATAATTTCCTTCACTTAATAATAGTTTTCTTTCCTCTTGGCTGCAGACTCTCATAACTAGCACCATGCCAAACATTCGAAGATTGGATTATGGCCTGTCGTACTTGATTATTTTTGTCAGCATGCTGACCCAGGGTGCCCTTTTCTTGTGTTGTTCCTTCTGTTTCCATTTTTCATGTCATCCAGCTTTTCATCTTGTCAATCAGCTTTTGACTTCCTGATTAAAGTGTCTGTCACAGGAGCAGCCTGGTCTCCAGTCAGTTGTTTAATTTGTTCCTCATGGCATCCAATTGAGTTATTCATCTGGCCCAGCTGTTCCCAAGTGCTTCCAGCATCACTTTTTCATGTGTTTGGGTTTAACCTCTATATCTATGTACAACAGTGTGAATTGTTCCATTCATTCTGTTGACTGTGGATTGCTTTGCCTCTGTCTAATGCCTTGACATCGCTAGGCCGGCTGCTACTGTATGCTGCGGCTGAACCAGCTGAGGGAGAAGCAGTGTTTCACCCTGGTGTTATGGTAACAAGTACAACCAAACACACCAGTTCTCAAGTATTAAAACAGGCCCGATTTTTAACAATTAGGAACATGTAATGGAAAACTCTGCTCTCTGTGATTTGAATCCACCCAAAAAATACTGTTGATGACGCTTGGCAGGAGGAGAGAAACGTTAGTTTGCCAGGAATTTTTAGCATTCACTCGAAATCGGTTCACTTCATTATCATGAGAGATGCTTTCTCAGTGCCAAGTCTAGGCCTGGTGTAACCCAGCCATAACTCCCAGTGACTTATGTGGGAGTTGCACAAGCTCACAGCAGGGCTAAATTTGGTGATCTGAATGAAGTCGTGCAGGCATCCAGTAGGAACAATGGAATTTGAAGCAATTCAGTGTTGTCACAGCAAAATGCTCAAATCTTGTTGTCTTGCTTTAATTGGTGCTTTCAGAGAGAATTAGAGAAGAGGGATTAGCATTACATCCTGACTCTGTTCCATGACTTTTTCCCTCTGGGATAACAACTGGTATGCCTCAGTTTCCCTGCTGGATGTAATAACACACACTTCACATTGGGACAAAGGAATCATTGCTTATTAAATAAGGTGAAGCTGAAATTAGAAGCTAGTTTACTTGAGTAGAATGCTGGAATAGTTTTGAACTGTGAAGGAGCACTCTCCAGGGAGGAAGGTATTTTCTATGGATGAAACGCATATTTGACAAAGTCAGGCAAAACCCATGCTGCATACCACGTGTTGATTGTTTTAGGGCTTGGAAACAATCTTCTTCATCACATTTGCACTACCACTTGTTTCACTTCTTTTCAGTTTTCTACCACAAAGTATTATCATTTGCTAATGGCAGGATGACTTAATGACCTTCCTCATATAAGATATTCTCTGTTTCAGTGTAAAAGCACATTGCATTTATGTACGTTTTATCTCATAAAGTTACAAAGGAAATAATTTGATCCTAAGCTGGGTAAGTAAACTGCAGCTTTTTTCTTATTGTGCTAGCATTCATTTCTCCACAGACACATCAAGACTCTAAATGCACTGTGAGTTTTTAGTAGAGTTTTATATACCAGAAGAATTTTATTAAAACAATATTAACTCAGTCAAGTCCCTGCTGGATGCCTGTCCACATCATAAAAACCGCCAGCTTGACTGGCACTCACTGGCACCCATATAGGAACTCTCAGTAGGGAAGCCAAGGACTGAGTGGACCCAGGTCCTGAAGTGCCCTTTCATCCCTACAGGTGGTCCTTCCAGCTCAGAAGTGAGGTACGTTCTTGGAGCAGTACCATACCTGTTCTGGGGCTAAACAAATGACTT
Organism: Netta rufina; assembly: GCF_964035555.1. NCBI lineage: Eukaryota > Metazoa > Chordata > Aves > Anseriformes > Anatidae > Netta > Netta rufina. Next base: position 130,343,157 of record NC_140123.1, read on the forward strand.
CAGCTTTCATCACCTTCATGCCAAAACTCTTCAAGAGTCTTATTTCTTCTTCTTTTTCTTTCTTTCTTTTTTCCTTTTTTTTTTTTTTTTTCCAAATAAATAATCTAAAGTTTTGCTTCCTTGTTTAGGAACCTGCATTCTTTCTGGTTGTAGTTTTTGCATTAATTTAGAAAACAGGAGTGTGCATAACAGAAGATCAGGAAGTATCTCCAGCAGCATTTTGAGTTTTGAAGCATGGTAAGTCTAATAAAAAGATTAGACTGCCTTCCTCTTACTTTCTCACTGACTGTAGAAGCAGCCATAGGACCCTTTTACAAAATGCAATCTGGCTTTAATCACTGCTAAATGGTTTCCATCCTACTGGAAATTTGTTTGGGAAGGACTGTTTCTGGAAAACACTGCTGTGAAATGCATGTTATTTGGAATGGGTTTGTATTTTCTAACCTCACAATGTTGTAGGATGGGTTAAAAATATGGCAGAACAGAGTGAATATGTGCATTGGACCTAATAAGTATGCACTTTCTATTACTATCTGAGTCTCTCCTGGGTACAAAAATAGAAAAGGAAGAACTAGTTTTGAAAAATAAACTGCATCCCACATCTGCGTGCAATATACCCAATCAAAATAGGCTGTGCAGCTATTACTGCTGGACTTCCTTGGAAACTTTGCCCCAAGTCCCCTGAATTTCGTTTCCTCTTACATTCTTCAGGAGGTTGACTCCTTCTTGGTTAGTCAAGAAAATAATTGCACAATATCTCAAATCTGCCCTTCCCCCAGTTTCTTGTATCATAAAATAACTCTAAGCACAATATGTTATGCAAGTCTGTGATCATCCCTCTAATTTCTTATAAAAGATATGACCTCGTTATCAATGAAGTTATTTTTAAAGTACTGATCATCTGAGCTAAAACCTCACAGATAGAAATGCAAAATACGTTCTAATCTCTCTTAAAGCTCAACTCCACATTGGTTACACTCAATTCAAATTCTGTGTGGTTTTCTTTGTAATCAAAACCAACTACACTGCTTCCGAGATATACAAAAGATGATCTGAAATTCTGGGGTACAGCCATAATCTTAAGGTTATGCTGCAATGCTTGGGAATGTAGAGGAGTACTAACATTTCTAACACCTGAGAATGAAATCTGGCTGCTAGCACACATTTATTATGATCATTCTAAACATTTGTACAGTACACAGCCTAAATCAGGGTGAGCTATTCAACTGAATTTCTTTATCATAACTGAACTGATATTTTTATGCAAACAGAAAGCTGTATGCTGTTGTCAGATTATGACCCCTTTTTGTTTGTGTATAATGAACTGTACTTTTAAGCAGTTGGGAAGCCATTTTATTCTTAAAGCTCAATGTGGACTGCAAAAGGTATATATATATATATATATATACACTCAACAATCTTTCACAGAGATTTTACATTTGTTCTTTCTTTTTTTTTTTCCCCTTTTGTTCTGTTCTCAACCTAAAAGAAAGGTCACTTCAAGTGATGCTATATATATTGTGCTCTTTATGCACCCACCAGTAGAGTGCCTATGCTCTAAGAAGATGGAAGATCTGCAGCCCCTCGTTCCTTTTACCTTTGATGTCTTCAAGAAGTGACTGAAATATCAATATGTTTACTGAACATAGGGGAAAAGCTACTTTCCCCAGGGTGAAATAACTGGGTTTACGATGGCTTACAAGACACCCCCTGTGTAGAAGAGGACAAGCTTCAGGGCATATATAAATATGCATCATATACATGTAGTCACCCTCCCAGCTAGAAGACATACACGTGTTTAAAAAGCACATTTTGAATGCAACCTGCTTTAGCTTCTGTTGCACTAATAACTCCTGCAATTAAGCAATGTTGGTAGCCAATTAGCTCACATTTTTCTTCATGTTGAAGGAGCAAATACAGGCAGGTATTTAACCCCTTTTGTGCCCTTGGGCCATCAGCGTACTTAACACTGGGGAAACTGTAATCGTAATCCTTTCAGACACAGTTTTTCTTCTCTTATATCAGGAGGTGATAAAACGAAACAGCACAATTGAATATTGAAAAGGCTGGATAACTTTATGAGTATTGCTACTACTAATAGCCACCTTATGTTTAAGTGAAATCTTTTGCATGGGAGGATCTAAAAATTTCACAATATGCACATAAGGATAATTTCACTTATCACTGAACTTTTCTGAGGCAACCCTGGTGTGTAAAAGGAAGACACTGTTAGATGAACAGCAAGCTTGGCACTTAGTAGATATGCTAGTGCTACTCTATAACCTCTAAAGCAGGACCTTCTTTGTGATGGGAAGATTACATGGTGTGACTGTCCTGACAGAAAGCCACTGTGGTGGTTCTAGAAGTTGTCACCAAAAAGTAATTTTTTCTCCCTGAGAGTAGGTAGAGGCTTCAATCTACAGTCTTGTCCTCATAGTGCATTTCAATTTTTTTTTTTAAGCTATATAGAATTACTATGATATTATATATATAATATTAATTTACTTTCATCTTCTGTGTATTCAGTTTCAACACATCATCCCATAACTACCTATTGCAATGCTGGGCTAGGTGATATTTTAATGCACTCTAATTTCCATTTAAAATTCTACTGGAAAAGTGTGAAAAATCCTTCTTGTGTGCATGTGTGAATAGAGCCTTTAATGCTCAAGTTTAAATGAATGGTGTATTTTTTGGCTTGGTGTCAAAGACTTAACAGAACTTGTACTATAGTCTTCTCACAGGAAAAAACAAATAGTTTCACACTGAGGTATTTGGAAACAGGTGTGCTGAACAATTACAGAATGTTACAGCTCTTGGAGGCAACCCTCCAAGAAATTAAGGTCTTAAAATGTATAGTAACACTATCACATTGATAAAATATCTAGTATTGAATCCCACAGGACAGAAAAAAAACTGACTGGAGCACAAGGAGAAGATGTGATCACTATTATGTCAGGGTATGAAGCAGCTAGAGTTTTTGCCAACAGGTCTGGAAAGAAAACAATAGAAAAGCTTTACTTGGAATGTGGCTTGGAACAACAGATCAACACTGTCTGCTCCCACTTTCAGGGCCACCACCCTGCCTCAAGCAGCAAAACACTCTCCTGGCCATACTCAGCAATGTGCCTGATGGAGCCATCTCTGCTTATTCAGCACACTGCGAAACAGCTCTACGAAACTGAGCAGCAACCTTATTTGCTGACAACACTCTCTCCTAAAGCACCAGTTCCATGTTTCTGTTTCACCTTATCTCCCCTGTTTTGATTCTCTCATGAAAAAATAATCTCTCCATGCTTCTCTTCCTTGGTTATGACATAAGTAAGTCAAACTCTTTCATAAAACTCATAAAGCCAAGATTTCACTTCCACCTCTCGATATCTAACAAGCATCCAGAAACAACAGTAAGCATTTCAAGGTTATTATAAATCCACAAAAAGGAACCCAACCTTTGTTTTACCCCTGTGAAATGTTGTCCCGCTCTTTTAAAAATATTTGATGTCCCCAAAACTTCACCATAACCTAATAATTTATTTTGCATTCTCCCACTTTGAGGCCAGTATTCTCAGAAATTTGAAGTGGTCTCCTGCATCACGTCTGATTTATCTTCTACCCCAAGTCAAGGTGACCCCACCTCCTTACCCCCACAAATTCATCAGCTTACACGTGCAGTGCTTCCATGTAGTGTAGAGGGGAATTCCTCCCTGAATCTCACTGCATTCAGGTTATGGCCCTATCATTATTTTAGCATGTGTAGCTACACAATTTATTACTGGTCACAAAATTATTCCTCTCATTTTCAAATCCAGCCATGCTATTTGACTCTATGACCTCCCGTGGCAGCGGATTCCAGAGACAATTCTTCGCCTTTGCCAAGGCTGTAACAGAATGTTTAATGTTGAAGGATGAAAACACATTATCCCATCTTTGATGTTTAAAGAGAGAGGAGAGACCTCAAGACCTTTCTGCATATTATACAGTGTAACACATTTGTATGCTCTCTGCAGAGCTGGCATGTCATATTCAAGGTCAGTTCTGCACCACACTCTGGTCCAGCAACCTCCCTCCTAAGTTTTCAGCTTTCTGTTATACACCAAGCTGCTGAATTGTAAAATAAAGGCTAAAACCAATGAACACTCAAGTGACAAATAGAAGAAATCCTATGCTTCGTACTGCTGTTGTGCCTCTTCAAAAATGTATACCCTGTAGCACCCTTCATTCAAAGACCTCAAAGAATTGCTGCAAAGGTGAGCAACTGCCCTGGTACCAAGAGATCTCTGAAACGTATGCACATTCCCAGAAGATGGGGTAAGAAGTTATTTTCCTGATATTAGTGCAGACACAATGATGCAAATTAATTATATTTGTCAGGAGGATCAGGTTTACAGAAACTGAGGTGCGGATAAAAATTGACTTAGCCAACAGTCACAGAGCTAGTTAGCAGCACAGTGAAGAAAACAGTAGATGTCTCCTGACTTTCAGTCCTTTCTCACTAGTTGCTGGGCAGTAGTGCTGCTGTTCCCATAATAATTGTACTACATGCTTAACAAATTGTGTGAATGCTAGTGAAAGACAAGTTAGACTAAGGATGCTCTTCAAGCCCCTTCTCCTTCTGTAAGGCTTTATCAAGCTCAACAAGCTAAGTCTGTATCATCAGCCACTTGTAAGAGGCAGAGAAAAGTAAGACTCCAGGTCTCTTCATGGGACTGTTTGGGCTTGTCAAGGGACAGCCAATGTGGCAAAAGGTTTCATAATTATTACTTCATATTGTGAATTCTAACCAGGTTTCAGCAAAAAATGAGCTTTTTTTTTTTTTTTTTTTTGAGAAAACTATGTTCATTCTAAAGACGCTAAGAAAAGGAGCACTGTCATTCTGCTTCATCCTGACTGAAATGCTGTAGACATTATTTCCTACAATAAATAAATAAATAAATAAATAAATAAATAAATGTAGTTCTCCATCAAATGACAACAACTGTGTCTGTCATTTCCCTTGTTCATGAGTGACATTTCATGATTCATATTTCAAAAATCTCTCAACTCCAAAAATCAGAGTGTACTGAAACCAACTTTGCACCTGGTCCTCAAGCCTCAGCAGCCAAAGTTCAGCAATGGAGATCTCTGTCGTCATCAGGGCAGACTGCTCCCCACCTCAGTCCTCTGCTGCTTTTTCTTTCTTCTCAGGCAGCTAAAAGAACAAAATCAGCCACCAGACTTCTGCTCAGGGAAAGCCTGTGTTAGGAGGCTGAATGACTTCTCGGGCACAGCCTTGAGAGGCCACAGGTTCTGTTTCCACCTCTGCTGTTTCACTTTCCCCTTTGGTGCAATACTAACAACAGCCTTGCAAAGTGGTTTAAGACTGGTGTTGAAAATCCAACCATTATCTCATGGAATATGATAATTCGGATCAGCCATTCCTGCTGACTTCATGTTTGGCTGGAAAAGTACATGCCAGGTTTAGCTTGCCTACAAATCTTGTTGCTGGAATTTGTTTCTTTCAGAGGGGTGAATAGAGACAATGGGAACTCAGTACCAACCTTAACGATAAAACACACACTGCCACATTATAGTATTACATTATATATACATCCACACACTAATATACACTTACACAAACTCTGTCACACCAGTTCTTTAGCATTCCTTGTTGTATGTAAATGTAAGTCATTACAATCCCCATCCAAAATTAATTACAATCAGACATTCCCACATTCCTATTTTCAGAGGGTTACCAGATATTCTTTTAATTTGGCTTTACCATCATTTCAAAATAAAAGCTCTTTCCCTAACATTTATGAAGCCTCTAAGCTTAATTGCATTCATCTTTATCAAGTCTTGAAACTGGCTTATATATTTAAATGAGCTAAAATAAAAAGGGTTGCAGCAACTGAAGTCTCTTCAATAAACTGAAGAAAATTTTCCAAAAGACTATGAAAGCAATAGTGACCAAAGCTGTAAAGAAGAAGGATTTTAAAACTAATAAGTTGCCAAGTGGATCCTTTTCTTAATTAGTCTTCCTTTCAAAGAATTAGTGAGTAAAAGACTGAAAGATGAAGTGAAATTTGAATGTTACCCACAGTCTATAAATAAGACTTGAATTAGTCTCTCATTTGGCCCATGATGATTCTATTATTTCTCCTTCATACTGTAATTTTTTTATCTTTCTTCCCTACATTTCTTCACCATCAGGAAATACGACATTGATTAGTGGAGGAGATTTTGAACATTTTTCAACCTATAAAAGCACCTGAGGTACATTGCTATTCTTCTCCACTTAGGGTCTTTGGTGTTCAGTTTTGTTTTCTTTTCACTGATAAATGTTTATCTCTGGGCTAGACTTGGTAATGGTAGTGAGAGGCACTGTTTTCAGCTCTCAACTCTGCTGCAAAAGTCCTCAGCAGCCTTAGGAGGTCGCAGCAAGGGACAACAGTGGAAGTGGCTTTTCTCCTTAGGTCTGGACCCCTTTTCTGTAACTGAATTCCCAGCCAGCAGTGTGATGGAGAGGCAGAAATACTGGGAATGCTTCTCACTCTGCCTTCCCTGTTTACTTTATAAACTCATGAGCTTATAAATTCTGTTTCTACAGTGTTTTTTTTCCTGTCTCTGCAGGCAATATTGCTCTTTTATCTACTGTTATGAGTAGTATTGAAGCAGTGATCACTAGTGAGCTTCCTCTCCACACGTGGCACTTCACAGCCTGGTGCATGGGTCCAAATGGACAGTGCACCTCTGGCCCACACCACATGCAGGTGGTGTCTTAGGCCATGACAAGAAGCAACAATTTAGAATAAATGTAAAACTTCTGACCCTCAGAGCACTCATTGTTTCAGACTTTTCTTTCAAGTGAGACCTGAACTGGAGCTGAACTGGAACTAGAGGGTCCAGATTCACATGTCTTTATTAATCCATTCCTTGGAGGCCAGGAACTAACATCTACTTTATCAAAGAATTTTGTACTGCTGTTGTCTGCCACACAGCATGGTTGATAACTCTGCCTGTGAAATTTATTTGATGCCATAGAAACAGGTGATGTAAACAAATAGCTTTGATTTAAATTTGTGACAAACTCACGGAAGAGCTATGATTCTCTAATGGTTGGAACGAGGAGATGCAAACTATGGCAGATCAAGGCAGATTCTTATTTTGACAGAAGCAATGACTCACTGTGTGACCATGGACAAGTCGTTCAATTTTCTTGTACTTTAGTCAACAAAACTATAAAATTATTAAAAGACAAAAAACAAAAAGTCCCCAGATTTTACTGAAAAACAAATCCTGCCTCTGAGCTCAGTTGGTGAATAAATGACAAAAACAACAAGACGAAACATGGGTGTAACCCACAGCTTTGCCAAATATATCACAAAAATATGGAGAGGGTACAGAGGAAGAGAAGACAGAGGGAAAAAAAAAGATCAGCAAGAACACTGAAATGCCTCAAAGCACATGAAATCAGATTAACAGCAACAACTTCAACAAAAGAGAGTATAGATGCCCACAGGGTGGTGAGTAGGAGGGTGTATTCCAAAGAAAAATAGCAGTCAAATGATCTAATGCTCTTTTCATCACAAGCAGCCTTTAAGACTAGATAGTTATTGTCTCACCCTTTCACAGGGTACACTATGACAAGTATTTGAATGTGTCTGGAAACAACACCAATCAGACTTCAGCACAGTTAATGAAGGCTGGTTTGTCCAATACTGTTGTAGGGAGAAGCATGGATGCCTAAAGTCACTGATGCCTACCAGTGATGCTCTCCTATTTTAATTTGCACAGTGACACCTGCTTTTCCGGGGCCACATGCAGAAGCCAGAGGGGTTTAGGCACCACGCATGCTGCGGGAGTCTGAAGGACCTGCACCACATGGCAGGGCAAACAGGCTACCTTGCGTGCTCTTTGGAGTCCCCCATGTATTCAAGAGGTATAGCACCCTGCACAGCATGTTGCAACAGGCACACCCTTTGGAAACCCTACAACATGCTGGCATCTGGCTTTCTTGGCCATATTTGTAGCTGGGGAATCAGGCCCTTTTGGCCCTGGCTGCTGCACAGTATCCTCAGATCTTTTCTGGGATGAGACAGTATGAAAAAAGAGTGACACCTCCTGAAACATCAGCATCTGTGTTGCCTGGCTGAGGTTTTTACAGAGCGAGGTTGCAGCAGAAGGTGCTGTTGCTTTATACTGCTCTTCAGAAAGAAAGCAGGATGATGCTTTAGTGCTGGCTACAGCATCCAAGTGGCTGTAACAGAGAAAGAACATGAAACACAGAGGAAAACAATGAACAGCGGAAAAGTCAAAGTTAGGCCTGCAGCAGAAGAGAGGCTACAAAGGTATCTTCAAAGGCTTTTCTGGGGAAAAAAGAAAAAAATAGTAGCAGACAACATACATATTAATGAACCAGAAACAATATTGAAAAACAACCTATTATCCTTTCTCAGATCAAAAGAACATGAAGATTAACACCTCAGACATCAGACCTCTGTGATAGGGAGAGAGTGGGCTTAGCAACAAGTCTGCTTCCCCCAGCCTTCCTCTGTTCTTGTGACCCGGATCAGGCAAAGAGGGTTCACTGCGAGGAGCTATAAACTGGGCCTTCAAGCCCAGCAGCTGCACAGTGGGTGATTAAAAAAAAAAAAAAAAAAAGGCATTAAAACTGAGCAAAGACTCAGTAAAATTTGGAAAAAAATCTGGACAGACATGGAAAGAAAGTGAAGAAGAAAATTATCTGGGCTACTATGCAAAGACAAGATTTACTGCTCTGCCTTGTTTGAGGGGAGTGCTGGAGCACTCAGGGAAAGATGTGGCATTATTTGCACACTCCTCTCTGAACTGCCCAAAGGCTTCTCGGTGGCCATCCAATCTCCTCTCCCCTCCAACCCCCAGCCCTCCAGCCCTCTTCTTGTACAAGAGAATGAGGCTCCCTGGCTTTCCAGGAGAAAGGGAGTCCTAAGGGAGTCCTACAGTGTTCTTCCCTGAAAAACCAGGGACATTCTCTGCTGGGGATTGAATACACTTGCAATGGGAATGGCTCAATGATCTGACAATTCTTTTCTATATTTAATCTCTTTGATAAGCAAAACAGTAATCTGACCAAGAAGGAATTTTCTCTTATTAGTTTTCCTCAGCACAAACTGTTGTTCATGGATGCCTACCTGGTGCACAAAACCACTTCAGCATCATGAGGGCATTTATGATAATGAAATGAAAGCCACCCCAGAGGTGGCTAGTGTAAAGGAAAGGTACCTCTAACAATGACAATGGGGAGATACACATTCATTCTCTGTCAGAGACTTCATAACAAAAATTCGTTTTTCAACACACCTATCTGCTATTAGCAGCTCACACTTATCAAGGGAGTTGAATTTCAGATCACGTTCTTTCTGATTTTTGCACTCATATTTATACATGCACTGACAATGAAAAAGGATCAAAATACAAAATCAGAATCCAGCACATTTTTCATAGTTAATTTGATGCTTCATAAATTATGTGCTTCAAAAATATATTAATAATAATTAAAAAATAAATAAAAAAGGAAACAATTTGGTTTTGCCACAGATGTGACTGAACCAGATTTCAGCCCTTCTGAGATCAGCAGAAGTTTTGGATTTTCACTTGATTTCACAAGAAAGATTCATTAGATAAGAGTTAGCTATGTGTTTTTTACTACAGCCTTTTTCCTGAATCTAGCCATTTCAAAAATGATCCAGACTTTTCTCGGCTGTGACAGGACAAGAGCCACAAGACACAAGGTGGAACATGAGAAATTCCTGTGGGATTTAAGGACAAAGCTTTTCAAAATGGAAGTGGATAGCCACTGGCAAAATTGGCCAGAAACACTGTAGGATCTCCATCCTCTGAGAAATTGAAAGTTTGGCTGGGCACACCCCTGAGCAACCTGCTCTAAATGGAAGTGCTTTGAGCAGGATATTGGACTAGATGGACTCTGGAGGTCCCTTTCAGCCTATTCTGTGAATCTACATATGGGAAGCACAGTAATTTACTACATAAGTGCAGTACGTAGATTGGATCTTTGACCCTGCTAATCTTTAGACGCTAAAGAAAACAGTGTTAAACATTAAGAATAAAGCCAAACTCACAGTTCATGAATATTGAAATTAGAACCATTTACAGGAAGATATAGATTTTGGTGCAAAAAGCTGTTTTGCATAGTAAAAAATGCTGTTGCTGACAAGCTTATGGTTTAAGCAGTCTTTCATTTTTTACTGAAAGTTTGCATGGGTGTCTTGAAACCCACTCCAATCTTGTCTTTCTACAGCAACAATAAGATCACAGAAAACTTTGTTTTAAAATCAAGAAAGTAGACCAAGTTTTGGGTTGACTTATACCTTCTGCAACTTCAGTAACAATTAAATTTCACAAATAGCAAGGTAGGACAGGACCTGCTCTGGAGCTCTTCATAGCTGTAAAGCTTTGTGCTCTTCACACTGAGTGGGAATTTCTGCAAGAACAGGATGATAACTGATATTTCTAATGCCAGATTTGAAATATCAAGAATATTTCTCATGGGGTATTTTTGTATTCCTATTTCCAATTTTCCAACTCTTCAACTTTTCTTACCTTCTCTTTCCATATATTCTGTCAATGCCTCTCTCCTAAGAAAAAGAAGGTAAGTAGGGAATATGTAAAAACTTACATTTCTGTGTGGGTGGGAGGAATTAACAAACCAGTTTTCAAATTTCCATTCCTGCTGCAAACAGGACTGTTCTGGTTTTATACACATAATCTGCAGATCCTGATTTCCTGTCTTTCTTGTAGCAGTAAGTAGGTTTCAGATACCTATGGAAAGCCACTTAAACTGCTGAAGTTTTTATGGGTTAACCCGTCAGAAATTACCATTTATTCAGTTACGAATAATACCAAGCAAAAATATATAGCAACTGTGTAACTGTATGATAGAAAATAATGAATAAAAAGTTTAAGCAGATGAGTCAAAACACATCATTGTTTCCTAAAGTCTGAGACATATCTCCTTGTGGGATATGAAGAGCTAACAATGGGTCACAAAAGATTAATACATTTAAATGGGCATGTATTTACAACATATGGTAGTTTAGCAGGAGAAGCAAAACTGTGTTACTTTAAGTACAGCAGAACTTAATTTTCAAAAATTTGGGAAACGATCTAGATGCAGCATGTTCCTACCAGCCCATGACGCAGGGAAGCTGTTTTTATAAGAGTTTCAGGCAATTTTTGCATGTGATGGGGGCTTCCATGATCATTGAATAATATCACAAAAATATGACCACACTCAGCTTACCCAATATGCAGTTACGTTTTCAGCTACTTGCAAACTGCTATGAAAAAGAAAGAGGTTTAAAAGATATGTGGTAGGGATGAAGTCTTAACATACTAAATTGAATGGAAATTCTTCCTGGACTTCAGCACATCCATCACTCAAGTGGTACAGCTCACCAAAAAAGTCTACCTGCTATTCTTCCATCTCTTTGGCTATGGTTTCACAATGGGCTCAGAGGTTAAATGAGTTGGCCATTAGTGCCCATGCATGAAACTCAACAGCTCTGAAATACTTCCATAAAGGCTGCATTCAAACAGGAGCTTAGACACACTAGGAATAACTGTGTTTATCCCATTCTTCTGGAAAACAGCATTACTTTTCAATGCAAGTTATATTTCTGTATAAAATATGTTGCATCCCCCTGACATCAGTCAGGAGTCAAAGTTTTTAGCTGTCTCCTTAAGATGGATTTTTAAGAACACCTGTCCACAAATCAAAGGTTCCATCTAGACAGTAATCAAAGCTTCTACCTAGACAGAAAAAAAAAAAAAAAAAAAAAAGAAAAAAAAAGTGGTCAGGCTTTCAACTGAGCCAAGAACACAGGGCAAAATTTTCTCACAAATAAGCTGCAACTCTAACAAGAAAATTGTTGGGGGAAAGAGTTCTGAAAACGTGGCCCCATTTGTGGGTATCAATGCTAGAAAATCTGGCTCTGTAGTGACATAGTAAGAACATTGTCTCTTTTGCCTCCAATCCCTCAGCCTTCTGCATTGACTACCAAAGAGATTATTGTCTTGAACTTTAAGGAATTAAAGTGAAAATATGCTTGCATACATACCAAAGCTTTCTCAGATATGTCTAGGCAGTTACACACAACAAACACTTCTTTCCTCCTACTATCACAAGAAGAGATGTCTCTATTCTTTGTTTTACTCCTGAGTTTAATTTTCAAACCTCCTAAACTGTTTGTGGTCTAGGAAATATCAAAGACAAATTGTGTCCCCAGTTATAGGGGACACATTTGTTTTGAAAGAGATGCCCTTCAATTCATAGCTGAATTTGGTCAAACAGCAGTTCCAAAATGTGTTCCACTGGCTGTCTGTGGGGATCTATCACATGGTCCACGTTTTGTTGTTTTCTTTCCAGCTATGAAATACTCTACTAAAATTTAACTTCCAATTAGTAGAGAAATACATCACTTAAGTCAGGTATTGGACTAAGATTGAGAAGGCTTGAGTTTTGTTCTTTGCCTCTGCTTTGTTTAGCTTATCTTTCTCTGCTTACCTTCTACAGCTATTTAGTAAATATTTTGCTAGTTGGAAAAAAAAAAAAAAAAAAAAAAAAAAAAAGAAAGAAACTTCTGGCAGTACAGATTTATCAAGGGTAACTAATGCCTGACCAACCTCATTGGTTTCTATGACAAAATTATTGGATCTGTGGAAAAAGAGAGAGGAGTAGATGCCATTTACCATGATTTAAGCAAGGCTTTAAGAACTATCTCCTACAGTATGCTTGTACCCAAGTTAAAGTGTCACAGATAGAATGGGTGGGCAACTACACGAGTAAAAAGAAATTGGATGTTCAGGCTCAGAAGGTCATGATTAATGGATCATACCTTACCTGGGTGCCTGTGGTAAATGCAGTACAGGGGTCTACAATGGGACCTGGCTTGTTTAACATCGTTATGATTGACCTGGAGGAGGTGATGGGCTGCCTTCTCACCATGTTTGCAGATAGCACTGATATGAGGGGACCACACTTGAGGGCAGAGCTGCCATCCAGAGGGACTCAGACAGGCTGGAGTAAGAGGCCAACAGGAACTCCATGAAATTCAACAGGGGTGACTGAAGTGAACAGCCCCTTAACACTGACCCCAGCCCTGGGAAGGAAGAGCCCTGCCAGCATACAGGCTGGGGCCAGCCTGCCTGGGAAGCAGCTGAGGAAAGGCCCCAGGGTCCCGCTGGCTAGTGAGCAGAGCATGAGCAGCAGAGGCACCCATAAACTTCTCGGGCTTTATCAGAGAGGGCAAGGCCTGTAGCTTGCAGGAAGCGATCACCTCCTTTTTCTTAACACTCATTAGACTGTGTCTAGAATATTACACTGGTTTAGGACCCCCGGTACAATAAATTGCTGATAGACTGGCACAGGTTCAGCAGAGGGCCACCGAGATGGCTGGGGCCTGGCACACCTGGCCTGTGAGGAGATGCTGAGGGAGCCAGGCTGGTTCAGCCTGGGGAGGGATGGTTTCTGGGGTCCTAAGAGCTGCCTGCTTGTCCCTGCAGGAAGGTGATTGAGAAAATAGTGCCAGGCTCTTCAGCAATGGGAGAATGAGAGACAGGAGACGTAAGTGGAAGCAACAGAGGTTCAGGCTGCATATAAGGAAAACTCTCTTGCCCATGAGGCCGGGCCAACTCTCCCAGTCAGGCTGTGGGGCAGGCTGCCTGAGAGACTGGGCAGTCTCCACCCTCAGGGGCCTTTCAGCTCTTAACAGGGCAAAGCCCTAAGCAGCCTGGTCTGAGCTCTGAGCTGACCATGCTTTGACCAGGAGGTTGGGCTAGAGACCTCCAGAGGTAACTTCCAAACCAAATTATTCTGTGATTGCACAATTTCTAGTGAGCACTGAATCAGATTCTCTGTCAAGGACTTGCACTGACTCTGTGCTCTTGTCCTTCCTAGAGCTCCCATGTTCTAGCATGTGACTCCAGGAAAGAAATCCTGGTGTACTTCCCAGGTTACCTTGGACTTACAGTGCGGATGTTGTTTCTGTGAACTATGTCTCATTCAGCTTCTTTCACTACACATGCACTGAACGCGTGAGCAGGTCACAAACAGTAGGTCCAAAACACCTGACAACACTGTCCTGGACAGAGTCAATAGAGAATTTAATCTGCCACTTACACCTGCACCCCTTCCATCACTCTACAGGGTATTCAGCGAAGTAGCTCTAAATCCTTCTCAAGAGAGCTGTTCCATGTTATTATTAAGGTGAAATATAATAAAGTGCTTAAATAGTCACTGTGGTGAAAAGCAAGAGAGATCTATGGAAAGAAAAAAAGAAAGAAAAAAAAGAAAAAAAAAAAAAAAAGATTTTTAGCCACGTATTTGGGAGCCATGCTCACTTTCACAAGAGCTGTTAGCCAGATGAAGCAGGCACCCTCTCAGGATGTGGAGGTTCACATCAGATGTGGAAGGAAACTTTTGCCTACTGCGTTACGGACACAATGATATTATTAGGAAAGAGCCTTTTACCCCTTTAAAAGCCTATTTTGCGCTGCCTGTCCCTGTGCTAAGGTCACATAATGAGCTGGGGTCACCATTCAAATAACAGTCATGTATATACACAATGTGCCACACACCAGTTGCTAGGTAAAAAGCACTGCCTTCTCTGAAAACCTTGCAAATCCCAGTTCTTTATTTCCTTTACTTTTCCTCCATGCTTCAAAATGAACATTTTTGTTTTGGATGAAATGGAATGTATGTTTGCATTTTGCACTAAATAAATGTTTTCAGATTTCCATTTTGGCAAGAAAAACAAAAAATGAAGTTCCATTTGGTTTGACTCTGACTTATTTTTTCTCCCTCTTTTTTAAGTTCGGCACTCTAGCTGAAAAAAAACAAAAAAACAACAACAAAAAAAAAACAATTATTCTCACAGCCTTAGTCACACATTTTCCAGGCAGTGCCTGAAATGTTTCCTTTCAGCTCTTTGCAAGCAGTTTATAGGTTGTCAATTCGCTGCTGCCTCAAGAACAAGAGACGGCAATTCTTCCAAGTGAACAGCTTCCATGACTTTCCTGACTGATGCAAATGTGTTATGCTGTTGACAAAAACTAACCATGAAAGTTGACTTGGTTATTGCTGTTTGCAGTAACTGGTATTTTCCCTGAAAATTCTCCTCCCACCCATCAAATGGAGCACACTATTTTATCAAGTCATTTTGTAATAATCATTTTATACCTCTTATCTTTTATTTAGACAAATAAGAACTAATAAATTTTCAAGAAGTATAATTTGTCACTTTAATGGCTAGAAACAATTCCCTGAGGAGAGACCAGGCACTGAATGCATATGGAAACCAGAATATGGAGACCAATAAAAGTGACCTTTTTAGTCCAAACTGAAACGCAAAGAGAAGATAGCATGGGGAATTCTGGCTATATCTCCATATCTATATTTCAGTTATTTGCAGCTGAGAAGAAGCAGGGAATACAGCAATTTTATTACCGTGAATATTCTAAATACCTATAGCACACAACCACTGATGTGGTTCCTGCCCTGAAGAACTTGCAATATAACTTAATACATGACAAAATAAGTGAAAAGATGCAGCAGATGACAGAGGCCAAAATCTCAAACCATACAAACTGCAGTCAAAATCCTGCCGAGGTAGGCAAAGCATCCAAAAGGAAGGCAAGCATCCAAGTTTATGGACCCAACTGCTGAACCAGCTCCTTAAAATATATGAAAATATGCACACACATTAATAAGAAGCTAATGATAGCAATTTTGTCACTGTAGGTTAGCTGCTAGAGGTGGTGCTTACAGGCTTGAGGAGGAAGCTAATCTGGTATGTGCTAACTCTGACACTGTCTTTAAAAATGATTCTCAACCTCACCAAAATTACTACAAGAAAAAAAAAAAAAGTAAATTACTTATTGTAATTACCAATCCACATAGATTAACAGCCATAAATCAATTTCAGAGAGATGACTGGATTTTCATTACACAGGCACACACACACACAGAATAGACAGCAGGATATTGGGGCTCAGTTAAATATTGTTAAAAGATCAAAATATTTTTGTTTATTTTTTTTATTATTTCACATTTGTATTTTTAATTGACTGGAAAATGGAAAGAAGACATTGAAATACCATGTTAATATCTGTACTATCTCCACTGGCTACTCAAAGATTTGCTTCTGATTTTAAAGTTTCTCAGCTCAAGAAGATGTAGATTTTCTTGGCAACAGCTGCTGTGTAAAATATTCTGAGATAGAATTTTTTATCATAATTAATAATAGATGAAAATTTCTGCGTTTTTGATGTTCTAAACTCTATGCTGTTTGATTTACGATGTCTTTATAGTTGTTTTTCTAGTAATTCTATTCCTCTTTCTGTTGGTATAAGGCTGGTCGTCTCTTTTATTTCCCTAGTGGAGTTGGTACAGTACTCTTTTCTTCCTTTCTCGCCTTCTTTTTCTGTAAATATATTTCATAAAGTTCCCCTTTCTTCCTTAATGAGACTGATCCCTATGCTCTGTAAGTTTGCTGCTGCAGATTTTTTTTTCTTTTCTCTCCCCCCTCCACCTTTTTTTTTTTTAACTCTGCACAGGGTAGTAATAAACCCTCGGTGCAGGCTATTGCAGCTACGATCATGTTCTGTGTGTGCTTTTATAGAGCTGGCTATATTCTCTATAATGAATGTTTTAAACTGAATGGTGACTGAAGAGGCATAGTCTTGTTTGGGGGTTGAGTTTTTTGTCTAGCATTGTGATTTTTTTCATTTGGTTTTGGGGTTTTAGAGAAGTGTGCCTTGCAAAACTTACTGGATAATGCCCCATAATTGCTGGTTTATGAGAAGTTTGATACAGGTGCATAATAGGCTGTTATTATTGCGTCAGCACTCCCGATCTTGTGATAATAGAGGGCCGTATGTCAGAGTTGGGACATTTGTGACAGCTGTAGTTAAACCTGCCAGACAGTTTTCTAAGAAACCCCTTGTTTTCTGCCATTCGAAACTTTTTCAACATTTCACCTGCAAAGTGCAAATTTTCCAGGAAATATTTATACCAGAAAAGGAAAGTTTTTGGATAAGTTTGGCCAGATATAAATACTAATTCCATCATTTGTAAATACAGCAGAGTCCAGAGAAAAGGACTCTTGCATGGTGGGATCCCACCCGACAAGCAGAGGTTCCTTCCTGCTTCTTGGCTTGACCACATGAGAGTAAAACAAAACAAAAATCTACCATGAAGTCATTAAGAGTCTTCTTCAAATCTTCCATTCATCAGGCTGAAATAAGAGTCAGGAACATCCTCCATGGAAGAAATCAGCTACTGCAGAAACTTAAGATACTCGCTGAGGTTGTGAGGTACTGACTTACTACAAACAATACGGAACAAAAAGTAGCACCAAAACCAGGTGCAGGTGAGCTGTTTCTCAGCTCACTTGTGACAGGCTGGGCAGGGTGGGTTCCCACAAGGCTCCTTGTCAGCCCAGAGAGACCACGCAATGCCAACAAGCCAGCTCTATCCTCCCTTCATTCTCCCTCCACCCTCTGTCTGTCTTCCCTACACCCTCTGCCAACCAACAGGCTGTGCTCAGGACAAGCTGTCTTTATGCAGTACTGGCATAGCCAGTAGTGTGTTTGCCTGGGGGAACAGTAGGGAGGCAAATATCGGGTGGCTTTACACAGTGCTTAGGGTATAATAAAGTACAAGTTAATGGTCTGAATTAGTTCCCCCCTAGAGGGGAACTAGGAGAAGAGCCAGAACAAGGCCTAATGCACCATTTAGGTCTGATTTCAGTCCAGGTTTGTGGTCTCCAAGGGTGAGCAAGGCTCTTGCTGGTCTGGGTGAATTTCACAGCCCAAACCAGGGCCAGGAGAGCAAGTAGTGAGGTTCAGGGGTGCAGGTTTGTGCTCAGAGGCTGCCTGCAGTTGACATAGACAGGAACAGTTGGGGGGGGGTTTAACACCGCTGCTCAGGTTGGCAGATTTCACTCATGCTTTGCAACTTCATGGGGCCTCCTGCCTGCCTCCTTAGGTGCATTTGATCCCTGTCTGAGTTTTCTGTGCTGCTCTGAGCAGCAAAGGCAAGTTTGCTTATCCCTGGTGTCAGGGCCGCAGGGGAGGGCTGTGCATGACTTCTCCTGGCACACAGGGTAGGAAGGAAACAGCCATCCTTCGTTTGCTGAGCGGGATCCTGGCATGTGACAGTTCTTTTCTCTGGAGTCACTTGTATTTACAAATGATGGAATTTGTATTCATAAACAAACAAACAAACAAAACAAATCAGCTCCAAACAAAAATAATACATACCCTCTCTGGCTCTTTGTCGGTGTTATTACAACATGAGAGCCAGTAGAATTTCACCAGAGAAGCCACTGCTTTCAAGTAAAAAACAGCAGTAAGAAATCCCGTCTGTTCTCCTGCACTGCCTGCTCCCCTGCTTCAGTGCCATGCAAGCTTAAAAGGCCACTTCCATTCTTGCCTTGCAATACCGTTTAAGTAGCATTTGTGCAGCATGACTGTCAACTACCTCCTAAACATCTACAGCAACACAGTTGTTTGGGTAGCTGGTTCTCAATATATATCGTTGTGGAAGTATAAGCTTGCCACTTACATTACTCAGTTTCTGTGGGACGTGGTTTGTTGTTGTTTTGTTGTTTTGTTATGTTTTTTTTTTTTTGTTGTTTTGTTTGATGATGTTGTTTTTCAGTAAAATCTATACATGTATATTTGCCTATATTGCAACATGCCATATGGGTGTACTCATGGTAGTCTGCATTTTAATTGTAACACTGCACTTTCCATAAAAGATTTTGGCAAAGGCAATGGAGAATCATAGCTTAAATTTAATAATATTAATTTACCATCCTTTTTCCCCTTCTTTTTTTCTTCTGGAGTTTTAACTTAACTAACAGCCTCTAGTGTACAGACACTAATTTCTTCCATGATAACCCCAGGAGATAACATTCTGACATTCCTTAGTAAATTGGGCCTTGTAAAAACTATGCCTGGGTGGTCCATGATTATCTTTCTAGAACCAGGCTACTCGCAGTCAGATAATTTTTTCTTTAATAATAATAATAATAATAATGATTAAAGAAAAAAAAAAGCTTCCTGAGACATATGTGTCTTTCAAATCAATGAACTTCTAACTACTGGCTGGGAAATATGAGTTAGGCGTACTGCACAGCATTGTACTTTCACTACTAAAATATTGTCACTATTGTCTTAGAAGCACAAATTTAAATGTGTTACTGCATTAGTACCTTGTACATCATCCTGAGAGATCCCTTCCCAGTACTCAGATGCCTGACCAGCCACAGAAACATCCCCAAGTCTGACCAAGCATTTCCTGAGTTGGTTCTTGCACATAATTAGCATTTTGCAACAAGATCTGTGCTGAAGAAGAAGATGGGCAGAAAAATGAGGAAACCTATCAAGGGCATGTGTGGTAGTTTGAAACATCAGTGATTATGCAGTAGCATATGCTAGTTAATAGTGGAGTTAGCTGTGTTACAGCACTATGGTCTGCAGCTTTGCACACGGAAATAAATGGGACTGACACTGGTATGTGACCACACCTTCATAGTGAGGACCACACAAAACCCATCTAATAGAGGCAATTAAATACTCCAGACAAGGATTTGGCCTAACTCTTTGTGGCAGGGAAAATACACACATGCATCATATAAAATTACTTTGTTCAAATGCAGTGAGAGAAAATTAATTTTACATCTGACCACAGCCTCTGGTATTACAACAGCCTAATATCTCTAACAGCAGTATGTTTGGCAAAGCCTGATTCAAGTAGCCTAGAACAGAAGCTTTAAAAATAGGTACTAAACCTTCTCCATTCACACAGACCACATTCATTAACACCAGAATCTTTCCCTGCTCTTTCTTTTCTAGCTCAGCAAAGGTCTGAGGGCCAAACTGAGACTTACCCTTCCTTCTGCAGCTATACTCAGTCTGCAGAACAAACAGCACCAAGCAATGAAAATGGTTCTACCTACCAAGGTTGGAAAAGCCACAGACAAAGGAGACAATGGTTGCGAACAAACTCAAAGATGCCCCTTAATTACATGGTGCAAAAACAACAGCAGCAACAATAACAACAACAATGAACTAACTCATTAAAAAAATAAAATAAAATAAAAGAATAAGCAGCAATAATACATACCCTTATAACAAAAAATAGCAAAAAAATATAAATGTATGAAGTCATTCACTATTGCAGTCAATTGCAAATTATAGACACCTTGTGAAAGAAAATAATCTTTCCTTAATAGAGCCAGCAATGCAACACAATAAACAATGAATCTTAAGGTCAGAATAGGTGGTGTACAAGCAGCATACAGACCCACAGTTGCCCCAGTGGTATTTTAAAACTAAAAGGTGTGTTTAATACAGGTAAGTGCTTGTGGCCTTACAAAGGCTGAGAAGTGGCTCACCAGTCCAAAAAAAACTTTAAAGCCACTAGCTTAGGAAAAGAGCAAGGAAAAATACCTTACAGATGAAAATACAGGAACATATGGAGAATAATATTTCCTGGTCAGGTTGGTCAGATGTCCAAGCACCCCGTGATTTTTAATAACCATAAAAATAAGAAGTTTATTTTCTGTTTTATTTGGAAATGTACCTTCTTGGCTGTTGCAGATCCAATGGTATAATTTGTTCAGCCAAACATTTGCTTATTACTGATTCAGAAGGCAGGCCAAGGATTCACTTGGCAATTCTCTATGTCCATTATCCAACTTCAAGCTTCACTCAAAATCGCTCCATTTATGAGCTTAGATGAGATAACAACCTACAACAGTATGATAGGTGCCAGAAGAAGTCCAGAGGTGCTCACTTAGTCATAAATGTTTTGGACATAATTTTTAATCAGAGTTAATAATATTCAGACCATAATTCTAACAGTCCAACATTTTATGGATAAGAATTGCAGAATTTATCAATAGATGTGAAAGTCCCATTTGTTCTATTACTCCAACTGGGACCATTTTTCTATAAAATATATTTTTTTTATGTCTCCATTAACGTAAGATTGGAAGGGACCTCTTGAGTCATCAAGGCTAGACAACTATCCAACTATCATAAGCAATCACATCACATAATATCTTATACAGAGATTGACTGAACTATTTTGCGAGCAGTTCCATTTTTATTCCCACTACATCTCTCAGAGATGATGTTCAGAACCTCAATAGTTTAATGTTTGAGGACCTTCTTTGGCCTTCTGACTTTCTGCAGTTTTTTTGATTAAATACAGTTAATCTTTTATTTTGGTATCTAGTTTAACAAGCTCTTCATTCCCCTGGCATATGCCCTCATGATGAGATTACAGATTTACAGGTAATACTTTGCTAGGTTAAAAAAAAAAAAAAAAAAAAAAAAGTTGTTTTTAGTATCCTCTTAAAACATAGGTTCTCTGCTTCCCTACTGCAGGCCCTTTGAATCTTCCTTTGCTCTGAGTTCTCCCTTTTTGAATGTGGTTGACCTCAGATGTACAGAGTATTTCAGGTGAGGTCTCAGAGACTGCAATCACGTTAATACTTCCTTATTACCTCTAGGGTACTTGTCAAGAGCTCTCTTATTCTCCTTGCTGAACATATTGCATTGGGAAGCCCATCACCCTGTTCAGCCTCTTGTGGTTGCTTTGCTGGAGTCTAATGGCACAAGTAAATACCTTTTCCAAGCCACAGTCTTCATGGAGCTTAGGGAACTATGGGAAGACTTGACTGACCTCCGATCATCTTTGCACTCTTCTATCAAATTATAGCAACCCACTACAAAGTTGTCCTGAGAAAAAGCATTAAGAATGCTCCCTGTACCTTTGTATTGGATTCTCAGTAGTTTAAAAACAAGCTGTACAGTAACAGATAGGCAGTGTTTCATGATGACTCCCTTGGTTCAATATCTTGAAGCTGTAAGTACAGAAATGGTAGAAAAAGTGCACAACAAAATATGCAGTCCAAATAACATCTACAAAGCTCTCCATCCCCCTTCCTTTTAAATACCAGTGAAGAGGAGAACATAGCAGGGAGGAGTATATTCATTCAATCAGTTCAATCAGTCTTATGTTACTTCTGTGGTGCCCTTCATGCAGAATGATCACAAAGAACTTCACTTAAACTAAACTCAAACACTTACCAAACTACAACAGAAGGAAAGCAGAATAAAACAAATTAGTCTAGTCAAGGCTAAGGCTTAAAAATGCCGAGGGCCCTATTAACTATAAAAAGCTCACAGTGTCTCTGTGTGTATGTACTTGCAAGCATGAGAGAGAAACAATATATGTACATGAAAAAAAAAAGAAAATTAGCAATCCAGGCTGCTTCAGAGAGATTGTGCACTTCATCACTTCATTCCTGATTCACAAAGAAAACTTGCCTTAAAAGTTACCCATATTCAAGAATTCGAGACCTTATTAGGATACCATCCAGATTAACATAGGTAACATGGCTGGCTGGGAGCAGCTAAAATCTCTCTCTACAATTGAATTATGATACAGCGTGGGGACATGTGTTTCCACATGGATTTAACATGGAGCCTTATCCATTGGGGTAGAAAGGCATGGCACAGCTTTCCTTGTGTTCATAAATACTGGAAACATGCAAAGTGCAAATTAGCTGGAATTGGCAGGACCAATATCTGTTACAACATCAGATTAAAAGCCTGCAACTACTGGCAATTTTATGTAGCACGCTGCGTTAACATTTTGTTAATGTTTTGCTAGGGAAGTAGGGAAAATAATTGTAAAACTTCCCTTTATAAATGTACACTTCTATCTTAACAGAAAGCTGGGGGAGAAAAGCAAGGAAAGAATCAACACAATTATGGACAAGAAGCCTGCTAAAAAAAAACAGAAAAGGTACTATCACACACAACCATTTCCCTCCTCATCTACCCCAGCCATTGTGGGCTGTTTTCCCAGGGCTGGAGACCAACAGAAAAAG
The DNA here is from genome assembly GCF_964035555.1 of Netta rufina. Taxonomy (NCBI): domain Eukaryota; kingdom Metazoa; phylum Chordata; class Aves; order Anseriformes; family Anatidae; genus Netta; species Netta rufina. The sequence goes on from NC_140123.1 coordinate 130,366,103, forward strand.
AGGTTAAAAAGGCTTTCATGGGAGAAGAGAGGTGATCAGGGAACGGTGAACTCTAGGGAGGATGGTTCATTGCTGCGAGGAGACATCTTGTGAACCACCACTGCTCTCAGTGAAGAGCGGTTTGCTTAGAGGGATGGTCTGGCCCATGCCTTCTGGAAGAGGGGACTTTGGGACACAGTGGCTGTGTCAAGGCCAGGAGGTACATCTCAGGGACTGCAGGGGTCTGGAGGGAGGGGAAAATATGGAATGGTGGCCTTGCTATGATATTTAAGATAGTTGGACTTGGTAAGTCAAAGCCCAACAAGTCACAGAACAATAACTTTGTGGAGCCGCAGGAAACATTTGTTAGTAAAACAGATCGCCAAAAAGGCTTGTACATAAACGGCACATTTCCCACTCACACATAAAGATTCCATGCGAAAATGGAGGGACACAATAAAGAATGACAAAACAAAACAGAAGCTTCCATCAGCAGGATGATTTTGATTTTACCTAACATAAGTCAGGTACAACTTTAACAAAAGCCAAGACGGCTTCTGAGTCATGGTAGTCTCGGAGCAGGTCAGTACAGACACACAACCTCCATAATTGTTGCTCTTACTGTGAACCAACTGCCCAGCTCTGTCTGCCTGTGTGGACACAGCTCCTGTGCAGCATCGAGAACAAAGCTGATTAAAATACATTAAAGTGAACTAAGTATTTCTGCCAGGGGAACTTTTATTGTGAAATCACAGAATTTCTAGGTTGGAAGAGACCTCAAGATCATCGAGTCCAACCTCTGACCTAACGCTAGCAGTCCCCACTAAACCATATCACTAAGCTCTACATCTAAACGTCTTTTAAAGACTTCCAGGGATGGTGACTCCACCACTTCCCTGGGCAGCCTGTTCCAATGTCTAACAACCCTTTCAGTAAAGAAGTTCTTCCTAACATCTAACCTAAAACTCCCCTGGCTCAACTTAAGCCCATTCCCCCTCGTCCTGTCACCAGGCACGTGGGAGAACAGGCCAACCCCCACCTCGCTACAGCCTCCCTTGAGGTACCTATAGAGAGCGATAAGGTCGCCCCTGAGCCTCCTCTTCTCCAGGCTGAACAAGCCCAGCTCCCTCAGCAGCTCCTCGTAGGACTTGTTCTCCAGGCCCCTCACCAGCTTCGTCGCCCTTCTCTGGACCCGCTCAAGCACCTCCATGTCCTTCTTGTAGCGAGGGGCCCAAAACTGAACACAGTACTCGAGGTGCGGCCTCACCAGAGCTGAGTACAGGGGGACGATCACCTCCCTAGCCCTGCTGGTCACACTGTTTCTGATACAAGCCAGGATGCCGTTGGCCTTCTTGGCCACCTTAGCACACTGCTGGCTCATATTCAGCCGACTATCCACCATCACTCCCAGGTCCTTCTCTGCCTGGCAGCTCTCCAACCACTCATCTCCCAGCCTGTAGCTCTGCTTGGGGTTATTGCGCCCCAGGTGCAGGACCCGGCACTTGGCCTTGTTGAACTTCATGCAGTTGACCTCAGCCCATCGGTGCAGCCTATCCAGATCCTCCTGCAGAGCTTTCCTACCCTCAAGCAGATCGACACACGCACCTAACTTGGTGTCATCTGCGAACTTACTGAGGGTGCACTCGATGCCCTCGTCCAGATCATCGATGAAGATATTAAAGAGGATCGGCCCCAGCACCGAGCCCTGGGGGACGCCACTAGTGACTGGCCTCCAACTGGACTTGGCTCCATTCACCACGACTCTTTGGGCCCGGCTATCCAGCCAGTTTCTAACCCAACGAAGCGTGCGCCAGTCCAAGCCAAGAGCAGCCAGTTTCTTGAGGAGAATGCTGTGGGAGACGGTGTCAAAAGCCTTGCTGAAGTCAAGGTAGACCACATCCACAGCCTTTCCCTCATCCACCCAGCACATCACTTTGTCATAGTATGTGCATCTCTTAATTGAAAAGAAAAAAAAAAAAGGAAGAAAGGAAAGGAAAGGAAAGGAAAGGAAAAGAAAGGAAAGGAAAGGAAAGGAAAGGAAAGGAAAGGAAAGGAAAGGAAAGGAAAGGAAAGGAAAGGAAAGGAAAGGAAAGGAAAGGAAAGGAAAGGAAAGGAAAGGAAAGGAAAGGAAAGGAAAGGAAAGGAAAGGAAAGGAAAGGAAAGGAAAGGAAAGGAAAAGGAAAAGGAAAAAATAAAGGAAAAAGAAAAAAGAGCTTTACAGCTTTAAAATTGTACTGCTGCTTTTCCTTGGCATGTTGACTGTGCAGAACAGTCCTTACTGTATTAAGATAACCTGAGGAAAAAAATCCCATTGAAATTTAATTTTAAATGGCATTGGAAGGAATTTTGAAAAAATTCTCCCAGTTGCAGGATGGTAGTGGGAAAGTAGTGTCTCTAAATAGCCTTTTTTCCTGGGGAAAAAATAAATAAAAATAAAAATAAAATAAAATAAAAATAAAAAATAAAAATAAAAAATCAGAATTCTGAAAAAAGCTTTAGCTACAATAACCTTTGGCTTTGCTAGTTCAAAGCAACTTCATAGTTCAGAGATTTAAAGAACGGGATAAATTTCAAATTTAAAAAAATTTCAAATTTCAAATTAAAAAAAAAATCAGTTATTGAAAGAATGCATCCAGATTGCTCTTAGTTAAAATTGAGAGCATTCTCTAAAGCCATTTTCAATGTTTCTTGATACCGAAAATTCAAAATTTGAAAAAAAAAAAAGTCCAAACCAAAATATTATGAAAACAACATTAATTGGATTACATCCCCACAAAAAAATTAACAGTACAAGTAGTAAATACTGAATAGAAGGCAAGATGGTTACACAGAAATGTAAAATGGCTTAATACAATTTGGTACATTTTAGGATTATTGATGAAAACTAGACTGAGTGTTTGTGTATTATAGAGCATTCAGTTTTATCCAGCTATTCCTGAATCATACATAAGGCAGAAATGGAATCACACTTATGTATGTAAATGTATAGATATATTTATAAAGATGCTTATTTAGTTTTAAGGTCTTAAGTTAACATGAAAGCTAAAACATCTCTTGCTTCATCACTTCAGTGCTCATGAAGTTAGAATTTACACCTTCAGAAGAAGAAGCACAGAAGAGATAAAGTTCTTATTTTAGAAGAACATAAATTTACAGGAAATTCTACTTCAATTAATGAAAAGCCCTGGTCAGAAAGCTGATTACATAAATATATATATATTAAAAAAAAAAAAAATCCAATGGAAAAAAAAAAAAGCAACAACAACAACAACAAAAAATTAATTTCAAAGCAATGCAAGCAAAGCATTATTATTATTACATGTATTTATCAATCAGGAAAGATTCTGCATTAACTGCCAATGGTAGAAAATCATTGCTAAAACATCTTGGCTTCTCATAATAGTAGGATGAAACATTTTTTGAACACAGGGTTTCTGCTTCCATCACACCAAATCAAAATTTTCTGAAAACATATTGCTTCATAGTTATTAAAAATAAATCATAAAATGTACTATTTTCTCATATTAGAGATATACACATGATAATACTTTGTGCTCTGTTGCATCCAAATCTTCAGCCTCTATGACATAATCCTTTAGGAGGGTGTCTACTAATTCTTAAATGGAAGACACAGTGTACTTTTTTTCAGCTGAAGTTACATTTCACAAGAAGTGCCCAACTATTTTAAACTAAGACATTGTTTGGAAACATATTCCATCCTTTTATAGAAACATGATTGCCAGCTAAAGCCATGGGTATAAATATTAGAGAAGATGAAAAAAAGCACATTTTCACAAAGATTTTCCAAATGCATGTGTCACCCTCCCCATACCTATAACTGGTAGAAAATCAGCAACTCTAAGTTTTCCCAAACTTCATTTATTTAAAAATAAAGGTTACACCCAGGACCAAGTCCAACAGTGAAATCAGCCATGTAAACAGGATGGAAAAATCAGTTATTCTCACATATGGAGAGTTATAAAAGGTATGCGACATATGGAATCTGTATTTCAGTTAGGTCACAGTTTTGCTATAACACTTTTTTTTTGCTTTTTTAACCTAGTAGAAAAATGGTTTTCAGTTGAGGATGGAGATGAAAAAGAAAACCTATTGACTGTTGAATCTGAAGCCCTATCAGGGCAGGATGTTGTACCCAAGAAAGATGTGTTAAATAACAAATATGTAACGTGTGTGGAGGATATGTTAGATAAGTGTGTAATGTGCTTGGTTTTAAAAGCAAACAAATAAAAACTTAGAAAAATTAATCTTTGTTTACTCTATTATGAGAAACTCCAGGTTCTTTAATATTCTGTATATTCATCACAGTAGGAAAATATGAAAACTAAAATTCTTGTGGGATGGGAAAACTGTTTCCTGCCCATCTTTGACCTCTCAGTGTAAAACTGCTAAGCGCTTTGGTTTACAGTACAAATATTTCTGGATATGGTATCCATCTGTTATGTATTAGTGAAATGTTTCTGATATTCAACATTCTTTTATACAGCACTATTACAATTTCATCGAGAAAGGTTAATAGCTAAGTAATAGTCTGACAGGTTTACAGTGGATGGTATTTCTGGAAAGAGTACTTGCTGTTTAGCATTTCTTAAGCAGAGCTGTTAAAATTTCAACCAAAGAGTTTTCGAAACTTCAGGATGATTTATCATATGTGGGGTGATTACATATAGTATTACTCTTAAAATGTTTTTTCAAGGAAATTTGACTATTTTTAACACATAACTTAAGGCTTTAAATGGTATGCTTGAGTTTACCATAGTTATCAGAAAGTATCATAAAGATAATTCAGTATCAGTTTTTGAAATATTCCTTGCCTTAGCAACATCATGATTGTTGACCTTATTTTCTCAACAAGTTTAATAGGTATAACCAGCTTAAATAAATGAAAGATATGCTGAATCCCTAAGAAATCAAAGAACTTAGAGAACAAGGAAGAAGAAAATTTAAAATCCCAAATCAAAGATCTATAGGAAATGCCTGGTAAAAACCATGGATGAACCCCATTTCCATTCCAGTTGCTTCCAAGCTACATGCAACAGACATGCTGAATGTTTTCTTGCCAGGCTTTCCAATCTTATATGGATAAATGATTGGGAAGCTGTTTCCCCAGACACCTGGCTGAAAATGGTACTAAGGCGCAGAAAGCTCTCCAAATGCTCCTCACCAGCTCCTGCCTTAGAGCTGAGTCAGAAATTTCGATACTTATGAGTCTGTCAGGATAGGGTTCCTAGGGGCTTGCCGTTAGCTTCCTCTGCAGTCCTTATAAAATCTTTAGAAGATCCTTTGCTCTTTTGCATCATCAGCAGTAAATTTTAGTTCAATACACTTTTTCCCAAGCAGCCTCTCCCAATACCATGCATTGTGATGCCATGGTCATGGCATTTTCATTCCTCAGGGGCATGGGAAAGGAGAGATGGTTTCAGATTCCTTTCTAGTTTTTTTTCTTTGTTGGTAACCAAGCACTGGAAGAGGTTGCTCAGAGAGTCTGTGGAGTCTCCCGCCTTGGAGATCTTCAAGACCTCTCTAGATGTAGTCCTGAGCAACTGGCTCTTGAGCATAGGGGTTGGACAAGATGATCTGCAGAGATGCCTTCAAGCCTCAACCTTTCTGTTATTCTGTGATTCTTTCATGCTGCCCTGTGTCTCAACCTCATTTTTGTTTCTCCTTAGTGTGTGGAGGGGTTCCTGGTTTTTGACTGATAGTGAAGGTGACTTTTCCCCACCTCATTAGTGGTAATGGCCAATAAACTAAACATAAATGATGTAAAGCCATGTCCAACCATGTTAACTACCAAACCATGATGCCTACAAAAATATCTCTGTGTGCTGTTCTTCTACCTCCTTGATTTTCCTCCAAGTCTTCCTGGAGTCTGGGACAGCGCTGCCTGCTGAGCTTTTCTGTTCCATGAAAGAGGACAAAGAAACAGCTGAGGGAGCAACTTCCCATTATTCATCCCCAGCCAACAGCACCACTCCCTCTCCTACTGAATAGGATGGAGCAGAGCAGAGCTGTAGGTGCAAGGCATCAAGCAGGGTAGCATTCTGCTAGGACATGGGATCTCAAACCCAGCAGAAAGTCCTAGAGACTCCAGTCCAACTTCTGTTCTAGAACCAGGGTAAGGACTGCCAGGGAGAGGCCCCAGATGGAGCTGCAGAGAGAACCAAGGAGAGAAAAGGAGCAAGATCGCCAGCACCAGCACTGGTCTGCCCAAATATCTCCATGCCTTTGTTTCCAAAGCTTAGCAGTATATAGAAATGGGTCATGTTGAGATGTCTGTACTGTGTTGGTACTGTTAGAGTACAGCAGAGTTGCACATCACTACCCTGTGGGGTTTCTTCCTGAAGGAGGACCTTTTCTTCCTGTTTCAGGTTCAGCTGAAAATGAAGCTACTGTTACAAGACTTCATGAGCAGCTTTGGTTGTGGAGTCACCCCCCACAAATGGGCCTGTCTTTATGCAAAACAGCACTCACTTACTTTTCACAAGTTCTTCAGCAAAATGTTGGCAAGGCTGAGAAACAAATGGGAAATCTCACATGCAGGATTTATAATTTTAAACTAAGAAGAAACTTGGGTTTAAATGTACATATTTTTAACCTGGAAGGAAAATAAGCAGTGATGGCAAAAAGCATAATTCACAGATAAACTGCAGTAAATAAACGTGATGTACAGAGAAGTCTGCCGGGATAAAAGGCACTCTGAATTTCACCACTAGATCCAGGACCAATACTTACAGCACTACAGAGCTACAGAAAGGAGGCAAAATGAACCTCAAACTCTTCTGCAATCTGGGCAGCAGACCTATTTCACACAATGAACCAGTTGATCAACCCAGACACAAAACTAACTTGATAGATCCAAGTATCAACTGTTGTGAAAAGCTGTCTGTGCTTCACTGATTAGGTTGGTTGAATACATACGGAACTAATTAGAAAAGAAAATTCCAGCTGCAAACAAAATGTATTGTCTGTCCCATCTTGTACAACTGAATGTAAGCTCCACCACAAAGTTTTTGAAGCCTTAAAAAATGTTGAAAAATGCTGAAAAACATTACAGCTACCCTCTATACATCCATGTGCCTGACAAAAGCCAGCAAAGAGCAACTGTCATCATTACTATAGGAAACAGTTTGTGTTTCTGTCAGAAACACTCTTTGAAAGGGAATCACACCCACCAGACTCTTTCTAATTACTGCTCCATTTCCAGTTTCCTCTTTCTGGCCAAAATACATACATACAAAAGAAGTCATCGTTAAGTTCCTAAAATCCCTAGGGCCTGACATTCAAGCTTGGGTGGTGGCGCAAAACTGAGATAGATCTACAAAAGAGTGTAGCTCAGAAAGGAAGGCGTGTAAAGAGCTGCAAAATGTCTTTTACCGAAAACAGTTGTTTCCCTGACTCACCAGGGTTCTGAATCCACATGGCGCATTTGGCTCTCTATTAAGCATGGGGATTGGGTATCCAGGAATATTTTCAATCAGGTTGAGGAGTCTGAAGGCATGAGACTAAGCCCTAGGAGACTGTTGCTTTCACTCTAAGGTGGGTTACTATAAGTAACTTCAGTGTTGTAACCAAAGCTGAATATGAAAATAATACACTATTTTCTCCAGGAATGGAAAGGTGCTGCCTACCTTCTCCATATTACAAACCATGCTAAGGATGCTCTCTTGTCTTCAGTTGACTTCTGTCACCTTCATCTGGTTTCCAATGCCTATTTAATGCTTTGGTCTCAGTCTTCAACAGAATGACTCACAGGTATATAACTGAATTTTGACCCCCAAACCAAAATGGTAGGTGCATACCTCTGTAGCAGTGTCGATCACCAAGCACAAACACCACAAGAACTTTGGTCAAAATATAATCTGATAAAGCCACTTATGAAGCTTTTTTTTTTTTTTTTTTTTTCCTAGAGAAAGCTCAGTGTTATCTAGCACCTGACCATATTAAGGAATGATGCAAAAAACTTTCATAGAATCACAGAACGGTTTGAGGTGGAAGGGACCTCCTCGTTGCAACCCCTCTGCCATGGGCAGGGACACCTCCCACTTGACCAGGTTGACCAAAGCCCCATCCAACCTGGCTTTGAACACTTCCAGAGATGGGACATCCACATGTTCTCTGGGCAACCTCTTCCAGTGCCTCACCACCCTCAGAGTGAAGAACTTCTTCATTATATCTAAACTAAATCTGCCCTCTTTTAGTTTAATACCATCCCCCCTTGTTTTATCACTACAATCCCTGAAAAAGAGCCCCTCTCCAGCTTTCTTGTAGGCCCTCTTTAGGTACTGCAAGGCCACAATGAGGTCTCCCCAGAGCTCCTTTATTTTCCATGTGCCTTAGTATATTTTCAAGGAGGATCTGCCAGGTCATGCCAGGCACAGGGCACAGAGGTGAAACTGACTGGCCTGTAGTTCCCTGGGACTTCCTTTTTTCCGTTTTCAAAAACGGAGGTTATGTTTCCCCTCTTCCACTAGGAACTTCACCAGACTGCCATGACTCTTCTGAGAAAGTTCTTCTCCTCTAAGGGATACTTCTTTCATACTAGGTAGCATCATAAAAACACTGATTTTTTGCAAACTTAGACCAGTTCCTCATGAAAACAACTTTTTGAGGAGGTACAGCAGGTGAGCTTCACAGTCACATTTCTTTTTCAACCCCTAGAAATTATTCTCTTCTGCCAACGCCTGTATTTGAATCCTAACACTTACATCTCCTTCCGCATCCCTATGAGCCTTTACTCAAACCTCCCACAACACCCCCTGGCTCCACTCCCACCTTAAATGGCTCAATATCTTTCTTCCAGACAGCATTTCAGTGCTGACAATTGAAACATACAGTCTACTTTTATTGATTTTGTCTACTGATATTGGTGTCTACTAAGATTATCATTAGGATGACCAACAGCCTGCCTAGGTCACTGTTACACTTCCAAAACAGAAACTGACAGTAGGAGGAAAGAGGTTAAGTCACTGAAGTTATTGTACTGATAATATTTTAATAATTTTCCAGCTCCAAGATGAAGCATAATTCTGTCCAGACACAAAAGAGTCCATTGTAAGTAAGATACCAGTATTCACCAAGAATAGACTGTGAAGTGGTCTATGAGATCCTGGTAACAGCAAAACAACAGACAAAAATGTGCAGTCCACTCTGGGGCATCTTTTGCATGTATCAACAAAAGGCACCGTATCTCTTTTTTCACGTTCAGGAATGTGCAGAAATTATAATTGTTTTTGACCTTTCCCCTTATATTTGATAAATGAAAGTCAGACAAAAAGAACAAGGCAGTTGTTTTGAATATTGGAGCATTTCATAGGCCTCCATCATGAGCATTTCTATCGCATTTCTTAGAGCACTTCACAGTAGGAAATGGTGATACTAAATCTACATAAAAGCAGTAAATAAATAAATAAAATAATAATTCCAGGAATTTGGGAAAAAGAAAATGTGCACATTTTTAAAGCTCAGGAATCATAATGTGTAATGGTTCATACCTATTGCTGGCAAGCTGAAGGTAAATGAAAATATTGTTTTAATGGATAACTACCTGAAATACCATTTTAAAAAAAATTAAAAAATAAACCAAGCAGTCTCACCTACCATACAGTAACCCAAAGCATTTCAATTGACCAAGAGTCAAGAGGCAAGAAAGAATAAGAGTTGACAGCAAGTACTGTTCATAGTAGGTAGCACTGAAATGTCTTGGTCAAAATTCAAAATCTTTAGAATTGTTCATTTTTAATTTTAAAAAAAAAAAAAAAGCACTTTTGGTTTTCAAATTACATAAATAATGCAATAATAACACACTTTCAAGTCTTTTCTTATAAAGCAAGCAAGCAGACAGTATAAATCCAGATTCCCTCACATAAAAACCATTCTTCCAAAATTTTATTAATCTCTATTTTTAAGATGGGCTTCCATTTTAAAACTGAGCTGCTACTTAATAATTTTTCTTATTGGGATTAAAAACAGTCTCAGAGTAATTCACAAAAATAAATAAATAAATCCGTTGTACTGTGACACTTTCTATTTGGGATGTTCAGTGTTTATTTCATGTACAGTTCATGGATGTTCAGGCTTTCTCAGAGTAGGAACAACAGAGTTGCATCAACAACTGATGGAGGAAGGAAAAAGTGGAAATGCAGGAGATGAGAGTGATAATAATCTAAATGTCTGTTTGCTTGTTCATGTAATCAGTCAGATCTTTGATGGAATAGACAGCTCTTCACTAACACATGTTGCCTATACTTGGGTATACGATGACACACTACCATTAACTCCCCCTTAATTTTCTTTCAATAAACTTTTTTATATGAGAGTTACTTTTCTGGAGAGGGGTTAAAAAACATAAAAAAAAAATAAAAATAAAAATAAAAACCACTATTCCTACCTGCACAACTTTTACCAGTTACCAGTTGCAATTTTGATAATAAAATACTAGATGTTTATTCATGGTGTATGTGGGGATAAAAGGCATTGGGAGTTTTTTTCACAAATGGTTCTGTTTAGAACAAGGCACAGTAGGCGGAGGTGCTGGCTCTGGCATTGCATCTCAGTATTACAAGCTGCAAAAGATCTGTTATTCTTCCAGACTAAAGCTGTCAATCACAAGGGACTGTGAGAAATGATGCAGTGGTTAGAGATGTGGACTAGAGTTCACAAGAGACCAACTGATTTGCTCTTGCAACCTAGCACAAATTTGAAATTCTGGTCTCCAGAGGTAAAAGGTTAATGGAATAACCTGTTTTTTCATCTAGCTCCCTACTACCCTTTTAATTATTGCTATTATTTATTGATTTATATAGTAACATGCAACATAAGGTACTCAGCAAGGAAATTATGAAGCACATAAAATACAGTTAAAATGATCAAAGAGATGTCTGATCTGAAGAGATCTGTGATAGCAAATACAGAAAAGCTCTTCTCCATCTTGGAGAGAAATATCAACGTCACTATGCCTGGTTATGCAGATGCAGAAAATGAGAAAACGGAGGAAAAAAAAAAGAAAAAAAAAAAGTGAAAAAAAAAGTGGGGAGATCCATCTGTAAGCAAAGTAAGAATGGGGATTTTAAAAACATACACTTGGTTCAAAAATGTGAAGACCATCATATTAAGAGCCCAAATAATATAGAATAAATCTCACCATAAGACAAACAATTGATCAGAGATCTTGACTTCTTTTAGTGTCCAAAGGAATCATTTTGACTATTTTAATGCACAATATTTGAAGCAGGACTTCAAGCAATATTGCCCTGGAGTACTAAGTAGAGAACAAAACCCAAATTTTCCCTGTGTCTGACTGGAGTCAGATGCAATGTTCCAGCACTATGACCTATAGCAAGGCTCCTAAAGGGTGCAAAGGTGTCCTGAGAAGCTGCAAGAACTGGAAAATATCAAGGATGTTGAAGTGTTCTCAATGCACTGCCAGTAGGAAATGCGAATAGGGGCTGCAAAAGAAGAGTATGCTGTGATGGAGACCTGCTGTTGTGTTCCCCTGTGTTCAGCTGCCACGAGAGTGTTAGGTGCCCCCAAGTCCGGTGTGCAAACACGACATGCTACCAGCTTCCACACGCAGTGCTTGGGCTGCATTTGATGCTGTGCTAATGCAGCCTGGAGCCAGTAACTTCAAAGGAGCACATCAAAGCTGTTATTCACAGCGGAGATGGGAGTGTGAAGCCGGGTGGCATTTTTTTCTCCCCAGCGAATATGAAACTTTAGGGGGCTTCCCAAAGGACATAAGAGTGATTAAAAAAAAAAAGAAAACTCTCCTTCGTATCCTAGGGAAAGGAGGGTAGAGGCCCCATAGAGGCAGATGGAGGAAGAAATGAAAATTTCTCTCTATTAATACATCTCCTAGATAGCCTGCTATGCTGCGAAGCGGGGGTAGGGCAGGAGAAAAAAGAACTAAGTTTCATCTTTGTTTCATTGGTCTTTTTTTTTAATCCAAGTCACAAAAGCTTAAAATGATGAAATGAGCATGTGCAGTCTGACTGAGATAGGAGACAGGCAATTACTGAAACTCTGGGCCACAATATCAGCTGCCTGCTGACTTCTGCGATTGAATTAAAACTATCATAAGAATAATGCAAGGACTTGCCCTTGTCCTGCTTGTCTATGTGTTTATTTAATTTTCTGTCCAACTGACTCTCAAATAAATTGGAAACAGCTGCCATTTTTTTGATTCAGTAGCTCCATTACCCCCCAATGACATCATTCTGGGCACGCTCACCAACAATAGGTCATTATGCAGCAATTACTTTATTGATTTATGGAAGTTTTTAAGCTCCACCAGGAATATGCACATTCAAGGAAAAAAAGGACTTTTCCTTCTGCGTTCTTGTAAGTAGTGAGTTGCTGCGTGAGGCAGGGATAGTATTATGGACACAAATTGAAATTTAGATTACAAAGGAAAAAGAAGGAAACCTTTTTGCTATCAGTCACATAACCAAAGGAAAAAGAAGATTTCAGAGAAAGATCCAGCTGTGAACTGATGTTTAGAATCCATGATTTAATGTGGTAATTAAATGTATGACGCAAGTAAAATTGCTACGTAATAAGCTGGCAATAAAAGCATGCAACATTTGCTGTAATCCACCCTAATGAAAGCTCTGATGCATTGGCTTTTTGAGGTAGTACAAAACACATTTAAGAATTATTATCACATGGAAACATTTGCTTTCTTCTGTTCCTATCAATATATTAGATCAGCCATCATTTATACATTATACACAATTCTAAGAGAGGAATGCAAAAATCACATAGTGCAGATCTGATTCATTATGGTCTTTCAGCCTTTAATCATCTGCTCTGTTTGAAAGTGTGGAATTTTGAAGAAGACTGACACTGCAAATTAAGACAATTTGTCATTTTCTGTATTCAAAAAACTGTTGGAATATGCAGGAGAAAAAAAAAAAGTATTTTTGTGCTTAATAAAGTAGTGGTATGCAATGCAAGAATTTTGTAATTTTTTGATATAGAATGGATATTAAACTATATGGAATGTAGATGTAGATATCCCCTTTATGAAAAGCTTAGAAGTGGGAAAATAATACTAACTAATAAATACTGTGTCCGAATATGTATTAGAATATGTGAATGTGGCTCATATTCATACCTCTTAGCATTCACTTCTAAAACATCTGTAAGTTGCTTTTCTTTGTGTTAATGTTTGGAGTCTAAAACTGGCCATCCGCAATAATCAGTAGTGCAGCCAGTATTTTCAAAAATCTAGAGGAATTGGGTGCCTGAGCTTCACTCTGTTTAGCAAGAGCTGTGTGCCTAACTTGGATATTCGAACTTCATTCTTTATTTTCTTTCTGTTCCTGACTTTGATACTTAACGTGTTTCAGCCATCCACTGAGGGTAAAGAAGTCAAGCCATGTGTTTCAGGTGACTCATCAGAGTCATGCAATACAGAGACTCTGATCTTCAAGGACAAATAGGTGATAGTAGCAGGCTCTTAATTCAAAGGCTGAAATTTACAAACTATCAACATTTCCGCAATGATTCCAGTTACTTTGAAGACGTGGCCACACTGGATAAGTGAAATGAAAACTTAAAAACATCACAGAGTCAGATATTCCTTCACATTAGCTTTTCTAGACGAGCTGCAAATGGCAAACACTGTCACAGAAACTAGCCTCAGCTTGCCAATGATTCATAAGGAGAAAAAAAAATGGTTGGATAAGTTAATTATAATGAAAAAATTGTGGTTTCTAGAAAACACCTCCAGGAAATGTCTGCAGGTCTGCAATCAGCACCATGTGGGTATATAACTGTGCCCAGCAGACTCTCATATTATGACTTGCAGAACTGGGGATTAGCTGTAGATTGCTATTGCAAGCCCTTTGAGAAAGTATCAGAATAATATCTGTGAATTTTTATTCTTTTATGGCTGCATTTTACAATAAAGTCATTTCATTTGTTGTGATATGTCCAATGTCCATTTTCACATCAAATGTATGTTAATATTTGAAAAGTTGGGTGTTTTTCTGCAAAATGATCCTGGATGAAAGAAATATCCTATTTTTTAGGAGGTCATGCTTTGAAATGCAAAAAAAAAAACTAAACAGCTCATTAGATCTGCTGGTATCACATTAGAGAGAACTACATAAAATGCAGTAAGATATTATGATTAAAATAATAACATATCTGTATTTGATCATATTTTTGCATTTCACGCATTCAAATAAACATGCCTGAATGATCAGGATGTTCCAATGGCATAAGCTTAACTCCTTTTTTTATCCTACTTGCAACACACAACCAATTGCACTTTGATTCAAAACCATGGAATGACCTGAGATGTTTTTCCATAGTCTGAATATCCTTGTTTCTTACTTGCATCATCATGAAGAATGCTCTGATTGCTCATTCTGGTCACAAAGTTGGTCAGGAGTGCAGAGAAACACTACAGTGGGCATTGGTGTATGCAGCTGCGAGAGAAATACGCATGAGGAACAGTTCAAACTGAATGTCTCTCACAGCTCTGTCCCATGGTTTTCCCTTGAATGCCCATCCCGACCCTTTGCCCTGCTGCTGGCTGGATTCGGTGGGGCTCCACAGCCCCACAGGCACCAGGTCACAGTGCTGCATCAGACTGTGGTGGGGCTGCTGACAGATCAATGCTGCTGCAAGGGAACAGGACAAAGCCGCTGCTGACCTGCAGAAGCAGAGCAGGGTGCTAAAAATCCCCCTTGGCTACTGGAAATCCTTCAAAGCCAGCAAACTGGCTTACTACCAAACCAACCACTGGTGCCAGAATGCATTTCTATGGTAAATCCAGTGACAGGTTCTGCAGTCGTACCATAAATAGTGCACCTTCTCCTCAAGTGGGTTGAAATGTAGTTCTACTGAAATTAATAGTGCTACCTCGATTTATGGCAGCTGAGAATCTGGTTCAGCACGTTAATATCTCCATTGACAGCTTCTGCTTTTAAGTTATGGCTCCTCAGTTTAGAAATTCCACCAGGAGTTATTTGTAATAAAAAGGAAATTCCTCTCTGCCACTGTCCCACCCCGCTGGTATTGAGAAGACTGCAGACGTTACAAAACCACACATTTTGTGCCTTTACGATACGCAGGTTTCCCCATGAAGCAGGCTTTCTTTGTGGTACAAGGGAGACCAAGACCCTAGGTTTCAGACAAGTGAAGTAATTACACTTTAGTCAACAGTAAAATACTAAGCATCTGTTATACTCTGGCATTTTCCTGTTTTGAAGCCCTAGGTAAACAGTACTCTGTGTCATTATTTATCTCTAAAACCAGAGTAAGTAAGCAAGGCAACAGTTAAATGAACTGCCTGCTACAGACAATCAGTGCCAGAAGTAGGATCAAAAGCCATGAATTTCTGGACCTGCTAACCAAATTTCTCTGTGTAATTATATTCACCATTTACAGTTAGTAAAGATATGGAGATATTGAAAAACATCAGAAAAAAATCAAACACCTTCTGTAATGGTGTCTGTGTCTGTCCCATTGTTTGCATAGACTTTCCAGGAAAATACAAAGGCAAACAGCCAGTTAGCTAGATAGTTACAGACACAGCCAAGGGATGCATTAGCAAAAATAATCACTGGTTATCCTCAACAAATGAAGAATTTAATTGTGCTCTTTTGCCTAGGCAGCCTGGCTTTCAGTCCTATGTTTTTTCTCTCTCTCTGCACACAATTTCCATTTTGCTCTGGATACTTCCATCACTTTTATGGAAGGGGTTTTATCTTCACAGTAGCCTGTGAGGCAAACCTAGCTTCAGAATTAGGAAACTAAGGCATGGTGTATTTTTAAGTATAAACCAGAAAAGCTGAGTTGAAAGGGAGACATAGGTTTTTTTCTTTGCACCAGATCATCTCTCGCAGCTCAGGGGCACGAGGGGGTATCACATAGGAGCGGAGGGATCCATGCGGTACCCAGCTGAGCGCCCACAGTAGCACCCTGCCTTTGTGCTCAAGGAAGACACCTACAGGAAGGTGTTACCACAGGCGTGCTTCATTAACTGCAAAAGCAAGCCTGAGGTCGCAGCTGTGGACAAGGACTTCAATCTGTCCAGCCCCAAACTGGAGTGCCACTGGGAAAGGCTGGGAAAGGGTGGTACTGGCAGACATGGTCACCTCTCCCCAGAGCCAAACCACCCCAAGCTGTGTTTGCTCCTTTAGTGACCCAAACTACCACTGCTCTGCAGCCGTTCCCCTGGCTGACATCTCTCAGGCGTCACAGTAAAATCTGATATATGCAAATTGGCAGAGTATTTGCTTTTTACCTTAAATATAGTTTTTCAGCTGAACTTTGCATTCTGTGGAGATGCATTTTTGAACACCAGAACTGAGCATAAAATTCCTTTATTGAAGCGGCATATACTAGGTAGGTATGGCCTAAGAAACCTGGCAGTAACTTACTCTGTTTGTGGTTTCTACTTTGTTAGACTCTGTGGAGCCATGAATCTATCTTGTCCTTAAAAAACTGAAAGAGGGGGCCTTTAAAATGAATATAATGCTAAATTTATGTGCCACAGGAGCAGCATATCAAGGCCTCTGTGCTGATTAGACCCAGATGTTGGTAACAATGTTAGTGTTATGGACCAACTGCAGGTGTGGGAATAAATCCCTTTCCCTGGGACCCTCAGCAATCAGACCAGTGGTTTCTTCTGGCTCTCAGCTCACAGTTTTCAATTAGCACTACAATGGTATTGTTGTTCTCCAGCATTAGATCATATGTCATGTAAATGAAGTTGAATATACACTTTAACTCGACAAGGTGATTAAGGCCAAGGATACATATGTTCACTATTATAACACGATCGAGGTTAAAAAATAATAATAAAAAAATAGCCCTGACATGCCATAAAGTTTTTATTATTTTGGCTTATCAGTAGATTTTCACATTTTACTTTCATAAAACAGAACACAGTGTAAAGCAGGGCTAGACTAGAATTATAATAAAAGGCAGACAAAAATACTGTATGTGTAAAATTACATATCAATGTGTGTGTGAGTATAATGCTTAATTTTGGATTTTGTGTTTTTGTGTAACAATCTGACATCTGACAGCTTGGATTGCTCTTTATTTCCTTTCCACATTTTCTGTCCATTCTCCTTACCCTTTCCTCTTTCATGTCAACGAATAGTGCATGCACAACTATTTCCAGAGGAGAAGAAACAGGGGTATTCCTGAAAAGCCATCCACCTCAGAGCAATGAATCCAGCTCATCAGTGCCAGAAGCTGTTTTCTCTATCTCCTTTGGGTTTCATGATATTTAGAACACCACCATGGCTCACTAAAACATATTAAGGGCTCTATTAAGTAAAGGGGCCATACTCCTCTTCCACACATGCATAATTCCCATTAATGTCAATGGCCATTACCTCTGCAATAAAGAGTGCAGCCACTAATATTTTTCTTATATGTTCACTTTCATCAGGTTCTCTGTGCCAGAGCAGTGGGTTTGCATATTATTTGGTGGTAGCAAAACAAAAATAAAAGGGAAAGCCATGGAAAAGTAAAACAGAAAGAATGACACAACCCAGCACAGAGACAGGTTCTGATTTATTGATTTCAGGAGAGCAAGGTGATTTCTCTTTTCTGGCAGAATATGGGAACTGCAGACACAAACCTGTCAGGAATACAGGAAATACAAGGAGTCCCTGGGGTTTTCAAGTCTTACCAAAGGTTATCAAGCATCACTCTCTTGCCACCATAGGCCATCACAGAACAGATATGGGACCTAGCCTGAACTCAGAACAAGCCACAGAATGATGAGACCCAAGGCTGGCAGACCCCTACACTGGCAACTATATTTCCTCTCTTAGAGGATGGAGCTCAAGAGCTTATCAGTTTCTTACTGATGATCTCAAAAAGGACTATAAGCTTCTCCATTGCTCTCCATACAATCTGGCAGAGCAGGTGCCTTTGAGTGTTCCTGGACAATTGAACACAAAATCACAAAGAAAATATCCTTTAAGGAGGTATACTCGGTATGAGAGAAAGAAAGTTCAAGTCT
The DNA here is from genome assembly GCF_964035555.1 of Netta rufina. Taxonomy (NCBI): domain Eukaryota; kingdom Metazoa; phylum Chordata; class Aves; order Anseriformes; family Anatidae; genus Netta; species Netta rufina. The sequence continues at coordinate 130,384,092 of NC_140123.1, forward strand.
TGGATGCTGTATTTGGCTCTTATCATATGTGATTCTGCACATAACTTCCTCTGTGTCTCTCCTTCCAATAGAATGGGTACAATATCTGACAAATAAGAAATATATAGATGCACTTCTGGCACTTACATATTTTTCAATCCAGGAGCCAGGGAAAACTACATAGCATTGCCCATGCAAATATTCAATTAATAAAAATAATTCTGTCACCATTTATTAGTACTAAATATTTTCTATGCATTTTTACTCTGCAGTAATTCTTCAACATCTGTTGTGTCCACCTGTCTGAGGTATATACCCCTACTCTTTCCTTAAACTTTTCCTGCAAAGTTTGGAAGAGAGACTGCTGTTGTACATCTAGAGGCTGTGACACAATGAGGGATGAAGTACGGAGTCTCTAGGTGATGGTGTTACATAGTTAAATACTAGTCATAGATATTCATAGATTCACTTTTGTGCAACCTAACTTCTGTTTTAACAGCATTAAGAGACATGTACTGTACCTATGAAGAGTAATAATTCAAGATACCCAGAGGAGAGTAAATCTATTTCATGTAGGATTTGAGAAGTCAACAATTCTTTTCTGCACAGATTTGAAATAAAAATTGAGAAAACTCATATTTCTCTATGAGGAGTTGCAAATCCTCAGAAGTCAAGTATTCCTTACTCAAAGGCAGGCTAGTGAGGAGCACAGCACAGAATTGGCAAAATTAAAAGGAGAACAAAAAGCCCAGAAAGACATCCAAGTCAGAATCCTACCTGGGCTTCCTACCATGAGTTAAGGTATATTCCAATGAAGGGAAAAAAAAAAAAAAAAAGTTGTCTGGCCTGCTTCAATTATTTCTGGCTATGAAAGTAGCAAGTACTTAAGACTTGTTCTATAGCAATGAAACAACCTGGAAACCTGCCTCACACAGTTTTATCCACACTGTGCTAATCACAGGACACTGGAAAGTCTCAGGATAGGTAATGTGTGGAAAAAAGGAAAACTGTCATTAATGACTAATAAACGGGGATAGACCAGGCAGCACTGGTGTGCCCGCTCAGAGGTGACAGGTCTCAGAATGCACTAATGCAAACAAAAATGTCCTGTGTATCTCCTGTGTATGTCCTGGCTCATATGACAGAGATGCCATGCAAAAAAGTCACCCTTTCCTGTTCCTGAAGTACTGCCTTTGTAACAATGTCAGCATACATTAACTTCATCAGAAACATTCCCTCAAATGGTGTGCTCTGTATGGCTAACAATTCTGCTGAACAACAATTAATCCATGATGACAAATTTGTCAGATGTATTGGAGCTATTAGCTAAGGTTTCAACAGGTTATTCCCATGTTAGCACAACAGGGGCTTTTGTGGACAGTTGTAACAGTAAATCATGATAATAAAAATGCTTGTACTGCTATATTAAAATGTTATTAATAATATCTAACTCTTATATGGAACCATTAAGGTTCCAAAAGTTTAAGGGGAGAAAATACAATCTGGGGAGAAAGAAGGAAACTATCATAAAAATACAAGTATGTTTGTTTAATATGAGCTACATAAAGGAGAGTCCATAAATGGTCTGTCTATGAAACAAACACAACAAATTGTCAAACTTACTAAAATATATACAGTATTCAGGAATACAAACCACTAAACAATATTTTAGGCCTGGGATACCCCTTTTATTCAGTGACCATAGATGTTCCACAGCACTCGTATCTTTCCTGTTTTAGAGACCAATACAATAATGTTTAGGTACAAGAGAATTTTTTACTCTGCCCCTTTTCCTCTGCAAATACCCCCAGATTAATGACCTCAAATCCTGCATGCATGTGGCAGTGAAAGAGCATATGTGGAGGAGAAAAGAAGGGATGGAGATGTGGTCTCAACTCATGGTAGAGAAGTTGTCTCTGCTGTAAAAGAAGATGGGCTCGTTCCAGGAACCATATCTCAGAGGATGCAAGGATGGTACACCTGGATATACTGTTTGAAACAGGAAATTATAAAGGAATTTCTACAGAAACTTTGTCTCCTGCAAGTATTTCCCAAGCAAGAGGAGTCCTCTGTGACTTCATTCTGCCAGCCTTAGGATCACATTCAGGGTCAGAGGAGGTTGTACAGAAGGTATAGCCATTAAGACCAAATCTACCTCCAGTAAGGTGGCCACAGTGAAAAACAGAAACCAAATTTAGAAATGTTACAACACTATTTCTATTTTTGTCTTCAGCCATTCCACCTTCCTTTTATTTATCATTTTACTCACTATCCTGGACACCAAAGGCAAAGTTAAAGCTGTAGGTGAGTAAAGTAAAGCTGTACTCGAGTAAAGTAGCAGCATGAAACTAGTAAAGGCCAAGCTAACAGAAGTTTATTGTAGCAGACATTGATTCATAGTTGTTAACCACTGTGAATAAAATATAGACAACAAGTGTGCCACTTAAAACTGACTAGGTGTGCCATTTACCCATTGATTGGAGAGAACAAAATCAATGGTGCAGGCTCTGCTCCACAGCAATCACACCACAGACAGAGGAGTGTATTTCAACAAGGCACCAATTAAATGGATTCTTCTGTTGTTATAGCCCCATCAAGACGTGAGCATTTTTGGTCCTAAGTAAAAGCAACGGGCCTGTGTAATCACAACCCACTAAAAAAAAAAAAAAAACAGCAGTCTATAATTCAGATCATTTAAATGCAGGTGTCAAAGCACAAAAGTGAATATGAACTCGGGATATGTAATAAACCTAGTCCATGATAGCCCTGTATAGTTATCTTTCCCAGCTCTGCCTCTTATTAGCAAGGCAAGCACTGAGGAGCAATGCCAACCCTTGCATCTTGAGGAGGACAAAAGACTGGAGAAATTGAGAAGAGACTATTATCCTACTGTTTGCTTTCTGTTGACAGAAGGTTAGGGAGTTCAAAGGGAAGTCTGTAGAGACAAAGGTCATTTCTTTTGTTATAAGAAACTCCCAGCTCCTTCCCATCCCTCTGCCAATGGTTTATAATGAAAAATGTAAGAGTGGTTTAGGCACTTAAAGACTGCTTCTAAGTGTAGGCAAAATACCTTCCAAATTAAATACAAGTACTCAGATGCAAACCACCAGCACAGCAAGCACTGTAAACAATACTTACATAGAGTGGGTTTAATGAGTCATATATCAAAGAACTAGAAATACCCACCTCAAACAGACCCCTCACAGTAATCACTAAGCTCAGTGGCTGAGCTGTTTACACTAAAGGCCATTCGTTATGCATGCCCTAGCAGCGAACAATAGGAATATTATGCTGAAAAGTTGAGTAAATCTATCCCACCTTTCATCAATACCTTTATGAACCAATGATTCCGTGGGGATGAATGGCATTATTCCACAAAGTATTGTGAAAACAGATGCCATTGTTAGACCCACAATACATTACTGATAACCAAATAGAGGCAGAGTGGAAAGGAGCGTATCATTACTGCAGGTGAAGAAAAGAGAAGTGTTCTGCAAACACATGTAGAGAAAAGAATATGCTTTTTATGCTTCTCACTCATAGTTAAAGTATAACTGATTTTCACATTTAAGCAACAGCTTCCTAAATATAGCCTTGACAAACATCTGCCTTTCCTTCACTCGCCTGTCTGTTTTTTGGAACAAATTCTGACCAATTCTAAGAGGAGGAATTTAAAAGTAAATGTAGGATGCTTGAAAAATTGGATTCTTTTTGAAGCTCTCTCTTACTTGTACTGGGGGATCTTGCCTGAAGGCCAACAGTGGCTGAGGTTGCAAGGGGAGAGGAGAGATGCGAAGGAGAGAGGGGCGGTGATGAAAGGAGAGAGGATGAGACTTAAAGTCCCTTCACGGATGTCTTGTTAGTGCAAGAGCATCCCTCGCTGGCCAAGAGGAGGCAATGACCTAGAATAGGTTTGCCTCTCTCTTCTGGATGATATACTAATCCTGAAGCCACCAACAGCAGAAACACCTCAGTGTAAGAAAACGTGTTAGAAAAGCAGGGTTGATGTCTGACGGAATATAGATAATAAAGGGTTTCTCTACCTCAGATTCATGCCTCACACATTGCCTGTGTTTATGCCTGTATTAAACAGAGGTAGAGAAACATAGTAATAGATTATTTTCAGATAGGCAGCATGCATTTCTAGAGAGAATTTGTGAGCATACACATATTTCTGGTTAATTCAAATTACAGATATTTCTTTTAAATTTTTGTATTTAACTTACATCAGTTAATCAGGTAAGGACATAGCAGGGTCTAGATTTTGGCAGTTCCCCTGGGACAAACATTAAAGCAGTGAAAGCAGCTGTAACAGCACTTCTCATGTTTTAATGCAACTGCTCTGGAAGCAAGCCATGTACACATCCCACACTGTCTGTTTGTAGACCAGAGGAGGTATAGAGGTAGGAAATGTAGACAACCAAGGCCTCACTGTCCTCATTGCTAGGCACCTTACAAACACATGAAAAAGCCAAGTCCCTGGCTAAAGGAGTTTATAACCTTGTTTAGGACTATCTGTAACTTGCAGTTAGCCTCTGACTATCCCCCTCTGTCATTTATATCTATTGGACATGTGCTGCAAGTGAACATAAAGTAACCACATCTTACTCAAATGTCATACACCCCTTAAGTGAAAATTAACTAGGCCCCGTGTTTATTACAGTGGAGCTTGCTAGACCTCCTTGGGTTCAGGGTCAGTTGGTGTTTCTTTATGAACCCCTTTATGAAAGTTTTCAGTGCTTTATAGCTTAGCCGTTAAATTTTGCTCCAGGCTGAAGCTTCTCACAAAAGGTTTAATTCTAGGAGATTTTTTTTTTTTTGGTAATATATTTTCAAAGAGATCTCTTTGGTCATTTTAAAAACATAAAAAGAGTGAAAAAAAAAATAAAAAAGAAAAGAAAAGAAAAAGTTAATTGGTTTTAGGCTGTCTTTAGGGCTCACCATAATTCAGAAACAACTTAGAGCTGGGCATTTTTGGTGTTTGAAGCCTGTCTACTGAGTTTGTACTGGGACTTTTTATTGCATTTCAAATATGCATGTCTATAAATAAGCAGTCCTACACCTTTTAATAGTTATTACGGTGTGTTTTTCACCCCCATGGGCTGAAATCCTGCTTGTCTGACTCATGCAAACTACTCCATATTGAGTATGACAAGCAGTTGTAAGCCTCTATTGTCAATAACAAAATTCCAGAGAACTGAATCTTTCCTTCATTTAATTGTGCAATTTTGGGATTTTCCATAAATTTCCATTTTTTGCTGAGTTTTGGTAATGTTGATTGTTCTGTGGCACTTTCATGCTTTTGCTGAAATTACTTCCTGCCCTGACCACAGTGGTGTTTTTATCCCAGGTCTAGAAAGACCTGGTCAATGGTTCTATGTCTGGGTGGAGGCTGGTCACAAGTCGTGTCCCTCAGGGGTTGGTCTTGGGACCAGTGCTCTTCAACATCTTTATCAATGACATACACGTAGATGACAGAATCGAGTGCACCCTCAGCAAGTTTGCAGATGACACCAACCTGAGTGGGAATAGAGGGTAGGGATAGTAATACAGGAATAGAGGGAAGGGATGCCATCCAGAGGGACCTGGACAGGCTGGAGAAGCGGGCCCATGTGAGCCTAATGAGGTTCAACAAGGCCAAGTGCAGGGTGCTGCCCCTGGTACTGTGTAAGTACAGACTGGGAGAAGAACCTACTGAGAGCAGTCCTACAGAGAGGGATTTGGGGTTCTGGTAGATGAGAAGCTCAACATGAGCCAGTAGTGTGCACTTGCAGACCAGAAGGCCAACTGTATGCTGGGCTGCATCAAGAAAGCCGTGGCCAGCAGGTGAAGGGAGGGAAGTGTCCCCCTCTGCTTTGCCTTGTGAGGCCCCGCTTGGAGTGCTGCATCCAGGTCTGGGGCCCCCAGCACAAGAAGGATGTGGAGCTCTTGGAATGGGTCCAGAGGAGGGCCACTAAGATGATCAGAGGGCTGGAGCACCTCTCCTATGACGAAAGGCTGAAAGAGCTGGGGATGTTCATCCTGGAGAAGAGAAGGCTCCCGGAAGACCTCATTGCAGCCTTTTGGTACTTAAAGGGGTCTTAAAAAAAGGATAGAGAGGGACTCTTTACTCTTGTAGATAACGATAGGACAGGGGGAAATGGTTTTAAATTGAGACAGGGGAGATTTAGACTGGAAGTTAGGAAGAAGTTTTTCACTCAGAGGGTGATGAAGCACTGGAACAGGTTGACCAGAGAGGTTGTGGATGCCCCATCCCTGGAGGTGTTCAAGACCAGGCTGGACGAGACCCTGAGCAACCTGATCTAGTGGGCAGCATCCCTGCCTATGGCAGAGAGGTTGGAACTAGATGACTTTAAGGTCCCTTCCAACTCAAGACATTCTATAATTCTATGATTCTATGATAAGCAGGGAAAAAGACCTACGCATTAGTGTCAAATAAAAAGTAAAAAAGGAGGACAGAAAGAAAAGGAAAAGGTGCAGCATATTAAGGATCTGTGGATCTTGCAGGCATGATTACAATAAAAATAAATAAAAATGGGCAAGAAATGTCTGAAGTTCTTTATAACATTGGAAACTGCTTTCAATCGAGTTCAGCTGATATTTTGGACAGGACAAAGGGAGTTACAAGGGCACTTGACAGGCCTCTGGGTAGACACGGCCCAGGCCTCATGGCCTGCCAGGAAATGCTGGTACTCAGCACAGGACAAAAAGGGAGGGGAGAGGGTGGAAGTGGCATTGCAGTAGCCACAGGTGCACAGGAGGATGCCTGACTGATGGTGCCGGCCAGCCTGCTGCAGGGGTGGACAGACCACAGTAACATCACTGAGCAACAGGCTGTGATGTAACCGAGTGACGGACTGTGTCGCGTGGCCCTCATGGCTTACATGTATATCTGAGTGTCTGGCCCAGCCCAGCCTGTCTTGTGCCTGAACTCCCACTGAGTGGGTGCACAAGGCTTGGAGGTCAAGCGAACAGTTGGTTTGGGTGCTGGCTTGTGCTTTTAGGACTGCTGGGAGTGTCTCTCAGCTCCCATCCCCACAGCCACCACCCAGTGTTTCCACAGCCCTGCCCATGTCAGGATGTCAGGGCCCTGCGAGGTGTGCTCGCTGCAGCAGAGGTGAGGTGTGCCCCAGGGACATGTGCCCCGGGGGGTGGCTGTGGTGGGTGTTGGGGCTCAGGGAGCTGTGCATGTGGGGAGCATGAGATGGCCCAGGCACAGTGCCAGGAGGCTTTCCTGCTGAGGGACCTGGACATTTCTGCTGCCCGCCCCTAGGACAGTGAATAACTGTGTCCCCTCTCCCTCTCACAGTGCACAACATTCACCACTGCACCACTGGTGACCGATGGGTGCAGCTCATCGCCTTCGGCTCTCCCCAGCCCACTGCATGGTGAAGACCATGGCAGCCGAGGCAGCATGGACATGCACCATCTGCGGGGATGACAGAGAGGACGCTGCCTACGCCATACCATGCCACCATGAATTCTGTCTCGGGTGCATCCTGCGCTGGGCCAAGCAGAAGGCCAGCTGCCTGCTCTGCAGAAGGCTCATGACAACCATCAAGTTTCCTGCATGGGCAGATGACGGCAACCTGGAGTTCATCATCTGCCCCCCAGCAATACCAGTACCGGCCTACTTCCAGGTAGGCACCACTCCCGGACCCCTCACCAGCCACATCTCCAACAGCCCTGAGGCACCCCATCCACCCGCTATGCCGGTGCCAGATGAGCAGGGGGCTGTGGACACAGAGTTCAGCACTCCACCGGTGCCTGCTCTGCCACCCGAGCTCTGGGCAGCCCTCTTCCAGGAGCACTGGGAGATCCTCGACTCCTTGCTGCCCTGCCTATGCCAAGAGCTGGCAGTCATCTTTGGGACGGTGTGGTGGCAGGCAATGCTAGCTGAAAACTTCATCCTGGCAGCCCTGTGCCTCTTGGGGCTGGACAGCAAAGCCCAGTTCCTGCATCTGCAGCCTGGCCTCATGGACAGAACAGCAATGCTCATCCACGGCATCATCAACACCGTTGTGCAGCAAGCAGGCCTGGAGGCAGCTGGGCCTCTGCCGCGCCTACACTGCCAGGGGGCAGGAGGACAGACACGTGGCCACCCCTCCGCACCGCCACCTCCTCACGGGTGACTCTCAACTCCAGCCCGGGACCCTCCTACTACACTACAGGTCCCAGCACAGAGGAGCTCCCCAGCACATCAGGAGCCATCCTTCGTGGGGAAAAAGTTTGGAAAAGAGAAGGCTCCAGGGAGACCACATTGCAGCCTTCCAGTACTTGAAGGCAGTGTATAAACAGGAGGGGAAATGCCTGTTTACATGTGCTGATAGTGATAGGACAAGGGGGAATGGTTTTAAACTAAGACAGGGGAGAGTTAGGTTAGATATTAAGAGAAAGTTTTTCACTCAGAAGGTGGCTAGGCACTGGAACAGGTTGCCCAGAGAGGTTGTAGATGCCCCATCCCTGGAGGCATTCAAGGCCAGGCTGGATGCAGCTCTGGGCAGACTGCTCTAGTGTTTGGAAACCCTGCCCAGAGCAGGGGGGAGGGTTGAAACTAGATGATCTTTAATGTCCTTTTCAACCCAGGCCATTCTATGATTCTATGATAATATGAGCTTGTCAGCAGATCTACCTAAAACTGATCCTGTTCAAACTTCCCTACTAAGATTGATTTCTGCATGTTCCCAGCTCCTAGAGTCAGGAAAGGTTGAGGTTTGAATGTTTAATAACATCCCCCTCATATGTGACTGGCATGACAAAAAGAGAGGTGCAGCTTGTCCTTGTGAGTTTTGGTGAATTTCACAGGAAGGGCGCTGGGACTAATGTTTGGACCAATGCATGTGTGAGCATCCTCACATGATTTCTTACAAAGAACTATAAATGAAGTCATTTACAAAAGCATCCATATGAATATTCACACTGAGCAACTTGAGAGCAGGAAGTGCTGAGAGGTGTATCAAAATCTCAGCATGGCTGACTTTTGGCTAGGGATCTTGAGATCTGTGAAACCCTGATCACGAGCTTTGTTGCCCTGGTCCTGGCATAGCTTGCACATCCCTCCATCACCAGCTCCATTATTTCCCTAAGCAAGTTTTAGTGCAGAAATGTTTCTATAAAAATGCTGTAGTTTCCTTTTTCTCTCATCTGGAAGCCAATCAAAGCTCATTTTCAACCTAGCTTCCTCACTGGATCCCAGTTCCTCTCACTACAGACTAGTGCCCCTGCCAAATTCCCCACCCTTCCTCACTCTTTCTGCTATCTCTACACCATGCCCACTTTTCTTCCACCCTGCCTCATGCCTCTTCCTCCCAAAGCTCATGTACATATTATGTCTACATATGGGAAAACCTAAACTTGCCCAGGCTAAGAGGGTTATGCTGACAGTAATTAGTATTGCTGTGCACATCATGTGATTAATATGACACAACCGATATGAAATTAAAGGAGCAGCAACAAAGAAACGTTCCTCCTAATTTATGATAAAAGGAGAAACAGATGTTTATAGAAAGACAAAGGAAGCAAAATATAAGGAAAGACACTTTCACATGTTCTATTTCTGGTAAACCTCAGGGGCAAAACTCAGGTTTGTGCAGGAAATAATATCTGTTGCATATTAAACTAAGATTTATTAGGATTTGTAGAACAGCCAGCATAAATACAAACCTATACTTTACCTGTAAACTTAAACTTTTATTAGATGGTTTCATCCTAGACCTGAATCTCTCTTTACAACCACCCCTTCAGGCTATGTCTCTATCTAGTAGATTCTTTCTGCATAACAGCTCTAATATATAGCTCTTCCTATCCACTAATCACGGTACATCTTGATTACTGCAACCTTCTTTTCTCTGGCCTTGACAAAAGCAATCATCCTCATGTCCATTAAGAATATGCCTGGCAAAAATTATTTTCTAGCCTATTTCTTTTAACCATTTCACTCCTCTTTTCATATTTTTCTGTTGGCATCTTTCCCTCTTACATAAAATACAAAACTACTTCTTGTTATTTTAAAGGAACCTCAGAGCTGTTCTCACTCATACTTCCTATCAGCTTTTCTTCATTAATGAGTTGTTTACTTCTCTCTGGCCTATTAAAATTTCAAAAAAACACTTTCATGGTTTGTCCCACAGGTTCTCCTCACAGACTTCAAAACAAAAGGTTTACATGGTCATAAATAAATGCCATTTCAATGTTCTTCAAACTTCTTAAAACACTCCTCCTTCATGACATCTAGAAAAATTCATCAAAGGTTAAGATCACGGTGTGCTGAGACCACCGTCTACCACACTGACCAATATTGTCCCTAGGTTTCCTTGAAATACCCTCAGTTATGTCTGCAGCCATATGTTGTCTCTTGTCTTGGGCTCAGATGCATAATCAAATTGCCACAGCTTAATGAGTACCACGTGTTAGCTGAGCCAAAGTAGTCATTTGCATAGTTCTAAGCCACAGCACATGCAAGCTGAAATGCACTAACTTAAACCTCAGTGAAATGGGTTTAAGATATTCAGTTTACATTACAACAGCTAAAAGTATGTATGCAGCGAGTCATCGTGGCAACTTGTTAGACCATTGCAACTTCATCATCTCTCTGGAGCCTTATACATTCGACTGTTTCAGCAGCAAAACCTGTTTTGTTTTGTGTGTTTTTTGTTTGTTTGTTTGTTTGTTTTGCTTTGTTTTTGTTTTGTTTTGTTTTGTTTTTGTTTGTTTTGTTTTTTTCATAGATCCATGTAGCAGTTAGAGTTTTTGTCCAGAACAGAGCTGCTAGGATTTACTACTATACAATAAATAACTACAAGACATGGCACCACAAAAAGACAATGTTATGAGAAACACCAGACGCACTGTTCCTGAAGCGGACTGATCTGTCTCAATTCTTACAACAGCTTGCTGTTGTAGCGTGCTTCTCAAGAGGTGCTTATACATTATCACATTATTCAGAGGTCTAATGTTTCTCTTTTTATTCCATGTCTTTTCTATTGACCATGTCTTTGAGTTCTGCATTTGCATCTTGCCCTCTCCTTTCTTGATTTTTTTCCTTCCACTTATTCTTCAGTGTCTGTACCATATATTATCAACTTATTTTTTCCTCTTCTTATTTTTTCCTCTTCTTACTTTTTGCTTCCCCATTCCCCACCTTTTTTCTCCTCCTTTGTAACAGCAGCTCTGGGAAAGAGAAAATGAGTAAGTCTTTTTCACCTTCTAAAACTCTAGAGTTAGTACTGCCAATGTAACAAGGTATAATTTTCTTTGAATAAACACAACTTTTAAAAACTTTTTTTTTTTGTTGAAGTTTGCATCATCTGGGGCCATGCTGCAGTTCCAAAGTCACACATGATCATGTGGCCAAGTTTATGTCAATAAACAAAAGTACATTCCTTCACTTGTGGTACTGAAGAGGACACAGAGAGGAGTTGAGGGCAAGTTTCAACAAGAGCTACTGAATAATTTGAAAATATTAGAGGACGAGCTCTTTTGTCAATGGGAAAGAGATAATTGTTGTTAGGCTTCCATTCTGTCATTTCCCAAGTGACAGCACTTCTGTCTAGCATCTCTCTCCCCTCTGCCGGTTTATGCTTCTAAACTGCCTGCAGCAGGAATCCTGGACTGCAGCAGTATAAAGCGGTATATCTTTATACATAATCCAAGTGGCCAGGGAGAGATGAGAAAGTTAATGATTCATCCCTTGATGAGCTGGAGAAGATATGAACTGGCATATTGGTTTTTAAATAAAGAATTCCCTCCATCAGCAATACAGGCTTGTACAAGCAGCTATCAAATACAATTCTCAGAATTACTAAAGTGTCTTTGGAATACAAGTCCAACTGAAAAGTATTATTAAAACTCAAACTCTCCTAAATTGTTTAGCCAGAAAATGCTACGAGAGCTTCCAAATGCCTAAGGAAAAAAGCATGTACATGTTCAATTTCAAACATGCTGAGAGACAAAATAATTAATTTGCTCTGCAATCCAGTGAGGCAAACCTTTTACCCTCTGAAAAAAAAATGAAGGAGCAGGGAGGAAGGAAAAAAGGGAGAAGCAAAGAGAAGATAAGCCTTCCTGGCTTGGATTAGTATCACAGAATCACAGAATCACCTAGGTTGGAAGAGACCTCCAAGATCACCTAGTCCAACCTCTGACCTAACACTAACAAGTCCTCCACTAAACCATATCACTAAGCTCCACATCTAAACCTATTTCAAAGACCTCCAGGGGTGGTGACTCAACCACTTCCCTGGGCGGCCCGTTCCAATGCCTAACAACCCTTTCAGTAAAGAAGTTCTTCCTAATATCCAACCTAAACCTCCCCAGTGCAATTGTAGCCCATTCCCCCTTGTCCTGTCACCAGGCATGTGGAAGAACAGACCAACCCGCACCTCGCTACAGCCTCCTTTAAGGTATCTATAGAATGCAATAAGGTCACCCCTGAGCATTCTCTTCTTCAGGCTGAACAATCCCAGTTCACTCAGCCGCTCCTCATAAGACTTGTGTTTTGTTCATGAATAAGATCTCCAGCAGATTTAAAGAACAACCCAGTGAGTTTCACAAAACAAGCTTAGAAGTGTCAAGCACCATTCTGCAGACACGGGAATCAAGGAGTATGGGATCCTGATGTACCTATGCAATTGGTGAGCATAGTAACCCTGCTTAAGCTAAGATTGCAAGACTATGGGTTTTGCTATTGAGGATCTTTTTCCAATGTTACTGTCTAAAAACAATAACAATGCAATCTTTGCAAGAAGACAAACTAAATCATCATCACTTCTGCAAACAAAATAGCTAAATACCGATAATGCTGCTTCTATGGATTCCTACTTCCAAAAACTAAACTTTTTTTTTTTTTTTTTTTTTTCAAGGATGTAGTTGGCTCTTTTCTAGATCATGGTCTAGAATTGCAAACAGATTTGCAGGCCAAATTCTGTGTTTTTTCATAGCTGACCTATCTCAGATTAATGTAACTTATGCATCAAGAAAAAGAGGAGTTACAATGCGAAGAACGTCAATAAGGATAGTTGCAAGGTATAGCCATCCCTTTTACCTACCTCAAATATGGACTTTGCCTACTTGGTCGTCTAAACACTTCTCATAAACATACTGCTGTGACTGAGCTAAGTCATTGTCACCATAGGTGTTGATATCTACTATCTCTCCGAAGACGTTGCAGGAAGGATATGACGCAGGAGACCCACCTCCCACTGTGAAGGCAGATGGAGATCTGACAGGTTAACCTACAATGTCTAAAATGGCACTAAATGGCTATGTTCAAGCAAGCTGGTTGAAACCTTGAAGCCAACAGCACAATCACCAACCATAAAATAGGTAACTTGTATTCTTACTGGATATCTCCATATGCCATAATTCTGATCCAAGACATAGTTTGGTCCTACCCTGCTGAGGATATCTGGGTTATTTTGCTGACTTCATTGTATTTTGGAGCTGAATTTGAGCCAATATCATTACCTCGTTATCATGCTGTTCATCACTGGTACCTAGGCCTGTGCTGAAAGCCTACACCTTGGCTAGTCTGTGAAGCACTTCTTGACTGAACCAGTAAGCATGGATATGAACCAGTCATTTAATTTGTGCTCTGTTCAAATAGTGAGAGAATGAAGGAATGAGAGAATTAAGAATCTCATAGGGATGGAGGCCCAGTACAGAAACCATCAGAGACCCTGAGTGCACAGTCCAACCTGCAATCTGCAGGACATGGATTGTTTTTACAGGTTCATGTGTAACATGGAATTGATTTCTTTCTTTTGCTGTTCCCATATGACAATTTCCATTCTAACTAGCAACAGGACACAAAATTAAATGATTTGAACATTTTGAAACCAGAGAAATAAATAAGCCTGGACCCTGCACTCCTGAGTTTTAATAATGTTTGCATTTAGATATTATTGTGCAGTAACTACTATCCATGTAGTAGGCTGAGAGACATTCCTAGATCTCAAGGGCCCAATCTCTAGAAACATCGAGGTCTGGATCTTTCCAGTCTTATCAATATTTCCTTTGAGGAGGGGGGAAAAGATAAGTTTGGCTTTTTCAGTGGCTGATTTCTTTTCTGGGGTGAGGGAAATCTTATTATTTTCCACACCAGTTCACCTAGATCTGTTTGTAGCATAAGAGACAACCCCTCTAATTACATGTTTTATATTTTTCTAAGATTCTAGGCCAATTTATTTCTGCAGAAAACTGTATCTTTAAATTGTGAAAATCACTCCATAAATTCTGAGTTAGAACAGTCAAGGTCTGATACCTTATCTGTGCTCTTACTGTGTACAAGGTCACATCATCAGCATGTAGATGTACAGAATATTTCATGAACTATACAGCGTCGACAGGTCATTAATAAAAACTGCAAAAGTAAAAGCCCTCTAATTAGCTCCTGAGGTAACTTCGCATGTAACATTTTCACCTCAGATTCAACACCATTAAACAAAATGACTGGTGTTTGCTCTCTAATGTAGCCAGAGAACCATCCTACTGTAGTTAAACTCAGCCAAATTGAGGGAAACTTAGATAGCAATATGTTGTGATTTATTGGATCAAAGGCCACAGTCAAATCAATATAGATAGTTCCAGCATAAAAAATTATAATGTATGTCTATAACAATATCAAGGTTACCTTGAAAAGACCAATGTAGCAGGCCAAAAACATGAATAAAATAGGGTCAATACATTATCTTTGAAAGGAACGCTCATTAGTATTTGAGCAATTTGGAGAAAACTGAAAAAACACAAATAGGTTATAATTAAGGCAGTACAACAGGGTTACTATAGAATCATTTCAAATGGTCAGGTACCTTAAATTAGAAAGTAGCTAATGTAATAAAGATCGAGCAACAGGTTTGAGAAGGGATTACAAGAGGTATTTAAAGAAACATGTGATAACGTTTTCAATGGCTAGCACACTGGCTGGCTGGCCACATTGGGTGCATTGCATCTCTTAGAGCAGTAAGGCTGCTGCTTTTTTTTTTGTGGATGTGATTTTCCCATTGCAGTATGAATGACTGAAATGGCATTTTCATGAGCATTTTCTAAGGCAAGGTAAGGTTAGGTACACAGGTGTTATCAGACACCACAGGAATGCAGAAGGCAAAATAAGAGATCAAATCATCATCTCTTCCTTCTTATGCAAAAAATGCTTTTCATATAGGAAGGGAGGATTGCAAGATTAACTGGGAAACACTAGCTGGGTTGAAAAGGAGTAAATTCCTCTTCCTTCATTGACCACATGCAATTGGGAACAACTTGCTAATCAGAAATTAACTGCTTCAAGGTCTACAAGGCTGCACCTCTGCTAGGAAATAAAACAGGACAAAGGCACATTCAGAACAACAGCAGGCAATGTGTTCTGCTGTTACCCATGGCTTCAACCCATGTCAACTAGCATCTCCCAGTCAATATGTAGGTACATATCATGAGGCAGCATGTGGCACGACTACTCCCTGTTGGTAGTGTGGCCTGCTATACTTAGCAATTTAGATGCAGCCCCTGAGTCTGATCAAGCTAAATGGATAGAGTAATATGTTCCCTAGTATGAGCAGAGGGAACTCCCTCTTTCAAACTATGTGTTTGGTAAATGTCACCCTTTCTTCTGTTTGCAAATTGCCACTGACTGATTTTTCATTAATGCATTTGTTATTTGATACTGTCTGATGAATATGTTGTGAAAAAAGGTATCTCAATCTATGCTCTGTTTTTTGTTTGTTTGTTTTTGGTGAACATATTACTTTTGACTGTTTGTTATTTGATATTTATAGTGGTTGGTCACCCAAAATACATTTGCATTGCTTCTGCTTTCTGGATTACTTGAGAGAAAGAGATTAATGAGAATTTGAGATGGCCAGACAAACTAATCCAAGTGTGAAGAGATTAGCATACATGCCCATGAATTGCATTCTGTAACCATCTTGTAAACTTAAAGTCCTTACTGTAAAAGGTACACAATGCCTTTTACATCAGTATCTAAAGTTGAATGGCATGTTGACAATTTTAAAAATCTGAAATTTATTTTAAAGCCATTTAAAAACCTGATAACCCAATTCACTGCTGATATAATGAAGACATTAAAGCTGAAAGTAATTAATTTGTGTCGGCTTATAACAACAGTAAATTTTGATGTCTTTCCACCCGTTAACCTGAACAATGTGAATTATGTTTTGAATTCTTTGAAATCATTCTTAAATGCAACATGGAAGTAGCTCAAGCTCAATGTTTTGACATTCCCCTCAGAGGGGCAAGTTGCCAGTCTTTAAATGAGACTCTCACTGAAGTCACACCTCAACTGCTCCTTCTGTCACCCCTCAAATTCAAGAAGGTTATTTCCACAGAGGTACGGTGGTCTTGAACGTGGAGCAAACAAATGGGCACAGTTGAAGCTATGGGAAATTCCAGTCTCACCCAGAGTGATGCCCACCCAACATGAGCAAAATAAATGGAGAAACAGGAAAGACAACCTTCCTTTTACATAACAGACTTCTCATGACCATGAGGCAAACATATTAGACATCTGTAGAGTTTTTTAAAGGCAGCAGAGTCATTGCTTGGTGCTAGACAAAGTACTGTAATGGAGAGTGTATTCCTGGGAACCATTCTGCAATGGCCCATAGTGGGTTCACTGCAAGACCTAATAGCTCTTCAGCCAACTGTCCTGTGATTTCTTTCTACTCAGGCTTAATAACTTTCTTAACAAGTTTCTTTGTAAAACTATATATGAAGCTGTTTTTTTCCCAAGTGGTAATTGCCCCAAATATCCTGGAATAGAGCTATTATCACTACCAGTGCAGTTGTTACCATAGTTCCTAAGCAGAAGATTGCAGTAATAACCGAAGAGCACTTGGGTCCTGAGCACTCGGACTGTGCCTAGAAGTCAATAGAATGTCTTCCTATTCTGCCACAGACTTGCCAGGTTGTGGTCTCTTCCTTATGTTCCCCAGTTTGTAAGTGGATAACAAAAATAAAATCCATCTAGGCAAAATACTTTCAGATCTAGTTCTAAGATCAGTTGTATTTCACCTATATATCACCCTTTCATCCATACACTGGGCAGAAAAATAAAATAAAATTGATATTTATTGCTAATTGTTTAGCTGAAGTAGGAAACATGGAATAATAATACTATAATAGAAACTCCTTATGGTGCTAATTGAAATAGTTGAACTTTGTCCAGATATTATCGAAAAATATTTGATGAGGAAAATGCTAAAAGCATAGGCAAGAAAAAGTAAAATCATGTGTTAGCTGGCAAGCAATGATTTCTGCATTATTACAGCATCAACTTGTTAATCATATTAACAATTTTCTATTACATTTAATGTCATGTAAGTCCTATGCTGATTGAGTTGTCAGTGTTGTCTGTGGCAGGCATAAGAAATACCAGCATCTGGGTCTAACAGTAGAAAGTTAGCGGAACTTGAGAAAGCGACAAACTGAGGCCTGTGTCTCCATGTCTCTCTGAGCATGGTCACCCTTCCAGATGTGGCAGAGTGGTATCTGTCTACACAAGGACAAGCTCCAAGGTACCACTCAAGGAATGGGATATAACTTGTGACATAACCAGGTGGTTGGCCATGGTCTCTGTTGCCAGGTATTGTTAAACTGCACCAAATTTAACTGAGGGAGAATGGCTTATAAGTTTCAGCCTATCAATCAGCCCTGCTTTACTTCATGTTTTGCTGACCTGTTTTGATTTGGGTGGTTGGCTAATAAATATGTACCTGTATTTACTCCAGAATTCATAGTTTAATGTTATTCAATAGGCACTTCCAACATGTTTTATTAAAATGAACATACTGTTCTATAAAAATAAACTAGATGTCAACTCAAACACTGATGGAAAAGGATGTTAAAACAAAGTGTAAGTTGTTAGTGAAGAACTAGAGACAGGCACTAGAACTGTAATCTCTTCCACTGAACAGCATGTTTTCCTTCTGGAGCTACTGAGATCCAGGGATCCTCAGTCTGACTGTTATCCTTATATATCCTGACAGTCTTTCATGCTGTGTTTTCAGTTGTCCAGACTGGACCTCTGATAGATTGCCAGGGCCCTTCTTTCTGCTTTAATTGCTAACAGAAGAATAATCTTTAATACAGACAAAGTTCTGACCAAAATTAGAAGACATTCAAAAAGCACCTGACAGTGGCCTACTCAACAGCTTGCATTGTTCTTCCCAGCAATACACTTGACAATGAACACAAGATCTCATACATGGAGATGATTACAGAAAGTGTCTACGGATTTGAAAGAATTGGAGCAAGAAAAATATGTGTGGAGCAGATGCAGACACGTTGTCACAATGAGATTTAGCAACAGGAGGAAGCAAACCAAAATGGTAACAGGTTAGGTGAAAAAGGAGCTAAACCAGTTTCATCTCAGCTGGCATTTGTTCCTCTTTTTTTTTTTTTTTTTTTTTTTTTTTTTTTACAGTTTATAGTTGAAGGCAAAGTATTCCAGTTATTGAACACAAGGGGCCAATTCTCTTTGAAAGAGCTGAGCCCAAGTAAAGAATGAGGCATTTGATCCACCAGAAATATGCAAATGAAGAGCTACAATATAATATATGGAGGAAGATTGTGTTGCTTTCTTCACCTAAATCTAAGCCTTCATAGAAATCTGATGATCTTATTTAGTCCATAGATTAAGATCTGAGCAGAAATGTAATAAAATTACAATAAAGGTTATGTATCAATAAGGTGTCAGTTGTGCATAGGGATGAAGTATTCTAGTCATAATTAAATTTCAAATCTAATTATAATTTGAGGAGTCCTTTTAATTACATTACAATATTTTGCTTTTGTAGGAAGATGATTGCTATAGCATCTTTTATCTGTAATTTTCTTTTAATTAAAAATGTAAATAAATCAAACCCAACTACTTAAAATATTTACATCTTAAGTGAAAACAAACAAAAAACATAGGAATTTCTCCATCCACATCTTATCAAATCACACCTAGGTCTATATTGTTCGGTTGCTGTTCTTTTTTTTCCTAATAAAGTGGTGAATTTTACATTAGCATTATTTCTTCCACATAATGAGAATTGTTGAGGACTTTGGACAAAGGAGAAAAAAGAGCTTCCTCAAAGCAAAGACAGGAGAGATATTAAACATGTTTGTTCTAAAGATATTGGGGCTGCAGTGCATCCTGTGAAAAGCTGCTGGATGACTCTCTGCACTATACTCCTTCACTCCATCCCACCAAACTCAACTGATCAAGAGTACAGCAATTTTGGGTGCCTTGTCTTTGCAATACAAGCCTCCTTGTGCTTACGTTTCTTCTTCTTCTTCCTTGTGTTTCTTTGAAGCATTTAGTCATGATCAGTTTATGTCACCTGCCTGCATGCTAACACTGTACGCTGGC
The DNA here is from genome assembly GCF_964035555.1 of Netta rufina. NCBI lineage: Eukaryota > Metazoa > Chordata > Aves > Anseriformes > Anatidae > Netta > Netta rufina. Next base: position 130,403,437 of record NC_140123.1, read on the forward strand.
TTGACCAGTTCCTTTTTCTCCACATCATTAGGCTTCCTGATGGCCTGATTAAAATATACTTATAAATGTATATATATATATTTATTATTGGCTTTCATTCATCTAAGCAAAACAGGCAACCATTTCTTACTCTTTTAATATAGGGTCTCTATGTGCCTGTGCACCTGCTCCAGTCTGAATTAGCCTTTCCTCAGCAAAGAGAAGAGAGAGCAGCAGGTGCTCCAGGCAGAGGTTCCCTAGAGCCTCTGCAGTGGCATAAATCCTCTGCTGTTACTGTAGAAAATGCTTCTCTTATTTGTTATTATTTTGCTTATGATTTTTAATGATTTCCCTCAATCTCTACCCTTCCTTTGTGTCTCTGGTGTACTAAAATCCTTATTTGGTTGTTTTCATCTACTGTTCTTCTGTTTATTTTCCTTTCTCCAGTTGAAAAAAATATTCAACAATTTTAACAAAACATCAGTTACTCACTGTATTAATTGGACTACATATCAGACAAAACAGACTGGATACACTTTGCTTGGAAGATCAGCTATTTTATATATATTATTAAAACAAAACAAAACAAAACAAAACTATTACAATTGATGACAAAGAACTAGGTTTGTAATTGTCCAAATACCTCTTCTGACTTCTGAAAACATGTATATTGCAAATGTATATGTAAATGGATATGTATTTATGTGTATGTGTGTATGTGTAGTTACTCTCTTTCCACACAATCCTATCTTCCCTTGGTAGACAAAACACATGAGAAATCAGACAGTTTCTTCAAAGTACTGGTGTGGAAGTTATGTGGTACCCCAACACTGGAATGAGTTAAACTCTGACCCTTGTTGCCTTGCTTATGATAATTGTCTTCACTTTCATTTCCATACCTTTACTCCTATTAGCTCACCTTCCTTTGCTTTCCATGTTCAATATTACTATGTTAATGGCAAAATAAAAATTTATTATCCATATTTTGAGGCCTTACACTAGTTTTCATCTCTATCCCATCCTACTGTAGGCTCTATCAATACAGAGCCTACAGTAGGATGACCTTTAAGACATAGTTTGCAGTCCATTCGTTTTTCATTCCTCCTAGTTTTTTTGCTTATTTCTACTATGCAAGTAGTTTAGTCACATTTTTGGTCAAATGTTTCCCCTTTCATTGAAATAAAAATTCTTAATTGATTTGAAAATGTGGATTAAAGGAATTCTAAATTTCTTCTGTATTTAATTCCATAGTTTCTCATCCCAACACATTTGAAAAACTACCTTTATTAGAGCCTGGCTTTTATGAACTCAACCTTTGAACCTTCACTTATCCTGCCATTTAAGTTAAGTTCTAACAAATCACTTTGCAAGGGTTATTTTCTACCACACTGCTCCCCTCAAACAAGCTTAAATTAGTATTGATTCTCAGTTGTTCTGTAAATTTTATTGAAAGAAACAATCTTTCTCACACTGTATTCAGTCACAACTAGATTTTACCCTTATTCATAGGATTTGATCTCCAAACTACAGTTGACCTGTTAGCCCCTAATTAGTAGAAAGAAAACAAATGTAAGCACCACTTTGGAAAGGATTGGGCACAGAAATTAAATACACCCTTTAAATTCAAGTTGACTATTAACATGTGTACAGTTAGTCATATATGTGAGTTATTCCTGGATCATGGCAGTCTTGTTAACTGGACCAAGCCAATTATTTAAAGTGTCCTTGACTGCAAAAATGTATGATAAAGAAGTGTTGCGAGTGCATTCAGACAGGTCCTTGGATCATTCAAAATTAATCAAATGGGATTTGATCCTTATCCACAAATTCTCTTCACCAGTAATAGTAATGGAGATTGTTTCTTCACTTCCAACATTTACAATTTCTGTGCAAGTGAGAAAGAGTGGCTGGTGAGGAACAGGTTTTTGCGTTACTTAATCTTGCCAGCAGGGAGGAAGCTGACCAATCTGTTTCTGACCCCTGACAACATTCCTGATGTATGGGGCAGGAGGGTGCAGAGGGGCAGGTAGAGGAGGCAGATAGCATAATCCACATCAAAATTTGTATACTCAGAGAGGGTCACCGGTACATATGGGCTGTTCTACATAAATTTCTTAGGCTGTGGGTTTACACCCAGTTTTTCAATGTCAGAGACACTTAAGACGTTAATGCTCCCTAGCTTCTTCTTGACCTTATTTCTCTGGTGATGACCAACCCCACAGCAGACCCAGTCATAGGGAATATATGAGCAGTTCTCATTTGTTTCAGCACTGAATTAGACAGCTAGCTTAATTGCTGATTAAGACAGTTTGAGTTGACCTTGCTGAGTCTGCAGTAAGGCTGACTGGGTTGCGTTCACACATTGGCTTCTCCAGACAGCACTGTGAAAGTGAGAGCTTACAGCTGGTATGCAGCCTCCCAAGCAGCTGGGAAGCCCGTAACGTATTCACCACACGGATGTTTGCAAAATGAGTATCTATCCACAGCTTTTCCAGAGGAATCAGCTTCAGGCTGCAGAGGCCCCAGGGTGTCTGTCACCCAGGCCATACTGCTTCTCTACAGGTTAGGCCCCTAGACATGGGAGACATCACACACAAAACAAAAGAGAAGGACACAAGTACCTGTATGTCTTGATGCCCCACCTAATCACTGGCTGACAACAGAAATATGCTCCAGACTGCAGGAAAATGCAAAACATCTGCTAGTAGCCAGTTTAGCAGCCAGTTGTCACTGTGGTACAGTGCACTCCAGGCTTGGCTTTTTCTCTTCATCTCTCGTTTGAAGTAACAAGAGTGCAACATACATTGGATAATTGCAGTGTTCTGCTTAGATAAATGAAGTTATTGTCCCAATGCCTATTAGCATTACCTAACAAAATCTTAATTGGGCTAGAATTGCAAATACTGTTAAAGTTCATGTTAGCACATCAAGTGACTACAGGCAGACAGTTTTTTTCAAATCAGTGTCCCAGCTTTCCTGTGAACAGTTTTGGCTTGTTGGATTTTATCTTTAACTTTAGCACTCACATTCACTAATTTTCAAGCATGCTTTATGTGTATGAAGCACTCATAAACCACTGGATCCCCATGATGAACCACATGAGGACTTAAAAATTCCTCCTGTCCAAAATTATCCATAAATTAACACTTCCACATTGACAAAGTCATCCCCAACCAACAAAAACCTTACTGGCTGCAACAGATGTGTAACAGAAAAGGCAAAAGAAGAAAAAAAAAAAAAAGGAGGCAAATAATTTAAATATTTGACTACATTTTGTAAACATTGGTAGCATGTGGCCTTGGAGGTAGAAACAAATAAACCAAACAGGGAGATTTTGAGTCAGATTCTGAGAGTGAAAACCATACTAAGTTCTTCAAAAAGCTCAAATATCTGACTCTGTATTGCTCCCTTGGCCAGAAGCAACTTGGTTATGGTGGTCAGACCTGAGCAGCTACAGCAGCACGTTCTTTCTCAGCACAGCGCCATAGGAAAAAACGGATCACAATTATTTTTGGACTGGATGCAGCTGAAGCAGTTACCATCACAGTCAGACATACCCCCACCAAAGGTCACCAGCCACTGAGGAGCCAGCGGGATACATGCCTCTTGCCTGCTGCAGCTCACAGCCTAGTGTGCTAATGGAAAATGCCATCATCTTCCTCTACGCACTACGGTGCAAGCTGTGGTGTCTGAGGGGGACCACAGGGCCCTTTCCACCAGTGTGACTGCTGCAGAGGTGACCTCCCACCACGGCCGGGCAGGGAAGGCTCTTTGCTGCTGTGGACAACCTCAGACAAGCTGTTGGACTGGAGTCTGGGAGCAAATGCAGCCAAATGTGGCATTTGACAGTACCAAAGTCACTGCTGCGCTGAGCGAATACCACTGCCATGAATGTTTTAATGGATGGATTAGGTCCCAAATGATTCTGAGTGTGTTTTTTAAAAAAACTTCCTGTGCTGGTGTCGCTTCTATTTAAAAAATCAAAGTAAGATTTCACATGACTTCAGAATTAGGCCAAAGCCAAATGCCTCTGAAGTCCTGCCCTTCAAGCATGCTGAACAGGACAGGGGTGGGAGAGGAGCAATGTTTTTCATTTAGCACGTCCATGTCAATGCCAGTTTTCTAACATGGTTTTCTGACTGGGCCACATTTATGGAGCTGAGTTTGCTTTCCTTTTTTTTTTTTTTCTGGTTTACTTTTTTTTTTTTTTTTTTTTTAATATGACTTTTTTGGACCAGAGTAGTTACTGGAGTGCTCTTTTGCAACTTGGCTGTAGCTAGCGTCTCTGGGTGATCGCAAAAGCTTACACTGTTTTGCAATAACTCCCATCTCGATGCACAGCACTAGAGCAGCCCTCTCACAGAGCAGCTCAGGAGTTTCCTCCGCTAATTGTATCCCCGCCAGTTGCTGATTTCCCCACAGCAGCACAAGCCAGACTTTCTTACAGGCTGTTAATATTTTCCACTCCAGCCTCCCGTGCCAAATTCTCCCACGGCTCGCCACAAGTTTCCTGAGGAGATAGATTTTTCACAGGCCATTCAGTGGACTGGCATGGGCTGCCAAGGCCAGGCCCCCACCACCCCACCGACACTGGCCATGCCTGCCCCTGGGGATAGTCCACATGGCACGGCACGGCACGGCCTTGCCTTGGGAGCTGAGCTGTAATCTCGAGAGAAGCCTGGGATTTGGGCAGGCAGACACTAGTGTCACCAAATTCAAAGCGTGGCCTGCTAGAGCCCACAGCCGCTGATCCCCTGGCATGAGGGCAGGAGGTTTCCTCCTGGACTTCCCAGGGAAAACGGGCACTGGTGCCACCAGCAGCTGGGGAGGCAGCCAGGCATGGCTCCAGGCAGGCAGCAGTGACTAAGCTGTGCCAGGCCCAGAGAAGCCCAGAGGGCGCAGTAACTCAGAGGCACACCTCTGGCTCCCTGTCCTTCCCCCGGCATGGAGGGGGGTTGGCTGCAGCCCCCATGCTGTCTGGAGGGTGGCATCTGGGTTTCTGCACCCCCAGATCCCTCACCTTGCAGGGGTGGGATGCAGGCCAGCCTGCATGGGAAGTACCTGCCCTTGGGGATGCCACAAGGGGAGCTTGGAGCAGCCACAGATGAGGAAGCCCCCAACCAGGAGCAAGGAGACAACAGAAATGGTGCCTGTCCTGGCCAGGAAACAGAGAGACGAGCTTTTGATGGTGCCTGACAGAAAAATAGGCCCAATGCTGCACCAGTTTTGTGGTGCTCAGGAAGATGTCCTGCAAGGACTGTGTGGCTGCAGACACAGGGGACAAGTGGTATGAGTCACTTCAATCCATTCATTCTTACTGTAAAATAGAATTAAAAAAAAAAAAAAAAATAGCCCCAAGGCTGGTTTTTGGAAGTTGTGTTTTTATTTTCCCTATGAGGCTGGGCAAAGCAGAGATCTGCCCAGCTGTTGTAGGGGGAAGAGGAAGCCAGGGGAAAATGCAGGGGCTGTGTACAGCAGAGGGCTGTGTGCCACCTCTGCCCTGCCCAGCAACATCACCCGGCACAACAGTTACAGCACATGGGAACATCTCTGGGAATGGCAAGAGCTTTGCTGACCATGCATATGATGTAAAACTGCAAGCTTTTGGAGTTGGGGGATGATACAAGGACCTGTGCTTTCTTTCATTTCTTTACATGCTAGATGTTTAGACCTAAAAAGACCAAAAGGCTACAAGTGTGATCTACAAGTATGCTGAAAAGTATGCACAAAAAAAGACAAATTCATAGAAATCCCAAGCTTACTAATGCTGTAAAACTCTCATGACATTTTTAAATTGTCCTTGAAATTTTTAGGTGGGTCAGCTTCCAGTTCTGACTTGCAGCACTTTAATTGCTGGAGTTAATGCCACTGCATACCAAAGAAACACTTCAGACAAAGCTGCAGCATATTCTCCCCTTGTTCTTCTGCTAGTAGCAGTGTCTTCATTTTTAATAAAAGCACTAAGGAAGAGAAGCACATCAAAATGAAAGCAGCAGATTTACAACACTGCACATGCCTTTTCCTAAGACACTCCTGCCTTCTTCTGTCCCCAGCCCCATGGCACTGATCCACACACCATGCACCTTACAGGTCCAAGCCAGGACTAAGGGAGTCCACCATATCAGCTTTTAGTTGGGAAAAACAAACTCCAGGACTGTGACAGGCCTCACCTCTCCTAAATAAAAGTTGCCAAAAACAAGTACCCAGGAGGTAATGTATACAGTTTGTTGGATATTTCAAAAAAAAAAAAGTGTATCCTTATTTCTGTATCCTGGAGCAGTGTAATCAACGCAGAGCTTTTTCCCATTCTGCTGCAGGCTGCTTGGTTCAGTAGTTCCCACAGTACCGTAAGTGTCAGTTTATCTTAGCTGGCTACAACTCTCTCAGTCTCCTGCCCTTTACCCTCCTCTCACAGATCTCTTTCCCAGACAGCTACTATTTTCCGTGCAGCAGAAGCAGCCACAGTCTCTCTAATATATTATAATTTTTCCCAGTACCATTGTCTCTGTGTTTGCTGCTGCTTTGGAAGGGCACAATTTCTCCCAGCTTGCTGATTTTCCTCCAGTCTTCCAGACATCATCTCACATAATTTTATCATGGCTTTACTGCCCAATCACTTGCCAAACTACTTGTAGCTTTTTTTCTGAGCTGCTCTGCAGAGATTCTGTGCTTTGGTTCTGTACATGCCTCTCACTGTCAATGTTTTTTCCCCTCGTACTCTAACAGCCAAAGATTATCCATATAAAGCAATGTAAAACACACCATTAGAAGGACTTCTTGCCATGGTGTTCCCAGTTATTTTAGCTTTAGGCTTCTGTCCTGGGTTACTATAATATTTTTTTTTAAGTTCATTTTTCCAAGATCAAGACCAAAAATATCTGAGCTGTAGTAGAACACTGTAAAAATACCTCCACAAAGCTGAGGAGTGTCTTTATGATTTACAGCTTTTGTTCCCTGTTTAGTTCAAAGATTAGAAATGCTGGAATCTAAGCATTTGACCCCAGTTGTTTTTTCTAATTCAGCTGACAGCCCTTTTTGGCAGAAAGCTACCATCTTCTCAGTGCAAAGAGCTAAAGACTGGTTCTTAAACAATTGACAAGTACTGACATCCATAGAAATCAGGTACTTGGCACTTAAAAATATTTCAGGAATAGAACGTGGTAGCAATGTTTTGGGTCTGGGCAATACCCAATTCAAGCCCCAAAGAAAGATGTGCTAGCATAAAGATGGACTGATGCCTGGAGTTGAGAAGTAGTAAGGTTACTTAGATTGTGCAACAGAAAGTTTAACAAGTCCTTGAGCCAAATCCAGCACCAGAAATGACGCTTATGCCTTGGAGTAGCATGGTGTCAAGATGATTAACAATGCTGCTAGTAATGCTGTTTTCCAAAATGCTCTGCACCAAGTCATGTGCATGTATTGCTTCTAGCTCTGCTAGGATAGGACTGTGCACTGTGTCTCCCAAACTCTCTAGGTGCTGAGCTCCTCAGATCACATTTTGATGCTTAATAAAATTAAAATATTTAGTCAAAGACAGTAAATGGTTTCTGCTCATAAAGTAGGAATGGAGAAAGCTGGGGAAATATGGTGTGACAAAGAGAATGAATTGAGTTGACACATGAATTTGATTTTCTCAGGAATAAAACTTGTTTTCATGAAGCAAAATGAGGAAGGTGGAGATGCCATGTCTCCACCCTTCATGAAGGGACTGAAATATAGGACAGAGCTCTGGACAAATGACAACATCTTCCTTTAAGATATATTAGGGTACTCGTCTTAGAAGGTAGGGAGCATCCAACAAGACCTGTAATATACTTCAGTATCTCATGCAACAAAAACTGTTAAGTACTATTAATGAGAAATGTCTAGAGTAAAAAGGAACCAGTATCAGGTTATGGCCAAAGATTTTATTGGACTGAAGGATCATTGAGAAGTATTTTTAAAATCTTGATTAATTTTTTAAACTATAAGTGTGGATTCTATTTCTTTTAGCACATGTAGTTTCTGTCTTTGAATAGGTAATATGATATATTTATGTGTGAGATTATCAATTACTGCGTGATGAGTGATTAAATTTATATGTTCAGAACCTGATTGACTTTCACTGACTTTTTGATTTAAAGAAACCCCTGCTTATATGCAAGCATAAATCAGCCCATTCTTAAAAGGTAAGGATTGCAGAATAATAATTTATAATAGCAACATTAATATCATTTATTCTGCCTATAAGAACAGTTCCCACATACACTAACATTTGAATGTGAAAGAGGCAATAACTTACTAAGATTATATATTCTGTATATGAAAGGGGCACAAGCTTTCTATAGTCCCATCTAGCAACACTTCTGAAGATGCTAATGTTACTCACTTTGAAATTTTACCACTAGCTACACAAATTCAACACTGTGTTGGTTTACTACCAATAAGTCTGCTAGAATTGGAACAAGACCACAGAGAGACTCCAGTGAAGGACTTTGGACAGGTAAAAATGCAAGAGAGTTTCAGAGAACAAGCTAAATCCGTTGTTTTCAGAGCAATAGATAAAAGATGTGTGTATAGATAATCCACTAGAACATTCTTCATTGTTGCTGTTAAGATTAAAAAATACTTTGGGTTGACCAGATACCTGTCACAGAGATTTCTGAACACTGGGAGAGCTGTGGGATTTTCCCCAAGGACAAGTGATACAAGAGACATAAGATATAAATCAAGACACCTACCAAGAGGTTGTGCTTTTAAGACTGAGGTCAAAGACACTGTCATTTCAGTAGGTTTAGTCATTTTCAGTGTCATGTGAGTGTCATTTTCCTCAATTTCAACCCTTTGAAGGAAAGCTTGAAAACGAGCCACTCATATATGATTTGCTACGTGCTCACGTATAGATGAGAGTGTTAAACAACTGTGCAAATGGCCTTGTGAATCTCACATAGATCTTAGCTACAAGACTCACATGACCTCCACCAACATTTTCATAGCAGAAGACATTAGCAGGGAGGAAGATAACAGTGGAGCAGGCCTGACCAGCAATCATCTATCAAAAAGAAACCTCTCAGGAGTACAGAGAAGAGAAGCACCTCACATATGTGTACTAGAACCCCCCAGTATCTCTTGGTCCTGTCTCTCTCTCACTGTCCTCCTCTTCCCCCAGTGCTGTCACAAGAGGAAAAAACTAGGCCCTAGAGAAGGTGGTAAATGATCTAAGGCTGGAGTGGCCTACAGAGCATGGCATGTCTAAGTATATCCACCATCTCAAACAGCCTAAATGACTATAAATTACCACAGGCTTTGCCCCTGGTAATTACTTAGTCTCTCTTCAAGTAAAGCTTCCCTTGACTTGAAGGAGGAAGTACTCTGCTGTGAATGGAAGGTATCTAAGGGGAAAATATACCCCCTTGGTTTGTTATGACCATATCAGACACTAACTTGGCAAATACGTTCCCAAACTTAAACAGCTAGGTTTAGCAATAGAACAGTACAGCCAAGAACCATGTTGGCTTAACAAATTAGTATGTTCACATAAAATAAGAACTGACCTAAACTTGGTCATGATATTTTCTGAGATTTGTAAAAGAAAAAAAAATGTTTTGTATGTCTCTGCACTTCAACACTCAGTGTAGAGACTACAGTTATAGGTTCTTTGGAAATGCAAATTAGACAACAGTGCCTGATTTTGCCTGGCACAAGGAAGGGAAGCGCTAAAATATTTTCTGATGGGTCTGAGCCAGAAGTCTAGAAGACTAGATTTAAAGCTAGAGGTTTAGATCGATATTTAAAAGAAAAACTATTGTCACAGATTTTTTATCTCCACTGAATTCAGGACATACTGAAGTCTCCTGACAACTGATATTCTTTTGAGATTTTGTACCTCCCACTTTCCATCGAGTTTGTACAAAAACACTACCTCATTTTGTGGCTAGTTTTGAAAACTTGCATAAAAAAAATGTAAGACCAAACCACAAAGTTTGGATAGTGATCTGCACTTTTTGCAAGTTTGTGGGGGGTATTAGGATTGCAACTGCTCTACTTTGAGTAACTCCCACTAGGTCTGAACAGAAAAATAAAACTAGGCATGTCTGCAAACACTGGAACAAACTCTGATCCAAGTTATGTCCAACAAAATGATGGAGGGGGCGTAACTGGCCTGTTTTCCTCTTCCTCCTGGGACTACTTAATAGATATATATCTATTCTATCACTGAACATTTGCAAATTGATGTCCATCCATTTGTAATGCTTTTCTAGCACTGCCCTGTACTTTTACATCAACATACATATTTCTATTCAAGAGATCATTACTATTATTTTAAAACAGATGGTTTGAACATAATCCACATAAATAGTAGATTGGCACTGCCAGTCATGATGGCATGTGTAGAAAAGAGCTGGCGGATGCAACAATATTTAAAGATTAGCAGTCTGGGACACTAAAAACGACAATGTCTCTTGCCACTGAACCTAATGCTTGTGCTATGGCATTCAAATAAAGCCACAGCAGCCATCATGCCAAGAGATCTGATAAACTTGCTGATTAAAAAAAATAAAGTTTTACTGTAGTGATCTACTGCTACAGTGGGGAATAGCATAAATCCCTCTGTCTCAAGGAGGTATGAAACAGACTTCTTCCTGTCCTTGTACTGGGATAAACAGATGGAGGGCACATGACGATCTGTGCGTTGACCACTTCCATGAACATGCCAGGTATGGCTTTGTTTTTTTCTCTGGAAAACTGGGAAACTATCATTAATATAAAATATATAATTGTTTAAAATTACCTATAATCAGTGTCCAGTTGAACCTGTAAAAACATAGCATATTTTGGAAGAGCTTTCAGTGTATGTGTGCCCTGCAGCCGACCCTACCGCAGCTGTAACTATCTCAAGTTGCAGCTGATGGGAGGAATGCAACATCACTCCAAGCTGGAAATTATGTCCATGACACTTCATCAAAATACCCACTTAATAGCCCACATCTCTGCTGTCTGGCCAGTTTATTCCCTCTGCTTGGGTTGCCATGCTGACTCATCTCCCACTCCTAATTTTGTGCATATTAAGGCTGGCACATTAATTCAATTCTCCTGGGTCTGACTTGCTTGCAGGCACGTTTGATCTTCTTGACCAGTCTACATCCAACCTTCTCTTAGCTACAAGAGCATCTAGGACCTGGTTGCATGTGTCATTGGGTACTGGAAGAATGTCCAGCTTATTCTTTTGACAAACAGGTTCTTATTTTGGCTCACTGAGGTCAGTCAGAGGAGAACTGAGCCCACACAACACACCATAAATACTAAGAAACAGTAAAAACAGCAATGCTGTCAGCGTGGCTTCCATTGCTGGTTAAAGGGAGTGGGTAATGTGCTAGTTCAAACAACAGAAGCTAATAAAGCACACATTTTGAATTTCAGTAGCTAGTCGAAAGACCGAAAGCTTCAAGGGCATGACAAACCCTTTGAGGGTTTACACATGATGCACATTCACAAGTCATGAAGTCTGCCCACAATGCTTGTTTAACCACATGACACTTCAGTAGAACAGCCAGCCGCATGTTCAAAGTGCCACTGCTGTCTTCCTGGCCACGCACCGAAATGCCTTAAGGGTACAGACAGAGATTATCCAGGACCCAGGAAAAAAAAAAAAAAAAAAAAAAAAGAGAGAGAGAGAAATTGGTTGAAGACTTAGCATGCAGATTCCTAAGACCATTACAGTGTAAATGGAATTGTAAAACAATTTCTTGCACAAGCTGTAACACACCAACAGAAAAACCACTTAAAACATCTTCAAACTATCAAAGTCTGAGATGATTTGATAGAACCTCACAAATCCCATAATCTACTGTAAGTAGTAGCTAAGACTTTGGCTTCACCCATGTGTCTGCAACTGGGGAAGAAGCAGGAGGATAATTTATCCAAGTCTGGAGTAATGAAGTGTTAACAAAAACCATATGAAGTTATTACTACAACCACAGGCCGCAGAATGTGAAGGAAGGAGAATCTCAGGAGACCTACCTATTTTCAGTCATCTTCTACTTCATAGTTTATCAAAAGGTGTTCACCAAAACAGGAGGCAGGCAACAGAAATTAAGTGATTCATTAGGCCTAATGAACAATGCTGATCATATCATCTCTAAAATACAGTCAGACGACATTGATATATACATACTTTAACTCATTCTTCCCAACTTTATTAGGTACATATGTCTACAGCAGACACAAATGAAACATTCTACAACTAGGCTGCAAGCCAAAAACTAATTTATTCTTTAATGTGGTAGTGATTACTTGGTGGTTCCTTGAGCAGAGATGACAGGTCTGAGCTAATGGAGTTGTACTGTAAGTTAATATAAATCATGACAGAGCAATTAATTACAGAAACCACTGCAAATCCCTTTGTTAGTTTTCCCCATCACCAGAAGGATTTAATAATGTTCATTTTGCTAAGTTCCAGTGACATTTACAAGTCTTAAACCATTTTTAATCAAATCAATATCTCTGGCTGCTAAATTTAGTTGTGCTTTGCTAGCAAGTCCTGGAATGCATCGATACTAATGTTTCCTACCTTCTGTTCAAGTAAATCATACCAAAGCCCCATACTTCCTCTTCATTTGTTTACATTGAGTAATTGGGATTTTTTTTTTTTTTTTAATGAGCAACATAAGAAATAAGTGCATCTAAAGAGCTAGGAGACAGCAAGCTAGACAGATATACAAATATCAGTGCTTATGATGCATATCACATAGTTGAAAAATTTAAGGAAATTTTCCTTAATTGGTTGAAGGTGCTCCAAGCCAAAGAACTGTGACTTGTTTGGGAACTGTGGTGCTCAGATGGAGCTGTGGTTAAGTCTCCATGGTTAACCAGAAGATAGCAGGCACACAGACCTCTTTCTATCCCTGTGTGTTCTTGGATCTGTTACCGAAGCGTCCAAATTACTTGAATGACACCTAATTTCCATTTATCTCAGTGTGAGCTGAACACATACCTAAATACCTTTGGAGACTGTGGGTGGTGATCTCACACATTGTTTTGCATGGGAGTCTCTTGCTTCCTTTATATTTCACATTTATAGCTATAATCTAGGGATAATCATACTCCCTCTGTTTGTCATATCCACTTAGATTTTAAGTCCTGTGAGGCACATGTTGTCTATAATTATATGTGCATACTATGCTTAACAAAAAGGGAGTTCTGAGGCCAACTGCACTACAAGAAAATTAGCAGAAATATCAATAACAATCCTCTATGCTTATATCTAGGGACCTTTTCCAGATAAGTTACTGTACAACACTGAATATTTGCAAAGCAGTTTGAAACGTGCCATTACAAGCATCAGGAGAAATGAGGTCCAGTTTGTGTTTTCCTGAAATGGTTTTAGTTTTGAAATTGACTTTTCTATAAGCAGGATTAGAAACATTATCTTTTAGTACGATTTTTTTTCGTTTATTTGCTTTTTAATATTATTGCTATCAAACCCAAAACAATTAGCTGTTTCCCGAGTTGCTCAGCAAAGATATTTAACTTTCCTCTGCAAAAATAAAATACAAAAAATTTGCCAGTTCTGGATTGTTATTCTGCTCTGTCCTTAACAGCAACACCACCAACAAAATCGGGAGCAGTTGGACATTCTGCTGCATTTAGATCAGTATCTTTTTCTTCATACCTAATGAACACATGCACAACAATGGCTCTCAGATCTCTGACATCCTCAAGGGACTGCACACAGGTCATGGACTCTGAGCACCAGCACATCAGCACAGAATAATAATAATAATAAAAAAAAGAAGAAGTAAAACTTCAAAGTCACTGCTAGCTGCAAGGTTTCTTCTTTAGAAACCTAGTAGCAAGTTTTATCTTATTTATTTCATTTTAAGTACTTACTTAATTAATTTTGGTGAGATTCAGCAATAAAGTAGTAATACAGTTCCTTGGTCTATGACCTTTGTGCTGTTCCCCAAAGACAGGAAAGAATCATTGTAGCTTTTTTATGTTTCATTTTTCTGCAAGTGTAAAAACAAAACAACAAGATCTAAAGGAAGAATGGGAGACAAATAAAAAAAAAAAAATCCAGACTTTAAAAATAGAATTATTCCCACTGAGGTTCAAAGGTTGAGCTGAGACAGAGTTCCTCATCTGCACTTTCCATTAATGTTGAGTCTTTGTGTAAATAGTATAGATTGGTAACTAGCGTTTCATTTCTTTTGTTCTTCCTCTGGACAATTGCTTTTCATTTTACCTCAGATGACATCAAGTCACTGTGAGAGAGGCCCGCAAGACCTTGCTGTGATTCTGTAATGACTTAAATTCCCCACTTTCCCAGAGTGCACTAAGACATCGGGCTTTTATGTCTTGAGCTGCTGCATTAAGTCCTAATGGAAAATTTCTCTCCTAACTTAAAAACTACCTTCCCTCCCATGAATAAACAATGACAGCATATGGATCAAGAATGACCTCTGATACATCTGTCTTTAATGGAGGAATCACTGTAAAAATTGATTTCCTTTCACCCTAAAGCAAAAAGGTCTTCCCTGTGCAGAATTAAACACATACAAAGCATAAGATATATTCAAATGCAGTGCTGCAAGTAGAGGCATTTCATTTAATATGCAGCTATGCTGGAGGCTCAGACCAATCTGAGATTCAATTTGCATTATAATTCTAAAAATAATAATTCTCTAATGAGAATATTTGAGTGTAAGTAAGTGTACAGACATAAAATTCATTCTGGAAAAGAAATGACTAAACACAATTGATTTTCTATGGGGAGCAGGAATTTATGAGCTTAAGGGAAACTAAAAAAATAAAAAATAAAGAAAATCACAAGCTGACCTTTTTTTGAAATTTGCTTAGTTGACTGCGTGTTTTCTGAAGTAAACATTGAAAGACATCTGAGCAGGGAATGTATTCCCTTTTGTAGAGGGACAATATACATGGCATGAGTATGACTCTGCTGTTATAGGTATGGAAAAATCATGTTCAGTACGTTGCTGGCTAAATACAATCTAACTTCAGCTAATTACAATCCATGTTACCATGTCCATGTTATTCACAAACAGTATTTCTCTCAATCTACATTAAAAACAGCATGAATTCTGGACTGGATCAGTTAACTTTATATCTCTCACATTTTTTAAAGATGTTATAATTTATCTTCAGTGTACAGAAGCACCTATTGTCCAAGTAAGTATCACACTTGCTAAGGGATAGTTATTAACAGAATCAATATTTGCTTATTAGATATTGCAAAATAATGGCTTTTAGTTTTTTAATACTAAAAATCATTATTGTTGTTGCTTTCCCTTCAGTCAGGAAAAAATGAAATTTCCTTGGTGAAAAAAAAAAAAAAATCTGTAATCAAAATATTAGAATCTATTCACAGCCTGACTCTTTTTTTTTTTTCTTTTCCCCTGGATGGAAGATGGACCAAGAAGCAAAAATTACTGCATATTCTGAATGTAGACAATATCCAAAACTGAACTGAAATATTGTGTCTATCTGAGCAGCTGTTTTTTCCTATTAATATGATACTGAGTCCCTTCCTTTCCCTACCACATTGGAAAAATATATATATATATATATATATATATATTTGCTACTGAATTATTAGAATACTTACATGGACTAATATGCTTTACATTCTCTTCTAGGATCTGCCCCTCAAAATATTGTTGAGTGAAATGTCAGGCAATATTACAAATTACTCATATCACACCCTGTCTAAGTCTAACAATGACTTCAAAATTAATTCAGAGTTTATATGCACATGCAAAGAAAGAATGATACCTAAGCTGAAAGACAAAAATTCAAGGTGTGCTATTTTAATAAGACATATGAACATACCCAGTTTTTTAATGTGGCCACCTCCCAGAGCAGTATTCCCAGTTCAGCACTGAATTTTTAAGTTAAATTTTTAACTTAATAGAGTTAAAGTATTTGTTTGCACAGGAGGTAGAGAGCCTTTCTTTATCCTCTATATGCTGTTTAAAAAAAAAAAAAAAAAAAAAAGCATTACTTTTCTTTCAAGATGCTTTAAGGGCAAAACATGAGCTTTTGAACACTCTGTGTTGTTGTTGGTTTTTGTTATTTTTTGCCCCGTCAGAATTCTCAAAAACTCATTCTAGGAAGATGTGTGAGATGTGTGGCCAAAGCCTTTCTCCAAAGCCTTTCTCTCTTCTCACCCTATGCAAAAGCTGAGAAGGTGGTTTCACAAAGAAAGACATCCTGCCATTTCCACTGTCATTTTTCTTTCTGAATGGAAGGAACAATCTGTACAGCTCTTCTTCCAGTGGCACAAAGCTTAAATTAAAAGTTTATTGGCGCGCTGCCTCACAGGTCCAATGCTGAGCACAGCTGGGCTTCCCGGTCCTTGCTCTCACTAACCTCCACAATCATCCACTGCTTCCATAGGCTCCCGACCTGGTCACTGGGAACTCCATGCTCCCTTCTGGAGTCATGGCTCATCTCTTGCTCACTCCAGCAGCATCACTTGCAGGGAAATGGGAAAAGGGAGTTTGTGGTTGCTGAACGACCCTGGGTAAGCCACTTTTTCTTGACTGTCTGAGCATGCCAAGCAGAGTACAGCCTTGGGTACCATTGAAGACTCTGGGCTATAAATATTGCAAAGTATGCTTGGAAGACCTCATTGGTTTAAAAAAACAGAGAGATAAAAGTGTTAGTGTATAGACCAGATATCAGCCAAAAACTCAGATTGTATTCATTGAGGATTCATACAGCCACATCTGGAGTGAAAACTGCAGCCAACATAGCATGTAGCTGTGTAAGGAAAAAACAGTACTCCCTGGCTTATTTCTCCCTCTCTTAATTCTTGCAGGGTATTTACCTTTCATACTGCTTCTCTGAACAGAGTAGTAGCTGATTTGGGTAGCAACATACTAGGAAGTATTCTGAAGGTATTGTTCTTTGTTACAGGCTTCTTTATTTGATAGTTAATTAAGTTATAAAATTCCCCCCACCAAAAAAAAAAAAAAAAAAGGAAAAGAAAAAGAAAAAAGCAAGTTCTCCATTGTCTGTATTTCCAGTAACAACAGCACGATCTGTATTTGGACTTAACTTCTAAATCAGCAATTTCCAGATATCAGTTTTCCACTCCTCTGAGAGAAGCTGAGTATTAGATTTATCAGATTGATAGCCTTGTTTCCTAGGTGGTGCTTGGACACCATAGGGATGGGAGCAGCATGGCTATTTACATGCTCTTAAGTTCTTTGTGGCAATATCTGTCGTTTGCTGTAGATTTGTTCAGCACAGAGCACAGTGGGCTCCCAGCTTGAGACCACCCAGGGCCTAGCAGAGAATTTTGTAACTGGCCGCCAGTACATGCCTGTTAGCAAACCCCTGCTCTTGAAGTGCCAGATCACCGTGAAATCAAATAGGATTGAAGCTGGCATGCAGCTCCAGCTGGCCTTGGTGCAAACAGCAAAGCTGGCTACAGCTGCTCTTTCTATAAGCAAGGGGTCTTTGCAAAGACACATCCACACAACAGTGAGCACGTACCCTGTTGAAGATGCAGTCCTGTGCTTCCCTCTCGGGAGGAAAGGTATGGTATCCCATGCCTCCAGCCCCAAGAATTCAGCCCTGGCATTTAAGGAAGTTTCTGCAGGAGCACTCAGCACAATATAGGATTACAAATTAAACTGATACAGATGTGATTCGAAGCCCATCTGAATAATAGGAAAGACCCCCATTCATTTAAGCACACTTTGGCTCAGTTTTTGGAGGTGACTGATGGTAAAATATATGGCAAAGAACTGTCACAGAAACAAGAAACGTTCAAAGAAGGGAGAAATTGAAGTATTCTGTGTGGCCAGATCAATCCGATTCACTTCTTCACAGCTGTATCTCTCCCTCAGCATTGCAAACTGCCATCTCTAAATTACAGTACTTTAACACCTGACTGATACGTTTTCCCCCAAACAATAGTATTTCATACCTGAATAAGTGGCTTGTAATGAGGTTTACTTTTTAACCTTACAATGCCTTTTTTAATTCAAATACTGCTGACCATTGGAGGGAGCTGAAGAATTCACATATCCTGGAAGATGGTTTGATTAGAAGTGGTTGTTAAATTTTAAGATCAGAGTGATTCCTTCTGCTCCTTGCTCATTCTCCTGCATTCACGCTTTACAGGAAGCTCATTAATAGATCAGTTTGCCCAGTTTGTCATCTGTTTCATTATGCAAAATACATACGTTTCATTTACCTTTCCTGTGGAAAAATCAGTTATCTTCAGCTGGATAAAATGACTTCTTTGGGTTTCTTTTCAACCCCTGAACAGCTCAAAATCTCTAAAATCTCAACTGGTGGTAGAATACCAGGGAACCCTGATGTGTGCCAATTGCAATGTAATGATCTTTATGTTCACATTTAAATGGGAAGTGCAATAGCTTAGAAAGCTGACCACTAGGCAAACCTTACACTGACCTGAAAGGAAAATAAAATAGTTTAAAAGCTCTCTGAACATTATCAAAAGATCTATTTGACATAGAAATTAAAGAAGGAATTCCTAAAACGGAGCTTCAGTTCCCAAGTCTTTGGTTTTACATCTATGGGAATTAAGTGCAAAAAGTTTTTTAGTTGCTTATATTATTTCTTGACTTTTCTTACTAAAGTTCAGGCTTTCTCTTCACTAAATAGCTTAGAAAGTCCTAGGTTGGATCTGCTCCAATATGTTTCTACAATAATAGAGATGGCATCTGACCAGTCTCATCTAAATATACCAGCACCCTCCAGAGACTGTGTATTCTGTTTATTGATATTTCTTAGAGATGCATGAAACACGATAAATTTTAAATAATAATAAATTCATTCCACTAATTGGTCATGATTTAAGTGCTCAGTTCAATAAAGCATTTAAACACGTGGTTAATTTTTTGCATCCTTGTCCCCCTGACTTTGTAGAAACTAGAAGGGTCTACCAGTGTGATGATGTGCATCCCTTGCCTGTAAGCTTCATGGCCTGGTGGCCTTGATGCTTTTATCACCTACAAGAAGATGGGCATATACTTAATACATTTGTCATTTAAGGTTTCAGTCGTGTTCATGAGTATGCATAAGACAAACTCTTCTTGCAGATGCCCCCCTGAATTCAGCATGAATCACTTGCCTAACTTGCAAGACCAAGGTTCAAATAAATATGACAGTAACTGAAAGACAGAAGACTGAAGTGGAGAAGAAGAATGCAAGATATGCACTGCACAGACAAATAATCATAAAATTATATCTTGTGTAAGGAAAGTAAACTCTTAAAGCACACTGCCACAGAAAAAAAAAAAATAATAATATGTTGAGTGAGAAAATATTGAGATCTACTCTCATCAGCTAACCATTAGATTTCTTTCATTTGATGCTGGTTTCACTCTCAATCCCGAAAAATATGTTTTATAGAATAGTCTATTGCAAAAACACCTTTGTCATTATAGGATGTTTAAAGCTGTACCTCAGATATGCACTGTGCTGGGACACCAGAACAAACTTTCAATGAACTCCCTTAGGTAGCAAACAGATCAGCCATTGCCGTGACGCTTTGCTGAGAAGAATGTGTCCCTTTTCCACATCAGGTAACTAGCCAGTAGCACGTATCAGCAGGCTTCTTTATCCAGATGCCAGATACCTTTGGAATTGTTTCTTTCAGCATCAACTTAACAGCCTTTACACTGGGCCACAAAGACATACACCGTAGATGCATACAAGCAGAGCAACTCGTATGTGACTTTTTCCATTTATTTAGCTTTTTATGCAGTCACAATATTGGAGCACCTCCTGGTTAGCAAGAGAGAAGGCAAACAAATCACTGTCTTGCTTTTGTTTCTCTCTTCTACCCACAGAAAAGCTTCAAAAGGAAATTTTGTCTGACAGCTTCCTCACTTTGGTGGACTGAAGTTCTAAGCTGAAAGTCATGTTTGTCACTGGATTTATAAAGATAAAAGAGATATATATACTAGACAAGTAAGAGAAAGACCTACATTTAATTTCATATGAGAGTATGCAATGCTTCTCTGAGGTTTGTTTGATCCATAAAACTTCTGTTTTTTGGAAGTGGTTTCCAGAAAAAAAAACTCTTTCTAAGCAATAATAATAGAGGAAGAAGAAAATACAGTCCTTGTATGTGACTTCAACCACAGGCAGACTAAAGCTGATCAATATTTGAATGGAGGGGGGTGAGTTTTGAGAAGACTTTGTCATTGAAGCCAAATTAGTGCAAAGTTATTTTGGGGATTAATCTTCCATAAGGGTTTGAAACAAAGCCAAATGCTCTGGGATGCAATTTCTTTACATTTTTTAAGAAGAGAAGATACCATTAGGACCTCTGGGACTACACACATCACAGAAACTTGTTCGGTAAACTTTAAATATAAGTTATAAAAACATCCTTGACTGAAAAGCTTTGTGAGATGAACTATTACAACCTTGCATAAATTATTCCAACAACTGACCCTCTACTTTAAAAGTTATTTTATTATTTCTCTATTGTTATCTCCCTATTATTTTGTTTGAATTTTCAAACTACTGGATCTTACAGTACCTTTCATTGGGTTATTTTGTTTTCCTAGATTAAACAGCTGTCTCCTAGAAGTCCTTCCCTGCAGAAGCTTAGAGCCAACAATCGGCCCCAGCCATGTCTCAAACACACTGATAATTTACGCTTCTGAAGTTTATCACCAAAAGGAATACTTTCCAAACCACTTTTTGATTTTTTTCCAGTTTTACAGTGTTCCAGCTCACACAGTTTTCTTTAAATAGTCTCAATAATTCCGAACACAATGGCAATTCTACATTCCTACTCCTACATCAGTTTCTGCACATGCAGCCAAAAATCATTTTATCTTCTTTACTCAAGCTTCATACCAGGAGCTAATTTTCAATTATTAATTCTAAGGACTTTTCACTGCTGTTGTATCGTGAATACAAACTCTTAAACTGTAAACATGGTTTACATTAGTTTTGGACAAATGAACATATATTTAACCATGTTAAAAGGTATGTTTGTTTAAATGTGTCCATTATGTCAAGCAATCCAGACCTCAGTGTGACAGGTGACTTGCTTCCATTACAGCCTTTCATTTCACAAATAAAATACTTGTATTACTAACAATTTCAGCCAAGAGTTGTTGTATGCTTTCCAGGCAAAAGACACTGACTAACCAGATCCAATCTCATAAATGGCTTTTTTAGGTGATGATTCCTATTTACAGTTCCTTTTGAGACAATTTAATAAGATTTTAATTAATTGAATGTGGATGTAATCAATTTAACTCAATATGTCTTATTTCACATTTTTGCTGCATTTTCTGTGGGACTATGTCAAATACTTATAATAATTTTAATTATATCAGCACAGTTACATATTAATATACAAATTAGTGATCCTATTTGAAGACAACATCAGATATGCTTAGAAAAGCATTGTCTTGTATAAAATCATTCTGCTAGGCAGTAGTAAGGCACCCATCATTCCACTCTTTAATGGCAATGCCAACTTCAACTTTTCCACGTTTCTTCCAGGATCCCTATCATAACCAGCCTACTCAGGTATTCCAAATTATTTTTAAATATTAGAATAACATGACCATTTTTCCAGTACTCTGGCATTTTCCCTGTCTTTAAAGATTAATTCAGTGTTCACAAACTGGTTTTAATACACCTCCTTGGCCAAGTCTTTTAACAGTATTGGCATTAACTTACTCAGTTGTGAAGATTTTGAAACATTTCACTTAAAATGTTTCTATTCAATCTCCTAATATTAAGTACAGAAGATGAAAATATTTCAATATCAAGATAAAATATCATCTTGTTTCTTTCCAAATATAAAATATAATATATATCGATTACATCTTTATTTATATAGTTACAAGTATTGTCATCCTTATCCAATTTTCAACATATAACATTACTGAGATTTAATTTGTTCTTCATGGGCTTTAAGAATGCTTTCTTACTTTTGGTGTCCTTTTGGGCATAGAGGTTTGTGGGGTTTTTTATTTGATTGTTTTTATTAATTTTTTTTATTGATGCATTTAGTTTTCTCTGCCAGTTGATTTTATATCTTAAATGCTGTTTTATGATCACTATGATCAGCTCCCCCTTTTTTCATTTACTACATACTGTTGTTCTGTAGGTTATTTGATTTTCAGAGAGTGTTTGTAACTATCTTCACTTCCCTTTTTAGCAGGATTTTTTTCAGCAATAGAAACCTTTCTTGATTGCAGAGCTGTTTTTTTTTTTTGTTTTTTTTTTTTTTTGGCATCTAATAAAGCATTCTTAAACAATTCCTAATTATCATGCACATTCTTGTGTTTAAATTTTTCCTCCCACTCAATTTTGCTCATGATTGTTTTCCGCTTTGGGAAATTGGCCTTTTTAAAGCACCAAGAATATAATACTGTTTGCACAAAACAAATAAAATTAGATCATGATTGCTTGCACCTAGGCAACCATCTAGTTCAGTGATCAATTCATCTTTATCTGTCAGAATATGTAATTAGGAATGTCCCAATTTGGCTGCAGTGCCAACAATACTAGTTTTAGAAAGTTACCTTTTTGAAGTAGCAGCATAAAACTTCCAGCACGTGTGCCAAAATCTAAAAGCACAGTTCTTTGCAGGACAAAGGGGTGTTTTAGAAAGTTGCTTCAAGTTCTTCCTTTCCTTCATCTCCTGGTCAGTAACATAGTTCCCTTTTTCTACATGATCATCAGCAAGACCCTGACTTATAAGATGTTCACCATCTTGTGCCAAAAATCATTAACAGGACATAATGAAGTAATACCTAAATTGGAACTGTAATCAGAAAATATGCCCTTTCTGGTTTTGATTCAGGACGTGAGCTAAATCTTTTGAGGGCAGACCCTAGCACAGGGAACTTTTCCATTCTGTGGTTAATATTCATTATATTTTAATGGAATCAAGTCAAGGCAGAATACAAACCTCTCATTTTCCATAGAAAGTCTAAAAATTGATACATTCTTAACTTTTAACTTTGGGTTTTTTCAGAGAAGCTTTAAAAATGCATTAGAGATTACCTTCTGCAGCATATCCTATTTTACAAAATAGTTCATACATTTCATACATTCATACAAATAGTTCATACATTTGTGGACAAAATCAAAGGATAACAGTTGAAGAAATTTTGACTCTTCTTCTAGTTTTAGTTCTTGATCTTTTCCTATGTTTGTGTTGCCAAGACACTAATAATTAAACCTCAGAGACTGCATGAAAATGGAATTCCCAACCCAAGAAAAATGCTGAAAAGCCAAAACTTGCCTTTTTTTTTTTTTTTTTTTTTTTTTTACATTTTCCTTCAAAGACAGCTTTACTTTGGAAATTCCATTTTTTTTTCCCAAGGCAGAAGCAATCTGCAAAAAAATATGCTCCTCAGTTTTTTTGGCTCCTGCTCACCCAGCTGGCAGGATGCTAAGCTCCCAAAATTTGGAGAAACACAGAAGCCACGTAGCAAGCCTACTGGGGAAACTGGTGGACCACAGGAAAGAAAACAGGCAACTCCCCCACCCAAACTGCAGGCACCAGCCAATGGGACACTAATTATACTGGGGATGGGGGAAGTTGCAAGGAAGGCAGCCTGTAGGTAAGCTACAGGCCCATGACAGATTTTGTTATATGAGAATCTAGAGATAATCCATTGACTGGGCTGTAAAGTTGGTTGAAGTCTCCAGTCTATCAAAAATTGTGGCAGGAATATAGGCTGGCCAGTCCACATATACAGGTTATGTCAGACATTGTAAAGCTAGAGTGTTGAGACAGCTCTTGGTGTAAAGTACTGGTATGATGAGAAACTCCTCTCCCAATGACCTCACAAAATACAGTGTTTTACATTTACCTGAGATGTATTTATTATGTATACATAGGAATGCACAGAGCTTGAGCAATACAATGGTCTTTCTTACATCTGCCACCCTATCAAATGAATTTTTATCATAGAAATCATTCAGAGTTCATCACTGGTGGGGAGCCTGTTCATTGAAGCTCATTATTGTTCTAATGAATTACAGGCAAGAGCTGTAAGTGATTGCATTATAATAGTCAGACTCAGCCATCCAATGAAAATTTAATTACAGAGTACAGGGACATGACAAAAAAATCCATGCCTGTATTCTGGAATGCAACCTCCCCAGCCCCAGCTGGCTACTGAAAGTCTTCATGCAATTATGCTTTCTCTTAATCACACCCATTTTTTAAGAAATGAAACAGGAACTGAAGTACACAGCAGCTATAACAGCTCCTTTGCCTGCCCCCCTGCAGGCAAATCCAAAAATCTTTTGTTTGCTCTTTGGGTGATCCACGTACCCAAAATCTGGTAAGCATTTCTGAGAATATCCCACTCCTGGTAAGTAGGAAGGATGGGATCCTACAAGGCTGACATAAAATAACTGACATCAGCAGTTATACCAATTTAATGCAAATGAGGATCCCCTCTTTATGCTTACAGGAAAAGATCCAAAGCCATCCTACTATTTTTATTTTAAATCGCTGCTGCAGAGATTTTGCCTTAAGTCTCCTTTCTCCTGTAAAACATCACATAAAATAATTGATTACTATAAGAAATTAGTAGTTTGCTCTTTCAGTAGGGTCCACACTAACACCTGTCTTGGTGCTAATGACATAATGTCTAATGAGAATGACTCCCAGACATGAACCTGAGGCTCATGTGGCCATAAAGGAGCCCAAAGGCCTCCTGCAATAGTTTAAACAATCTCTGAACTGAGAGAAAAGATGGCACTGACATTTACTGAAAACCAATTTATTGCTTAGTCAGTAACTACGATCTCTATGCATTAAAACAAACTTTGTTAACAGTTGTGAAAATAACCCTAACCTTGTTTATGCAGTGCTATAAAGTTATTTCCTACACTACAATCATTTTTCCCTTTTGTGCTTCTTTAAGATGCCACTGTGAAAAAGTAAAAATTTCTAAGAATTTTTGAACTTTTTCAAAATTTTATTGACATCCCTTTGGGAGATTTATGGAAGATTTTGCCAGAGAAGTTTAAGAACAATTACTGAATATGTCATCTTAAATATCCATGACACCTTTTTTTCAGCAGTCTTTATAAGAAAATAAATAATTTTACCTTACCCTTGGGGTGCTCTAGAGAAAGACCTTTTTGCCCTTGAGACAGGGGTAATAAATAGGGAAGAACAGAGTCAGTAACCGTGCAAAGAAAGTCCACTGTTCCCCTCAGTGAATCATCTAGGAGTCTGAATTTCTTCACTTCCCTTAAAAAAATTTCTCTTCACATAACATCAGACTGTTGCTAAAGTTATACTGCAGTCTAATGAGATAACATAATTGCTAACACATGCCTCCAAATCATATACTGTGATTAAAGCTGAGTATGTTGTATGAGCACATTATGGATTGTACATCTGATATTAGCAGGGCAGCGTTTTTAAAATATATAGCCAACACATCCTTTCTGCTGTTTTCAGTTTATTCTCCTTTATATATGCACAAAAATGCCCTCCTGCACAGAGTTCACATTAGCTATTTCTGTGGGCACATGACTGGTTGGACTATTTGACAACACATATTCACAATAGGGACATTTCCCAATGGAGTATCAACAATGTTCAGAATTAAATCACATCTGTTTAATATTGCACTTGTCCTAGTCTTCAGACTGCAAATACAAATCTACTGAATTAAAGTCACTATGGTGTTACCTAATGAAATGGGCACACCAGAAAACATCTGTAACCATGAGTGACAGTACAGACAGCATCTGGAAATGGGGAAGGTATTACTGATGTACCTTATCATCAGATCCCCCTGGAAAGGGCTTCTATGTTTTGTACTAAAGTAGCTAAATGCCTATGCCTGATTCTTTTTTCCAGCTGATGCATAATTATAAATAGTGTGTTACTTTAAATATCAGAGTTTTTAAACATATGTATTTTTACAGATTAATGTCTGGTAATAACTGGATGTCAGGGGTATATTACAAAAGTCAAGACTAGCATCATCCAACTCAGATGAGAGCTGCTTTATCACAGGCTGGAGGTGGCTGGGCTTCAGCTGCAGCTTTGCTGCAATCACTTACAAATGTCAAATGATTGAGGAGGAGTCAGAGAAGGAGGATTTTTTTTTTTCACTTCAAATGCAAGTATTCATGAAAAAAAAAAAAAAAATCATAAAAGCCAGCACAACATTTCTGCTTTCAGAGAAAGTTCTGGCCTGGTTTGGGGTCCTTCTAAAGGGTTAGGATCTGGTGATGTCTGATCCCAGATGAATTTTTCACAGTATGAGCATTACAGATAGGCATGGAAGAGGACAGGAAACAAGGGCTCTTACAGGAAGTTCCTCTTGCTCAGATTATGAGACCTTGCTGGTGGTGGACTAACCCTTCTAGGGTTTCTTCTTATGGTGCCTTCTAAGATTTTTGTTTCCCTAGAGCCTATGTCCTGCCTTCTCAGCCCAGGAAGCTTCCTCACTCACTGCCTGGGCCCAGGGACCCTTCTAGGCCCTTCTCAGCTCTAATATGTTGCTGAAAAGAAGAGAGAAAAAGAGACCGGCCAGGGTGGAGAAGAAGCCGAGGCAGTGAAATTGAAGGGAAGTGGTAAGGTCCATAGGAGCCCACAAATGAGAGTTTGGCCAGAAGAAGAGCATGAACTTATCACCAGCACTACAGCGATCCTATCAGTGCCTGATAGTTTAGCATTACACACATAAAGCACTGCAACTCTGACATGGCACAGGCTTAATGCTTATCAACATTCCTTCATAAGAATCCTCAGAGGATAACAAGAAGAAATAAACAGGTGGTTCCACCTCATGTAGATGTTAACATGAAGATTACTGGAGAAAGGCTGTTCAGCAAAAACACAATTCAGTAGGCATGCTGTGCCTTGACAGAAGTGAAACTGATATTCCAGTCCAGAAGAAAATGAGTTTGGACCCCTAAGCCAGTACCCCACAGCAGGATTTATCACAAGCCATGAGACCTGTTCAACACCATGTGCTTTGTCATTCCCTCTGCTTCTGCCCCCTGTGGATGCTAGCTCTCTGCATTTATCAAGTACAGCTTTCCAGGTGTCCTGGTCTCCATCTTTACAATTAAATCCTAATTAAAACACACAGAATTCCTGGCTGCTGGTTTTCTCTTCTAGCCCCAGAGGATGGCAGAGACCACATACTTAGCTCTGCGGCTGGGACAGCGCTGATAGTTTGCTTTGTTACTGCTGTCCATAAAGCCTGTCAAAACTGGTTATACTTTGGATATCAGCTGGATATGTTAGATATGTATGTGTCAGGCAACCCTCATAAAAGGCAAGTGAGATAAGGAGCAAATGAATACACATTTGAGCATACTGAATACGCTGAAATCATAAAACAGCGGTCTATGTTAATGGTATACAAACAGAAGCAGACTTATTTGAATTCTATCAGATGATGCCACATAGCTTAAAAGATATCGAAGAGCTCTTTTAAGCTATGAAAGAAATGTTTTGAATCCATACAGTTAAAAAACCTTTACTGTGTCGGTATTTAACATGAGAGATAACAAAGGTATGTGGACTGTTAAAGTAGCATTTTCCACTAGCATAAGAGAATCTTAAATTTGGATGACTTTCATATCAATCAGACTCTACAAGTTGGTTGTGATCCCAAACAGTGTATTTTAGTAAGTGAACCACTTCACTTTATATATTAGAGCAATTAATTATCCTTTTAACAAAATTGATTGTAGCAAGAGCACACTTTTTCCCCCAGGAAAAAAAAAAATATAATAATTTAACCAATTAAAATCAAGGAACTAATAAAATCCAGCAGCAATTAACATGCAAAATGTTTTGCTCTTTTAATATGATCTGTTCTAATTCTACTGAAAAAGCAGTACAGAGGAAGTAACCTCTTTGCTATATCTGGCAGGGAAAAAGAGAAATAAAAGAATATAGAAAGGGATGAATGAATTTTTTTTTTAATGTAGATACGGCACAGTAGTGATAATTTAACTTGGTTCTAAGTACACTGGGCAATAAATGGCCTCATAAATGTGGTGGGTAAACTCTGAGGATATAGCAAGGAGCCATTTATTGCCTTGTAACCTCAATGGCAAACTAAAATTATCTCCTAAATAACAGATTTTCAAGTTTCACTGAATTATTGTGTAACAGAGGGGTAATAACTTCCCTGTATCTCTCCCCTGGTTACCAGTAAAATGAACAGCACAAATTAGTTCCAGGTAATGTTAGGTGTCACTATTTTTGGCAATTTCAACCTTGAAAACTTTTCCAAGGTAATGAAAGTGAAACCCAGGCTGGATTTAGGGTTCATATGCTGACAACCTATTCAACTTTCCAGAAAAAAAAAAAAAAAAAAAAAGTTAAAAAAAAAAAAGTTATTGCTACCTTCTGATGAGACTCCGTATAGAAATTCAGCTTTGTATCCCCTGGCATTTATGCTGTGGGGCACCATGACTCTGCAGGATAACATGTGATGCTGACCGGTGGCATCCGAGCTTCAGCAGCTTTGGGGGTATCGCTGCTGGTGCAGTTTGTTTTCAGGCTGGCAAAATCAGCCTGAAAACTCCATGAGGCTGTCACCTCATCAGGCTGTGACCATGCAGGTCTCTGGGGCAGGGCTGAAGCTGCACAAGGTGCCCCTGCAGACCAAGCACCTCTGAGGTTCCCCCAGCGGCTTGCGTTCAGGTGTGGTGAATACGGAGATCAGCTAAAGAACACTGAGAGAGAGATGTGTTTTTAGGGAGGTGGGAGCGGGGGGGGGAATTTCTGCAAAAAGACAGAAATAACTGATGTAGGATTATACAAGCATTCACAGACTACTTATGTAGGTATATTAAGTTCAGGTGGTCTAAATGTTTCTAATCAAGGTCCTCTCCCCCTTTCCTTTACACAGATACTGCTGTATGCACTAATGGAAACAGTACTCTCATGCACATTTCTGAGCTAGCAAAGCCTAGCTCAAGTTTTGGAAGAAGATTTATCTTACCCAAGCTATGTCACCTGTCAATGTATACAGAGAATTTGAATGAGTCTTCGGAATTGTTAAGCTACCTACACCTGCCAGGATTTTTACATCTCACTAGAACTGGCGTTGTAACTAGTAGTTAACTGGTCTTACAAGGTTTCTATATATGGAAAATACCAACAAACAGCATAAAAGGGTAGAACAAAACGTTCTTTGTCAAACACAAGTTCAAGTTTGCACTCAGAAATACACAAAGATCTATAATAATAATATTTATCCATTACTTATCTAGTATCTTAGACATTTTACAATGAAACAAACAGATAAAATAATTCCCAAGTTACAAAACAGTCCAAGTTAATATAAAACCATAAATAAAATTGAGATACAATGCCAAGAGCTTTTTGGAATGGAGATTTTTTTATTTATTTCAAAACAACTAATGCTGTGTTGATTTGCAGGTCAAAAAGTCATATAGGCAAAAATACTGGCAATGCATCAAGTGCTCCTGAATATGCCAACTGTCCCATCTCATTCTTAAAGAGATAAATATTCATAGAAAACAATTTTTGCACTTTAAGACGTTCTTGGCAGCAGAGGAAATTGTAGGCCTATCTGAATAAGGAGGTAAACCAACAAGCAGGTAAATTCCTGATGCTGGGAATGAGCGTGTGGATCAGATGGAATGCAAATCTAATTGGGCTTCCCAAGCTTCAATCGCTGCTATGTGAACAATCACCAAATACACTGTGTTTTTCACATGGCCTGCATGGATTCTGGAGAGAAAGCAAGGCCAGATAGGCAGCATAGGTCTGGTAGGATAAGGGAAAGACGCCTAGCCTGAGGCTTTGGCAAGGAGAAAACCATCTGTGAGCTGAATGTGCTGCTTCTGTTCAGAGGATCAGACTCTTCTCTAAGTTTTATATATATAGCAATTATGCTAAGAAAATACGCTGACTCCATGACTCCTTTTCTTTTTTTTTTTTTAGCCAAGTAGAAACCAATTTTCAAAGCCCAAAATAATGTTTGTTAATTAGTCTAGAAAGGAAAAGTATAATGGTCAGAGGTTACGAAAAATGTCTAGAAAAAAAAGTTCTTCAAAAGCCTGGAAGTCAAAAGCTACCTTCATAAAATTGAAGTCCAGCTTTCCTGGAATTACACGGCATAGTCTTGGCATATCTGAGTTTCTTGCAAAGCTGTTGTAGAGATGCTTTTCAGACCTTTTCTAAAAAAGCAAGCAGTTCTCTGGGTAAGTAGTGACATACAGTCTTCTTGGCAGTGAGGTGTGCCAAGTAAAGCCACTGGATAGACATGAGACCTTCCAAACGATGAAACACCTAAGCAAAGTAAAAGTTTAGGCATGACACAAACAATATTATTAATTATGTTGGAGATGCTCTGCCAAAGAAACAGTTGAGCAGGGGAGAAAGGCACAGAATGTAAAAGAGAAAAAGAGGCAGAAAGAATACCATCCTAGAGATACCCCGCCAGCATCTGCCGGAGGGACTCGAGCAATAGCCAGTTTGGCTAGTAGCCAGTACCATCTGTGTAATATCTCATACTATATGAAAAAGAGAGCCAAACAGAGAAGCTCTCCTTCATTTAATACCAGGAGGTTGTGACTCCATCTCTGAGATGGTGGAGCATCCTCCTTCCAAACCCCCCTCTGAAATTCCCAAAAAGAACAAAATAATACAAGTAAGTAAGGAAGTAAGTAGAAACTTTTTTTTTTTTTTTTTTCCCAATAGCAGAACTTCGAAATCAATGAATGGGGTGATAAATTTGATGGCATATTTAACAATTTTGAAGGTACACAGATAAAAATTCATAAATCTGAAACATAGCTGTTTCTGTCTTTTAAAAAGACTCTAAAGTTATAGATACTCTTACCTAAGAAATGCATCCATAAATAGGTGCTATCAATATGGCCAAATGAGATTAAAAAAAAAAATACCAACATATTAGGGGAAAGTGCCTCTTTCCATAATTCTGTTGACCTCAACGGGTGTTTTTAACTCCTTAAGTTAAATGTAGCAAGTTCTTTTTTCAGTCAATGAAAACTGTAAATAGAAAAGAAATTTTGCAGAAGACAGAAAAACATTTTTGAAAGGAAGATTAATAAATAAGTAATGCATTTACTTTTTGTTAGTGGAGAATGAAAAATTGAATGGAATCATGTCCAGTGTGTATTAGCAGTACATTTCCTTCTGAAATACTTGATGAAGCACATACGTTGCCTTATCATAGCTATTAAATTTTGTCTGGAATTCAGCATGCCTCTTAACTTCAGGAATTTGACATGCACATCAACCTTCTGGAGATGGACTGAAGATTTCAGAGATATCCCCAAAGACTCAAGACTTTGACTTCGTATTTACATCCATTAAAATAATAAATCTTTATCCAGGAACATTCTGTTGGAAAGCGTAGCAATTTATATGCCTCATTTGAAAGCTCTTGTAGGACTTAATCCAACAAGATATTCAGAAAACACTACAATAAAATGACAATTTGTGTTGGTGCTTATTGAATCATTTACTCTTTCAGTGAAAGCACCTCTGATGGCCTATTTTGCCACAACATACAGATATCTGATAGAGTATCTGATAGAGCCTTTGCAGAAAATAAAGGCTCTGAAGCTCTGTGAGGAGACTACACTGTCCTCTTCTCCAAATGCATTCCTCCATTTCTTCAGCATCCACCTAAATCTCCTAACAAATATGGATATTGCTCATTCAGAAGAGACTTTAAGTTCTTGCCTTTCTCCATTTTGGCCTCTTCAGATATGTCTGGCTCCTTTCTGCATTAGACCTCTGTTCCTAGGAGTTTTGCTCCAACTGTGTTGGGCATATTTAAAGTGCTTGATGCTGTTCATATAATTAACATTCTGGTGAACTGTTTCATCATTTGTATTTACAAATTAAGAATAGCATGTCAGCTCAAAATGTGAAATTATTTGAGCAGTTTGTATTACTGAATCACTGCTCAAATCTGTTGTGAAGTAAATTATTTCCCTTGAAAACTGAGAAAATTGAATGAAGTCTGGCTTGGACAACAAGGTGCCATGAACATGTTCAATGTCCATTTTGTAATTTTCATCCAGGGAATTTTAATTAACATTTCCTGAATGCAGGCTTCTATGTTAGCTAGAGCCTTTGACTTTCTCCAAAGCCAAGAATTTAAAGTGCATTTCTTCCACATTGGCTGGAGGTGCAAATAGATCATTGCCACTAGAGTCTGCCAATTTTTCAATTTATATTGAGCAATTCTGCATTCACAGTTCTGTAAGTGACTTGAATAATCCTACTTATGAAAAACTGCTTCTCTGGGGAAGTCATATAAGGGAATCTGTACAACATCCTCCAGGTAGCAAGTCAGTATTACACCCCACCCCACCCCCAAAAATAAAAAAAAATAAAAAAATAAAAAAAATAAATGTGTATATATATACATATTTATGCTTACATGCTTATATATTTGTAGGTATTTCTGTAGCCCTCATTAGCACTCCAAAAATGATACAAAGTTGACTGAAGTCTGTGAAATAATCCCCATGTCTGCCAAATTCAGGTAAACTTGAGGAATTATTCAATGGATTTGAAATGCATCCATTCATGAATCTGAATCACCATCTTATAAGTAATTACACACACTGACAAAAGTCCAAGGGTTTTGAACATTAGCATGGGTCCTCTAGTAAAAAGATCATAGCTAGGTATTCTTATGGAAGAACACACAGTAAGAAGTTCACACTTAAGTAACTTAACACTTGTCATAATGCAGTTCCATATATACAGAGGAAGAAACTACATATTTGTAAGGTAATGTGGTCACTGCCACTTTTTAGTCACCAGTTCAAATAGAAAAAGCTGAGCATGCTAATACATTAACTTCTTCTGCCAACCAATATACAATTGATTATCCCATGACAATTCCGAAATGTAGATCAGTGTTATTGCAGTTCTTTGCCTGTGACATTTTATCCATTTTTTTTAATCTCCTCTTCAAACCTTATCTCAAGATTCAAATCTTGTGCCATTTCCTGTCCTCCCTACAATCTTTTCCCCAAGAGTAAGATTTTAAAATCTTTCTTTCTGTGAAAAATAGCACTTTACCTGACTCACTCTGACCTTTCAGTATTCCTAATTTACTTGGATGGACAATTTCCTTCCCTACTCTTCTATCTTTTTAGCAGGTTATAAGAAAGCACTGGAAACGACAAGACCTTAAGGGTTGCCAGCACTTAAAAAGTTAATGTGTTGTTTGCTTCCTAAAGGCTAGATAGGATGGCTGAGATCACTGTCATCACCAAGACACTAAAACTGTACAGTCCTGATTCCTTTTTAGCCAAGGTTCTGGAAAAAGTATCCAATAAATGTTGGATCCAGTGATAATAAAAAAAAATCCCTTGTCATTAAAAATATATTTCAATAACTGTATTGATCTAGACAGAAAGGAAAACTGTCAGTATGAATCAAAACACAGCTAACTGTCAGCAGCTCAGTGATACCATTTAAAACACAATCTACAAAATGTAGATTGTCAGAAAACCAAAGCAAATGAAAGATTTGCCACATTTTGATATGTAATAGAACAAGTAAATTACTTCTTCATAGGCCACTTCTTAAGCTGTTTTAATGGACTATTAGAAATAACCTAAGAAAACCATAATATTTTATTTTCTCTGCATTGAAAAATGATCTCCCCCAACAGGATATTCAACATGAGGAATTAAATATACAGAGCTGATATACTGTACTTGGTTACTACGTTACTGTGATAGGTAAATGGAGCTGCAACTAAGAGCCGAATTTGCTTCCAGACAGCAAAATGCAACTCCCAGTGAAGCGCGTAAGAAGCTTTGTGAGTATTAGTTGACTGTACAAGATAAAAGTAAAATGTATGTTACAGGAAGACAAATGACCATTTTTTCTAAGTTTACTGTGGGCAACACAAACACTTAGCAGAACCCATGATAGTCTTCCTGATTTCAGGGAGCATTAGAGATCTGGATCTGAGAAATATATTCAGTCAAGAATCTTAGAAAGGAAACTAGGTTTTATAAATTCTGCATGTGTGTTAGTCAGACCATATATATATACATATATATGCAGTATGAAATGAAGACATTTGTCTGTCTTAAATTACACGGCTTATCAGTACTATCTTATCTAAATCTTTCCTATTACATTTTCAGGTTCTTCCTTTTGCAATGCTCTGAAGTTGTTTGCAAACTGTCAGGGCTGCTACATGGAGGAATGGTCAGCAAAGCATAAACGGCAGGGTAATGTACGCCCTACAGCCATCACCTTCCTCCCTGAAGCTGATTGCCCAGGTGAGACCACACAGCTCTTTTCTGTGACAAGATTCTTGTGTAACTGCCTTTCCAGCAGGGGAAAAAAAAAAAAAAAAAAAAAAAAATTGCAATCAAAATCCTTCTGAATTTTGTTTAGATGTTGAAATTACAGCATGAATATTTCAGTGATATTAGCTTGGCTTTCAAAGGCAAAATATCCCCCACCCCCAACAAAATATGCTGAAAGTGTAACCTCTATAATTATATTCTCTAAGACATTTCCAAGTGCAGATAATGCCTAAATATTTATAATGAAATTCTACACTATAAAAACTTGTTTTATTTATCTTAAATGTACCTTTCCCAAATTCCTGTTAAGTGTATCAATAACATGGTCCAAGATTTTTCAAGTATATATATCATTACTGTGTGACTGTTGACACTAAAGCAAAAAATTCTGCACTCAAGTTTTTTCTAGTAGTTAATATTGTAATAATATTTTAGCTTTAGCTTTTGTCAGGCCCAATTTAAGGCTTCTAAAAGAAGTCTGACTTTCAAAAAATGGATGTTTAGCATTTTCTGATTTTCAGCCATAGTTTAAGAGTTTCTAACTGGGAAACAAATTCAAGGGTGCCTGGTCTGAAGTCCTTTAGTCCTTTAGCCTTTGACCATATGAGGGTGGCAAATGTGCCCACCACTTCCCTGTCAGATGGTTATGAGTGTAGGATTCTGCCTGGCAGTGGAGGCAATTGACTCCTTTCTACTGTCCAGTTAAGCTACAGACAAGGATCCAATGAAGCCAACAGTATCACTTCTTTCAGACATCTTTACTTGCCTTTGAAAAGAAATTAAGAGTTCAACTGGCATCATTAAATTTCTATTCCATGCTGCTGAAAATAAACGCAGTTTAGTGTAGGATTACCTTCCTGAGTCTGCTGAAACTTTTGCTAAGAGCGTTTATCTCAGTTCATCTCACCTGACTCTGAAATTAATGACAACTGGCAGTATACATGTCCCACAGATATCATCTCTTATCATTGCAGCTTTTGGACTTCAGGTAAAGACTGCTGAACAACAAGTCTCCATCCAATGAACCTTGTTATCAGTGGGCCAAAGATGCAGGAGGAATATAGTAAAAATGAATATTGGCACTGTGTCAGTAGATGAACTTTACCGGCAGCTAAATCTATGTGTAGAGCTAAAATTCTCACAAGAAATTAAAAGACATAGCTGCTTAGCTCTGAAGCCAACTCAGCCTACATGATGGACAGGCTGTGAATAACACCATGCAAGTGGAAATGAAGAGCTCCACGCTCCAGCCCAGCCTGCTCAGGGAGAGCCTGCTCTGATGGCGGTAAGTCTAGCTGTGATGGAGGGTGCTGCTCTGACAGCAACAGAGCTTTGAGAGGAAGAGGCAGCAGCACGGGGCTGTTATCATATGTTCCCACATGAACAGCATTTCCAGTGAGTTTCTGCTTTGGCGCGTGAAGGGTCTAGTTTGTTGTAGTGAAAGATCTCAGAGTGTACCACAATGCTGGGCCCATCACTGAATGGGAAAGGGAAAAGAAAGGAAAGGACACCAACAGGCAATTGCTTGGAGCATTTATTCAGGATGCCAAATGTCTGCTGATATCTCAAAGGAACTGCAGTCCATGCTTTCTGCTTCCAAAAGCACAGCAGAGGGTGAGAACCCCCTTGACAGACCCCAAGCCACCTGACCTGAGGTGGGACCCTTTGACAGGATAAGTAACAGTGAGTTACTGGCTCATCCTGGTTCCCAGGTCAGGGATCACGAGTCCTCCTTTCCTAGCCTCTCTCCTGATGCACTGACCGTGGTGACCAAAGGACAAGGATGTTGCCACCTGCTGCCAGGGTGCAGGCTGTCCATGAAGGCTGCTGCTATGGGAGGCAAGGAGCAGCCTCGTTTGACGAGCTCAGGGGTAACCTGCAGTGATTCCCATACCCTGAGATGGCCCCGGTTGCTGCTGAGGCTGGATTATACTGATCTAATGCCTTAGACATGCCAAGCATTGCACAAGGAGTCCAACAATTTAAATTCTACTAGAAGCTGAGGAAACACAGAGAGGCTTAAACACAGATCCTCTTCCAAATGTAACCCGACAGGCTCACCTATAACAAAGGAAGTAAAAACACAGAAACAGCCGTGGAGGAATATCGATGGCAGTAAAAACCATATAGCAGGGGGTACAGGGATGCAATTAAAAAGAAGAATCTTTCATGATGTATTTTCTGATATCTTCAAAATACAAGTTGATCTGTAAGGTTGGTAATTAGAGTTCTGACACTGGGAGGATGAGAAATCTGAAAATGCACACGGGACAGACTCCTGAGACTCAAACACTCATCCTAATTAAAATCTATTATTACAAATCAGTATTGCCTTTTTCTTTTCTTCAAAGTTACATTAATTTGATAAAACAAGCAGCAGAATTTCAAATGTTAATCAAAGAGATAACAGTTTCACAGGACAGATCTTTAAAATTCTCCTTCTTGTACTTTCACAGAGAAGACTGGAATTAGAAAAGAAAAAAAAAAAAAAAGCTGAAGAAATGTTTTCCTATTATTGCTTAACAAGAAATAGGCAACTAATCAAAAGAAGATGCAGTAAAAACAAAAATAAACAAAACCCCACATCTGCTATCTCAATAAGGTATCAGAAAAATCCTCTTCATTTCTGTGTAATGAGACAGCATAGTTTAAAACACAACAGGGTAAATTTTCAAAGCAGCAAGCTGATCTATATACAGATCTTATTGACTTTACACTGGCCAGCTAAATCCCCAAGAGAATCTCTGATGACAGAGAATCTCTAAAGACAAGTAAAGGTGCTTGACGTTAAAGATGTGGGCTGCCTTGTGGAAAACCCTATAGAAATAAAAATTAATTTTCATAAAATCATAAAAGTTAAATGTCCATCTTCTTCTCACAGGGGATCATTCCTTTCTGTGCACCAGCAAAGAGTATCTCCAGGAAGAAGAGGAAATTATACTTTCACTTACAGGTCACAAACCAAAACCTGAGTTTGCCACTCTGGCCAACTTTCTATGCAAGATGTGAAACTAGATTTTGTACCTAATAATTTTGCAGCTACAGTTACATATTATATACAAGATAACCAATGTGCACTTATCTAGCCTATTAGCAGCTACTGCAGTCCTGCCAGAGCATGCTGCTGTGCTTACTTACACTTTTTTTTTCCTGTGTGGTAGATGTAGCTTATAACAATGCTTCAACATAAGGGAGATGTGTTCTTTCAGGGAAAGCAGAGATGGCCCAAAGGTGAGCTGTTAGATAGCACTGAAATCAAAGACATACTAATGATTTCCACAAAATATGTATGTCAAGAGGGGAAAAAAAATGAAACAAATAATGAAACAAAAGCAAGAAATGGTCTTCTGGGTTTTTCAGTAGCTGTAGGGGAATATATCTGGTAGCCTTTAAAGATCCTATGATTAGCTTTTCACAAACACAGTTCTGCATAATTCTGCTTTCAGATCATTCTGGGGAATTGTGTAAATATTTTCTTCAGCATGAGCTTTCAGTGAACTGTATACTTCTGAATTTTACTTTTAATTTGATTTTTTAAAGTCATGAAGAAAACTAATTCTCCACTTCTGAAGAGTACCTGGTCTCACTTGGAACCATGTATCCAAAACCAAAACAAAACTATGCAAAGTTTTATAGCCTGTAAATACATTCAACCATCTGCGATGAGCTTCAGAATTGTATTTTGAGGTTGCATGTTTTGTTTTCAAAGTTTTACATGGCTCTGTGTAAATAATTTATCAAGATTGAGATGAAAAAGAGATGTTCTCAAAATCAAGAAAATTATTTTAGGACAAAACTCAGAGAAACCAAGCTGTGCGACTCACATAAATATAACATAACAAAGCTTCGCTCAAAGTCCACTCTGAAACAATCAGCCTCCAGGCTATCCTGACATTTGAGAAAGTTTGCCTATTGTATTTGTTTATCAATGAGCCTTTAACTATTACAGAATGACAATCATTTTTACTTCCCTTTTTCTTTTAGAACAGAGATACTTGCAACAAGATGCTACAGAAAAAGCTGTTCTTGAAATGCATCTTAGTTAGAAGTAAGAAAATATCTATTAACTCTCCAGAAGTCACACTCTCTTGATACCTCCAGCCCATTTTTTTCACCCATGTTTAAGGTACATTCAACTCTACTTTCTAATAAAATTCAACTCTAATCGCTGTTTTCTACATAGCAAGCACTAAGTATTATGCTTTCACAGAATAAAAATAAGTAAATAAAGGGAAGGTGTCAAAACGACAGCAAAACAGAACATTTAAAAGTCAGCCTGCTACAAAATTCAAATGGTAAACAAATAAAAGTGGTACAGAAGCTGCAGCCTTCTCTCCTTCACATAAGGGCTGCTAAATTACTACACTGCCCAATCTCAAAACTGTTAAATAGAACTTCAAACTAAAAATAAGTGCTGCCAGAAACACTGAATTTTGGAAATGAAAATGAGTCCAACTTGTAAAGACATTTTCAAACCCTCCCACAGCTCCAAGCAGCTCCACAGGCCAAGTCCCCATTTCCTCTCCCATGTCTTCTGCTTCCTCCTCCCCTCCAGAAGGTCAAGTCCTTCTCTCCTGCCTGACCATCACCCCTTCATCAACCCAACACAGGCAGCCTTGAGGAGGGAAGATGGGGAACAAGGAAGATATTGAGACCCATTGCCAAGCAAGGGGCGGAAAGCAGAGGGCCTCAGTTGCACGTATGGAGAGCCAGAGCTTGGGGAAGGTGGTGGGAAGCATGGGGTGCCCACGGGGGAAGGAGCTGCCCCATACAGGCCTCAGCCAGACCTCTGGTTCTGTGATACTCTGAGGGAATAAATCATAGGAGTTTTCTACCCACCTTTTATTTGTTTGTCCTCACAGATCTGCTTCTGTCTTTGCTTCTCCCACATTTGGGGTGGGCGGGAGCAGAAGAGGATGCCTCACTGACCATTTCACTTCTGTTTCACTTGCTCAGCTGAGGGAAAGAATATGATCCATTTCAAATCTGAACAGTGTTATTTGCCAAATATTACTCACTTTTTAAATAAATGGGAATCTCCTCTATGAGTAAAATTGTGGTATCAATACTATGGATTCCTCTTTTAATTAAAAATGCAATATAAAATTATATGTTGCCAGCTTTTTGGAAGAGAAAGTTACTCATCTGAGTCTGCTTAGAGGTAAGTCTTTTTCCTTCCTTTTAAGCGCAGTTTTGGATATGGCCTTTGCTGCCTGTTATCCCCAGATCATATTAGCTGATGCTGGCATCTCTAGAGTGAACATGAAGACTTCATGGTAAGCAAGGCCTGCTAACTGGTGTGGGTATTAACTCTCAAGGAATTACTTTTATGGCCACAATTCTGTCAGTAGAGGAATTGACAGGCAGCAGACCTCAGTCTAAGGCAATGCAGGAAACAGCTGCTTAGCCTAAGACACCCAGAAAAAGGGATTCAAGCCCAGAGGCACTGCTTGAACTCTGGCATCGCCTCATGAGTGCAGTGAAAAAGAATAAGAAATATTTCTGTATATACAGACCAGGACAGAAAGCTGCTTTCAGCCTCATTGTTAGTAAATCCTTGCCCCTGTGAATGCAGCAGTCTCTTTTGTTAAGCAGTAACCAGCAGAAACCAATGGGCATATTTGCTGCTGGTATGTGCTTCATCAAAGCCAGCAGGATTACTGCAGGTGCAGCCTTGGGGTGGCTGGTCCAGGGCATCCCTGCTGCTGCATTCCGTCTGCTGCTCTCAGCCTCTTCCAGGAGAGATCTCCCCACCTCCCAGCACTTCTTGGTCCTTGGAGGATCTGCATACGAATCAGTAATTTGCTGTCCTCTTCAACACAGAGCTTGTGGAGATGCTTGGTTTGCTCCAGCCATGAGCACTAACAGCTCCCATTGACATACATGTGCACAACACATCCTTCCCATGCAAAGCACGGCTGTCAGGGTCATCTTCTCTGTCCAGAATTTGAACCATGTTATTTCCATCTAGGAATCTCCGAAACAGGAAATCACTTAAACATACGATTAATCACAAGTGTGTGCTTAAGCCCAGACCTTTAGAAATTCATTTCCATTGAAGTCAATGGTAGTTCAGGTTGTGCCTGATGGCCTTACTGGGAAGGCCTTACTGGCCTTACTATGAAATTTTGCACAAACTTCTTCTATTTTACAACAGTGAGTCAAAGTGCCATTTGGATTTAGGATGAGGTCCTCATTGTATTAAACATATGAAAAAAATTGCTAGTTATTTCAACAGAGCAAATTTTGTTTTTAAGGTTCATGTCTCAGATTTTTTTTCTCTTCCTAAATCAATCTCCATTAAAAACAAATTAAAGGTTAGAAAGAAAGCTAAAACCTCTCAAAGGATGAGTAAGATTTTCTTATTTCATGTAGTCCACAGCCACTATGTCAGAACATGTCAGAAGCTATATGATATTCATGTTAAAAATGGGACTCAACAAAACAGTAAGCTTTTTCACACAGTAAGGTGGCAGAGTACAGTTTGTTTGCCACTACCAGTTTTTGAAGAGTAGTGAGAACAGCATCAGTCTGTATATCCTGTACTGGTCGGTAACTCCCTTGTAGTGCTGGGATGCAGAATTCTTTGACTGTTTCACAAACAGAACCCTTCTCTGACCTACTAATCCAACATTCCAGGATTCAGATCCTAAAAGGAGAAGATTCTCAGTGTTAACTCTTGTTCTTAAAATGTTTCCATCTGTGAATCTCCACTTGTGGAGAATGCCAGTTACTAATACTGTACTCTGGCAACTAGAGCTCTAATCTGTGCAATATCAGCTCTTCGATGTTTCAAAGATTAATTTAAAGCATTAACAGAGAAGAGTTTACAATTAATATGTAGCAGGGGCAAAAAGAGAAGCAAAGCACATCCAGAAAAAGAAAACATTTATAAAATGGTGTATACACCATCACTTGGGCATGCTGAGTCTCAGAAGTAATGCAGAGAGACAGAGTTTGTTTTCCTTTTCTTCTGCAAAACTACAATGAAGTGATAATGACCTCAGGACTGTATGTGTGTGTTTATTCCATCTTTGGCCCATTTGATGTGGTTTTGGCCTAAGGAAAAGCTAAAGGCTAAATGTATTTTAAGTGGGCTAAAACCAAGATAAACACATGTCCCTGAGGTCATTATTTCCATTAGATGACAGCTTGCATAAAATATCGAATGCATTGTAAAAACAGTGTAAACTTTAAAAAATATATTCTTTCATAGGTCAGCACATCTTTTAGAAAGTGTATACTGTTTCTAAGCAATTGTTTCTTCTATTGTCAAAGTTCCTTCTTCAGGAACAGAGAAAACAAAGTTTATTTGGACTTTGGCTACGCATGACATAGTCTAGGCTTTGCAAATCCTACACATAGCACTGTAAAATGCAAACAGTGTATCCAAGCAGTAATCATGCTCATCATGCACATAATAACTGTGTACATAGAAATATCCATCAGCTACAAGCAGCTTCAAAGATTTGATCTACATGAGGAAGATTGTCGGTGTTTTAGAAACCTTGCTAGGACTTCGTGGTGGGCACACGTGCAGTTTAATAAGATTTGGTTTTGCATCTGGTGTGGTCACAATCCACACTCATAACTGAGAAAATGACACCAGCATAGTTTTGTCTTGCTTCTTGGTACATTTTGTGGGCAGCGATAACCAGTCAGCCCAGAAAACTGTCTGAAAAACACACATCCTCTTCAGGTGAGTCTGGAGCAGGCAATTTGTCCTGGGTGTTCGTGTTTCACCTTTCCTCATGTAGCCTTGGACTGCATTGGTGAGGTTCATCACCCCTATTTTTCTTCTCCAGTCCCTCAGATAAAAAGCTCGCATGCTTAATACAGCTTGCTCTCAAGCTGCCCGAGCCTGCTGAAGCCCTTAGAGTGTTTTTGTGGATCACAGTTTGAAAGCTATCTTCTGCATAAGAGGCCACTGATGGAAAGATTTATTTGTGGGAAAATTAACACACACAAAAAATCTTGAATCATTCTTTTTCTCCCCTGCCTTTTAGAGCCCTACTTCTGCATGCCTTATGCTCACCCAGACCTTCTTTTTTTTTTAATTTTCTGTATTCTGAAAATCAAAAAGGAACCCACAATTTTACATCTATTTTCTCAAAATTATCTTGCTGAATCCAGTGTTGAATTAAATGCTGCGAGTATTTCACAGTTCCCAGCAACTGAGCCCATTTGGGAGGCATTGTGCCTTCAAGACATCAATCGTGCTGCAGTTAATTTACAACTTCTCCTTCCCAGTCACTCAGAATAGAAAAAGTGAAAAGCTGAGGCTTTTATCAATGAGCAAGAGCAAGTCAGAAGACAAAACTATAGCTAAGTCTAAATCCACACCTGGTTTTAATCTATTTTCAGTCTTCCCCCTTCTCTTTAGTCCTGTTAGACTTCAATGTTGTCCACACTGTTTCTCTTCTGTAATATTATCACTTGGCTGTTGGTTTAGCCAAAACACGGCAATTTTTTTAACCTTCTCTGAGTGACACATGGAAGACCTTCCTGCATTAGGGGGCAGGAAAGCAAGGAGAACAGACAGCTTGTAACAATGCCATTGCTTTGTTCTTAGAGGCCACTTTCCTAAAATTAGCTTTTAGTGAATGTTTGTTTGCAGCAGACTGGAGGGACTTAGACCATTTCAGCTAAGACTACTCTTCTTTTTTTGGATCATTCATCCTTTCAAAGATAATCTAATTCTACCACACCATGCTCTTAATAACTTAGCTCTCTTTTACCTGGCATTAGATAAGTGACTTGCATTAAATATGTGGATTAAGTTGTGTAATCACTGAAATTCTGTGCTTTTTGTACTTTTATGCAATTAGAGAATATAAAAGCATTGTTATAAGTGAAATATGGGGTTGGGTTCTAGCAGGATTTTTAGCATTCAGAGTGGAAGATTGTGTGAGGGGTTTAGCAATATGACAAACATTGCTTACATGACCTTAAAAGGCTTAGAGCTGATTTCAGTTTTGTCATTCCAGGGGAGATTTCTTCCATTATTCTTTGTTACAATCTGTTGAACTCTTATTAGCCTCAGTAAATCAACGTTCACACTGAACTGGAATTATTTGCATGTAAATCTGCTATTGTCACTTCATTTGTATGAGTACAGTTGGAGCCCTGTTCAAAGTAAGAGAAAACTGAATTGTCCAATTTCACCGTATGTCTAGTTCAGCTTCTGCTTCTGTTCAGTTACAGACAATATATTATTGCTCCGTAACCAAAAGTAGTGGACCTGACAAAGAAATTTTAGGGGCC
Organism: Netta rufina; assembly: GCF_964035555.1. Classification (NCBI taxonomy): domain Eukaryota; kingdom Metazoa; phylum Chordata; class Aves; order Anseriformes; family Anatidae; genus Netta; species Netta rufina. Next base: position 130,446,991 of record NC_140123.1, read on the forward strand.
AAATGTGTTAAGTTTCAATGAAGTGGTGAGCTGTGGCTCAGGATTTCCCTTCCAAGTCCACCAGTTTGAATAACTGGCACTCTCACTGCCACTGGTGCTTATGAAGGTCATGATTTCATTTCTGGGATTGTTTTTGGTTCTGCCGTAAAACTTTCCTCCAGAAGGTGAATGGAAGCAACCAACAGCTGCCTGCCAGTTGTATTGGCAGTAATGAGCTGAGAAACTAACTGGAAAATGCTGAGAAGGGAAGAAAACAAAAACAAAAACAACAAAACAAAAACAAAACAAAAACAAAGAAAGAGAGAAGGAAGAAGGAATTCAGCAGGAATGTGATATTTGGGGTGGACAGCAGCAAATGGGGTAAATTGGACATGGATGATGAAGAGCAATGGAAATTAGATCTCTTACATGAGAGAAAGTCCATTGACTTCAGTGGAGTTGCTGATGATTTCTGTCCAGACTTTTGTTTTCAAAGAAAACAAACCGGGAGAACTTCATGAAAAAAAGAGGAAGTGGAAGAAAGAAAATATGGTTTAGAAAGGAAAAGGAAAGCCTGAGATAGTATGAAAAGCCCCCAGATGCTAATGACTAGTACAAACTGCTGTTTCCTTCTCTGGTGCTCTGTTCCAGCTGTTTCTTCAAAATGACTATATCCAAACAATTTCCCCTGACTTCTTCTACCTTTAAAAAAAATCCCCAACACTACACAGACAACTCTATACATCAAAATCCTACAAACATGAGAACAATGACTTTCAGCTGTTGGGAGCAGTGGAAGCAAGGCTCACAATGCTGTAGTGAGCAGCCACTGCTCTACTTAGCGCAGGAGCAGAAGCTGCAAACCTGTCCTCTGGATCTTTTGCCAGCAGGTGCCCATTTCTGAGGTGTTTGCATTGGCAGTATTTCAATTGCTAGGATTCCTGGCCCCCTTCCCTACAGTTCTCCCTCTCCCCCTACGACTTAAGAAAGGGGGGAGAGATGGCTTCAGAGCTTAGCTCTTATTTTCCATTCTCTTCTTTCTGTGTCTAGTTCTCCTACAACAGCAGCAGCAAGGCACTTTTCTTCCTGAAACAGTCCCATTCTGCACGGCTCCAGTGATATTCGTAGCTTTGTTTTTATTAGTGGTTCTCTAATTCCTCAATTTCTTTTTATGGTCTGATCTTTATAACAACTCCCTCTGACTTTTTTTTTTTTTTCAAAGAAATATACAATTATGTTTAAACCTGGTCCTTCCTTCTCTCTGTCTTTTAAAGAAAGGAGTAAAATATGCAGGGAGGAATAAAAATGTCTTTGAATAAAAGGCCAATTACACTTATATAACATTACATTTCCTGCATTGAATTTGCATACTGCATCAATAGTTTTCAGAAGACTTCCAAGAAATAACAAAGAAAAGAACAAGAACAGTCTATGCCAAGAACATCCCTAAAGAAAAAAACAGCCATTCTTTTTGAATACTAAGAAAACAGTGTTTTACTGCTCAGAGCTCCCGATATCCTCCCTCATTAGAGAAATATCTGCAAGCTGTAAAGTATCTGCCCTGGCAGAGGATTCACAAATCACAACAATTACCTGCTTCTTTAGGATATTGAATCAGCTAATTACCCACCAAAGTTTGGATTGGACATCTGCTACCTGACTTACTTTAGTATCCACCACAGAGTGCTTCTTGGCAAAGGTTTTCAGCTTTTCCCCTCACCCACCTCTCACTTGGAAAATGATTTGGATGCCATCACTAACCATTAAGTAAAATGAGGATGCTTTGGCCTAGGGTACCTGATCCCTGGATGACCGATAGGATTTCTCCGTGCTTCAGGCCAAAGCCAGTACTAACGCAGGTGGAAGAAAAGTAGATGAGAGGAAGAAAGAGTGGGGAGTAAGGGGGGAGGAAGATGAGATGGAGGAATACTCAATTAGACTTCTAGTGGGCTGAAAAATAAATAACTGGTAGCCCCTAACGTAATATGGATTACAGTTTGGCCAGCACTAGGGATGAATCACATCTGGCGTCCTAGGTGTTACTGTTTATCTAAACTACCAATAGCATCTGTGTAAGCACATCCTGCCAGTATCATTGTCTAGCATCATCTTTTATGTTAGGAAATGAGTATAAAAATGTTATAAAAACCTTTATTAAAAAAAAAAAAAAAAAAACATACAGACACAGTTTTAAAACTCACTGCCAGAAATCCCTCCCCAAGGAGAAAGCAGACCCATGTGTAGGCAAGGGGCACTCCCACTGAAATCATGGGAAGTTCCACCCACTGAGGTGAAGGATGAATTTGCCCCTGGTAATAAAGATTTCTGCCTCACACAAATGAGAGACAGCTGCTTACACTGACGGTATGTACAGAGCCAGTGACTCATGGCAACACCAGTGTAGGAACCCAGGCATCCTGACAGTGATAGATGCACCCTGATACCAACATCAAACAATTCGCCTTTCCTGCTTTCTCTTTGAGCATACCAAGTTTAACACTCCATCTGTATCCATTCTCTAAATTTAAATCTAATGATTAAAGATAGATTTTAAATGGCAATTTACAAAAAGGGGCTGATTTCTTTACATAAGAACCACATCCACTATAAAAATCATATTCACATTGAGAAGGATGAACCACAGGGTTCTGTGGTTCTGACTTCTACATCTCTCCAGCTTCCAAGATATTAGAAAACATAGAACAGTTGAACTTAATGTGGGTAATTTGCCCTGGGATCTCAGGCCAGAATGCCATTGGTCTAATGTTATAAAAGATTAAGGCAAAACACAGACTATATTGCTGGGTCTGACATACACTGCTTTTGCTGGTCCTTGAAGCTCATGCTTACATCAGAGCTCCAGACACCTCCACCTGATTTTTTTCATAAGTTCAGCCATTTTCTTTATTAATCAGAAAGAAAATGATAGACCCCGTTACAAAGTCCTGGAAAGATATGATTAATTACATGAGCCACCCACCAGGCTCAGTGTATACTTAGTGTCTGTTCCACCAGGATATACACAGAGATACTTTGATATCTTGAAAGCATATTCCTACATATTTTGCAATTTCACCACAGCCAATTATGTTTGAGAATTATCCCTAAGTAATTGTGAAAGACATCACCTTTTCTTAAAACAAAAGGTGGTGGGTGGGGACGAAAAAACTTCCAAGAGCGGGTGTCACTCCATTGGGCATTGAAAACCTCTGAAACCACTCCACATAGCCAACTCTGTGGCTACACAGCCATGGACAAGTCACTGCGCTTCTCATTGCTTCATTTTTCCGTACAAGCTTTCTATAGGAAATGAGTCTATGCGTGGGTCAGTCCTGGGATGAAAGTCTGCCCTGATATTGGTCCCCACAGTATCACACACAGCAGTGTTACACTACATAGCAACACACTGCCTTGACACTCACTGAAAGAACAGCAAAATGTAGACAATGTTAAATCTAGCACTGAAATATAGCCAATTAAATGTCAGCATTAACTATTTTCACCTTCAGGAACAATTAGAAAACTATTGATTCAATATGTAGTATTTAATATTGCAGATGCAACGTTTGGGTTTTATCTGTCCATGCACAGCCAGACAAGCAGCTTTTGGCCTAAAGCAAATGAGAGTGTCATGGTTTTGGTAGGGACAGAGTTAATTTTGTTCACAGAGGCATCACAGAATGCCATGTTTTGGATTTGTGATGAAAACAGTGCTGATAACAGGGGGATGTTTCAGTTGCTACAGAGCAGGGCTCACACAGAGCCAAGGCCTTTTCAGCTCCTCGTGCTGCCCTGCCAGTGGGGAGGCTGGGGGTGCACCAGGAGCTGGCAGGGGGCACAGCCAGCACAGGTGTCCCAACTGGCCAGAGGGACATAGTGCTCAGCAATAAAAGTGGTATAAAGAAGGAGTAAGAAGGGAGGACATTTGGGGTGATGGGGCTTGTCTTCCCCAGGGACCACTCTGCGTGCTGAGCCCTGCTCTCCTGGAGGGGGCTGAACTCCCACCTGCCCATGGGAAGCAGCAACTGAATCCCTTGCTTTGCTTTCTCCGGTGAGCAATCTCTATCCCTGAGTTCTTGCACTTTTAACTCTCCAGTTCTCTTCCCCATCCCACCTGGGGACAATGAATGAGCAGGTGTCCAGTCCAAAACCCAAGTTCTCTCACAAACTGGATGTTATGAATCTAAAGTGTATCCTGCACAGAGCCTTGTGCTTTTTTCTGCTGAAAACTTACACCATGCAGACATACATTATCATAACAAAGTTTCATGGCATGTTGAAAATGTAGGGAACACATAAAAAAATTGCACTTGATAATGTAAACTACAAGGATTACTGTTCCAATTGTATTATTCATGTACATATTTAATTCAGTAAAAAGGAACTGAACCTGAATTTATTTGTAGCTGCCACAGAATTCCCACTTTATCACAGGATTCCCCAGGGTGCCACAGGAACAAGAGGGCCTTGATGCAGAATTTAGATCCAGCCTCCACACGGCACATGGAGTACGTGAAGTGCAAACCAAGAGCAGGCAACAAAGCAGATTCTTTCTCCATTTACACCACATTACAGAAGTTAACGACACTGTGCACACTAATACCTGCCCAAAATCAAAAACCAAACCAATGAACATTATTTAAGAGCCTTTAATTTTGAAATGTAGCAACCAATGATAAGGAAATCTGTAGGGGCTAGAGAAGGCTTTAGACTTGGGACATAAACTAAAATTGGAGTTTTTTATCCAGAGCTCGTTCACTTAATTTGAGCCTCCTCCAGTTCTTGGTTAATTTTACTTTTAGCCGAAGTTACTGTTTTGAGAGTCGTGAAACACTCTTCCTAAGTTAACCACAGCAATTAGCAAAACACTATATTTGTCATAAGATATATAAAGATCTGCGGGAAGACACCTGCATTCAGACAGATTTAAATTCATGAAGAATCACTTGCTCCATTTTGTACCTTTCCCCACTTTTTCCTGCCTCTGGTCTCAGAGCAAAAGTTCCTTGGCCAGTCACTCGGGAAGGGCCCAAGTCCCCCTAGCCCAGCTCCTCCACAGCCTGTCGCAGGCCCCAGACAATGCCATCCCCGTCCCCACTCCTGTCCCTGTTCCCAGGGCTGCAGCACAACCTTGGAGCCCCAGCAACAGCAACATGGCACCACCACCAATGATGGTGTTGGGCCCTGCACTGCCACATGGGCCCTGCACTGCTGCTTGGGCTTGATGGCCCACAGGGATGCTTGAGACGCTCCTTGGAAATGCTCTTACTGCCAGCTCTTGTGAGGAGCAAAAGTTAGAGGAAAAAAATACAGCTAGAGGTTTCAGGTTGGTTAACATAGTCTTTCTCCCTTAACTTCAATGGACTATTGCCGCCTTTAAAGGCAGAATGACTAACACACAATATTTCTAGGCACTTACTCAGTCTCAGTACTTTAAGGATGATATAAAATCTGCTACAGGGCTACAGAAGAATCCTGCACAATCAGAAAGGCAGAAATATCAACAGATGGAAAAAAGACAGACAGACGTATTAACTAGGACAGAAAGAAATTCCTGCTACCAGGGAAAAGCTGGACAAATGATTTCTGTTACTTTTTTATTTCTTTTAAAATACTGAATAAAAGTACTGAATAAAATACCGAATAAAAGTTGTTTGAGAACTAATTTTCTGAGACTGGATCTGAGAAATATGACTCACAAGCATTTATCCTTCATAAACAAAAACATTAAAAAGAAGATTAATAAAAATTAGCCCTAACCTACTATTTAGCTTTAACCATCGCCTTGGGGGCCGACCACAGCCTTCTTTTAAATCTCCGCAACGACTAGTTCAGGATTTCCAGTCTTGAATTTAGAGGTTGGTTGCATTTTAAGTAATTAATGGGAAAGAATTAAAGGCATGCATTACCAGCCAGGGATGAGATGGAGCAGGAGAGCTCAGTAAAGCCTTCAGGAGTGAAAAGTCCAGTTCCTGCCTAACACAGCTCTCTGAAGAAAGAAATTGCCAGCATGGAGGTCTACCCATGGTGTAGATACTCGTTTCATGCTAGTGTGGCCACATTGGGTTACAAATAGAGGCTGCCTTACAGTCATGGAAGCAGTCTTCTTATCGCTGCCTACTGCACAGCACAGACAATTTGAGGTTTAACCTGGTACTGAATCCTGCTCCTCATCTTAGACAACTGTAGGCAAATGAACTTCAAAATACTTGTATGTGTCCAGACTGAGATGACTGATTGAAGTTCAACAGGCAAGCAATAAGCCACCTAATATTTGTAATCTCATTGCAAACCATGGTAGAGATCTCTGCACATTTATTTTTTCAATTATTAATGAGTATCAAATGCTTAATTCTCTCACAAGAACATCTGAAGTGTTCCAATTGTTTTATGTTTTAAATTACTTTATTTTTTTCCAATGTGGAAGGAGCTATAGAGATGCCTATCATATTTCTCTCCTCAACTGCACAGTTTGAGTCAGCAGCCCTACATCCTCCATAAAACTCTAAAACACCCGTTCTTCCTCACACATTTCTAATAACAGTGTGTCAGGATACTTAGGCACATGACCAGCATTAAGTGGAATAGAGCCTACATTAAGCAGTGATTAAGGGTGCAAGAAATGCCAATGTCAGTCAAAATGGCATCTCCCTGCAAACCATGATAATTTCTCTGTCCAGGGCACTGATGAGACTGCTTCTACATAACCATTTCAGTTTGGGGTGCCTGACATAAAAAAGAAGTCTCGGAAGAGTAGAGGATGAATTACTAGATGACATGAAAGGAAAAAAGAAGTAGGTGGGCATATGGGCATATATAAATGAGGATGGGAATGTTTATTTATGGACTGGAGTCAGAAAAGAGGGTGATAGGAATGGAAATAGTTTAGTGGCTACAAGGGGTGAACTAGCAGCAGTGTGATAAAAATAAGCAAAGGAAAAATTTAGTCTGAATAGGAGGAAATATTTCTTAATGGCAAGGTATGTTAGGCTGTGGAATAGCATCCCCAGAGACACCTCAATTGCCTGAGTAATTTAAGACTAGATGAGACAAAGCACTTGAGAATTCATTGGGGGAACAGTCATGCCCTGCCATTATCTAATAGGTGTTTTCCATCTCTAACTTGTGTGATTCACCTGACATTAATTGGCATCGGGGTGTGAATCAAAATAAAATATGACTCCTAAATGCTACCAGACATCATAGTGATCAGTTTTCCTGTTACTGCTTTGCAGCAAAGTGGAAGAAAGCAACAATAACTTCAGAGACCTGAGTGTCATGATCGGTTACAGCAAATTTACGTCATGCTAAAAAATATTTTTAAAGTAATTCCATTCTGGTATGTTATGCTGACAGCTAAAATTCTTAGCACCTACAGAAGAGCCTCTCAGTCAAGATGCTCCTGGTGCTCCACAAAGAGTAGCTGAATCATAGACTGAAGAGTCTAGGATAGGAATAAAGAAACAAATTTCCTTACAGAAGCATGTCCTAAATCTGGGGAAAGAAGATAAAAGTTTTCAAGTACAACGAGAGCAACATCAACTCTTGAAATGGTTAGTTACATCAAGGATATTTTTCCCAACTACTTGTATGTTTAATCTCCAGCTCTCCAGTAGATATCTTAAGTTTACATGCTGCACCAAACTCCTATCATGTTTCTTAGTGACTTTGCTTACATTTTATGCAGCACCCTTTACTGTAGTATAATCCAAGAACTCTTTTTTCCTTAGCATAATCAGTTCTTTATGTTAGTTTAGCTCTGCTCCCACAGAAGTCAGAAGAATAAAACATTAAACCAACACTAAAGGCATTTGGAAAACTCATTCTCCACTCATGAGATCGCTACTGAATATTTTGAAATATTTAATATTTTAAAAGCAAAGTCTATTCAGACTACTTGTTAGATTTTATTTAAATATTGAAGGTAACAATAATATTACTCTCTAGAATCAAGGGACTATAGAACATCTTCAAAGCCCTAACACGGCACTAGGGAAGACTGAAAAGAATACCTTTCCCCCATTTTAGAAATTCAGAAACAGGAGCGAAGCTAAGTAATTTGCCAAAGATCACCCTACCAAGAGAAAAAAAAAACAAAACAGTCATCCATCCCGATACTTGTTCTAGGCAAAGCTGGATGCCCATATGTCCCTAGGATACAATTGCAAAGCCTCTGCTGTGAGTAAGCCAAGCCCCAGTGAAACCGCAAAGCCCGAGGAGCAACTCCAAAGGAAAGGTTCCCAAAATCAGAGGAGCCCTGGGCTGCCAGGTCATAGAGTCCTGGAGAAAATAATGGAAAGGACCAGGGAGGCATTTCTGTTAAAAGAGGACTTATGTCATGAAGAAGATCTGCTAGCTGTAAAAGTGCAATGAGTTTTAGGTCAATTAATTTTGAGTGAATGTGCCTGGGAAGTGGTCACCTGAACTGAGGGCAATAGCTTCCAGCATTGGGTTATTAAGGTTTTTGGTGCTCTCTTTTCTGCTCTCCAAATAATACCATTTTTTAAGCAGTGACTCATGTTTGTGAGTGGGGAAAAACCGGAAGTTTAATTTCTGCTGCTTTCAGTATAGGGCTTGAGGTAACATATTAGTAATGTCCTTAAACTTAATCCTCAGTCTTGTTAATGTCAATCAGTTCCTGGCAAAAGGTTTATATATATTCTCAGAATATGCCTCTTTATACTATTACCTTAATTTTACAAGAACTGCATCATCATAAAAAGATTAAGCAACTTTCTCAAAGTTGTTCAGGAATCTGTGGCAGAACAAGGAACCAAAGCTTAGTTTTCCACAGCCTGCCAAGTACTCCAGCTCTTGGATCATCATTTCTCTCCCTCTAATAGTGCAACAGGGGAACATATCTATCGTTCTGAAAACATTAAACAATTTGGAGAAGTCTTTATGTCTCAAGTGTAGGAACAGAATAAAGAGCTTGTATTCACCCATGCCGGTGGTGCGGGGAAGGAAACCAAAGAAAAACTCTAGTTTGGTTCAGCTTAGACTGAATTCTTCTCTGCAGCCTTATCTGTATAAAAATCATTCTCTCTGTTTTCCATCTTCACTGGAAGCAACAGTTATAAATAACAAACTGCTGTAAAAAGTGACCCTTTCTGCCACAATCCTGTCCAGGACACAAAATGGAACCATGTAAATCGTTCAAGAATTCTGATTTCAACAACAATCTTGCCTCTATTTTAAAAGTACAGTGAATCATGGAGGTTCAATGTAGCACATGGTTGTTTTGGACTCCTATTTATACAGGAGTATAAACATAACCTCTCTTCCTAACAACAAGAATCCCAGCGAGAAGGATTATCAGAGACAATTTTAAATGACCCATTACTTAGAAACAGATCTGGCCCAATTTTAAAATAGATTTCCCTGAATGTCATTATAAGCATGCGTTCTTTCAGACTCGGTGTGTGAAATGGGAGCTGGATGATGGTAGCCTGATGCCACAGCTGAGAGCAGCGGGCAGAACCCACCATTTGAGGAGGGGTCTCTCACATCGAGACCCATGCACCGAGCCACCACCAGGGACAAGGTCACAGGAGGATCCAGAGGAGGACAGTATTCACACTTTTTATGGCACTTGAGAACAGAGTGCAATTTGTATTCAAATACAAGAGCAGCATGCAGTTCTCTATACTTCCACCCTGCTACAACCACACCCCTTATCTCAAACGGCCCATCTTCTCTGGGAGCCCAGAAATGATTTCTGTGATTTTTCCTGCTCAGTACTTTTTAATTTTCGTTGGTCTAGTTTGCCTGTCCACAATGGAAGTGTGCTATGTGGTCAAGAGTTTTCTACTGGAAAATGCACTCTTGTTTAGCCAACTAAATTAATTTCATGCCGGCTAGTGAACCATACTCAGACAGTTCTTTATGTTCTGTGCCATTTCTGCCTCAGAGTAGATCTGAACTAGCAAAAGAAAAAGGCACATGCAGTTAATAATGAACCACCTGAGCCACTCTGTTCCCCGTCTTGAGGCAAATTTACATTTTTAGGAGCCGTTCCTAATTTACGGTTATTTAAATAACCTTTGTTGTATGAAGGGCTCTGTCTGAGCCATCCATGCCAGACAAGGCACCCCACACTGAACGTCGACTCTCTGACCTTTTATTCTCAGGCCAGGGAGCGAGGCACGCCATGCACTCGTACACTCTGCCCCTGGGCACTACTCTGGGTAAGTTGCTTGGACAGCACCTCTTGCCAGCTGATTCACAGAGTGGAATCTGCATAAGCTCTTGAAAAGAAATGCTCATTAATATTCCTAGCCAGAGGCAAGTGTGCTACAACTCAGGGAGAGGAAGGGCCAGGGGAAGGGAAAAAAATAAAAAGAAGGGAAAAGAATTGAAGGCCTCATAGAGCAAGTCAATACCCCAAGACAAGTGGTCCCTTTGTTGCCGGAAGAAGAACAGACCATTCTGCTCTTGGAAGCACTATGCAAATAGACTGAAAACAAGGAGATATTCTCTATTCTATTTTTATCAATAACCCGAGAGTATCAGACTAGGACAGCCCCTTCCCCTAGGATACTCAAATGATTTAACACAGCCAAACAAAAGGATTGGGGACTTCCACAGAGCATTGGCCCTTCTTTAGACAACAAAACAATTGCAAAAATTCCCTGTTTGGCTCAAAACATTCTAGGGATATGTACGCTTTCTCCAGTAAGCTTTCTTCCTCTATTTGCCACCTCCTCCTTTCCTCTCCATGCTCCATGCTTCGTATTCTGCTCCCCTTCAGTTACAGAAATTTCCATCTCTCTACAGTAAAGTGGAGGGATTTTGCTAGTACCAGGAATTATAACAAGATTGCAGCAAAGCATATGCTTTTATCTGAAAACAGGAATTGCTTGCCATTCTCTCCCCCACTTCTAGAAAAAGAAAAGAGGAAGTAGAAAAGAGGTGGTTATGTTATAGTTATTAATTTTCTTTTGATCTAAGTGATATATCACTTTTCCTATTAGGATTTAATTTGCTTTAGCATGAAGAGATCAGCAAGTGAGTTCTGTTTTAATTAGACAGGTACTAAACAGTTTGATAGTAATTTGAATACTGACAAGCTGGAGTGCTCACTGGTCCATGAACAGAAATGATATTACAGTGTTCAACCTGCTTGAAGAGGAAAAAGTCCCTTAAATATTTTACTTGCACGGGAAAAATGGAAGAGAAAGATGCAGAACAATGAGATGAAACATGGCCAATAGGATATTGGAAAAGCTGTGAAAGGTGACCTGTAACCCACCTATAAAACTTGTTAGCTACCTGTCTGTAGCTTCTGCTCCTCAGCAGGAAACCTGATTTGGCAACATTTACTGCAGGTAGGGGCATAAAGCCAGAACGCAAAGCCTGGAAAACCATCCTTCATAACCAAGATTTTGGAGCCATCAGGCACCAGCCCCTGAGAAGAGTGAGCCATAAACATGTCACAGAAGTCAGCAGGATGCACAGATGATGAGAAGCACACAAAGGCTGAGCTTGTGCAGGTATGCTTCCTGCTTCTTGCTGCAGAGCAGCCTCTGTGTGCTCATTTGGAGCAACTGCAGCCACTGTCTCCTCCCGCTCTATGCAACTTTTGCACCACAGCTCTCCCCAATACCCCATTTAAGACAGCAGGTTCTTTAGCCAACTCTTTTGCTTCACCCAGCATGTGCACCAGCTTGCCAGTGATTAATTCCTTAAAAAGAAGGCTACCTAGGAGTCTTTTCTGGATTGAAGGAGACTCATCTCTCCTTTATTGCTCCTACAGGAGCTACTTCTTTCCTTCTCTGCCTCTCATCACGCAAATCATGCTTCCAGGAACAGTCGCTAGCCCAGTGAGCAAAGGCTCTGTTTTACTTAAGGTTTCTCTGTTACTGCAGCCCAAACATCAAAACCAAAAGCAGTGCACTGATATTCTTACTCAACCAAATACAAACATCCATACATATATATGCTGGCATATATAAGTTGGCATCTCCAGCTTCTGAATACAGCAACACAAGCCATTGTAAATAGTATTAATTTGGATGTGCTAGCCTGCATTGCACCCACCAGTAAGTCACTAAGCTGATCTGGGAGAGACTCTCTGAATCATTAAATATGTTCCTTGCAGTACAAGCTATTATCTTTTCTGCCATCATTTGCATCAGAAGAGATATTTCCCATGTCACTCAGGCAATGAGATATATAGTATTAAATATCCAACATCGGGGCAGGGGAGGAACAAAGCACCAGTAAAAATACTAATGTGATATAAAGAGTGCTGAGCCTAATGAAAGACCTCCCCCCAAAATATCTAATTGCCCAGATCCTCCTTTAGTGAACAGAAATGGATACAAACAAGTGGGTCTAATGCTCTAACAGCCTGGTATTAACAACCAGATTCACAAACTCCCCTTTAGCATTTTAAATGAATGACAATTGCTATCTTTAGGAGAGCTGGAATTTCAGAGCCGCTGGAGTCTTTTAATTTCTTTGGGTTATTAATGCCTAACTCCTTCAAATTTCTTTGAAAGTCCCATTATAATAATTAAAACTGGGATTTGTTTGAAGAACTACATAGCATTCATGAGAGGCAGAGCTGCCTAGTGTTGGAAAGAGGACCATATAGGAGTCACCATTACTCATTTTATCTCATTTGCCCAAATCACTGTGTGACCGGAGCCAATACATGTATAACCTTGTTTCCTCATTTCACATACAAATAAAATAAATAACATTTCTTCTGTTCCCTCAGAATTTCACTGTAAAGCTTATTTAGTTACAATATGTAAGGTTGTGTGTTTCACACATAATCACCTGGAGTTAAGCCAATCACTCAGATGGAGACCTGCATCATTTAACACCGCCTAAACTGCTCAGCCTGGGTAATAATGATTTCCCACTAATTAAGCTTCTAAAAACTTCAGTTTCCCACACTTTGGATCTATCCGCAGAAAAACACTAAAAGTACTCTTTACTCTGTATACTTTTCTCCTTCTTTCCTTTTCTGTGACCTTTGCGAACTCCATTTCTTTCCTCTTCCTCTTCATTTTCTTATTAAAATGCATTAAACTAAATTAAAACTTCTTCAGCTGACCCCAGCTTTCTGTCCAAGCACCAATATGCTCTGTTCAATGAAATCAGAGAAAAGCAAAGTCACAAGAGAAAAAAAAAAAAATAGACAAACAGTTGCTTTGGTCTGGCTGGTAGCTTCACCAAAACGCATCTTACAGGGGTACGTGCTGTTGCTTCAGCTGTCGCGTCCAAAGTTGCTGGAGTTCTGTACTGCAAACATATCTCCTAAAAAGCAGCAGGGTTTCATGCTGGTTGCTGTAATAACAGTCTGACAAGCTGGCATGTTTGTAAGCAAGACAGATATTTAGTTTCTGGCTTCAGTAATCTGGTATTGGTCAAATTCAAAGAAAAATCATGGCAGTTCAGTTCATCAGATGAGGAGGCAACAGCAGTGGTATCCAGGAAGGGCACCTACAAGCATGTGCAATGGCAGATTTAAATCCCAGACAAGGTAGACAAGGATTGACTGTTTCACTGAGTTATGTGTCAATCATTTTAACTTGCACATTTCCAAGACTATTTTTTCAGCTCTCAGTTCCTCTCCTCAAATTAAGCGTACTTAATTTGAGGGGGCATAAATGCCCCTTCTTTTTTCCAAGTTCTCTCCTCCTTCTTCTTAATTTTCTGGAACTCTCATTCCATCTCACAACAATCGTCTCTAGGTAAAATCTCATCTTCCCACTTTCTTCCTGTTCCCATCCCTGGAAAAATCTGACTCTGCCCTTCTGATAGTGCCTCAATGCCCATTCTCTCTCACAGCTGCTGCGTCTTCTCTTATTTTCCTGCCTTTTACACTGTGGAAAAGATATTCTGATGGAGACCCAGAGTTATAGTTTCCTGATCCTTCTGCTCTTAGCATTTTCATACTCTGCCTCCCTCAGACAGAGTTTAGTTCACCAGTTCATCCAGTTTTCTTGCTGAGCCTTCTCTCCAGGCTCCCCTTTTCCCCTGCAACACCCTTGGGGCTCTAAAAAGCTCTTTCAAGCCTCTCCCAGTGCATTTCCCTGCAAGAGCCACTTCTGCAGTGGCTGGAAAGAAACTGTCAAAAGGCAAAGCAGAGGTAGATGGATAGCAGTGGCTGCTCATACTTTTGGGGTTACATCACTGATTTTGATGATTTAGGGCTGTCTGTTACCTCCTGACTAACTCTCTGTATTTATTCCCCTACAAGTGTCAGTCTGGAATTAGATGTCAAATAAAAACTTGCAGATAACTAAACGCTAGCCTTTAAAGGGGCTTCAGGAGCTCATTACCACTCTTTGCAATACATTCAAAGATGTTAATCCCAATGACTTTTAATTTTCCATCTTGCTTTCAAAAGTGAGCTGAAATTCATTGGAGTGTGGGCTCCTAAGTGCCTGAATCACTTTTGAAAGCGGAATTTAGGAGGTTGTTTTAAACATTACCCTCTTTGAATTTGGGGTTTTCTTTTTTTCTGAACCTGCTCATAGTCAAAGTGTAGGTCAGACCTCTGACTAGTAGCATAGAGCAAATAATACCAACACTGCTCAATGTAATTTTTCCACTCTGCAATATTTAAATGTTCAAAAACTGAAACACAGAGAAACTTTCAGACTGTGCGGTTAGCTACAGACCTGTCAGATTAAGGGATTTTTGTAGGAATAAAAGATTAGTGTTAGTCCCCTGTACATGCCCATCTTGCACATCATTGCTGCCCTGATGTATTAGCACTATAAGGTTATACGTATCCTATTGTTTTCTTTATTGTGAACTAGGAGATCCAGCTGGGTCATCCTCAAACGACCTAATGAGTCAATCCAAAGGTGATTCCTTCACTACTGGGCTAATCAGTTTCAGGTGTCTGTTTTTTTTTTAGGACATCGTAAAACTGACTGCTTGAGCATGCACATATATGTTTCTATTTAATAGTTCCACAGCTACTGTTTTTGTATATGCAGTTGTTTTATGGCCACACAGCCCTGCTGCAGGGCTGTGGGGACCCACCTTTGTGTCTTCACTGTTTGCAGTCAAAATAAATACTCAGATTCAGTCACCTCAGCCATGCTCAGGGAGTGCCCAGCGTGCTCTCCCACTTGCACGCTAAGGAAGTGTGGGCGAGGGAGGGACTGGAAGCCCTGTGGCAGCCCAAGAAATGCCCTGCTGGTCAGGATCAAGAAATGCCCACTGAGGTCAGGATTCAGTCTGTGATAGCAGCAAGAGGAGATGTTGAGCATACCAGCCAGGCCTCTTCTGCCACCCATGCTCCATTTCCCCTGCAGCTCCACTTGCTATATTAACAAAGTTAGAGGGAACTTCACAGACCATTTCCTTCTGTATATGATCACAGACCTGGTACCAATGGATTTGCCTAATGCCTTTTTGAATCTGCTAATACCAAAGGATAGCACAGCTCCAGCTAGCAGCAGGAGAGGGCTCCTAAGAAGCCTTAGACAGAGAAAAACACCTTGTTCCGGTCTGAAGATAAGAACCAAAGTAATTTTGAGGGAAGAGGCATAGGCTTGCCCCATTTTCATCTCTGTCTTTTTGACTACATCATGTGTTCCACACCTGTCTTGCATTTGGGGATGAGACAGTGTTTGGACCAGCTCCAAATGCGATCTGTGAAGATTTACAGACTGAGGAAAAAAAATACTGGTACTGGTACAGCACTGATTTTAGATACAGACAAAATATGAATGTTTAAAAAAATCATAATGAAAACAATTACCTGGGGGAGAACATTAAGTAAAATCAAACTGAGACATACTTTACCCTACACATAACACTAATATTTTGAAGTCAGCTAAGTATCTGCTACCTAGTTAAAAGAGGAGTGTGAGCCTGCATATATCCGAAGAACATATGCATCCAGGAGAGAAAACATTACTTATCTTTCAAATAAAAGTTAACAGAAAAGGAATTCAGCAGTGGTAACATGATATGAGATGTAATTAAAAAAAAAAAAAAAAAAAAAAGTAATATTAAAAGTAATATTGCTTGGTCTCCTAAGCTACAGAAATAATTGACATATGGTAAACTCCTGGCCAGCCTTGGAAAACTCCAACTAAGTTAGAACCACAATGACTCCCATTAAACTGCCCTCTCCTGCCCTGCCATTCTCCCAGCACCTTTGGTCAACCCTTCAGGCTCCTCTCACCCCTTTTCCTGTCCCAAGGCAGGATGTGCTCCCCCAGTGTCATTCCCAATGTTTAACTACCTTTTCTGTAAGACCCAGTGGTGGAGTTCCCACAACATCTCCAGGCTATGCCACCCATTTCTTCCGCTACCCTTGCTCTCAGAAAGTGATTTCTAACATGCAACCTGCAGGTTATATCCATTAGTTTTGCCTCAGCTATTGCAAACATGGAGTTAGCATTATTTTCAACTACACAAAGCACTAGACATTACTTGGTTACCTATGGTTGTCGTGTCGCTCCAAGTCCTCATTTCTTTGTCCTAGAATAAAATTCATTTTCTATTCATCAGCCACATTTCCTGGACCCCTGATCTATCACTGTTCTCTTTATTTTTTTCCAGTCAGTCCACATCTTTCTTGAATTGTGCTACCCAAAAAAAGATACAACCTTAAAGCTGAGGTCTTATTGCTGCTAAACGAAGGAGGAATATTTCATGGGGCATGTAGGCTGTACTCCTGTTTGTACACTCCAGTATGGTGCACAAGTGTTGGCTTATGTTTGGTTTATAGTGTACCATGTGTCTCAGGTACTTCTCTACAGAACTGCTACCTAAGGTTTCTACCCGTCCTGTACATCTGCAGTCATATGGGCCTGAGTGTGACACTTGTAGCTCTTCCTGTCAAATTATATTTAGTTTTTGTTTTGTTTTGTTTTGTTTTCAAATTATGAATCTGTTTTGATGAGGGCTATTTTTTATTCCAGTCCAGCTCCCCAATGTACCTTCAAATTCTCCTAACATCATGTCATCTGGGAATTTAATAAGCATGCTCTGTTTTCTCACCCAAATTGCCATTGAAATATCGAATGGTACTGAACCTAGGACTGACTCTTGCAGGACACCTTCAATTCATCCTTTCATTTTGACAGCAAACCCTGATAACTCTCTATATTCAGTTTTCTAATTGATTTTGTGCCCAATCTACTGTAATTTCACCAATATTAGGTTTCCCTAGCTTACTTATCAAAATGTCACAAGAGACAGTGTCAAAAGCCTAACTAAAGTGAAAATATGACATCTGCTGCTTTTCCTCCATCCATAAGATCTGACACCCTCTCACAAAAGGAAATTAGATTGCTCTGACATGATTTGTTCTCGACAAATATATTTGGGCACTATTCATCTTGTTAACTCCTCTGTGCTTACACAGCATTTCATCAGTTACTTGTTCCAGAATTTTTCTGGGAGCCAAAGCAGATGACGGGATCTAAGTTCCCTGGCTCCTTTTCTCCTCCCATGCAAATGCTGACACAATACATGCCTTTCCCTGGACTTTGGTAGCTCATCTACAGCTCTCAAAGACAAACCACTGACAGCTCCAATACGACTTCAGCCACTACCTCAAGTGTCCTAAGAAGAAGTTCATCAAGACCAGCTGATTTAAAATGTTTAGGTATTTTCTATCATGTTTGAGAAAGAAAGGAAGCACAGCAAGAGTGTTCTTTAATCTGAATTATTGATCATCAAAATGCAGTTTTTACACAGAAAGGTTTCTAAGTCTGACCCAGTCTGCGATCCTGAATCAGACTGCAAGCCTGAACCCAAAGGGTGGCAAGTGCTCACAAGTTCCATCGTAATTAAGCCTGTTTAAATGACCCTGTTATGGCTCACTTTCTCAGCTCTCTTGTGACTTGAGAGATGATATTTTCCTATTTAATGTCTCTGAAAAACATGTGAGTGGTATTTGTGGTGGTAGGTCAGCTCTCTCTTGACTGTGTGAAGAATCACAGACAACAGCCTAGTGTACTTGCACTGAGTTAATACTTCACTGCCTCCAGGAAAAAAAAAATAAAAACAAATAAACAAACAACAACTCCTTTTGTTTGCTGTCCTTCTTTTCAAGTATCAGATATATCACAAGACATTTGAAGTTAATAAAAACAAGGACAATTAAACCAGGCTAAGGCCAGCAAACCAGTCATGTGCTTCTTGCTTTTACATGGCCTGATCATGTGTCGTCTCCTGCAGCTAGATAGGATGCAGCTTTATAGGTACTTCAGATCTTTCCAAGATATTCTGGCTGTGGTCAGCACAACTGTTTTGCCCTAAGATTTGTGACCATTATGAGGACATATCCACTGGCAGTCGTTGCTAGCTCTGCTCACATGGGAAAATCCCAGAGGCATTTTTCTACAGCTATTTTACTTTCCAGTTCTACTTGCATTTGGATGAAGGTCAATCAGTGGATTAACTTCTGTTCCCTTAAACCCACTGACTTCAGCCAAGCAAAGAAAGGCTAATCTTTTCTTGGACTAGCCTCTTCTTTTCACCCACTACCATCAGTTAACTGAGCTTTGTGGAAACTCGCTTCAGAACTCATCCTGCTACAATGGAAAGTCAGCCCCAAGTACCACAATGCTGTCCAACAAACCCAGCTGGCCACCTGGACATGAGGTGGGCACACCGCCTGCTTCTCAGGCAGCCCCATGTCACTCCAAAGGGGAGCTTGGTACCACTGAATGCATGAAATGGTTCCTGCCCCCAGTCCTCCCTGTGACACCAGAGGGATGGATGAAGGTGCTAGTAATCCCCCAGACCAAAGGCAACTCTAGTCTCGGTAAACCTCGAAAGAAGAAATGCTTACAGACAGCAAATGTGATCTTCCACTACTAAATGGCATGGGCTGCTTTTCTCCCCTACAAGCTGCTATTAAAAACAGCTGTATGTAGCTGTGCCTTGAGCTGAGACGGTAGAAGTAGCCCTCTCAGATTCCTACCCAGATCTTACCAAATCTTCCCAATTAGCAAGCTGAGGGTGCCTCCAGTAAGCATGCCTGCTTTTCTCCCTCTTTTTCAGACAGAGGACAAAATTGAAAGCAGTTTCAGTTTGGTAAAATATCTTCACGGATTTTGGGAAGAGAGAGTAATTTTAGAATAACAGCACCAGGGAAGCTGGAAGTCTAACTCCTCATTACTCTAATCCCCAAAGCTTTCTCAGAAATATGATTCTTGATTTTCCGTCTTCCTCTGTCTTTGATTCTTTCAAATATTTGAAATATTTCTGCAGGCAGAAATGACACCCCGTTTGCTTTCTGCCTTCCCCTGGATGAGCATCTTTTTTTTTCCTCTAAGAAAAACAAAGCACTCTCGAGTCGCAGCTCTTGACGGGCAGCAGTGCTGCATCTTTCCATCCCTGCCTGTACACGCAGCAAGCGTGGCAGCAGCTTCCACTGGTGCACAGACCTCCTCCCATCAGACTTACAACCTGTCTTAATGTTGAAAAACAGTTCAAGGTAGCACTTGAGACCAAACGTGCCATTTTCCTTGTCAAAATGAAAGCTGTAAATTTTAAGCCTAATGCTTAATGTATCCAGATATTGAACAGAGGGACTTTTATCCTCAGCTTAATGGTCTGTCTAAAATCATCAAAAAAGATTACTTAAAAATTCAAGGTCCTCAGAGGTCCCATAAAATTTCATGGAACATTTTTTCAGGTTTTTGGGGGGTGTTATGGTGTTCTTTTTTTATTTTTTTTATTTTTCCCTTCCTTCCCCCCCCCCCCCCCCCAGCTACATGCAATAGAAAAACAAGAATAGAAAGATTTTTATCTCCTTTCTCTCTCTCTCCCTCCCTCCCCCATCCCTCCCCCCCCCCCCCCCCAAACTTAAATAAAAGACTCACAGACAAAATCTGGCTATATTCAGGGGAGCCAGAGCCTTGGCTGGAGTAAATCATCCTAGCTCCGCTAGTTTGTAAGAAACAAGGATGATTTACACTGCCGGCAGATCTTGCCCTACCCGTTTCCTTTAAAAGCTGCACAGTGAAGTGCGATCTAATACTTGCAAGTACTCCTCAGAGACTCGGATTCTAAAAATCATGTCTCACTCAACCTGTCTGCTTTGTGGGTTTTGTTTATTTTGCTAACATTGGTTAGATGTCTAAGGATTTGAAAGTTCTGTTTATTTAGTTTTCAGATGTTAAATTGGGAGAATCAGCTGTATTTTTTTGCAGGAATTTTCAAAAGGGTTTGCACAAACCTACTCTCTGTTGCAATCCCGGGTGCAGAGGAATTACTGGCAAAGCATTCGTTGTCAGTGCAAACTTCCCTCCTTTGCCCCAGACAAAGCAGCCCCCCCATCCCCAGCATCGCAGCACCTTCCAGTGCCCAGCACTACCTGCCATGGGCTAAAACTAGGATTCACAACAGAAAAAGGCAAGCAGCATTTGGTAATGCTGCATTCAGAAAACTTCAGTTTTAATACATATTTACCAAAATCCCCCATACATTAAAAATGTGCATAAATGTATACTGACAAATCTTTTTCTTGCTGCTTTAGTTTGGCAGAACTGAAATCCAAATGTATTTTGAATCCATACAGCTAAAAGCTTTTGAAGTGCATCGGCATCTGTCCATACCTACAAGCTACATTGTGTAGCCTGCATTCAAACATTTGTCTGTTTGTCTGTAGCTTGCAATAAAAAGCATTATTAAAATAACAAGTGTACACGGATTATAGGCTGCATTTTGAAATGTTGGTAAACACAGTGTTTATATGTCAGACCACAATGCTTCCTGAGAAGCTGTCGGTAGGAGTCAGTTTTACAAAAACTTTCTAATTGTTTCTTTATTTCTGCTCACGCTTTTTTGTTATACTTTCTTAAAAAAAAAAAAAATAGGCACACATTACTCACATTGTGGCAGCCCCTCAGACAAAATGATTTCAAATGTAAGGCTGATGTTTGGTATACGTAAATAGCACTTGTGTGAATAAGTAGAACCCAGAAAATTCCTTGTGCAGTTATGTTTTTGCAAAAACACAACTATCAGGCAAGAACTTTACTTTTTCTCATTTTCCACAGATGAACTGAAACCTTACCACTATTTTAGAGAATTTTAGAGAACGGGGACATGTAAATCTCAAAGTTTGAGGTTATACTTCCTTTAACCAAGCACAGCAGTATGTGTACATGAAGCTTCACTGAACTGGAAAAACACACTTAGCTCCCTGCATTCAGCTGCTGTAAAACATTCCCCCTCCCAAAGTCTAAGCTATATTGATTTATATAATCTGGGGATCTGTCCCTGCCTCTGTGAAATGGTGCTGCAAACTTTACCAGGCTTACTTGCAAGATTTTTAGCACCTCCACTTTCTATTTTTGATTGGCAGGATCATATAAGCAACCTGATTTTTGTTTTAAAAACAGTCTTTCTGTCCTTTCATGTCCAAACTGCTTGCATGCTTTGCTCACTTCTCAAATCCCTAATAATTTATTCTCACTTCAGATCTAAATAAAGGGCAAAGGTTTGGAAAAGTGCCTTGTTTGTTTGTTTGTTTGTTTGGTTTTGTTGGTTTTTGTTTGTTTGTTTGTTTTTTGGTTTGGTTTTTTACTTTTTTGTTTTGTTCCCCCCTACCCCTACTTCTCCCCAAGGTAATTTTGTGTGGTTGTTTTGTTTAATGACGGATGTTATATAATAAAAAGTACATCTTCCACAGCTTTGGCTCTATGTATACCACCCAAATTATACAAATTTGAGTTTAACATTAACAGCAAATATTATATCCATTCTCTACGCTTTTCAAGAAAACACAAGACTGTGTCGTTAATGTTTACAAAGGAAAACCATCTTGTCTTTACAATAACGGTCCATCTCCAGAGGGTGTGAAATATATTTCTATAGTGCCAGCTCTCCCACCCTGGGAAATACAGTGATTGCAGGGAGGAGGCAGCTGTGCCTCTCAGAAATCCTGCAGCAGCCCCCGCCATGCATCACTCTGGACGAAGTGCCAGGCAGAGAATGGTGTGGAATTGCTACTGTCTATTACCTGTGCCTGTTCCTTTCAGTTCAGTGGAGTATTTTAAAAAAAGCTGTAATAAATGCATTCAGTAATTGTTTGAATTGCTGCTGTGCATTCTGTCATAAATGGTTTATGGATAACCATCAATTCGTTCTGCTCATCACTCTAACAAGTTCAATGTACTATTCGGAGCAAAGGATGACTATTTATTTAACAGCTTTTGGCAGGAAAATTTGTTGCGTGCCACAACTTTACAAAGAACATTAAAATCAATGACAATTTATAAACCAAAGACTTGGAATTATGCTTTGGATTCCCATAATTCATCAGAATAAAGCTGTCAGATACCTTTTATTATAAATTAATAGCATGTTGTCTACAAGCTTGGCAGTGGCAGCTGTTTGCCAGGTTAGTAGTGACATCTAGTGGGTATTTTTACCCATAGCTACTGGTTTGCTATTATTTCTCATAAGAGTTCACTGTTGCATTTTAGCTCTTGGTAGTATAGGAAATGTGTAAAGAAAATTGTACTATGTCGTGCAGAAATCGTCATCAGTTAATATTACTTAGGAATTTTAATTACTAAGAAGTAGTAGTGACCTCGGATAGTACGCTGGTACTAATATAATCTTGATATTTGGACTGTCAGGTTAGAGATTGTTTTTGTATAGACTTCTTGCCAGCTACATTAGATATCCATTACTCTTACATTGCATTTAATGGTGAATTTACTAATTTCCTACTGGAAACTTTTGCCATCTTTGTAATCCACAATTATTTACTGTGAAGATATGCATTTCTCATGTTCTATTGGTTTGGGGAAATCCAGCTTTAAACAGCAAGAGATACAGCCTTTCCACCAGACTCATTTGTAAGAATTCTTTAATCTATTGCAAGTGCTTCCCCAAAACCCATCTATCTTGAATTTCTAGTTTCAGTACCCACTTAAATTGCATACAGAGAAATAAAGGCATTATTAGATGCTGCAGGATGGTAGATTTTCTCCACCCCTCCCCTGCAAGGCAGTTACTCTTGCTTTAATGTTAATAAGAATGAAGGAGCAGTCTGTAATACATTTTTTTTTTCACATTTTTTCTCCTCTATTTCTTGTAACTACCAAATAATAATACATAGAAGTTGTAAAGAAACTGTATCTGTTTCCAGCAGCTTTGTTGGCTTACAGAGGTCCTGATGATAAAAAGAATACATGAAAGATAATGTGTGAAAATTTTTCTTTCTACTTTAAAATGTCAGGGGATATAGAGCTGATAATCTTCCAACCATGAGTGAATGGTAGCACATGTATATACAGCAGCAGTCTTTACATACTCACACACATTTTCCTATGTATTCTGATCTTATTATATTATTAAGAAGAAAAGTCCGTGTGTATTTCTCTGCTGAGAAAAATAATCGCTTGTGCAGCAATTCTCAGGCTGATGTGCCTGCCCATGGTGTGTACAGCGTAGCTCTGCCCTGGATCGTTGGATGCACCAAGGAGTAGGTGCCTAGCCGCCTACAGAGGTGCTACATGTAACCCACTGTCAGCAGTGGCTGCTTCCCACCACAGACACCTTCAAAGTCATTTTATTTCCCCTGGGAGCAATCTCTAGCTGTCAGATATAAATGGCTGGGGAGGTTCTCATTGGTATAAGGACCTGCAATGCCTGCTGTTAAAAAGCATCTGAACATTTTGGCCCGTGGCACACAGCTCCTGATCAGTGACAGTCCTCCTACTTCTGCCTCTCCAGCTACTTACACTTTCTCCAGCTGTGTGGGCTCTATCTCAGTTGTAAAGTCCTTGCACACTTCTTCCTGAGAGGGAAGTTACTGCTTGCCCTCCTGCGCAATCAGGTGGGCCAGTCCGAAGCTACATGGCAGAGCTGAGCATGCATCTCCTGAAACGAACACTGCAGCAATGGGAGCATCTTTCCTTCCCTCTTGCAAGCTGCTGTTGTTAGGTGGGCCGCCAGCAAGCTCTGCAACCCAGCCAGACTTCGCAGAAATACCTGAAGCTTCGCTCCAGGTCAATGCTCTGCAGAGGCAAAGGGTGAGAGGAAGTGCTTCCCTCGCAATCAGCCCATAGCTAGAAAGTCCAATTCAAAAGCACCTAAGATAAGTAGTAAACATCCTGCCTAACTTCAGTCATCCACAGATAGGCATCTAGTCCAAACTACCTCTTTAGGATTCCTCTGCTGTCAATGGGAAGGGATATGCATCTCCAAAAGCTGATTTATCTCACCTTCATGAGATAAAACACTGTCTGGAGGTGCTTATCTCTTTCCATTAACTACAGAGGGAATCCAGATGACTAGCTGAGACTGAATGCTAGAAAGCTGAATTAAGTCAAGTAAATCCCACCCATATAGATAGGGAGCTGCATGAGATATAACAACAGAAAGAAGGAGTACCAAGCAGCCAGAAGTCAGACAGCTGCACGACAATCATTTTGCTGCCAGCCCCCACATTTTCCCACAACTCCACCTAGGATTTCTACAGTAGGCTGTGATGACCTTTGAAAATATCAGCACTTTAATAACTAAAAATACACCATCAAAAACTAAAGCATAATACATTCTCCAACAGAGAAGCCTCTTAAGAGGAATCTACACAAAACCAAAAGTTTTTGTCTCAAGGGGCTTAGAAACGTTGCCCATTTCTGTAATTTTCTAACAAATCTAATATGGTTGCTCACCCTGATTTCTCAGCTCTTGTCATGCAACTCTTAAAGATTTTTGGGAGGGAATAAGTGGGAGTACTGGAAAAAAAAAAAAAAAAAAAAAAAAAACACTCCTCCCTCTCCTTCAGCTATCAGAAAGTTATAATAGGAAGACACTAATCCACTGTGCTAACAGCAACAGCTCAAGTTCAAAGGCCAAATAAGGAAAACTACATGCTCATTATTTTAACAAATTTCATAACTGGTAACGCAATCTTTTTGCACCAGCACAGCCGATTTATAATTTTTCTCATGCAATGTTCTGCAAACAGTTTTATGGATCCAGGAGGCCCTTTGCCAGGCAGTGGGGTGGGGTATAATATCTGACATGGATTATAATTTCTAATTTATCACTCATCATAATGTTACTCTCAAAGGAAGAGTACCTGCTCTAACCTCCAAGATCTGTCTACAGCTACTCACCCACTGCCAAAAATCATCCCCAACAACCACAACCCACCTCCTTTGCACTGCTTTCATCACCAATCTGTGAAAAGATATTATGCCGAAGCCTACACCTGCCCTATAAAGTTTTGAGAAATCTCTCTGATGACTTTCTTGATTCTTCAGAGCTCATCATGCCCCTCACTGGAGCACTAACTCCTAAGCCCACTTAGCCCAATGCCCAGCACACCAGGCTGTCCCCAGGGCATTACAGGGATAGAGGGCCCTGGTCACAGGCCAGGCAGGGCTGGTGGGGCTGCTCATGTTCAAGTGGCTCGCAGCTCAGTCCTCTACCCCCACTGGCCTTTTTGAGCAAAAGTGTGGGGGTACATGTACTTACGGTTTGTGAGAGTCCAGTTTCTAGCCTTAATAATATAAAACTAAAATCATGAACAGAGATACTCAAAGAGATTGAAGTTGGGCAGAATGACTATAACCTGCCATAAAGAGCAAGGCAACCCATGGGATTAGCATATGTCCTCAGTGTACACATATTTCTGAGACAGACTATCATGGCATGTCATAGCAATAGATTTAGTAGATCTGGGGAAAGGCATTCCCCCCCTCCCCCCCTCCCAGTTTTTGCTACCCGAGGTATAGCTTAGTGGCTTCTCGGCCACAGCCATCCTTACAAGCTCTTCAGAAGGCTTAGGGGTGCTGAATTCATGAGTGATGGGTGACTTCTGTCAAACTATTTATACCCTCTGTCAGGTATGCAGATTAATGTCAGGGTCTCTGCAATGGCAGAATTGACACAGGAGGGGGCTGGAAGAAAAACTACAGAACAACTGCAACCTGCACCTTCGCTGCTCACTTTCCCCAGTGCTTCCACACACACTACTCCCTTCTGGCCTGTTACAATTAAATTGCTGCATAAGATTTTAAAAAATAAAAGTAATAATTAAAACACCTGTCAGAATTCTTACATCCACTCTGAATGGTCACTCAGGCTCCGTAGGTCAATGGTGTAACAAAAACAGAAAGTTACACACACGGAATAACCTCCAGTTGGCTAGAGCACAGCTGCAGAAATCTGTGATCTGTCCCTCACTTTGGCTTGTGCTACCATTTCCTTCTTAATTTTCAACTTGAAATGATGTGCTTTGCTCCCAAATCTGAATTTTGGCGTGGGATTCTGACTTATCCTAGAAAGCTTTTGGTAGCTTATTTTCTCCAGACTTCTGACCAGCTTGGGCAGCCTAACTGTTCTCCTCCAGCTCACCCAAGCCAAAGTCCTCTCAGTGAGTCACATCTGCAAGCCCCACGCAGGGCTGAGCAACATGTTTGGTTTGGTGTGGCAAAGCACCCAGACAGTAGAACCAAAAGAAAACACTGCGCACTTCCGCAGCATCCAGTGCCACCACAAGCATTACCAAGGCCCAGACGTTAAGAACAGCATGCGTAAGCAAGGCCTCGCACTTTATGCCACCCATCACTTGCAAGCAAGGATGGACAGATGCAGTCTGTTAGGGGCAGGGCTACACAACAACTGTCACATGGAGATTTTCTGGATCTGCTACTGATATACCTTGTTCTTGCACTCCCACAGCAGCACCCTGCAATGGCTGAACCGCAGTGAGAGCCAAGCAGAAAGCTTCCTGCTTTCCCAAATATAAAAGCATCTGAAAGCCTAGCAGAGCGTATTCCAAGCATCTGCTCTCTTCCGGACATCAACACAAAAATATCGCAAACCTTCATGTCTTATTAGACTGAGATTTGCTCTTTTTCTGATGCAAATAGGGCTAGTGTTATTGTACCACAATGAAAAAAAAAATATTGTACCACAAAAAAAAAAGGCTTCAAAAGGACTTTTTGGTGTGAGGGTCCCACCACTTTTTTAACAGAAAATGGCTGTTTGAAACAGACAGTATACTATCCCCAGTGGAGTCAGTAGAAGACATAAGCAGTGACAAGCTCTGGAAAGCACATCACCAACTAGGCAGAAACAGATTATGTAAAGCCAGGTTCCCTAAAACCTGGTTTGCATCCACTTTTGCTTCCAAGTCGCTGTGTATTAAGCAGGTCATAAAAGCATGCTGGGAAGCCGTTTGAATTCCTCAAATGAGAGGTGCCAAAAGCTCCCTCCAAGCTCAGAACTAGAGCTAGTCAGAAAACAGGAAATGTTTTGCATAACATTTTTGCAAGCCAGGAAGCTGAACATTATCCATTATTAAGACTAATATGAAACAAGTTTTTGAGCTGTAAGACAAGCACATTTTATGTACAGTACCACACCTTTAGGCTCAGGCCAAGAAAGGTGAGTTAAGTACTGACTACAACTAGTTCCAGCTATAATAATTTTTTTTTAGTCCACTCTAGTCCTGTCATTGGTAATGGAATTTTTCCTGGATCCCCGAGTAATCAGAAAGCATGAGCTTCCTTTGTTATTGCCATCTAAAGAAAGCTGAAAGGGCACAAAGATGGGGCTTGCAAAGCCTCACCCACAGAACTTTGCTCATGGCTTCTGTACAGCAGCTCCATCATCTTAATGTGCTCTTCAGTCCTTCAGATTTCCCAGAACAATTTTACATAGAAATACACTATGGAAGGGATAATGACATCACTAACACACTAAAAACTTTATTAAGCTAAATATGATATATGATGCTGCTCATATTCTTACAACTCACACTAAGGACAGAACTTCCAGCCCCCCAAATTGTCTCATCTGCAAGGAAAATAGCAAGAGAATATCTATAAGCCACTCTGAAAAGAGTCTTACTTAATAGATAATGCCTTTTACTTATTCTTCCAACCACACAGAGGAAAAGGCTTGGTTACATGTAAATACAGATAGAAATGGTGTTTGAGGTGAAGGAGAAAATGAACCAACTGTAGCAGATTGAGAGAAATGTATATGGGATGTCTACAATTAGCTTTTTATTCTCATAATTTAGAGCCCTCATTACAGATCGGACAGCATAAACTTCCAAGATTCATTCTGAGTTATTGAAAATATAGTAAAATGTGGCCTAAATGCCTACTTCCAGGGGCCTCAGTACAGAGAAATATTAGCAAAGCAACCTGATAATTGGTTTCCTTTTCTTGTTGGAACTCTTCAGCTGGAGTATAAAGATGCAGCAACATGGAAAAACAAAAAGTGAGTCAGAAAAAAAAGATACCAAGTAAAACAATATATTAACCACCCCATAGGTTGGTTAGCTAGGTTAAATACACAGGAAAAGGTCTGAGATTTGGTTACATATGTGCTGAATAAATAGAAAACAGGTCTCCAAATAACCAATGCTTAAAATTCTTTGAAAGAGCATAAAGATGTTTCAACTCTCTAAAAAAGAGTTTCAGTAAAAAATATATTGATTTTAATTATAAGGAAAGTACATCAGAAGGTAAAACTCCATAACTGGTGCATGCTTCATATTTAGACATTGAAACCTTTGTATAAATTTGTATACAAATAAACATTTGGAGAATACTGGGTGGATTACAAGTCTGAAGTCTACAGAACATGAAATCATCACAGAGACACTAAAACTAAGACACAGTAGTCATCAGCAAAACTCAGAAGGGTGTGGGCATCCACACGTTCTGTGCTTGTCCTCTACATTGTGTTGTTTCTCATAAATATAAATATTTTAAAATAATCACACTTCAACAGAGAATGTGTTTGGGCATAGTTTGCAAAAAGATGTGAGGGATGGCCTTATCTTGTAAAGCAAAATAGGGAGGAAAAAAGCAATAGCTGCACATCTACATTAACATATGGGCTTGAGAAGATTAGTTACAAGACAGGAATTCAATCCCATAAACATGGAAAAATAATTCTAACAAAAGGAGCTGAACAACTGCAACCAGAAACAAAAAAGTAATATTGACACTAAGAATGAGAATCAGTTAAGCTAGCAGCGAGATATTGTTTACCCAAGGACAAAATCTCTTCATCAGATCAAGTATGCAAATATCAAAATCAGAAATGATGGAACAATTTCAGGTATAGAAACCTGTCTGTCTTCATTGTCCCCAGATGCTGGATCTGTGCTGCACTCTCACTGGGAAAAACATGCTGGAAAAAACAGGGGATGGTTTAGCTGGCAAGTGGGATGGTTTTGGCCTGCTACTTTCAAATATCCACTACTGCTCTTGACCTTAATTGTCAAGCAGGTAAGAGTGTGGTCTATCCAAGTGCAATAGACGAGAAGGAGTATCTTCAACAGAGTTCAGATTTCCAAATTCTGGTTGACAAATTTCTATTTTAATGACCAAAAAAGCGTGAAAGAAATGTGAAAAATTAAAGTGTTTAGTAACATATGAGCTACTTATACAGACTTGTAGCTGTGGATATAAACATCTCAAAGAAAATATTGTCAGACAAGCACACAGAAAGAACAAAATCTGATTCTAAAGTAGTCAGTGGCAGAACTCCCATTGACTTCACTGGAGTCAAGATTAGCACTATGTTATGCTTTCCTTCTCTCTGTTTCAGGAAGATAAAAAGGACTTGTCCTTAGACTTCTCTGCCCCTGTTTCATTGCCTATAACACTGCAAATATCTTCCCTGGTCATTGGAGGGCATCCTTATGAAGACAGGGCTTGGACCACTCAGTTACCTGCCACCTCTCTTCCATCTCTGGTCCCCTGTTCTCCTCTCTTCTGAGCTAGCACTGCAGCTGACATATAGGAAAACAGGATGCATGGCAGGCAGGCAGGCAACTTATATATGGGCTCCTCCATGCAGCAGAACTGCAATAGTTAGCAGGTCAGACTAGGATGGAGAGATTTCCCATATAAAATACCTACAGTCAGAAAATACCACCCTTCCCAGAGACAGATCAGCTTTGCTTACTAAATGAAAAGATAAAGAGTCACAATAGATAAGGTTCTCCAATTCTGCACAGCAAAGAAATTGGATTTTTTGCAAGAAAACTGCATCGTTCATCCCTTCTGCCAGTTGCACTTAGAATACCATTCACTGAAGAGTACAAGCAGGAACCACTGACCTTAGTATAACTAAACAGTATGATATCTCATATAAAATGTACAGATGCTATTTAAGTCTAACTCTCCTGAGCTTCCCCATGATACACATAAAAACATGACAATAGCTTTTCAAGTTATAAAGTGTTTAGATGTTACTGAAAAAGGCGATCACTTTCTGATCTCTTCAAAAAAGTGTGGAGAAGATGTTTGATTATCTGCATAAGTCTGGCATATTTTTCCTGAGCTATGAAAGGATTAAACTTCCCTATTCTCCTGAAGTCTTTTTTTTTTTAAAATAGCATCTTAAAGATTTTTGCATGTCCTTTCCTCCTTCTGCTTTGTAAGAGAACATAAGCATCCCAGGATCACTGAATTTAGAACACGTGAATTATAGAGGATCTTTAAGTCTTCACAGCAGCTGTTTTTCAAGCATTGTTCTTAAATCATAAAAGATAGAATAAAATGAAAAAAAAAAAATCTGAGCTCCAGGAAGAAAGTGTATTTGATCCTGCAGGACACATTTCAAAAAAGCACTCAAGAATCTTCTTAATTAATTGGGATTACTCATTGCTGCAAAAGAAGGCATCTGCCTAAGCACTTAGATGGGCTAGGTTGGAGTCCTGGAGCTCTGTAATCCTGACATCTTCCACTCCTGCTGGTCCTCATCTTGTAGGAAGCACTGCTGCAGCATTGTATCAGCAACATAGATTTTTTTTATTATTATTATAAGAACTGAAATGAAAGAGGTTTCTTCTCTCACATTCAGAAACAGCAGAGCACATGCAGTGCCAAGAACTCCATCCAGCTGTTGCACTCATCTGTGTCCAGACAGTAGGTCCAGGAACCACTGCCATGCCAGGGAGGACAAGGCACACCAGCTACAAGCCCTCCTTACACCTCCTGGTTTCCTCTTTGGAGGGTGAGCACATGCAGGGTTTGTGCCTTTCTGTACCCTTCTGGAGCCGACAGCAATCAGTGTCTCCATTCTGTCCCACTCTGCGAGCCACTGGGAGTTGTTCACAGTCCTTTGTCTGCACAGCTCAGTGCACTGTGGAACTGCAGGTAGATGTGACGGGGCCTCGATGGGCTGCTGTTCTGCATGCCATCATCACCTGTGCTTCCAGAGTCTGTGCCTGCTGGTGCTCACCAAGCCCAGATATTGCCAACCCCACCTTAGCCTTTCCATTACAATTTACTGTACTACCTTAGCTTGGATTTCTGGTGCAATGAAGAACCAATACCATGCCCCTCTGCATCACTGTCACCTGGCTGGCACCACAACACAGCACTCTGACAGAGCAGGGGGGCTGCCAGGGAAGGGGACAAAGAGAGAAAACCCAGACTAACTTACCTCTGCCTTGGTAAAAGACAAACTGAGGAAGACTAAGTGCTGATATTTAGAGGCTAAAGGGCAGAAGACACTGTAGCCTGGCAGAGTCTACCTGCTACATTGCCTGCACACAGCCACCTCAACATACCTGCAGCAACAGAGAGCCTTCTCTAACCCAGATAAGCCCTATTTACCTTACTTGTATCTCTATATCTGACAGTTCTGCTATTGGAATAAGTGACTGTTTTTCTTATCAAATTGAAAGAAGGAGCTTCTCTCCCGTAAGGAAGTGTTGATAAGCTTGAATGTCCCAAATTTGCAGAGCAGAAAACTATCCAAAGCATACAAATGGGTATGCATGACCGCTAGCAATAGCAGGGATAGCCTTACAGCACCAAAGATGCGTATCACTCTGTGTTGTACCTCTGTCTTCCTCTTTCCTGTTTTCATAAGTGCTAAGAGTTTAGCTTTAGTAGTTCATTTCCAGCTTGTGAGGGAGGATATGTGAAATGGGCTCCCCTCCCATTACAGTGAATGTAGAGGAAAAGGAGGGGTTTTACTGCCTTTTTTATTCCTCCTTTGTCCTATAAATGCAGTATGACATTTGTTGGCCTGTTATCATTGACAGTCAAAATCCCAGGGGTCCTGAAAGCAACTTGGGGAACATTAGCACTGAGAACAGGTCAGGGGGGCTTCCTGGAGCACAGACTCGGAGAGCGCCGGCTGTTCTGTATGCATCTACATTTAGCCTTTTTGCTCGACTTGTGATCTCAAATTCTGGGAGCCGATACATAATAAACCAAAGCAGCTGGAGAAAGCTCTTTCTGGATTATGCCCAAGTGGAGCAGTTGCATGAAGGATTTCAGCAGCTTCCAAGGAAGAAGTTCAAAGACATCAAGGCGTGTGACAACTCTGGCAAGCTGCTGCAGTCTCTTTAGTGGAAAATTATGTTGAATATGAACTGTCGGAAAAAGCGTCTCTTTCTCTCACATACAGAAGACAATACAATTTATATCAGTGAGTTTATCACACAATTCCCTCATCAGAGAAGCAGCAGCTTCCCCTTACAATATCTTAATTTATCCCATTTCTAGTTATAAGAACTAATCACTTATGTTTATAAAACAACATGAAGAATCTTTACACAAGTTGGGTGCAAATAAGCGTAATCAGGCAGAGCTCCACTGTAGTCAGGGTTACTACACCAATGTGCAAGTACTTGCTGCTTACAAAGAAAGAGTATGTTCAGAAGCCCACACTGGAAATGCCATACACAAATGGGATCAAATTCTTTTCAGCTACACAGCTGGATAGCAGATAAAATTCACTGACAGCACCACAATGTCTATGACCAAAAGTGACGTATCACGGACAGAATTTGGCCCATATATTTGTGCGTGCATCATTAAGAAAACATATATATAGCCAAAGGATTTAAGAGAAATTCTTTAAACAGAAGTCATAATGAAGGAAGCTTGTAGCATCACCAAATCAAGGAAGCCAAATCTTTAGCAGATGCAAGATTTTGCAGGTTCACTGCAAACCATGTAGCTGTGTTAATTTATATCAGTTGAAGATCCAGTTATCAATCTGAATAGCCACCTCAGCAGAGGTAAGATATACAAAGGAACTTTCCTCAGTGTTTTATGCACTAATTACTTCTCGCAGTATCCCTAAGGCAACCAAATCACTCCTTACATTTCCAGTGGTATTTCAGCATTGAATATAAAAGGAAGATGTTACCCGGCCTGAAAAAGTTAGAATGTGTGTGTGTGTGTATTTACATGTATTCCTCTCCATTAATCAAGAAGAGTATTTCTGGACTTTTAAACTACACTTCCAGCATCTGGCCCTCAGCCAGCTCACCTGCTCTTCCCTAAAGCCCCATCCTCTTCATCACGAGGTGATGCTCCGAGGAGAGCGCTACAGGAATCCCTTCAATCTCCTGTTGCGAATACTTTATCTGGACTGCCAGTAGAGCTCTTATCTCCTAAAATAGATTGTGTTTTTAGGATGTGGATCCTGAAATCTCAGAGGGGAAAAAAAAAAAAAATACACTTTACTTTCCCCTGCCTGTCTTTCAAGGAACAATGATGGTCCATGGCAGCATCCCATCTCAGAGGAGGCTCCTCCTCAGCATCTCCAAGGCAGCCCAGCTCTGCCCCAGCTTTCTTCTCACTCCCACCCTGCAAACAATCCTTGCACATGCAAAGACCAACCATGTTTTCCTGGGCAAAATTCCATCTTTTACAAGCCATTTTCCCTGCTATTGTTAAATGTCAAAACATTTTCTTTTTTTTTTTTTTTTGACTTTAGTGGGCTTCCCCCCCTCCCATTTCTAAGCTAAAGTATAGCCACTGGAACTGAGAAAGATCAGGTTTCTTTAAATGAAATGCTGGATGCCTGCAAGACATCATATTCTTACAGAAAATAAAAATACCACATGGAGCAGATAGACCAACCATACTAGGAATTCATGAACAAGCTCTTAAAAACACACATCCAGACCTAACTTTGTATTACCTGCATAACAAATGTTATAATTCTAACTTCAACTGGTCATAACCAAAAAGAGACCAATGTAGAATAGTATTGTACAATGCTGTGTTAATGGTTCAGTCACACAGTAACATCCTACATGTGTCTTACTGCATTCCCAATGATCCAACTGCATAAACCCATAAAAAGGTTATGGGATTCCTTATTCAATAGAAATAATTAAGCTTACCTTTCCAATTTTGTTCATTAGAGAGAATGGTTTACTAACTTGGCATTTAAAGAATAAATATCCATTCTGCCTGGTCATATCACCATCCTAAGACAACAAATGTAATTAACAGTACTAAGTTTTTTTCCTAGAAGTATTCACCCACTATCACAGTTTGGGTGCCTCAAATAGTTACTGAATAAAAACAAAAGCACATCTGAAGCATACCAATAACAAACTACAGCAGAAAATAATTAAAGCCAGAGCATGTCATGCTTTGGTCTCTAAAATAATAATAGTAATATTATTAATACATAGTGTTTAAATGGCACTTAACACACAAATATCAAAGAACTTTATAAAAGCAGGAATCATTATCTCATTTACCTATGCAGAAACAGAGACAGTATGTAGGTAGCAAAATCATGGCTTAACCATAGGAAAAATAATCTCATGACTCCAGTCCTTATTGTTGGGGGAAGGATTCGAATAACACCACAGTATTTCAGGTGCACACACAGTAGTATCGGTGAATCCACACATGGCATGTTTCCCACTTTTTGGTCTCTGCCACATAAATCTTGTAGTAAGGACCTGATTCTGGAAGATGACCTTTTATACTTCACCACTCCCTATCTACAAGCACTAGAGCTGCTGCACCTTCTGGCTTACGGGCTGCTACAAAATATAGCATACCCCAAAGCATCACCCAAATAAATGAGAGATTACATCAGCTGAGCTTTAACTGACTAATCTGAGATGGAAAACAAAGGAGTTCAGTTAAGTGTTGGTTACTTCATACTTCTTGGACCACAATTGGGCCAGAGAGTGAAAAAAAAACTTATATATCCTTAGACATGGAGGAAATCAAATACTTTGGGGTGGGGATACATAATGAGCAAAGTCATTGGTGTCTTATGCCAACAGTCTGTTACAAAACACAATAGATACTTAAGGCAGTAGCTATGGAGCATGGGGAACACCATCCTTTTACAGTCATAGATATTAGCTCTCTATTAGTTTATTCAGGTAAGATAGGAGTACTCAGAGAAGTAGATTTTTCCCCACTTCAAGCAAAACAACCTTTTCCTTTTGGGAAGGAACATGTTGAATGAAAAAGAATGTCACTTCTTCATAGGCTTTCAACACCTCCCATAAAATCCTTGGACAAATTGATGAAGTACAGGCTACATAGACAGCAAGGTTGACTGAAAACTGGCAAGACTTCTGGGATCAAAGGGCCACAGTTAACAATGCAAAGTCCAGGTGGAGCCCAGTCACTAGTTCTATAGCCCTGGGGTTTATCCTCTTCACTAATTACCTGGATGATAGAGCACACTACTCTGAGCAAGTTTGCAGTTGGTACAGAACTGGGAGGAGTGCCTGACAGACCAGCTGGCTGCGCTGTTATTCAAAGTGACCTCAAGAGGCAAGAGAAATGGGCAGAGAGAAAGCCCATGAAGTCCAACAACAGGAAATGAAATGTCCTCCCACAGCTGTGGAGGAATAACCCCATGCACCAGAACAGTGTAGCGATTAACTGTCTGGAAAGCCACTCTGCAGAAAAAGACTTGGGGCCCCAATGGACCACAAGTTTACCGAGAGCTAGCAGTGCACCTTTGCAAGAAGGCCAGAATCATCCTGTGCTGCATCAACAAAAGTGTTGCCAACAGGTTGAAGAAGGTGATCCTTCCCCTCTGCTCAGTGCTGGCGAGGCCACATCTGAAGCACTGTGTTCAGTTCTGTGCTCCCAAGAACAGAAGACGTATGGACTTATACATGCAAGTCCAGCAAAGGGCTGTAAAGATGATTAAGGGATTGGAGCATTTCTCTTATGGAAGGAGACAGAGCTGGGACTGTTCACCCTGGAGAATAGGAGACTGGGGGGACTGAGGCAGGTCTGATTGGTGTGTATACATACCTGATGAGGGGAGTAAAGAAAACAGAGCCAGACTCTTCTTAGCAGTAGCCAGTGAAAAGGCAAGAGGCAATGGGCACATAGTGAAATACAAGACATTCCATTTAAAAAATAAGGGGTTCTTAAGTTGTTTTCTAGTGTGGGGATGATAAAGCACTGGAAGAGATTTCCAGAGAGGCTGTAGAGCCTCTATACTTGGATCAAAATCTGACTGGACAAAGACCCAACCAACCTGTTTTAGCTGGCTTTGCTTGGAGTAGGGGGGTTAGACTAGAAAGAGATTTGAGGTCCCTTCCAATCTGAACCATTCTGTGATTTATGGTATTCCTAAATCCCACAGATATTTGATACTGTTTTCCCTCTATTGCCTCCCCAAAGTGGCAATGAATTATTTGTCAGAACATGCCAATGCACGAGCAGCTCCCTCCACCAGCAAGCTTTACCTCAAGTTATAAAGAAAACTGAAGGTCAACAGAACCTAATTGCTCACTTTTTTTTTTTTTTTCCAGTTTCAAAATAAACCCTCTTGATAGCAAGTGTTGCAACAGCATTACTTGCTTTGTTCTCTAAAAGGTGGTAATGACTATAAAGTTCAAATAGCTTTCTTCACAGTTGAAAGGGTGTTGGACTTAGTCCTGAAGGCTGGATTCAGGAAGTGCCATTGATACAATGAGGGTTAATTACTAGCTTTCTGCATGGGTTGTGATGACAAGTGGCCTCCACTCCCTTTAAACAGACTCAGCTTCTTAAACATACCAATCAGATGGAATATGGCCATGTCCCAGTGTTTACAATGTCAATCCAGAATTTACAAGTGAGTAATTAGTAGTGAACCTGCTATTTTGAAGGCAGGAAAAAATATAGTGTTTCTCCTGTAACAGACAAAAAAAAAAAAAAAATCAGAAGTTCCCGAGCACTGGTCAAGACTTTCAATTGGGCACTAGCTTGAAATAACATGGAGAATACTCCAAAAGAAAGAAAAACAAGTTTTCATCTTCCACTATTGGAACAAAGTAATTCACAGCAGTGTCTTGAAGGGCGCAGGTCCTTTCTGCCAGGCTGCTTCTGTGTTTCTAGCTGGAGCATGGAGGGGTCCCATCTATTCTTCCCCTCAGCCTCACTTCCCACTTTGTGCCAGGAAGGTGACCTGAGTTCTTCTCCACCACCCCCACCACCCCAAACCATGAGTCAATGGTAGCCAGGACACCCAGAGTAGTGAGGCTCTGGAAAGGAGAACAAAATGCCATGCCATTTCTGTTTCCAGTTACCTTAGCCTGCCCACTACTGATTCATTTGATAAGAATATGTTTTTCGTCTCATTGACTAACCACTGTCACATAACCCACACTTTATGTAGTGTCAGCGGAGAAAAAAAAATGATTTTCCTGGCAACACAGCTCAATGCTTTGCAGAGATACCAGCATCAATTCCCAACAACTTGCTCTCCATCAAGAGCAGCATGCTCATGGCAGAACGGCGTGCTTCTAAGTCCACAAACTCTGATAATGAGCACACATTTCTTTCAGTGCCTCAGCAAGGAACTCTGGGCAGTACCATATATACTTTTGCAGATGCAGATACCTCAGTGCTTTAAAACCTTCTCCCTGTAGGCATAACATTATCTTCAAGATTATTGCAAAAATAGGTTCATTTTCCTCTCATTTAAAAAGAGGTGAGCAAGAGGCAGAGCCCTGTTTCTACATCCATCATTTATTTTAAAACATGAGTTTGCTATTCTGTAAAGCAGGTCTAAAAAAATGGGCTAGGTCCCTATATCAAAATAGCACCATAGACATCAGTACTTACCCTCGATGACATGTTTAAAAGAAAGCAGTGTTTTCAATGAAAAGGAGGAATACAAGACAGTAACTGCATTGTTTTTAAATATCTTGAACTGAATTAAAGGCTACGGGCATGTCTGTCTTCTGTAGGCACAATTTTGTGTGGAAATAAAGAATGGTTTATTTGGAAGAAAAGTTTAATAGAAAATGTCTTTTCTTCTTGACAAATTATGTGCCACAAGCATTTTTTTTAATGGTTCATCCACTAAAGTAAGAATTTATGGCAGTTTAATTCCCTGAGTTAAAGGGGAGAAAAATGTAAATGATGCTGCAAAGGTAACTGGGCTACCAAGAAGCAGATGGCTTTAATTACCTATTTACAGGATTGTTTATACTGGGAATTTGAAAGAGACACACAGCTTAGAAACAATACTCATTGTGGGAACTCCCTGTACATTTTAATTAAGCCAGATTTTAAATGGGAATAAAAGGAGATTATTGAATGTTACCCAAAGTCAAATTGACACTTCAAAATCATATGTGCCTTGCACACAAAGATTTAGTTATACCAGATGCATACAAAGATACACAAATCTGTGCACGCTGAGTCTCATCCCTATTTTTGCTCCTCTTGTTTCCTGCTGTTCCAGCCCTGCAAAGAGGCCACAGCTGCATATGGCAGCATTACCACATGAAAAAGTCTGGTTCACTGGGTTGAATTTGTGTCTGGATGTCAGTGCGGTTCTGTCAGGGGTGGACTCAACTCCCAACACTGATCTTCAGCTCCCTGAGCTTGATCTCGCTTTCCCAGGGAAACCTTTCTCAGTGGCAGAGCTTGAAGTGAGAAAGCCCAGCCAGCCTCCACCAGGTGCTGAGTGCTACCTTGGGGAGCAGCTAAGGGGGGACCTGAGCCCACCCATCGGCTTGCCGCTCCCAGCATGGGAGGACCAGTTCCCACCCACAGCACTACCTGCCTTTATTCCTCACTCCCAGTTGTTGCTCATCTCCTGTTACTTCTGTAGTTCCTCAGGGCCCTTCCACAAGATGGCACAAAGCATCAATAGAAAAAAAAAAATGCTTTTGGCCAGGTACAGCAGAAGGAGAGGGCGGCCTCAAGCACTGCGGCCTGCCTCTAGCCAACACAAACAGACTGAATTGTTTTGCAAAGACTGGGCTGAGGCTGGGTTTCAACAAGTGCAAAGCCCTCTGAGGATCGCCCAATGTGATGATTAAAGTATGCTTTTGGTCAGTTTTCATCCCCTTCAATCCTTTCCATGAGCTTTTATGGTCCAAACATGGGCACACTCAGCAGCAAAGTTTACAGAAGCTAACCAAACTAAATGAGAATGTCAGCCTTATGCTTACTGAGACACAAGAGAAAGGTGTTTGCATACAGCACTTCAGCCTACACCACCTCTTCCACCTATTTACTAGATCAGTCTAAAATTGCACTTTAATTTCAACTGGTTAATGGATGCCAGGCATTATCTACAACTCAGGGCAACAATGAACACTTTTTTTTTAATAATCAAGATCAAACATAAGTAGCATAAACTCACTAATAAATCAAGTGAGAAAATTATATCTGCAAAGAAAATATGCATAAGGAAGGGCTATTCAGCTTCAGTGACTCAGTACAAACAAACCCCTGGGGCAAAGAATAATTACAGCATACACTCTACAAATTAATAGAGTAACCATATCAAGCCAAAATTCAAATGTATGGCAACTCTGAGGTTCTCCCAAGTCAGAGAGAGAAGCCACGTAGAAACATTTTGCATATGAGACAAATCAAGAAGAGCAGGACAACTCTTGCTTCACCTCTCCTGGAAAAACGAAGATATACATTACTTCATAAAGAAAAAGCCTCAGCAAAGATATACTATTACAGAGAGGAACAGCTACCAGGAATTGCCCTGGCAGTTTGTGGGATAACAGCATGCCCCCCGGGAATTACGCCTGACATGAAAAGGTTGTCTCAGTCCATTACACCGGTGCAACACCAGAAATGGGGGATGATTTCACGAGTTTGAACTGAAATTTTTCTTTTCTCAAACTGTTGCATATGCTCAAAAGCCATTATGTAAAAAGTCAGTCACTTCTTATTCAGCTGAGACCACAGCCAGTAAGTTCATTGATACTGAGTTTTTTCTGCTCTTGCAAACACTTTGGACATTTCTATATCTCTTCTCTTGACCTGAGACTGTGAAGTCTTTGGGACTGAGACCACATTTGTTTCCTAAGTGTGTACACTGCAAGGGGCTGACTAATCACAGATGAGGCTGTTACAAACTACACGCATGTTCCTGCAAGGCAGCATTTTCAGGTTAGATAGCAATACTGATTCAGAAGAGATATTTTCAAATCAAAAATAAATTAAAAATAATTTAAATTAATTTAAAATAAAAATAAAAAACAAAATCCATACATAAAAGAAAACAAAAAAAAAAAGAGAGAGAAACAGATTTAACAAGCATTCAAAGTTTAGCCTCATTTTTTTATTTCTGTTGCTAGTGAAAGCCACTGCAGCAAAGGGATCTCACTTTTCCTTTCTCCTGTAAAATTTCACTCAATGATCCAGATTCCTCGCATTGATATGAAGGACTGCAGAAGGTGCAGGGCCACATATCGAGTCCATATTATGTTGTTAAAAAAAAAAAAAAAAGACAGAATTTCATGGAAAAACATCAAACTGCTACAGCATGTGCCAGCTGGGAACCTACTCTTTATGAATAAAAAAAAAAAAATGGTCTAAAAGAAGATAGTGGCAGAACTCCCACTGCATTCACCAGGACTGGGTTCTGTCCTTGAGAGTCTCTTTTGTTTCTAATCTATGACAGTTTCCAAGGCTTATATTTACTTATATTTATCTTACACCTAGATTCCAGGTACACTTTTACCTTCTTATTCTATTTGTAGACATTAGCTTTGTATTATTTTTTTAATACTTTTTTTTTTTTTTTTTTTTTTTATCACCCCTGCTGTTACGCTTTTTTGGCATACCGACTGCAGCCTTCTGGACTATGCTAATCTCTGACAAGACTGAGACACAGACCTAACTAAAATTGTCTAGTACAGCCAACACCATGCTTAAAATAGTTTCACATTTTTTTAATCTATTTTTACTGGCTAGGGCAGGATTTAATCTTTCAATCATAAGGTTGTGCCTTAGATTTTATTTTAAAATGTGTTAGAAACTTTTTAAATATATGTTTTACTATGTGTATCTTCTGGTGTGGGTTAGATAACTTCAAACCCATATAAAATTAGGAGACATGAGTTAGTCTTTGGCAAGCAGAAATATCACATAACTTGCCTTTTCCAGAAGAGTGTCTTTTACAGAAAGCCTGATTATAGTCACGCCAATGTAAAACGACACCTGTGCATTTTCAATGCAGTCACCTTGCCTCTACATGACAATTGATTTTTTAATTTCTCTCTCCTCCACCCCCAATATCCAGTTGCTCAAAATACCATATTTTTTCAGCTTTATGCAGACAGGAAAAAAAAATCCAATAGTTATTAAAAAATGAAATTGCTCAAAAGTTTGCTTTATTTTCTGTTTGCTTTATACACAGCTATGGCAAGGGGAAAGAGCAAGAGACCTGCAGGAATCCCTCAACTGCCATTAGTCAATTTTAGCCCCCCTCAAAAAAAAAAAAAAAAAATATATATATATATATATTGCTATCAGAAGGCAGAGACAGCAACAGGAATTATTCCACCCGACACCTTTCCCCTTGCTTATAAGCCTAGGTTCATTCCTTCTCTCTAGTCATCTATATACTTTGTGTTTGCTTTTGTCTCTTGGCCATTAAGCATAAAAAATATTTAAAATTTCTACTGAAGTTTGTCCTTGAATTTTAATTTTTAAAGCTTCTACTCCTTATAAAAAGCCTTTTGAGCCAAACTCAGGATGGGACTGGGATGGAGGCCAAAAGAGACCAAAGTACCTGCGCCTGGTACCACATTATAAGAGATGTGCTATGGGGTAATAACAGCAGCAGGACTGGATAAACAGAAAACTTACAGCATCCCATATAACAAGGGAAAAAGGAAAAAAAATTGTTGCTTATATGGATGCTTATATGGATGCTAATATGTTGCTACTGACAGATTACTAGGATGGTGGGAGTGTTCTGTAGTACTGGCCTCCCAGAAGGGAATCAAGACCTACATTGCAAGTAACTGAGATAAGAAAATTGGAGAACAGCTTAAGCATTCCTTGGGGCACTGTGGCAGTGGGCAGGGGCAAGCAAGGCCCCAGAAACAGTGACCTGGCCCATCCCGCACCTCCTGCTGTTGCACAGCCCTTCCCCATGGCCCCCCCAGCCATGCACAGGCAGCTTGTTTCACACACTCAAAGCAACAAAAGAGCATTTTTACTGGCACCCCACTCCACCTATGTCACAGAGGCTGGGGAGCCAGAAAACTTGGCCATCATGCCCAGTGCCGTCAATGAAACAACTTTGCTGGGGCTCGATTCCCTTTGTCACAGATCTCAAGGTAAGAAATAGCATTGTAGCAGGATGTCACACCATCTTAGCCCTTGGATTAAAGGGTCCACTTCCAGAAGAAATTCAACTGAAGAGAGCA
The DNA here is from genome assembly GCF_964035555.1 of Netta rufina. Taxonomy (NCBI): domain Eukaryota; kingdom Metazoa; phylum Chordata; class Aves; order Anseriformes; family Anatidae; genus Netta; species Netta rufina. Next base: position 130,489,337 of record NC_140123.1, read on the forward strand.
CAACACCAAGAGAAAAGTTCAACTCCATTTCTCATGGTTGGAAAACAGAGCCGGTAGCGGGGACTTTTGGATTCTGCTCTCAGCTCCACAGTGCACTCACATGGTAAGTCAAAACTCACACAACATGCAAAGTTTCTGATCTGTGGCTGTAGACAAGGTTGGCTATTCTTAGCCCTACACACTAAAACCCCTTATAAATAATCCCATTTTGAGAAAGCCATTCTTAACCAATTTAGGATTCAGTCTCTCCTCCAAACTGGGCAAGGTAATGCCAATGCAAGGTAATGCTCTTCCTCTATCAGAGGAAGAGCAAGAGAGGCTTAATTAATTGATTATAAATTCATTTGAGGTCTCAGAAGAAAAGCACTACTTAAATATTTAAAACTTAGTATGAACTCCTTCTAACCTATTAGAAGTCAGAAAGTAATTTTCTCTAGATGCGCAGAGCTGTCTAGAAGTGATTATGACCGAATCTATGAGACATCAGTGGTATCTATACAAGTAGTACAGAAGCAAACAGGTCTAGGATTTTCATTAGAGACTTGCCAAGGTTGTATTAATTTATAAGTAGACACTCATTAGCAAAACTCATGCATTTCTAACATCTGACAAGTACTGCCTCCAGCGTAACACTAACTGGGATCTACAATCAAAGATAACAGCCTAGATCATATTGGATCCTAATAGCAAAGTCAACAATTAGAAACAATACTAATTATTGAAACAGACTTAAATTAATAATTGGTGATCAAAAAAAGTCACCTACACATAGTATTTCTCTCAAGTGCGCATCTTTTCTGCAGATATTTCACATCCACAGAAAAGCATGGACAAGGGTTATTTTTGCCAGCAAAGAAGCTTTTTGCTATGTCAGGGCAGCATAGATCTGATTGTATTTTGCCACCTTTTGAAAATAAAAAGTGTGTCTCAAAACTGTTTTTTCTGTCAAGAGATAGTATGTGTTGAACATGTTTTTACAAATAACGTTTTTATTTTGTGTTTTGTTTGTTTGTTTGTTTGTTGTGGTTTTTGTTTGTTTTGTTGTTTGTTTTGTTTTTTATATATATATATAATTTTAGGGACACTGGATTTTGTCCTCCTGTCTTTTCCATTTTCTTTTAGTAGTTGAAAAAGACCCCAATGAAAGAGAGAACCCAATGAAAAATAATTTTCTTAAAAAGTATATTTGCATAAAATTATTTTTGACATGATCAAAATTGTTCATTATAATGGTTTCTCAAAAAATGTCATCAATATTTATTCCTTTACTAACAAACTGTAACAGTGCCCCAATGTCTGCTGGACTACAACTCGATAAGGAGAGCAGCTACAGCAAGAGTTTAGCAGCTACAGCAAGAGATTCTTGCAGGAAGCATTCAGACACAGCTAACATTTTCCTATTAGTAAGAGTGAACGTCATTATGGAGGAGTAAGCTACTTCTAGAAAATGGATCAGCTCCTAAAATACAGACAATTACTCTAGTTATTCAAAGCAAATGAAATGCTGATGTTAACATTTGTGCACTTTGAAAACGTAAGGCACTGCATACAACTAAAGCCAAGTGTAAACTTGGTAACAGTCATTACTTGAAAATGAAAGAGTAACTTTTATATTTTATTTGTTTACATTAACTTTCATTTTTTCCTGTTACCATACTGCTTGTGAAAAGTGATTGACTTGTAGTAATGAACACATAAACCCTTTAGTTCAACATAGATAAAATGCTGGCTTATGCAGGAGAATTTCCCTTGTGGTAGTCCAACAATACAGATAGAGTGGGTATGAGTTTCAGAAGCAAGCATACAGAGATCCACCTATTTTAATACCTCTGAAAAAAGTCTCAGAAAAGATTCCCAGACTGATCCACTCAGTCATCCTCACTAGGAAATTAGAGCCTGTTACTTTTATTGGAATACAGAATCTGGAATTGAGACATCCAGGCTTTTCCTCTTTCCTAGTTCTTACAGTTAGATAAGGCAATCATGTTTTGTCAAATTAAGACACATATCTGAGTGCTATTTAAGGCAGTTTAAGACAACTTTTTGAAAAACACCGTGCCCCAAAAAGCAGTACAAGCTTTCCCATTGGTTATAATAAATGCAAAATAATTTTTTTAATTATTTTTTTATTATTATTATTTTATTTTTTCCACAAATGTATATTTTGAAACCATATAAAGTCAATACTTTCAGAAGTGACTGATAATTTAAGTGCACTGACTTTGAGGTGCCTAGATGGAGTCACCCCCAAATATTTGGCTTCAAGAGCAAGAATGTGTTTAATCATCAGTCCCCACTGAAAATCTTGGACTAGGTTTCTGTTAGGAGTAACCAGCACTAGTCCATTGTGCAATGGTAGCTGCACGCTGGTTTCTGCCTGAGAAAAGGATTCCTTTGGTCTCCTATGCAGGCAGGGACCCCATCATTTCACTGTGGTTGGAACATACCTTCAGTTACTCCTATCTGTAATTAAAGCTGACATACCTTACATGGGCTGTTCACCTTTTATTCAACATGAACAGCATGCAAAAATGGATGAGAGGTTCACAGGAAGGAAGCAGTTAAATGATAAAAATGTGAAATGTTATGCAGCAAGCTGTGTACAATTAACTAAAATTCAAATATACACCTTGTTCCAATCCAAGCCATTTATCAGATAAAAATAGTCTGCTAGAAGAATGTCATGATTAATGAGGTGAGACTCCAGCTAATTACTGTTTCCTCCAGAAGTAATTAGGTTGGCATTGCTAATCAAGATGAATGAACACTCTGACCCGCTTTTTTAAATGTAAAACTATGAGCTGCAGCAGCAATAACATCATTTAGTTCGGGCAATGTAGTCTTTATTAGGCTTGTAGTTTGATTAAATTCTTTTGTTACACCAGGCTTTCCACACATGAACAGATGAATGCTGTGATGTTCAAAGAGTTTGTCACCCTTAATTAAAGACTGAAAAGGCTTGTTCAATTCACAGGGCAATACACAGGACAGCTCTAAATTGATAGCTTTTAAGTGGGGGATAACTGAGGGAGTCATAGGGTTTGCCCATCTGCAAGAGGATCCCTCCTCCTTCCACAATTTTCCGTCATAGTAGCTGGAAAATTAATATCAGATATTTTTGTATTGATTCCATTAGGCAACACTCATTTCAACAGAACACCTTTTCACATGCATCTATACGGCTTCATTTGTATAAAGAGAATCCATTATGAATTAAAAGAAAAGCCGTAAGAAGCATGTCCAAAAAAGAAGCTAATTTATCATGCCATTTTTGACTGTGACCCTTTTGCATGACTAATGAGTCTCAGAATAGCCTTGTTCTCACCTTTCCAGCAGTTTACATTATGACAATGTATGCCATTTCATACCAGAGGAATGGGAAATACTGGGAAGTGTCTCCATGATGGAGAGATAAAATATCTTACAGTGAAGTTAATGTGTAGTCAATTCCTCTCTCACCACCCCATATTACATAAAGCATTTACTAATTCCTAACATTCACTTTAGTTAAACACTAGGTCCAAATTTGAACCTGAGAAGTCTAATTCAAAGCACAGACCTGACAGGATAAGAAAGCAACCCTTGCCCTGTGATGGCTTTTTGAACCTACTCAACCATCCGGTTAACAAGAAGCACCATGGCAGGCAAGGAGATGGGACCACAGGGCCAGGAGCAGAGGTGAGGAGAGGGCAGCTCAGGGAGAGGGAAGGAGAGGAGATGGTGGGTGTGGAAGGCCTGTCCCTCTCCAGGACAGCGGGTTTGGATTCAAGGTCTAGCTACCCCATGTTTGCTTTAAAACAGAATAAGCCATAACCTCGCAAAGTGCTTCCTGTCCCCACCACCCTCATCCTGCCTTTGCATGGATGAGTGTATTGGGGCAGCAATTGGTAGACCTATCCAGGGAAGAAATCTCACTGAAAACTATATTCTTTTTTTTTAAGTGGAGGGGAAGTTTGATTTCAGCCAGGCAGTTCCGCAGCCATTTAGCCTGGTAGGAAGCAGCAGGCACCCACTGCTGGGACACAGCTTCTCCCAGCACGAGGTGAGGGCCGATGAGGCTACAGTGACCAGGAAGCACCACCTGTAACAGCAGGTGACACTTTACCAGGACAAATCATTACCAACGTGGCAATGCAAAAGCCAGCCTGAGCTGTCTCTCACCCGCATGGTTGTCCCCATGGTCATCCTACAGTGGGGTGAAACCCATCGCCCGCTCCACCACAGGTCACCAGTACACAACACAAATAGCATTTCGAACTGAGCAGCCTTGGGCCTGTCAGCACATGCTTCAGGCAAGCACCACACATCCACACTTTGCACAGTGCCGACAGGCACCACATGGGCCGCAGGACGCCATTTGCTGCCCTCAGTATGCCCTACACAACCAGCACCCACGGCAGATGCAGCACCTGACAGGCAGAATATACCATCTCTGCTTCATACCTCATGCCACATCAGCATGACCACAGCAGCTCTGTGAGCCATGCTACCCCACCAGGGACAGACAGACATCAACCCCCTCACAGAGCTCAGGCTCACAGCCCACACCACCCCACATGCCCTGCTGGTGTAGGGACAAACGCCTGCCTTCTTCCTCCTCATACTTCTGATACTTAATGAAGTAACGAAAATCCTTACCTAGAGGGTGGAAGCAACGTATCTTTCCTTCCTCTGCCATCTGGTTGATATTTCCGCTCGCTAGATTGTGAAATCCTATTTTTAACCTCTTCTGCTTAATGATATTCCTACACTGGTCGCTGATTGACACGCTCCTGCCTCCCGCTGCTTCTTCCCTGCCACACTTGGGCTGACAACGGCTGTCCCTAGGCTTGATGCCATGTCCAGGAGCAGAACAGCAGCCATTGCCCTCACACTGACCTGAGCAGCCTTAAAGCATTATGCCTTCAAGGAAATAGGGCACAGTTTGTTTTTTTTGAGGGAGGCTGCAGGTAGAAGCCCTAAGGCAGCTGAGTTTTTTGTTTTTGTTTTTTTTTTGGGGGGGGGGAGGTGTTCATATGATCACACCATAAAGTGTATGAAACCTGCACTGGCCTAATATGGCCTCTGACTGCTGTCATCTGCTCTCCCTCAGGCCTAATGCTCTGGCAGTGCAAATACCTAAAGCTCATTGTTGCTTGTTTGCTAGGCTCTGGCCCCATCAGTGTGAATCTGCTGTGTGGGGGAATTTGAATCCTAATCTATGTATTACCTTTCTTTATTCTTTTTTCCTGAGGAGTGAGATTTTTTTAGAGCAGAGGCTTCCTCATCATGGAGCCAAGATGGTAACACTGTCATCCAATATTTTTGACTCATCTCTGTTTTGCTTACTGAATCATCTTGCTGGTTGTGGACTCCTGTGAGGGTGAATTTGCTGGGAAATTACAAGACACTCATCACTCGTAAGCACTCTGGTTCTCATCTCTGAAGGCTGCAGGCCAGGCATGGCAGCCACACGCGAGCATATTTACCCCTTTGCTACTGTCTGGGGGACACAAAACTCACCTCGCCGTCAGGGTCAGTCTGCCCCCACCTCCCTTCTGGTGCTTGACCAAGGTATACAGTGTAACAAGTCACTAAAAAACACATAAAACAAGTAAAAGATAAATGTTGCATACCATTGCATGTCTAGTTTTTCAGACACTGTGTTTTTCTCATAAATGCACAGGTCCCACTTCCACACAACTCAACTAGAGGCATGACAGGATAGGCTTCAGGTGTGTTGCTCTGGTCTGGGCTTACCCAACTGAACATGCCAACTATGTCCTTATTAAAGCAGTTGGTTCATGCATCCTTGGGTTGCCAATGGCTGCCTTCTCTGCATAGCTCCTTAAAACAAAACATGGCATTTCTGCTACTTGCCAGTGCGCTACATGGCACTGAAGCCACTCTAATGATTTATTTATGAAAAGTTTATTTAAACTACTGAAGCCCTAGATGCCCATTCACTTTTACTGACATGTACTCTTAATTCCTCATGCGAGTCCATTGGTTACCTGGGCCAAATTAAAGCAGGATACCCCATAGAAGTAAGCTATTTCTAAAATCACTTTCTCTGGTCAGAGTTGTGCCACAAAGGTTCTCTTTGTCTCTACACATTGTTTCCGTGCTTTCCTGATGGCTCATCATGCCCTGAGCTTGTCTGAGTCCATGCTCTACTCCACAGAGCATGGGCAGCAGCTCCAGCTCTGCTTGCACATACTCATTTCCTTCCCTCAGCCTGCTGCTTCTAACAGTGTAGGCATTACATGAGTGTCGTTCCTTGGACTCCATCAGGAGCACTGTTCTAGTTGCCCCAAGGAATGGTCCGGTATTTAGAGACTGCTGGATGGTTTTAGCTCTTGCCTTCCTCATGTTGGGCCTCTGACCATTCTCTCAGTGAGCTGTGATGTCCCCTCAAAGGTCTGCCGGGATACAGACCTGTTTGGACAGGGGATGTTGCAGATGAGCTCTCTTTGTTTAGGTCATGTGAACTTCAATTGTTCGTTCGTTCGTTCTTTTCTTTCTTTCTTTCTTTCTTTCTTTCTTTCTTTCTTTCTTTCTTTCTTTCTTTCCTTCTTTCTTTCTTTCTCTCTCTCTCTCTCTCTTTCTCTCTTTCTCTTTCTCTTTCTCTCTTTCTTTCTTTCTTTCTTTCTTTCTTTCTTTCTTTCTTTCTTTCTTTCTTTCTTTCTTTCTTTCTTTCTTTCTTTCTTTCTTTCTTTCTTTCTCTCTCTCTCTCTCTCTCTCTCTCTCCCTCTTTCTCTCTCTCTCCCTTCCTTCCTTCCTTCCTTCCTTCCTTCCTTCCTTCCTTCCTTCCTTCCTTCCTTCCTTCCTTCCTTCCTTCCTTCCTTCCTTCCTTCCTTCCTTCCTTCCTTCCTCCCTCCCTCCCTCCCTCCCTCCCTCCCTCTCTTCCTCTCTTCCTTCCTCTCTTCCTCTTCCTCTTTCTCTCTTTCTTTTCTTCTCTGTTTCTCTCTTTTAGTAATTTTTCTATTAAAAGAACTAAAAACATCTTTGCTGCCAAAAGCTGACCTCTACTCTAGCAGTGTAAGCAAGATTATTCTTAGTTCCCTGATTTTTTTGGCTAATAATAGGACCCAAGGGTGGCTTAAGACATACTGAGAGAATTAAAATATTGGATGGGTAAATGAGAAATGCAAATGAAAAAATTTGACTGAAGTAAGAAGCAATAATAAGGCTGTGAGGTCACTGATCATATCCAGACCATGTCAGGATGCGGGAAACTTGCACTCATTTGCATGGCAGCTATCACCCCCCATGGAGAAAGGAGGGTGGAGTCCAGCTCCCATCACTGAGGTCATCTCCTCTCTAATCCTACACTTTTCATACTTCTGGAGTGCGACTGCTGTGGTTTCAGCAGGATGTGAGCTCAGCCCTGCCAGCCAAAGGGTGCGGGTTGTCAGGAATTTCCAGCCTGCTCCACGGCCCAGCCCACCCCCCAGCTGAGATTGTTTATAAGTCTCTGGACCCTCTCTGCTTCAACAGAAAGAAATCTGTGACCATCAAGATCCACCTACTTTGTGCGCATTTCATGTTGATGATGCATCATACGGCTGAACTAGGCAGGCCCAGGGGCCCAAACTACAAACACCAGTGTGCATGCGTGGCGGCGCCTGCTTGGCATGGGCTAAGTGTCTCTGCATGCCCAATCCACAGAGTGAGTAAATTGGTCCCACTTCTCAGACCCAGGGTGTACTGACTTGAAATGGAGAAATAACTGCAGCTTGTTCTGGGAGGTACTCAGTTCACTGCCCTACAACAAGAGAAAGCAGCAGGTATTGTGCTTATTACATATCATGCATCGCATTCAGTCTGGCATGGACAGCAGAGTTCACAAGGAGCTGTTTTTCCTGCCAGTTCTGCCTATGCAGCTGGAGGAACTTCTCCCAATCCGTCACTGAGGGAAAACAGCTTTTCACTACAGGCACCAGAGCTGGGTGCACCGTGGTGGGCAGAAGGAATACCCATCCTCTTCCCACCAAGGTTTTGTTTTCCCCTTCCATCAGTTTTCCATGCTCCAGAACTCATCAGATTTTTTTGAAAAGCACAACCTGGATCTCCTCAAAACTGCTTTTGTGCTTTTCAGAGCCCCCCGCCTATTATGCCGCTCCAGCTATGGGCCAGAGAGCGTGGGCACACAACCAGGACGGTCTGCTGTGGGCTTCTTTTGGTTATATTTTTTTTTTTCTTAACAAATCTAATTCAGGTTTTGGAATTCTTGATGTAGTCTTTTCTTCCGGAAAGAATGAAATAGAAAAGTCACTGATGATTTGTTCTTTCACTATATTTCAGTGCCAATGCACCATTTAGCGCGGCAGCAGCCATCAATACCCACTCAGCCACTATCATGCAGCTTTTCCCTGTCATTCACTACGTCATTTAGAAAGTGATAAAAATCCCAGCTTAGAGCAGTACATTCTCTTTTGTGGTCCCCTACTTCCAGCAACCTTTCAAAGCACTGAACAAAATTAGCAACAAATTACTTTATGAATACTGAGCCCTTTTGTTACAGTATTCTGAGGGTTTGCAATACTGTCAGATTTCAATTAAATTTAAGAAAAATTAAGCTGCTCTGTGTGGCTGCTTGCTTAGACAGTGAGGTAATTACATATAATAAGGAGATCTGTTTAACAATTGCTCCTAGTCATGGCAACGTCGCACTGTTATTGTGCTTAACATGAAGAAAGACTGCTATATTGTTTTTTGAATGTGGGAAACCAGCAATAGCTGAGGCACATCATGAGCTTAACGCACAAAGTAGGATTTTTAACACTACTGGCTGCAGTAAATTAATTGTCATGACTTTCTCATTCTTTCAGGGAGTCTGGTTTTGCACATAGGTTAAAATAAACAGTGTGAGATCCCTGGTAACATGTACACTGTGCCTGTGGTAGCAGGCATACAGAAAAAGTGCAGTTAAGTTTTTGTTGATCGCAACACAACTCTATAGGTACTGCTTTTTCTTTTTTAAAAGAAAAGAAGGCCACAGCATGAAATTGTCATTGTCCTTTCCATATGTCTCAATGAGATGTGATGGCAGGTAGTAACATCAAGTGTCCTGGAGGAGACTTCTTCATCACTGGATCCAGGCATAGCAGTGCCCCAGCACCTTCCTTTCAGCAATCATGTCACAGGGGGAGATAAATGGAGTATATGTTACTGTGACTTCACAGTAGGACTGATACTGTGTATTTGGGAAGACTAACAAACACAGAGAGCTCAGACATGCTCTTTCCCACATAGGCAAAATGACTTTTGATCCCCGTGCTCAAGCAGTCACAGGATGTATGCACTGCTTGTCTGGAAGTGCAGCCCTGTGCCGAGCAGAGGCATCTGCAGGGCATTTTGTCCTGGATGGTGGAAAGGGGAATTTTAAGAGTAGTGCAGTTTTTCCTGTGTTAATAAAGTCTTTCATTGGGTGTTAGAAGAAAACAACTCTGTTCTGGGATTTGCTCCCTGGTAGCATGGAATTTTGAACTCATAAAGTAGGAAGAGAAAATGTCAAAGTTCAGTTGTGTTCAGGACTGGATTTTGTATCTTGGTGAAGTCAATACTAGGCAAGCAAGGAATGTAAGTTAGCTTTCTGGTTTGTGCCATGAAAAAGAAAAATCTGAGGCCTAAGAAAATACTACACAGAAACACTTACGCTCTTTCAAAGGGACGATACCAAAGCTGGTGAAAGTGTCTTCTCACCAAGGAGTGCTGGGAGAAGACAGCAGGGAAGCACATGCAAGAATTCACTTGTTTGTCCAATAGTTTTTAAGAAGCACTTAAGAATCAGTGCAGTTCATTTCAAAACTCAGAACAGGGTGAAAACAGAGTGGAAACTTCTTGCAGGGCAGCAGTAGCCAAGCTGAACTCCCAAACTTCTCAAGAGCAGCTCCCACACTGGGGTTGTGACACAAGCAAGCAGCAGAAGTATTTGGCACATGCAGCTTCTCAGAAATCCAAAGGTCCATCTGTGGGAGAAAGTTATTGGGTGAGGAGGTGATAAGGAAGCCAGGAAAAGCAAATAAACACCAAGAAAAGCAAAGAACTGCATTTGGGCATGGATTCGCTAATTATCACTCAGGAAACAGCTGGGCGTCACTGTAGATAATGCCATGGGAACATGAGGTCTGTGATCCAGAATGATGGAAAAGGCAAATGGAGCACCAGGATCTGAGAGGGAAGGAAGGGCCAACAGAGCAGAGAGCAGAACCACACCACGTGCCTGCATCTGCTTCACGTTCTTGTCATGCCTCTCAGAAATGATACAACAATATAGAAGGGGTAGGGTAACAGCCATGACGAGAATTAGAGACCAACATCTGTATCGGGGACGGCAAGGCACCCTGTGACTCTCCAGCCTGGAGAAGACAACAGATCTCTCCAAAATGCTGCTGGCTGCAGAGAAGAGCAGTAGGGGAAGATTTGTGGCTGTTTCTCAGCGTCTAAAACCTAAAGACATAAAATGGATTTATCTTGCAACTAAACTGGAATGAGCAGAGGAAGCGCTTTTCCATGTGGCACATAATTAAGCTCAAGTAAAGATAACTCTGGATGCCAAAAGTACAAATTGGTTTAAAACATAATCTGACAAATTCAGAGAGGAAAAAATCTGTCAAGGGCCATTGAACACAAAGCCACTAGGCTTTCATAAGCAAGGTTGCTAACACCATTGCAGAGAATAGCAAACAATAAATTACTGTGAGAAAAATTACTCTACGATAAAACAAATTAAAATCCCTATTGAAAACTCTAATTCCAAGTCTGAAGTAGCACAAGGGAAAGCATGGGAAAAATCAGGTCTGTCAAGCCCATGGAAGCAGCTACCTGAATTTCAACAATAAAGGCTACTGGGAACATGTCTGTCAGAGCAAAAGAACTGGGAAAATTGATCAAACAGTGCTGGGTTAGTTGCACTGCTTAGGTAGGACCTGAGTCCAAAGGTGTTGGAACAGAGCTGATGGTCAAGTAAAATGAATACCTGAGAATATTCCAGTATTTCTATGTCTTCAGAATAAATCTTAGTTGGTTTGATATTTTCCAAATCAATTGTTTATTGTCAGCATACTAAATTCACTTGCAGTGTTTCATTCTGAAACAGAGCAAGGGTATCCAGTACTTGCCTTCTTTGGGACTGTGGCTTTATGAAGAGTCAATCAAGAGCCCAGTGTCCCCTCTATCCTCAAGGGATTCACCTTCCTGTAACGTACCAGCTGGCTGAGTCACAGGAAAGTACTCATTATTCTGTGGGAGATGTGGTCCTCCAGGTAGCCTTGCTCATGGAATAGAAGAGAGCACAAATGCCTCAATGAAACAACATGCTGGAAGAGAAATGTAGCTTAGTGTTTTATTGCAGAATGAAAAATTAAATGTTCTTTGTAAGCCTAGTAAAGTGTTTTGCATTAATTATTTCCATTTGGATCAAATCAGCTAAAACCATATTTTTATTTTTTTGCAAGCTCTTTTGCAATATTAATATTTTCCTATTTTTTTTCTAAGATTCTATTTTCCATCAGAATTTAATTTTCCCCAAAATTCACAACAAATGTTAATTATCAGACTTAGGCAGTTATTTTTTAGTTCAATAATCTAAACAAATAGATATTTGCTATAGATATTGAGAGAGCTAAAGAAAAAAAGGCTCACCTCTGAAGGAACTTAGCACAGAGCTTGATAGTTTTGAAGAATAATATCTATTTAAAAATATACTAACTGAAGAGAAGGGACCATGCATTTGATGTCTTTGTCATGAAAGAAACGACCACCAATATTTTGACAGTGGACAAAAAGCCACTGAGATGGCCACAGAAAAACTCTTAGAGGAAAAAGATTTATAATTTGAATTTTAAAACTTATAAGACTAAAAGCAGTTAGTGAGAACCTCTCACAAGCTATTACAGAAGGTCATCAGACCTTTGTATTTCCAGTTGCGTCTGTGTGTAACTTTAACCACAAGTGCTAGGATTCAGAGAAATAATCGGAACGAGACCTTGCTGTTTAGCTTACTATACGTACATGAGCTCAGCTTGTCCCAGAGGCTTCCAGTTAAAAGACCTGTGGTTGATGGGTAAGAAGTGTGAATAAGCCACATGAGCAAATGAATACGGTGAAGTATTAGCCCAGCACAGTCCTCCTGCATGCTGTTCAAGCCACGGCAGGACACAAACCATTATTAGATTATATGTGGAGTAGAATAAAGGATTAGTTTGAAAAGCACGTTCAGAGGCAAATCCTAAATTAGGTATAAAGTAAGATTCCTATCTAAATGTTGCAGAACTTGGGGGGTGGCAGCCAATCCTCCTCAGGTTTTAGTCCTGTTTCCTCATGGAGCACACTGAGCTGATCATCTCATTGAAAAAGCTTTAGCAGTGAGCAGCTATGAAAAATATAACCCCAGAAAATTCTGCATGGAGAGGGGGAAAATGCTACATTCTCCATTCTAAAAGTAAAAGTAATCTCGTCTTTCTGGAAACAAAAACAAGCAAACAAATTCCATTATTTGATTGCAACAATCTTTAAAAAAACAAATAGAATCACCTTCAGACACACAGCAAGCATGGAAATTTTCAGTGCAACTGATGTCTCTTACACCTGGTGGGAACCGCATGAGGTCAGCCCAATGGTGGTTATTCAGCACAAAAAAACACGGTTCCCAAGCTGAACATTCCCAGTTCTTGGGTGTCATCCTCAGTATATGCAACTGCACTCCATTCACATTTGATACAGTCACAAGGTCCTGTATACAAATGTAGTCAACATCTCAGGTTAATTAAACTGAAAATGTCTCTGCTTTGTAACTCCTCTCTTTTGTGTCCACCTGCAAATACAGGCTCTGCTCCAGAACTGCCCAGAGACCTTAGCATCTGGCAGAGTTTCTGCTTAGCAGCTTAGAATTAATTTAATATAGATTTTGTTTGTTTGTTTGTTTTGTTTGTTTGTTTGTTTGTCTTAGCACAGGTTCAAGTCAGCAGAAGCATTGTTTCCAAAAATGGTAGACCCCACAGGCTGCCTGTTGAGTCTTCAACAGAGTAAGGATAGTATTATGGTCACCTGTGAAGGCTTCTCTATTGTAAAACACCCTTTTTAGATGCTTTTCCTGAGTAATAAATAAAAGGGTATCTATGTGTTCACATTACAGTAAGGGTAAAGCACAAAGTGGGTAATAGACAAGCATTTCACACATGTAATGCTTCCAGATGTGGATGTCATCTTGCTGTTTAGTGTTTGTTTCTTATATTTTCCTTTGGTATTGATCACTACCTGAGGTGCTTGTTTTCCTTTGTTGTTAGTTTGTTTGTTTTTGTAATTACATTTTGTTGTTGTTGCTGTTGTTGTTATTATTGGACTAGATTATCTTCAGAGGTCCCTTCCAACCTCAGCTTTTCTGTGATTCTGCGATTATTATTATTTAGAACAGGTGTTGCTTTAGAGGACACAAATTAAGCGGGAAGTATTCTAAGGTATCTTCTTACCTATTTCTGTAAAATGTAGCATGAAAGTAGTACTTGTATCCTCTTCTGCTATAGAAGTTACTTATTAAAAAAAAAAAAAAAAGATATGGAGAGTTCTGGATACAAATTTCATTTGATCAGAGGAATGAGAAACTCTCAGTCAACATTTTACAGAAGATGACTACAAGAAGAAAAATACTTACAGATTTTCCAGGCGATATAAAATATCTATCTACCAGAAGAATCAAAAATAGAGACAGTTTATGAAGATTTATAGAGACTAATCATCTGATCTGCATAATATCCATACTACAATACTACAGTACACATACATAGAAGTATATATACCACTTTTTCCATACATCCATACCACATCTTTTTCCAAATATTTAACTCACATGAGCATTTTGGCAAAATGCTCATGTCTTTTTTTCTATAAATTTTTGTCTTTTTTTTTGTCTTTTTTTTTTTTTTGTCTTTTTTTCTATAACTGTACTAAAAATCTATTTCTGTTGTTTAAAGCAATCAAAGAAAGAAATAGTATTTTGTGTTTATAAACTGTACTATGTCTGTCAATAAACTCATGCATACTGCTACCAACCCTAAAGATATATTCTAAATACAAAGGACCAAGAATTTAGGCAGCTATCTCAACCCAAATCAAAATTTAACCACTTATCTGTCCTGTCAGTGTTGTTAATGGCCAGAATGCTGTAAAGCAACGCAACTTTCCTTATGCATCACTGGCATTACATGTTCTTAAAGCAAAATTAGATTCTCTATTAAAAATGTGCTTTAATGACTTTGCATGGGAGAAATAGAACAAAGTTCAGTAAAAAATCTCTTCCTGATGCAGAAGAACATCTAGATCAGTCATTGCTACTATTTCTCTGCAGTGTTAATGAGAGTGAACGCAATAAAAATAAATTTTTGTCACTCAGAATATGATTCAGTAAGAGCCAGAAGATCTACTGATTAGGAAAGGGCTTTTTGTTCGTTTAATTAAGTAGTTACTTAATGAAGTAAGATGGCACTTTAGATCTAAGCCTGCAAAGAGTTTGGAACACTGTAAGTGCTTGTATTTCCAAAGTAGCCTGCATTAAGATTGTTTTTCCTTGGGAGGTGACATCCCGATTTTACAGATGGAGAAAGGGACTTTGAGTTCTAATGAGATTAGTCATTGCCAGCAACATCCCCACTGTGCAGTAGGGGATGTATATTGCTGGGTATCATAGTACTTCCTGCTACATGGGGACTGCTGTTGCACAGATATGAAGAAATTATTTTTTTTTAACAAAGAATTTTGATCAGGAAGACCATTTTGTTTCAACTTTTCTTCATACTTTTTCTTTTTTTTCCAGAATCTCAAAGTAAAGTTTTGGACATGGACAGACTGAAACACTGCAGCTGAAAATAGCATTTATAATTTTCAGCCAAATATTTCACCAGCTTAGAGACTTGCTGGCCATTATAAAAGTTTTAAAGTTTATATGTAATTTGGAAAGAAATTGCTTAAAAAAAAAAAAAAAAAAAAAAAACTTTCTTAAGCAAATATTTTTGTTGAGAAAACCAAAACAGTATCAGATTTAAGTCTTTGTGCAGGATACAGAATTGAAAACAGACATTTCCCATAGGAATGCCCATTTCATCAAGTTTTCCATTTTGACCGAGCAGTGTTTTTCTACACGCAAGGAGGGGGAAAGAAGTTTTATGGCCATGTTTCTATTAGCTCAGTTATTGTTTCTTGCTCTTTACATGGTGCCCACAGGGCTGAGTTGCAGCCCCTGGCTGCCACTGTCCCAGTTGGTGCAGGCACTGCTGGGACCGCAGTGGCTTTGCTCAGAGCTTATTTATGAGTCACTGGCTTTAGAGTCATAGAATGATAGAATGGTTTGGGTTGGAAGAGACCTTAAAGATCACCCAGTTCCAAGCCCCTGCCATGTGCAGGGATGCCACCCACTAGATTAGGCTGGCCAAGGCCCCATCCAGCCTGGCCTTGAAACAAGCAAGTTTTACAGCAAGCTCTCTTCACCACAGCACAACAGTGACTGCTTCCTTCACATGTTCATTAATGAGCAGGTGCCTTTGGTAGGTGGAAAGGAAGAACCTACACCTGAGCTAAAACCTGCAGAAAAAGGCCTGCCCCAGCCTGGTGGTCTATTCTCACATTGGCTGACATGAATCTGCTGTGGTGTTTGGGTAAGGACACTGCAGAGGCAGTCGTGTTGCTGGGAGAACAGCCAACTTCCCACCATCTGTGCCTCACCTTACCCATATATGAACCATAAGATGATAAATGCTATCTAACCTCCAGGTCAAGGGAAGCCCATAGCTTTCAGTGTCCCTGCTGATTTGTAAGTCTTTCATTTGGTCCTTTGGGATGTACACATACATTCAGATAGGTGAGGTATGGTGAGATGTTGATGACACATTGGTATTTCTGTATCCTGCCCGCAGCCATATATCCAGGCTGATGAGCTGAGAGGTGGTGGCAGCATTTCTATCTGCTTAGTGTGCAAACAGAGGCGTTACCTGGAATGCATGAATATTTTGCAAAATAAGCCTCAGTAGTCCCCAGGCATGGTGTCACTTATTGCATCTCGGCTTTATCGCACCCCTGGCCACACAAGCACTTCCCAGAAGCCCCAGGGCTGCACATTTTCTTACATTAAATGTACCTGATGGTCAGGTCACCACAGATGCTTTCCCTTGTTTAATAAATCTCTAATTATTTAGTTGCAAACCCCTCAGGGTTGCATATTTAGGCGGTCAGAAAGCCCCTGCATCACAGTAACCATTGCCAAGACATACAGCCCAACCCAGCTATGGGCTGCTGCCCAAAAACACAGCCTTGGTCTCCTCTTGGGTGCCAGCCACACACCGTGCCTGATGGTAGAGAGGGGTCGAGATGGTTTCCAAATCGGAGCAAAATCTCATAACTTCAAAAATCACCAGCGGCTTAAAAATTGCCTCCAGGCTGACTTAGAACAGCCAACATATTTCCAATATTTCATTTGGATAATGTTTATCCATCTCATTTGAGCCTTTATGTTAAATATGATGTGTTAGCTGGTATATTTAATATGAAGCATGTTAAAGATACTTTTATATAGAAAGAAAATGAAATGAAAACATGATAAAGTCAAAACAATTTTATCTTATATCAAAACAAAATGTTTTGATATTATTAAAATAAATCAAGAAAGTAAAAATGAAATGTTTTGACTTTTTCTTGTTAAAAATATTTGTCAGAATTGACACGTTCTTGCAAAACATTTGGATTTTGACAAACAGAACTCTTTTTACAGAAGAATTGTTTTAGTGAGCTCTAATTAAAAACTGGCTAACTCACAGATCTCAAAAAATAGTTGTCAGTGGTGAATTATTACTGCGTGTCATATATATGGTAAAAGGGATATGTTCATGGCCCAGTGCTATTTAATATTGCCATCTGTGATCCTGAAATGCTTTTGACAAATTTCTAGGAAATGAGGAGATTGGCAGAGCAGCCAGGGCCATCACAGTGCAATCAGGATCACCTCGGGAATCCAGTGACCTGAGCGTCATGGGTTTCAGTGCAAGGAAATACAGACCTTGACCTCATGCACAAAGATGCCATCTGACAGGAACTCTGCCCTGGCAGGAAGGGATTGGTGATGTTTAGTCAACAAGACAAATGGCCTAGCTGTGAATAAATGCAGGGGAGAAGCAAGAGGTGACCACAGGAGGACACAGAGAGGTGACCAGCTGTGGAGTACAGCACCCACTTGTGGGATCAGTGATGTAAAATTGTGTGTTCAGAAAAGTGTAAGGAAGAAAGCTGAACTAATGAGTTTCACTTGGTTTTGCCTGTTAGAAAGACTGAAAGGTGACAGGAAAAAAAAAATGAAATTTTTTGGTTTGCTTTGCTTTTTAAAGCAAATAAAATTATAACACATAATTTAAGGCAGACAGATTTAGAGGAAAAGCAAAGCAACACAACTGTTTTTATAGTGAGTCTGACTGACCATGGGAACAAGGTACCTGCCTGTGGTTTTACCTCGCTAGGCAGCTGAACTCCACCACAACCGCTCTCTCATTCCCCCTCCTCAGAAGAGGAGGGGAAGAAGAAAAAGGAAAGAACCAACTCACAGATTGAGATAAGGACAATTTAATTAAAGGAAAAATAATTATTAAGGGAAAATTACTATTAATTAAATAATTTAACTAAAGGGAAAAGGGAAGAAAAAAAAAAAGGAAAAAGAAAAGAAAAGGCTGTGTGGAAGTGCAGAGGAAAGAAATTACTCTCTACTTCCCACCAACAAGTGATGCTTGACCTTGTCCTTGAAACAGGGCCTCAACACACATAGCTGTTTTTCAGGAGGAGGACAGACATTTTCATAACGAGAGCCCCCCGTCTCCTCCCCCTTTCCCACCTTTTATTGCTGTGTGACACCACATGGCATGGAATATCCCTTTGGTTGGTTTAGGTCAGCTGCCCTGGTGATGTTCCCTTCTCACCTCTAGCTCACCCCCAGCCTGCTGACTCTGGGGTTGTTAGAGGGAGTCCTGATGCTGTGCCAGCACTGCTCAGCAGCAGACACAACATTGGTGTGATACCACTGCTGTTCTAGCTACATGTGCAGAGCCCAGCACTGTATGGGCTGCTGCAGAGAAAGTTAACTCCATCCCAGCCAGACCCTGTACACTGCCAAAGCAGTGAACTCTCCATTTCAGGTTCCCTTCAAATCAAGACTGGCTGCTTTGCTGGAGCCACAAGTTGTTTTCATTCAGCCTAGCACTAGAAGGTAAAAAAATTATATGGCCTGAATTACGGAAATGATCAGAGTAAGTATTCTATTAATACCGACTACATTTAACATCCATGCGAATCTACCAACTAATTATCTGTACATGGCAGATAATCTGAGGATAGCCAGGAAATTGTCAGCAGATCTTAAATTATGCTTAAAATTGTTAATTTGTTATCAGTGTTGTCAACAATTTTTGAAGGTGGATGTTTGGGTTTAAAATAGTGTCCTGGAAATGATTTCACAAAAGCTTCTCAAACTTTCCGAACTGTTGTACCAACACTAAAGAGACTGGCATTTTAACCTTTATTTTGGGGGGGAAAGGGGAGATAACAAAGAGAGCCATTCCAGAATAACTGCCCTGACGGTGAAGAGACTCATGCAGATGCAGGCTAGACACTTGCTTTCCTTCTGATTCCAAAGAGAGGGTTTCATTGCTGCTTTATACATTGCCCCAGATCTCAGGAAATTTTCAGCAAACAGAACTCAAGTGTAGGGAAAATTCAGTCTCAGTGAGCACTGTTTTTCCTCAGGGGGAAAAAAAAAAATTGAAAAGCTTGATCAATTCAATATCTGTGTTTAATTTCTGCTCATGCTACAAAACTCATTTTGTGAAGCTGGGTTTGTAATTTATATTTCTATTATGTTCTTCTCTACATGTCAAATGGGAAAATGACCTACTTTTACTTCCATTACAAGGTCCTTGGGTGGAAGATTGTGTGTGTGTGTGTGTTTACAAACAAAATAAAAAGCAAGACAGCTTTTGGCTCATTTGTAACACAGATAATATTTGTTCTTCTCCTACTCTATTTAAAATATATAGTCAACATTTAGAAACTGCCATTCAGAGATATTATCTGCCATCCATGACTTGAATATTATATATGTAAATAAAATATTGAATTATTTGAAGAAATTAAATTATTTTATGCCATGTGTTTTTTGGTAGAACAATATGACAGTAAAATAACATTTTGCAATTTCAGATAATTTCCCTTGGCAAGGAAATTATATTCACTAGCCAGCTCTTTTTTATCTTTTTTTTTATTATTATTATTATTTTATTTTATTTTTTCTCTGTTTAATGTACGTATGATTGATATCAGTTAGGACAACTGATGGTTTTGGTAGAATGTTGCTCACAACTAGGTGTAGTAACCAATTCAATGAGAGAACACCATCTACCAGCTCCTGGAATTTTCAGCTCTCAAAATCTCATCACGCTTTTCAGTTTTAGAAGCCCCCGTTTTGCTTTTAGAGTAGGACCTCTTTAAATTGATTTATTTACATTTGTATTGTTTGCATTACTTGTGTGTATTATATGATATACAGAATTGTATATACAGAAAGGGATTTGCTTGTTTTGTGATAGTCATAGCCATTTCTCTTACACCAGGGATTCCTGCCATTATTTATCAGTATCTAGGATAAATCCAAGACCTGGGCAATCTAAATATATAAAATATGTCAGGAAAAAAGAAATTGAGAACACAGGTAGATGGCCCAAATCAAGTTAACTAACAGGTTACGAGGCAGAGCAAGGTATT
Organism: Netta rufina; assembly: GCF_964035555.1. Lineage (NCBI taxonomy): Eukaryota > Metazoa > Chordata > Aves > Anseriformes > Anatidae > Netta > Netta rufina. The sequence continues at coordinate 130,509,107 of NC_140123.1, forward strand.
AAACTGAACCAGCTGCTCAGACAGTCACATTCCTCCTAGTGAATCCACCTGATGTATATTTGTTCACAGCCCAAGGGAAGATTTGAGGCAGCAGTAATACCCTATTTGGTCCAGCATTATGAAACATAATATGGCAACAATAATATTACTCAGTGGTAAAGTTTAAAATATCACTTACTTTTGGCACTCAAAGTAATTCTCCACTTGCAATATCCTAACACAAGTATGTACTTATCCAGTGAAACAGCTATAAATCAGGATACTGAATGACATGACTTTAAAAACTTGGCATGGAAAAGTGATCTCAGTAGCCTGTCTCACCAATTCATTGATGCAATCCATATATCATTTCTTGCAAGATGAATTTCTCAGCCATCTCTCTCTGCCATTTTTCTCTGGACTCTCTTGCTAACAACCAGGTTATACAAAGCAAGGAATAATATTTACAGCACCCTCACTGTGCACACACACATAGAATAGGCAATAACCACCACCTTATTAAAATTCCAGTCTTTCTGATTCACAGCCTGTTAAGTCTAGTGCAGCAGGTTTTGCTAATCTTAGCCATAGAAAATAGGCCAGGAGGAATTCTGCAATGCTCCTCACCTCGAGACCACTGAGCTAAACCTTTTTATCCCAAATATTCTTCTTTTGCTTCTGACTTTTTGAGGTACCTTAATATTTCCTCATCAAACTTTTGCATAATCAGCTGGGGTAGGTAAAGGTTGGGTACAAATTTTCAGGTTCAAGTTACCATAACATAAATAGCAGTTGTTGAGTTTTATTTGAGGAGTAGTTGTAGCATTAAATGGGCACCCACCCTGGAGTCTCATGTGTGCATTTCTATTTTTCCACACATTTTTTTTTTTTTTTTTACCTAAAAGATCCTAAGCAGTTGAAATGAACCCTACCATCTAAAGAATAAATTTCCTTCCCAAACATGAAGCTCAGATCTTGCAAGTAGACATGTTTTTGAGAAACCATGGAATGCTACGTTGAACACTGCTGGATCTCCAGTGGCACATCCAGACAAAAACATGCAAAATCACAACTGCTTTTGATAACATATGCCAAGAAAACAATAAAGTAAATATGACAGCTTCATAAGGATGTCTTCTTTTTTTTCTTTTCTTCTCTGCTGCAAACTGATTATCTGCAGCAAATCTCTGATTTATTCATCAGAGAATTAATATGTTTGTATTCAATGTTTGTATTCACACTGATTAAGGTTAGAGTAATACATTTTCTGGGTCTAAGACACAAGATGCAGAAAAAACTTTTCCCTTATTGTGGGGAATTATTAGACAATTTGATTACTTTTGTTTGCTTTAACCTGCTTCTGAAATCTCGGTGCTAAACAGCATCTGTGGTGCGAGATTGTACTATATGAGCTAGAGCTACAATCACACATACTCCCTCTAGTATATGCAACAGGGAAAAACTTTTGTATCTCATAAAGCTCTAACAGTGACATCGGCATGATGACTTAATTCACCCACTTCTACAAGCTAGTCAATTCCACTTGGTTATGGAGAAAGTATGAAACTGCAAGATTGTTCGGTGCAGATAAAGCATCGCCACCAACAGGTTATATGAATTGCTAAATCTGGACAAGTGCTCCGGGCAGTCAGGAAGCACACAATCCTTCTGTACCCTTTAGGCACTTCCAGTTGTGTAATCCAAAGGAATAAACACTGGACAGTGGATTGCTAGTCGTCATTTTTCCAAGCCTGAAAAAAAAGTTTTGCCTTAAAAACTTATGGAAGTTTATAACAAGGGCCAGAGGAGGCCCCGTGAATCCATCCAAGAGGCCAGATCAACATCAGGATTTGGTGCAACTCTTAAGTTTGGAATGTGAGACCCCTACCGGCTCTCACAAGAGCTGATGAGGTATTATCATCGCCCAGATAGAAGAAAGCAGGGCAGCGTCAGCTGCTCACAAACTGGAACTGCAGGCCAACTTTCAGAGAAGTTCAAATAAATGTGTTGTGGTTTTGTTGTTAGTTTTTTTGTTTGTTTGTTTGTTTGTTTGTTTTGTTTTGTTTTGTTTTTGTCTCCCTCCCTTCATAGTCTTTTCATGTTGCTATTTTACTGACAAAATCTGGGGAAAATATGCTGCTGTTTTTATAGTGCAACATGATTGGCAAACCCCCACTTTAGAGAAGTGTAGGTTGCAGTACGCATGACTAACAATTAATGATGCTCATTAAAAAATGAAGTTCTGATGAAATTCATTAATGCTTGGCTTGAGTCTTGCTAACAGTTACGCAACATTAAGAGCAAGGCAATTACAGATCTTGGCTGCAACTCATTGAGAGATAAAAGAATACCCTTTTTCCTGTTTAACTCAATGTATGACATGCTGTACTACAAAAATAAGCTGTCTCGAAAAGCTTCTTGAACAATGAGACAGTCTGCAGCTCCATTGCCACCTGCGGGTAAGTGCTGGAGTCTGTCATCCAGTTCCATTTCACAGGGCACAAAGAAATAAAAGTATCAACAGAAAATAACTGCAAAAAAAGAGCTGTGCTTCTGACTTGCCCCAGTTAGTTTTGAAGTCATTTGAAGTAGACACCACCTTTGGCCTCTTAAATAACTGCTAGCATTTGAACACTTCTATGCACTGCTCTTTTCATACTCCTAAAAATTTAAAAAACTGACAAGTAGCTTTATTCTAAATTGCACTGCAAGAGACAAGGATAAGGATGAACTGCAGACTAATTGTAGGGAACGTTAGCAGGGGATGGGAAGGAAACAAGTCATGGTTAGTAGCCTAAGTATAGAGCCTCAAGGAAGACTTTCAAAAGTATACAAGAAAAGGGTCACACTTCCCATCTCAAAGCTAGTTTCTGATGAAATAAATGTTTTTGCCCTTACTTGCAAGCAATAAAAGCACACTATGAGACTTAAAAGAGAAAAGAGCTATCCCTGCCCATTCAGTAACAAGTGCAGGTTCTGAATGGAGCCTGTCAGTAGGATACACACGTTGACATGCATAAAAGATTCCAGTGAGCTCTTGTGCAGCTTGACTCTGCCGTGTTAATGGGAGTAAGGGCTTCTATTTAATAAATCCATTATAAACCTAAAATGTAATAGTAAGTGGGCTGTTTTGAATTCACTCAAGGAATATTTTTTTTCCTATGGGTGCAGATTTTATATAGATAACACTTCAATACATAACGTATTGAAGTCCACTACATATACCATTGCTTTCTCCCTAACACATCTGTAGTTTGATCTTGTATCTTGAGGAAAATGCCCTGCTCAAGACTGTATATTCTTGACTGACCTTCAAAAAACTCTTTATTACTTCCTAACGACTTCTAGCTCAGTAAGAGCTTGCTCTGCATTTTCTGTAAAAACAAGGCAGAGACACCAGAGAAACATTGGCTCTTGATTCTAAGCAGCAAGTAGCCCTAGATCTCCTGTCACTGTATGTGTATTTTCTTCTAAACTGAAAAACAATTCACAGTTTTACCCATTCTGTAGCATAATTAGTACTTCACATATTAAGCCAAATGTGAATAAACCACATGTTTAGGTCAGTGATAGCCAGCAACAGTTAGAGTACATGAGAATCTCAGACTGCGGTTGTGCATACAGACAATTACTGTGTTTTCTGTTGCTGAAACAGTCACAATCAGTTAGTCAGAAGGTGGAGGCCTTGCAAATTAAGAATTACTATATATAACACCTATTTAAAGGAAAAATGCATAGAGCTTGAGTCTCATAAAATGCTGGGTCAATGCTTTTCCTCAAGCCTGAAGATTGATTTACTTTCACATCAGCAGAACTTGCTTGTTCCATTCATCCCTTCAGATACACATGGAGCATATACACATATGCTCCAGTAACTCAAGTTGTGCCCATGATGAACAAAAAACACACTATTTTGTAGTGTATGCAGCAAAGACCTGTTTTCAGTGATAAGGACTGATCCATCATGGAGGGCTGACTCAAAGAATGTTTTCCTCTATCAACTCACTCAAGGTAACTCAAGCCCAAGTTGGATGAGTATCTTGGTGAAATCATTGTCTTCAGTTGTACAAACAAGACGGAAGAAGCAGAGTTTTACTAATACCTGTAATATTCTAGTTAACACCCATGCAGCTAATATTGTGGCCCTAGCACTGGACACAGAGCTTAGAAGGCAGGTTCCATGTAGAGAACAAAGCCCTTATTGTGCACAAATATAACTCTGTAGCAGCCCCAACTTTTTTTTTCTTTTTTTCTCCCAATTCCTCAGTAGTGACCCCCACTGACAGTCGTGTTCCATCTACTTCCTGCCTTCCAGATATGAGAACTTAGTAAGTGACCATGACTATTTAATATGCAAAAGTGTCAGGAGTCAACTCCATGCAAGCCAACTGCTGGCTGCTCAAAGCACTTCACTTTCAGATTCATTGTTAATCCCAGAAAGAAGTATGCATCTTAACAGAAGTCAAAAGCCTTTAAGAACTCTTAAGTATTCCAAAGAAAGTGTTTTCAAATCTGGGGAAAGCAAAAGCATCACAGAATATGCTAACAGTGCAGTTAGAAACAAACTTTATTGTTGCAGTTTGAAATTATTTACACAATATAAATCTCTTTGAAAGGTACATTACTTCATTTAATCAGTGGTAGAAGGCCTTATAATATAGCTTCAATAACATTTAGTTCAAAAGAAATACAGTTCACTCCAATGGATAAATGATGCATCTAAACTCCACAACATACAAGAAGGGTCATGGGGGCTTACAGGGAGGATGACAGTGCTGGAAGATGATCAAAGGTTGCTTTTTAAATTGAACTTATTTTATTCACAGCACATAAATTGATTCATGTTTAAAAGAACACTGGAAAATATGCAGTGAAAAAAGACACAAAGGAATATATCCCTAATATGCTATGGCCCTGTTTCTGCAAGTATTTAAAGGGTTTTAGATAGCTGGATTAAGAGGCTTGAGACAGAACCAATGAATCTAGCTTTTAAGTCATATTAAAGATTGGATACATTCTCGGTGCTGAGACTATTCAAAGCACTTGTGTACAAAGCAGCGTTACTGATTACTGCAGATTGTATTTGAGATACAACATGTTAGGAACAACATTTGTACCAAAAAAAAAAAAAAAAAAAGAAAAAAGTCTGTCACACTTGATACCTACCTTTTCTTGATAAATTAAAAGTTACTTTCACCAAAAGCTAAGAAATATTTTTACCAATTTCCTCTGCATTTTATGGCATTTTATGTTACACTTTAATGACTCTCTTCCATGGTCTTTCACCTTGTGTTTTGCACAGATCTATGCTATATAGAAAAAAGTACTTAACAGAAAAATGCTGTTTTAATTCAACAACAATAGGCTAGTGCAGTACCTGAATGTATTTCAAAATTTATTTTTTATTAGATTTCCAGTAACATGTGCTTTCTAACCGTTTGCACAGCTTTTAATTCCCACTAGATTTTCCCTAGGTCCATGAGCATAAAAATCAAACATTTTTGGGAGCTGCGCATATTAAAATTCCACACAATAGGGAACCTGAGACAGGTGTTCAACAATTTTTCAGATGCTACAGAAACAACTTGTATAAAATCTTGTATCAGAAATTTGTTAATCTGGTAAAGTCTGGCCACCTGTTCTAAGGTCAGACTTCAGGCCTATTCCAGTCAGTTTTTATAATCTATTTAAGGAGGATACTGATTATTAAAGAATCTCATACAGAAAACCACATACACTGTTAAATAAATGAAAAAGCCCAACCCAAAACACACTTGCAGTGTTGCAAATTAATGAGCTGCACACAGATCTTAAGATAGAGGTTATCTTTTACAATGTCTCTTCCCTTTCCATCCCCTAAATTGACTGGTTTCTAGTCAAGGCAACAAACTGTACAGATCGCTTGGAAAAGTCACTATAAAAATTAAGCAATGCTTTTTGCAATGTCTCACATCACTTAATGCACCTCCATGCAAATGGCACATACAATTTGCACATTTTCCTTTCCAGTCCAGGGCTCTAAAGGCCACAAAGAAGTTGGTTTATTCTGACATGCCTATCTAGGTTTGCATGATATCTCACTGACAAGAGTTCCTTTAACTTATGTGGCTGGCTAACAAAAGACCTGCTTTGCCCAAGACCAAAGGTCATGGCTTTTTATCTTTTATATCTAATGAAAACAATCAGCATGTAACCTACAGTAATAAAAAAGGGGGGAGTCAGCTGCAACACTGCTCAGCACCAGCCTGACATTACCTGTAGATTTGATCAAAAGCTTTCTGTTCTGCTACAATAGTTACAACCTGGCAGGTGTGGAAGAGATAAGAGCCAGTAGCTAATTCCAGTAGTTGAGTAATCATATAAGCACACCTCAAAAGGCATTTAAGAACAAGAACATTAAAACATGTCAAGAATAGACAGCTACCTAAAATAAACAGATAGGATGTGGCCAGCCTCCTCTATAAACTACAGGAAGACTACCCCAAGCCAGAGATTATATTCTCATTGGTTATGGAAAAATTTTCTTCAATTAGAAAAGCAATTACTCTATTATAAGACTCCTTTTGGCAGGATTTAAAAAAAAAAAAAAAAAAAAAAGTGTAAGCTTTTGCTAGCTAGCAAATGTTTTAGAAGAAATCTGAACTGTGAAACAAACTTTCCCAGTTTGTTCTTGTCCTTAAACCATGCAATAAACATACCCAATACTTTGCCACATGAAAATCTGAAGCTCTAATTCCCATGTGAACTTTCTTTTTACTTATACTTACTGAGCCCACCCTGCCTCTCAACTAAAGCTTCTATGACAAACTCAGTTCCAAGGACCCCAGTAACGGTAAATGTCAACACCGATAAGCATGTGTACCTTACATCTGGTGCAGGTAGAGCTGACAATGTACAAACCGTATCAAAATCTATTTGTCAGATGGACAATGAGATTTGCACACTGGCGTTTTCCAGCAGAATTTTTAAAATACAACAGTGACAAGAACAGACTAACATCTTGAAGAACACTATGTAGTTCAAAACTGACAGTGAAAGGCAACAGTAACAAAATACAGTTGGGTATTTGAGGACAATTAGTCTATGCCTCACTTCAAGATCAAAGGCCTCTTCAGCAAGGGACTTTACACAAAATAATTCTGATGAGAAGTCATATACCGATAAAGTAGAACAATTGTAGTCAAAAAGTAAGTATTAATGATTAAGTATGGAAAGGAAGCTTTTATATTCACATTTCCCCCAACAAACTACGGTTTGGGGGCTGTGGAGGGAGCGCAGTGCACACAGGAAGAATACCTCCTCAGGTAAGTTTCAAATAGTCTAAAGGGACTACCAATAGTTCTAGCGTGGAGAAAAATGACTGGCAGAACTATCTGAGTGATCTGGAGGGTTATTATAAGCATTTACAAGTTAGCAACTAATCCTATAAGTCTATATCCACCAAAAACATTTAGGTTAGGAGACTTCTATCACAACTAACTCAATCGCTGTCACCACAGGAGCGCACACTTAGGAGTACTTCAATTCAACATGCTTATGTTTAGAAGTCACCAGCATTCAAGAATGTATAAGAAATTTTTGGAATTTTAAGTAAACATTTGAACAGCCTTCTGTATACCATAGGTACTTACATGTACCTCTGATATTGTTTGCGCTATTAGACTTTCTTTTTATTTTAGTATCAATGACTTTATTCCCAGAATCATTCCCAAGAGCAAGATGTTAAAAAGCCAACAGGGGAAAAACAAAAGACACTGGGTGCCCAAGGCTATACGCGAACAAAAAAGTATTATGCTCTGTTACAGGTCATTTTAACAAAAGAAGTCAGCACACAGTTAGATTTCTTCTTTACATCAAAATTTCTACAAAATAGGAGAGAATACAATGCAATTCACAAGTCCATAAAAGCAAGGTACAGTACAATTCACACTAATTTACAAATGGTTATTTACACTGTTGTATATACATATACAGTCAGACCTGGTTAATGCAAATTTGGTAATTCCTTTTCAAATGCAAATCAAGTGTAAATGAAGAAATTTAAAATTATATGAGAACAGATTAGTTATTCATAAATCTTTAATGACCTAAGAAATTAAGCACTGATTAGCCAGATCTGACTGCAGAAATGAGAAGAAAAAAATTCACACTATTCTGCTTTACAAAAGCAACCAGGCCACTATGGTCTATTGACTTGATGCTATTTATGCAAGAATGCCATTATTAATAATCCTCTTTATATTTACAATGTAGGTCTAACTACAATAAGAATTATTGATTTTGGCATTCATGCCCTTAGCTTAACATAAAGGCAACAGAATATCTTCTTGGCAAGTCACAGTCAAAACTACTACAGGATGTTTCTAGAGCTCAGTCTTTCCTTTTTTTTTTTGTCCTCCTTCAAACATCTTAAATTGCTATTAAGAGACTGAGAAAAACTAGAAAAACTAATTGAAACAAGTACATGTTCTCTAGTTTGGTGCTTTAGTACCTAACTTACATTCAGAATGTCCTGTATTCACAGTTTCAAGCTACCTTATAATTTGCAATACTTTTGCAAACTACTGCTTCAAACTTAACGAGTCTGTAAATATTCCTTTGCAAGTGAGAATATCTGAGTGCTACTGGCTAAATTTGATGTGGAACAAGAATCAAGGTAACTGGCATTTCATTTTCAGAAATAGTTTACAGTATTTTCTCAGAACTTTTACCAGGAATTGTTTTAATCTGTACTTGTCTTGAGAGAAAGCTGATGCAAAGCAGTATTTAAGTGTATAAAATGAACTTCAACATGCAAAATGAAAGCCTCTATCAGTACTGCAAAGTTGACCACTAACCTGTGATAATCCTTGTGCTTCTTCAAAGTGGCTCAGAAAAAGCATGCAGTATTTACTATCTGCTTGAAAGTGCTTTCATGGGATTCAGTGGAACTTGACAGCTCCACAAGAATGAGATTGAGCTGCACTCATGAAGAGCTTTGGTTCTGCAGAAGCAAGTTTCCACTCCTACAGTTATTGCTACTTGAGCTATATAAACAAAATACTACTGAAAAAAAAGATACATTAACTCCAAACTTAAATAGAGCTGGTACTTGAAAAGGGAATGTGGATTGCCAGCTGTTGGGAAAGTTAGACAGGATCTGTCAAGTGGTGGATTTTCCAAGACCAAGTGATCTTCACAGCCTCTTTCACGTAATTTACAAACACAAAGCAACATCACCAGAAAAAAAGCCAGCATCTGAAGAATAGTAATCAAGTCCTAAAATCTTTATCAACCTTACTTTCAAAGACATCTTGCTGAACTTAAAGGAACTACACACCAAGACAGCGGGGTATTATTTGAAGTATCTCAATCATGCCTAGAGGGAGAAAGTATGGAACACAAGAGAGTCTTCAGTGCTTTTATGAGCTCTAGCAACATCCTCAATATCTGCTATAAATGAAAATACATTAATTTTAGCTATGTTTCTATTTCACTACTGAGAAAATTTGTCCAGCATAGTAGCCTTCAGCTAAAAAATGCTAACAGAAAGGTTTACCCAACTTCAAGTTACAAAAAAAAATCCTAGTTATCCCATTTGTACTACAGTTTAAGGTTTTGACTGAAGGAAATAAAAAAATGGAAACATTCAGAGATGAATATAAACAAGTTAAGAGGAAAAAAAAAAAACTGCTTTTGTAAAATAACAGAATGCCATTCAAGATGGTCTTTCAAGGTGAAAATTTTTCATTCACATTAACTTTGTCCTGAATCAAAAATTTTGTAAAGCACTGTGTATGTATATGTTATTTAAATGTGTATGCACACACACATAACAGTATGTCATAAAGCAATTTTGAATAAATATCTTTGCCAGAGTCTCTACAAAAGACCCCCCCATAATATTTACTCTTCAGGTAAGTTTGTGTTTGCATGTGTATATGTACACACACAGACTTTGTACATGTGGGCACTTAAGCGACCAAAGTGCAAAGTTTTTCCAGAGTTGAGTATATGCCTGCCCAACTCCAAACCGCCTTGTTGGGTTTTATTTTTGTTGTGGGTTTCTTTTTCCTCCCCGCTTCAGATTTAAAGCCTCTTTTCCACTCAAACTTACATATGGTTTTCTTCAGTAAACATTTTCTTTTCTATTCACATTTTGTGATCCAGACCATTCTTGGTATAATAGCTATAAGGAGATGTGTGTGATGATCAAAGCCCCATTGTTCAAGTCATACTTTTTCATGTTATCCTTCAGACTGGAGACTTTGAAAAATAATTTGCTGCCACAGAAGAAAAACAGACATACAGAATTTTCAACTACAGGACCAAGCATTTAAGACTAGAATCCGAGGTTAGAAGGTGACAGAGCAGAAGGAAAAGACATCAACAATACACAAACTGTAAACCTAAGTGTCTTGCTCCCCAGTGCAACAGGATCTCTGTTCACTGATCTTCAGTTCAATAGTCCATTCCATTAGACACTGCTGAAGCACATCAGAGACCAGAATAGTGTTCAAATTTTGAATCAAGTTTCAAAAAGGAATACAGATTTTGGAATAGTGGTCTTTTGTTTAAAAAATACACTTAACAAGCAGCTTTCCTACAAAAGTTAGAGATGGTGCATTCCCATCTAACACTGATGGTACAGAGTCTCAGATAATCTGATGGCCACAGAACTTTCACATTTCTACAGCTTAACACACAGAAAGGAAAGCCAAAAAAAAAAAATTTTTTTTTTTTTTTTTATCATTTCAGCAACCAGGTTGATTCTTATACAAAAGATAAGTACCATAATATGGAAAGCTAACTTTCTTTTTTTTAAAAAAAAAAAAAAAAAAAAAAAGATCATCCTAACCTTTTCCCCTAGTTACTACATACTAGTGACCAGTATCTCAGTCACATTTTGCCTGTATAGATCTAAAAGGTTAATATCCTCCGACTGTGTAGATCTCTAATATAAGTTAATGCAACTCAATAAAATAAGCTGTTAAACAAATCCTTTGGAACAACTTCACTGTCTGCACCCAACTTTTACAAAAACTGATGAAAGCAGCAATGGAATCATGTTAAACTTATAATAAATAATTCACATACAACATGTTAAATTACGAAAAAGGATTAAATTGCCATTTCTACAACTTTTTATAGATTTAGCAAGTTTCTAATCCATTTTTATATCAACAGCAGTACGTATGTTCTTCATATTAAATTTAACATTGAAGGACTGTTTAGAGGCATTATTTATAAAGCAAGAACCACCAAGTGAGCATTACAGAACTTCAACAAATGTTTAGCTTTTTTTCCAGTATCCATTCTCAGAAAAGATTCAGGGGTTGTCTATCCACTTGGTAACTTTATTCCTCTTCTTTACTCAGGAAGAGTTAATGCCGTGACTTCCAGCTTCATTTTGAAATACTGGTTAAAACGAACAATTGCATACCTATTCAAATGGAGAAAGATCTAAAGTTAAGAGCAGACAATTTCTCACACAGAAACAGGAACGCTAGGCCTACTCAGAAGTGTACCTATTCCAGACCCATTCCCAATGCTAACCCATAGCAGCTGCCAAAGGAAGAAATTAAGAATAGAACACCCTTATTATGGTACTTCTATCACCACCCCTCCCAGCTTGCTAAAGTTTGCAAAACAGATCCTGCTTTGGTTGCAGAGGTGGTGTTTTCATGCTTAACAGACTGTCCAACAATTGACAGCTACAATTCTAAGATTAATCTTGTTCATTGCAAGAATGCCATTTTATTCAAAACTGCAACATTTTTGAGTTTTATCACCTGCGCTTTTTACTTGTATTTTTTGTGCCATCTAGCGGTTATTAACAAGTACTTCTACTTAGGACTAACTAATCACAAAGCCACAGAAGAGATTCATATTTGTATCATTTACAATAGCACAACTAAGCATAGTAAGCTGTCTTAGTCATTAACAGAAAAAAATTCTAAACTGAAGCAGTCTCTCATGCCAAGCAAAGTGATTAACTTTATCACTTCTCCGAGTCTCCAAAAGACTCAAATTCCTCTGCTCACTGTAAGCATTAAAAAAAAGTGCCAACATCTACCTGAAACAGAACTATTAGTCAATTAGTCAGTATCTCAGGAGATGGAACTTAAGATTCATTTACATTATGTAGATTCTTTCAAAAAATTTGGAATTTCTATGATCAATACTTCATATGGTAAAAAGTTCTCCTGTACAAGAGCCCCATTTCTCATTTTCTGCAGTTAGAAATGTACGTCTTCTGACAGACAGTGTACCACATTGACCAACTCTGTTTCTGTGCTTTTCTCTTGTCAATAAAAACTGTTAATGCATTTACTCCTCGAGTAAGTTCCTTGCTTTGTTATACTATGTATTTTAGCCCAAAGGCGCATTGATCAGAGGGCTGAAGAAAGGCTGAGAGAACTGGGGATGTTCAGCCTAAGAGACAGCTCTGAGGTGACTTCATCATAGATTGCCAGTACTTAAATGGGGATTATAAAAAATACAGAGAATTTTTTGCTCAATCAGATAATGGCAGGACAAGGGGGAATGGTATTAAACTAAAAGAAGGGAGACTTAAATTAGATGAGGCCAGTGAGACACTGAAACAGGTTGCCCAGAGAAGTTGTGGATGCCCCATCCCTGGAGGTGTTGAAGATCAGGTTAGATGAGGCCTTGGACAACCTGGTCTAGTGGATGGCACCCCTGCCTAGAACTAGATAATCTTTGAGGTCCCTTCCAACTGAGCCATTCTATGATTAAGTTCAAAAACTTGGAGGGGGGGGAAGGCAGAGGGAGGACAAACAGCTTTTACTGTCTTGTTTTCTCTTCAAAAAGAGATAGTATGATCACAGAGACCAGCTTTGTTGCTCACACATCAGTTTCTGATAGCTGGGATACTGAACTAGATGGTCCCACAAGTCCCTTCCAATCTCACTTATTCCATTATATATATAGCAAGTACACTTACCCTAAAAAATCAAAGTCAATGGTGGAATACTTGGCTTGAATTAGAGCCCACAATCCCCAAAAGAAGTGGGAAGCCTAAAGGAAAAGAGAGTAGGTAAAGATTATTACTATATAAAAAAGTATAAAAAGCATTTAAGCACATTCTCCCATTGAGACACAATTATCCACAGAAGAACACTCCAAAAAAAAATCCCAATCTTTTTGTTAACTTAGTTGATCTCTCATTACCAAAGAGACTGGTAAACAAGTATTATAAAATTAATGGCAAGGGAAATCCATTGGCCTCCTAACTCTCCTCCATGTTTCTTTTCCAAGAAAATTAATGCTGCATTTGTGAGACAGGTCAACAGGTCATCTATTAAGTAAACTGTTGTGCAATTGTATACCTCATGTTAAAAAACAGAAATAGAACTACTTCTTTTGTTGCTTACTAAACATCTTATGGCAGTTACTATCCTACATTTACTCAACCTAACATATATAAAGAATTCCTTTTGAATCTGATTACCCCCTTAAACCATTTTAACTACAACTCACTTTCAATACCAACTTGGACAAAGATATGATCTTAAACTCCTCAGAATTTACACAAATTTGTCATCTGCTCCAACCATACTTCCTTTACTACTCCAGATGCATAGTCTTGGAGACCTATGCTCAATTTCTGATTGAAAGTATGGATTACATGAACAATAGGTAATAGATATGACTGCTAAAATATTTGTTCTAAAGTTCATCTGAAATATATGTAGCAGACATGAGCTTGATAATCTCCTTGTAGAAGACATTTTTGGACCACCTAGGTTACAAGTGATATGCTTCAGAATTCTGTTCAGTTAATAACTGTCTACAATAATAACCTAAACCACTTCCTAGAGCTTGCATATAACACTTTACTATAAGCATAGAAGATGCATGCATGCCTGAAAAAAACTTAAAACAGCAATCATTATAGGTAAGCGTGGATCTTTCCTGTACCTCTAAGTTTTGATAACTTTGTCTGATAGTGAGCAGTTTGGAGCTTTACACCAGCAACTATCAATTTCAGTTTATATGTTCTCTTAACAATTTTTTTTGTCATCTTACTGCTACAAAGAAAAGATCACCACAGACTCCCTGGAATCTCTTGCCAACTCAGGGACTCAGTTCAATTAACAGCCAAGAGTGATCCTTGCTTAAAATCTCATCTCCTTTTCTAATACTCACTGCCTCTTTTGCTCTGTAGATTATTCCAAGCATTCTCAAACTTCCATAGAACAGAATATATATATGTGTGTGTGTGTGTATATATATATATATATATGTATATATAAGCACATACCACAGCACTCACATTAAGAAATTAGCAATTACATTTGCCACAGAGTAGGTAAGCTTCTCTACAGCAGTGAATATATTCAAGCACAAAGACTGTTATTTACCAGTGCAAACTGATTGACTTGAACATATAGAACTTCAACTTCCTTTTCACTAACTTCTGTGCCAAATCCTTTATATTCTTTGTAGGCCTCAAGGTAAGATCTCAGCCATTGTTCCTGTAATTCTCTGTTGGGATAAAGGCTGTAGTCTACTTCGTTTACTCCTAGAAAAAGAAAACGAGTATTGGAATCTTAAGGTATCTAAAAAGGAACATCAAAATCACATAACTGGACTATTCATCCCTCACCCTCGATACCCTCCCCCTGCCAGCACAAACACAGACTGATGTGGACAAACATCATTACTTTTACTTTGGCCTGATTTTATCAGTTATAAGTCAGCAAGAGTTTGTCACATAAGAATTACAAAGCATTCAGCGCAGAAGAAAGTTTTATTCTCTGTTCTCAGCCACAAACATACTCTACAAGTGTTTTGAAATTCAACAAGCTTGGCTTTGAGAGAAGCCTTTGGAAAAAAAGTTTGCACTGCAAAGCAAAACCCTCCCATGCATGTCAACCACGGTCTTATATGCAACATTATCTAAAGCTGAATCCAGATACATATACATTGTCAGCAATAAAGCTGACAAAAAAGCTTTTAAGGCTAAAACTTCATTAGAAGTCTACCCCTCCCCTTCTACAGGGTGTTGGTAGAATTAC
Organism: Netta rufina; assembly: GCF_964035555.1. Taxonomy (NCBI): domain Eukaryota; kingdom Metazoa; phylum Chordata; class Aves; order Anseriformes; family Anatidae; genus Netta; species Netta rufina. The sequence goes on from NC_140123.1 coordinate 130,524,109, forward strand.
AAATCTTATCTTCATAACTGCTCTTTTGTCCTGTTCTTCTTCATGGCATGTGGCTCCAAATCTACCTATACTGGAGATGCTCAACCACATTCAGAGTCTGCCAGGAGTTCTGAGACCCAGATCACAGTTGACTCTTACTGACTATCGATTACCATAGGACATGGAAATATATTCTATCCACAAAGCAGGATTAAAAACGCATTGTGTTTGAAGAGCCATTCTTAGCCATGCTTCTTCTTCCTTTGAGACACCTTCTTGCTCTCCTTTCCTCTATATTACTTTCCAGAGGATTAAGGTAGCATGTATATGTAGTAAAATAGATACTAAACATACTCCCGAGAAAGTAAGCATGTTTGCCACCAAATGTGCCATTATGAGGCACATGCAATAGAAGCACTCTATCCTGAAAGCACTGAATTTGAGATAGCATGCAGAATGCGCTAAGAAAGTATTAGATCTTCTGTACAGGTGTATCAGTAAAGAGGTCATAAGTATGCAGCTCTCTTGCACATGGAAAGTTGCTTAACCTCACTGGAAGATTGCACGCCACAAATAAGTGTTATTCTTTATGGTCACATGGTTGTGGCCATACCTGCTATTGCCGTTGGTGGCCATTACAATGACATTTCCATACCTAAGTCACCTTAAGTTCTATTCTACAAGCACTGCAATCCTACAAGCACTGCAATCCCCTAGCACTTAGAACTCCTTCTCATGTCAGATATACTCAAACACAGCTTTAAAAAAAGTTCAGATTTGTACTGGATGGATAGAGAATATGAAAGGTGAAACAACTCTTCTTCAGTGGCAAAAAAAAGGTTTGTAGAGTCTTCTTAGCATAGTTAGCTCTTCGAAGATGTACTCAGACTCTTAGAGGTCCCAGACAAAATAAGTTGAAAGTTTTCAAATATATTTTGTAAAGAACTTATTTCCCAGATACTTAAAATTATCAAGCATATACTCTGAAATCTAAAAAGTTACCTGTACTTAAGATTTATTTTGAGAAACAATGACAGGTAAGTTAAGGCTCCCATTTTCACCATACTGCACTTTCTATCTATACCAAAAATTACCTAGGTTTTGCCTGTAGCCCCATACTGTGAAATAACATAGCACACGCTCAAGGCTATTTGTCTTACAGAGTGAAGGGAACAGGCATTCACTGAAAGAAATTGAACGACTTAATGCAGGAATCTATCTGCAACTTACTGCTAAAACCTGGCTTTTTATACTATCGCATAATCTTAAGCCTTTACCACTCCAGTTTCGCATGACTCAAGGGCAAGTACTTAACAAAGACACAAAATCAGCAAGAAACCATAGAAGTCTGCTATTTGGAACTGTGGAATCATACAATATATTCTACATTTGGTAATATATACACACATACAAACACACACACACACGCAAACACATGTATGCTGTAGAAGATATATGTGCAGTATTTCATTCTGGCGTGCTGAGTCTCTGCTGGGCGATTTCACAGAATGACAGTTAACTGCAAAGACTTAAGACATTATGTTCCATTTCTGGGCTACCAGAGCTGTAAAGGAAGGGTATAACTGTGGCTTGCAAATAGAGACCAGTACACATGTTTTGATACCATTGTCTTAACAGCTATATAAATATCTACGGAGAAAAGAGAAAAACAGAACATGCTACAAGAATGAGAAATCAGTGTTTTTTTCAGTCAAGTTTACCTTTACCTCAAAAATCCAATTTTTACCTGCAAATTCATTGAAGTGATTGCCAATGTCATAAGCCAGGTAGTTGTATCCAGAGTACTCATAGTCTATGAACTGCACATCACCTATGTGAGACAACAGCAGCAACATCAGAATCCACATTTAACAAATTCATGGCCCTAATCCTTTGGTGTCCTCTGAAGTTTTAGTGGAAAAAAGCCCACAAAAAACCCTCACACACCCACCTTATTTGTACCCAGTTGTGTGCACTCAGACTTCACAGGGTAAGGCTGTGATTTTTGTGGTATAAGACTTCTTTGAATATTGATTCAAGAAAGCTCTTCAATAATTACCTACAGTTTACAGTTCTCTACTTTTACTCTGAAGAGCAGAATTTTAATTTTAACTTCTACCACACGAGGGCATCCATTACCTTCCAAATAAAATATATGGCAGAAAATCCTTTGTTTAAGCTTTATGAGGAAATTGCAGACCAATTTTTCCCTATTTACTCTCAGAAAAGTGTGCAACCATGGTAGACTAACAGGTTGCAACGTGTTGGTATTTTCTTTTTGTACATTAGTATTTCCCCTTTGCCCAACCTCACTTACAAAAAGGACTATTCTCAAATTGTTGCATTTTTTTAATTGGCTTAAACTAGTCGCAAGACACTGAGAGGCCACTCTTCAAAACAGTGAAATTATGTAATGTTATATAGACAAGGACTGATGATAAGGGATGATAAGGTGGCAACAGTCCCAACTGTTTCCAACTTACTTGCTAACTTTTATACTACACAGTGTTTTTACCTATAGGTAAGCTGGGAAAAGTGCTTCGCTCAAGATGGTACAGCACTGAACCTGCTCAAGAATGTTTACATGACAGCAAGCAGTCAAGATATCAATAACCTGGAATAATTAGGTAAAACTACAGCTCTTGTATTTTAAGGGAAATCAGAAGAGACAGCAGAAATAGAAGCAATGGTTTAACTTAACTTCTGTTCACAAGAGCTTAAAATGTACAAGTTATGAGCTACTGTGCCGAAATAGGTAACTTTCACAGTTGCACTCTTTTTCCCTTTCTATGGCCACTCTTTCAAAGACTAGCTGCATGTTTACTCAATAAAATATTACAATGAACAATCCTGTTAGCCTGACCTAGAATACACTTATAGATACTACCTACCAGATCTCTAGATTAAAAAAAAAAAAAAAAGCAGATTAAGAATACTACTCTTATGTATTTCCTAGGCTAAGGACTTTAAGTGTCTAATATACTGCCTCCTTAGGATTTATGAATACTGCACATATCAAATACAATAGCTTTGCCAGATGTATGTCCCAAGCAAGATAAGACAGAATAACTGTTAGAAGTGTTCCTTATATCTATGCAGTTCATCATTTACCACATTTGAAACACATCAACATTTTCCAAATGCATCCATCTAAGTACTTATAATTGAAGTTAAACCCCACAACACCAACAAAATCACTTAATCACAATCCTCCAAGTCAGGTTTACCCTTGCTTCCACAGAAAAAGAGGATTGCTTACCAAGGTTATGAGGTTAAACCTTTTAGGCTCTGACAAACCAACATGAGAATGCAAAGTGGCAAGCTCCTCCCAGGAAAATCTTGTTGGCAATGGAAAATTGAAGGGTCTGAAGGGACAAGAAGTTTTACAGCAGCTGCAGCCAAGATCTTATGATACTGTCACAGATCAACTTCTGCCACTGCTTGACTGGCAGACTCATACACTTGTGCTTCTCATTGGTTCTTTAGTACTTCTTTTAAAACAAACACCTGTAAGTTACAAGCCAGTCAAAATGCACAGCCCAACCCTGGTTAATATTCTGCTACACAACTGACCTCTTGACACCCCCCACCCTACCGTTATTAAATGTTGATTGTATTCTGAGTTTCCCTCCCCCCCCATAGATGATACAAACATGGTACGTAAAAGTCTGTTTGCAGAATATCAAAGGAATATACTTTAAATTTCTTTAATGTACAAATTTCATCTTGAACATACCTGTATGTGCCACTATCGTTTTTTAATTCAGCTAACATTTAAATTTTACTTCCAGTTATAAATAACAGTATTACAAAGTAAGAAATTGAATCTAACTGGATATGGATGATGCTGTTATCAGGTACTCTCCCATGGGGAAGTGCATGTGAACAAGTGATGAACAAGTGATGTGAAACCTTTGGTCAGTGCATTTAAGTAGCACAGAGAATACCACCACAAGGCAGCAACAACGGCATATGTAAACTGAAGCAGATGAAGAAAATTTGGCACACCCATATTTGGTAAGATGAAACTTCAAAGTGAAAATGTCTCTTTCTGACTCATGCTACTGTGGAACTCAACCTTAAATTTGATTTTGGCATAAAATACTCAAGGGTGCAACTTTCTTCTATAAAGAAAGCAAAAGCTTAAAGTTCATATGCATTATGCATTTATGAAGTGACACATCTTAGCTACCTTCATTTAGAAGAAGCAGAAGAACCTTTACATTTACTGTTTAAATATCCACAGCATCAGAAGCTACTTTTAAGATTTACTGCAGCTCATACCACAAAGGCACTGCTAGAAAGACGTGGGTTACACTAGCAGTTGATCAGTTAGCTTTTGTTCTGAGGTTTTAAATAAACACAATATTTTTACATTCCACTGTTACTACTGGGAGCAGGGAGACCAAAAACAGGATAGTCTAAGTGCACTTGGATTTTATTGAAGTGAGCCATTATTTAAAAGTAAGCTCTATCATATCTCTGGAGCGGCTACTGTTATCAACAGGAATAAAGATGTCAAGAAATTTGCATTTCAAATCAAGACATTCCTTTCATCAAGGGAGCTAGTACTATAGGCAACAATCTAATCTATGAACACCACATAAAATTCCAAAATGGAAATTGTGTTGTATACATCAGAAATAGATTCCTTTTAAATAGATCAAGAAGTAGTCAAGAGGGCATCTGTTAGATCTCCTCAGGGAACAGAAAGGTAGAAGGGGTGATGATATCATTCTATAGCTGCCCTTCACTTTCAGTGGTTTGGTAAGGTAAACACTCAACAAGCAAGCCCTAGCTGTAGTTAACACAGCAAAATGATGTATCCTATCCTGCTCATCAGGTGAGCCACAGAGGCCCCACAAGACAGATTCAGTAAAGACATTATCTACACCCACCAATTTTAGCTATACATACCCAAAATACCTTTGCAAAATTAAAACGGGTTTTTAGAGCAAAACCAGAAGCCTTAAACATACCTCAGTCTTCAGAAGCACTGAGCACCCACAGACTCCTACCAAAGATCATAGAAAACATTGGGTAGGCAGAGGGAATAAACAGAACAAAACCAGCCATCTACCTACACACTTAACTTCCTGGCAGATGAATTTAATACATTCAAAAAAAACCACGGATATAGACAAAAGAATATTGATACTTGATCTTTTTAAACAGCAAGTATTTGAATACTCTTAAAAGATCATGTATTTTGGAAATTCCCAACTCATATTAAAAAAGAAAACTTGAACAGGATAAGAACAAGTCTATAAATAAGCAGTACCAAGCCAAAATATGCTTGGTGCTATCTTGCTGTCCAAATTGTAATTAAGAGAAACATGAAGCTCCGAGTTACATCCTTCAAAGAAGAGTTCACACTGATAATAATTATATGTTATGTAAAATGACACTTGTTAATTTTCATATCCTGAGTGACTAAAAATGGACATTAGCAAAGCAGCAAGAGGCCAAGTTCTCTCAGCCACAGCATGAACAAATTCATATCAGATGACTGACACTTCATTACAGGAAGCTAGCACTCAACATGCTATTCCAGTCTCATAAATAAAGTGTGAGGACATGAGACTGATTCTTCTTAAAAGCTGTATATGACAGCTATGATTTTTCTTTCAAGTCTGAAAATTTAATATTAATTTAATCCAGAGGAGAAGTCTAAAGCAAAGTATTGGGATAAGCTGCAATTGTTCTACCTGCATTGGACAAAAGTCTTAGTATCTGCTGATAGCTTGTAGCTTAAACAAAAACATGCTGAGTAGATGCATCTTAAGCATTCACAAACATAACAAATACAGTATCATTTAAAATCCATAACTAAATTGTTTTGTGCCAGCTTCTGAAAAGCGAAATCAACATTACCAGCTCCGATCAATCTTTAATGGGGAGGAAAAAAAAAGGTAAGTAGTTCATCTAGATGAATGATTCTCTCCCCTCAGTTCCAGTTTAGGATCAGCCAACATCTTTTTGATACACAAGAGCTTTTCTAGATAACTGAGTAAATTTCATAAAAAATCTCAGCATGATCAGTATTTGTTAGCTACCTTCATACAGTGGCTTCATCATTCCTAATGAGTCTATTTTGTGCTCTTACAAAGTAATCTGTATATCAATCAATACAAGCTTTTGCTGTACTGAACAGAATTCCAGCAATACACATGGAGTTAATGTTGCAATTCAACTTCTAAAATCATATTCCTAATTTTTAGATTTTTCTAATAGACAGATTAGACAGTTTTTGCTTTGTAAAAAGTACACAATTAGAAAAAATATTTCAGAAGAGAGGTACAAATATTCTACAGCTTGCATTGAGGTTTGGTTACTATAAAATAGTACCATTTGTATCCAGATTACGGAAGTCTTACAACACAGTATATGTGCAACATTCAAACAAGTTGAACAATCAACCTACCTATTTTGTACTTCAAGTCTTTCTTTCCCCCCAAGTTGTTTATAGGTAGCTTGAAGCCGAAGTGCTTTACATACTCCCCCCTCCTTCCCACCCTCTCCCCAAACACTAAACACTCACACACTGGTTATTGTAGGATTGCTCATAAGTGATACACTGCTGGCATTGTTTTTTCCTCCATTCTGTTTACAAAAAGAAAAGCATATAGCATTTGTTTTAAAAGTAGGAACTTCACGCCTATTGACCGTGACAACGAGCCTTTTAAAGGAATTCCTCTGTTTTATTTTACATTGAATCATGGTTCTACTATAAAAAGTGACTAAAAGTTACTTTTTACATTAATAGGTAATTGAGGAATACTAAAACTCAAGGTAGTTTCAGCATTGAAAATACCCACACAATAACAACAGATTTATTTTTGGTACTGTAATACCACAGCTCCAATGTGTGTGAGACCACAAGCCGATTTTTTGATTCCTATTTACTTATTTCACACACTTTTGGCTGAAATACCAACGATTTACCACCAAACTGTAGTAAAGATACGAAGCTACTGAAAGGAGGAGGTCATCCTGATTACAAAAGAGTCTTAAATATCTAACCTGATGAATTTGTTGCACTTAGCTGAGCTCACATATTTGAAAAGTAAAGCAAGTTGTGCAAAGGTAAACATTTTTACTGCACTATGGCCATTTTAACATCTTAAGTTTCCCTTTTCTTCATTTTAGCATCTTAATATCTTGTTTAATTGATTCATTTAGTAACCGAACCTCAAACCACTGAAAATCAAGTAATAAAAGAAAGTGTGGGTTTATATAAAAGTCTTACAGATTCTAGTTGAGGCATTCTTTAATAAAATTATTTAGAGTTATTTTATAATAAAAACAAAAGCAATTTATCTTCACCAAGATGTGTATTGCCTACAGCTGCTTAAATAAAGTATGTAATTAAGGAAAGAAATCTTTAAGATACCTATGTACTTCACATAAAACAAATTGAGCAACTGAATGTGGTGCTAAGTATCACTAAAATACATAATCACAAAGCTGTCTTCCCTCGCAGCAACACAATCACAAATCAGAACAACACACAAATTACAGGAGATGTCTTTCGGTTATTTTCTATGCTTGTATGATCCCCCCCTCCTCTGCCCCCAAAACAAAGCTTTATGTGATTCAAACAGAATTACCATAAACAATTCCATACTTTGAAACCTAGTCATACAGGCAGGCTGTGGATTAACAAAATTAGTTAAAGAAAAGCAAGGAAAAACATTGTTCTCTGTACAGTAACATTTAAATGAGAATCAGCTAATTAAACAACGTAGTAGTTACACAGATATCACTACCATTACCTTGACTGCTAAAAGCTCAAGCTGAGTTCAGTTGTTACCATCACTAAAAGGACACCACTGATGTAGGAAATACAGCTACAGAATAAACAAACTAAGCCACTACTTACTGCTTAGTTCAATACCTACCTCGTTTCTTGTTGTAAATAATATTCTTACACAACAGGTCATTGTGACAGAGTACCACTGGTGATCCTAAATTTGACAGTCTTTCCTTCATCCAGGCCATCTCTTCCTGAAGAACTTGAGGACTTGGAATTTCACTTAAAAACCTTTTCAGGTGTAAGAAGTTTGAGAGTTAATTTTTAGTAGTGTGTTCCATACCAAGCATCTGTAATGAAATAACTTAATTATTTTCCTCTACATTCTAATTTCAAATAATTCAACAGATGTTCTCTCAAAATTAGGGTACTATTTCCCCTGGCACCACTGCAGTCAAATTATGACAGTTATTCTGCTCAGTCCTCCCCAAAAACAACTCTATAAAGGTTATTTGTGTGGTAAACATAGTGGCAGACCAGCAGTTAGGTACAGAACTTGAACACAGTCCTGAACATTTCTATAGGAGTATAGATTAAAAGATTTATAGCATGAATTTCATTCACTTGTTGCTCACATTACATTACTTCCTTCAAGTACAATATGCAGTAAGTATAGATTCATCTTTTGTTCCTTTAGACACAGTAAAAATACTTTGAGGCAGTCATTTTATCTTTTAGATTCTCAATTACTCTTTTTCCAGTTCTCTTTATAATTTTATGTTGTAGGAAAAAACTTTGCTAGAGTATTCTTTAATTACAACACAACAAGAGAAGCAGCTGACATCAGTGATTTCAAAGAAATTCTATAAAGAATGTTTAAGCTGGAATCTTTTAACCAAGTAATAGGAAGTTTGATATTGTACAGACGCCTCCAAATTGTGGTTTTGAAGGTTGATCTCCCCTCCCTGAGAAACACGGCCTTCAATTCCTGCTTTAAATTACAGCACTAATTTTATTTAGGCTAGCTTTTCTACCAGTTTTCGTTACTTTCATCCCAACTTTTCAGTGACTGACTCTAGAATCTTCTTGATTCTTATTTTGTTAAGCTCCTAGGAAAAACAGCCTGATTTCCAAGTCAAGAGTTCTACTGGGAATACTTAAAAAAAAAAAAAAAAAAACAGGAGAAACTGCTGTTCGTACTCCACGACAACTCAAGTCTAGAATGACTGTGCAGCAGATGCCTTTTTCTTTTTACTTCTCTAGAAACCCTTTTTCAACTTATCCCATCATCTAAAACAGCCTTTTGTTAGCTTTACTTTTATGACACTCAGTTTTAGACAAGTCCTTAAACCGAACAAATATAGGAAATAGCTAAGATCGGCAGGTTAGAATGAGCAAGAACAGTACTCCTATAACCCCAGGAAAGAAACACCATGCTTTCTGCATTCACTCCAGAACATGTGCCTCCGTGAGACTGATGGCTATCTTTTAAAGCTGTTGAGATCCAACTACCTGAAGAAATACTTTACTTAACCTTGATTCAATACTTAATCTTCATTCTTTAAATAAGGTATACAACTACTGTCAATATGCATAATATTGACAATAATGTTGCGGCCGCAGACGGGTCCCACCTATCTCTAAGGGGAAAACGGATCCTAGCCCAGGAGCTGGCAGGGCTCATTGAGAGGGCTTTAAACTAGGTAAGAACGGGGACAGGGCTGAAATAAGGCTTGTTGGAGGTGTGCCAGGGGGAACAACGGCAAGTCCAGGGAAGAAGGCAATGGCCCAACTGAAGTGCATCTACACTAATGCACACAGCATGGGTAACAAACAGGAGAAGCTGGAAGCCATCGTGCGGCAGGCAGGCTACGACTTGGTTGCCATCATGGAGACGTGGTGGGACCACTCTCATGACTGGAGTGCTGCAATGTCTGGCTATAGGCTCTTCAGAAGGGACAGACAGCACAGAAGGGGTGGTGGTGTGGCTCTCTATATCAGAGAGTGTTTTGATGCCGTGGAACTTGAGGCTGGGAATTATAAGGTTGAGTCCCTGTGGGTTAGGATCAGCGGGAAGGCCAACAAGGCTAGCATCCTGGTGGGGGTCTGTTATAGACCGCTGAACCAGGATGAGGAGACGGATGAGGAGTTCTACAGTCAGCTGGCAGAAGTTGTGAAATCATCAGCACTTGTTTTTGTGGAGGATTTCAACTTCCCAGACATACCCTGGAAACACAACACAGCCCAGAGGAAGCAGTCTAGGAGGTTTCTGGAGAGCGTGGAAGATAGCTTCCTGACGCAGCTGGTTAGTGAGCCTACCAGGGGAGGTGCCCCGCTAGACCTCTTGTTCACAAACAGAGAAGGACTGGTGGGAGAAGCGGTAGCTGGAAGCTGTCATGGGCAGAGTGACCATGAAATGGTAGAGTTCTCCATTCTTGGAGAAGCTAGGAAGGGGACCAGTAAAACCACTGTATTGGACTTCCGGAGGGCTGACTTTGAGCTGCTCAGGACACTGGTTGGTAGAGTCCCTTGGGAGGCGGTTCTGAAGGGCAGAGGAGCCCAGGAAGGCTGGGCGCTCTTCAAGAAGGAAATCTTAATGGCGCAGGAGCGGTCTGTCCCCACGTGCCCAAAGACGAGCTGGTGTGGAAGACCGGCCTGGCTGAACAGAGAGTAGTGGCTTGAACTTAAGAGAAAAAAGAGGGTTTATAACCTTTGGAAAAGAGGGTGGGCCACTCAGGAGGATTATAAGGATGTTGTGAGGCAGTACAGGGACAAAATTAGAAAGGCCAAAGCTCATCTTTAACTAAAACTGGCTATTACTGTTAAAGATAACAAAAAATGTTTTTATAAATACATCAACACAAAAAGGAGGACTAAGGAGAATCTCCATCCTTTACTGGATGAAGGGGGAAACTTAGTCACAAAAAATGAGAAAAAGGCGGAGGTGCTTAATGCCTTCTTTGCTTCAGTCTTCAGCAGCAAAACCAGTTGTTCTCTGGATACCCAGTACCCTGAGCTGGTAGAAAGCGATGGGGAGCAGAATGTGGCCCTCATTATCCACCATGAAATGGCTGGCAACCTGCTACAGCACTTGGACATATGCAAGTCAATTGGGCTGGATGGGATCCACCCGAGGGTACTGAGAAAACTGGCAGAGGAGCTGGCCAAGCCGCTTTCCATCATTTATGGTTAGTCCTGGCTATCAGGGGAGGTCCCAACCAACTAGCAGCTAGCAAACGTAACGCCTATCTACAAGAAGGGCCGAAGGGCAGACCCAGGGAACTATAGGCCTGTCAGTTTGACCTCAGTGCCAGGGAAGCTCATGGAGCAGATTATCTTGAGTGTCATCACACGGTACTTGCAGGGCAACCAGGTGATCAGGCCCAGTCAGCATGGGTTTATGATACGCAGGTCCTGCTTGATGAACCTGATCTCCTTCTGTGACAAAGTGACATGCTCGGTGGATGTGGTCTACCTTGACCTGAAGGCTTTTAACACCGTTTCCCACAACATTCTCCTCAAGAAACTGTCTGCTCGAGGCTTGGACTGGCATACGCTTCGTTGGGTTCAAAACTGGCTGGGTAGCCGGGCCCATAGAGTCATGGTGCATGGAGTCAAATCCAGCTGGAGGCCGGTCACTACTGGCAGCCCCCAGGGCTCAGTAGTGGGGCCAGTCCTCTTTAATATCTTTATTGATGATCTGGATGAGGGGATAGAGTGCACCCTCAGTAAGTTTGCAGACAACACCAAGTTAGGTGCATGTGTCCATCTGCTCAAGGGTAGGAAGGCTCTGCAGGAGGATCTGGATAGGCTGCACCGATGGGCTGAGGTCAACTGCATGAAGTTCAACAAGGCCAAGTGCTGGGTCCTGCACCTGGGGCACAACAACCCCAAGCAGCGCTACAGGCTGGGAGATGAGTGGTTGGAAAGCTGCCTGGCAAAGAAGGACCTGGGAGAATTGGTTGATAGTTAACTGAACATGAGCCAGCAGTGTGCTCAGGTGGCCACGAAAGCCAACAGCATCCTGGCTTGCATAAGAAGCAATGTGGCCAGCAGGGCTAAGGAAGTGATTGTCCCCCTGTACCCTGGTGAGGCAGCACCTCAAGTACTGTGTTCAGTTTTGGGCCCCTCACTACAAGAAGGACATCGAGATGCTTGAGACAGTCCAGAGAAGGGTGATGAAGCTGGTGAGGGTCTGGAGAACAAGTCTTACGAGGAGCAGCTGAGGGAGCTGGGATTGTTCAGCCTGGAGAAGAGGAGGCTCAGGGGCGACCTCATCCCTCTCTACAGGTACCTCAAAGGAGGCTGTAGCAAGGTGTGGGTTGGTCTGTTCTCCCATGTGCCTGGTGACAGGATGAGGGGGAATGGGATGAAGTTGCATCAGGGGATGTTTAGCTTGGATGTTAGGAAGAACTTCTTTACTGAAAGGGTTGTTAGACATTGGAACAGGCTGCCCAGGGAAGTGGTGGAGTCACCACCCCTGGAGGTCTTTGAAATAGGTTTAGATGTGGAGCTTCGTGATATGGTTTAGTGGAGGACTGGTTAGCGTTAGATCAGAGGGTGGAGTAGGTGACCTTGGAGGTCTCTTCCAATCTAGATGATTCTGTGATGAAGTGTTCAATCATAACAAGAAATATATGAATACATAGAATATACTAAACAAATTAGAAAACTATCCTTATAGTTTATATATAGCTATGCTGGTATGCAAGAGTATGACAAAACATAAGATCTTGTATACTTACTAGATTGGCAACCCAAACTTTTTTTTTTAATATTCTTCCAACCATCATTCTGAAAGAATGGGAAGTCAGGAAAGCACATAATTAAATAACTACCTTTTATTTACTTCTTCATCCGCAAATTCTGTGGGTATAAGAGAGAAGTATTTTCCCATCTTCAACCAGAGGTTTGATTTAGGGATCCAACCGTTGTGCGCATGGATAGTATGGATTTTAGCAAGCTGTTTGGCAATGAGTCTTTAAAGAAAAGAAATGTAATGTTATATTTGCAATAGATTAGACAGCCTTTATCCTATCTTTCCTAGCAAAAATAGATTTCACAGAAACATCACAGGAAATCCAGCAGAAGTATCAAAAGAGCATAAATAAGAGCAGCACAGCTACAAGGTAGCATCTTTCAAGAGCCAAAAGGCCTTCAACAGCACTAAGGGTAGGGGGGAGCACTCGTGTGGAGAGGAATTGGAGTTCAGCTATAGCATGCATTATGGACCTCTATTTTCAGTCTTCAACTTGCTTATCTTTAGAAGAGTTGACTTAAATTAGCTACAGTTTTTAGGCAACAGATACATTTCAGCAAACACATGAAAGTCTACAATCTTAAAAACATCAGAATCTTCTTTTCACTGCTAATAGTATGAAAATTATGTCTCAGATAAAGATATTGAGCCTATTCACAAATGAAGACGACCAGAAACTGGGCTAGGACAACTTGATTTAATGAAGCCCAGCCTTGTAGAGCTACACCACATCAAATAACTTGACTAGCAGTAGCGTTGAAGTGTTAAACACTCACAATAAGCAGAACTCTTAACAAGTATATCTTGTCTTCCATGGGAGCAACAAGGGTCACTTGCTCAAAACTGAAATATGATTAACTAAGACAAAGGAAAGCAAGCAGTCACAACTGTGAGCATCAGTTTTGTGCAGGTTTATAAAAATATTTATTTTTTGTCTACTCATAAGCTAAACCTGAGATCCTTTGGGCCTGACAGAACATCATATATGTATCACAGAATTTAGAGAAATTTAAAAGTTTACCTGAAAATATCAGGATTGCACACATGCTCTGGATCCAGTGCTTCTCCCTGCATGAACTCATAGCACAGGCCATTATTGAAAGTACAGTATAGTTGAGGTGCACAGCCATGGGCCTGCAACACACGGAAACTCTTCACTTCCTCATCTCGATCAACTAAGAGCTCAGTCTTATTTCCATAGATTCTAACTAGAACCACATCATCTGTTGTGTCACCCACGTAGCAGCCAATTAGTTTATTGGTGATTCCATCAGTGAACAGCTGAAAAGTAAAAACAAACTGTAAGTGACTTAGATCTGTATTCCTGAAGTGCAAGAAAAGAATACAGGGTCATTCCTTGGCTCAGAAGACAATCTTCACTAGACTAAACATTAAAAAAAGATCTACAGAGATTTTTTCATTTAACACATCAAGAGAAAACCATGAAAACATGCCACAGTGAACTACTGAAACACTACATGTAAAAGGCAGTCACTGAAAGCTCAATATTATGAAACAAATTCTCACATAACCATGCTGAAAACTGATGATGCTGAAATCAAAGCCCAAATAAGGTGGCCATCCTAAAACTGCAATGAAAGTGATCATAAACATGGGGCAGCACAGAAACTATTCTGACACACTTCAGAATTTCTTTATTTGCTGAACAGTACACAAACACTAGAAAGATATTCTTGGAGTCCTAAGCTACTCCTTTAAAAAGAAAGTAATGGTGAACTGCTTCATACCTGAGTTTTACCTTCCCACTAGTCTTGGGGTATTGCTGCTTGAGAACAATTTGCAAAGTCACTTTGGCTACTGTACAAATTTGATGGAGTACTTCAAATTCAAGACCCCAGTCTTCAACGTCAGGTACCACTCCAAATTTAGAGAACTTCTGACAAGACTCACTCTTCCATCATTCTACTTCATAACTAGTACACGCCACTCAAAAGACAAACAAGCATTTTAAGACTTAAGAGCTATACAAAAGCAGTTTTAAAGCCCTGCAATTTACTGTTGCTTCAGTGACCAGTGTAGTCACCAATGCCTGAAAATACAGAATGTGAAGCAAGTAACTTTCCACAAAAAGAAGAGCATTCATCATCTTTTTACTTACATCTAATGGCAATTTAATCATTGCCTTTCAGACAACAGTGGGGGTATGATTGCTAGAAGTTCTTAGCTATGGGGGGAGAAACCAATACCACCACCAACTGCTGCTTCTCCTTTCATGGGACTAAACTAGTGATTAAAAGGTCTTGCAGATGCTACCAGATTAGCAGGCTAAATCCAGAGTTACTAGGCCACGTATACATAACTGCAGGCAGTCAAGCATTTGAAAGCAAATCAAGAGTAATACAGCAGTTCTCTATCTTCTACAATCCGGGACAGTTTTACAGCTCAGAAAAATAGGTGCTCAGTGCTGTAAAACTTTGTGCCCAGTCAATCCAGAGTGAACACTTACAAACTTGCCAGAAGAGAGTTACCCATCCTAACTCCAGCTCCTAGTAAGTGTCTCAAGGGCAATAGATGAACATTTTCAGGTGACGAGCACACTTTCAGACAGCCAACATCACATGCAAGAACACCAACATTTTTCTGAGTACTTAACAGGCTCCTGCTGTTCTAAACAGAAGTAAACAAATTACAGGTACGGTACTTACAACCATAAATTGCATTCATGTGTATTTATTTGTTTAAATTTATGCCTTTTCTCACACTGTTGCACACCCAAGCCCTGATTAAGTTATAAAAGAATCAAACATTACACAAAGCATCCTTTCAGGACCTTATACTAAAATAAGCAACCAACAGAAGGCAACTTGAAGTTGGTTCACATATGCATTTACATATGCAGTTTTCCCTTTGGTGGGCATCTTTTAATTAACTTACCACCTTTCTATATGAGGCACTTTTATCATCAATTCTCATTTAGTAAACTTCTGGCACATGACACGAGGCATGTGGAGACCACCTGAACACCTGCATTTGAACATTTTCCAACTATGCAGGTACTGGAAGCTGCGAGCACTTTTGCCTAAGGCAACCTACAAACACTGGGGAAATTTTCTTTCACAACTGACGTAAGTCAGACTCAGAACAAAACTACTGACCAAGGAACAGTCCTGCTGCATTTCAGACCTTATAGGACAGCTTAACATTTAAAAAATATATATTTTTCCCCTTTTAAATTACACGTCAACAACAGGCAACTTCTCTACTTGCATCACTGTCCCTGAAAGCCTTGGAGGTGTTGGGTTTTTTTTTTTGAAAGCAAAAAAAAGTCATAAACCTTCCCCCCCCTCTAAGGTTAAGTGGGTCTAATTTTGAAATGCTAAGTAGTACCATTCAAACACAAGTTAATTTATTTTTCAAGTCTCATGGATATGGAAAAATCAAGCAGCACCAGGAGCTTTTTAAACCCTAAAGGCCCTCCACCCCCAGCCCCAAAATTGAGTCTCCCTGTTTTAGAAAGGGAAGAATTCACAAAGATGTTGTGTTCTAACTATCGCATCTTGCTTTGCTCAGATTTCTTATGTGATTTAGCCAACAAACTCAAAAAAAGCAGAAAAAAATGGCAGAGAATACAGAAAGTACTCTGCATAAAAAGTTATGGACAGTCAGTCTTGTGCAAATAGGTTCAGCAAGTCATGCCATAAAGCCAAATTAGCCTATTTACATGATTCACCCAGAATTAGGGCTTTACAGACAGTTATTACTAGCTATTAATAATCCAAAATAGGAGACAACTAATGAAGTCTTTGCCTTAAACAGTCCTCAAAGCACTAAAATAATGTTACACTGTTAGTACAACTTAAAAACTGTACAGTTTAGCATACCTACTGGTTTCCACAGTAAGATACATTTATACTCTTAACACTACTATATTTTTTGTTTGACACTCACACGGATATTACAAGTTTTCTCTAAGATAAGGATCGCATGACTGAGCAATGGAGCAATGTTATCTAATTTGACCAAGCAGAGTATTTCTTCATTTCAAGTGTGGCTTGTAAATCATAGGTGACACCTCTGTAAGGTCATCATCTGCCCCCCACCCCGGTAAGTATATAGTCACAGATGGAACCTCCTCTGATCACTGAGGAAGTACTGGTTCTCATACTTTTCAGTATACAAATAGAATAAACTCAAAAAGTTCAAAGAACTCACCACCAGAGTTATCTGCTCCTGAAACATGTCGGAAGGATATGCTTTTATGTTCTTAGCAGTTCTCAGAAAGAACTAACTTGCTTAATGACATCCACATATACAACAGTTGTGCTACATTAAGGTTTAGGGTGAAAACCTTTAGTCTAAAAGCACTGATGTTTTCAAGATATGAGCACCCGGCACACAGGTAGCTCCTGATCTGTTCCATTATGTACCTCAAAACAATCTCTTCACAACCATATGCTGGCCTAAAGCTCCTACAAAATCAAGTCAGCTTCAAGTCACTGGAACTTCTGCTACCCCTTCCTATGTCTATAAAAATAACTCTAATCAAGCTTGCCCTTCTCTCTGTGCAGGATAGTACTATGGACAAGAAGAGCAGGTTCAAAGGTCCCGAGAAACGGCAACAGCACAAATAACAGAGACCTAAATAGTACTGATGCAAGGAACAGTAAGAACATGAGGTTTGCTTCTGATGGTCAAACAGAAACTTCTGGCCACCTCACAGCTTTTGTCACACTGCATAGGCCTATTATCCCTCAAAATAAGCTTCATTAGCATTAATAAAAAACAACTCCACAGCAAGGAAATTGGACTCCCTTGACTTATAATTTAGGAACTCTAGCTCTTATTAGCATCTATCTGTAACATGCTGCTATAGGTAATTATTTACACCCAGGAGCATTTATTGATTAACAAATAAATGAGAAGGCAGAAGAGTTTGCTTACTTTTCTAATAACATAGCAGATAATTTCCATACTCTGACATGAAAAAACACTTAATGTTGTCTACCAATAAAAGAATTTAATACTTTGTTTAAATCTTGCATTAATTGTGTACTGAATAATCTGCTTGGAAGGTCTTCCCTGAAACAAACTGAGATGCAGCAGAGCAAAATATCAGTTCTGTAACAAAAGCATGATCAGAAGAGACCCCTATTATGGAGGCAAGAAAAAAAAAATCAGTAAGCTCTCAAGGTCACGTAGAGGATGGAAAAATCTACAGCGTTACATATATGAGGTAGGAAATTCTTGAAATATATCTAGACATACAGAGAGCAAATGGAAGCAAAAAACACAACTGAGTGCATAAAACAAAACAAAAAAAAGCACAACTCTGGTACTCTAGTAGTCTGTAAAAACTTAAATATTGTGATATGTACTTATCACCTTGTGGTACCTACTTTCAGATGATACAATGCTAAGCTACAGCTGAATTCTGACAACATTCCTGGAAATTATATTTATACTGGCCCATGATCTAGGCAAGAAATACAGGAGGAGATTTAGCTGGAAGTCCAGACTGTCAAGGCTCTCCAGCTCTTGGGAACAAACAAATTGTTTACTGAAATACAAAGTGAAGGTTAGAAATCTACAAATGAGTTATTCAAGTGCAGTCACAGAAAGCAGTAGATAGAAACAGGACAGGTCAAGTAGGTATAGGAAGAGCAGAAACACGTCTTTTTTGAGACAGCTTACTTTAAAAGCAATTATACTTTAAAAATCTCATAATTATCAGGTTATTAGATTTCTGATAAAGGCATGTGCTGGATATATTCCTATCTCATAATAAGTGCTTCAAAAAAGCTTGTATATGATCCTATTGTTCCAGGTGCTCAAAAGAATGAGAACCAAGTTCTGATCACGTGGAACATGCATGAAAAGGCAGAAATTAAGTGTCACAGGGGGAAAAGTAGAAAGCACTTACCACCTACCCAGCAAATTTTCCACAATTTTTTTCCAATTTTTTGTCCTTACATCCACTGAAGGAGAAACAGTAGTAGTAGTAGTACTGTACTGCTGCAGAAACAAACAGAAATGTGATGTTTCTGCATTGATAAGGAGGGCTCTCCCTGGTTCTGCTTTGGAACCCAAAAATGACAGGGAAGATCTCCAGAAAGGCATAATTTGTAATATATGCTTCTTGAAATCTTCTCAGCATTAAAGTTTCTATTGTAAGATGCAACTTATTTTTTTTTCTGGGAGAATACAGTCTATGCGAGCACATCCACAAGCATACCTCTGCCAAGAATTCCATACATTGAAAAGAGGTTCATCATTTCTCCATCTTTTTTCTTTTTTTCAGCTGCTCATAAGAGAAGACAAAGTACTGGTTGGTTACTGGAAAATGCAGGTCTCATATGTCAGAGAAACATCATCCAAAGGTCCCCAGGCTCTGGAGCCACAACACCCAGGCCACCACACTTTGCAGCTGGAAGCCAGTGCCTACATGACTTGAGCTACGAGCTGGCCATGAACAAGCACCATTTGTTGTGAGAAGCAGGAGCTAGCAGGAAGCCAGTAAATTAATGGTGCCATTCTGTGCTAAGTTTGGCCAGAGGCTGAACTACCAGTTCTCCAGCAAACACTTGGGGCACCCAGCCATGACAGCAGCATGGAGAAAAAGCAATACTACTACTACTGCTGCTTCCCATACCATATAGTATAAAACAAACACTTTTTGGCTACCAATCAAGCCTGCAGCTTCAAAGAACACTTTTTTTTTTTTTTAGATGTGAAATTCCATGTCTTGCATATCCTCAATATGAAGACCATTTAAAATTACATGCAGAATTCTATTATAAAATACTACAGATACATCACTGTTTGCAAGGACCAGTTCTGATCTAAATGTGTTACAAGATGAGTTAATTTTTCTTTGGAGACTTATTCTAGCATAAAACAAAATATTTTGTCTTCTTTCTGAAGACTATTCTCCTACCCAAGGAGACAGTCAGCATCTGATAAGTAGTTGAGAGACTTGTGTAGCAGCGAATTGTTTTAAAACCTTCCACAGACTACACAATACTGATTAAAAGTTACAGACATACATGTAGAAATAGACTAATATAATGTATAAAAGGAGTCAAGATTTTAATTCCAAGAATGAATTTGCTATTCCTACCCTGGAGACTTCTGACATGAATCAGCATCTAAAAGCGAAAAAGCCACAGACTAAAGAGGAACATCTTTAGGAAGCTGTCTTTTCTGACATCACAAGCCTTTCCTGGAAGTTATGTGCCATACATAGCCAGGTAACTAACAGGCTGTGTCTTAGCAAAAATTGACTTTTATTTTATTCAATTACCTAGAATGAGACTCATCAGTACAAACACACCTATACCATGCACAGCTGGATTACATCATACTGTGATGTGGCACTTCAATTCACCCCATGAACATTATTGCTGCTCCACCCACTGATACCATAAAAATTCCTTTACAACAAGGTATTATCTAGCATCAAACACATAATGAGAACAGAGAAATCAATCAGCATCAAATGACATCTACTACCTAAAGTTCTCAATTGCTGCAACACTGTGTTCAAGGTACACCTCAAATTACAGTTTTTCCACAATACAACACCATCAGTGTAGCCCATTCTGAAACAATTTCATGTTATTTTCCTTCACTCATCCTTCCTTTAAGTAGTAACTACTTCCACAACTGTTGAAGATCATATCCTAGAACAGCTAGGTGTTAAAAAATACGACTCCTGAAAAAAATGTAATAGCATTCAGATTTAGAAAATATTACAGTTTGCTTTGTTCCCCATGAGATTTATGTTTTGTTCCCATTCAATTATCTCATTGCTTTAAATCCCATATACAGTCTCTGTTTAAATAAACAGAGTATCTTAAGTAGTTCAGAAACCTGAAGCCAGGCTTTTTGTAATAAAGAAAATACAAACATGCAGACAAGAACAGAACTCTGAGCAGCAGCCAGAAAATACTAATTAAAGAAAAGCTATAGAGCGCAAGTCAGGAAGGAAAAAAAGCAGATAGATGGGGGGAGAGCGAGAGAAAAAGCTAACCGGATATATAAGGAAGTAAGGTTTAAGTTAAGTATTTTGTTGGCTGAAGTACAAGTCTTTCTAAGCACAACTAAGTCCTTACGAAGAATAGTAAGGCACAGTAGTAAAGTCATGCAGAGCATTGATAAATGCGAAGATATGTACATCCTGAACAAAGACAGCACTATACCACAATATTCCATAATGTGAGTGTGAACGAGAAACATTTGTGAAACCTTTTTGGAAATGATATGGAACAAAGTTCTATACAAAAGCTTGCAGATTCTAAAAAAGTAAATTTCATTCAATAATTGAATCTCTTTAGAAAAAAAAAAAAAAATCTTTTCTCCCCCTTTAGGTTTGTGCAAGGACAAGAACAGTGTTGGCACGCAATTTTATCCCAGATCCCCAAGTGATCTTGCAGCTGACTTTTGGATACATATCACACTATGCAAATAATATATGTGTAAATTAACACTATCATTAAGTCTCTTCACCAGTAAGAGCAAGCACCCTTTATTTTTAACATTAAAGAACACTTCAGAATGAAAACAAATACAGATTGTATTCCCTGCTGCTTAACATTGTGCTGTAGAGAGGCGATTATGTATTAACCTACTGAATCCTTTGTTAGGAACAGACCTATAGATGTTCAGTAGGTCATGGAATGAAAGAATCCCAAGTCTACACTTGGAGTGGTCACTGGCCTTCCTGTACCATAACCAAACACTGATCCTCCTTCAAAAACAAAGTTTCACCTCCATAAAAGAAGGGAGAAAAAAAATAAGATGAGAAAACTTAAGATATTTTTACATTAGGAAGGTGATAAAACCTTTTTATGGCATGAAAGAGTTAAATATAGATAAAGTTTTATTTTTCATTACAATTTTTATATTCAGGCCAACTCATTAGTAATGTCCACTGTCACAATTTAAGCTGTTCACTAATCCAAAACAGGGTTTGAGTTTTGAAGGGCATTTTACCTCATGAAATCCCCAGGCACTGTTCCCTATATTCACTTCAACCAACTTCTGGATTAAGCAAGCTGTAAGCTTTCACGAGGAGGTTGAAGCCTCCATAGAGATTCTGTCCAACCTGAACTACTCTATTTTATTACTTTGATCATGTTACAGAATCAGAAGCTACTAAAACAAATATGTGCTTTTTGTGATAATGACATAGCTTTCTGAAAGTGTAAAGCAGAGAATGCAAACCTCGAGAATTAAAGATTTAGAAAATACAATACCCAGTTCTACACAGCTTCCAGTGCATCCTTAGATGACAACTGCACAACTGAAGTATGTGAAGTTCATATTTAGACAGGAAAATTTTGCTTCTCCTTATCACTACAAAACAACATATTTATGTTCTTATACACAGATAATATTCACATATAACTGGAGACAGGAGATGCATTAAAATGAACTGCCTGTGATTCAGCAAATGGTTGGCAATGCTTACAGATTCTAGAATTTCTAAAAATTCTGCATTAAAAGGATACTTTAAACAATGACTAATTATTTTCATCCTGTCCTACATTTGTTTCCTATACTGATACAAAAAAAAAAATCAAAAGTCATGAGCATACTTTAAACTTACAGATCTTACAAGAAGTAAGGATTAAATATTAAGATGTCCTAAATACACTCCAGAACTGTTTCACTGACTAAGCAGTTTGGCACACAGAACAGTACATTTTTTTTGCAAGAGAAGTTGATTAACTTTTATAAGTCAAGCCCTGGACTCTTCCAACTTCTTACTCATTGTTTTGAGCCAAGAATTACTTGAGAGCAAAGGTAGATAGCAGCAGAGTTCAGAGGAAGCAGTTCCTTCCACCTACCAATGTTCTTTGTCTACTTTGCTATGATGCTGCTGTTTCAAATTAGACAAGCATATTTTCCACGTGATACGTGATTCTCATTTTTTCCTCCCTCCTAAATATACATGTATGCCTATCCAATGAGAAGAATCCAGGGCAGATCTTGTTTGCTCCATCCTCTGAACAAAAGCAGTCATCTTCAATTTCAGCATCTTACCGTATGTGATGCATGTGTAACCACATGAATTCTTTGTTGTTATGTATAGACATAACAGTTAAAAACAGACTAAAGAGTAAAAATAAAGGGCTCCTAAAGAGCTTCACAAATAGGATTTTTTGCTGTTGCAAACAAAGAAAATATAAAAAAAAGTAGAAAATTGTTTGATTTTAATGTAATTTGGTTCAAACAAGATAGAGACAGTTTTTATACGCAAGCACCTAACCAGACAGTAGCCTATTACTTTCACATTGCATGGCCAGTCGAATAAGGCCCAGTTCCACACCAATGGCACTGGTGCTTTTTATTCTAATTGCTTTTTCTTCCAAACTGAGTGGTGAAGGAAGGAAGTGGGTTTGTTTTTTTTGTGTGTTCTTGTGGCATTTCATTTTAAACATGCTAGAACTTTCCCAAAAGGTCAGGAACATCCCACTTTAAAATGAAAATATTTCAGTTTATTAGAATGCCTGTATGAATGAAAAAAAGGGATGTTGAGAAGTAACTTATCATCAAACTAAAACAAACCCACAAACAGGAAACCTGTTTAATACTCGAGGAAAAATATCTCACCTACACTGGGACTGTGCCTCACTTACAACTGCAGCCCTCAAAGAAATTATTTCGAAAAAAAAAAAAAAAAAAAGCATTAGCTTTGTTTTCATGCTAACTGAGTTGTGCAAGTCAAATTTCTATTATCCAGAAACTTCATAAAATCGAAGCCCATTTACGCGTTATTACCACAACGATCTCAGTTTTTCTACAGGAATTATTTCCAACTGTTAGTTCACCTCAGGAGAAAAAAAAAAAAAAAAAAAAAAAAGCTTTACGAAAACGATACACCTCCGCACATTATTAACTGCTAAAAAAAAAAAAAAAAAAAAAGAAGAAACAGGTTAAGAGGACGGAAGGAAACGCCCAGAGGAAGGCAGGCTGCAAGCGATGCGCCGCTCTCCCAGCGGCACCTCCCGCACGGCGCGGGGCTAGGTGCGGTATGTTCTAGAAGCGCCACGGCGCCCGGTCCCGCACAGCGGATTCCGCACGGCGCCGAGGGCTCCTTCACCCCGCCAACCGCCGGGGAAGGCGCGGCGGGCCCGCCCCGGGCGGCGGCGGCCGTTACCTCACCGCGGCACCTCCCGTTACCTCGGCGGCCGTTACCGCGGCGGCAGCGGCCGTTACCTCGGCGGCCGCCCCCTCCCTCCCCCGGCTTCCTTCCCCGCCGCCCCCCGGGGAAGGGGGGGTCCCCCGGCTTTGCGAGAGCCCCTGCCCGGCAGGGTGGCGGGGGAGGGCCCTTCTCCTCGGCCCCTCGCCGCCGGGGCGGCACGGCCCTTCCTCGCCCCTGCCCTGCCCGGAGCCGGGCTTCAGGGGGGAGGGCGCGGAAGGAGGAAGAGGAAAGGGAGCGCTGGGGCCGGCAGGGGGCAGGGGATGCTGCCCGGCCGCGCCGCCCCGCCCCGCCAGCAGCCTGCCGAGCAAATGGGGCTCGGCGCAGGGGGCTGCGCTGGGAGGAGGCGGGGGGGAGGGGAAGGAAGCGCGGCGGCGGCTCCCCCGCACAATGGCCGCCCGCCCTGCCCTCTCCTTCCCTCCTCATCCCTTCCCCTCCCCGCCGCATCCCGCCCGCAGGCCCCGCGGCGCCCCCCGTACCTGCAGCGTCACCTCCTCGGGTCTCCAGTGGGGCCGCAGGCGGCGCAGGAGCTGCAGGGCGCCCTGGCGGCAGCCGGGCCCCTCCCGCTCGCTGACGGTGATGTCCAGCTTGGGCACCTCGGGGGAGCCGGGCGGGACGTGGATGTAGTTGGACATGGCGGCGGGCAGGGACGAAGGGGCGGCGGGCGCGACACGGGCGGGCGGCTCTCGCTGGCGTCTCCTCCGCGCTGGAGCCGGCAACTGAGGGGGAAATTTCCACTGGGGCTCTCGATAAAGCGGCTCCACCTCCCCCGGCTGCGGCGCGGAGCAGCCTGGGACAGCGGGCGGAGCCTGCCGCCGCCCGGCCCCTCACCTGCCCGCCGCGGCGCCCCCCCCCCGCCCACCCGGCCCCGTCACGGCACCGGCGGGCACGGCTCGGCTCGGCTCGGCTCGGCTGCCGCCGTTAGCGCGCTGCCTTTCTTTTCGGTACCTGCCTCAGTAACGCCTTTTTTTTTTTTTTCTTTTTAATTAATTTCTGAATCATCATTCTTCCTTCCTGCGGGGTGTATACTTGCCTTGCTCCACTTTGTGCGGTTTCAGCCGGTACCATCGGTATTCCCTCCGGGCGCCGAGGACGCACCGCGCTGTGCGCCTGCCCCGTGTTCAGTATCTCCGTGAAGAGCAGGCAGCCCATATGCAATGCGGAATGAAATTAATTTTGAAAACCGTGCTGCCTGCAAGCGTTGATGGGGCGGTTTGAGATCGTTTTTTCCGCCAAAACAAAAGTCCAGACTATACCAAAATAAAGCACGTTATTTTTATTTTTTTTAAAAAAGGAACTGATACTAATTTTTTGGACATGTTTATATCAGCCATAATACTCCCATAAGTACATGCCTCCCATCGCATTCTGTGATCTTCCTAAGTAGGCAACACTGAAGGCTCAGGAAGTTCCTCTACCATAAAGCAAGTATTAGGATAGCCTAATACACAATAACTACGCAAACAGAATAATGGCCAGGCTTTTCCCTGAAGAGTTTTTACTCTAAATAGACACAGGTCAGGGAGAAAGGGCATAACATCCATTCAAAATGAACAATGCCGAGAGGGAAATGGCAAATTCTACAGTTTGAGTTATTAGTTTCATGTGTGCTCCTCACCAGAACCATGGCACATCAGTAACCTTCCTACCATGTCATCCACTACAATCTACTTGGGAACATCTTGTTTTTTACCAAGAATGGCTGTCTTCTTGTCACTGAAGGGCTTTGCATAGCCTAAGTAAGTACACCATCACTTCTGCTCCCATTATTTCTATTGAACACCTAACCTTATCCCATAGTTGTTCTTCACCCGTATACCTCTCCCCTCTGATGGAGCTCAACATTTGGAGTAGTCTGTCAACAATTTTTTAGGTCATTTTCATCTTACATCTCTTCTTCTCTCATTCCTCATTATTAGTATTCTCTTCCACTTGAACTTTGGCTCAGACCTTCTCTAGTGTTTAAAATCTTTAGAGACAGGATCTGTCTAGAGATCTGTCTTTGTGGGAGTTCAGGAAACAAAATTGCCTTCTGTTGTATTTTAAATGAAAATATAATGTTTGTGGGTTGATGTTATTAGTGTTAATGTGTTTTTCTGTATCAATAGCCTTTTACTGTCAAGGATTGAAAGAGTAAGATGGGGGGATTAAATTTATAGTGTCACTAATGTCATAACATTTCCAGATCCAAATGTTATAGCTTCAGTACATTTCTAGTGGTAATATACTTTTGGCTTGCCTTTATTTAAATCTGTTCTTTAAAAGAAAATATTCAAAGTTCTGTAATCCTCTTTCCCGTGATTTTGCATGTCTTTTTGTATACATTGGCCTCTTAAAACCGTTTTTCTCCATCTCACCTGACTGGACTTCCCCATTTCTTCCATTAGCCCACTCCGCTTTTCTTCTTTAAATGTAGGACATTTTTAAAGTTTAAACTCTTTTATTATTATTATTATTAAAAAAAAATACTTCTTCAAACACAGATCTCATCATTTATACATTATTCAGTCTTTTAAGTTAGTATTAGCATAGTAGCTAATAGCATGGTAGTAGCATAGCATGATAGCACCCTATCTTGTCAGGTGATACAATGCCCTCTGCTTCTACTCGGGCAGTTTGGTAGATGATAAGCTAAGACTTATTTGCAGATTAAGGGCAAAGTGACATTTTTGTTAAAATAAAATGTCAGAAGTTGAATGCTCCATCTTCCGCATGACCTGGTCTGAACAGAGATTCAGTCATGCTAATACAGAAGAAAATACTTATTCCTGCCAGAAACCATATTACTTTCAGTTGTTTGCTCTGAGAAGCCTTGCTAATTTGCCAAAGTCTGACTAAATCTCCAGAAGTTGGCTGTGAATTTATTTTAAACATAAGGGGGGAAGTTGGAGCCATCATGGTGTTTAGATTGTTTGGGAATTAAGGAAACTGAACTTAAAGATCAGTTAGGCTTTTAAACTACTAAATATTTATCAAATAGATAAAAGAACTAGGGATGTTTAGGCAGCAGCACCTTCATTTATTCAGGTCATGGTATAAAGGCACATCCTTTTTGCTTGTCCTCAAAGTGCATGGGTAAATCTTCATTCCTGTTTTACAGTGGTTGAAGAAAAGTTAGAGCTAGCTACTAGTTCTGTTCCCTCTTTACCTTATGTTTCCTGCAAATACTTGCTGTGTTTGAATCAAACCCCAGAAAACATGTTCTGAGGACAGGGACTGTTACTCAAAGTTCCCAGGAACAGTATTTTTTTCCTTTTAGAAAAAATATTTTTACTCTTTTTAATCCTCCTGAAACCTGTACCCTACAAACTGTGAAATTCATTAATAGGAACTCCAGTGCAATCTTCACAGGCTACAAAGCATTCAGGTCGGCTACAGACTTGTTCTTAAAAAGGCCTGATGTTTCATGAAATAAAGGCTTGGGAACACAACATGCATCTTTTTTAGACACACCATACTAAATTAAAGTCATCCTAAGGCTGACCTTATAGACAATGTGGAACTGGAAAAACCCGGGTGCTTTAGTTCTCTCCCAGGCTGCGCTCTACCAGCCAGTCTGGGTATCGACTACCTACAGCCTGTTTGAACTGCTTATCCTCACAATTCTGCCATTCTCTTTTCCATCTTCTGCTAATCAGAAACCAGGTTCTGCCATTTCATTTATTTCTACATTTTTTATCTTGCTTTTAGGTCAGTGCTGAATGCCTTATAAGCTCTTTAAAAAAAAAAAAAAAGGAAGAAACATCAGGCTTAGAACCAGTTGTAACTTCCCAGATGCAGTTCTCCTGGCTGCTTGCCAAACCCAGTAATTCAGTAATTGCTTCAGAAGAACTCAGTACATAAATGTGACTATGAGTCGAAAATGTACCCCTTCTAGCCATAATTAACTTTAATAATAGTTTGCATACTTGAGAGTCTCAAAATACTGTTCTTATATTGTCCTAATCTTACAGATAGAAAAATTGAGTCATAAGGTTAAACCTGCCATTAAACCAGTCAGTCAGTGGGCCTGGAAATAATTTTCGAGTTTCAGTCCAGTCCTTTGATCACACCATTTCTTCAGGGCTTTAAAGAATGTCATCTCTGTTGATTATCCAACATGTATTATTTGTGTCAAGATGAATCACATCTCTGTACACACAGTGTTAAACTGTAATTCAACTCTTATATTTATTTATTATATTGATTTTTAAAGTGCCTGGTGCCCTAGCATCCATATTGATTTACCAGCAACAACTCTCAACACACAAAGTTGATAGTTCTGTCATATGTTTATTGTACTCTATAAACAGATTTCATTTTAATGTTGGTGAAGACTAGCTTGAAATGTATTATTTTTTAAAAATCTTGGCAATTTATAAATTTCTCTAAGATGGATACTGCTTGGCATGTTGTTTATATGGTAAAAACTCTTGTGCAAGTTGCTTGACAGAATAATGGATTATAGCTTTTTCAAGTGTATTTTGAAAGCCACGTATGATAGAGTAAAAGCTTCAATGCTCGTTGCAGTTTTATGACTTCATTTTCTAGTAGCCTAGTTAGTGACATGCATGCAACATATTCCATATGATAACCTAGTTGCTAGCTATCTTACCCCTGTATTTTTCCAGTATGGGAGTGGTGCTGTGCATAATGTAGTCTTTATAACAAGTGTGATTACGTGTGAAATAGCTTAGCGGTTTCCATCTTTCAGTTTTTCAGGGTTTCACCTGGAAACCTTGGCAGTTCTCCTACTGGAAGTCTGGACAACTGTGGCAATAGGCTTGCTTACCTCCAAGGCTGCTTCAGGTAAATGCACAGATGTCTTCCCTCTAATCTGTCCTTGTGTCAAAGTCTGGGAACCACAGGTTGAACTGCCGTGGATAGTTACCCAGTCACACACACTGCAGGAAACATGGCCTCAACTAAACAAAACACTTAAATGCATTTAAATTAATCTCAGTTCAATGAAGAGACAAAGCCTGCTTAAGTCAGTAGGGCCAAATACATGCTTAAGCAGATGCTAAATCACAATGAGCAGTTCAGCAAGAAATTCCATTATTTCTCCATGCTGGAGGGGCTAAAATGTACATTTGTTGTACAAATGGCTATTTATAAAACTAGGCAAGGCTCTTTGTATAGCCCTTGCATAGAAAGAAAGAAAAGAAAATCTTCATACTAATTATGCTACTCAAAAATATAGATTAAGTAAAGCAGCACAAAATAAAATACCACAAAAAGGCCACTGTCTGCATTTATTTTAATAGGGGAAAAAAAAAAAAAAAGAGTAATTCCAAGTTGATTGATCTAAATTTGAACTGTATACGCATACAATAGTTTGCCATATCCTGAGGTTTTTCTCAAGGGCAACAAGTATACATACTGTGTAAGTACCCAGATTGAGTCTACTGGGGTAAATTTAGTATGCCTCACATGCAAGAATAAATTCACACACAGCAATGTAAAAGGAGAATTTGAACAGCTTTTATATCTTCTAGAAATATCTTTGTAAAATATTATTGACTAATAAAACATCGTCCTAGAGGAAAAAGTCATAAACCTCAGTAATTTGAAACCCTGTGAACAAAGACAGTGTCAAACGTACATTTAAATATTATGTTCGCTTGTAAAAGAAGCCTAGAATACCTTGTTTTCTTATTTTTAAGGCATTATCAGAATGCTATTCTGTTTTTTTTCTAGTGAAATCTTTAATCATTTTTATAGTATAAAAAGGGGGGGAGGAGTAAACTGAACTAAATTAAAACAAATTTAAAAGATACATACAGAATAGTCTTGAGAGACCAAGAATATGGTTATCACATATAAGTTACTGCCAGTTCACATGTAACTTGAATAAAGAAGGAAAGGCAAAAAAAAAGGTAGCAAAGAAGGGAAAGCAAATAATAGGCAGTTTTTGTGATTCCAAATCAATGAGGAGAAATTACTAAACTGGCATAGGTGTTTTCCTCACAAAAAATGTTATTCTAAGTGATCTTGTTGGTAGTTTCAAGAAATCAAAGACTGAAGAATCATAGAAGTTATGCAGAAATAGTGCTGCTTTCTCAATTGTATCTAATCCCTTTGCATCAAGTTGGACAATAATTAGAAAGACTTGAGGGCAACAAGATCACATCCTTTCTTTAAGATTTCCAGCAGCCTGCACATCCAGGCATCTGTCTACCAGACTCAATCCTGTTGTTTGTTTGTTTGTGTGTCCCTCTTTGTATAATTTCTCTAAGCCCCGCTTCCAACCTGATTTATAGGGTATTTCCTACAGGATTAAGGTTAAGGTGACCAGACTTTGTCTATCCTCTCTTAATGACTTTAGGAGGAAAGGCTTCAGAATTTCACTGGAACTTTAAATCCCAAAGATAGTTTTGCATCGTTTTGCATCATATCATTCTGGAAATTCTTGAACGGATTAATAAAAAGTAATCATTTGTTTTTCACTGAAAGAAAGGAGAGGATAAGTAAGCTTTTATCTGTTCTCTTGCTGCCTATGAAATTTTAACGTGTTTTTTTTTTTTTGTCTTTTTACTTGACACTTCTTTTTTAGCCACTTTTCAAACGGTTTGAAGGGAGAGGTCCCCTTCACTTTTGAAAGGTGCATAATTCCAATTTATCTGGATTAAAATCAGGTAGCATAATCTAGTTTAGTATCCCCTGCTCAAACTTTGACTCTTTTGTCTTTATTTTGATCTTCTGCCCTTACAAGTTTCCTCCGGTAGACTAGAAGTATGTCGTATATATTTGACTAGATCCTTAATGGACTTGGAAGTCCTGTATCCAAGAAACAACCACCTCAAATCAATCTGGGGTGCTACAGTCATTTTCCTTTTTCTTTTTGTTCTATAATCTATATGCTTCTTTTTGTTTGTTTTGTTTTTCCCCCACTGTCTCAGTTTTTTCCTAGATTCTTGTCTCCTTTTGGCCTTCTCTTTGGTAGTGTTTTTCTTTTGTTGCATGCCAGCGCATCGCTAACTAGCACAGTCTGGTTAAAATCAGTTACGCTGGAGGAACAGAACTTTGCACAGCCTGTTTCAGTGCCCATCCACCAGGAAAACTACCATTTACCTCACCGGGAGCCAAATGAAGTGGAACAGGTTACATCTGTACAGTCACATGTGCTTGGATTAAAGTTCACAGCCAGGCTCTGCTCTCTCACTGCTCTCAGCCCACCACCAGTGAGGGTGCAAATTCCACCCATGGGGGGGGGGGGGGGGGGCAACAGGGGCTGCCTGGGGCCACGAGGCAGGGGGCAATGTGGGGCCTGGCCCCCAGGGCCTATCCCATCACCTCCAGCCAGAAATTGGCAGAGGCTAATGGGGATGGTGTCCAGGAGAGGGGACCAGTAAGGGCCATTCGTGCCCCTGGGAAAGCAAATCTGACTTTCACAAGGGCACTCCAATTTCCATCCTAAGCCTACAAGTTGTAGGTTGTTGTTTTCACTAGAAAGTCCTGCAGATTTTATTTTATTTTTGTATTATCTGTTACATTATTTTTCCTACAGACCCTCTTAGAGGGCTTGCCAAAGAAGTACAACAGGCATAAGAGAAGAGCACCTCAGAACAGCCTGGTATTTAATCATTGGCTTGTAAATATCTTTTACAGATTTCCTATCTGCATCTGTTGCTATGCATGGCAAATCACTGAATTAGCCAGCTTCTTTTATGCCTTTGTTAAGGGAGAGCTTGGAACATTAAGTTTTATGTTTAGGGACAATAAAGCTACATACTCACATTGGAAAAGTAAAAAACAATAAAACTGTAGCAAACACACAGGGCCAAGTTTTACCAAGGTCTGTGTTCCCCTCCATAAGGCTGTGGAGCCCAAGCACAGCAACAGAGGAGGAGGATGGCTTGCCTGGCTGCTGCCAGCTCGGACTGCAAGCGGGAGGAAATCAAGAAGGAACAGAAGTTGCCGTACAGGAACATTCCATACCACTGGGAGCTCACAGCTCAAGTGGCATTATGAGTTTTATCAAATTGCCTTGAAAGAGAGCCGGAAGCTTCACTGCATGGTAAACAAACACATCCCTAATTATCATCAGCTTTCCTAAATTCCCTGTTTCCCCCATCATCTTGCCCCTTAAAGTATTTTGGCTTGTACAGCCAATTCAACTCAGCAGTCTTTATGCTTCGGGATGCAACAACTTTCCTGATCTGTTTGAATCAACAGAACTTTTAATGTGAAAAAGAAGGAGCATTCATTCCAGCTTCACCCCCCTCTCTTCAAAGCACTGTTGGAGAGGAGCAGTGCCTCTGGTTCCCCCTCACACGCCAGGATTTTGCATTTCTACCTCAACCGGGCGCCCCAGCCCCTGTCTGTACAGGCCTCAGTTCACCCAGAACACAGAGCATCTTGTGCAAGCAGGTTGCAGCTGCAACATTCTGTTTCATTTCTGTGATCTACCTATCTTCTGCTGCCATGTTATTCTGAAACTTATATTTTTTATCTCGACTTAAAGTTTCTAAGTTTGTAACGATTTTTGTTTAGAAGATACTGTTTTCCCTGGTATTCATTACAATTGGCTGTGGTTTGAGCATGTCGGGAGCTTAGTCAGCTGCTAGTGCAATGAGAGGCCAAGACTTGTTTTTCTTCTTTTTATCCCTTTCATCCAGTGGAAAAAGTTTCCTGCTGCTTTGCCTACTGATATTCGATATCCTGTCTCCAACCGATGCACATCTTTAAGTTTTAAAGAACAGCATGTCAGCAAGCTCTGTTAATTATCACTCATTTTGTCCTCTCCGTGCTCCCCCCCCCCCGCCTCCCCTTGCATTGTGAGATTATTTTGGAGGCAGTACTTCTCAGGGGAATGATTGTTCCTGATTCAACTTCACTCGTCTGTAATAAAATAATAATAAATCACTGTCTTATGTTTTGTAACTATGTATTTATTTAATCTACAGAATTAAAAATATGTTTGCAGTAAAAAAAGCAGCCATTCAGAAGCTTTTTAAGATGTCTTTTACAAGTAAATGATAACGCAAAAAAAAAAAAAGTAGGAAACATGAGAGATTTGGGGAGTTTCTCTTGAAGTAGTTTACATTCTAAAAAATTTTCCTGCTAAGTATCATCCTGCCTATATTTTATGAGAAATAATCTTTCTGGCAACAACATGAGAAATCATCTTTCTGGTAACAACACGAACTACCTGCATTGGAAAGGAAACAGTGCAAAGCTGTTACTATGTCATTATAGATCATTTAATCAAACATAACACTTTGAGTTATTTTAAGAATAAATAAATGACAAAAACATTTCTAAAATATTATTCTACCATGAATACTGAAGTCCCTGGTTATAAGCATTTGTTTCCCTGCTATCTGTGGGAACAGAAAGCTTCAGTCTAAAGAAAAACACAAGTATACACAAGCAGAAATACTGAAGGAATGTTTGAAAGTTAGGTTGATCAATCCTACAATTGCATGGATTAATAGCCAAGAATTATATATCAGAACACCTGCAATGTTATTTTATCGATCCTTAGCAGTGGACAAGCGGAACTTATGAGACAGCTGTTCTGTGACGGTCAGTTCTAGTTCAGTAAATGATTGTCTTGCTTTGCTCAGTTTAGCTACGTAGTCATTGACTCAAGGTCAATTTCTGTGCAATCCCTAAGTGTCTCCAGAACAGCTCTGCCCCAGCCAGCTCCTACCTTAAAGCCTGTACCACACATGGACCCGTGATGAGAGAAGTAGAATAAACCCAGGCATCTGAACCTTCAGAACCATTAAAAACAATCACCTTTAAAACACTGATGAATTTGAGGTCTGGGGTCACAACTTATTTTAGTGCACTTTCTGAAAGTCAGAGATTTCATCCACCATACCTTTTATAGTATTTAAGGAAAAGTTCTTCTGAATCGTGTACATGAAAGTTTCTGCCAGAAACCAAACTTCTGGCAGAATATTTTTTCCTACAGTAATATCTCCTTTGCTTACTTTTTTATAAAGCAAAATCTAATTGCTTCCAGAAATATTGTGTTTCTATTCACTGGATGTATTTTAACTTTACTTTTCTCCCAGAAAAGAAAATCTGTTGTGTTTCTCAGCATTCTTTCCTCAGCTAGCTGTCCAAATCTGATCATAAGAATTCACTAGATGTTTTCATAAGAATAGGAAGGTTTCTTTTGCAAAGAAAAGCTCACAAATAGGAGGTTGTATCTGGCAAAAGTGTCTGGCAAAGTCTGAAATTAATAAGGGCAGGATCACAGAGCAAAACAAGAACAAAGTACATTTTTGGTGCAGTTACTGAAAGTCGCAGAAATGTTAGAAAACTAATAATTTTTTTTCTTTTCTTTTTTTTAATACTGTATCAAGAAATAATCTTAAAATTAAAAAATAATAATAATAGAAAAGCTGCACGATAGAGAAGCTTAAGCTCAAAGTTCAAGAACCAGCTGAAACAGCCACAGAAGTACCTGTGGAGATAGATTATATCTTTGACCCAGTTTTATGAAACTCTGAAGTCAATTACAGTTTTATGTGAGCAAAAGATATTTCCATCTGGACACAAGGTGAGTAAAAGCAGTACAAACTTTTCAAAAATACGATAAAAGGTTTCCATTGACATAGACTATGTAAGCCCTCCTGAAAAACTAATTGTAACCTTTATGTCCCTTATCGGGAAAACATCAAATTCACTCCCATAAAACTTGTGTCCAGTGAATTTAGACTAAAAGCAAAGCATTTTTAACTGCCACAGACATATGGAAAACAGCACTTTAGGCACCTCACCTAAGTTTTTTGGCTGAATAATTTTATGGCTGATAATAATATCTGCAGTCACTGCACATTGCAAATTATGATAGTAAAGATAAGAGTAATTAAATCTTACTCTTGTAGGGGATAAACTAAATTGTCAGGAGGGTTTTTTTTTTTTTCTTAAAAATCTTATTATGTACAACACTGTGCATTTTTAATGGAATATTAGAAATACATTCACCTTTTTTTTGGAAGCCTCTGGTGCTTGAATACCACTGATTATAGGGGAGTGGATTACTGATATCATCTGGCATCAGATTATTTTTTTGTGTCCTTGGTGGAAACCCACGGGGCCTGCAAACACACAAGCAAACATTGATACTGAGAGCAATGAATTATGTTTATTTTCAAAAGTACATAGAAATATATACCAATTGTATTAAGGCATCCGCAGTCTTGTATAAGTGCTTTAGTAAGTTTTGAATTTCTTAGCCTGTTTCATTGCAAGAATTAGACACTATTTCTACATTGAGTATTCAGGCCACATCCTTTTGCATGTCAGCACGGAGATCTGGGTGAAAGACTCGGTGGCAGAACTCCCACTTTTCTTCTCCCCTAATGAGCCTTCCAGCCGTTCACAGACTGCTGAGAAAATCCAGGTCCTAAGAGGGTTCTGCATAATTCCCAGTGTTTTTTTTTCCATAGACAAGCCCAGCAGTGTATCAACTGGTGCTGCATATGTAGAACACATATTAGCATGTGAAACATAGAAACTAAAAGTCAACTTTGAATTCCTATACATCTATTTTTATAATTGCACCCTAATAGAGCATTATTTTATTTCTGTAACCTTGGTTGTTGTACAGAAACAATAAGGTTGTCAAAAAGGTGAAAGAAATCCTAGGGTGTATCAGGCAAAACAGTTCCAGCAGGGACTGCTTACAAATACAGAGGTGCGTGGGATACAGAATCAGAGGGATTGTGGTACAAAGTGCTGTTGAGACTTCATCTGAAGTACCAAGTAGAGTCTCACATGTTAAAAAAATGAAACAGGTATGGATAAGAAATAACAACACAACTAAGTAAATAGAGACCCTCACTCTCTTGTACAAGGAGTCTAGAGCTTTGCTAGTTCTGTCTAGCACAGGAAAAACTGTGTGGATAGAATCACCCTCTAGAAAGGATAGAATCATCCTCTAGAAAAGTTTTTGGGCTTTTCTGTTTAGGCTAGAAGACAATATTGGTGTGCACAAAATGGGCATAAGCTGCCACTGGGATTCTAACTAGAAATTTCTAATCATGCATTGATGCTCTGAAACAGCCTTCAAATATGAGTAATGGGGACAAGAAATGTCTTGAAGTTAATAACAAAGTCAGGCTTAGTCTTAAGACAAAGTATGTTTTTTTGTTTGTTTGTTTGTTTGTTTTTTTCTCTCTGAATCTAAGCAAGAGGGATATTTCATAGCAGTAGCTTTCTGAAGCTTTAGTACATTTTATACATACAACTAAGTGTAACTTCCTTACCCAGAAGGAAAAAAAAAGTATTTAATCTACAAGTTAACTAGTTACATATCATCTTCTGAAAACTACCCCAAAAAATAGGCACAGTTAAATCACAAGAACCTTGATGCCTCTATTGTCTCAAACACTGAATCAAAATTATTATTTTTTTTTAATATAGGTTAGCATATTATCTCTAAGAAATACCAGACATTTCCCTGCTTATTTATTCTGATCGGATAGGGAAGTGGAGAACAACAGCTAGTTAGCTGTACTTTGAATTCAATGACCTAATGTTTGCAGTCGTGGCAGTTTGGAGTGAGAAAAGATGTGCAGAAGCATAAACCACTCTAGATCCAGCCCACTTCTAGTTATGCATTTTGTCACTTCTGCACATATGAGCAGAAGTGGGGGCATGCCGTCATCTGAGGTGGCTAAAACAAAATTATTCTTTTTCCAGCTTCCTTCTCAGCTGCACCAACTTCAACCATCTGATTTCATTCATCACAACGTAGGTTTCAGCAGTTAATAAAGCTGTGAGCGAGGACTGCATTTTACCACGTCAAAGTTCTCTTCTGTGACTCTTACGGAAAAAATGCATATAGCCACCAAGAATAGAAAGTGAAACTGAGGCATATCTTGCTTATAAGCTGAAGGCTCCCTCTCCTCTGGAAGCTATTCAATATGGCAGATAGATTTGAAATAAAACTTCTGTAACAGCAGGCTGTGACAACAAAGCCTCATTTTGAGGTTGGAAAAGCTCATAGCTATAAAGGGTGCACCTGAAAGACAGCTGGTATTTCTTTGCTGCATGCAGATGACAAAAGATGTCAATAAGCACAATTTTGAATGCTTATAAAAAGCTTTGTATGCTTTTTGAATCACCAATGATTCAAAAGCCTTGTATGAAGTGAATTACAAAGGATTGGCAATTATCTAAAATCACAGGTGGAGTCATCATCCTTCCCACACTGTTTTATTAGTTCCCCTAGCTTAGTAGCATCACTCTTCACTCAATTTTTTGCCTCAGCCTTTTAGTTCTCACCCACATGCAAGACCAAGACCCCAAGCTAAGAACTCGAGAGCACTGTATTGCTCGTGTGAGTATCAGAGCACATCAAACAGCACGTGTGCTTCTCAAACACTTAATGATGCATGCATCAGTATTGCTGCCTGCAGAGATTAAACAGCATACTTTTAACAGTTTCACCCCAGGCCGCTGACTGTGCTTTTGGACTACAAGTAGTCTACCCACACCAACTTCTAACACCATATCAGGGCTGTAATAAATGATCCGTGGCGTAACTAATCTACTGCAATAGTTTGTGTGTTGCCTTGTTTCAATGACACCTAAAAAAAAGAAAGAAAGAAAGAACAAACAAACAAAAAAAGACTCTACCCACACATTTTTTATAACATAAGATCTTTGAGGGCAGATATCCTAAGAAAAATGTTTCAAATGTTATCTGAGACAGTTTGCACTTTTTAAAACTTGAAAGATCAATGCTATTATGCTCTTTCCCCACACATCCAAACAATAACAAGGTTAAAATAACATTAGCTCTTAATTTCAAAACAATCCTCCAAAATGAAGAAGGCTGCAATGATTAATTTGTTGACTTAAAGCACTGAAACTTTAAACATAGCGTATTGAGATAATCTCAGACAAAAGTGGAAAATCACTGGAAGGGAAGGCCACAGATAAAACATGATACAAAGGTGATAGCAGTTAACTCTTTGCCTTCAGAAGCTGTGCTAGAACTAGGCCTTCAACAACTCAAGGCCTCACTTTCACACAAATCACAGCTACACTTGGCAAAGACTCTTGAATTCTTTGACCTTTGCAAAAGTTATGAGGATGCTTGTCTTTGAAAACTTATTATATTAATCTTATGGCTTTATATATATATATATATATATATATATATAGTATTCAAGATTCACAATAATAACATCAGGAAAACCAGTAGATTTTCATGCTATCACAAGTCATTTGTGGGACATCTCAGCACTGTCAATATAAGATTAAGACAAAATTAGTGAATGTTTCTAAAATTGCGGATGGGCATACTAAAGTATTCTTATTTCTCCTTGCCTCTTTCAGAGGGAAAAGATTAACCAAGGAAGGGTTTTTTTTTTTTTTGTAGTCTTTAAATTCAGAAGTGGCAAGACAGTAGAGATCTTTCTTACTTCAAGAGCCTTAACTGTAGGATGCAGTTCTTATAGGATGATAAGGACATACTCGCATACATGAAGAGCCTTCCAGGCAAATGTAGAAAATAATTTTTGTTACTTTTTAGAAATATATTACTGTCTTATTATTTTATGGGAAATACAAGCTTACTTTTAATTTCAGCAGAGCTCCTTCAGCTGCTAAACATCTTAGTTCTACCTAAGTCTACTTGCCTTACTTTCCAACTTCAGTAGCGCAGTCTTGCTAGAGCACTGAATGCATAAATACAGTTAAACCAAACCAAGCTGCCCCCACCATCCTGTAAACACCTCCCTCCCTAAGGTGATTATGAAGACTCCCTCCAACTTACTTCCCATCTTCTCCAGGCTTTAGCTGCGTATCCTCAAGATGAACACTAATATAGCACAGCTAACCTTGGATGGGGCTTCTTTGAAAACAGTTTGGGGAGAAAGAGCTGTGAAATTTTGTAACCGGAGGGGGGTGTGTGTGTGCACACACGCACGAGTGCGCGTGTCTCCACAGCTTCTGCCCATGGGCTAGAAGCTGGGATTAGGCTTTGGCCCCTGCCCTTAGACCTTTTTTCTGAGCTGTGGAAGGTTGGTTGCATCCAAGCTTGCAATACACAGATCATGACCTTGCTCAGCTGGCTTTTCTTGACTTTTGACCCGCTGAGTTACTGGAGGTTTGACTGCTAATTATTGGGCCATAGACTGAACTCTGTTACCATCACCAGATGGGAACTCCTGTCTTGCCTAAGTAGGGTCTGTGTTTAACATGCTTTTATCAGAAGATGCTTGGTTGCTTTACAAAATCATTATATATAACTATGTATTTATGTTTCTTAACTTCTGCTGTTCATAATCATCTTTGTTAACAAAATCAAAGCAGTACCTCCCCCAGCTGCTATCAACACAGTTCAAGGTGATGATCATAATTCTTCCATACATAAAAGCAGAAAAAGCGCAGACCAAGCCTGATAAATGTGAATTTGTGTACTTTGAAAGCAGTTTCAAGATACTGCCCTCATAGTTCAAAAGCTCCATAAATTGCTGCTAACAGGGTCAAATGCAGCATTGAGCACAACTCTGTCAGGAATGAATTAAGGTAGTACTCAGAACAAGTACAGATGTCAGAGAGCATCAGTTAGCCACATTTTACTCTATGAGAGATTTTTACTTAAGAAGTTAGGTGGTAAATATCAAATATAATGAGTTTGCTTTAATGGCTAGTAATCATGAGAATGAACTGGATTAATTCACAGTTATACAGAAAGAGCCAGTACTGAGACCATCCATCTGTTCTCCTTTCCAAACTATATAACACAGGTACATGCAGCAAGGCTATACATGTCAGATTTTTTTTTGGAGAAAGGTGGTGCCTCAATCATCCTGCAAGTCTTGAACTTCTATGCTTTCTCTGTGAAGGGAGATTTCCTTCTCACCCCAGGGCACGCAGGAATGTTTATAGGAGTCATGACAAGGCTCTCATAAATCAGAATATTGCTTTGATAGAAGCAGTCAGTTTGATCACTCCAGAAAGCCATCAGCTATGGATAACAATTCCTTCTGCTTTGGACTTCTGTGTAACATAACATACAGCATAACATTTTGCCACTAAACCCACCTAGCTCTGCTCCCTGAACCAGCAGCATGGTTCTCTTGCCACACCACAAGACACAATGCATATGCTCAGCAGAAAATACAAAATGAACCTGGAACTTCTAGTTGGGGCTTCCTGCCCACCCCCACTCCCTGAGAGCTCTGAATAAAAAAGAGACAGCTTCTTCTCTTTGTTCATCCTTCTCCCCTGCCGCTGTGAACCTGAAGTGAGAGGTCTTCTGTCTTGTGAAGTGCTTCATCTCTTCGCAGTCACAGTTCCTTCTTCGTTCACATGATGTGTCATGACCACTTTATTAAACTGAGCTTGAATGACAATTTCTGCAGCAGTAGAACATATTTTTCACAACAAACTAGATAGTCATAGAAAGTGAATTATTAGGATGAGTCCCTTTCAACTTGGGATATTCTATGATTACTTTAGGCTTACAGTTTATGACTTTACCAGCCTGAATTGGGAACCTAGTTTTTATGCTTTTGTACTAATGGGGGAGAGAGAGCTCAAATCAGTAGCCTCCCTGTCTCCTCTGGCTTGGCATGAAATTTAAATTCTTAAAATAAACAAGGTGAATGCCTGTCAGATGTTTTCACAGCGAATGAGTATCATCACAGTGTAGACACAAGGCAGTGTTCCACTTCTGCAAGAAGATGAATATTACATACTGCTGAAAACAAAAATTCAATGAGTTTGCTTCATGATTTTTTTTTGTTTATGCATTAAAAACTTTGAACATTTAATAGCTCACAACATTATGTCTATTCCAAGTGAAACACAAGAAGCAAAAGCATCACATGGTTTTTAAGAACTGCACACACTCCAAGTTTTAGAATACAAAGATTTATTGTTTTGCTTGTAATCCATTTTAATCTCTTTAATGCACCAGGAAATAGCATGCATATCTTGTGAAGGATCTTGAAGACTACTCCATAGATAGTTTATGCAGACTTACTGTCCCTAAAACAGCCTCCTCTAAGACAAACTGATTTGCAAGGGATATTTGTACTCTTGCTGCCTAGCTGTTGACAAGACAAACTGCAAGGATCATAGCTTTGATAAGCATTAACTTACCTTGAAATTCAGGACCGTCATCTTTGATCCTGACAGCAGTTTGAATGTATGAATATGCATGTTCATTAATATTGCTATATTTTGGGGTGGGACTTGAATAAATGATCTATTTATTATATTTTTACAGGAAAAGGGAAGACAAAATACCAACAATGTCATGCAGAAGAAGAAAACCCAGCAAATATAGCCATTTTAATAACTGTGCAAGTCTAATACATCTTGCAAAAGTTAAATGTTTCGTTTGACTCAACCCTTAGAAGGAGGAAGTCACTGAAGGACTAATCATCTTCTAATGATATAAATACTCCTGCTAACAATTACATTTAATTAAATTATTAACTAGGTGTTGACTAATTAACTAAGGCTTTGTAAGTTTGAAGCACTCTGAATAGCTGTTATTATTGTACTGCTTGTAACTAAGTATCTTTCTCAGAGCATTGTGTACACAGGATTCTGCTGCAATCTCTGTGAACTGATATCGCAATTATGCCATTGCCACTCATTGCTCATAAAATGCACAAAGCTGTATGCAATGTTATTTCTCTTAGAGAACTGTAAGAAAGATAAACGATATCCAATTACTAGCTGAGAACATGACATCAGATCCAGTTGTTTGATTCCCCCAGTAGGTAATAGCGTACATTCCTGTGTTAGTGGCTATTTATCTTATCCAATTTATTTCAAGTCTATATGGAAATTGAGACCCTCTTGCAGCAATAATAGCATGAAATGGAATATTTTAATGGGTCTCTGTTCTTACAAACTGCTTGATATGGACCAAATCCCAAACTGATAAATTCAACAGAAGATTGTTATTGACTAAAGTGGACTGTTGGAAATATGTCGTATTCAAAAGAATAAAATGTTGAGATCTTTCTTCCAAAATAAATACTTTAATTTGATATCCAGGAAACAGGTGTACATAAATAACTCAGAAATACAGTTTTAGGTCTGAGACATAACTGTATTTATTTTTATCCCGTAAATGTAAGCCTTGAGAATAACTCTAGGCTTGTGTTTTTCCCTCAAAGGACCCTCAGGTTTTACTTAATTCACTACCTCAGTATAGGAACAATATTTTAAAATGTCACTGGAATTGGAGAAAAGTTTTTGTTGGGTAGGCTTTTTTCATACATATTTTTAACACATTTATCTGGATCTTACTATCTGTTCTATCAGTAGTACAGCATTTAAAATTCTTGACAAACTTTAACTTCAAAAAATTAATTTCAACATATTGTCTTCTTTTAAAGTCCAAATAAGTTTTGCTTTCAGTTTCTGCATAATACAAAGCAATAGACTATATTATCATATATCACTAATGTCAGCTCAAATTAATCCCCTTAGCCTCAGAACTACTTCGAATAGATTCAGGAAAAAGTGAAGTATGTGATACAAGTAATGGCATACACTGGCAGTTTAATTCCATCAGGGAAGTCCCTCATTCTGACCATCCAATTTTTACCTACTAGTTACAGCATCAAGATTAGAAAACATTACTGGCAGAGTTAGCTTTACGCAAAGCAGGATGAAGTCAGCAAAACTGAGCCCATGACATTCTCCCCAAGTAACTGAGGGTCAAGATGAACCTCTTGGCTCAAGTACTAGATGGAAACTGTTCATTGCTTGCCTTCACAACCTCCTGCTGGAGCTGTCTTCAGGCTTGTTTTTCACCCATACTGTGCATATGAATGGGCAGGAGGGAGTTGCCCTAGCAGTGAGATGACAATAAGGGAGGACTGGAGGCTGTGTACAGCCACATCCTTGCTTATCTTAACAAGGCCAATGGCCTTTTCTTACAAATTTCTCTTACAAATACGTCAGCAAAAAACGCAGCCTTAGTAATAAACTACAGACTCTAAGCAGTCGCAATGACTTAAATGACTTATGATAATGAGCAATAAAAAGAAAAAAAAAGTAACTTCAATGACTTACTCAATGATAACCTGCATTTCCATTAGTCATGTCCACATATTTTGTGTTTTAATTTGTCCCACTCTTTCCAGACTTCCATTCTTTCCTAATCATTGCTTGCTATATTAAAGACCATCGTGGTATCAGCAATTTGTCCATGTAGATAGTGATAGACATTAAGACTGCTCTCAATCTTCTGTTTAAACAGGTTAACTGCAGTCAACACCTCCAGGGTAAAATCAGAAACCTCAGCAATGAAGTCTTGGTCCCTCCACAGATCATAATAAAATCCACCTATTCATTTCAGTGAGGTAGAATTTCACCTTACTGATTTGACTGAGACAGGATGTCATGCCCTATCTTTTGTTGACAGAAGGGGTTCCAATGCTACAGCAAATACATACAGGCAGTATTAGGTAGCAGTGATCAGATTTTGCCTTTTCTAAAACCTTATAGTGGGCACAGCCTAACACTTGTACTCAGAGTGTATATGAGTT
The DNA here is from genome assembly GCF_964035555.1 of Netta rufina. Lineage (NCBI taxonomy): Eukaryota > Metazoa > Chordata > Aves > Anseriformes > Anatidae > Netta > Netta rufina. The sequence continues at coordinate 130,567,239 of NC_140123.1, forward strand.
TTTTTGTCTGGGATAGCAGAGGTTCATTACTAAGTGATATTATACATACACACATCTAAAAATACATATGTATATGTAAATATATGTAACTCTGAATTCAAACCCTCATGGCATTATTAAAAATATTTTTGGATTGTTCTCTTTTAGATTTCAGCCAGATAGCTTTGAAATGTGCAGTTTTACAGAGAAACACTGGCATTCTTCCAGTAACCTAAAACTGGTATTGCAAAATTTTCTTTGTTAATAATAGTTGACAACTATTACAGTAGTGTCCTGTTCTAGACACTGCTTGGCACAGTAACAGTAGTAGAAAGAGCCAGTATCTTCTGTGAATGCTCCTATGCAAAAGCAGACACACCTCTAAGTATTTTTAGACTTCTGATGAAGTCTCGTTGGTGTGTTTCATCAAGGTAAAAGCAAACAAATAAAACTTCTTCATTCAGTTTTCTTCAAATCAGCTTAATGCAGGATAATCAAAAAGTGATCTTTTCAATGTTTAAGACACAACCCATCCCACTTCAGGTCACACTGTAACCTGGGGGAAGCTTAGCATAACACCTTCTAATCAGTATCTTAAAGAAGGTCAGTAAGCCAGTATCATTGAAACCTACCCTAAAGGGATAGGTTTAGTCAGCAGACTAAAGTTATGGGGAAAACTTTTATTTGGAGTATTAGTTTCTAAACTAAGGGTTAAACTAAGGGAAATCTCTTTGTCGGAAATCAAAGCATATAATGAGATAGTAGTTTAAGCAGAAAGCAGAACAAAACCCTATCATATTTCAAACACCTGGGAGAAAGGAGAAAACAAGGATGCATTAATCTTTACAATTAGATGGTAAAATCTCTCAGCTTCCCTACACAAAAATCTTATTTTTATGGCACACATTGTTCCACACAAGATGTCTTTAAAATTATAATTAGCAATGTTCTTGGTTTGTAGATGTTGGCTTACAATGCCATTGAATACATGACAATACCTGCTCAAATAAGATAACACTGTTCTGCAAGTTTATCAGGCTTGTTATCTAGCTGAAGCAGGACTTGTCACAACCTGCTAAAACACCACTTTTAAGCAGAAAGGAAAGAAATTTAGCAGAAGACAAAATGAATGCTAAAGTGCAGCCAGTTCCTCACATCTTTACTGCTCTTATGATGAAAATACATCTCTTGATATTTTCTATGGACTTCGAACATGCATATTACCAAAAAAGTACATATTATAAAGTATATTCATTACATTGAACATTTGCCTGAACAGCAGGAAACGTAATGCTTTTTCAGATGCTTCAAATAGTTTATCTGTTCTAGGGCTTTGGCTGAACTTTTGCCTGAGTCCTTTCTACCTTACTCGTTCTGTAAATTCCTGCTGGCCCTGGGGAACTGGAATGCTGTTGACATGAGATGTGTTAGAGGACATGTTAATTGATGGGAAGACAGGTCTCATTCTGCCAGTATGGAAAGTCCTCAGCCCTAAGATGAATGTAACACACCAAGCAAGTTTCTTAAAACATTAAATCATATCTTTATTGATCATTTCAACTATGTAAGAAACAGATTTTGAACTTGTTTCTTCAATTTTATTTTATTTTATTTTATTTTATTTTATTTTATTTTATTTTATTTTATTTTATTTTATTTTATTGTATTTTATTGTATTTTATTGTATTTTATTTTAGTCTACTAAGGTTTTCCTTTATAAAGCTGGATCCTCAGGAAAAAGATAGAGATAGAAGTATGTACACATCAATCTCTGTATTTCATTATTCCACAGAGAGGGAGAAGCGTGGTCACTACGAAACACTGGTCCTGGAACATGGTTTCTCATCTGAGATACTACAGTTCCAGAACAAACATGGCCTGTTCAGAGAGTCTTCAGATTAAATTAAGAATGTTCAGACACATGAAGAAAGCCCTATGGGAAAAAAAAAAAAAAAAAGACTGGAAAAATTAGTTATTTTAAAAAATAATTTTTTTAAAAAAGAGATGGTAAATCCATTAAAAAATCCCCTTTAAAGTGTTGCATGAGTAGAGGGAACAATTATTCTTTCATAATATAAGAGAGAGGAATCCACAAATTAAATCAGTTTGCAAGATCAAAATAAGGAGACAGATTTTCCCAATACAAGTAGTTAACCTGTGGACCCTACTGGCCCCACAAGCTGTAAGTTAAACATAAAAGGTTACCTAAAATCATATGCACCAGTTGCTAGCAGTTTAATCTAGTAAGGGTCTTTTAATGTTTCTAAAGGGATAATCTGTTCTCTAGGTTCAGTGGGTAAAACAAGAACAGATTTGTATTTCATCATCCAGCATTCAGTTTGAAAATTAGAAACATTTTTATGTATATATTTTTTTTAAGCTGGGTAATAAGAAGCAATGAAGTGAATTTTCTGGGAAGATATGAGAGGTCTTTGAATCAGGAATGCTGCAACTCAACCAGAACCTGTCTGGAAGAGTTTATTGCCTTAGAGTTCTCTTGAATGCTTCCCTTACAGCATGCAATGGGCACAATAAAGGTTGAATTGTCTGAGGATTGTCCCAAACTGTAGCTATTTTATTTAACAAGGCAGTATATTTAGCCAGGTATTCACTGTATTAACTGGCCATTAGTCTGTCAAACTGTCCAACCTCTGGTGAGCCCTAAAGAATTCCAGAGTTTTTTTTGTTTAGTGTTCAGTGTAGAAAGACAGGTTTAGGAAGACCCTGACTTCACCAACAAATTTCACAGAGCCACATACCAATCTCTAAAGGGATACAACTAAACTAAATTTGTGTTCTTTACCTTCTAACGTACAAGACAGTTTCAATCTTTATGGGTTAGGAATTTCTTCTTCCAAATTAAAGCAAAAAGTTTCAAGTATTCACATCTTCAAAAGCTGAAAAAACCCACTCTACATAACACAAGGTGTAGTAAAGTCACAGTAACTGCATAATGTTTCCTAAAAATCGTTTCATCATAATTTATCTGGCAAAGGAAGCAAACAAGTGGGTGTCGTCAGAAAAAAAATAAAATCATATATGATAAAGTTTGTCTTTACTTCGTTCCTACTTATGTACAGTCAGGAACTTAGTTTATGCTCTGAATCGGGCTACAGAGCCCAAAAATTAATGAAGGCCAAACAGTGTCATATCTAACACATGTAACACAACAGAGAATGTCGGTTTTTTTTTTTCTTTTTTTCTTGTCATCACACCCCCTGCTGGTAATTTTCTACCCTAATAGGGAAGTTACATTACAGAAATGGCTGTTTACAAGTAACATAGTGGATTAATGGCCTGTATTTAGGGCTAAACAATGCTGAGGATCCAACATCCACACCACGTGCAATTCAGGGGATTTCATTTCATATTATCCTTAATTTGCTGCCATGACCTGCATGGCCTTAAACAACCGGAATACCTTTGGTGAGTTGCTCGTGTATGCTTTCTGGTTTGGCCTAATCGGGATGAGATCTCCAGCGCCTGCGTTCTGTGCCTGCTCCAATTTGCAAGCCAGAACATTTAAGCAGGCGAGATCTAGATATTTTATTAAAAATTGCCAGTTTCTGGTCTAAAGCTGTAACTTTAGCAACAAGTCTTCTGCTTTTGATTCCCGCCCTGGATCTTTGCTCTTTTCTATATTGCCTTGGGATAACAGCTCCAGCACTCTGCTCAAACCCGGGCGGATAAGGCAGAAACGTGGATGTGCCTGAAGAGCTGCCTTCAGAGCACGCACGACCGAGGGGAGGCGCCACCTGCACTCCCGAGGGCCCCCACGCATCGCCTTGCTCTGCCCGCCCGCAGCCCAGCCGCGTTCATGGCGCCTGTAGCGCCAGGTACCGCCCGCAGGGATACACGGAGGGAAGATGCGGCACCCCCGGCCGCCATTCCGGCTGCGGGGCGGAGCGCTGCCACGCGGGGGCGTGGCCTGGCTGGGGGGCGTGTCCCAAATGAGGGGCGGGCGCCGCGGGGTCCTACCGCCCCCCCCCCCAATCGCCTCGCTCCTCCGCCGCGTAGCGCATGCGCCCGGCGGCTTTGCGTCAGGGCGCGCCCCGCGGCAGCGGCGGCGGCGGGTGCGAAGCGGCCGCGCCGGGCATGGGCGGGCGGCGGCGGCGGCGGCTGCGGGCCGCTGGGCGGCGCGGCGCATGCGCGCCCGGCCCCTCGCACCCCCCCCTCCCGGCGGGCCGCGGCGTGCCTGCGGGCGGTGGCGGCGGCGGCGGCGGCGGCGGCGGCGGCGGAGGAGGAGGAGGAGGAGGAGGAGGAGGAGGAGGAGGAGGAGGAGGAGGGGGAGGAGGAAGAGGAAGATGCCGGGCAAGCTGAAGGTCAAGATCGTGGCCGGGCGCCACTTGCCGGTGATGGACCGCGCCAGCGACCTCACCGACGCCTTCGTGGAGGTGGGGGGGGATCGAGGGCGGGGAGCGCCGCCGCTCAGGCACCTGCCGGGCCCCGCCGCCACAGGCCCGCCGAGGGGGGGTGGGGGGGGGAAGCGGAGGCGGCCCTGTCCCGTGGTGCGGGTCTGCGGCGCGGTGCTGCCAGCGCGCCCTGCGTGGCCCCGAGCCGTGCCGGCGGCATTGCCCGCGCCCAGAAACCGCGCCTGAGGAGGAATGCGTTTGGAAAGGGAACGGGTGCCGCATAAACGCGTGCGGGTGCTATAGATAGTAACTGGGGCTGGCACTGCGCTGCCCTGAGGCAGGGAGGCAGCGTCCTTCTAAACTGTGTAAGTGGAAGAAAATGTCCTTCCAGAACTCTGTAAATAGAAAAAACGTGCGTGTATTAATCTCAAAATAGATTTGATTTGGTGCGTGTAGATTTGACTGTCACTGCGTTTGCTTAGTGAGACAGTTCATTGAAAATAAAGTGAAAATGTGTTTCTGACGTGCTGTTCAATGGAGCTGAAATGCTGCACAGCTCTGCTGCCTTAAATACAGGAAAACGTGATACTTCAGTGTTTGCTTTCAGAAATTGCATCATTAAATTAAATTTATTAATAAACCATCATGCGATTTAAATAGGATCAATAGGTAACCAATAACATCTCCGATGTGTATTAGTAGGAGACAGGGAAAACAGCAGTAGGAAGCGCGGCTCTGAGTTTCACGTAGCCTGTTTTTGAGCTGCCTTGAGAAACAGCTCTCCTCTCCCTTCAGTCACTGGTTCCCAAACCTGCACCTTCTGCGCCAACCCTAGAGTGTGAGTAGCTGCGTGGCAGCGTAGCTATAGAAATTAATCTGGTTAAACACTAATTTAACAACAAGAAGAGGACAATATACTCAGCAAGATCAATTTGCTTAGCTAGATTAACATGCAGCTTCATGAATGTCTTGGCACAAATAAGGCTGAAGAAATTCATAGAAGGGGCCTTGCTTTTAGGACCACTGTTTAGGAAGAAAAAATTAAGGCAGGAATTACCCTTGCGGGTACATACGGGACATACCCTTGCCATGTGGAGTGAGTATGGCTGCAGGTGAAGTGTGTCAAAATAAATTGAGCTTAAAACTCATTTTGTTTTTGTGTGAGGTTGCTGAAAGCCTTTACAAAGCTTTTTAACTTAAAATGACAAGTGGAAGTAATATTAAAGTACTAGTTGACTACTAGCCTTTAAATTTCCCTCTTAAAGATTCTAACATAAATCTAGAATTAGAAAAGAAATGAAAGACTTTAGAGCTGTTACTTCAGGTTATGCATAACTTGCCAGCATGTGTGGTCTGGAGCAAATTACCACAATTTCTTCTGCATCTGTGCTTCTAAATTTGTACAGTGGACAGCACTGCAGTGCTTGATTACCTCTGCTAGCTTTAATGAACTAACTTGACTACTGGCAAAGTTTAGTTATAGCTGCCTGAGGCTCCGAGGGAGCTAATTTACTCCCTAGATAACATGTAAAATTAGACTGGGTGGAGCTCTGGGCTATTGCACGTTGGCAGCTTGTGTGTAAAGCAGCTCTGTTAAAACTAGCATCATTATTGCTTTATTATACAGCTGAGTGCAACGAATACGCATTCTGAGTAGTTACGCTGCTAGGTTTTCTATGCTCCTAAGCAGAATCTACATTTACATAGCTAGATCTGTGTTTTCATCACAGAATCACAGAATTTCTAGGTTGGAAGAGACCTCAAGATCATTGAGTCCAACCTCTGACCTAACACTAACAGTCCTCCACTAAACCATATCCCTAAGCTCTACATCTAAACGTCTTTTAAAGACCTCCAGGGATGGTGACTCCACCACTTCCCTGGGCAGCCCATTCCAATGCCTAACAACCCTTTCGGTAAAGAAGTTCTTCCTAAAATCCAACCTAAAACTCCCCTGGCGCAACTTTAGCCCATTCCCCCTCATCCTGTCACCAGGCATGTGGGAGAATAGACCAACCCCCTTCTGGTTCTTCACACCCCTTCTCACTTTTAATTTGAAAGCTTACTTTGAAAATAGTATCTTTTCCAAAATCATTACTGTTTATTGAATCAAGTGGGGGTTCTCTATAGAGTTCTGTAGGATTCTGTTGATCGAGGTGTGGTAATATACAGAGTTTAATGGGAACTTGTAGTCCAATTTTGCAGCGCTCAGCTATCTGAACTAACTAGCTGTATGTATGTAAGTACAGAATCTCATTAGAGCTGGGTTACGCACGTATGTAAAATAACGACCATACACTGACATATATATGTATGTAATGACATATGGTCATACTGATGTGTCATGCTGAAACATCTAAGTATCAATACTTCCTTAATTAGTGTTTAAAAAAAATGCTGTGTAGTGTTCCAAATCTAAGACTGAATTTAATTTCCAAGATCTATTTGCACTTTTAAAGATAATTGTATTCAGAATCCATAGCCGTCTTTGACTGTAGCGTGTCTTTTAAATCAGCACACATTATTTTCTTAAGAATCTCGAATACGTTCAAAAACTTTGCATATTTGTCAGTAACATCAGATACTTGTTATAAGTTGAAGTACTAATCCTTTATAGAGGTACCATTCACATAATTACAAGCGTGCATAATGGCTTGGAATGAAAGGTGCAATGAGATAAAACCTCTTAGGTTATGTAGCATGGTTTCTTGGTGTATGGATTGTCACAGAAATTCTGTTAGATGCTTTTTCAAGCAAATGGGGTGGTCCTTAAACAGACTGCTGTGAAGACCAAATGGAGATTCCCACAATACATACCTATAGCTGCTTAATAGCCTTAATCAATAGAAGTATGTAGAATATTTAATCTGTGTTAATTGAAGATTAGAGGGATATATATAGATACGTAGTTCCTCTGTCCTTTTTGCTGATATGCTTTCTGGAATTTTCTATAAGAAGGGAGGACTAGAGCCTGTTAAGGTTCTTCCCCTTGCTGCTGTGAATTTACTGATATGTGTCTAGCATGTCACGACTGCAGTTCATGGAAGTGGTTTCAGGTATTTTCTGGTGCGGATCTATCAAGACAACATGTTTTAAGAAATAAGTTGACTAATGATATCATTTTGGTTCTGCGTTTCTTTTATAACTTGACAATAAATCTGATGTAGAAACCCTAGAGAGAAGAGTAATGGCACGTAAACTATCAGCATTTATGTAGAATGCTTTTGCTTAAAATATTTCCAAACAAATGACAAGCAACTGCTAAGGTGATGTACCAAGTGACTTTGAATAGCCAACATAACTGCTATTTTTAACTAAAGTGATTGAGGAGGAAAAGAAGTAATTTTGAAACAAGAGGGGGAGAGAGGTTTGTTGGGAGTTTTGGTGATACATGGAAAGTTGCTTAAACGTGTAACATAGATTCAAAAAGAAACTCACTGAAAAGAACTTCTTGTTGTTATTAAAACATGTATTTGAAATTATTTGCATGTGTAGATTTAATGAGTAACTCAGTTTCTAAATCTACTAATTAATGCTTGTTTTTAATAATTGCTTATATTTCTAGGTAAAATTTGGAAATACAACATTTAAGACCGATGTGTATCCAAAATCACTTAATCCTCAGTGGAATTCTGAATGGTTTAAATTTGAAGTAAGTATTTTTTATTTTTTTTTAAGAGCTTGCCGATATTTATCTACATGGATGTTCTGTTTTAGATGCCCTTGAAGTATTTTCATTTCAGGCAGAAAATTGGTTTTGAGGAGTGAAGGTATTCCTGTTTAAATACAAATGAAATCTTTCAGCAAATCTATCTATGTGTAGACATTCTTTGCCAAAAGTGTGTTATTTTATCTTTACAAATGGTTTAAAAAAGAGGCAAACATGACAGAATGGATCTGACACACATGTTCTGGGGGATGTAAAAGGGAGGAAGGGGCGGGAAAGCATTTTCTGTTAAGCTTTTGGATACCAGTGTGGGTATGCCTTCCTTTTTTTTCTTTCTAAAGGGGTAGTTTTGAGGAAGGAAAGTTAATTGGTATTTGGAATGTTACTTTGGCTTGCAAATAATGTACTTGAAGAAGAAAATGGAGAATTTTTACAAGAAAATTATAAAATAAAGAGCTTGGACAACAACTATTGGACACTTTTTTCTCATTTCCTTATGTAATAATGAGGGCAGTCAGCATTTTCCCATAACTGCTCGTTTGTTTTTAGGATCTGATCAGTTCACCTTAATGAACTGAGTACAGTAGTATCATAGATGTCCTCTGACATTCTACTGTGAACAACTGTTTTGCATAGTTGTTATTTGTTACTGCATTTTTGTTGCATTAAAAATAATAATTGTGTAGTGGTATTTAGAACAAATTAGTTTGAATGTATAGTACTGATTTGTTTATAGTGTTCAAATACAGTATCACAATACAGTCATGTTTGTAAATACTAGCTACTATGTCACTACATGTGCATATAATGTTAGAAATACAGCAAATATAAAAAAGGTAAGTTTAGCAACTTTATTAATCAACATAGAGTGCTTGATTAAGAACATCTCTTAATCAGTAATCCATGTTGATTAAGAAAGTAGTACTAGCATAGTGAGGTTCACTGTTCTTTATTTTTCTTTTTTATTTCAATTCTTTGGGTCTTTTTTTGTGGAGTGGAAAGAGCTGAATGATGTGGAGGATTAACTCTCTTAGTACAGAGAGTTAACTATGTCAATAACAGAAGTCTTAGACTTCTATCTTTTCTTTCCCAAATCCATTTTTCCATGCAAAAAGAGCCAAACAATAACACTAAAAAAAACACATCAGAATTCCACATTTCAAAGAGTGGAATAGCACTAACTGCTTAAGACATCTTAAGCGTGTGAATTTGTGTGTAGTTTGATCTTTATGCAACACTGTGTTATAATTCTAAAAAAAGCTTGCATGAGTCCTCACATTATATTTAGCAAAATTTATTTTGGTTTGTGATGTTTAGAACAAAGTTTTAGAATGCTTGTCTTTTATCTCCTAAAAAAAAAAATAGCTGAGGTATCTGAAGATGGATTATTGCATCTATTTAGAGAAGTACATGTCTGAAATTACTGAATATTTGCAGTGGGTTACATAAAATGTATTGCCTTTTTTAAGCCACCAGCCAGTTTGGAAGTGTGAGAGCAAAACTTAAGAGTGTAAGACTTCAGAGTGAGATGCTTTGTCTTAAATTTTCATTTTTTTTTTCTTCTTCCCTGAAGAGTATGGATTGTGGGGATTGGTAAACAAACCAGAGAATGTGACTTAAAAAAAAGTGGGATTTTAAAATAATATAGTCACCATAATCTTTTTCTGTAATTTTCCAAGTGATAAATCTAATTGCAGGATTTTAGCATTTTGTGAAGGGTAATATCAAAATAACACTGTTTAGATCCAGGAAATAGAAATCGGATTTCTGTGAGTAACGTCACTGTACATGACTAATTTGCCTCTTACTGCATTTGTTTTTCCAGGAGTGTTTTCTTGTGCTTTTTTTTTTTTTTTTTTTTTTTTAATATTCAAATTCCATGTCAATATTTATTTCTAGGTAGATGATGAAGAGCTGCAAGATGAGCCTCTCCAGATCACAGTTCTTGATCATGATACCTACAGTGCTAATGATGCCATTGGCAAAGTGTACATAGATATCGATCCTTTGCTGTACAGTGAAGCAGCTACAGTTATTTCAGGATGGTTTCCAATTTATGATACCATCCATGGTAAGATTTGCTAAGTTAAAAGTACAACAATGTTGTTTGAGATGTAACCTGCTTCTTGCAATGTTCATTGCTGTAAGCTGGTTTTGGAAATGTGTAATAGCTTTAGCCTTGGGAGCTGGAAAGCTATGGTTTGGTACTCTTTTTATTAGGTCTTCAGAAAGTTAAGAGTGCCATCTAAAATCATTGACAAAGTACTTCTACGATACTCTTCGCTTTTGATAATACTAATGATTGTATATGAAAGATTTCTAAAACCTCTGGAATGAGAATTTCTGGCATAGTTGCCTAGTGTTTGGCAGAACACCTTTCATAGAATTTGCAACAAGTGGAAAACATCTTCACATAGTATTTAAAATAGTAACTGGAAATTTCAGATAAAAACAGAACAAACAAACAAAAAAACTAAAACATGCTTACTCAATCACTATATGTTTACTAAAAGAATGTACTCTTGCTGAAGTCACTTGGGGTATGCCTTCCTGGGATGTTGCATAAACTTCATTTGAGATGGAGGAACAGAATGTGGCAAACACAAAACACAAGGTGAAACTCCTTTTCCTTCCAGAAAGTACTCTTAGTCCTAGGTATAATTCTTCAGAATATTTTGAAGGTATGAGAAAAGGAAGTTAATGATGCTTTTGCTTTTAAGGAAGCAGAGCTCTCATCCCAGTAAGTTAAGGTCAGTTCATAGCTAGTTAGCTTTTATCTATTTGGTTATTACTGCTGCTCTAGTTTATTATCCAGTGGGAGTTAAGTGACTTAGCTATTTTAAAAGCTGATTATAAGGCATAGGTGGGGAAGCATTAGTTGTCATTACTGATGATAATTTTTTATGTTTTTATTTGTAACAGTTACATTGAAGAAGGTTCTTAAGAAATATTGCATGCATTTTCTTCTGCTTCTAGTCTATTCTATCATATTGTATTCTTTCTTTTGAAGTTAATTTAGGTGAGCACTTGTCTCAGAATGTGTGCAACTTGTTTGTCAGAGAGAATTAGATTGCTCTATTTTCTAGATCTGTTGGTATTTCACAGCTTTTTTCTATTTAAATAAGAATTCTTATTTTTTTCATGATTGTGGCAGTAGATTCTAATTATCTTGATGCTTGGCAAACAGCAATTAATGCTTCCTTAAAAATGTTGACATAATATTTATAAATATTTATTATATTGTTTTTGCACCCTAACATCGTTATTTGTGGAAAATACGAGTCTGATGCACTTCCTGTTAAAGTAAATGGAGGCTTTTTCTTCTGATGTTTTGGAAGATAGTTCTAGGTGACTATTGCAATAATGTCAGAGTCAGTCTGTGAATCTAATGCATTTGAGTGTCAGATATTTCTGTGATAAAATCACAAGAGATGAGACTCATCAAGTAGTTCAGTCCTCAATATGTCAGAATCTATAATGATCTGAAAGGATTTTATTGGGGGGGGGTAAGCTGAAAATAGAAAAATCAGAAAGGAATGGCTGTGTTTTGAATAAATGCTCTAATATTAATAAGATGTAAATGTAGCCAAAATATTAAGCTTTATCTAAAAAAGTTTGTAATACCTTATTTAAAGTGTTTCTTCTCAACATATTTTACACTGCCTGCTTTCTGGTTCTTGGAAGAACCATCACTTTTATTATTGGATTGAACTTCAGTGAGTAGCTTTACTGTGATCTTGAAATTATGTGAGGGAGAAAATTTAAAATGCTCTGAACAACACCATAAAGCTTTTTACATGGCCAGGACTCTAGTAGTTTCAAGGCATCCAAGGTAAAGCTTCCACCCTTTTGTGCTGAGTATGTCTTGGGACAGCGTTACAGTACTTAGCTCTTGATTTCATTCCCTGCCCTGATGATATAGGGCGCAAGAGCAGAGAAAGCGCTTGCTGCAGCTGGAACCACTGCAACAGCAGGAGGCTGATGGCTTCTCTTTTCCTAGTCACATCCTTCTATAAAATCCTGCTTGCTGCAGCAGGTATTTGAGGGCTGTTCCATGAATGGCTTCAGCCTCAAAGGCTGGACAGAACTAATGCTTCCCCTGTGAGGGTGTCTCTGCAGCATGCCCGAGAGGCGAGGCGAGGAAGCGTCTTCCTGCCCCTCTGGCCCTGGTTAGAATTGACACATTAGCTGTCAGTTTAAGCAAGCCTTTTAGCATGGTTATATTATGTTCTTTGTGGAAAAGCTAACTCATAAAAGCTACTTAAATTACTAACAATAAGGATTAATTAATAGGGCTAGTTTATATTGCTTTTTGATACAGTTTCACATTTTTCTTTTTTTTCTTTTTGTTGTTGATAGGCATACGTGGGGAGATCAATGTGGTGGTGAAAGTAGATCTCTTCAATGATTTAAACAGATTTAGGCAGTCATCGTGTGGAGTCAAGTTTTTTTGCAGTAAGTAGAGGGATGAAAACAAGGAGAACCAAAGCTTTTTTTTTTTTTCCTTTCCCCTTTCTCTTTGCCAATTCTGTCCTTTACCATCCAGTCAACCAGCTCATTCTATAAGCCCAATGCACGTTGACACCAGTAGCAAATAAACAAATTTATTTAGTTTGTTTCTCTTTATTTTTTTTTTTATTTCAAGTCAATGAAGATAACTTTTTTTTTTTTTTTCCTGATCTTGCTGGTGCATGTGAACGTTATGTTACTTTGGGTGCAGATTCTGTTAAAAAGGTACAAAGTGAAAAGCTTTTGCTGTGGTACATGTTCCAGCATCTACCAGAAAAAAATAATTGCTTGGGTATGTCTGCGTTTTAACAGCTGAAGCTGTCTGATGTAGAAAATCAAATTTTTATTTTTTTCTTTGAATTTCTGTTCTTAGATTCATGCCTTATGTCTTTTTGTATTTCTTTTTAACAGCCACATCTATTCCGAAGTGTTACAGAGCAGTAATAATTCATGGGTTTGTGGAAGAACTTGTAGTTAATGAAGATCCAGAATACCAGTGGATAGACCGAATTCGCACACCAAGGGCATCAAATGAGGCTAGACAAAGACTCATTTCACTAATGTCAGGTATTAATACATACAGTGTAATAATTATTGCTGCTTTTTAAAAAAGATCACCATTTAAAGAAGTGACTTACTTTTGAGACAATGTTGTGTATGATTTTTGGTATTAACTATGTTCATTTTTTCAATTCACTCTATCTTGTATTTCTGAAGATTCCATTTTCCTAACTGAGGGCAAGTATGACAGACTTCCTCTTCTCAACTTTGTGAAGTTTTAAATACAGTTTCTCTGCTATGCCACTTCACAGGATTAACATTTGCATGTTCCTTGTTTGCATAAATGGAAGAAGTGGATAAAAGTGCAAGTGGAAGTAATCTGCTATGTTTTATTAGTATTCGTGGCAGTGATTAAGAGGAAAAAACATAGAAGACCTCATAGTAATACTGCTTCATGTCATTTAATACAGTGCTTAATACTGCAGGTGGCCATTTGAAGAATCCTGAAGAATGCTCTTAACTCTTCTGAGAATGGCTTGTTTTACTTTTGCAGTCAGTCTTCCATTGCTGTGAAGTCTGAGAAGCATCATCATTCCATGATTTGTGATGAGTTATATGATTGATTTAGAACATGTTCCCAGGATGTTTCATAGGTCTCTGTCATATTATGTGTTGAATACTGTTACAACCTTGGGTTGAATGGAGTCCATAGCAATTTCAGTTCCTTTTACTTGGCTAGAAACTTTCATATTCTACTACCGCTCTTAGAGGTGTTTTTCAAGACCAGTGCATTCATAATTTCAGTCTGCAGCTAAGTAGTTTGCAATAGGAACTTGTTCCAATATGGTTGAAAAACTTATAGAAAGCAGAAGTGATCATTCTGTTCCCTTTGGTTTCTTAAGTGAAAATTCCTAATGTCAATAATGTCATATTCTGTGGTGATGAAGCGTTTTCAGTTTGTTGAAAAATTTTTGTCAATCCTTCATTAAAAGACAGATGATATTTTGCACTTAGCTAGATAGCGTTGATAATGCTAAGTGAATCAATGTCTCCGATTTTGTTGCTTTTTGTTGCTCAAGAGTTTGGAGACTTAATAAAAAAAAAAAAAAAGAAAAGGCCTTTTCTCATGGATTTCAAAGATGTTGCTTTGGTCTGAACTGTATCAAGGAGTATCTAGAAACTTTTGTGTTCAAGCACATGTCTTGACCATCTTTTTCTCTCCCTAAATAAGTATAAAAGGAAATAGTTAAAGAAAATTTGAAAAAAAAATAAAAATAGAAACATCTATGAAATAATATACTATGGTTAAAGTTGGAATAGATTTGGGGGACAGAGAAAGCTATATAACTAATGAAACTTCATGCTATGTTCCAGGAAGCGGAGGCTGTCACCAGCTACTTGGCATAAATAAATTTGAATCTATTGCCTGTTTTGTTCTCTGCTTTTGGAATTGCAGATGAGGGCAATGCCCACAAAAGAGAATAGGAAAAGGTTACTGTGATCAGCTCTTTACCTTCTGTTTTGTAGGTGAACTGCAAAGGAAGATTGGCTTGAAAGTGCTTGAAATGAGAGGAAATGCTGTTGTTGGTTATTTACAATGTTTTGATTTGGAGGGGGAATCTGGACTGGTAGTACGAGCCATAGGAACAGCCTGCACGTTGGATAAATTAAGTAACACATCAGCATTTTTACCTGCATGTAACTCCCCATCCAAAGAAATGAAGGAGTAAGTATGAATTAATAGTTCTTAGGGGAACAAGTTTCATCTCTCTTTTCATACTCATTCGGTTTTATATAACCAGTGTGATTTCCACCTGTCTCCCTCCCCCCCCCCCCCTCACCCTTTTTCCAATTAATTTGTTTCTTTTGTCCTTTTTTGTCTGTAACTCAGTTTGTATTCCACAATTTCAAAATGTTTTACGTTGAATTACTTGCATTATTTCTTTAGAAGCTGGAGTGGCAAACCTTAATGACTCTTTCGTATTTCTGTTGCTAGCAAAAGTATTTCATATCCTTGGGCTGGGATCCACCAATTTCCTAACAAGTAATTCTGCATTGACTGTGTTTGTACAACAAATGCTTTTGTGAGGGCTTCTTATGGTATGCATAAGATACTCTGATATAAGATACTCTGATACGAGTACAGTCAGGTTTGAGTGGCTGTGCTGAGTATATAAGAAAAGATAAATTTAGCTTTGAGTTCATACAGTTCAGTAAATGGTTTAGAAAGTGACCCTGAAACAGTGTCATCTTTTTTTTGCGTGCTTTGCTTCCTACTGTTGACGTTTGGCTTGTTACAAGCAGGGCTAAAGTGTAGTTGCAGAGAATGCTGTTTATGATGAAAAACAGTGTTTCTTGATCTCTTTTACCTACTGCAGCACCAAACACAGGTTGTGTGCAGATTTTCAATGTGCACAGAAATTAATAGATAAATACTTGCAGTCTCTAAATTGTTGTTTGGATAAATTACCTATTTTCTGTTTGATAGAGCCATCCAATTTCTGGAAGGAAAAATGAGCATCAAAAGCATATTATTTCTGTAATATTCCCCACCATCTTCATTAACTTGCTGTTGCGTTGTTACAATAGTAATCAGGCATTTTTGTAGTGTAGGCAGCAGTGTGCTCTGACTTCTCAAAATTATGGTTTTCGATTTCAAATTGTAGCTTGTTTAACTTGTCTTAATTTTAAAACTTTGCTATTGAAAAGGCTTCTGGATATGATGGAACATAAAATAACAGTAGTGATTAAAAACAAACAAACAAACAAACAACAAACTGGACCTGGTAACCACCAACTTAAAAGGCATTCATAAGTCACTCTGAAGTGAAATGTGAAAATTTCATCCCCCAAATAATCTATGTTTAGCAGCTTGGTAGTGGATGTAGACAGAATGATTGTCCCTCAGTCCAAAAAGCGATAATGCTTCTCAAAGGCAGCAAAGTCGACTAATACTTCTTAATATTGGCTTTACTAACTTGATGCACTGTTGCCAAAGAATCTTTTTACATTCACAAGCTAGTGCTTAAGCTATTCCTTTCTCTCTATTTCATCTGGACTCTTGCATGCTAGGAATTAAAATTCTTAGTCTGCTTAAAGTAAAAGATCTCCTCTAGCTAAACCTCCCTTTAAATCATTTATAACATAACTTTGCAACCTGTTTGTATGTATTGTTTTCTTTTCTTCCACCCTGGCTGCAAATTCTCTCAGGTCTCCGCTGGTTCATCCGCCAAGCCATGGATGCCGCTCGACTCACAACAGTCCAATTCACACTGCTACTGGCTCACGACTTACTCAGAACTTCTCTGTGTCTGTTCCCACTCTCATCTACACTGGTACGAGACTGCTCAGACTCAAGAGCTGGGGAGAGACAGGCCACAGGCACAGTGGTCGCAAAGTGCAGGCAGGCAGGCAGTGTAGGCAGGTACCACCCATCTTTTCTCCCTCATTTTCTCATGGAGACGCCTACTGTTGTCAGTGAAGATCTATTCTGTGCAGCTGCTGAAACAAAGGAAGTAGTTTCTTGAAAGTGCATCAGTCTCTTCCACAATGCCACACTCTTCATTTCTCTTTAATGGGTTTACTTCATAAGAAATTAAGTAAAACTAATTTGATGCATCTGAGTAACATTCGCTGTGTTACAGTTGTTGGGGGAAATATATTTCAATTGAAGTTAATAATTGCTTTCAAGCATAATTCACATACAGTATGTGGGTTTTAAAATGATTATAAGAAGGGTATGTGCCATTTGTGGAAGACACAGTTTTGGAGAGCAGGTAAGTCAATCTGTACGTAAGTGAACTGTTAATATAGCTGTTCCCATAAAGATTCTCCTCTTTGCTCTGTTTTTAGCTGTGGCATGCTGATAATGCTATAGGATAAGGAAACATTTTATTTTTTTTCTTAAAAAGCATATGTGTGTATATACATAAATGTATGACTATGTATAAACACAAATATAATTTGAAATCACTTTTTCTTTATTAAACTAACTCAAAGCATTGTGCATTTGACCAGATTTTTAAGCCACAAACTGTTTTCAGTTTTTTCTTTTGCGTATATATAATCTTTTTTTCTTTAGTCCCATCTCATGCCTTTCATTCAGCTTAATTGTTTCATTGTAGATTATCAGCATCTATCTGTAGAATGCTGAATGGGTAAACAGCGTTTGCCTTTGGCCTTATCCCCAGTCTCGCACCTAAGGAATAGCTGCTGGCCCTGCCCCAACCCTATCCTGGTGTTTGGATCATGCTGCTGTCAGCCAGGTCCTTTGGCACAGGATTACTGAATGTGTTTCCACCTTCTTCTGGCAGGATTCCCTTCAATGAAGATCCCAATCCCAATACTCATTCATCAGGACCCTCCACCCCTCTGAAAAACCAAACCTATTCCTTTTCACCTTCCAAGTCCTACAGTCGACAGTCCTCTTCTTCTGACACAGATTTGAGTTTGACACCCAAAACTGGTAAGGCGCTTCCACCCACTTTTAATTTGTGTTTCTCTTTTTATATTTTCATTCAACCCCTTTTTGCTTTTTGGCATTTAAGTTATCTATCAAAATGATTTAGAAATTGAAAACATCATCTCATGCTTGAAAAGAGTTTCTGTAGGGTGAGAATTTAAATCCCACCTTAGGTTTCCACTAATATGGAAATATCATTAAAGTGACGCTTCTAGCACAACTGTATTCAAGCCAAAATAAAATACCACAGAACATTAAGGGAGTCCTAAGCAACTGCCTTTTTCTGATTTCTTCCATTTCATATCAGATCATGGGAGTACATTTCTCATCGTAATACAGTAAGAGGCAGAGTGTTCTTACTAAAACTGTTTAATTTTCAAGCACAATGTATTGTACTTTAAGTGTATTGTTGTATGCTTATCTCTGACTTTTTACTCCTTGCAAATGCCATAATAGAAATTGTGCAGCTACTGCCTGTTTAATCTCCCTGGTTACGGAAGCCTGGAAACGGCTTTACATACACAGTATAATTTTTGAAAGTAACCTAAATTATACTCTACCCATCTTCTAAAAGCATTTTTCTTTCTCCATTGGTCTAACAAAACTTCTTCAGTATTTCCTTCTTCCCTTCTTAATTTTTTTAGTCTGTGGTTAGAGTCGTGTCAGTAATAATGTCAGCATAGCTCAAAGAATTGCATTCTGCTTATTCTCTATTACGTGACTTGAGTTTTTGCCACTGTAGGGCTAAATAGTTTCTAGATTTGTTTATAAAAGTTTGGTTGTCTTTGAAGTAGTGTTTTAAATTGTGGTATTTGAAGCTCAAAGCATTCTTGTCTCCATCTAATCATGACAGCTTTTAAGCATATTAAAATAGTTGGTTCAGCTTTACTTGATAGCACTCCTTCCAAGCACCTTGTGAGAGTTTTTCCAAGCAGATAAATTAATGGCATTTGAATGTAGCATTTATATTAAATATTTTACCTAGTTTATTCTCCAGATTTCTGTTGAAAAATGTTCCCTGTTGGAAAGCTGTCTTTCCTTGTTCTATTACCTCTGTCCTGTTTAAAATAAAACAAAACCTGAAACCAAATAAGAAATAAGAACAACAAAAAGGGGAGGAAAAACAACAACAACAACAAAAAAAAGAAACAAACCAAACAAACATAAAAACAGCCCCACACCACCAGCACTTTCTTTTTTGGTTCTTTTGTGTAAATAACTTTTGTGGAAAACCTATGATGGTCACTTGTATAAAGGATGTTTATATAGGAGAACTACAAATTCTGCTTTGTTTGTTTTATGGAGTATTTGAAAGTGTGTTTTTTGAACAGATTTTCACGGTAAGGACTGTGTCATATAAAGGATTTAAATATAGTGTCAATACTCATCTCTGCAGTTGTAACCATTCTGAATTTATTAAGGCAGCAATTTACTGCGTGTGAATTTGTCAAATTTTTGAACCTGCAACATTATATCATTACTGGTAATGTTATTTGAGTGGATAGTCTTACCTTCAGTCAGTTCATTCAGAACTAAAACAGATTGTGTAATTGATACCTCTTATTTGTAGGGATTTTGAAGTATGTAGAAAAGGCAGACTTATTTTCTACCAATCCTTGTAGTATTAAAGCTAATAGTAGGTGTACTTTTGCTTGCTAGCACTGTTTTTTTAGCAGCTTTTAATTCTGCTGCTGAAACTTGTCTTAAGAGGATTTGCTCATTACATTTAAAAATAATCCATCTTGGTGCTATGTACTAAATTTTGAATCTTATTAGCTTGAAAGAACAATATTTTTTTGTAACTTGTTTTACCTAAAATATGATGTGCGAAAGATGTTTCCATAACATACTAAATTCAGTATGATGCTTTTAACAATTCAGTGTGTGTTTCAGCATCCAGTGTCATTTCTAAAGGCTGTAACTGCTTTTCAGTGTGAAAGTTAGTAATATTAGTATTAAAATAGCCATTTTTATTAACGTGACACGTAAAACATGAAATTTGAGACAGCAGTTACTGAGATTGGCTGATGTGAAAAATGAAGTACTTCCTGATTATTTTCTGCAGTACGCTATGGTCTCTTTATTACTCAGTCAGGTAGCTTGTACGTTCACATGCTTGAGCTGGAGACTAATCTCGAAAAAGAGTGCAGATACCACAATTTCACAATATGAATAACAAAATGGAAGAGATCAAAACTTGGATATGCATAAGCATCTAGTTTTCATTAGCTCCAAGTCAGGAGAATATTACCCTAATGTCTTCTGGAAAACATTGTATTATCCATTCTGGCCTGTGTTTGCTCTAAATACAAGGGGAACTTTTTCTGTTCTGAGAAGGCTTGTTTTGGTGTGAAACTTGATTTCCTCAGTGAGTAGTGGCCTATTTTATGCCGCTACAAGCTAACAGAAATGTCAGGCAGACAAACAACATTGCATATTTCAGTAAGGTAATACATTTTGATGTAGTATATGTTAGGAGGAAATCAAGAAGGTAGGAACTCCTTTTCTTTGTGAGACTGTACTGTTCTATGAGATTTAAGACTCCCAAGAACTTTTTACACCTAAATAACGGAAGTAATCAGATTGTGTGAGAAGACTGTGTTATTTAGCCTTAATTCCATACCACTTAATAAATTCTGTATAAAATCTAAAACAAATTTTAGATTATCATGGCTTTTTAATAAAACTAAATAATTTCAAAGTGAAATTAATTGATTCATGATTTTTGATAACATGCTTCTCATTCACATTGTGTAGCTGTACTGTCATTCCATTTCTATGTATGTTGAGAAATAATTTAGTGTGGGTTCATTTGGAGAACAAAAAAATTGCTTCATTTTGATTTTTTCTGTTTCTTTAGTCATCTTCTGAATCTACATCTTTTTGTCTCTATTACTTTCCTCCACAGCACCTTCCCCACAGGGACCTAGGATTTTCCTGTTTCCCAGCTCCCCTACACTCTCATGTGATTCCCCACATCTTAAAAAGTCCTGTCTCCTCCTCTCGGGGTCTAGCCTTAACCCTCTACACTCTAGCCATGTCAGCCCAGTTGTTCTGAGGAAAAGTGTTTCTTTCACTGAAGAGCTGCTTCTGGCTGCTTCTGGTAGGATCAATCTATTATGGCCTTTTAAACAAACTTTTAAGAATTTGTTGTTGCTATTTGATGTAGGGACACTTAACACACAGCCTTCTATAACCCTATGTTTTTGTTAGCCTCTGAAAACTGCTGGCTACATGACTATTCATACCATCTCTCACCTCCGCTTTAGAAGCTTGCAACAGCTTCAGAACTCTTTATATTACAGGAATTGAAACACACATAGTTCATGCTGAAGAACTTTCTCATCTCCCCTCTCAATTTCCTTTGGTAATTGAACTAAAATAATTTCTCCCCCCACCCCCCTCCCGTTCCCTTCAGTTTGTTGTTCCTCTATTTTGCATGGCACACGCACATGCTCATTAATTCATTCATATATTTTTTTGAAGTCTGGCTATCAGATGGCTGGCAACTCTGCTCTTTTAATGCGTTTTAAGCAAAGTCCGTACAGATTTTTTTATTTGCACTGCCCTTTTTTCCATTCCACTGGCATGTATTATTTTCATAGATTTAAATTAAATAGTTGATATTACTGCCTTTTCTTTCTGTAGAAGCTATTTTGATTAGTTTGTATTTTTGTTTTTCATGTCCAGTATTTGTACTGTTTGTCTGTATTTAATATTGTATAGTCCCTGACAATGACGCTTAAAATCAATGGCAAATAATTAAAAAAAAAAAAACAATAAAAATCTTGTTTAATGGGACTATACAGATACTAATCCTTTTTGTTTCCTTATCCAAGAACAGCTAAAAATATTTATTCTTCAGAAATTATGGTGTGTGTAAGTGTGTGTGGGTGTGTATATACACACACAATTACATGGCAATGATAGTCTAGTCATTTTTGAAAATGTTAGGAATAAAGTTAACATATATGAAGTTCAATATTATTTCCAGATCTTCCTGTGTTTGATTAAAACAAGTGACTACACTTCGGTGTATTTGTACAATCTCATTCATGTTTATTAGTTGCTTAATGAGAAGAAAAAGGAAACTAGCAAGGAATTGTGTTTAATTAGTTAGAATTATTGTAACAGAAAATCACTTAACTGTAGTGTGTTTTTATTTCATCTTGCTCCTGAAACTTCTTTTTTTTTCTTTATCCTTAGTGATTTCC
Organism: Netta rufina; assembly: GCF_964035555.1. Lineage (NCBI taxonomy): Eukaryota > Metazoa > Chordata > Aves > Anseriformes > Anatidae > Netta > Netta rufina. Next base: position 130,588,923 of record NC_140123.1, read on the forward strand.
CAAACTTAGGTGATTATTTTTATAGGGTCCAGTTAGCTCTGATAGTTTTAGAGGCAGTAAATACCAACAATAACATATTTTAGGCATGAAGTATTACCAAGAAAATCTGATTCACCAATATTGTGTTTAATTTACAAAAAACACAATCTTGGTAGGTGCTTAATTTTTACTTCTGTGGTTGCTTTGTAGAGCAAATAATACAGTCATACATATAACCTGCATCTTGCCATGCTCAGTTAAGAGTACAGTTCCTTGATTACACATCCTTTGGTAGCAAAGATGTTTGCATATCTGATAAACTTCACAGCTCTTCAGACAAACTCCTGGAGTGAAATATATGAAAAAAAAAAAAAAAAAAAAAGAAATAGAGTATTATCCTTTTATGCAAAACCAGAATTTACTTGTTTTCATTTACAAATAGTCTGCAGGTTATGTGTGTGAAAGCGTAGTAATCAAATAAGTGTGGCAGTTTTAAGTGGTAAGCATTATTCCTTAGCTGTCTGAGTAAATCGGATGAGTGAATATTCCATTGTATAATTGTTAAAACAGTTACTGTGTTTTTCAGAGTTTATATTTCAGTTCAAAGGATTTGCATTGTCTTTGCAATTTTCTTTTTAGTCCCACTCATGCAATATATAGCTACTGCTAATACTGTGTAGCATCTCCTCCCAGTGGTTAGGAAAGGTGATTTAGTTATTCTGAAGCTATTGGAAAGGCAGATTTTTTTTTTAAACTGATGATGAAAATATACGTGCCTTACTATATAGGAATCTAGCAGAGAGGAATTGTTTGACAGTGTGGAATTTGTGGTGAGTGCAACCCTTTTATATAAAGATTGAAACTCTGATTATGTAGAAACTTCCTGTGAAAAGCACAGAAGGTGGGTAGATATTTATTAAAATTACCACTACAACTGCCAGTAGTGACAGTTGAGGGAAAAAAAAAAAAAAAGCTTTTTCAAAGCCCAGGTCTTCCAAGATCTACTTCCTATTTAAAAGCCTTTAAATTCAGGACATGAGGAAAAGGTCTTATATCAGGATGTTTATTATCCAAATATGTAATGCTTAAAGATGCTGCTAGTCACTTAAAAACAACCAAACAAAGGAAATTCCCAACCACCCCCTCACCCTATCGCTTTCACCCAAACACTTTAACTGTGATACTCAGTGTTTTTTTTCCCCTGAAAATTTAAGGGGATAATTTGTCTGTTTTAATGACTTTTATATAATTTTAAATCAAAGTTTCATTACAAATGATAATATATGTTTTCTTGAATGTTTCTTCTGAATGTCATTTGTACTGGTACTCTTCAGGAATGGGCAGTGGGAGTGCTGGAAAAGAAGGGGGGCCATTTAAAACTCTTTTAAGACAGCAGACTCAGTCAGCTCTGGAACAAAGGGTAAGGCATTTTATACTTAAATTTCTAATCTACTAACCTGAAAATTTAGCTTGCAGTTACATGTTTCCTCTTGCTGTTTAAAAAATATGCATACTTTTTATGTCTGAAAACTTAGTGTAGATGTTGAATGTTTAATAGCCTTTTTAATCCAAACAAAACACCTGAATTCTAATATATTACTGAAACATTAAGAGTGGGGCTAATAAACATAATGTGTGTATATTAGCAATTATACAATTACAACAATAATTACACAATTATTGTTGGTATTACAAGAAACTTACAGCAAATGTTACTGATATTTAGTAAATCACTGATGCATGGGTCAGTTTAATACTTTATTGTCATGTATTTAGTTAAATTTTTATAGAAGCCAAACTCAAACATTGAAATAGTTTTAAACAAGGTGAACAACATTTATAACTAAGAACACTTTTTTGGTTTGGGGAAAAAAGAAAGTTGGTGCATAGTTTAGCATTGTTTCTACTGCATGAAATGGTATGCATGTAGCCTTTATAAGATGGTAACCTAAATTCATTTCCCAAACAATAAAAGGTCTTTGTATGTTTACAGGCTTTGGAAGAACTTCTGTAGGGCTAAAAATGCCATGTGTTACTATGCTGTCAGTATATTATTGAATACACAGCAGTATAAAAAGTGTGGTTTTATTTTTTTTAATTTAAAAAAAAGTCATTGCTACTTTTATTTTTATACTGCTCTTATCAAACTGTTGTGTTATTAGTGACGTATCTTGGAGGAATAAATGCGAATCTTCTGTCCAAGGAGAAAAAATCTGTTTTAACTTTTGTAATTATCTGAGCTACTTATGTAAAACTTCTGTACCTTTGTTGAAAACAATATCAGCTACATCTGTAAAGCAGAAGTGAATAGTTATTATTTTGAGTTAAGAGGATGATTTTCTTCTCATTTTTTGTGTTGTCCATTGCTAAGGGAGGATCGCCTCATAGGTTCTGTAGAAGGCGGGTATGTTCCAAAACATTGTGTGACTCTTACTGTAGGCTTTTTCCTTTTTTTTTTTTTTCTTTTTTTTTGTTTTTATTGAAGATTTCTGAATAATAATTTGGAATCTTTTGATTTTCTTCTTTGTGACATTTCTGCAGATTTCTTTGGAATTTTGTTTACGCGGGACTTTTTTGTTTTGTTTTGTTTTTTGTTTTAAGCATTTATCAGATTGGTATTTTTTGGTTTAATTTTATATTTTGCATGCTGATATGCTTCAGTTATAATTTCTCCTTAAATACAAATCCATGGCTCTGTTTCTAATGTTTTAGAGGAGAAAAAAAGCTTTAAAAACATCTTTTAACTTTACCTTTTTCAGCTAGCATTATAGATATTTCATGGCTTATCTGTTATTTCTTTAGAAGACTTTTTAAAAGTAATTAATAATATAAAATAAGGACAGATAACATGTCTTTAGAATTTGAATGATTTGTGAATTGTTTTGATAAGACCTATACATTTACTAGTGGAAAAAATACTGTAAATTTGAATCGAAATATGTTGAATTTTTTTCTTAAGGATAAGATAATCATAATGTAGCAAAGCATGCAGACTCTTAATTGATATAAAAAAATGTGTTCCTGTTGTCTTTCTGAAAATTTCGGGTTGAAATTGGTTTTGCTACAGTTAACTCTTTCAGATATTCAACTAGAATTAATAACAAAGATGGAGAGAGACATTTAGCTCCATGTTTTTGGCATTCATAAGAGTTTTTTTTTTGTCTGTTTCATCATTACAAATAGAGTGCATTCTAGTTACCTGTCTGGATTAGTTAAGGTAGCATGTAAGATGAAGTCTAACATCGATGTGTGTGTTATCTTTCCACATGTATTAGACATATAGTTAAATTCTATTGAATCTTAGTTATAATTATTTGGGTATATGGCAATGCTAACCATTAGAAACAATTTGTTTAACTGGATATCTTCTCAGTTTTTTTAATCAGTGTGTTTTTAGTCTGTCACTTAAATAACCCTACCTGCAAACCAGAACAGATTTTGCTAGAAGAGTAATCTTACTGTTATTGTTTCTTTTGGGAAAATCCACCAGCCATGGAAAACTCATATTCATGTTATATTTTATAATAATGTATTTTTAACAATTCACAGGATGCCTGTTGATAGCAGGTGTAAATATAGCACAGTTATCTGTGTACTTTTATCTGGAAACATATATGCTGTATCTCTGTCAGCAGGCAAAAATTTACCTGTGTTTTCATGGAAACGATCAAGTGCTGCTCTTGATTGTCATTTGTATCTCGGTTGACTCCAACTTGGACAAATGCTGTTACTCCTCCATACTTGCATTCTGCAAGTGCTTGAGAGATCTTTACTGCTACCTTTACAAAATGGAGATCCACCGATCTTCATTTGGCAAGAGCACTGCTAGATAACTGTTGCTAGAATGCAGTTCTCTGTGTCATTCTGCTGGCTGCAATGCTGACTTGAGCAACTTTTCTTTCCAGCAACTTGTTACTACTATCTAGGCCATCCCCTCAGTTCAGTTGAAATACAAAGTATAAGATCATTTGGGGACTTCATGAGCAGGCACATTTATTTACATAGAATAAGAATAATTGAAGCAGGAAATTAACAGTATTTGAATGTGGATCAGATCCGTATACTGTGGCTCAGATGCAAAAGCTCTATGAAAATATCAGCATTACTAGCACTATCTGAGGGAGTGGTACAGTGTTGGGAATGAGTGAATGGCTGGAAGGAAATCTGATATCTGCTTCTGTGGCACTAACACCAAAAGATGTGTCTGTGTAGCCTTGTTCCATGTGCTTTTTCATTATTTTGCGTGTAATGTATGTAAAATGCAGCTAGAATACTAGCAATACATGTATGCATACACACAAGCATTTTAAAGCACTATATCAAACATTGCATTAACTTTATTGTAGCCTTAACAAACTTTCTCCAAACTTTCTCAGGCTATAAGATCTCTGTGTAGTAGCAAAGATGAAATCAGTGACATCTTTCAGAGTCTATGCAGTCAGTAACTGAAGTGACACAGCAAATTAGAATCATGTCCTGAGCTGGAACAGACCTACAAGGATCATTGCGTCCAACTTCTAATTTACCAATTAGTATTGATAACATGATTGACTGTCTTCAGTTGTAGATTGGAAAATCAAAGTCAGGGTGTCTTCTTACACACAGGAAGATGCTGTGTTTGTGCCACCATGTTTTAAAGGTAGTCCCTTGCGAAGGGTAGGAATAGAGGAAATCTGTAATATGCAAGTACTGCAACTGTTTCTTAGGGAGTCTTGTTTTCCATGCAATGAGTATAGCTTTAAAATGTTGAAGTATTACAGAGTAACACATGTAGTTGAGGCTGAATCTTGTATTTGAGTAATATGTGATGATAATAAAACCAAAACCCTTAAGCTTGGGGGAGAGAAAAAAGGGCTGTCATACGAAGTGACAGCATTCTGTGTCAGAAGGATTGAGACACATTAATGGAGTAAGAATACATGTATGTTGGAATTGGTCAGTGATTCGGTTATGTAGATCTGTTTGTGGCTGAAATTAACTGATCAGATACAGTTCTAATTTTAACATATATCATAACATAGACTTCCTGTTATTGATATACCTGACTGTATTGAGACAAAGCCATGTTATTATTTTAAATTCCTAGTTTGTAAAGTCAAAAATCAGGCAAACTGGAACTCTCAATGTGTTAAAAATACTTGCAGTATAAAGCCTTATGAAACTAAATCACAAATTTAAAGTAGCTTCTGAATCTCTATAAAAGCATTGGTTTGTATTTTAGAGTGTGAAGTAAAAACGTTCACTTTAAGTGTGCTGTAAGTATCAATATATGTATGTATAAAACATAAATGTAGCATAGAATGGAACTTCATATAAATGGCACGCATTAAAATTTTAAAAATGATTTCTGTAGTTCTGGGAAAGCTAGCTAGTAATTCTTAATGTTACAAATGCAGGATAACTATTTTCATGGGACAAAGCAAATCTACGATATATTTAAGTTATGTAGAATAGGTGCCATAGAATTAAATGAAAAAAATATCGCTGTACTTGTGAATCGCTGAACAGTTGATGTAGCAAGCACAAATGAAACAGTTCTGACAAAGTGTTGCTGTACTGGAATTTTTCCTCTTATTGGCATGAAAAACAGTACAGAAAAGGAGTCTAGATTGTGTTGTAGTCAGGGTTTTCTGGCTACTCTCGTGACCTTCACAGCACTTTGTGCTTTGGTGCAACCATCTGGTGGAATCCTTTCTCTAGCCTTCTTTAGAGATCCATTGATGCTCCTGAAGACAAATTAGCCAAGCAGCTTTGCAGAGTCCTGTGGTGAAATATTCCGACTTTTTAATTGCTTCATAAAATGCGCATGCAGTATTTTTTTATTTGCTTATGATTGTTGACACTACTGTTACTACTGTTTACAAAGTTTGCCTCAGTTTTGAAATTCTGTAAAATAATTGAAAATCCAGAAAAATAGGAGTTTGTAGGATCTTTTAAGAGTTGTAAGAGTTTAAATAACCTTTGTATGGGTAGTAATAATCCTGAAGTGTTCATTTTCAAATCAATGTTGGGCTTTAGCTTAAGAGGATTTTTCATGCCATGTATTGCTGGAAGAACCGTGATCTTCATTTAATCTGCAGCATGTACACTATTTAGGTAGAAGCTCAGTTGCACTATACTGTTGCAAGTGCTTCAAGTATGTGAGAAGGGAATCTATCCTGTACTTTTTCTCATATACAATGGCGCTGTTTATTTTTACCATTTAACCATTCATCATGACTACAAAAACCATGATTGCACGATTTTTCTTTTACTTTTTTTTGCCTCTGCACTTAGAATTGCTGAATCTGTCACCTTTCCCCCATACATATGCTATAATATGTATAATAGATATTCCTTAGAGTATCTCTTTAGAAAATATTCCGATTTGGGGATTCATCTCCCCTGAGTATGAAAGATTTATTTTCTGTCATGTATGTCATGAAAAACTGTTACTTCTTACCTGGCCTCTTGTATAAATGTTCTCAAACAATTGCCAAAACTTAATTCTTCATTTTATTTATGAATTGGTAAAACCAATCTATGTAAATGAAAGAGGAATTGATTTTTTTTTTTAAGAACCTAGTTGTACTTCAAAGACTTATGCTTTATTCTATGCTATATTTATGAGACATTCATCAGTCTTGCAGAAGTACAATTAGGTTTACACTGTGCTTCAGGATCAAACTGCATTCAGATGTAACAATAAACCCTAGAATTTGGAGGAAAATATTCCTTTATTTTTCATTAGCTAATAAGAGTAAAATTACGGTGCTCTGCTGCCTCCCAAAAGTTGACCAATAACACAAATACATAACGTTTTGATCATTAATTAATACTATTTTGGGATGCAGATCTATGGGGGAAAAGTATTTTTACATTTTTAGAATCTCGACTTTTACTATACTATTGGTATATGAAGATGAATGGTTACACAGTGCTTAGTAAGCCTGAAGGTATGTTTGGCCCAATGTAACTGCTTTGCTTGTATTCCAGGGGAATTACCAGTTCACTGCATGTTTATTGGCATCCAGCAGTGGTTGATAAGCACTTGATATGCTTATGCATATAGGTTGATATGTTTTGTTTTATTTTTTTTACTCATAACAGGAATTTCCGTTTTTTACCTTGACGGCCTTTCCACCAGGCTTCCTTGTCCATGTTGGAGGTGTTGTCAGTGCGCGTTCTGTGAAGCTCTTGGATCGCATTCACAATCCTGGTATGTTGACACAAATCTTGCCCAAGTCCAATTGCAATACTTATAATCTTTGAAACTCTATAGAATACCAGTATTATTATAGATGCAGATCTCTTCTAACAGTGTATATTAAAAGCAATAATTTAAGCATGAACAATTATAGTCATTCAGAGGGTATGTCTTCAGTGAGAAATCTCTCAGCAAGTTAATGAAATTATAAAGTACTTTGAATCCAGTAACTTTACCAAGAACTGTCTCTGAATTGTTGAGGGTTTAATTAATTTTTGTCTACTTCCAAATATTTAAACAGTTGTCCATTCAAATGAAAATCAAATTAAATGCTTGAAATGTTTTCTAACTTTCAGCTCCTTGCAAATCTTAAGGACTAATTGCAACAGTTTAGCTCAATATGTGTTTTTTTTTTTAACCTCAGGTGATAACACCTTTACAGTGTTGTTTCTGTTCTTACTTAAAAACATATACATAACAATCCTTTAATATTTTAATTTATTATTTACAAGGGAACTCCAATAATAGAAAGTGTATTTTGCATGTCCTAGTTCTGAAATCAGAATTAAGTGGCTGCTGACTCTGTTATATTCACTGAGACAAGCAGAGATACTATTTAAAAAGCAGGAGTTAACAAGTGCGTTTAAAATGCAGACAGATGAGAGACAAAAATAGCACCGATAGTGGTTTTGCATGCACTGGCCAGGAGTAATAAAACAAAATTCGTGCAAATGCATCTTAAAAAAAAAAATAAATAATTCTTTTTTATTTCCTATTTTCTTTTTATTGCTCTAAGGCAAGTAATTCTTGAAGCAGGTAGATTGTTACTGCAGTAAACTGACAGTATAAAATAAAATAAAATCACAGACTTAATTTGTATTCAAGAAAACTACGTCAGGGTTTTTTTTTTAAAGCATCTCAGTACATACCACTGTTCTTTTTTTCCTGTTTTTAAGATGTTATTTATAAAAATGTAGAGAAAATTAAGATAAATGTCAACATATAATTTGTGTCCTTTTTTTGCCACAAAGTTGTCATAGACTTCTGTATTTTTGACACAATACAGATCACTTACATGAAATTTGCTATGTGATAAATTTAAGACAAAATGGAAAAAAAAAATTGTTTATGCTCAGGAGTTTTCCAAAATGATATCTTCCATTATGTACTCTTATTTCTTGCCTACTGAGTGAAAGCAGGATGAGAAATAATAGAAGTAGAGATGCATATTTGCACAATTAAGTGACATTTCGCATTTTTTTTTGTGGGATTTATAGATTGCTCCTGACAAGTGAATGTAAGATGCATGATACTTCTAACTCATTGTATTTCAAAACAATGAAAACTAAAACAGGAGAATAAAGGGACATGGCGATGGAGGGGAAGGTGAAGTAGTAAGAAAAAAAATCTTATGCAGTGATGGTCATACTAAGCATTTGAATCAAGTTTGTAAAGTATTAAAGGAGTCATATAAGCTGGCAAGTGAATATGCAGGAAAATATAGAAGAGGAAAGAACAATAAAAGAGGTTGTTTGAGAACATAATGATTACACAATAATTGCTGTATGCTGTACACTTTGATCACGCCTAGTGCTAGATTGCTATAGCATGCTCCTTTTTTCCCTTTCTATTTCAGCCTCTTATTAACTCTGCTGTCTGTGTCTTTCCAGTTCCTGTGGAGTGGTGTTGTCAATTGTGTTCTTGTTGGTAGTTTTTTTTCACTATTCTGCTCCTATAACTGATCTACTAATTTGCTGTTTTGAACTCAGCCTTTGTCGGAATTATGGGTAACACAAGATCATACAAACTGCTAGACTGGAATAGTTTCAATTCAGGTATTTTACTAGTCATTTGGTACTACATACGCTGACAGAAATTATGGCAGCTCAGTGAAGTTCTTAGAAATGCTCTAGGATATTCATTATGTTAATGCTTCAAATTTAAATCTGTTTAAGCATCAAATTCCACAATGTATTACTTTTTAATGTTGTTAAAGGCTTTTTTTAAAATTGCAAAACATCGTTTTAGTAAAAAATAGCATTACTAAGATTATAGTAATATCTGAAAAGCTGAATACTCATGTTCTTAGCTTTCAGCCAAGTGTTTGGAAAACAAGTAAGTTAGAGAAAGAGAACGGGTTTGGGTTCTGATTTATATAGTTGGAATCATGTCAGGTGTGATTTTTTTTTTTTTTTTTTTGCATGAGCTTGAAATTTCTTCAACAATGGCTGTACTTCTGTCTGTTTCAGGAAATCAATGAATATGTTTATTGTAAATTTTAGAGATAAATAGACTGAGTGAATGAAAAATAGACAAAATTTACTAAGAGGACAAGCTGCTTAAAGAGGATGGTATATAGTCCAGAATTTGTTGGTTCATAATTCCTGTATTGTAAAATGCATTTAGCTTGCAGGCCTTACAACATAATTATTGGAATTTCTAAAATCACTTCAAAACTTAATGTCAAAAAAGCCCCACTGTTCTATTTTTTTTATGTGCAGTTTTAGGAATCAAAATGTGTACAGCTGCAGAGAAAATGGAAGAGCTGATGGTACAGTTTGCATAAAAGCTGTATAGAATACTGGTCTCTTCTGGCAAGAAATGAGGATCATTCTCCCCACTGTTTTTCTTTGGAAACAAAATACTTTGGAAGAAGCAGAGGCATAACTTCTCTCTATGTAGTGTCAAAGTCAGCAGAGCTTGCCAAATAGTAAAGTTTTTAAAGCTGACACAGCAAAAGGGTAGAAAGCTGACCTCTGTGTTTTTTTCTTCTCAGAATCAAACTTGCCTTGCTGTTACTGCACTGTTGCAGTATGTATATCACATGCTTTTGGAAATTATCTGCAGTCATACTTTAAACTTTGGTTTACTTTGGTATACTATCTGTATACATTTTTCATCTTATAAACAGTTCAATTACAGTTAGTATGTGAAACAGCTTATTTTTGTGTCCTTGTTCCTTGCCACATTACATGTTCTGGAAAACTAGAACTGAGAGTTCATTTTATAAATTTGTCTGTTCTCAAACAGTCTTTTGAACTGAATTTTAATTTCCATATGCAAATAACATTATGGAATTTCCAGATTTATTATTGGTGTATCAAAGCCTGATCTAAAGTGTTTAAAGGTGTAGAAATTTCACATCTTTTATGCTACCTTGAAAAGTTTGAATTAGTTGTTGCTTCTTTGATATAGTGTTTAGGGAGATGTTACGATGGAAAAACTTACGAGAATAATGGAGTAACTGAGTTGTTCAGACACTTTCTAGCCTACGTTAAGTTAGGCTAGAAAGTGATCCAGAAATGTAAGCCTTTGAAGCTAAGGGAAAGCTAGTCTTGAATTCATTTCTTGATGAATTATCCAAAACAGCAGTCTAAACTGTTTAGAGAGAACAGAAAAGAGAAGGCATATGTCTGTTACATGCATTTTATACCTTGAAGTGGTGATTATACAAGAATTTTGGATTAGAGAGGCCTAAATCAAAGTCTAATTTTAGAGTTCATACCTCTCTTAAGAACTGTCAGCATTTCTGTTGCCTTGAACATGGGTCAGCAGTGCTCTGCTGGCAGTCTTGATTTATCGTACTGGTCAGGGACTGAGCAGGTCATGTCTCATATTCCTGGAAGTATGTTTTCTTTTCATTCATTGGTGTGTTGCTGAACAAGAAGGGAGGAAAAAGGCAATAGATCAGGTGTTGTATATCAAGGTTGGATGTGGTGCTTAGGGACATGGTTTAGTGGGTGATATTGGTGGTAGGAGAACGGTTGGAGGTCTTTTCCAACTGTTACGAATCTATATGTGCAATAGATAATGAGTTTTGTAGTAGAGCTTAGGTTACATGCATTAATCCCGTCTTAGATTGAAATAAAGAATGTGCTATGTAAATCTGCTACTACTGAGAAATCACTGCAGGAGATTTCTGTTCATCTCCCCCCTTCTAGAGCTCGCTTACTTGCTCTGTTGTTGCTTGCTAATACTTGGCCTGAAGGAGAGCAGAGAGTTTTTTTTTTTTTTTTTTTTTTTTTTTTTTAAATACAGATTAAGAAAAACATTACTACATGTTTACATTGCATTCCTTTCAGCAAGAATGCAACCAACAACCACAAGTAGGCTAAAATTACTTTCCTTTTTCTAAGTGTTCAGACTTCACTTAAGCTTGTCAGGTAACTTGTGTACAGACACTGAAGAATATGGAAGGATATTCCCTTTTTCTTTTTCTTTTTTTTATTTTTTAAATGAGGCTTTTTTGTGTAAGATACAACAACAGTATCTGATGGTGAAAAGTTGCGGAGATTTGAGAATGCATTAAAATCAAATGTGGAAGTACAGGCTGATTGTTGGATGAAGGGAAAAAAAACTACCTAAACATCTGGGAATTGTATATAGTTCAGTGACATAATTGTTTAAATGTTTGTAAAGATTTCAAAAGATGATGATCAAGATGAACCTGCAAAGTAGAAGTAGAGAGGTAAGGGCACAAATTCTTAGAAAAGAGGGCACATAATACAATGGAAGAAATCCTGTGGTGCTGTCACTGGAACAGGGTGCTGAAGATACACTGTAAATATAAAAATGTGGAAGGAAACCTGAGTCCACAAGACGTTGTTACTTTCTCATCAAAGTTAAATGTAAAGAAGGAAGGCTTCTTAGCAAGTAAGAGGTACTCATTGAATAGAGACCCTTTTTGCATACAACTGTTTCATAGACTAACATACTCAGTGTGCTTAAATCCATTTTTAACCTCCTCATTCAGGGAGCTGCTCTAACAGTGCTTCTTTGGCTCCAGTAGTCAGAAACATGGAAGGAGAAAAAATGTTTAATAAAATTCCCAAGGATCTCCTGAGTGGTTTGTGTGTTATTCCAGACTTGCTGTTGGAGTGTGAAATTCTCCAGAATGATAGTTTTGTGTGTGGGGAAATGTAAGAGGAAAGCCTGAAAACATTTTGGTTCCGAAACTGAATGCTTTTCTTTACAGAAAGACAAACATACGGTGAATGTGCAAATTACATTTCATACTGCTGCTTTCTGGGACGTAAATGTGGCATTCTTATAGAATCATAGAATCAGAATATCCTGAGTTGGAAGGGACCCTTAAGGATCATCAAGTCCAACTCTTGACACCGCACAGGTCTACCCAAAAGTTCAGACCATGTGACTAAGTGCACAGTCCAATCTCTTCTTAAATTCAGACAGGCTCGGTGCAGTGACCACTTCCCTGGGGAGCCTGTTCCAGTGTGCAACCACCCTCTCTGTGAAGAACCCCCTCCTGATGTCAAGCCTAAATTTCCCCTGCCTCAGCTTAACCCCGTTCCCGTGGGTACTTGAAAGAATGCAGTAGAAAATGTCAGAATGTTTCTGTTAGTGTGTAATACGGCTGCTGTTAGAACAAGCAGGCAAGACAGAATGTTCAGCTTGACCTCTAGCTGTTTCCAGAAGAATCTCCAGATTGACTTACACGTCATGATATGATAATGGACAAGGCGGATGTCAGAAGGTTTTATGAACAGGAGGAGGAGTAGTAAAAGCTACATGATACCTGAATGGATCTTTAGCTTTTCACAGTTTATTAGTATGTCTATTAGTATATGATGTTTTTCAGTGCTACTTTCCTCTACTTTTTTGCAAACATTTCAGAGGAGTGAGTAATTCCAAATATTTTTATAGTTAATGTGAATGGTTTTTGAATGCTCTTTTGAAGTAGGTATACCCTTAACTTACCCTTAAATTAATGAAATAATTTTTGGGGGGGATTGTGTGTTATTTTTCATTTAGAGAGTTTTGAGTAGATTCAAACTGAACAAAGTAACTGAACAAAGGCTGATCATTGTCAGTGTAGAATTTGTCTTTGAGGTTTTAGTGTGCACTTGCAGCCCAGAAGGCCAACTGTATCCTGGGCTGCATCAACAGAGGTTTGCCTGCAGGCGAGGGAGTGGGTCCTCTCCAGGTCCCCTCTACTCTGTCCTTGTGAGGCCCCACTTGGAGTGCTGCATCCACGTCTGGGGCCCCCAACACCACAAAGATGTGGTCATGTTAGAGTGGGTCCACAGGAGGGCTGTGAAGATATCAGGGGGCTGAAGCACCTCTCCTATGAAAAAAGTCTGAGAGGGCTGGGGATGTTCAGCCTGGGAAAGAGAAGGCTATGGGGAGACCTCATTGCAGCCTTCCAGTACTTTCAGAGGATTTACACGTGTGAGTTTTTACACATGCAGATAGTGTTATAGGACAAGGAGGAATGGTTTTAAACTAAAAGAGAGGAGATTTAGAGTAGATGGTAGGAGGAAATGTTCCACTCAGAGGGTGGTGAGGCACTGGAAACAGGTTGCCCCGAGAAGCTTTGTATGCCGTGTCCCTAGGGGTATTCAAGGCCAAATTAGATGGGGCTTTGGACAGCCTTATCAAGTGGGAGGCCTCCTTACCCATTGTGGTGGGGTTGTAACAAGATGGTCTTTAAGGTCCCTTCCAACCCAAGCCATTTTACTGATTTTTATTTGCAGAAATATTTTTAGTGGTTTTTGTAAGTTCTGAGATTTTGCCTCTATTAGTGGGGTCTCGAGGTCCTGAACTTGCTCCAAAAGTAACTGTAGGAAAGACTCATTGGATGTAGAAATTTAGAGATGGCTCTTCTGCTAGCTTGTCTTTAAAATCAAACAAAAAAAATGGTTGTGAGTGTATAGAAATGATGTATGCACAGGTTCTGTGTATGTAATGCATAAAAGCATGAGGAATGTAAACAAGGAATGGGAAATGCAGAGACAGTATTCCTGCCAAATAATGTAATCTTGTTTCTACAATTGTACAGTGAGGTAGATTGTCTGCATGGCAGTCAACAAGAAAGCGGCAATCCTGTCTGTGAACAGCTGTGTTTGTTGAGAGATTAATATTTTTGTTTGAAACTCTGTATTTTTCTTCCAATGATTGTTAGATACAGTAATATTCTTGCTTAATTTAAGGTTCCAAATAGTTAGGCTTGTTTAAAACTTTAGAACATACCTGTAGGTCAGTTTGTGATACTAGTTGTAAAATAGGCAGCCTTGTTTTAAAAACCCTTGACTTGTTACAGCTGAGTAACGAGCTCAGGTAATCTCCAGCTTTGGGTAGTAGTTTCTTTATTACCTATCAGCTTGTCAAAATGGCAGACATCGCAATTGTTAGTATAGTAGGAACAGTTAAAACATTCCTATATCATACTTAATGTCCCATTCATTTTGTTATCAGAAGAACCTTATGCACAATTATAAGACTTCACCATTATAGGAAGAATGACTGATTGAGATAATAACTAAAAACTAGAGTGACAGACAGAAGCCTGGCTCACTAATTTTCCAGAGACAAAATAATTCTGGTATTAACATTTTATTATGTCTGGGCAACTAAGGAAGTATACTATAGTGCTAAGGAAATATGGTGAGGATGATTTTTTTTTTCTAAATAGTTTAATTTTAGGTTTAATTTTTAATATGTATATATAACAACATTTTTTAAATCTTCAAATGCAGCATATTTTGTCAGTTCATTTTAGTTGTTACGTGATGATTTTCTTTCATTGTAAACCAAATTATTATTGCCATGTTGGTGGTATTACAGATTTTTTTTTTTTTAAATGATGCTATTTTGTAGCTTGTGTTACTGCTATCAAACCTCCACCTGCAATTTAAAGGAGGAGTTAAAAGGCCGTGTCACCATCGTGGATGCTGGTAGTATTTTTCAGCAGATTTGGTTGAACCAGTTTATGGAAAACTGTTTCCTCAAAGACTATGTGCAATGTCTAGAAAAGTTTAAATTGTGCTGTGGTCTGTCCAAGTGGTTCTTGCTTGCTTATTCCTGATACCAATCATAGATACTTTGCAGTGCGTGACTGATAGACAAAGTGTAGAACAATGGGGGCTTGGCTTTTGTCATTGTGAAAATCCAGGTACTTAATTTTTTCTCATGTGGGACATTGTTTAGATTTACAAGGTTGAATTAGCGTAGGTTACACACTGGTTCATATAAAATATTTGTATTTTGTGATGTCATTTGTGAGATTTAGAAGATGCTAACCTTCAGGTATCTGAGTGCTTCACCCATTACAAGGATTATTTGTTTGAGATTAGGAACGTGTTAAGAATGTCTCAAGGCTTGGTGTTAGGGATGTCAGCAATGTGAGGTTGCTTATGATCATAAGGCTGAGAGAGTTAGCTCTTTGGAAGTTAAGGCAGGATTCCAAGTGCCAAACTTCTGAAGTATGATTTGTATCATTGTTTTTTAGGGGTATGACAATTAAAACATCTTGATTCATTTTAGAATTCCTGGATGGAAGCGTAATTCTATACATTCCTTTCTGAATTATAAATATATTCACCCTTATCAGAGAAACAGGAATTACAGAGACACTTATTTCTGTTTTCTAGTTAAAGCAACTTCTCTTTTTTTTTTTTTTCTTACAAAAGAAAAAAACGTGTTCTCCAGTCTTCTAGCAATAATGTAGGGGGTTTTAATGGAATTTGGAGTATAAGAAAATTCAGGAGTTGTGGGAATGTAAGAAAGTGAAACGCTGTTTTTTCCTCATCTAGAGGTGTATCTTGGTATTAAACACTCCAACAGTGAGTTGTCACTAAAAGCAGTGATCCTACTTTTCTGCACAATTTCTGCCATGTGGTCCTGCAGTCTTCTGGTGATCATGTGCTTGCAGAGTGAGTCACTTTGCCTGACTAACCTGATAGAAGACAAGCCATGCAAATGAATGGTTGTGTTCGATCAGCCAGCTGAAATACTGGCTGTAAATGCATCCTGTAAATGCATGAAGGCTGGATGCGATTCTAATCCTTGATCTTAATGCTGCATCTTCAATAATTGAAGAACTTCCTCAACATCACCGTTTATACCTGCTTTTCTTCTCATTCAGCAGGTTGGGCTTGAGAAATGAGAGAGGTGCTTTCTGACCTCATTTCATAGGTTGGCAGGAAAGCACTCACAGTACTATTCTCTAGCCTGGATGTTTTGTCTGTAGGAGTAAGTGTACCATTTCTCTTTGGCATTTATGCACTGATTTTTGCTTTTCTGGTCTATTTTAGTTTCTATTTGATACATCACAGTAATCGATTTCCTTCAGTTTCTATATCATAATAAAAGTTCTTCATTTTCACATCTTTTGGTCTTAAACATACGGAGCAATTTAAAGAGGGGAAAAAAGGTGTTGGAGTGCCATTGAGAATCTTTTTTAAGTTGTAGATTAGTCTTGGTGTGTTGTAGGATTACTTATTTGCTACCCAGGTTGTATGTTTAAAATTTACTGACAAGAGGCTTTTTGTACACCTACTGTTAAATATTTTAAAGAGGTGATAAATACTGTTATCTATGGGATGACCAGAGAGGTTCAAATTAGACTTGTAGGTCAGGGAGCTTCTACACAAAGGAGTCTCTTAAATAATAAATAAATAACGTAAAATAAAAATAAATAAACACCTCTCTTCCCACAACAAAACCAACCCACACCCAGAAAACAAAACAAGCAAACAAAAAAACCATTCGCTCCTGTATAAGCAGACTAATAGGTTTTAATAGAAACGGGTTTAGAATGAAGGAATAAGGAAGCTCAGTTTGCAGTATAAAAGCATGGTAACTATGCCCATTCCTGCAACTTTGAGGATGTTAAGAATGAGGCCCAGGATGTCTCGGGATTCAGCTTTAATACAGTAACTCTTGAGTACAATCTGTGTAATTCAGAAATCGTTCTTCTTAGTTTTTCTTCAAGTTTTAAAAAATCTGTAGGGACCTTGCCTAGTGCAGATTATGGCTAAATCTTGAAAGACCTTGAAGAGGACCTCTAGGAAATAACTTTGGAAAGATGCAGGTGTTTTCTGATTTGGAGGAAGCAAGTATGCCAGGTGAAAAAGGTTGGCTGTATTGTTAACAGGACAACATGCTGTCTAATAGAAGTCAACCTTATATTTTGATGGCAAGAAATAAGGTGGCTTAGGGAACTGGCCAAAAGAAACACCTGGGGCACCAAATAAATGCAATGTTTGTAACTACTGGAGTTGTTTAATAACGTAAGTTTGGAAGGTTTCAGCTGAAGGAGCTTGGAGTTGGCACAATTTTTATAGAGTACTGTACTGTTCACAGCATTGTTTCTCAAGTCTTCAACTCCAGAAACAGTAGAGTTTGCTTCCACTTTGTTATAAATACGCCAATTTTTAAATGTTAATGAAAGTAGGTTTAATATTCAGTCTTTAGTTTCCAACAAAAGGCGTATATTAGCAGTGTAATTTTTGCAGACTCTTTTGCTTGGAGGTTAGATAAACCTTGCTATAAACTTCTTGATAGATTTGCTAGAAAAGCTTGTGATTGAGTGCTATGTATGCTTGCCTTTTTGCTTCCACCTAGAATCCAGGGCCATTACTTTCTGTAACCATTTCAGTGAGCTGCCATAGTTTTCAGTCTGTACTGTCACCTGATCCAAGCATGCGCCAAAATACCCACCGTTTCTGGCTACTGTCTGCTGAATCTGCTTTGCAAACCCTTAGTTCTTAAGCTTTTGCCATAGCAAAAAACAGCAACAGACACTCTTATGGAGTGTACTGGACACATGCCATCCTGCTTCCCTAACTCCTCTAATTGTTTATGTAGATCCTTAGCTTTACTAAACTTGTAAATGCTACAGTGGCATCCCCATGTGAAATTGTGTGGCTCGTGTCAAAAAAAGGCTGCTTGTGAAAATATTTGTCAGAAGAATATGAATGCTACACATTGCACTGCATTCAGTGTTTTGTATCAATTTATTACTGCAATGTCATGGTGTTTGATCTTAATTGTAGACAATCATTTTGTATTTTAATATTCAAAGGTAAGTTCATGTAAACTGTGTGTGAATGTACAGTATTAATATATAAACATACTGATTCACATTTGGCCTCTGGAAGTGAAAAAATAGTGACTCAGTTAAATGTCTTAAAGGAGACTGAGTCCTCTGCTTACAAGCATTTGTTTATGCATGACTACAATATAAATTTTGAACTTGCACAATGAGAATTTGTTGGATTTTTTTGAAAGATATTGGGCCTGATCTTGTGAACATTTGAAGACAATGGCTGGAAAATGGTTATCTTTAATAAGAATGAAAATGATCAATTATATTACTGTAGTTCAATAATTTTGTTACTTCTGATGTTGAACAGATTTCCAGTAAAGGGTTAAATGTTACCTGAGCAAGGCATAGTGTTGAGCAACCTCACAACAATATGATACGATTCCATTATGATAAGTCATCTTCGTAGATAGGCTAGGTGAGAAAATTGCGTTAACTCTTAGGAACTTGTTCCTAAACTTTGATTTAAATGATAAATTTCTTGTGGAGGAAAGTTTACATGTTTTCAATAGAATTTGGGACCCGTCACTTCTATCTCTGCCATTTCTGATCCCATTAAGCATATCTGTTCCATTTCAACACTTCATTCTCTTTCAGTTTTTCCTGTCAGACCACGTTCTTTTTTGGTGTCATCTTCTGGCTTGTAATCTTATTCTTTATTCCGCAGCACTTTCCCTGTTCATCCCCAGTTGCTTCACCTGTTGCTCACTTTCAACTCCTTCGTCATAACATCATTTCCTTTGCACTTTTTGTCATAGGAAGGTCATTAGCAGTATTTGCCAAATGGTACCTAATGGTGTGAAGAGAAAACATGATATAATATAAAACAGTTTTCCTTTGCTTAAGTCTCTATTTATGTCTGGAAAAAAGATTGCAAGACTCCTGTTACATCTCCATTTTAGGTTTTTCTGTGAAGTGCAAATATTTGTGTGGCTGTTCCATCCATGATTGTAGCCACCAGCCTGTGGTCAAGTCTAACTGAGCAAGAATTGTTTAGTATAGTCAGTATACTTCTTTTCCTACTACTTACACCTTTCTCTTATAGACAGAAACAAACATCAATAAACAAACTTCTTGTCTGTGACTGGATGGGGAAGGAAAATTTTCTCCTGAGATCCATGTGTCTTCCACCATGAAGAGTTAGTGACAATATTTACAGAATCTGCTTGTGGTCTCACATCTTCCATGCAGCTCCCTGTTTTATCAGACCTTGTAGGTTTTGCCTTAAAATGGGTTTCCAAAGTTCCTCTGTGCACTAGCACTAGTACCATCAGCTGGTTGCAGCAAGGACACTCTCTGTTCTGACTCAGAGATGCACATGCAAAAGACAACATTTTTGTCTCCTGCTTTCCTTTGTGTACCACAAATTGTTCGCCTAGCTGAGCTTGGGAACTCAAACGCTGTGATGTGATGGGCTACTTCCGCATGATTCTCAGCTCTTAAAAGCTGAAAAGTTTGAGACCTCAATAGCAAGTACCCCAACCATCTGAGTCAGGATTACTGTATATATAACGTTGAGCATTTGATTTTTCCCAGTTGGCAAAAGTCCTTTCAGCAGTGGTTTTGCTTTGAGGAACAGCAAAGTATAGTGCCTAGAGATTCTGCTAGGAATATATTGAAACCTGGTGAAGGTGAACTCACCTATAATGGAACATGATACAGTTCATGAAAATGCTTAGTCTGTTTTGTGTTGTGGTGTGTATGTTTCTGTCTCAGCTCTTAGGAGGGTTTTCCACAATCATCAATGCGTTTTTTTGTTCTTAAAGCCAAGTTTGGATAAACCTGATTCCGCACACTGAAGTTTGCTCTTAGTACAATGCTATGAGTACACATGTATTAACATGTAAAGTTACATATGGTTGAATATACAAACCTCTCTGCTTTTTTAATTATTAGAAAATGTTCACTAGTTTATTTTAGAAGCTGAAAGTCCAGTTCCATATCAAAAACTGAGGTAAATTCATGGATGAATACATATTGCTGTACAATACTTCTGCTTCAGTAAATTTCAAAATATCTGTATATCTACATCTTCCATTTTTGTTTGCATGTTGTCAGAGAACTTAGTGTATGATATGTGATTATCATACACTATACTTAGAAACATTCCTAATAGTAACAAAGTGCAAAAGTGGTTCCCAATGAATCTCAGACTTTGGCATTGATATTTTAAATAATGATTTAGCGAGGAGATCTCAAGGGCTGGATGTATCCACGCAAAATTGAGTTGATCTCAGAGAAAATGTACATGAATCCGTCTGTTCAGATCCCTTTGCAGCATCTGAGTGCCTACTGTTTATTACTGTTTTTCCTCTTATTTTATGTATGAACAATTACCATAGTTCTTAACTAAGTTCATTCGTACACATAAGCCATTTTGAAAGAAGAAACACTTCACAAACTCCAGTTTTAAGCTATTGTACCTGTTTACTTACGTGTAAAAATTCACAGGAGGAGAGCTTTAGTTCTCGGAAACTTACTGCTGAATGACTTACTCTAGTAGCGCTTTTCTTTGCGTTTTTAATACAGTTTTCAGGAAAAGCAGCTAGGATGTATTTTAAGATATGCTTCAAAGACAATAAGGTAATTACATAAAGACTCCATTTTGGGGAAAAAAACAAAAAAGTATAGTCACCAGGATACTGAACCAAAAAATGAATAAATTGGTGAATGTCAGCATACATCTTGGACTTCTTAATGTTGTTAATTTAGAAGTAGTTGCAAATAAGTATGGTTTCTATAAGTTAGAAGTACTGAAATGAGCCACAGAACACTGTGTGTTTGACTAGTGATATAATCTTGAACAAATATTTTAAAAATCTGATGAGCAGGACTTCAGATTGCAGTAGCAAAAACTGCTCAGGTTATTTTAAAGATGTCAGATGTACACTTATGTAAAATATTATTACTATAAATACCGTTTCATTACTGCTGCTAGTAGTTTTTCCATATTACAGAAGGTCTGTGATGCAAATAACATTCTCCTCATACGTTGTTGGAAACCGACAGTCTGATCTTAGAGTAGGTAAAGATTGGAACCATGTCTACAATACTTCGATGTCGGTTGTCATATGGACAACAAGAACACAGTAACTTGTCAGAACCAGTTCCATGGATGATTTAAAAAACAAAACAAAACAAACAAACAAAAAAATTAATGAAACTGTCCCGTTGGTGTTTGCTCAATACTTGAAGTGTGACAGCTAGGAAATAGAAAGTTGTCAGATAAAATGCTTGAATATAAAAAATTCAAACTTACAGATTAATTGCATGAAACTTTATGTTGACGGAGTGCAGAATAGTGAACTGATTTATGCTTTGTCTTTCAGATGAACCAGAGACACGAGATGCATGGTGGGCAGAAATCAGACAAGAAATAAAATCCCATGCCAAGGCATTGGGTTGTCATGCTGTAGTGGGCTACAGTGAATCAACTAGCATTTGGTAAATCATGATGATGATTTGATTTTCAAAATAAAACAGAAAATTTGTTTCTTCTGCAGTGGATTACAAATGATAAGCTATTTCAACACCGTTGTTGTTACTGTCTAGCATGCAGACTTTGAAGAGTTTGTTGAATTAATGTAGATATTGGTATTGTGCTTAAAAAGCTAAACAAGTTGTCAGATTTTCTTTTTGTTAAGAGGTGTTTTTTGTTTTTTTACTGGATTTTCATTTGTGCTCTAATAAGCATTTTATTGTTCTACTTTCTTTCCTTTTTTTTTTTTTGAAACCTGCATGTTTGTTTTTGTAGTAACAATTTATCTATGAAATTTTCTAAACTTAATCTACCTAAACACTTAAGACTGTTCCTAAAAGTATGTGTATTGCAGTTTCAGTATTGGATTAAAACTGGCAGACTGGTACTTAAATGGTTAACTTCAAACTTAAGACACAAGCTCTTTACTAAGAATGTATTAATTGTACATTAAATGCAAATGTGCTGCCTGATGGATCAAGATAGATTGGTACTTCAGGTGTCAATTTTGGCTTTCTAGAAAATGCATGTCGTTATTTTTCTCAGAATGCTGCAGTACTGTTCAACATGTTAAGCTGCAGCTCTGCAGTAGTCATTCTGAAGCACAGGGTTAGGAAGCGATTAAGTTCCCCAGACCTGCATCCAACTCAAGGCAAAATTCCAGCGTCTTGCTGTATTCCCCTTGGCAAAGACCATTCCAATCTTGGGTGTTTTGTGGCTTAATAACAAAATGTGAGAAGCTTGGAGATGAGGAGTAATAACTGGGGATTTATTTAATTACTCCTCTTTCTCTCTGGCCCAAGAACGTTTTTTGTCTAGTTATACCTTGGGAAAGTAATCTGTGGAGAATTCCTCTTGGGGCTGAGTGAATCTGAAAAATGCTTTGGTTCACTAGTTGTTTGAGTTGCTCTAGGAATGTAACTGAAGCAGACTTGGATTACTAAATTTATTTTCTGTCTAGTTCATTATGCCTAAATACTACAAAGAAAAAGTAATAGTAATTTGCATTTTAAAGAGATAAGGAGGAAAAAGTTTTGCTTTGTTTTGCAACTGGTAAGTTGAAGAAAAACAAAACTTGAGAACAGTTTTTGGAAGTTAAGTACTTGCTTTCCTGTGTAACTACTCCACTAGCACTTAGTATACAGACAAGGCCGGGTTTCTTTTCCTTGCGTTGTTTTATCTGGTTGTCTTTTTTTTGGTGTATTAAAGACTTTATTTACCTCATATATGTAGTTTTCAAGTTTTAACCCTTGTGGATGGATTTACACTAAAAATAGAAAAAAACATGTGTTTGGTCATTAGTCTCCCTATAAAAAAGCATGAATATTTGGGGGATTTTTTTAAGTATGGGGAAACAGTGTACAGAGGTAACCTAATAACTGACTGCTAATTTCATGCTTTCCTTTTCTTTAGAAATTTAATGTAGTTAAAACTTAAAAATGCTGTAAGCATAAAACTTAAAATTAGAGTTTCTGTGCTTACTTGTCAATTCACTTCAATTCCATGCTTAAAGAGCAAAGGTGTTTTCTGTAAGTACTGGTCTGCTAGATATTGTATAAGAAAAATTATTCTGAAAATAAATGACAACTAAGAAGGAAAATATATCATGTGAGAAAATGCGGGAAAGCTTTTCTCCATATTTTTCCAACATAGTATTTTATGTACTTAGAGTTATCAATTTGTTTCTTATTTAACAATTTCAAAAATACTAAAAGCTTTGTGATCATGCTTTGCACTTCTGCAAGCTTTAACTCTGCTAAATCAGGAATATGGTCAGTTACATTACACGCTACATGTACCATTACTATAGTTTGTTGTTAAATTTTACTGTTCTGCTACTTTTTATACTCCAAGAAGCATCCTTGTCAGTGTTGTATGGTAGCTGCATTTTGAGAGTGAATCTCTGTAAGATGATGAGGCTCTCAACTTCCAGCTTATTTAATTCTTTAAAGCCTTTTTTTTAACGGATGTTGCTTTACTTTGGTTGGTTGACTGGATTTCTATGCTTTATTAACTATAGTATTGAAAACCATTATTATACCTGGTTAACATTTGTGATGCTATAGCATATTCTTTATAATCTTGTGCAAACCTCTGTAGTCTTTAAGTCCTTCTGCGTCTTACTGATACAATGGTTTAAATAACACAAGAGGATTGTGTGTAAGGTTTAATGGATAAAATTGCACAAATGCATAAAATTAATAGCCATATTTAATTCACTGAGACTTAAGTACAAGCCTTTTAACCTAATAGTTTTATTTTAAAGTGGCACTAACTAGTAGGAATTCACTTTGTTGTAATTCTTTTCTCTTATAGTGAAGAGGTCTGTATTTTGTCCGCGTCTGGCACAGCAGCTGTACTGAACCCTAGGTTTCTTCAGGATGGCACCATGGAAGGCTGTTTGGAACAAAGGTTGTCATGGCAGCCTGGCTTCTTTTCCATAGGGTCAGAGAAGGGAGAGGTTGATTTTTTTCCTCAGAGCCAAGATAGTTCTTCTCTATTAGGGTAGGTTACAGTGTTACAGTGCAGGATGCGGGACCAACCACTTTACTGCTTTTCACTAACAACAACAACAACAGAAGTAATGGAACTCTGCAGCAAATTATATATTCTGTTTTTTATTTCTAACAGTCTGAATAAGGTAACACATTTGATACTAACCACAGATAACTCAATGTTTTTCTTTGGCACTCCTCAGGTATCTTTCTCAACTTTATATCTCACTAAAAAAAAAAAACAACAACAAAAGACAGATGTATGATAAAGTACATAAGCCAAATGCTGCTGTGGCTATAACATCTGTATATATGCTCTCTGTGTTATTTAAGAGCTTTATAGGAAATAAAGTAGCGTAGTTGTAAAACAAAGGTGATCACAGACTTGGAAAGCATGTATGTTTTAGTTGAAGTTTGAAGAAAATCATTAAACTGAAGGAAAAACATGAAGTCTTCTGCTATATCCCTTTGTTTCTGCCTTTGCAAATAAAATGTGAAGAGTGATGATTCATAAACACTTTCAGGAAAAAACCAATTAGATTAATATATATTGGTAATTTATTGTTTGTCAGAAAAGTCATCATGTATTTCAAGGGATTGCTGTAGTTGTAAGTAAGGCTATTTATTATACTTGAACACTTTTTCCATACAAGCCTGCTAATGTTGTACTGTGTATTACTTTTTTACTTTGCTAGCAGGAGGCTGTTATTGTGTAGATAAACTCTTGAAAACTGTAGCCAGAACAAAAATACTTCTTTGTATTCAGTATATCACTCCACATTCTGTCAGGAAAGTAAGAGATGAAGAGAAAGAAAAGTTGTGTTTATATTGTGAAGGATATTACATTTTAATCTTAATATGTATTTCACTACTACTAAGAATCTTGGCAAGGATAACAAATGCCAAAGGAAGGTAAAAACAACCAGGCAGACAAAGCCTATGTTTGAGACAAAGTACTCTTGACAAAGCGACACCTAGTCTCTCGGATTTGTTTAAGCATCTCCTCAAAAATCACTGTGAAACAAAATAAATTTGATGGGATGCAGTTAGCCTATGCTTTCCTTGTTTGTATTTTTATAGTGGTTGTTTCTAGATACTTCCTTTTGGGAAGGGGGGACTGACTGTTCTTAGTGAATAACATGTTTTACCTAACACCTTATCTTAGGAAATAAATTTGCTACTCTTACAATGTTAATGCACATTGTGCTGCTTCTCAGTAGGATGGTTGTTGTGTTGTTCATGTTCTGCTCATTAGGTTTGTGGATACAATCTAGGTAAACAAGGCTTTTTGTCGTATTTGGTACAGCAAATTCTTTGTAAAGCGGTTGTACCATGGACTACATGTAGAAGGTCATAGAGCCTAAATCCAGCTCAGTAACATTTTAGTCATTTGGCCACTGTATGTATCTGATCTTTCTATAATAAGTTTGAACACAAATTTTGTTACATTGTTTTATCTAGTAGTGTGCAGCCTAATGTTATCCTTTTAATTGATGAGGTGTAATACTTGTCATGTTGGTAGAACAGAGTATAGCTGCAGTGTATGATTTAAGTAGGTATTGCTGTAGGTGTTTATACACATGTGCACATGTTGATGCTTGTCAATAAGATGCAGATGTTTTAAGTATGTTCTCCATAATGTATTTTTAGGATTGAAGAAGCTTCACCACCAGGTTGTGGATTTTGCCATATTCCATATGATGAATTGAACATGCCGTTCCCTGCTCACCTCACTTATTGTTACAACTGCAGGAAGCAAAAAGTTCCTGATGTCCTTTTCACCACAATTGATCTTCCTGTAGAGGCAGCAGTTATTGGGAAGGGATGTCTTATTCAAGCCAGGTATTGATCAAAATTTTCTCCTGGTAAAGTTTTAGAGATCTTCGAAAGAATTCCTGTTGCTAAAATCCAGTATGTTATCAAATCTGAAATTTTGATGCTGAATTGCTAGGCATTAATGACAGTGTACTAGGGTATGGGAGGAGAAGGAGAGCCTTCTCCCATTGTATTGTGTGTCATGTTTGCTGATGGAACCCTTGGTAACTTTTATGTGGGCACTGCTGTATTTTGTCTGCCTGGATTAGAGTTTTCATGCTTTAATTTGCTGTTTGCCACTGCTAATGTGAACATTTACAGCTATTCCCTTGGAAACTCAACTGTTAAAGTCAATTGTATTAATTCTGTGCTTGCATCCATAACTGAACTTCATCTCTGTAGAATTGTCAGCTATATCCAGCTTATACTCTAGTCTTTGAATTTTGAAAAGAGAATAAAGAGATTTACGGTGAAGAAGGAAGGGTTAGCTGTGTACAGTCTGTATGGGGTGGCCAGCTACACGAGTAGGTAACTACTACCCTGGGCTGAGAGGGTTGTCGTTTGTAACCTATCTGGATGACTGTAACAAGTGTAATAGGGTCTGCAGTGGGACCTGTCTTGTTGAACATGTGGAGGGGGTGATGGTCTCCACTCTCTTCATGTTTGCTAGTGATACCACACTGAGGGAGACCAGTCAATACAATACCCTTTGAGTTTTTTTTTTTTTTCTTCTCTGAGACGAAGAAACACATCAGTAAACTAGAGTGAGTTCAGTGGAGGGCCAACAAAAGAGTAAGGAGCACATGTGCTGGACTTGTCCTCTCTGGAGAGAGGAAGGATACAGGGGGATCTAACAGTATCCTGTCCAGACCTATGGGGAGGTAATGGAGAAGATGGAAAAAGGATTGTGCGCAGTGGAAGGGCAAGAGGCATAAACTGAAATAATAGAGATTCATACTGGATATAATGAAAAGCTTCAACCCCGTGAGGACAGTCAGGCGGTGGAGCAGATTGCCTGGAGAGGCTGTGCACTCTCTATCCTTTGGGAGTTTTCAAGACCAAGCTATATAAAGCTCAGAGCAGCCTGCTGTGATCTCGCAAGCTGACCCTGCTTTGTGAAGGAGGTTGTACTTCTCATGTAAGATTTTTTTAATCACCCTACAGTTATCATTCTCTGAGTTGTGTTAGAGAAGAATTATTGGAGCTACTGTAGAGGTGTATTATGGAGTTCTCCGTTGGTATTTTCCATATTACGAAACTGTGTGTTCAGGACCAGTTTGGAAATCAACTTTGTGTCACAGTGTTGTGCCTGCTGTGTCTCTGGAGCGCTTGCAGATGTCCCATTTTCTTTAGAATAGTTTCTCAAAAACATTCCCAACCTCTGATCAACCCTCTCCCTAAAAAACAAAAACAAAACAAAACAAAAGCCTGGAGCTACAGTGGCAAAGATTTTTGAGATAAACTTCACAACTTGATAGGATTGGGTAAATTATCACATTTTGTGTAGTCATACAGTAATGGTGGTCCTTAGAAGAAAGTGTGTGACTGTATCGTTAAATTAAAAGCTGTTTGCTTTTTGAATGACAGTTTGCCACTGAAAGTAGGTAATCATTACACAGGTGTGGTGGTTGAATTTCAGCTTATGGGACTATAAACTCGAAGAGTGGATGGACTATGACTACCAGTGTAGTCAGAGATGGTATTTGTAGTCTCTTTTTTTCCCCCATGGAAATACAAGTATTTTTAATCTTGTTAGTGCTTGAATTGTGAGAGCATTTGATTTTTCTTCTACTTATTTTCCTTTATTCCCAAGTGTGCCTTGAATAACTGTATTAATATGAATTTTTAAAGTTCTACCAGTAGATGTAATTTCCCGTACTTGTACGTGGCGCACTTAAGAGATTTGCAGCAACAGAAATATGAAATAGATGTTTGTTAGTTACTCGGTGCTGTCAGACTATTGTGAAAAATGACCTGTGTGAGGCATGTTGTTTCTATTTGATAGCAACCCTTAAGCATATTTTAAGGAAGGAAACGTGACTTTGTTCAGTAGTCTAGAAAAATGCAGTATTTCTAATTTTTGTTTACTGCTTTGATAGACAATATTCTTTAAATATTGCTGAAGGTTACATATTGTTCTACTTTGTTTCCTTTATTGTTGCATGTTTTTACTGATAATTAAAACAGCTATTATTAAAAATGAAGATCAAATCTTAGTTATCGAGGCTCAGTGTATTAGTCTGCCTTGATCTTAATGACAAGGTTTACTTTAATTTTTTTACATGATTTTAAAATATATTATAAAGAAACTATTTGTATTAAGTTATACGTTGAGGGAGGAAGATCAAAATATACTGTCATCCCTTTTGGTTTTCAGTAGTCCATTGAAACTGTTTCTCTGCTGATGCCATACACCACTTCATCTTGTCAGGTTATGCCGTCTAAAGAAGAAAGCTCAAGCAGAAGCAAATGCAACATCTATCAGTAATCTCTTGCCATTTATGGAATATGAAGTGCACACTCAACTGATGAATAAACTTAAGCTGAGAGGAATGAATGCTCTGTTTGGGCTAAGAATTCAAATCAGTGTGGGTGAAAACATGCTAATGGGGTTGGCAGTAAGTACAGTTTTAATCTTAGAATTCTTTTGCTTCCTTACAGTATTTTGAAGACATATAAGTGTTGTGGAATTCAGGGTAACTAGAGATATTAAAATGTTATTTTAAGAAAAAATTGAAGTAATGGAAAGCAGTAAGATGCCTAAATGTTGAGGACAGACTGTCTTTCAGTGCCAGAAAAGAAGATTGGAACGTCTTGATTCTCTGCTAGAGGAGATTACTAGAAATGCGATGAGAGGAAAAGAAGCTTTAAATGGTTTAATGGCATAAATTACAGAAAAAGCTATTGTGTTCTTTAAAGGTCCTGTCGGAGATTCCTGTTCCTCAAGTTGCATTACCGTTCCATGACAAAGAAGGTCAATTAAGTCTCTCAAATACATGCTTTGGTTAGTTGCCAACAAGAGAAAGATCTGTTGCCTCTTCTTTAATGGCACTGAAGAAATAAATGATAGATTGAAAGTGTCCTAAAGTTAGTGAGGAAATGTTAAATCACAATATTTTCTAACCTTGTTCTGTCATGTGGGGTTAGAACAGTGAATTATGCTTCTTCCTGCATCAGTGTAAGAGGATGCTTGGGTAATATTGACTGGTTTGCATTTTCTTTTGTCTGAACTGGTGATCTGTTTCCTGTGAATACAAAATGGAACTGTCACAACTTCAATAATACTGTAAATGGTTTAGACAGGTTTTAAATCTTTGAAACTGGGAAACCATCACTTGCCTATGCAAGATATACTAATGCCAAGGCCTATATCAACATAATTCATTTTGTAGATATAAATTCACAACAGTTTAGAAGAACAAAGAGGTTTTAATTCGTATTTGTTTGGAACTTTTAGGTAAGTTATGAGCTCCATCATGCATCATCCATCTATGAGAAGGAGGGAGTTCATAAAATAATTGTTCTGCATAAGTAAACATGTTGTAGAGAGCGATCGTGCTGCAATGTACACATCATACTGCATTGTAGCATAAGCATTATTTATTGAAAACTATTTCTATGGAAATATTAAAAGCATGCGCTTGTTTAAGAGATTTGAAGATGCTGAAGAGTATCATTTTTCTTAATGACTTCTTAAAAAGTCTGCAACAGGTGTGTATCTAGCAGCTTTGCCAACACCTGGTGGTATTCAGATCGCCGGGAAGACTCCAAATGATGGCAACTATGAGCAGCATATATCTCACATGCAAAAGAAAATAAATGACACGATAGCAAAAAACAAGGAGCTTTATGAGATTAACCCTCCAGTAAGTAAAACTTTTGTATTCTTAAAAACCAAGCATTCAGAATCAAACACACACATGATATGTATATCCTTGAATTCTTAGATTGAATCACTTTGAACGTAAATTGTTTTTTTAATGTATTATTTTCACTATTTTTGTGAACATATTGCAGCTTTCAGGTTTCATAATCTACATAATCAAATCAGTTTGATCTTGTTCAGATTTATTTCTCAGTTATTTTCAGAATGTTCTGATTCTTAGAACTGTAAATAAATTGCTTAGAATTGGAATTACTTTGAAGCTATGTAGAGCAATTGTTAATTTGATACCCTTTTTAGGAGCTACCTGAAGAAATCATTGGGTCTCCGATTCCAGAACCAAGACAACGTTCCAGATTGTTAAGATCTCAGTCAGAAAGCTCTGATGAAGTTACAGAGCTAGATCTTTCACATGGGAAGAAGGATGCTTTTGTCTTGGAGGTGATAAATGTTTTCAGTACTTTCATATTTTTATTTTCCTGAAATACACATGAAAAAAGGTGGAAAAAACCTCTAACTCATTCCCAAAGACAGTTTTTAAATTGTATACAAATTTTTCTATTTAGTATCAGTAGAAAGAAAAATCAAAATTTTAACATCTTCTCTTCTTACAGTTGTTTAAAGCATAGTTACTGTGTACCCCTATTGACAATATCTGAAAAAAGGTTTTGTGAGCATGTCACAAGATACAGAATTATAACTAAGCTGGTAAGAATTGTTCTTCCATTTGTTCGACCATTTTCATTAGGCACTTTTGCAGTTATCGTCCTCTGTGTGCACCAACGGGAATGGAATTGTATCCTCAAAACAAAAATGGTGAGAGGTGCTCTTTGAGGCACTGCATTGAAATTGATGATCAGAAGATATTTGATAAAATACAAAACGATTGAATGCCTCTCTCAAAAACAGGATTATGTTAAGGCATAAAAGCTCCCAGAGACCTTTTTGCTGCAAGAGACCCTTTGGAGAAGTTACAAAAAATATCTGAAAAAACATATGCCCAGCCTCCATTTTACTTCCGCATTTCTCAAATTACGGTAGAGGGATAGCAGTAAGGAAAGCGAGGTGTATTTCCGTTGGGTGGCCTCGTTGAGAAGGTCAATACATTACAAGCAAAGATCAGCTAGTTAAGGACTGCATTATATGGTCCAAGCAGAGTTCAGCTCATTTTTTTACTGTTTCAGGGAATTCTTCCCTCCACCTTATATATAGACCATGGTACATGTGGTTGGAAGGTTAAGAGGAGTTTTCTATGTGGAAAGGAAAATCATAAGTGCATAGGAGAGTATGTTATAAATGCTGCTCAGAGTAGGGAAAAAACTGATGCTTGGAGAATGAAGCCTGAATTTAAGGACTATGTTTAGTGCCTTACATTATGTCAATGTGTTGGTCCTAGAATATGCGCCCCTATGTTTTGTTAGCACAATTTTTATTTATAGGAGAAGAGACTTGTCATGTGTGCAACCACTTACTACTGTATCCTTTGTTAAGAAATTGAGTATTAGACACAGTGTTCGAGGGGCTGTAATGAGGCTGCCTACTCTGACCTCAGGTAAAATCATTGGTCACTGGAAATACATAAGAAAGAGTGGTTAAAAAAAAATTCCTGTGATGAGGAAATGCTGTGAGATGGTGGGAAGGCAATTATGAGTGCTAAGGTTGTCTGTATTTAACAACATCAAAGTACTCTCCTTTTGCTTTTTTAAAATGAGAAAGCTGTGTGTGTGTGTCAAGGAGAAGCAGTACATGACAGAAAACCACTTAATACTGGAATTAAGATAAAAGCAATTTCCAAAAAACATGGTAAAAAAATGTCAGAAGCTTAAAAGTAAACTTGGATCTCTTGCAGATCAGTAAGACAATGAATCTATGTAAAAAGAGCACAAAAATATTTACAGAATGCAGGGGTAGATGTGTTTTCAGTCTGACCTAAAATAAGAAAAGTCTTTACAAACTGAGTGTGTCAGAGTTTATTTCAACAGGAAAAATAATAACCCCAAAATGTGCCTTTTTCCTGTTTGATTTTCCATTGCTTACCCTGAACAAGGCTTTTTAAAGTCTTGGAAAGATTTTTATCTGGCACCGGAAGAGGCAGGGAATGATCACATTAGTATAATTATAGACTTCATGAGAGCTTTCATAGTCAAGGCTCTAGTTCTAAGTTGTGTAAAACCTTGTTCAGTATTTTAAATTGTTTTAGAAATTATCTTTTTGTTATTATCTAGTGCAGTTCCTGTGTGTTCTGGGTGTGTTACTTTAATACCATTTAATTAAGGTAACTGCTTTCCAACTGTTAAGCACGCCATAGACTGCTGGATTAGATTAAGAAGTCTGGTTGATGGAATCCTTTTTGAAAATCTCTCCTTAACTGTCAGATGCAGATCTCTTGATTTTTACATCTTATCTCTTTACATGATCTCTTGTTTTTACATCTTTCTGAGACTTATGGCTGGAAGAGCAACATGATTTTTATCTATTACTACTTTTTTTCCAGATTGATGATACAGATGCAATGGAAGATGTACATTCTTTACTGACAGATGCTCCACCACCTTCTGGTATAGTTACAAACATATTTTTCTAATTTATACTGTAGCCTGTATAACCTCATTTTTATGACATACTGGGCAAAATAGAACATTCTAAGTTAAAGTGAAAATTGTCTTGAAGCGCTCAGTTTGTCTGACATACCTGGGAAGAATAAGTCCCTAAGACTTCTATGGGGATTGATCTGTACTGAAAACAGGTAAACACAGTATTTGTGTGGCATGTTGTATATCACTGATTTGTACTGTTGTAAATTTGTAGTTAATTGATACAGGCATATGGAGCATAATATGTTGTTCAAGTATTTTTAGGCGCATAATGTGACATAGTGGTTTTGTATTCCAGGAACGTTTTAATTTGAGGTGAGCAATTTGCCCTTCTATAGCAGTCTTGTTTATCTGGTACATATGTATTTTCCTTACTGTATGATTGTGCTATACTGTCAACTCAAATGTTAGTGATTTTCTATAGAAAGCAATAAGGTCACACAATAGGAACAACAGTAGTTTTTAACTTAAGTGTGCTTATAGATGTATTTCTTTAAGAGTTATTTAAGAATCCAACACTGGAAGAGGTGTACTTTATCACCCAATGTCAGCTTGCTAACAGCGATTAGTCAAGAATGTGTGTTGCATTAAATTAAGAGCAAGTAAAACAAACAAACAAAAAACAGTCTGCTAGGAGTTCGTAGTTCAGCAGCATCCCAAGAGAAGGATATTTTATGTGTAATTCATAGCTTTTTGTCAAACTCTTCTGTGCATTTGGGTGTTTGCATTTTAAATCCACGTGCTTTCAGTGTTTGTAGAATTTTGCATCAGAACATGCACCCTTATACCCATTTCCTTACGTTTGTTTTGAATCCGCGACCATCTTACTTCGTTTGCTTTTCTTCCTTACTGTATTGGGGAAAATATGAATCATTGCTTTCTCAGTCTCCTTTATGCCATCTATGGCTTTACAGACATCTGTCATATGCCCCTCAGTGGAACTCTTTGATCTGGATAAGAGGCTAATGTAGCTGTTGATTATACAGAAGTTGCATGGGATGTTTGGTCATACTTGTCATCCCTCTTTTTCTTTTTGAGCTTACCATGCATCTGAGAATATAAATGTTCCGTTCCTTATAATTGCTATTAGTATTTAAGTTCTGTTGAATCCAGAACTATCTTTATCATAGTTATCTATTATTAGAACCAATTTTTTTATTCCTCATAGTCTCTATATACAATCTGTCATTGTATATATGATGTTAAAATTTTCTGCGTGCATGAATTGTTTTTTTATATTGATTTTCATCTATTATCAACTTATTATCTATTGTAGGTCCCACTGCAGTTGATTTTACTACCCTAAAATAAGGCTGTCAGCAGTTGCCTCATTTTTTCCTCTTTTGTAGATAAGTTATGTTGAGAGCATACAACCCTGAGTTAAAAATGTCTCCACTGTGAAAACTGGCCATTTCTTCTGACACTGTTTAGTCTTTTAATCAATTATATTTTCTTCATGGTATTCTATTCTACCCTTGAGCATGTTGTTTTATTGAAGAGTCCTTGGTGAAGGATCTTAGGAAATGTCTTTTGATGTCCAAAATAGATTGTGTCAGCCTTTCGTTTACGTGTTAGTTGATTCCTTCAGAGAACTCTGTTGGATGTGTAAGACATCAGTTTATTTGCAAAAGTAATATTGGCTTCTCTTCAGTGTTCTGCTTTTCTATGTGCCCATGAACTTCATTTTCTAGAGTACCTTTGACAGACCAGTAATATCAATATCTGTACTAAGCAAATTACTAGCTCCCAGTTACTTCAAGGCATCTCACTACCAGAAGATGAAAGGATCCTTTCCTCTGGTAGCAAGGTAATTTTAAGTGAGAGTTTAATTGCAGTTAGTCAGCTATTTCATCTTTTCCCTTTCCAGTTGTTTATATGATTCCTTACTTGTTATTTTGCCCATTTGTCCAATAAATTCTTCAGAAACTTTAATTTAAGACAAGTTCTTAGATGAACACTAAACAAGGGTTTTCTACCATTATGGAAACCTTCACTGCCATGGTGAACATTGATACAAAAAATGCATATTTTTCTGCTATCATTAACTTATCTGAATATTCTTTCTGTCTTAACTTGATTTTTCAACAAGATTTCTGCTTTTGATATTCTGAAAGAAAACTTACTCATATTTATACCCTTTGCAAGCTGATTCACAATTTCTTTTCTAGCTAATTTTGTGCATTGATACAGAGCCCACCAGATTTTTCTCTTTTGGACAAATTAGGTGTATATTCAGATTTTCAAGGTTGCTTATTTGCTTTGGATAACTTCTCTTACTGTGCTGTTCAGTCATTATCCTTTTTTTCAGTCTTTTCAAGTCTCTATTAGTAAGTGCTAGGAGTTTGTACTCCAGTCTTTAGGCAGTATCTTCAAAGAATCTCTATGCTGTCTGTCAAGGGTTAGCTTTTAGCTTCTCCAGCAAGCATCTTTTTAGTAAGCTTCCTCATTTGTACTTAGTTTATTCAAACTAAATAGTGGATTTTGGTGTTGAGAATGCTGAAGTGTATTCTTCATCAGAGCAAATGATGAAGAATACACTTTGCATGCTTCTTCTTCCTCAGGATCAGCTAGCTGGGAGTTTCTTGTTTCACAGGGTCTGGGAGAAGTGGCTATGCGAAGCAGTCAGGGAGCATGTCTCACCAGGTCATCTTAGCATCATGGGACATGAGCTACTTAGTACCCATGGGGAGTAACTCAGTGTTGCATTTCATACTATTTAGTCTCAACACGATGACGCCTCTAGTCTTGCTTTTTGGTATTTCAAGAAGTATTCAGAATAAGAGTTCTGTAGTCAGAGTATTTGTTTTAGAAGTGGTGAGTTCCATCTCTATTATTAGTTTTTCACTTCAGTATAAATAACAGAAGCTATGTGTTCTTATATTTATGTTATTATCCAGTATTCAGGAATGCTTGAGGGGAATTACTTGGAAAATTTCAAATGATGTTGTATACGTTTCTTTAAAAGTATTTTGATATTTCAATGTACAACATAATTTTCCCAAATATTTTATTTACAGGTTTTTACAGTTGCAACACAGAAATTATGCCTGGTATAAATAACTGGACACCAGAAATTCAAGTAAGGTTATTTGGAAGAAAGAAAAAAAAAAAAGAGCTTTTTTCCAAATTGGGTTGAAATATGAAGTAGTAATTTAAGCAATCTCTGAAGTACGCTGATTTTGAAAGATAAATTTAAAGGATACTCTTGTGTTAGAAATACAAGTGATATTTGGGTCAGAAAAGTAGGGTATAAGAGTATATATTGTTGTGCTTTTTAAAATGCTGTTATCTAACAATTTATTAAAATAACGTGAGTTAGAAAGTATCTGCAGTAAAATATGGAATTTTAAGTTTTCGGGCATTCTTAATAGTTTTTTAGGTTTTACAGACTCTTAAACAGGTGTTGAAGGTGTTATGTGAGATTCTGAGTATGATAACATTAATAGGTTAAGATGAGTAAGAATTTGTAAACCAAATCTGGAGGTAGGAGAATTCTGTTAATAATGAAGTTTAAACACTTTAATGAGTGTTGTACAATACAGTTCAGTCCCATGTAAAACAGATGTAAATTGATACAGTGTAAGACTGTGCTTTGCAGAAGTACAGGTCGAATCTGAAAACTATGGCTGTGTTAGCAACATGCTTTCAGGTTGATGGGATTGTCAGTGTATCTGTTATGACAGTCCATTATTGTATGTGATTTACATAAATTTTATTTCTGCTGTTGAAAATCATGTAGGTGGTAGCATGACTGCTTTATGAAGCAAGTGAAAATGACATACAGTATTTCATATCTTGCTTAATCACTTTTTTCATATATTCATAAGCAATGGTTTGTAGAAATTTTGCCTCAAAGTTTTGAGCAACAAGTGTTTTACTTGACTGGCTACAGCTTTTTCCCTTTCCTTCGTATTTCTCTCTCTTTTT
This sequence comes from Netta rufina, assembly GCF_964035555.1. Classification (NCBI taxonomy): domain Eukaryota; kingdom Metazoa; phylum Chordata; class Aves; order Anseriformes; family Anatidae; genus Netta; species Netta rufina. The sequence continues at coordinate 130,625,126 of NC_140123.1, forward strand.
TTTTCTTAACTGTGTTATGAGTTACTTATATTCTTTATGAATTTATGTTTTTAATATGATAGACCTGTGTTTTAAAAAGTGTGTTTGTTTCTAATTCAGATGTTCACAGCAGTAAGAGTATCCAGATTAAGCAACATTAATCTAACAAATCAAACACTTAATAAGAACTTCAATGATCTCTGTGAGAATCTGCTGAAGGTAAGAATCATTGATTTCAAACATATTTTGAGTTGTTCATGTGGAAGCGAAGTGAGGCTATATTGAAAATAACATTTTCTTCATAATTGCTTTGCATGTTTAGGCTACACGGGGCCTGGTAAGCTACTCTAAAGATAGATTCAGCCTTAATATATCAAGGATTTCTGAAGCTTTTTCAATTAGAATGAATCCTTTGATTGGTAGTGTATTTTGGAAACTGATATAAAGACAACTATTCTATCCTGACTTCAGACTTCTAATTCTTCAAGAAAAATTAACATGATTAGATGATTTCTGCTATGAATTTCGATGTTTAATTTTTCTGAAGTATACCGTACTTTTTTTTTTTTTTTTTAAACCTAACACAAATGATGTTTTGTCTTTGGCAGAGCTTGTATTTCAAACTGCGATCTATGGTTCCTTGCTGCCTTTGTCATGTAAATTTCACAGTTGCTCTACCAGAGGATGAAATAGTTCAGGTAAGTAAACTGCTTCTTTTGATTTTCAGCATATAGGCGTGTCAGTTTTGGCCTTCAATTAACATGTGCTGCTGAGAGTAAACTGGGCTAGAACTGGATTACTAACGTGTCTGGGGAATTCTGAAGTAAAACTTAAGGCTGTAATGTTCTGTGAAGAAAAAGGGGTGACCTATCGAGTCACCAGTTCTGTGAATCATGGGATTGCATGATGTTTCCTGATCATGGTGTATCTAATGACATCTCTTTAGCTAGATAGGAAACAAAAAGCCCTGATCAGATACCCACTGAAAGATTTCATCACATACTCTGTAAGAATATTGTATACCAGTTTCTAAGTATTTTTTTTCAGTTTCAAGATGATGCAATATACTTTAATATTTTTAAAACAAAATGTTTTTTAAGTATAGCATAATTCTTGTGGTAATTAAACATCTTTTTCTCTTGCAAAAATAGTAATGAGTTTGATTCTTTTTGTCACTTCACTAAAAATGAATGAACAAACATGAATAAAATTATATCCTGTCAGATGTATGTACTAACAGACCTTAGAATTATCATTTAAAAGTGATCTGTAAATGTTTATAAAATGATTATAAACCTGTGAAGGTTTTTATTGTATCTACTTAGTTTTTTTTTTTTTTCCCCTTCGCTGTTTTCCTGTGGCAAAATCAGTGGTTGTGTTTTATTGTTGTGTTGATTTTTCCTGTTTTTTTTTTTTTTTCCCTTCCCAAAAATCTTTTTGGACTTTGCATGAGAGATTAAGTTAGTAATATATATTTCTGATTTGCAGATTGCAGTCACAGCTGTTGCAATTACATTTGACAAAAACCAAGCATTACAAGCCAGTAAACCCCCTATAGAAAAATCACAGCAAAGAGGTAAATGTTGCGACGCACATAAACATGAGAGAGAATCTTTTTTTTCTCACTTTTAAAAATTTTATTTATCCTGATACCTAATTAATCTACATTTTAATTGCAATTACACATACACAGTTTTTACAGGGTAGTTCTGTAAAATCATAACATGGGTTTTTAGAGTTCAGGTATGTGACCTCCAGCACAGTGACTTAGTTATCAGGTAGTAGGTATTTGTTTGCACCTAATCAACAAACTTATAGTCATATGAAAGAAATGTTTGGTATTTCCTTATTCTGTGTACTGTCTTTGAATTCATTAGACAAAAATATTCATGTAACAGATGACAATGTTTTCATTGTGTTCTGAAGTACATGATGTAAGTCATTAGAGAATATTTGTGCTTAAAACTAACAAATCCTATCCTTATTTCAAGAAGACATAAAGTAAGTTACTCATAATACTTAAAAAAAAAAACCAAACACACAAAACAACAACAACAAAACAAAACAAAAACAACACCCAAAACAAAACAACAAAACAAAACGAAAACCGTAAGTAGTTCAGTGATATTGTTTGAGATCAGTGAAAACATGTAGCATTGTTGAGGGAGAAGTCTACTGCAATCTGCCTTTGTCTTTCTCATAACAAAGCACCATCATACGCTAGAAATGTATGTATGCAGTCTGGACATAGGAATTTAGACAGGCCTTGAAGATACTCCATTCTGTAGAATGAAACTTAGCAGTAGAACACAGAGCCCTATGTTTTTATAAATATGAGTTATACATTACCTTCTTCAATAGGAACAATAAATGGTTTTCCTCTTACGTGAAATTATGCTTTTTACTGTAACATATAGCTAAATATGTGCTTTTTACTGTAACATATATCAGAGTCAAGTGTAAGATACATGAATTGACTTAATATTCTTTTTTTTTTCTCCTGAAAATACTGAATTCTAATAAATAGAACACAGGTTCTGTTCAATTTTGCATCTGGCTTTCCTGTCAAGCATCTAACTGTTCATACAGAACAGCAACAGAACAGTGTTCATGTGCTGAAAAAATGTGTTCTGGTCAGACCGAACTAAACTGAATCTGTAGTGCTTATTATTAACTGGCAAAACATTTTGGAAAAATTATCAACTTGGTATGTTTTCTTTGAAGCATCAACAGACAATGAAGAACAGCTACAATTTCCATTGGAACTTAGCTCTGATCCCCTTGCTTCTCAACCATTCTCACCAGCTAAAGGTTGGTTAAATGGAAGAACAGTGAACTCTTTGCTTTTTACTGATTTTGACTACTACTCTTTCACTGTTGCAGTAGCCTTAAATCTGTATTTTCACATGCTTTTAATATTTTGTACTACATAAGCATAATGGATATGCTCATTCCTAAAGCCAGTTTTTTTGAGAGTCTGATAAGTTGGCTAATTTTTCTACTTATGTTCCTTTGTGGGTTTCCCGTAGTTCTTTTGTTGTATTCAGTGTATAGGAAATGTAAAACTACTGAATGTTTGGTGTCGTTTCACTTAAAGAATTATAAATTACTTTATAATTGGGCTTGCCTCACACTGCTTTGCTTCTAGGGATGGCCCATACAGATCAACTCCATGAATTTATTGTCAGCTTCAAATAACTTATGTCATATTTTTCGTGGTGGGAAATACTTTATCTAGCAAATGTTGGTGTTTTGGCTGAGCAAAATTGCGTGCAGTTTTTTTGAGGTGAAGTGGCTTAAACTTGTATAATAAACAACTTGTACCATGCAGCACTTCTGTAGCTGTTAAGCAGCCTTCATTGAAATCAGCTGTATTTTCTTTCTTGCATGCTGTTGGAGGGTAATCTGCCCACCATTCTGCTAGGCATAGGAAGTTTAGTATATGTGAATTTTGTAAATATTTTTGCTAAAATGTTACAGCTCCTCTTTTTCTGTTATACCAGTTCTGTAAAGGAGGATGTCTACCATGTTTGTTTGTATTTTCAGAGGTCAGTTTAATTTCAGCAATGATATTCTCATTGTGTTGTATTTTTTTATTATAATACATTTTTCTTTGCTTAACTTCTAATTGTTAGTGCTATGATAATACCAACCTTTCATCCTCAAAAAGAGGAGCTACCCAGAAATTACTGACCAGGATAAACTTTTGAGTACCAGAATGTTTCTGTAGTAGAGACGCTTCAAAACTTGCACTCTCTTTCACTGAGGCACTGAATACTTGGTTTTTAAGTACTGGAGCTCAGTGTTCATTGCTCTATGATTGTGTCATGATTTTGAGGTTCAGGATTTAATACACAAAAAGGGAACCTGTGTGTTAAATACTATGGCAAATTCTATTGATTAGTCCCATGTGTAACAGTCTCTGTTTTTTTTTTTTTTGTTGTTGTCCTCCAAGTCTACTGGTTATGGTTGAGGAAAATAATGTAGCATTAATATCACTTATGTAGCAGCAAAAGTTATTGCTTGAAGGTGATGCAATTTTGTCATTTAGCTTGCTTTTAGTTTTGTTTAAAACAATCAGTGCATTTCTTTAAGTTCTTGAAAGCAAGATGTTCTTTATAGGCATCAGTTATCTTATTAGCCTTTTGATTTAAAATGTCATTCTTGCCTGTACGGTATAACTGAGCAGTAATGTCTATTCATTGTCCCTAGATTGTGCTAGTTGTAAAATAGGCACTGACCAGTAGAGGGTAGCCTGCTTATGTGTATAACTCTTCTGGGAAGTCTTTACAATCGATGTTGTACTGAAGTTCACTTCAGAGGCTTTCAACTAGATAATTATTTAATCTGTCATTTCTTCACAAGTAGGCATTGAGGCTTCCCAGTAGTTATACTTACTTAGCAGTTTGTTTAATATACTGATGACCTTTTTTCCTTATTTTTCTGTAAGATTGTTATTTTTTCAAGTATTTTTATACAACCTTATTATATAATGACCTTATTATATATATTATATAAAAAGTTACTTCCCTTGAAATAAAAAAAATTTGATAGGTTGTTTTTCACTTAGCAGCTTTTAATTTTTGCATTAATCCAGCTTAAAATAATTCATTAGGGAGAGATTAAAGAAAAAACGGGAAGGGGAAAGTCATGGTTTCATCTGAATTTTTCTTCTACTCTCAAAACATAAGATTCTCAAAACTGACAGCTTACAAGAGGATTGTTTGTTTTGAGTTCTTTGTTTTTTCCACTTCTGTTTTTGCATTTGGCCTGATTTCCATATTAGTTAGTTGCTTATCTTGTTCTATGCTGCTGGTGTGCAGTGTGGAGAAACTCGAGTACTCTTTAGATACTACATGTTATTACATGAGCTGAGCTGAAAGTGAGTTAGGAGCCTTTTCCTGGGGAGTCTTGCTCATATCTAGTGGTGTTAGGAGTTGTGTGGTCCTTCTTTTCCCACCCCCAGCAGTGGAATGTGGGGATTTTTGGGGGGTGATAGGGTAGGAGTCTGACGAAGGACTTGAGGAATCTACTTTTCTGTTCTCACATGCCTGTGTATTGTCAGGGCCCTGAGGATGACTGTAAAGTTTAAAGGAGTTTAACACTTACTAGGACACTAATGTAATCTGTTAGAATTAACAAAATGCTATTTTACATACAGGTGTCGAATCCCTGGCCAACAGGCAGGCACATAAAAAGAGTGATGAGAAATTTTGCTTTATTTTCTGGTTCTAGGTATTATTCTGTGATGCAAAAGGGCTTTTCAAAAAACATGCCAAGGAGCAGAAAACATAAAAATAGATTACATATGTACACTGTAATACTCAAACAAGACTTAAATATTGTACCAAGTTATATGTAACTAAATACTTCTACTGTGGCATAGTTTGTTAAAAAAATGTTACCATGCACTGTAGTATCTAGCATACAGTATGGTAATTACAGAGATTGTGTTGTTTGCAGTGGAGTTGAGAGTGATGCTTTCACTGGACTGGATGTCATTCCTTATTACCATGAAAATTGTTACTTGTCAATAACAAGTATGAAGGTAATGCAGCTGAATAATATTTTAGACACAAACTGCAAATGTGGAGTTAAGTTCTCCAATTTAGTTTAGCAATTTTCATAAAAGTTTTGAGATTGAATGAGGTGTATGTTATAGCCTTGGAATAGAGATTAAGCCATTGTGTATGATTGCTTTTCTAGCGCCAAATCTCATGTACTGTTTAAGCAATATGATCTTTGAACATACAGAGTTTGACGGTACTCAACAGTAGAATGTTCCAGATGCATCTAATCTAGCTATATAGATATATATAGGAAGGGGGGGAGAAATTCTAACCTGTACTTTATATATCAGTTCCTGATACGACTAAAATTACCAGAAAGTAAAGAGGCAAACTAGGGTCTATTAAGATGGACTATTTGTAGTTTAGTCCATATCTGTGAGGTTTTATTTTCTTCAAAGATGTTCATAAAATCATCTGTAATCGGAGAGCTGTGTGTGTGTGCAAGTGAACATAGGAGAAGAAATGTAAGTTTTGAAAAGCATTGGATGTCTGCCAATATCCTGTTAGATGTTCTTAATTGATGTGAGGTAGGGTTAGAATGGTGTTAAATGGCTTTTGCTGTGCTTGAATTGATCAGAAAATGTGTGAGACTAGAGACATGTATAATAAAATAGCTTTCTGTTAAAGTTCTGACAGTCCTAATGTCAAAGGTTGAGGCCTGAGTATACATTATTCTTCTAACACATTCTCTGTAAGACACTGCTACCCTGGCTGACATCTGGTCTTCACAGTGAATGGTTTCTTTTAGGGTAACATTTGCAGTATCCTCATTCCTGTGTTGTTTATTCTTCAGTATAAGTCATAGGGAAAAATCTTAGCTGTTGTTATATTGTTCTTAAACTTACCAGCAGCAGTGCATAAATGTTGCCAGTGGTTTAATTGCAATTGGTATTAAAGCCAGGCTTTCCTAATTCTCCCGAGGACTTAAAGATTTAATATTTCACTATGAATGGGATTCATGTGAACAAAAGTGCTTGTATTTACTTCTGATCTTACCTAGATGACTATTACAGTTGATGCAGATAAATAGACACTACTGGGACACAGAATAGCTTATCCTAAAATAAAGGTTCATTTTAGGATCAGATGCATCATGCCCTAAAAATGTCTGCCCCTTCTTATAAAGGGAGCAAGAATGATTAGGTATCTTAAGTTGGAAGGAAGAATCCATCATCCCTTTCACAGAGACTCAGCATGCTTGCCACCTCTTCAACACACAAGCAGGAAAAGTTGTGTGCCACTCACCAGTTCTTGTGTTATGACACATCACTGTAAGTAGGACCTTTTCTGCTCACTGCTTATCAGAGATGTTGCTATGGTAGATTGCCTAAGTTATGACCGTTTTGAAAGTCTAATCTGTTATCGTGATAAAAGATGCAGAAGTAATAACTGTGAGGTTAAATAGCAGCTCCTGGCATAATATAGACTAAATTTATTTTTGCATTCAGATCGCATTTTAAGAGTTACTAGAAGTTGAAAGGCCAGATAAAAGTTAGACTGACACCCAGTTTCTGTAGTGGCAGACTGTAGCAATAGACCATAAATTCATCTACCAGAAGAATGAGAATCACAGTCTTCATTGGACCATTATTTCTAAGAACTTTATTCCTGTGCTGCGAGGGGTGATGAGAGTAAATGTGCTGGAAGTGATGGGTATATTTACTTGTTTCTCTGTTATTGATTAAAGAACTGGTAAGTGTGCCAAGAAAAGTGTAAATGGGATGAAAGGCACTTCTTACAGGAAAAAATATAGATGGCAATTCTGATCACTGACTTTAAGCTTGCTGTTTCTTGCTGTTACTTGTTGAGCTTATTTATTGCCTTGTGTTCAAAGAAAAATCATAATTGATCTCAGTTTTTCCTTTTTTACTGACAATCTTTGCTGTTGCTTAAGGGATGGCAGGGGAAAAAAGTTGGGTATTCCTTTATTTCGAATAAACTTTGAAGTTTGACTTCTGTAACAAACTAACATAAACTCTTGTTTGTTTACGTTAAGCTAAATATTAAATGTCTGTACATAGTATATTTGCTGTCAGAACTGTTTAACAAATAAGCTTTTTGCAAGACAGATTTAGTAAGCTATACTAATTTATAATTAATTTGTGTTATCAAGGTAGATTACATAGCACAGTACATATAGAAGGTTTTTCTGATATTTTACTCTAAAACTTTTTTGTAAAAAGAAGGCTGTTAGTCACATCCTACATGACTCTCAGTTATCAGTGCTCATATATTATCTGAGTGAAATTCATTTTATTTTAATAGAAGTCCTGGAGGGTGCAAGTTCCCACACAGGTATTCCTGCTGCTCAGAGAGGTGAGTTTACTTAATTTAGCCATATGCCAGAACAGAATAAGCATTCTTAGGACATTGGTATACTCTTTTTGGATGTATCTTAATCCAGGAAGTGTTTACTAGTTAACTGAGAATGCATGCTCTGGTGTGGCTTAATAATATCATAGTATTTTGATGTTTTATAATTACAGAAGTCAGATTTCTTAATAATAGATGTGTCTCTGCCAAATATATTGAGATCACTTTATCTGCCAGAAAATTAGTTTTCCGAGAGAGAGCTTTTTTGCTTTTAATGCTGTCTTAATTTAAAGTTAGCATGTGTTCCTTCCATTTCTTCAGGATGATGAAGAAATGGTGTTTGCAAAATTTTTGTTTTTAAATAAATGCAAACACCACTGCAACTAATACCAAAAAGTCATAACAGAAACAACTCTAGTCCTTGTTGTAATGATAATGTCGGGTGGGGAAGAAGGATAGAATTTTTGTTAAGGAAAATTCATTTGTGTTTAAAACTGAGGTGCTGTTTCAGCTTGTGACTCTTATTATCATCACCAATGTTTTTTGCAGTCTCTGGGTTAGTTAGTGGTAGTTAGGAATTTTAAATCACTATCTGCAGCTCTTCAGGAGGAAAAGAATAGCAATGAAAATTAAACAAGACTTAGATAAGCTTAAAGAAATGAGAGCTTAATACCTAACATGGGATTTAAAAATAAAATAAAATCTAGCATAAGGCATTAATGACTGTATTTGCATGTTTTTTCAGTGATGAAGTCCCAGTCAGGCATTTGGTTCACAACAGTGACCTCACCAGAAATTGGTACACTGGTTTGGACAATTCCAGACCTTTACTGTAACTTTTCCTTTAAACAGACCTGGAAAGGGATGTTCATTCTCTCTCAGACAGATAATTGCTTCCTCAGAAGGAGCATTGAGATGAGCAAGAGACATCATCCATATTTTTTTCTTTGTTTTTTTCTTTTGTTTTTCTGTCTGTGTTTTCAGCAACGTCAATTGATTACAGTTCCTTTGCAGACAGATGCAACAGCTGGATAGAGCTCATTAAACTGAAAGCTCAGACCATAAGGCGCGGATCAATTAAGACAAGTAGGCGGCTGTTTCTACCACGTTATGATAATCTGAGACATATCTCTGATTTCCCAGTGGTGAATAGTGAAGTTTCTTGCCCAGCAGTAGTATTTCAGACCACATATAGAATGAATACCTGAGTGTGAAAACTGCCGACATTGTTAATGTCTGTGTAAGCTAATACAGGGTTTATGAACCAGTATCATAAAGAGCAAAATACAGTATTTCTGTTCACTTAGTAAAAATTAGTTATCGATAAATGTGTACGCCTACTAATTATATAACATACACTGCATGGATGTAGGTGTATGTATGATCTTGGAAAATTTTTGGTGAGAAACAGGAAGCAATCACCAAGGTGACAGTCAAGGCAATGGTCACTAAATTAGCAAGTGGTGAGTTATTTTTCAGCAGTTCTTTGGCCACAGGTCTGACTATCTTGCTTAAATTAGTAGAGATTAATATCTGTTTTAATGGAAAATGCTGCACTGGGGAAACACAACAACTTTCACACTTCCTATAATAATTTGTTCCTTCAGCAGAATATGTGTTTCAAAATGTTGGCACTTTTTTCTTTACCTTCACTTTATAACTGATTGTTGTATGTGCAGCTACTCGCCTCAATGTTTTCTTTTGCAGGAATGCCACTCTTCCAAATAAATTCCATTTCAGCTTTTTGTCTCCTTTTGCATGCATTGCATGATAATTTCCTTTCTCACATATGGCTGAGCATCACAGGCAGCTGAATGTTGTCACCAAGCTATTTGGAAACCATAAAGAAGAGTTGTTGTGTGTTAAGAAACAGTGATTGATCTTTCTTGATAGTTACTTTCTCTTCTTTCTTTTTCATCTTTTTAGCTGCTTCACTTGATAAAGCAAGTCCATTGGCTGAGGGATACTTACGGCATCGTTCTTTTCCATCATGTGCTAATTCTACTGTCTCAGTTGTTAAGATGACACCTCTTTCTTTTATACCTGGAGCAAAAATAACCAAGTATCTTGGGATAATCAACATGTTTTTTATACGAGAAACTACTTCTTTACGTGAGGTGAGCTGTGTATCAGGGATTTGCACTTTGTTTATTATAATAATCAAGGCTAAGCATATAATGTCTGCAGAGGTTTGAGTTGAGGTATGGCATAGAGAATTGATTTTTTTTTTTTGTCATTTGAGGCTAGGTGCTGAATGGGGATTGAGTTGTATCATGTTGCTTTTGTCGTAATAGAGCGTTTCTGTGTTCGGCATTGTTAAGAAAGGGCTGCTTACCCTAGGGCCATTGTTGATGGCTGTTTTGGGTATAATATTAAACCAATAAGTTCTTAAACAGAACTATGTGAAAAAATGGATCTTACTGGCAGTGGGAATTGGGACAACTGGGAGTTGGGATCTGACTGGCAGTGGGACTCCAACAAGTTGTATTGTATTGCCCCAAGGTTGTGACAGAGTCAAAAGAATGGTCATTATATCCAACTTAAGTAGTATCGTCTCAGATTCTACAGAAGCATAATTAGCTATATTTGTGTTTGTATTGCTTTATACTTTGGTTATGGTAGTTGGTGACAAAAGGTGGTGGCCATTCCTTACTATTCATTTCCTGAAAGTGTAAATGATTCTTAGTCCTCGGTGTAAATTATTCTGTGTCTGCTACACAAAAAAAAAAAAATGTCAGTACTCTGTCTGATGAAAGAAGAGCTCATTACTCAAATGTCAATTGAATATTGCATGCTGCAAAGGTGTAGGAATATCTGAAAAGAATGGGGTGTATGTACTACACTTATTACAAAGAATATCAATCACAAATGGATAACCTAGTTGTGATTCTTTTAGTCAAGCAGTAAGTTCAATTGGTCTGTGTTTTATCTGTGATAGATTAAACAGTGAATGGGTTTCACATTCTGTACAAGATGCAATTTCAGATTTACTGAAATATTCAGTGGATAAAAACGTAAGGAGAGTATTCAACATCTTATTGCAATATCTGACATAAAATACTTTTTCCTTTTCCCCATTATAGGAGGGTGGTGTCAGTGGCTTTCTCCATGCTTTTATCGCTGAAGTGTTTGCAATGGTGAGAGCACATGTTGCAGCTTTAGGGGGCAATGCAGTTGTCTCATACATAATGAAGCAGTGTGTTTTCATGGAGAATCCAAACAAAAATCAGGTAAATTATTAAATGAAACTACAGTGCTCGTATTAGTATGACAGAAATATTTAAAAAAAATAGAGATCCCTGTACAGCCATGTCTGCATAGCGCTTCGGGATCTCTCATGATGTTTCTTTAAAGACACCAAGAGCTTTCTGAACACCCACATTAACATGAAACTGCAGATATGCTTCATAAATACTCAAATGGTATTGATGTTAAATACATAAAATACTAGATTTGCTAGGATGAAGTAAATGGTAGGAACCATAGAACACAGCAGTGCTCACATAGAGCACAGTAGTGCTTAGCTTTTCTGATGCTGCAGTGTTAGTATTTACATTATTTTTACATGGAATTAGTCCATTTTGAACACAAAGGGATGAAGCTTTATTAGAAGAGAAAACCACTGAATTTGGTTGTCTTGGTGTGTGAAATAAATTCAAAACAGTAGTGAAATGAACAACCACCCAGGTATTCCATTTTTGTTGTTCTTAGGAGAATCTATCTGCATGTTCGATAGCATGAGAGGATATAAAAGGGATATGGCGGAGATTGCCATACCTATAATAATTTGTCTTTCTAATAATTTGTCCTTCTTTGATCTCTGGCAATTTGTATCATCTGTTTAGTTATATGGTGCAGATTAAATAATTATTTATTTTATGTTTGGTAACTGTATGTTGTCTTTTTTTTCTTCCTAGGCCCAGTGTTTAATAAATGTAAGTGGAGATGCAGTTGTCTTTGTACGTGAATCTGAGTTAGAAATACTACCAGTGCAACCTTCTACAGTTGTTTCTCAACCTGCAAGTACTGGAGGAGATGTTACAACGTGAAGACAGAAAAACTGAAATGGTCTCTGTCAAATAGATTGTTTGAAATATGGGAATGTTAGGTTTGCATCTTCAGAATCAGTATCTCCCATCAATATCATCAGCCAAAATCTAAGACAATCACTATATTTTGTCCTTCAGGTTTATGCAGTAGTCAGGACAGCATACTGGCAGGTATGCTCTGATTTTTTTGTTAAAATTACAGGACCTTTCAAACCTATACGGAAAGAGAAGCACCCATAGAAAACTATGCATTGAAATAGTAGGCATCACATGAAAGTAAACAAAAATTCCGTTGTATTTTTCAGCTGTTCAGCGGGCCCATGATAAGTTAAAATTCAGACCCATCTCTGAGTTTGCTTACTGTATTAGCTGATTCTCAGCTCAGTTTAAAGAAAAAAGGGGGTGGGGACCAGATGGGAGGTAACTGAGAGTCCTGTATTAGCGACCTTTGCTGGAGAACCCAGAGATACAGGATAATAAAATGTGAAGCCTGAACTTGTTTTAGATCATACAGTGAGGAGAGAAAGAAGCAGCACCTAAAAGTTACAATTTGAATTTCTGCACACTAAAAATATTTTTCAACTGTTTGAGAACTGCTGTGTTTTGTTTTGTTTTGTTTTTAAATTGGTAGCATATGAAATATGTTTTGGGTGTCTTTTTTTTTTTTTTTTTTTTTTGAAAAGCTATCAGACCATAATGCTCTTCTGATGATCCCTATGACTTAAATAAATAAATAAATAATGGGTTAGGTGCTGTTACAAGATTTCACTTCAATGTTGACAAAAAAAAATCTTTTTATATATGAGGTTCTATGAAAGAATTGTCATAAGGCTGATTACCTTAAGGAATGATTTTTTGCAAGGATGACATTAGCAGTTCTCTGAAAGTATACAGAGGTATAGTCTGGCCTCCTTTCCATTGGAGATGGGAAATGCCTGGCTAATTAGAGACAGACATATATTTGCTATGCTAATTTCTGCTAGTTGTTCTTCTCTTCCGGTACAGTAAATGGGAAATGAGGGTACTGCAAAAAAAAGGAAATTTGTCATTTCTGGTAAATGTCTGAAAGGCAGTGATATTTTAGTATAAAAGATGCAAATCTTTGATCTGAAGATGCATTCTTACTTAAATCTGACTGTCATACATGGAACTTGAACAAACATGTAAACTTGAATGTAAATATTCTGCTTAGTGTTGAAATTAAGCAATGGCATGGTTATTTGTTAAAATATTTCATTGTAAATGAGCATGGAAATCATTCTTTGCACAATAAATTTGTGTAAAAAATATCTTGCCTTTTTATAAGTATAATAGCTAATGTTTACACTGGATATGTACTAAAAATGTCACGTCCCCTTTCTCCTCAGGGAAACATATATTTTTAAGTAGTGTTACAACCTGCTTATTTAAATTTTGTTGAGTAATTATATTTAAAGTGTTTGAGTTTGGTGCTTACACTTCTCTCGTACAGCTAATTGTTTTTCTGAGTTTTGTAGCTGTTATGGCCAAAACTACCGTAAGGTATATCATCAGTGAGTAGTTGCAGCTCTCTTGATTATTTTGCAAGGGAAATCTTGTTCCCTTTGAAGCTGGTGGCAGAATAATTTTGTGAAGGTCTTTGATCTGGCACAAGTTGTTTTCAGTATAAATAATCAGCATTGCAATACTGACTGAAATAACAGAGTAGCTTTTTTATAGAGGGGAGGGATTTGGTAGCTTCTATGGGAGTATCAATGCCATCTTTTTCATTTCGTAGCTAGTTAAAGAAAGTTTACATTTTTCATCTACTGTGTTTCATTAGAGCTAGAGTAAACGCTTTCTCATCTAGAAACTGTAATTCTTTAATTGTTATTCCTGAAGTGACAAATATATATATAACTGTTACTAATTGATATCCAGCTTTCCTCATTAGTTCAGCTGGATTAACCTAATCTGTAGGAAGTTGTATACTTAATTTGCTCTATGCAGTTTCTTCTTTAATAAACAACACACAACTAATACATTGAAATACGTAGGGCATTATATCTAATATATTTCTCATACTTAAAAAAAGATCTTACAAAATTCAGGCAATTATTAGAGGATATTAGGAAAGGAAAACTAAAACACAGGGTAAATACGTAAGTCATCTGTGTGCAAAACACCTTTGAGGAGTTAAGTGCCTGCAACATCTTTTCCTTAGCTAGTTCACAATGGCTGAAAATCATGAAATTTGTTTTTACTCCTTTAGTGATGATAAAATGACCAAAATGTTGATTGTGAGAGAATCATTGAAGTTCCTGCTAAAACAGGAGCTGTTAATGGAAGATAATCCTGTTTACTACTCAAGTGGGACTTCCAGATGCAAGGTGAAAAACAGTATTGAGATATTTATGGCTGAAGCGTTGCTGCTTTGTCAGGAGTTTTACCCTACTCTGAGAACAGCTGTTTGGGGATAGGAGCTAATGCAACTTGCTGCTTTCTCTTCATTTGAGAAATCCAAGTTGACAGAGGGTAGAGTGAAAGCAGCCCTTCTTTCTGCAGTGGTTGAAGTGCCACCTTCACAGTGACTTGGAAGCTTGTGGAGAGCGCTTGGTTCCTTTTTGTTGTTCTTATGGGTAGATGGAAGCTCGGATGATTGATCTAAGGGAGTAACAGAGCTTTCTTGACAAGCATGTTACGGATATCTAGGCTAAATGCAGCATCTGCAAATCTGTTGAGCTTTAGGTTGCATGGGCAAGAAAACTTCTTGCCTCACAGAATTTGTGGGTTTGGGAGGTAGGAGTTTCATCTGCTCTGCAAAGCAGCAGTGAGGCAAATTAAGGGTAAGTGGCGTGCCTTGTCTGTAGATGAGTGTCAGGCTCTGGGGACACCAGCAGCTCTTACAGTCCCTGTCTGGCCTCTCCCCAGCACCCCACATCAGCCCCAGCCCTGGCAATGCCACAGCAGGGCTGGATCCAGCTCCCCACGGCCCTGCCTGACCACCCTGCTCCTGGCTGCCCAGGCCCTGTCCTGCTGCCCCTGGGGGCCTGCACCACACGGGTGAGAGCTGGGTTTTGAGGTGCAGGCTGAGACAGCATTTCAAATGCAAAACATGAGGTGTTCAGAGCTTGCATAACCTGTGTTTATTGTGGGGAGGCTGGAGTGCATGCGCAAGGTCTCAGGTGGCAGGAAGGGATGCTGCCTTTCAGGGACTCCTAACTCCTTTTCAGCTGTGTAAATTGTGCCTGGTGTGAGAGAAAGCCGGGCTGCTGGTCCTCATTGTTACCAATGACCCCATTGGCTAACACTTTCCATTGGTAGACCTTAAGCATTTCACAGAACTGGCTGGTATCTCACATTTTAACAGCTGTAGGAGCAGAGGTGTGAAGCAATGCGGTAAGGTCATGCTGGGAGCTGGTGGGAGAAGCAGGTCCCACTCCAGACATCAAAACGCTGTGCTTGTGAATAGGGTGCTAAAAATGAGAACTGGCCAAAGATGGATTTCTGTGGTGCTGGGTCTGTTGGCATTGTAGCTACACAATAAACACCTGGAAAATGGACCTGGGTCTTCACAAATGCAGCCACTGGTGATGACTACAGATACAAACTTCATGTGTTTATCAGTCCCTGGGCAAATTGCTCAATGGAAGCTGGAGCTTTAAATTGTTGATTTCACTTTGGAAGTGGGCTTTGTTTCAATTGACCTGCAGGCATTTAGCATGAAAATGGACATTCACATTAAATGGCTGACATTTACTTTTGTTGCAAAAGCATTTCATTAGTGCATACAGAAATATGCCCTTAAATTGTAGGGAGGGGAGGAGCTAGGGTGTTCAATTACTGCAATTTAGGTTTTATTTTCTTAAAATGAAATGCTCTTAATGCTTCAGCCAAGGAGAATCTCTGCCTAGAAACCTTGTGAGACTTGGAAACATCGCACTAATTACAACCTTGCACATGGAATATTCTCACACACACACCCACCCCAAAGAGCTCTTAAGTTTTGTAGGAGGGCATCTGAGCGCAGGAGGCTTTAAAGAGATGCCATTCCCTCCTGGCATGCAAACGAAAATCCAGAGTGAGTAAAAGCACATGCAGACAGCAACCCTTCCTCTTCCCACTTCCCTCCTTTGCCCAGGCTGCCCTGTGCCCTGTCCCTCCCCTGCACCTTCCCTTCCCGGGGTCCCACCTGGGGCAGCGCTTGCCCCATCTGTCCCTCTGTCTGTGATGGACTTGGTTTGTCACAGCACGTATGCAGCTGCTCTCTGCTTTTGCTGCCGTGCCACAGGGCCACTGTGTTTGGATTTGGAAATGCTAAATCCTGTTCACACTTCTCAGATGATGGCAGAGCTGTCAGAGTTGCACAACTGTAACTGAATTTTCAAGCTTTTACTGAAATTTCTGATCTTATTTATATTTTGGCTCCAGTCTAAGGGTTGGTGCTGTTTGCATGGGTGAAAATAGCTTAGAGAAGGTGAAAAGGAAGAGATGCTTATTATTAAATTGTCATAATCCCCTGCCTCTCTGTTCCCTAGTGCTCAGCTCCTGCCCTCATGCTGTCCACCCTGCGCTTAGTTACCCATTTGCACTGTCAGTTGAAGTTGGATGTGCAGCACGATGACAGTACTCTGGTCTGGAGAGATCTCTTGTTTATGCCGGAATCTGCAAATGAGCTTTTAAATTGTCACTTTTAATTTTACATCTATCAACTGCTAAACCTACCCAGAGGCCATGTGAAGGGAGTGAAACTTGGCAATAATGCTTTCACAATGTTGTTTCTGTTGACAGTGCCAGAGCACCATTTGTTGAAGGTGGCTTTTACTTCTAATGCTGTTATTGCTGTTGATAGTCTCCACAAAGAGCAGCAGAGCACATCTGCAGGCCAGCTAATGCCCAGACAGGGTTAGGGTTTTCATTTCTCTAGTGCTATTGCAGAAGAAGGGCTGAGATAAAGAAGGGAAAGGCAAGAGATATGTTAGATAAAAAGCTTAATGTAGACAGAAGAAACAAGGGAAGAACACAATCAAGTTGAGTATCTGCTGAGCAAAAATGATGGGAAGGAAAATAATTGGTTGAAGAGACAGATAAATAATGATTCCCCTACCAAAATAAATGAGAAATGCTGAAAATAATGTAATGATAATACGTTGTTTCAGCAATCAATGTGGTAATGTCTCACTCTCGCAAAGCATTTCATCAGTAGGCCTTGAAACACTGCAAAGACTTAGATCGATGTTGGGCCTTAAGGTGAAGGGGCATGGCTAGAAACAGACATTGCTTCTCACCGTGGCCTTGCCTGCAAATAAAATGACATTGTTTTAATAATGTGATCAGACTGGTGTGAGACAACATGTCATTAATGTTCCTTTCCTAGGAAGAAAGGTTTATCATGATTTGGCTGAGCTCATTATAGAATTTATCCTTTAAAAAAAGGCACAAACAAACAAACAAAAACCCTCTGAAATTAAAAGGTTTTGTACTACAACAGTTAAACCTGTGTCCAAATCATTTATGTTAAATGGGAATGGGGAAATAGCCTAGATGGAAGCTTGGATGAATCCTGGTGATAATGTCATTTCAAACACACGTACATAAATACGATCTATTCTGCAATAAAACAACTACATTGTCTCATTTAATTTAATGAACCACAAAGTCATTATTTCTTACAATTAAAAAGGTGTATGAGACAAGCAGCTGAGCTCTCAAGCACCCTGGCTGTACTTAAGGGAGAAATTTCTTTGACAGGAAATGATTGGAGACTTTTCAAAGAAATTGCCTGAGCCATTAGCCAGTCTGACATCAGAGGTTTCAAGTGATTAATGACTTCAGTGGTTTCACCATAGATTTATTTGATACCAAACAGCTACTCTGTGAAAAATACTAACAGAGCGTCATTAATTTCTCCACAGTTCATTCTATAAAAAAATTGCATGGCTAATGGTTCTCAAATACCTGCTATGAGACATTTTGGGCTGCTACAAAATGAATATAATGCCAAACGTGTGTTTCTTTTCAAGTGATTGTGGCTGTGCAGTAAACCCCCACGATGGAAGAAGGCTGAGGAGAGATGGGCGAGGGCACTGTGCACATGAAGTTCAGGGAATAATGCAAGGTGTGACTGACCGTGGCTGTTGCAAAGCAAGCTGCCTTTATCTCAGCACAAAGGGGGAGAGGATGATCTTTGTTTTACATAAACAGCCACCGTCAGTCGAGTGGATCAATTGGGGATCTGTTTCTCCCTGAGTTAGCATGACCATTACAGGAGAGAGTGAATACATGGCTCAGCCCAATCTAGAACCTTAAAACAACAACAACAACAAAAATTAACAAAAGGATTTTGAAAAAAGCAATATGGTCTGATTTGGCTTTAACCTACATATTCCTTCCCTGTGACTGGTGACGCCCAGTGTCATGAAGGAGAGCACATTATAGAGACCAGTAATGTGAATCATGTTGGTATTGTAACTGACCTTTGTACTGCAACTGCTGTATTTTGCTAAGTGCAACTTACATGTGTATTGTGTTTTCAGTATGTTTTGTATCACTCTGTTAAGTCAGAAATCTCTTGTAACATCAAATATCTTCAAATAAGTAAATTTGATATTAAACATTTTGCCCTCTGCCTGTGGTATATATAAAATAATCTTGTCAGAGAGCATTGGGCTCTGACAGTGATAAAAATCAGTGGCTATTCTGGTCAGTTTGCTTCTTTTGAAACCTTCAAGTGAGTTCTTTTTGACAGCATTCAGCAGCAAATTCAAGCCCAGTCATTGAAACATCATTATAAAAGCTATAGTACAGTGCAGGGGATTTAAAGAAACTTGTAAGACAGTCACACAGGGATGGAATGCAAGACCATTGCAGCTTGGGCAAAATGGATATCACAGCTGTAGTACTATTTCTAGCTTAACGATGAACAAGTAAGCACCAGGTTCCTACTTTTCTTGTTTCCTGCTCATTTCACTGTGATGTTTCCTTAGCTTTGAGCTAGATAACGTGGCTCATCTGCTGGGGGTATCTCTGCTATTCAGAGTGGGCTGCTTGGCTTTGATGGTTTATTTTGTTTAGAAGTTTGTTCAGAATGAACTGTCATGTAGGAGCTTCAAGGAAATCAGAGTAAATATTTCACCAGAAATAATGTAGCAGGGATATTAGAAGGTGGTAGTTAAAATGGAGAACCGTCTGAATGTAAAGTAATTGTTTGTGGAACGTAATCACATGGGAGCAATTTTTCTACTGTCTTGTGATTCTACTTTGGGAGGAAAAAATGTACACTCCAATGACAACCAAAGATATTTTTGGTTGGCTAGACAGATTTAATTCATATGATTTGCTTGAATGGTATAATTATGATATTAATTTTCATCATGTTGCCTAAATACAAGTGCCAGAAACAGAAGACTGAATTGGCAGCCACTGAAATACAGTGAACCCACAGGAAATGTCTCAGACTAAAGCAATCTACAGATTAAGAGTGAGTGGGAGTGAAGCATCAAGATAAAAGAAAAATATAATCTATGGCAAGGAGAGGAAATCAAATTAAATACAGATCTCACCTTCATTGCATTTTACCGGCTATGCTTACTTTTTCTCCCAAGAAAATCTCAAAACATATTAGCCCTAAATTTCTTAATGACAGGGAATTCAAATATTTCTGATCATTCTCTGGCATAATGTCTAAAAAAAAAGTCTTTAGCTGCTGAAGAAATCCTGCTGTTGTAGATAAGTGGGACTGAAGACTCCTAAAGACTCAGAATAGTCTTAAGGCTGATTAATTAGTGAAGAGAATGTAGAGCCACACCAAGGATGGATAAAAGTGTGCATGGCTATTAAAAATGAGGCTATATATCCAAGCGCTGGTATAGCTTCTAAGAGTACTGGGATCTTAGCTGTAAATTTTCAAAAATATTGAACGACGTAAAAAGAATGGAAATTCATCATTTGTAGGATGTAGGAAACTTTTAAAGATTTCATGCTTAGTCTTAGTTCTTAGTCTTAGTGTATGAGGGACTGAAAAGATTCTCAAAATCTACTTTCTTTCTCAGCTTTTCTGTTTTATCAATGGATATCAAGTCTATCTGTGGTACTTCTGGAGTCAAATAATTGTAACATGTACAAGCATACTCTAGTATGTGCATACATATCGTTGCTGTGGGAATTTTTACTTAAGGATGTGCAAATACATCAGTCTGACCTCATTTTTTTTTAACTGATAAATAATCTAGCTAATATTTGAAGATTACACGGTAAGCATGTTGAGAGGCACAGCTGGATAGCTTACAGACAGAAAAAACAGACTGCCCATGAAAAACAGGTTATAAAATTTAAGGAAGACGTTGCAAATTGAATATGGGTCTGCTACAGAGATAACACAGAAGCCAATAAAATAGTGACTCATGGGTGTTATGGTAGTCACTTTATTTCTGAAATGCTTAAGTTTATGCTTGAGCTAATTCCTATCATATTAGAAAACTGAGATAAATGAAGAGATTAGTATACCATTTTACAGTGCCTGAGTGCTCCTGAGAATTATCTGAGGACAGTTTGGTCCCAGGAGGAATATTCCTAGGTTAATGGATAGAACCAGGTGAATGTTGTTAGTGGACAGGCTGTAAATATACAAAAAGCTGAATTTCTCACTGCATTCTTCGAAGTTAGCAGTCAGTAGAAAGAATTTCATAGAATATTAGGGGCACACTTAGAAAATCAATGTAAACTTTAGATCTCCTCAATTATTTTTTTTTACCCCACACTGTAAGATATGTTTTGTTCCTTATGAAATTAGATAATATGCTTGCTAGAATTTGGTCTACAAGATGCTTGTTTCATTAAAGGAGTTGATGGGTAGTCAGTTCAGAAATGTCTTGCTGAGTTTTTCTGGGTTTAATGTACTCTTTCTATAGTTTTATAATGATATTTTAGAGCTACTGTGAATCATTTGAGTTTGTGAGTAATTAACCCCTCTGGAAATGTGACTCTTAAGGATGTCTCAGGTTGAATAATCATAAAATGAGTCATTGAAATTGGACACATTGGGAATATTTTGAGTTAATCATCCAAAAATCTGGAGTCACTGTTAGAGCAGATAATGACCCAAAACATAAGTGTATGTGCTTCTATGGTATGTGTCATGCAGGAAAATAATATCTGAATGAATCTAAGTTAGTATTGTATCCAAGACAGGAGACTGAGGACTGCAGTTAAATTCTAGGACTGAAATTTTGCCAAACAATAGCCAAACCTAGTAATTGTAAAGCAATCAACTGCAATGAATAGAACATCCTTTATTAAATCATTTCTGTACTGATATAAAATGCTATTTGAAGATCCACTTAACTGTTTTTATGCATTCATTCCCTTTTCAGCTCCCAAGAACTAACTTATCTTTCTAAAACTACAAACACATAAAGAAAACACTTCCTGCATCTGAAGAATTATCTGCTTATTTGGCATTTATGGATTCTGAAAGTCTGCAGGAGAAAAAATGCAGACTTTGCAAGATGTTTGACACTTTATAATTATTGTAACTCCAAAACATTATTTGTACGAATAATAAGTCTAAGCAGCAATAAAGTATGTCTGTTTCCTCTAGGTTTCAGCTCTGGAAGTATTTTGACAGTTGGATCCATGGTACGCCTCTACATGTGGGCAGAGTTGTTTTTCTTTTGCTGCCGAAGCGAGGCTTTTAAGTTTGCTACAAATCCCATCTGTATGAGCAGATTTTCCTACTAAAAATCCTTTCTTATGCTCTCCTTTTCTTCACACGGAAGGAGAGGGTTGCTATCCTGATTTGTATTTACTAGTTTCACCCACCCTCTGGAAATGGTTCCACTACTATTAGAGGGGTACCACAATGTCAAACACTACTTGCTGTAACAAAACTATGACAGCTGGGTCTGCAAGACAGAACTCTCCTCTAATCTTGAGCTAGCACACAGCCTGACACCACTTTGATCACTAATGTCCTTTTGGAGGCTATCAGCTAGGCACTGAACTTGTCTTGAGCCATTCTGAGGGCAAGTTTCCCCTGATTCTGGTGTTAGCTGTTATAAATCATGACCACTAGAAGAAGGAGATCACCCCAACAACTGATAAGGTTGTAACAAAGCCTCTTGGATCTTTTCTTTTTTTTTGTTTGGGAATAGAAAGTATGTGATGATCTGTTCTGCCATCCAGGGGAGCTGCTACCTAAATCACCACCAGATAGCCAATATGAGAATTGTGGGAACTCCTGGTTACATTATAACTGTGACTTAGAAAGAGAAGTCACCTCTCAAACCAGTTCAAGCCCAGAAGTTGAAGGCAAGTATCTGGAGAATTCAGCATCAGCTCCAAGATACCCACTGTGGAAATTTCTTTCCTTTGACTGCTTATTTGTGATCACAGGCTTTTTCACTTTTATACTCTTCAGAGGATAGGTAGCTACTGTATAAGGAAGGATTCATAGATAAAGTTTTCTGTCTCTGAAAAGGAACAATTCTAAAAGGGAGATGTTTAGATCTTTTTTATTTTATTTTATTTTATTTTTCCAGTTTGTGGTAAGATAATTGTAAGTAACAGCTTTCACTGCAATTCAGAGCTTACTGGTGTCGTGACATCAAAAAGCTTGATGGTTTCATGCAGTTTGGTTAAGTGGTCTACATTTCAAAGCTTTTCCAAGCCCTGTTAGATTGGGAAGCTCATGAGCACAGACTTCCCTGTAGTGGCTGAGCAATTGTGCTTGTCCTGCTACAATGGAGGAACATGTAGAGGAAAATCAAAAGTTCATTTACCTCACCTTGTCAGTCAAATTTATATTTCTGGTGTATTTTTCTAAGCTACTTATGATAGGTATTAATATACAGACTTTTTGAGTAGTAACTTTTTGTACTTTAGAATGACCATAATTGTTAGGGGAAAGGACCACTCCATATAGCTTTATAGAAGAGATTTTAGGTGAGATCATGTGCAACTTCACAATGCACTTTTTGCAAACACTTTTCAGGAATATCAGGTCTGCTTCAATCCTCGAGTTTGAAGAAAACAAACAAACAAACAAAAAACACAACACAAAACAAACAAACAAAACAAACAAAAACCTAAAGTAAGGACTTTATTTATTTATTTTTAAAAATGTCACTCAATAATATGTTACCTGAATGGCTTTCACAACCGTTTTTTACACTCCTACCTATATTTTGGGCCTTTCAACTCAGCAGAGATCTTTTTAATGGTGATACAACTGCACTTTAATCTCGCTGTAAGGGGACACATGAACAGATGCCTGTTTAATAGCAGGTCAAAGATTTTGTTCTTAAATTCTGGTATACGGGCAACTGTTATCTTCTCTGAGCCCAAACAATTCTTTGTGCAGCAATATTAAAATGTAAGTTAAAACTGTTTGATGTCACATCTCCCACAAGCAAATATGTAGGTTGGAAACTATGTTGTGTCTGCAAAAGAGCCTTTGTTGATATTTATGTTCCCATCCAGCTTATGTTATCTATTAGACTGCACCACCATCTGGTTGAATTAATGACTTGTGAAACTCGCCTTCTAGATGACAGACATCACAATGTGACATTTTGTAAGGCAAAGTAATCCATCTCCTGTGTTCCTTCTCAAGAGAAAACTGTTATTTCTTTCCAACTCTTTTGCAGAACTTGCCTTGAAATGGAGCGAATGTGTGGTCCTTAAAATGGTTTAAAACTTATTTGCATAAGTAACTTCAGAAAAAACAAACAAAAAAACAACATGGGGAAGTTCCAGAATTAATGGTGACTGTGTGTCCAGGGTCTATGCAACCTGGATAGCATGGGAGAGATCACATTAATAAGTGGCAAGCATGAAAGAACTGCTGTGACCCAAGACTGCAAAGTGCCCCTGAAGTTCAGCAAAGGAACATGCAAGTTGCGCTTGTGATGTTTCCCAGCTTCTTGATCACTAGAGATTTTAGTGATGGTATTGATGATTTGGGCAATACTACAGACCTCTATATGAGGTTGCTTTTCCTCAGAAACCTTATTGAGTCGTACAGTGCTTCTGTCTTCCTTTGCTAGTGTTTTGTGCTTTCACTCAGCACAGAGAACATTTTTTTTTTTTTCTAGCTTCACCTCTGTCCCTTGGTAGAAAATCTCTTGCTCTCATCTTCATTATATTTGTGAAGAAACAAAATAAAGTTTAATTATTGTTTGCACATTAATGAAACTTTAATTTTTTTGCCTGGGCCTAGTTGAAATGCTGCTGCATAACTTTAGAGGCCTTACAAAATTCCATAATAGTTTTGAAACACTTGTCTTTGTCTGATATTACCTGTTGGTGCATCCAAGAGT
This sequence comes from Netta rufina, assembly GCF_964035555.1. Classification (NCBI taxonomy): domain Eukaryota; kingdom Metazoa; phylum Chordata; class Aves; order Anseriformes; family Anatidae; genus Netta; species Netta rufina. The sequence continues at coordinate 130,649,312 of NC_140123.1, forward strand.
TTGAATTACAATTGAAGTTGTCTTTGCAGTGTGTGTCCTACAGTACTACACTAGGCTTGAAGAATTCTCAGTTACAAATCTACCCAAATCTACCACAGTCATCAGTCAAGCCTTTTCAGCTGTCTCTCTTTCCCCTGGGTAATAATGGTAACAATAACCTTCCTTTGGAAAACAAAACAAAACAAAACAAAACAACAACAAACAAAAACTTCTGAGACCTACTTAAAAATGCCAGAGTGGCTCTGGTTCCTGTATATAAATATTGTTGTATGCACATTTTTGCTATTCACAAGTATGTTTCAATTAATGTATTTGGAAAAGCTCTCTGGAGGTCAGCATGTGAATTTTGCTTTAAATAAATGGGCTAATGGAAGATGTGGCTAATGTAAATCTTACAGATAACCCTAGCTCAGTGTGGAAGTCAGCAGTTTTTGCACGGTTTCTGCATCTGTAATCTCATCTAGAAAGGCTGTTCAATTTCCTGTCCCTGAAGCATTGCTTTTTCTCCATTTTAAGTCAGGTTTCCATTGATGCTGTGTATGCTGGAGCTGGTTTTACTCACCATCCTGCACAACAGCTTCTGCTCAGGGTCCACACACTTGCCTGAGGAGGCTGCAAGCAGTGAGCGTTTGTGAGGCTTCCTCTTAGATGGTTTAGGCTTTGAGGGTTGCAACCATCCTTGCTGAAACTTCTCTTTAAAGACATTTCTCTATCGCCCTTGTTCACCTTAGAGGTGGACAACTGAACAAATCTCATAACCTAGGCCCACTGCTAATTCTCAGCTGGTCCCAGAAGCAGAGAGGAATTTCTCATGCCTCACCTGAAATCATGCTTTTCCTTAATGATAGCTAAGAAGTATTTGTTACAGGAAGAAGAGGCAGCGATATCAAAAAGCTCCTTCCTCTCTTTTGTTTTTATTTCATTTATTTTATTTATTTAGAGTGATTACTTCTTGCAGACCAAATTTATTATGTCCCTCTATATATCATGACCTTCTCATGAACAGGCATTCTTAAACAATGCTGAATTATGAATGATAGCTTCCTGACAGCAACAGCTCAGATCAAAATTTCAGCAAATGTCAGACATGAGGTCAGAATCTATCCAAGTCCTCAAGGAAAAGGAACTCTACTAAACAGGGTAAGTGCCTACTCACTTAAGCAATTTGTTTGAAGTCTGTATGCATGTACATGTGCATGTTCCAATGCTACTTCTACAAACATTTTCTTTCCATTTTAAGTGGTGTATCATAAAAAGATCCCTCCAGCCATAATGCTTTTGGTGTGACAGAACTAACACATAATTGATACCACTCCAGCAAGTCCCTGACTCTTCTGAGTAGCCCTTCTCCTTGTGAGTAATCCCCCTAACTGCAGTAGAAATTGCTTTCACTAGTAAGGACAATGCATATGGCCACATGGGGGTTCACATTCACTACAGCATGTTCATGATTAATTTTCCCTATGGAAGATTTCAGAGAGGCTGCTGAACAAACCTGTCTCCAGTAATGTATGCTTATGTGTGCACCATAATTTTTTTCTCTGCAACTTTACACTATTCTTTGTAACTGATCTCTCAGAATGGAGGCAGTGTGCTTTATAAAGAGAGCTTCTTCTAGGAATTCTAGAAGAATAGCTTCTTCTGGAAGAATAGCTTCTTCTATTTAAGTAATAAATATTGCAGTGGTCTGGTCTGGAAACAGATTTCTTTCCCTTTGTTACAGTAGGCCAGAACAACTGGATCCAATTGTGCATAAGGTCAAACCCTTTAAAGATTATAATAAGCTTATTGTGCTTATAGATGCATCTACTTCAATTGGATAAAATTATACTAATTTTGTGAGCATTAGTTTTATGGGTGAGGGCGGAAGATTTGGATATGTACTGTGAAATTCACTGTACTCCCATACTGTAAAAGCAGTGGAGCTCCTGACCACCCATGTCTTTCATAGACACTTTCACATGTTTTAAAATGTACTAAAGAGGTGTCCTAAAGCCAGCGCTGTACAATACAAGTCTGGTCTTTATGACTTTCCTAGAGATACCTTAGTGATGTACAGCAGTAATGGCAAAGTTGTGGAGAAAAAAAATAAAAAGGCTGTGCTCATCTGTTTTAAATACATCCCCTCCCCCTCTCCAATTTCCCTGCAAAACCCAAAAGCAAAATTCCTGTGGTTAATGGCTTGATACAGTCCTTGTTACTGAAGCCTGTAGGTTTTTACTCCTTTTTCCACCTTGGCACTAGGTAACATTACTGGCCACATACAAGGATGTTTGGAAAGTCCTTTCAACACTGCTCATAATAGAGGTTCTCTGTTTAGGAAACAAACTCCGTCTTTGATCAGTAAGATCCTTTTCCCCATTTGATGTTTCTTCCCTGTGCATTCCAATTTCTCTCTGCAGCTGAAAAGATCATTGTACATGTTGTCACAGTAATAATATTATTACAACATGGTAGCTGAGGAGCAAAGATATGGCAAAACTTCTAAGGAGAAGTGACATTCTTTTTTTCCTAGGCCAACTGATACAGCCAGGTAAAAAGCAGATTAGATTTAGACAACATGCTTTTCCAGGAATATTAATTTGATATTGTTCTTGGCTGTAGTTAAAATTCTCCCCCTCTAATAGGATTATAGAAAACTGTCTGTCATAGTAGGGCTTAAAATGTTTTATCAGTGAGAATACACATTTGTTAGGGGTTTTAGCAAAGCTGCAAAGTAAATCCTGATAGAAAGAAGTATTATGGGAATTTACCAACTGGTCTTTGTATGGACAACTCTTTGTCCATTCATAAATGCATTCTCATCGTTTGTGTTATTCTTACAAAAGAAGATGTAGATGTTAGTTTTTCAAAATATATCAATTAAAGGAATGCAAAGAAATCAGAATGTTCAAAGGTGACATCATACAAAAGCTGACCTAAAATAACATGTAGAACAGATGATGATTTCGGAACATTTTGCTGTTGAACATTTGGCCAAAACACATACAAAATGAGCACAGAACATTTATAGTAGTGGGGAATAAGGGCTGCCATTATACACTAAATACCAATGTTTTTTTCAGCTCCCTTCTTCCTTAGGAAAAAAAAATAAATCCATTCTTCACATAGACTCTACTAATGGAGCATGAAATACTTGCAGAACTGACGGCAGTGCATAGAGTGAGGTATTTCAGTCAGGTGGTAACTGAGTGCATTTGGAAGATAACAGATTTATCTTGTAGGTATATGACACGATAGCATTTTCATAGAAAGGGTGGTATAGCCTAAAGGCTGATTCCAATGCAACTGCTCTGCTAAAATCTGCAGAGCAGAAAATAAGTGGAGTGTTGAAGTGGAGGGGTAAAGCCCTGTCATTTTGGAAATGAGAGGGCTTCAAAGGGAGCAAAGAAAAGGCACCAAAGGATACGTGTAGGAATTTCTAAATGAAAGCACTTAAAAACTGGATTTTTGAACAGAGGCAGCTCTATTCTTGATGTGTGCTTTGGGTTGGGGGTAAGGAAAAGAGGAGCTGCTCAGAAAAGGTCTTTACCCTGCTCTCTTGAGCACGGCTTTCTCAGATACAGCAGCAGCATTAAGTAACAGCAGAGTTTCAGCTCCACCCACAGGGGCAGAAAAGAAAATGCAAAGCCATCAGATGAGTACAGCTAGCTCAGGGATGTTGTGAATGAGTCTGCATGGCTGTACGGTTTGCACTGTTGTGGCAAATAAACAGGCAATAGAAAACTAAAAGAGAGGTCTGCTGATGGTTTTTATAGTGAACCCAGGAAAATCATAACACTGTTTTCCTTCTGATCTGTGGATAGTAACACTATTTCTTCTTAATGTTCAAAATGCTCGTTATTCACTGGTCTCACCCATTGCTTTTTCTCTATGTTTCTTTCTGAAGGCATCTATCTCTCTCTACATATATTTGTCTTTTCCTGTATTAGGCCCGTTTACGAACCTCATCCAGAATAATTAGCCTTTGTGCTTGTAGATCTTAACTGTGACCAAAAGAATGAAGATGAGAATAAATCTCACTATTGAAATTCTCACTAATGTGAAGTATAGCAGAGAGGATAGTTCCATCTTTTGGCTTTGATTTAAAGGCACGGATTGTCAATTACTACATCTTCACAATGATTGCAAACTGCCTTTGAGGTAGTTAAGACTGTTTGCTTGAAAGCAAGATTAATGTTTAGCAGTTTATTCTCCACCTGAAATCATTACCCACAATGTAAAGCATCAGTACGCTTCTCTTCAGGGCTCACTGAAAGAAGGTAAGGAAAGAAGAAATTTCTACCTGTATAATAACAGAATGAGGCCAGACATTTTCAGTTCTTTGTGCCATGTCAGCAACAACATAACAGGCTCTGCCTCATCTCTGTCTTGGTACATCTGGCTCCTTGTGCGCTGTAGGCAGGAAACGATGAAGGAGTTAACAGCCATTGCACTAGACAGACTGTGGACTGTTATAAATTCAGTGAACAGCCTGGGGGCTTGAGGCTGAAAGATAATCAGGAAAAAGAAAAAAAAAAAAAAAAAGAAAAAAAGGAAAGGAAAGGAAAAATAAGGTGAAAGGCTTGGGAATACCTTATAGGTTCACACATAAAAAATATCCCCCAATCCTGCATCTAATTGTGTAAGTGATAATTGTGTAAGTAATAATCCTTTATTAAGGAAATGATCCCTCCCTACTCTACTTAAGGAGGGACTACATTAACGAAGAAACTAGCAAATAACTGTATCTATTTAATTTCTACTTACTTCATTGCATCCAGTTTGGACAGTTGAAATAATAAGCCATTTTTACTTTCTCTTTGTTCCTTTTTCCACTTTCTGGTTTCCCAAGTGACATCAAGACTCAGGCTTGTCTCTCTTTTTGACTAAAGGTGAGCAATGAGGCAGAATTTAATCTGGAGTGCATGGTTTTGCACATTTACACAAAAATGCACACAGTTTTGCATGTTTTTAATAATTTTTACTTTTGATAAGTCTAGCTAACTACATTTTAAATAAGTCTCCCTAAAGATCACAGAATCATAAAGGTTGGAAAAGACTCCAAGATCACCCAGTCCAACCAATATCCACTACCAATATCACCCACTAAACCACGTCCCCTAAGCGCCGGGTACCAGGTCCAACCTTTCCTTGAACACTCCCGGGGACGGATCGATTAGTTCTGTTTGGTTTTAGTAGAGTTGATTGGACAGTTTTATGCTACCGTCGGCAAATAGCTTCCTCACCAAAAACGCAAGTTTACTTAGGGAGGATGCAAACACCTGTCCTGCTCGGAAGGTATTTGCCAGGTGTTGGCCAGGGACACAGTGCTCTATTTCTTTTCCCATTTGCTCTAGACAGCTGTGCTGTGTAAGGCGTGAGTGAAAACAACATTTATTCCGCAGTAACAGGTCTCGGACAAGAGAGGCTGTGAATGGCCCCCCGCATCCTTGCATCTCCCGAGTTACAGCGCCGTGGCTACACGCCGACAAGACGGCGCTGCCAGTCGGCGCCCGCTCCCCTCTCACACGGGCCGCTCCCGGCGGGCTCTGTCACCCAGCGCCCCCAGCACCCCCGGCTCAGCCTCGGGGGCCACCTCTTCCCTCCCAGCCGCCGCCCCGAGCCGGGGGCTGCTCCCCGGCTGCCGGCTCCCGGCCGCAGCCCGGGGCGGTGCGGCGGGCAGGCCCCGCGGGCCGCAGATGGCCGCCAGGGCGCGCTGCGGGGCCGGCCCCGGCGGGAGCGCCGCTGCCGGGCGGTGCGGCGGCTCCCGGGGGAGGAGGCCGGGCTGCGGGGGGCTCGGCGGCGGCTCCTCAGCCCCGCGCAGGGGCCGGGAGCTGCCTCGGCCCCGGTGCGAGCGGAAGGAAGCCCCAGCGCGGGGCCGAGCGAGGGAAGGGTCCGGGGTGGAAATTTACCGGGGCGGCCCGCGGTAAAGAGAGCGGGCGGGAGGCGGAGGGAGGGGAGCATCGCCTCGCCTGGCGGGCAGAGCGGGGGACCAAATGCCCGTGAGGAGGGGCGGCAGCAGCCACCGCCGAGAGAGGAGCCAGCCGCGGCGCAGCCCCCGGGAGGAGCCCGGCCGGGATGCGATGGCCGCGGGCAGCGGGCGCCGGCCGGGCCGCCGGGCGTAGGGCGGCGGGGCTGGGCGGCCCCCGCACGGCGAGGGCCTGATGCAGGAGCGCAGCCCGGCGCCGCGGCGGCGCTGCGGGAGGAGGAGGAGGAGGATGGCGGGGCTGGCGTGGAAGTGGCCGCGCACCCGCCTGCCCGTGGGGGCCAGCGCCCTGGGCGTCTTCGTCCTCTGCTGGCTCTACGTCTTCCCCGTCTACCGGCTGCCCGACGAGAAGGAGATCGTGCAGGGGGTGCTGCTGCAGCAGGGCAAGGCGTGGAGGAGGAACCACACTGCGGTCGCCGGCTTCAGGTACCGCCGGCTCAAGGGCGGCCGGGGACGGGCAGCCCCTCGCCGCCCCAAACTTGGCGCCGTCCCTCCGCTCCTGCCGCCCCCTGCCCGGCCCCGACCCCTCCTGCCCCGCCAAACTTTCGTGGGGGGCTCGCCCCGGGCCGAGCGGGCGAAGGGCCGGGCTGCAGCCGGGTGCCCCTGCGGCAGGGAGTGCTTCCCGGGCGACCCCGGCCTGAAAGGGAGCGCGGAGGAGATTTGCCTTCCCCCGAAACCCGCTCGAGCGGCTGGGTGAAATGCAGACAGCCCGGGGGTCTCCATTCCCCTACCCGCCAGGTGGGAAGCTGGGTTTTCTCCCTGTCCTCTGAGCAGCAGGCGAAAGGTCGGGGTTAGTGGTAGCCGGACTGCCTGCAGAAAGGCTCCCTTTCTTTTGTAAATGCCAGAGTGAATCAGATCCCAGTTCCTAGGGGCTTCTGTTCTGGCGCACGGCGCTACTTGGCGTTCTTCGTTGTTTTGCGAATGCAGCTCAACTTGTGTTTGCTGTGAACTGGAGCCGGTGTGTGATTGCTTAGTATGTTGTCCGCTGGGATAGCAGAAACTTTGCAGCTCTTCAAAAGCACACCCTTCAGCACCTGGAGCTTGCAGGAAATAAAAGCAATGAGAGATGTTAAATTGGTCTGTGTTAATAGAAGCTAGGCCTGAAAGAAGTCCTCCCTTAAATACAGAGCTAGCAAAAAGGTTCTGATGTAGAATCCTTGTTCTAGAGCACAGGGTAGGAAACTGGAAGACACTGGGTTGGTCTCAGTTATTAATTTATCTTAATTCTTTTGTGCCACAGATTTACATTTTTAGGTAGATTAATCGTTTTTAAAAAAATTACCCTGATAGGTGATATAAGGGAGAGCTTGATGCATTGTTTTTCATGTTTGTAAACCAAATGTTGCTTTGAAGGTTGACAAAGCTGCTGCAACTTCAGTTTAAAAAATATTTTTTAGTCTATTTCAGCCACATGGTTTACAAACAAAAAATGTGCGGCTTCTCAACTATTCCACCTGCCCAGATGTTTTTTTCCACTGTCTAGGTATAGTGGTTATCTCAAGGATGCTTATGGAAGAGAATATCTTTCAATAAAGTGAGTTGTGGTTTCTTATCTGTGTCTTGCTCAGTTGGCGCAGTGCTAAATACAATGAACTTTAAATCAATCTGCTTTAGGAATTAACGCTTTTTTAAAGGAAATTTTCATTGGAGATATGTAGTGAATATACCAAAATAGTCAAACAATAGTGATGTAGAACTCTGTATTCTTGCTGCATAGATTTGCTGCTCTTAACATGGGTAGAAAGCTAGGAAATTGAAACCTTCATCAGGTAAACTTCTCTATATTGTAATACAATTAACAGAAACAATGACATTCTTTGCTACCATTCTTTTCTTTTTATGGAAGAGCATTGTAAAAGCTCCAGGTTTCAGTTTGTACTGGAACCTCTATGAATGCAGGTCTCTGTTTTAACTGGTCAGCAGGTATAGAGCTTTGTAGACAACCTGTGTGTGGGCTTTGAAGTAATACCGCCTTCCATAGTAGCCTAATATTGGATGGGTTTTCATAAGATAGTATCCTTATTTAAGAAGGACATGGATTGCTATTCTCCCTACCACTCCTGCACGCAGGAGGTTGTGAAACAATTTTGGCTGTGCACAGTTCTGAAGAACAAATCTGTACTTCTGCTAAAAATCCATATGAGGAAGTAGAAGATTTCCCATTACTGATTTGTATTATACAATGCTTGCATGTATTTCTTTGTATAATAGTATATTCTATAGCATGGTACTGGATAGGTGTTCAAATAGCCAGGTTCTTGCTACTTAGTGAAAATATCTGACACCTCTGCATCTCTCTTCCTATAAACTCACTTGGCTCCTATTGTTGAAGTAGATGATTGTCCCCACATAGTTAACTTTATCAAAATATATTTTTCAAAACTAGGGAGTGCTGTTCCCTTTGCATTCTGTGCCAGATTCAAAGAGCTCTTCAGTGTGTAGCTTAGCAAGGTCAGAGAAAACACCTCTGCTAATGTGGGCTGAACCCTGGCAGATGAGTGCCAGCAACTCCGTAATCTCCACAGAGGCTCCTTCTTCCTTCAGAAACCCTATAAAAAGGTCTGGCCGATGTATGTTCTTGTTTATGCAGGTACATGCGCTGTCTGGGTGCTTGTGGGATGATTTACGTGAGGGTTTTGTGTTTGAATACGGACTCACTGAGTTGTTGTCCAAATCTAAACACCTGTGTAAATAGCCATGTGTTTCTGAGGCTATGTCCTTCACTTGCAGTATGTGTTGCCTTCTGCATCTGTGAATAAGGACAGGTTGTGAGAGTTACAAAATGAGCAGGATTAAGCCTTTGGCTTCGGAGTGAATCTGTGTTTAATGCATGCTTTCAGCCTTGACTCTGCGTACACGACTTCTGTGAGTAATTCTCGCATGATGTTTGTGTGCTTGGTCCTGCTGGCATCAGTGCGGTGGGTGTCTGCGTAGCAGTTGCCTAGGTTCTTAGATGAAGGAACAAATCCTGAAAAGCCTGAAGATAGAGTTGAGGTTATTAAGAGCTCTTGGTCCAAATCCTTTCCACAGTTGACAGTAGCTTCCTGTAAAGCCTTCAGGTTCTGGGCGTTCAGGGGTAAGCACAGCCTGACAGCAAATTATTGCTATTAGCATCCTTTAAATTTCAAGTCACTACTGGCTGAGGGCAGTCAAACTCTGCTGTGGAAATATCTTGTCTCTGACGAATGCTGAATAACAGTCTGTCAGTCAGACAGCAAACTGCTTGATCCTGGGCTGCCCGCACTACAAAGCGGTCAGAATAGGAATGAGACTGTCATTAGAGTCACTAATGGCTAACATGTCTAATTTACCTACAGTATAATGGCTTGTCATCCTCTGAGGTGTTTAACGTTATTGCGCACTAATTGTTTTTACAGATTGCTTAGCTTTTTTAAGGTCTTAGTGCTGCTTAAATTATTTAGGCAAGAATTTTGTTAATTGCTGTTTGTTATTAGTGAAACAAATTACATTCAAGAATACCTTTAGGATCATTTTATTTAAAATTATTGCAGTTGATGAAAGGCAGAGCTGAATCTTCCCATCTGCTTTATGAGCTCCATACAACCACACATCCCAAGTGCTGTGTGTGTATCTGACACTTCTTCATTTGTCAGCCAGGGCGGACTCCTCTGAGCAGTCAGAAACCTTGTGTGGAAAAACTTCTGTCCTTCTATGAGGACAGATGAGGGAGCTGGGGTTGCTCAGCCTGGAGAAGAGAAGGATTTGGGGAGACTTTATTGCAGCCTTTCAGTGCCTAAAGGGGGCCTGCAGGAAGGAGACTCTTCACCAAGGGAGTGCAGTGATAGGACAAGGGGGAAGGGCTTTAAATTAAAAGAGGGGAGATTTAAATTAGACATTTGGAGGAAATTTTTCACTCAGAGGGTGGTGAAGCACTGGAGCAGGCTGCCCAGAGAAGCTGTGGATGCCCCATCCATGGGGGTGTTCAAGGCCAGGCTGGATGGGGCTCTGGGCAACCTGGTCTGGTGGGAGGTGTCCTGCCCATGGCAGGGGGGTGGAACCAGGTGGGCTTTAAGGTCCCTTCTAGCCCAAACTGTTCTGTGAATGGGCTTTTGACTGTCAGAGCTCCCACTGCACTAACTTACATGGTTCAACGGTGTTTAGTGACTGAGTTAGAGGTTAGAGACTTCCTCAGGAAGAGATGAGACAATTGTGAGATGAGGACAATGAAAATGATACCCTTGAGATTCGGATCATGTTGTTACTTCTGCTGCAGCAGCTTTGTGTGGTGCCAAAAGGTTCTCCAGGGTTTATTCTGGGGGTGGCTTGGCTGAGCTGGTGGCAGACATCTCCTGTGAACTCACCATTGGTGACCTGCCTCCAGTCCAATGCATCTGCTACAACTTGGCTCTGCTCCCCAGTGCTGTCCCCCCTGTCCCTAGATCCACACCGGCTCTGCTTATCTTTGCAGGTGGCTTCTCTGCTCCATTTTCCTCAGGTTTGGCCTGTTGTCCATTTTCCAGGAACAGAGAGGTGAAGCTACTAGCTTGAAATCACACAGAAGTGGCTGAATATCCAGGCAGAATATCCAGGCTTGATGGACTGTGGTGCTTTTGGTCTCTGCTCTTAACGCTGTGTGGGTGTGAACAGAGTGCGTGAAGGTTCTCCTATGGTTAGCTTCAAGTGCCATCCAAAAATAATGCTCTGTCACCATCATGTGTGGTGCCAGGTGGGTCTTCCTACTGTGATCTGTCAGCTGCTCTCTGCCAGCTGTTAATAGCTGTACCTCACATACAATCACAGCAAACACCAAAGAACATCCTCTCCTACAAATCATTTTTCATTTTTAGGTCGTGTTAATGCAGAGCTGGTATTCCAGGTCACCTCCCAGTCTGGGTAACATGAATGCTATTGCCAAGTCAGCAGGAGTTCCTTCAGTTCAGCTGACTTTTCCTTCTCTTTTGATGCAGGCACTGGAAGTTACATAAGAGGTGTGATCCTTACTGGGATAATTCGAGGCAAATCTGAGATAAACCTTCATATTGCTCAAGTTGACTACATAAGAGTTTTGCCCTGCTTAAGCAGCTTTATAGGATTCTAAATTATTGCTGCTTGTTTCACTGAGATGTGAAAAATGAATTTCGGATTGGAGCTTGGAAATGCTGGGTTAGATTACTTCTACTTCTGTGGCTTGTGGAGCTCTATCCTAAAACCATGGGGTTTGAACCGTAGGTTCAAATGTGCTTCAGCAGTTGCCAAATCCAGCTTGGTTTTCTCTCCTGACTAGGTGTTGCTACTGCATGCCTATATTTTTAACTTACTAACATTTTGAGTGACTTTTTTTTTTTTTTTTCCCCCATTATGTTTGTTGTATTTCGTGCCAATTGTGTATTTGCAATTTGTAGTTTCTTAGCATCTCCATCTGAGCAGGGAATTTGTTTTGGCAAGGAGGTACCAGTTTGAAAAGCAGGTTAAAGGTGAGAGGAAAGAAGTGTTCTTGCCCCATACTATTATTTGGAGGCTGTGGTGAAGAAAGCAAGTTGCAGAGAGGTCTAGGACCATACCCTCAAGGTCTTTACAAGTCTTCAGATACCTAAATTACTTGAAAACAGTAAGGATTAGTTGTCTGAGTTAGTTCAAAGTGTCTTTGCAGTTTAGGGCTGTGGTGGCAAGATTGAATTAAATTCAGGATTCCTGAGTTCTTGCTCGTGGTATCCTTCCTTGCCCATAAATAGTTTTTTCTTACAGACTTTGAATCTGTCTTCCACAAGCAACATACAGTTGAGTTCCCTGGTACCAGTATCTGCTCTTGCAGAGATTTTTGCTTGTTTGAATTTGTAAAGATTGTAGTGCTGCCAGCATTTCTGGGAGGGTGTAACCAACTAAGACTTTTGCTGTTAGCTGGGAGCATCCAAAGGCCCAGTGCCAGGCACCAGGGAACTGGAGGAACAGAGACTTCAGTGGAATTTTGGTTACCAGACTAGGGCCCTGAATGTCTGGTATGTGCGTACACAGATACTGCTGGCTGTACACAGTTTCACATCTGTGTTTTCCCCTTTCCTACCTTGTAGTGAATGTAATGGTCACTGAATACCAACCCAATATATATCTTGTGATTTATAGCTGTGCTTGTAATTTTGGTATTCACAGCAGTGAAGCAAACAGCATATTTGATGTATGTTCAATGACATATAAAAAGACTTATTTTTGAGACTAGCTCCTACTAGGTAAATGCATGGGAAATGAATTGTGTGTCCCCCTTTAGAATTTATCTTCCCACAGTGAGGATGAACCTCACTGAATTGATGAGGCTGTTTGGACTGCAATCTTCTGTTTTTCCAGTTTCTAAATATCTTAAAAATGTTTAATTTAAAATCTTTGTATATATTTTCATCTTTTTTTCTGTATGCTACGTGTGGCTTTGAAAATACAAGAAAATTGCTCTTAAAGTTACACACTAATGTCAAATCATTTTAACTTAGCTGTGTGCAGTTAAATTCATGCTGAAGCACGTTATCTGTGTTATGTAGTATTTGCAAACCTCTGCAGAGATTCAGGTTTCACTATGTCACAATTTTTATGCATAGAAAGCCAAGCACAATTCTTTTCTTGGGCCTTACAATCTAAACTGATTAGATAAAGGGTGGAGTGGGTGATGGCATTGGTAAGTCACTTAACCCTAGCGAAGACTTCTTCCAAAAGAGTAATTATTACAGAAGGTCTGAGCTTCAAAAAGAAGCTATACCTGTTGCTCTGGCAGTTGTTTTTAAATCAACAGATTGAATTGTTTTTACTTCTCCTTCTATTTCATCAGCCTCTTGAAAAGCCCTCTTGAATTTCTTCAGTTAACAATTATTTTTTTTTTCAAGCAGAAATGTGACTACAGTGAGGTTTTAAAACCTGGTTGGAATAGCTGAACAGGAATGGTTACCACCTTTTTGTCTTCCATGTTTGCTCTGAGCATAGTTTCATCTCCTGAGTGACCATTTTGTTTATCTTTGTTTCTTTTTGCCTCTTAAATATCTTCCCAGCCTTATGCTGCTTGAAGTCCTTCTCAGCTTTCAAGGGACTCCCAGACTCCTTGCATGGCTCCTGTTAAAATCATCACTGCTTTGAATGCTAATTGGATATAAAGAACATGTATGAAATTATTTGCTCCTTTATCTCTGTCTCCTACTGAGTTTCCAGTCACCTTCAGACTCCTGAATGTCACACTGATGCTCATGGCATGTGTCATTCTCCATTTTTTATGTACCCTATTGTTGCCTATCACACTTTCAAGATAAACTATGGACTTTATGTTAACGTAGTAGCAATATAAGAGATCTACTTACCAGGTTTCCTCTGCTCTGAGGGTGCATTTAAAAGCTGCTATGTAACTTGCCTGTATTTTAAAGAGTGCTGAGAAAACAGATCTGCTATTTTGCTTGCTTTCTTGTGGGAAAACTTCCTCTGTCTATTTTTGAAATGTGTGGAGTGGCCAACCTTGTAATTGAGGAGTAACTGCTTTGTATTTCCTGTCGAAGATGAAAGACATACAAAACTTTTTTTTTTTTTTTTTTCCTTCCAGTGAAGAGGTTTTAATGTTGTTCTATGTGCTTTGCCTTGGCCGAATTTCAGCTCTTGTAATGCAGTTTCATCTGCTGCAATATCTGGAGTTTCCATCATATACGATGTTCTACTTGCACCATCAGCGATGCTTTATAGCATGTCCCAGTGCAGGGCAAGGAGGTATCTACCACTGTAAGTAATGCTCAGGAGTGCCACAGGGTTTGAGAACCAGTCCTCAAAGCACTCAAATATGCACTTAAAGGGTGATTCTGAATCCAGGGCTCACCAATGCCTGCCTCTCTCAGTGAAAGTCAGTAAGACTAGGTTTAATGGGATGAAGACTCTCAAGTTACTCAGCTGTGTTTAAATCTTTACTTTTGATTGCCAGGAGACTTAATTCTGTTTCCCCATGTACTTTTATACAGGTAAGGAAATAGAGTTATAATGGAAGTTAAGGAAAAGTCTCTGTTAAAAGGCTATCACTCTAACTGAACTTCCTGTCCAGGTCACAGCTAAAATCAGTGAGGGAGTTTTAGGAGTAATTGCTGTTCTCTACTGAGGTTGTTTATACTGTGCCACAAGCTTGCAGAGGGACATTCCATGCTCTGAAGGATTTTCAGTCTGAGAACACATATAGTGAGATTTATCCCAGTTATGCAGATGAGGAGTTTTGATTAATGGAGTAGATTTCCTGCCTGTTACTACAGTTCTTCCTGCAAAGAAATACCTGGGCTGTTTGCTAGTGACATGCCATCCAACTGCTCTCTGGAAGAAAGATCCAAGTACTTGTGCTGGGGATTTGGTGAGTAGTGTTCCTTCTTGCCACTCATGGCATCATCTAGAGGTACCAGCTTACTACTGGGAAAATGCTTAACTCTTTTCTGTAAATCTTTGTCATCTCTCTAGGGCTTCTACTGAAGCATTAATTTGTTTAAAGGGAATAGAATAGGTCTTTATTCAACATACAGTATTGACTTGAGAAATGAATATTTGTTCTCAGGTAGTAACTTACAGTTTACATTTGTTTTCCCTAACAAGTTGCAATGTTAGAAAGCAGTGATGTAGTATGGTTCTGAAGCATGGAGGATGCTTTTGCATTATATCACATAGGATTCTTTGAGATGCATACTACTGCCTGACTTAAGTCTTTCCAAAGTTTCTGCAAATGTTTGCTGCAAGTGGGAAGTAGTGCACGTGAGTGTTTGGCTATGCTGAGGATAGGCAGTTCTGTGGTGTGTGAGTGAATCAAGGTGCAGGGAGTTCCTCTAACACTTCGATAAGACCATGTGGGCAAATAAAATGCTAAAGACATTGCATAAGCAGAAAGCTGTATGTTTCTGCTTGATCCAAATATTTCTGAGGAGCAACAAGATTTCTGGAAAGGTCATTACAAAGAAACAAAGCTTTAAAAGGGAGGGAAACAGACAGGGAATCTTCAATGAAATTGCAGCTGTGTCTTGAGCTGGCAAGAGGGAAGAAATGCTGTTCTGCTAGGGAGGGGAAAAAGGACTCTGCACAGGGGCTGAAAATACTGATTTGTGTTAGTGGAATTGATTGCAACCCAGATAATACAAGGAAGAGCAAAGAATATGTTTGAAAAAAATGCATACTGGGTTTATTTTTTTACTTGCTTTTTATTGGACCTTCGTGATTTTTATCACGTTAATTAAGAAATACTGATGCGATGAGAAACTTTGCACACAGTGTCTACTTATGTCTGCTTGCATATGCATTTCCAGCACTTCGGAAGAATTATCTGTAAACCAGATAGCTCATCTGTAAGTTCTGAGAAAGTTTATACTTTAGACATAGCCGTTCCTTGTCTAAGCAGAAAGGAGTTTAAAATTCTTACTCTGGAGGTCTTCAACCAAGAGTACTAAGAAACCTTTTGCCAAGGGCCAGGGCTTCGACTTTTTTTTCTGTCTCCAGTCTCCAAGACTCAGCAGTGAGGAGATGCCCACGTGCAGAATTTCACCTGGCTTGGTGATGGCTTCACCCACCTAGAGCAACGCAGGAACAGATCCTGAGCCACGTATGCTTGCAGTTGATATAACATTGGGAATACTGCAGAAACTGCTGTTGCCCACCCTTTTAACAGTTATGCTAGCTCCTGCAATCAAGTGAAACCATGATGGTCTGGATTTCATGTAATGAAAACAAAGAAGGAGTTTTTTATGCCTCAGCTACAGTGAGGGGCTTGGAAGCATGAATGGGGGTTTATATGCCAAAAGGTAAATAGAAATCCATTGTGGGTTGTTGTTTTCCAAATGCCTAATCTCTGTGCCTTAATCATAATTCTGGGGGCCTGACTCATGGCTTCTAAATTGTAGGGGTTTCTATAGTGAGAATTACATATTAACCTATAATTAGATGCACTTTTTTTTTTTTAACAGAAGAAGCTGCAACAGTGAAATGAAAAGGAGGAAAAAAATCTGGGCATTCCTTTATAGGGCATGCTATTAATTGAACATTTTGTCTTGGCACCCAGTAAACATCTAACACAAACACACTTGCTGAGCCTTATGGACAAATGCTGAGCATCTCAGGGGTTTAGTATGCCCAGTTGGAAGAAGCAGTAAAAATGCACATGAGATATTTATTCTTTCTATCCTACTCCAGTCATTGCCTTTAAATGCTTAAGCATGTCCAGAAGGGAATGGCAGAGCGTAGCACTTGAGTTGTGGATCCAAAAATGGTAACAACAACAAAGAAGTAAACCTATCATTAGAGAAATCATGTGTTTCGATAGTTCTGTTTAGACAACAGAACAAGTGAAAATACTTATGTAGTGTGGTTCAGTAAATGCTAATGGGTCCAGCCTGTGACAACATGTTTATTTTTGCCTTGTGTGTTTGCTGAGTGAACATAGTGCTTTCTCTCATTTTGTTTAAAAATCCTGTTTTATGCTTCCCTTGTCAAACAGACCATTGCTGGTAAGAGTCTTCTACTAAGAGGCTTGAATCTCTTCTTCCCCCACCTCACCTGTGGAGGAATGTATTGGCTTCCCTGAGCACTCATAACACAGATGATTAAGTTTAGTACAAATTCTGCTTTCTCTTCTGCTGTGGAACAAAAAATCTACATCACGGAGAAAGGCAAAGTTGCCTCTACAGTCTCTGGGGTGAGTGGTTGCGGGAGGGGGTTTAGTGGGGTGAAGGCTCTTTTCTCTGTCACATACCTACAATGATGCACAATGTGTGTGTGCAGCAAGCCTTCACTTGAAATCAGGGGCCAGCCTAGAGGAATAGGGGTGTGCTCAGGACTACAAATCTTAAGTTCTTTCCTGAATTTGACTTGATCATTTGGTTTCAGGTGTTGTCTTGTGTTTCTCTGCAGTGTGTCCTTTGAGACTCTTCCTCCTTTTCATTTAAGATCAATAACTTAGTTTGCCTTAGATGAGTTTAAAAGAAATCCTAAAAAGCCTGAAAAGTAAGCTGTTTCCTCTCATGAAATGCACCTCAGTCTACAGATATTTCTTAAGCAGTATGATAACTGCTAAGAACAGATTAGCTTTCAACAAATCTGATGAATATATAGCTAGGCTTTGTTATTTCATTTTCACCTTTTTTGGTTCTAAAGCAAGTGGGTTGAGTGTATGAGGAAGGAAAATCTCCTGGATTTTCCCCGGCTGGCTCTGGAATAGGCACCAAGCACATAAACTTGATTTAAAAGTATTTTAGAACCAACTTTCAAGCAGTATTCCTATCTTAAGATGCCTAGTTGAAGACTGAGTAGGCTGAGTGTGGTTCAGAGGTTGGTGCCAACACAGAAATATTTTTTTTTGACCATGGGGCACTTTACTCAGCACCTGGCCTGATGGCTGCAGACGGGTCCCACCTATTTCTAAGAGGAAAACAGATTCTAGCCCAGGAATTGGCAGGGCTCATTGAGAGGGCTTTAAACTAGGTAAGAAGGGGGGGACAGGGATGAAATAAGGCTCATTAGAGGTGTACTGGGGGAACAGTGTCAGGGCCAGGGGAGAAAGCAGTGGTCCAGCTGAAGTGCATCTACACTAATGCACACAGCGTGGGCAACAAACAGGAGGAGCTGGAAGCCATCGTGCGGCAGGCAGGCTACGACTCGGTTGCCATCACTGAAACGTCTTTAAAAGACATTTAGATATAGAGCTTAGTGATGTGGTACAGGGGAGAACTTGTTAGTATTTGGTCAGAGGTTGGCCTAGGTGATCTTGGAGGTCTCTTCCAACCTACATGATTCAGTGATTCTGAGTGGTTTATTTATTGAATTTTTACCTTTATACTCAGAGTTAGCAGATTTTTCTTGCATTAATTGCTCAAAGAGTTTAGGATTTTTGCTTGCTTTGTCTAGCAGTGTATTTTAAATATTGATACTAAAAATTGATAAACAATGTTATTTGAGAAACACAAAAGCAAATTGCTTTGTATGTTTTATATATACACATTTTATAATGTAGTATAAACGTTGTCAGTGACTTGGGCATTCTGCTTGAAAAAACTTACAAGTTTATTTACTATGAAAAATATTTTGGGTACTTTCCCTGAGGAAGCTGGTAAACCCTTCTTCTCAGAAGAGTACTAGCTAATGTTCATCATTTATCCAAGCCTGTATGTTGTAGTGTGCCTTGATAGCAGTAATGTCTTGCCATAATATCTGGACCCTCCTGGTCTCAGAAAGGAAAAGAAATGTTACGCGTCTGCAGGCGTGGAGCTTCCTTCAGGGTTTCTTGCTTCCTTTCTCTCCCCGTGCCCTCAGGTCCCCCAGGCTGCTGTGATGTTGTCCCTTGTGAGCTTACTCGGAGGCGGCAGTTCAGGAGCTTCTGGCTCAAGCATAACTGAATTCTTTGGACCAACTCCAAAATGACCCCGGTAGACACCATAATCTCTTCCCATTTTAAAGAGCAAGTTGTTCTATAAACAGCAGTGCTAATTAGGCTCAGTCTGTGTCCCAGTTCCCTCCACTCCTTTTCCCCCCGTGTTGTGTCCATCACACAGGGGCAGTGGGTGCTGGCCGAGTAGCCGCTGCTCACAGGCAGGGTGTGCAACATGGGGGCTCAGCCGCTGTGGGGAGTGTATGCCTGGGTCAGCTATTTTTCTATTAGGAAGCGTGTCAGAACCCTTTTGCCACGTGAAAAGAAGGGATTGTGGAATGGGGTACTCCACCAGGAAAGAAAATATATCTGCTTGGAGGGCAGGGTGGGTGATGGTGAGGTGGTGAGAGGGTGATGGTGAGGTGGTGAGAGGGAAGGGTCCTAGGAAACTGGAGGGGAGAAGGAAGGTTGGTAGGTTTCAACACAACAGAGGCAAGTAGATTTTAGCAGCAGGGGCACTGAAGAAGAAGAAACAGTAAAAACAGAGAAAGTAAAGAAACACTTAGGTGAAGCAATATATCAAAGGAAGAAAGACTGTGGTTAGGAAATTTGAGAGCAAATATGTGGATAAATCAGAAAGACAATCAATTAAGAACAAAACATTCAATGAAGCGGGCAATTTAAGAACAGTTCATTTGGGCAAGACAACCCAGGGAGTACCAATTAAATCAACATGGATTAAATTACTGTAATCTCAGTTGAGAAGATCAAGTATCAGATGGAAGCAGGTCACTTAGGTAAATTGTGGATCCAGTTTGAATGGGCTCTGCAGTATAAGAGAGGATATGAAACTGGAATAGGAGAGGGCATTTTCATGCCATGAGATAGGACATATGGGAATCATTTTTCTCTAGAGATGGCTCTTAAAGCAATGAGATTTGGAAGTGGAGTGATGAAATATGTGGAATACAGCCCACTCACTGCAGCTATCTCTGGTACCTGTCCTACTTCAGAGCCATGGTAGGGAAAATGTCCATATGGTTAGCAATAAGGCAGCAAAACAACATTTGTTGCTCTGTTTTTTTTTTTTTTTTTTTTTTTCTTTATTTTTTTCCCCCTCCATTCTGTGTTTGCATGTTGCCTGTTGCCAAGCAGACAATCCACAAACTTGGCATCTAGTGAACTGTATGTATGTTGAGCTTTAGACTACCTGCTGGAACACCAGCAGCTCATGCTTGGGGACGATGAATTGATGGACAATTCTTTGCTTCGTGTGTCAAAAACTGGGGATTGTTACTACAGCTTGAGGGTGAGACTTTATAACAGAGGCACTCTTTTTTTCTCTTTGGATGTTATCCTTAGCATTTCTGCTGAACTGACTTCCTACTTGGTGCTCTAGTAGAGTCAAGCACATGGTTGACATTAAATTGATGCCCAGATAGTGTATATTCAGCACTGTGCTGAGCAGATCCAGCTTTTCTAGAACTCCTACAACACCTGCATTTGGATAGTTTTGGCTCCAAACTGTGGGACAGCTCTGGGAAGCAGAGTGTTTTGGAGCAGACATGGAGCTTCCATGCTTCTGGTCATCAAGACCCAGCATATTCTCCACACTGAACTTGCTGGGCAGGAGGCAGAGTGGAAAGCAATGAAATTCTGTGTCTCAAGTCTTGTATGCCTGTGATTTTTGTTCTGAAATGTTTACTTCATCTAGCTTCTGCCCCAAATACAGCAGCTTTCCCATGTCTGTGAAAAGACACTCTTTGGGGAACTGCAAGGCAAACTTGTGAGAAGCTTGCAGCATAAATCAGTCCATAGCTTTGATTACAGCGTGTAGGAGCACAGAAAGGTCTCTAGTAGGACTAGTAGATCAGGTCCATTGAGGTTCCTGT
Organism: Netta rufina; assembly: GCF_964035555.1. Lineage (NCBI taxonomy): Eukaryota > Metazoa > Chordata > Aves > Anseriformes > Anatidae > Netta > Netta rufina. The sequence goes on from NC_140123.1 coordinate 130,669,470, forward strand.
CTCTGTCAAGGGCTTGCACCAAATGTTGCGGAGAAAGTGATGCAACAGATAGGGGTATGTAGTAAAATCTCTCCCCAAAATAATATCTCACGTTCTTAGAGTACTGAGGCTATGAGTAACATAGTTTAATACCTTGTTCAAAATTACTCTCGTCAATGGTAACATTCTTGGTGCCTGCATAAACAGCCAGTCCCTTTTTGAAACATGATTATGCTTTGAAAATTCAGGTGTTCTCAGAGTGCTCAGTGTTCTCTCATCCTTCAATATATGCTTCATTCTTAGACTGGTATTTAATTGCTTTAAAAATGCATTTCCTTTTCTGTTGGTATACACTTTTGTACTAATTTGTTTATTTCTTTGGTTTATTTTTAAATTGTTACATTGCACCATTAAACAAAATGTCAACATACTGTTGAAAATGAAATAGCCCATCTTCAGCCTGGCAGTAAACAGTTTAATCACTGTGGAAATTGAATTACTGCTCTTTAAATTTTTTAATTATTACTTCTGAAATATGATTCTCCTTTCTAAATAACTGCTTGAATTTCTTGATACGAGTAGCATGGACCAACTAAAAGACATTCCCATGGTTAAATATGACTCTCTGTCCTGTCTTCTAGACTTGAAAAGGTAGGAACTGGACTGCCCCATTGCTGGATGCTCTCAAGCACTTGGTGAATTTTCACCAGGTAGTTTCAGGGCTGGGAGCTCTGAATGTAATGACAAGTTCAGTCAAATGCGTTCCCAGAAAGCAAACGTTACTTCACCTTTTGTGCAGTACACGTCATGTGGGTGTGATTGCCAAAGTTTTCTTACAGCAGTCATGGAGACTAACATTTAGCTGTGTGACAGGACATGTTTCTCATGTTTACTTGGTGGCAGGAAGAAAAGCCACAAAGCCAGCAACCGTGCTGGAGTCTGTTGTCACTTCCTTGTGAAATCAGTCCACTGCTGTCCCAGCAAAGCGGGCAGCAGGGGCTACAGAAAGAGAAGGCACCCCCAAGAAGGGCTACAGCATCTTTGGGCTCCATCTCTGCTGAGAGACCCTCATTCTTGACATGTAGTCACCACAATAGCGATAAATGATGGAGCTATGTCTAGTCCAAACTGATGAGGTCCAGACCAATCAGTACATTACAGTCACAGGATGATTTGGGTGTTTAGGGGCTTCTGGAGGTCTGTAGCCCAACCTCCTGCTCCAAGCAGGGGCAGGATTGTTCCTCATGGTGATTACCTAGTGAAGATAGGGTGATTAGGTGATTACCTGATGAAGGTAGCAAGTTGGAGTAGATACACTGGACCTCAGCTTGCCCCCGAGTTGCTGTTGAGTGGGGCACTGTTTGTTGGAGTTGTGCAGATACCACACAGTTCTCCCCGAGCAGCGCAGCTCCTCTTCCCCTTTGCAGGTCAGCGGGATGTCTAGCCTGAGAGACAGCGTGGCTGTCAGGGTTTCATGTCTAGTTTGTAACTGTGGGTTTATGAATCTCCCTTTTAGCTCTTGTCAATACTTAGTTCCAAGCCTTTTTTTTTTTTTTTTTTTTTTTTTTTTTTAATTTAGTTGTCTTTGGATTATGGATACTCTGTGGAAGCCAGTGAGGCTAATTAAATGTAGGATTTCAACAGTCCTTCAAGCAAAAATAGTTTCCTGTGATATGTGTGGCTGTATATGTCAAACACTTCAGGTTTTGCTTTTGTTTAGAGCTTCATGATGTTGCACTATATATAATTCTCAGAGACATCATAAGGTAGCATGTTTTGCAGCACTGTATTATGCCAGGCAGCTATCTAAGCAGCAACAGTTCACCTATTTACTGCTTGAACTCTAATGCATCCTGTTACCAGGTGTTTGGAAATCTAAGAAAAACAGAAAATTCTTGACCATTAGAGCAGAAAGAGGAGGGAAAGTGAAACCCCAAACTTAAATTCTCTGACAGGAACATTTCCAATAGCTGTAGGAAGCTGTTTCATAGCCCTGGGATCCTAAAGTGTCTCAAAATTGTTGCCTCGCTGGGAGTGTTTGAGCAGAGGAGAAGGGGTTCTATAGCTGGGGGCAGGTCCAGCAGATGGCAGAGGCAGGAGAGGTAGATGGAAAACAAATATCTTGGCAAAATAAGGCAGGAGTCAGAGCATGTAGTAATCTCCATGATTTTGTGTTTGACAGGCTTCTAGGAATTCTTTTCTTGCATGTAGTGTTTAACAAACTTGCTGAAGGCCACCAGATTAAAGGGGTGAAGTTGGATACATTGCTTACATTGCTTTTATTTTATTTATTTATTTACATTGCCAGGACTTCAGGCCTTAAAGAACTCAGTACATAAATCATGTTTATCCCCAGGGAAGCTGTTTGATTGCTCCAGGTAAGGAGTCTGTGCATTCCTGACTTCTTCCCAGCAGCAAGGAGCATACTGCAGCAAACTATTTAGATTAGGATAGACAGGGACATAGTTCTTGTCCCCTCTTCACCTGTTCTTTTTCACTGCCAAGCAACTTCCTGGTTTCTACTGCTACTGCTTCTTCTATGTTTAACCAGTTGTGTCCCCCAAAAGACTGAGTATTGTGGTCTGTTGTGCAACCATGTTTGCAGCGAACGCTGTCAAATATGAGTTGTTTAATGGTAATGGCAAAATAAGGTGCAATAAATTGGGAGCTGGAGTTGTAAATGTGGATGACCTTGGTGGCTGAAACTATTTGAATTATGCCAATACTATTTCAGAGCCCTGACAAGATGTAGTGATATGCTTGGGAAATTCTGCGTGCTTTGGAGATGGGACTTTTGGAAACTGTGCTTTCAGTGCTATTTGAATTTTTGTCCTGAAAGGCCAGATCTATGTTGTCTGATTACACTGGCAAATTCTTTATAGCTGGTTTGGGGAAGTGTTCAGGGGAGCCCTGCCAGCTCCTCTTAAAGTCTGGAGTATCTCAGGTGATAAGCCTCTGCATGTCTTTTGAAAGCACCACTTCACTAACAAATGCAGAATATGTGTTTAGAGGACATGCAGAGTGCTTAGGTCCTAGCTAGCAAGTGTGACCTGGGAAATTCTTGACATTTTATTTACTGTGGAATCCAAACATACAGCTGCAGTGGCAAACAGGGAACTGGTGCTGTGATTCCAACCAAAGGGAACTGGCTCAGGATAGGTTGCTATTGAAAGAGTAGCATGACTCAGAAATGAGGTGTTGTGGATGGGAACTGGGAAAACTTCTGCTGGACTCTTCCATCTCTCCTGGTATAGTCTAGGCTATTTTGCAGTAGCGAGCACTGATGAGAATGGAGGTCTGAGCATGAGTTAAGTGATCACAGGAGATGTTTTAGGTAGAGTTGTCAGTAAGATGTTGTGGGGAAATGGCAGAAGTTTACTTCTGCATTTGTATATAATTCTTTCTAGTAAAGTGCTGAAGGGAGTTAGGTATGATGGCAATTTTTGTTCCTGAGATATGTTCAAAAAAACCCACTTTCCTGTGACTGTGCTCTATTTTAATGATGCATAGTTACCTTTATATATGGCAAATTGAGATTCATCACACTTACTTTAACCATCTGAAAGACAAATTTCTCTGTTAATACTCCTACAATAGCTACCTCCTGCTATAAGTAATAGAGGCACTTGCAAACATGGATAGCTCTCTTTGGCTTTAGGTACCTGTTTGTAGATGACGAGTAAAAGCATCTCAGCTGACCTTCCCTGTAAGACCAGACTGAGAATCTCATTCCAAGTCAGAGTTGATAAGATCCTTTCTCATTTTAGTAAGCCTATGAAATAGGGAATAGCTTGAATTTAAATATGGTGGAATTAGATGAGTGTAAGATTTCCTCTAGTGAAGTCAGAAAAAAAGTGGCAAAGATAGAAAGTACTGGAATTGGAGCTTCTAATGAAAAAAAGTTCTAAACTGAATGTGCCTTTCCTTTATTTGAACCAGTTTTCTACATTTAGCAAAGGATTTGCGTCTATGAAAACTGATTTAATAACACCTAGTGGTCAGGCAAGATTTAAAACAAATTAGCAAAACTGCCTCAGAAATTAAGCTTGTAACAGCAAATAGCAGAAGTGCAAGTTCAAGATACACTTCAGTTAAACTGGCTCTGTTTTAATCTGTGATTATTCTACCTTTCATTTTAATCTGCTAGAAGACATCTGTCACTACACAGAAGGATGGCTGACTTCAGCTCAGTGATCTCTCCGGCTACTTGGCCAGACTGATCATCAGCTGTTTTCAGAAGTGGTGTTGATGGCTGCAGCAGCTCAGGCTGTAAGTGAAGTCCAGTGTCAACGCTTCACAGTGCATTAAGTCTTGGCCTTGATCCAGAATTGGACAATTACAGCTTAACTGGTGTATAATTCTGGGTATACAGGGGCAACAAAGAACACAGTTTTGTTGATGTTGTCCTTTTCAAGATACCTAAAGCAAGGTATTATTTGGAATTTATTTATTTATTTTCATCCAGTAGGAAATGTGACTTACGTGATTGAAATCTCAGTCATACTCCACCCCCTTTCTGAAATGTCTCATTGTCCAATTTTATCCAAATTTGGATAGTAGATAGTTCCTACAGCTTTCATGAAAAATAGAAGCCAGGTAGAAGAGGGAAATCAAAATCAACATTTTCTGTTTTGTTTGGCTAATCAGCTTGGACTGCTAGGTGGCAGGGCATCAAGAGTGTGCTTCCCAACTGGGCGAATCTTGCTTTGTTTCCTAAACAACTTGAGAGTTACAAGATGTGGGAAGCAGTTTCTGAAAAGTGAGTGGAACAAGTATCTCTTCTAAACTGGACTTCATTCAGCTGTCTATTCACATCTTTGACAGGTTAAAGCTTCCCCCCAAGCATGCAACTTCTTTTTGCCTTTGAAGATACATGTTGCTCTTTCATGTCGGTTCATGTGATACTTCTACATTTTCTTCTCTATCACATGCATAGGCAATGGCTGTCTGGTTACCTGCAGTTTTTGCATCAAAGAGCAATCTGACTGACCAGCGATGAATTTTTTCATTCCCCTTCATATGTATGATCTTGGTTTTGGACATTTCAAGGTATTTAAGTCTGTTTCAAGCAGTTAAAATAGGTTTCCCTGGTCCTCCTTTGAAGGTCATGACTTTAACTGATCAAATTAGTAAAATGCTCCCTATGGACTTTCTTGGATTAAAGCACAGAGATGCTTTTGTGAGCAACATTATGTAATACTTACCAGGCTTTTATCTGGGTTGCAGAAGCAGGTGGAGAAGTCACTGTAGCGTGATAATTGATCTAGGTGGTGTGTATCATTGTTCTAGATACTGCAAGCTCAAATGTAAGATTAGAGTGGCTCAATTTATTTTTAGTGAATCTCCTTCTCCTGGATACAGTTGCCTTGCATCCTTGCTGGAGCCAAGTACTACTTTGTGCTTGTAGCTGGGCAGAGCAAGCAGCAATTTTGCTGAAAGAAACCTAGAAAGTGGTAAGGCCAATGTGCTTTTACCCCCTGTAGCAGCGCAGTCATGTATTCTAACTTGCTCACTCAGAATTTCTGACAACTGCAAGACAGCAATTCATTAATTTCACCTCATCTCTCAAAGTGGCTCTTCTCACGACAAGTTTATAAGATGTGAGGAAAAAAAAGCATATAAAGCAGTTAATCCATTCCCCCTTCTGCAGTTCAATTTGCCTCTGAACTCTCTCTGACAAAAGTGCCAGCTCATGCACTAATACCATATCATCTTTCTGGCAGTCTGCTGACAGGGCTGTACGAACAGAGATGGACGACCATCACATGACGCTGCTGCCAGATAGCTTTCTTGTGTGAGGTGCTGCAGATGGGAGAAAGACCTCCAGTCCCTCCCTTGTGGCTTGTGATGATTGCAGAAGCCTTGTTAAATTTCCTAGGGCCTGGAGCAGTAGTTCTGACTTCCTGGCTTGAATTCATCTACCAAATGTAGATGTCTCCGTCCAAGGTAGTCAGTCTCTTTATGGTCATTGGAGAGGAAATCAGTGTGTTTAGCTTGAAATGAATCACATCTTGAAAGGAACTATCTCTGCTGAACATGAAGCCCTAGAGTGACTTGCATAGAAGTGTTTACATTTCAAATACTATAAAAGAAGTGAGATGAACCCTGTGTTTTCCTGGGATGGGCACTGAAATGCAGCCGTCATGTTTAGGGGCTGCTGATGGTGGTATTAGCATTGTGGTCTGGTGCAAGGCCCGTGAATACCACTGTCATGTGAGGTCATTTGTCTTGAGCAACCCATGCTTCTGGCCACTGCCCAGTAACAGTCAGCACATGAGCAAATTCATCATTTCTCAAGAAAACGTGGCTGTTAGTCACAGCGCCTAGGCGAGAAGACAAGTCATTGCTGCTGTCTCTCCTGGATGTGGTTGAGATTTCTTTGGGAAGAACACATGCAACTTGGAGGCAGCCTGCGTTCCAGTAGCTGCATAAGTAATAAAGCTGTGCTACAGTACTGCTTTTGCTAATTGCAAGTCAGAACTTGTAATATTGTGATGGTTTCCTTTTATATAGCTGTTTATACATCTGGTATAAAAGTCTTAGAAAAACTTTATCTGAATGAATACCAGAATTCATACATTATATTTCATACGGTATGATTTGTGTTTCCAAGCTCGTAGGTAGTGCTTCGTGCATGGCAGTTTGAAGCCAGTTTACATGAATCAAAATGTAATTCTGTACAATATTTCGGGGAAAAGAAACTAAAAGTTCTGTTTCAATAGCTTTCCAGATCAAATCAGTTTGTAAGTAAAAGAATTGACAGGAGGAAAGGTAAACTTAAATCTTGTTAGATGTTTAGGTAGACCTCTATTCTCTGGGAAATATCCTGACTACTTCTAGTTTGTGAACATCATTCAATAACCAAGGTAGTCCATGGCAAATTTGGCTTTATCTAAGTATTGTGCAGTTCAGTCCTCTTCTTCACTTGAAATACTAATGAAGATATGGAATACATTGATAGGATGCTATTAAAAGAATCAAGTCTGTTTACAGTGGTAGAAAAATATATCCTTTCAATTACTCTTCTTAAAATGTAGGATTTTGATCAAAGAGAGAATGCATAATCAACTAAAGTGACTGCCTTCACAGCTGAGCCACAGTTCAATTTGGATAGAGCAGAGTATAGGCAAGTTTGAGAAAAAGAATAAAAGACTTCAGATCCTTGATGATTTAAACACTAAATCTATCTTTCTTTGCTTTGTTTGTTTTGGAGCGTAGAGGAAAAATGTTTTCCTTGATACTCTGTACGTTTCTTGAAAAAAGAGATCATTTGTTCTAAGTTACATTAAAAAAAAAAATAATGGGCAAAACCAATAACAGATTAGGGTGGTATGATGCTAGGTGACAGCTCAGATTTTGCCTTGTGCAAGATGGTTTGCACTGTGCCAGCCTTGTAAGGATACAGGGTAGCCCAATACTCAACATTAAAAGTCAGTTTTACTTTTCTTTTTCAATCTGGAAAGCAGAACCGCTAACTGTACTGTGCAGGTGGCACCAGATGTTTTGTTTAGTGACTTTAAAACAGTGAAAACCCCAAAATACAATACTCTAAAGTTACATAAAATACTTTGTTTCCCTTTTGGGCACCTCAAAAAGACTTGGAAGAAAGTTCTAAAGGAAAAGATACTGATGATGCAGAAAAGATGGAAGTGTTTAATTTCATAATTCCCCCATTCCACTTCCCTATTAATTTGTCTGTTTGTTTCAAATTATTCAAATCTTTTGTTATTAAATTTCTCACTTTAACAAGTCACAACTCTACTACTAAACTAATGGATGTAGTTCCCATGAACTGTACTTTTTTCTAAGAAGCACCCATGGTTTCTGCAACCTTTTTCTTTTCATGCAGGTTGCAGGTCTATGCAGTTTAGTACCTGGTTTGCTTCTGCCTGTGATCTTATTGTCTTGATCTCTTTCCTCTCTTGAGGAATGCAGGGAAAATGTTACATGACCATTGTAAAGTCCAGAGAAAAGGAATTGATGCAGGGGGCATTGAAATAGTCTGAAAGTTTCATAACAAGGAAAAATATATCCATAAATATGAGGACAAAAACTGCTGTGATTTCAGTCTTCATAAAAATTTTATACTGTAGAAATCTTGTTTGGGAAGTAGAACAGATTATCTCTATGTCCTGCTCTGTGGTGTCCACTCCTTTTCATATTTCCTTTTCATTGCATGTTGACCTATTCTTCAGGCTTAGGTAACCGGGGACTTTTCAGAAATGAAACTCTACAAAGTGATGCTCTCTTGATTTAGATGTCCTGTGCCTTCAAATGTTTTTGGCAAATATCTTGATTTTAGTTGTAACTTAAACTAGTGTTGCTTCCCCACCCCCAAAATAATAATTTGTTGTGTTTTTATGAATATACAGAGCATTTGCTTTGGCTGTTCTCTTGTTTATTTTGGACTCTTGTCCGTGATGTTCTTTGAAAAGTGATTTTAAGATCATATTCTTGAATTTATTTTTAAATTTTATCTCAGGTGGGATAAACTCTACTATAGAGAGCAGTGGCAGTCTCTCTAGTGGCAAGAGCCAATTTTGTTTTTGATGTGAAGGAGAAAGACCATGTGGCTCTGTGTTGTGTAACTTGACGCGTTGAGTGCACCCGTTAGCATCTGGTGATAACAGAAAGGCGACAGCTTCTTCCTTCCATCTTCCTAATAAATTCATGGCTCTTACTCATGTTCTTACCACAGCTTTCATACAGAGGCAGTTAGATATATGAAACAAGAGCTTCGTGTGTGGGATATCTACCCTGATAAGACAAGACTGTTACATTCCACTCAAAGATTCTTCATACCTGCTGTCTTCTATCCTTCCTAAGATGCAAGCTAACATGTTTTGAACACAACAATATTGTAAACCCCATTTAAGCTTTGAAGCTTCAGTGATTTCTTCAAGCTAACCCCTTGTTATAAGTGTTAGGTTGACCTTGTTTGGAAATAAAAATACAGTATGTGACCAAACCCAACTAATGATATTTTTACAGAATATTTAGAAGCTGAATGCAAAATGCATCCATGAGCTCATGCAGCCACACTGACTGCAAACAAATCCATGATTTTACTGTTACTGAATGGTTTATGTAGCCTTCTGTAGAGTCATAAAATTCTCAGGCTGCCAGCTCAGAGCAAAAAATGGCCAAAACTGTAGCCTTTATGTGACTATATGAGAGGACTCTTTTATGTCTGTAAGCATTAGCCACTGCCTGCTGTTGGAGATGGGATGTGGGGCTAGATTTTTTTAAGTTCTTGAATGGCAATGGTCGTTTAATGAATGAATTCAGAATGTGTCCATCTGTTAACTTGCACAGATAGATGCTTGACCCTCCACATTTCTTTTAATCAGTGATCTTCAAGTGAACGTTAAAATTTCCACATGAGAAAAGGAGCAGGGCAGTAGCTGATCCAGGAGGCAGGCCCAGAGATAGACCAGTCTGAGTGACCTCCTAAGCTTCCTAATGTCAAATGTGAAATCTCATTTTTAACAAATCAGAGTGCAGGTTGCAGTTACGGATGGATGCCCTCATCCTGGGAATCATTGGCAGTGACAAGGAGCACTGAATAGTTCATCGGATAAATGTGTTTGGACCTCAGATATGGGATGCATGGGCAATAGCAGGGAAGTCATTTTGTCCCTGTAGTTGTCAGGGGTTGACTACCCTAAAAATATTATTTACAAGGCTTCATATATTTAGAAGTAGATTTTGAAAAACAGAGAGTAGCCACGAGAATGATGGAAGGAGTGAAAAGCTTTGTTCAAAGTTGAGAAATTCAGGAAATTATAGCTTTTCCACTCATCACAGGGGAGGGTGAAATCCTAGAAGTGGAGGGATTTTTTATTAAAAAAAAAAAAAAAAAAAAAGGAGAGAAAAGAAACAAAATTGAAGTGACAAAAATTCAAGCTCTGAGCTGGGTATAAAATTGTAAAAAGCAAGATTTTCACTATTTAGCAACAGTTTCACTATTTGTGCTCTCCTCTGCCACCAAAACTTGGAAAAATGCGTGCAAATATTATTCTCATAGAAACATTACTTTGAAGAATTCCTGGTTTAGAGAATATCAGGATTAGATTTTGAGCCTCACAGTGTTGGTGAGACCAGCTCAGTTTAAGAGCTGACAATGATGCTAATCCCTATGGGATTTCTGATGGGGCATTAGTGCCGGGTTCCTTCAGCATGCCTGTGCTGGCAAGTAGGTGCGGATTGAGTTCAGGAGTCTGAGATGCTATCGAGAGAGGTGTCCTCCTGCCTCTGCTGTGGGATGTGTCGATGGAAGCAATTAAACAACTACACTGAAAAGGGGTTGTGCAAACCTTTGCTACAGAACCCAAATGACCACCTGCACGTTGGATGTCAGCAGGGCTGCCAGTCTTTGGCTGTGTGTGAAGGCCCTGTTTTGAGTAACTAGCAGCTGAAACTCCAAGGGCAGATTTTTTTTTTTTTCCCTGGGTGTACAGATTCATGTACTCCCAAAGCAAAACATGGGAAGTTGAGGCAAATGTGAACTGAAATGCGAACAAAAGGATGTTTTGTCAGACCAAATGCTGCAGTCCTGTGCTGTCATCTCATGGCTCTGTTTTCCAGTCACCAGATGTAGGCTTGTACTATATCAGTTAAATCCCAGCAGCTGAGCAAAATCTGACTAAAGCGGTTGGTTTGACCTGTTATTTGTATCTCAAAGCAGAACCTGAACCTCAGTCATTAATTTTTGCCTTTGCACTGGTGCACTGCTCTGCACACGTGGCTGGGGACCTGTGTGTGGTTCAGCAAGTGTGTGGGGAGGATTTGCTGTAAAAGTGCTGTCACCTTGGGGCAGAAAAAGGGGTATTGGTAGTGTCAACAATCAGGGCACCTGTAGGCCGTAATAATCTTTGTCCCTTCTTCTTTCCCCTGTATGCCATGCTGTGCTGTGTCACCTTTGCCCATTGCTCTATTTAAGATCAGGCCTAAGCCCTTAACTTTAGGCCTGTCAAAGAGCTGGAGAGGTTATAGTGTTGTGCTGGGTGTGCAGGAGCTGCTCCACATGTGGAGAATCACAGAATGGTTTTGGTTTGGAAGGGACCTAAAAAGTCATCTGATTCCACTCCCCTTCCCCCCTTCATCATGGGCAAGGGCACCTCCAACCAGACCAGGTTGCCCAAAGCCCCATCTTACCTGGCCTTAAACACTTCCTGAGATGGGGCATCCACAGCTTCTCTAGGCAACCTGTTCCAGTGCATCGCCACCCTCTGAGTGAATTTCTTCTTTATATCTAATCTAAATCTACCCTCTTCTAGTTTAAAGCCATTCCCCTTTGTCTTATCCCTATACTCCCTGATGAAGAGTCCCTCTCCAGCTTTCCTGTGGAAGGCCTCAGTAAGGTCTCCCTGAAGCCTTCTCTTCTCCAGGTTGAACAACCCCAACTCCCTCAGACTATCCTCACAGGAGAGATGCTTCAGCCCCTTAATCATCTTTGTGGACCTCCTCTGGACTTGTAATAGTACTTCCATGTCCTTCTTGTTCTGGGGCCCCAGAGCTGAACACAGTGCCCCAGGTGGGGTCTCATGAGAGCAGAGCAGAGGGGGAGACTCACCTCCCTTGCCCTTCTGGCTGTGCTGCCTTTGATGCAGTCCAGGACATGGTTGGCTTTCTGAGCTGCAAGCGCACATTGATGGATCATGCTGAGCTTCTCGTCAACCAGCACACCCGGGCCCTTCTCCTCAGGGCTGCTCTCAGTCCATTCTTTTCCCAGCCTGTATTTGTGCTTAGGATTGCCCTGGCCCAGATACAAGACCTTACACTTGTCCTTGTTGAACTTCATGAAGTTCACACAAGCCCATCTCTCAGGCCTGCCCAGGTCCCTCTGGATAGCATCCCTTCCCTCCAGCCTGTCAACCACACCACGCAGCTTGGTGTTAGCAGCAGACTGGCTGAGGGTGTGCTCAATCCCAGGGTCCACGTCACTGACAAAGATGTTAAACAGTGCCAGTCCCAGTACTGACCCCGGAGGAACGACACTTGTTACTGATCTCCACCTGGACATTCAGCCATTGACTACAACACTTTTTGAAGAACTTGCGATAGCGAAAGGTTACTTCCTGTTTGACAGCCTCTGCTTTAGAATTGCACATTTCCACTATTAGATACTATCTTTGTCAGTCTGAAGATGTTTGGTATGCTTGATGTAGCCACTCAGTCATTTTTCACTGGGACCAGTGTGAAATCAGGGTAAGATTTAGCATTAAGTGGCTGCAAACTGAAACCAAACTGAGAAGTTTGTTAGCTTAAGTTCAAGAATTAATAGTCTAGTATTTTTACCTAAGATCTTTCACTGACGGTGCATTTGAATTTTGGTTTAGGTTTTCCAAGGTTGTCTGGCTTCCTCTCTGCTTTTAGGTGGAAAAGGGTGCATCTATATTAGCCCTTTGGTGAGAAGTAGGCTTTTCAGGCACGTTTCCTGATTGTCTCTGTTTACCATGCTTTGGTTAGGCACGATGTGCCACAGCCACTCACAGGCTCTTTGTGGAAGCAGACCAGAACAGGTCTGCAGCAAATCCCATGAAAATCATATAATGTGGGTGTAGGATCCTTGGCACCAACTATTTCACTCTGCTTCTTTCAGTGTGCAATGTCTGCTGATTTAACCTCAGCAAAGTTTACCGCGGGGATGTGGCTAACATCTCAGAAGTGCTGTTCAGTTCCCACCTTGAGCAGAGGTTGCTGCTTGAGTTGATGTGCAATCACTTAAGTGCTAATAGTGCCTTGCAGTTAATGACCTGCTTGGTGCCCAATGCAGCCTGATATCTTGGATGCCTGAAGTGAGATTCACATAGTAACTTTTATCCTGCTTCTCTCACAAGTGGGATTTGTCCCTAAGTGCTCTCAGGTCTGAGCGTGCAAAGTGCCTTTTAAATACCAGTATTCAGGTCATTTAATTCCTCTCATATGCAGGCCTCCTCTGAACTGGAGATAACTTTGAGTCAAAGTACATAATTTATGTCCTGCTAATGAATCAGTGCTTGCAGTGAATTGAAATCCTTGACTAAAATCTGCTACAATTTTGCAAATTCTACTGTAACACTTTAGCTGAATCAAGTTCATCAAAATTTGTCCAGACTCCTTCAACCTGAAATTGCCCCACTTCAGTTCCCCTTTGAATACCTTTTTCCTTCTTAATGTGTATGTTTATGGAACATCTCTCACTTTATAATTTTTGGATTTGGATCAGAAAGAGAGACTGAATAATGTGAGACAGTTATAATCATTCTTTTGTGATAGAAAGCATGTGTGTTCACAAGATTTTTTGTGCTAATACATGCAGGTGCATAATACTTGAACTAGTGACCTGCCTATCTCTGGCCTTTGGGGAGACACCTACTGCTTTTTCATAATAGATTTATTAATGAAGAATGAACTGGAAGAATGCATTTTTAGGGAGAGGGAAGAGTATATATATATCTCTAGTCAGATGATTAGGGAAAAAAAAACACAAACACATACAGAGAGCTGTTCCTTAGCTTATCCATTTACCCTGGTTAAGGAAAGATCCATTAATATCCATTAATATAGAACATTCCCTAGTTACTTTTCTACTGGGTTATCGATTATTTTTGTTTCTTGTTTAGATTGGATTTTCAATGAAGATATGAGTTGCAGGATTTCAGTTGGAAATTTTAATTTTGCTATGCAGTTGTACTTGGAGGCTCCAGATGATCTTTGATTACTCTATACTTTCTTGAAAAGCTGCAGTAGTAATAGAAACAAACAAACAAAAACAAAAAAAGGGAGTGAAGGGAAGAGAAGCAAAAGTTATTTTCTTTCCTAAAGCTTCAAACTAGAGTTTGTTGAAAGCCAGACAAATCTCTGTGCTCAAATTTATTTGGAAAAATACTCCATGCCTGATTTAAGCTGCTTTGCAAAGATTATATGGCAAGCGATTTGAAATTGCCTTCAGTTTGATTTCTGTGTTTTGGTAATGCAGGAGGATGATGGGAAGCCTCTCCGGTTGTAGGTTGTCCTGGTGGTTTTTCTGGGAATTGGGATTGCCATTCTGGCTAAAGCTCTGCTCTGCTCAGAGGGAAACAAGACAGCTCTTCAAGGGGTGGTCTAAGGGTAAACAGCTCCAGAAACTGTGTAGTCTATCAGTAACTTAAGGTCATCATTTAAAGTTGACTTGCCCACTATTGATTTACACAGATGGAGGAATTCAGGTGCAAATATAGGGCAAACACATGGAAATGAGTCTGCTCATAGCCCTATGAGCAGAGGACGCTCTGCAGGCATGTGCCTCGTACCCTTGCTAGATAAGGTGTGGGTATTTGACAGTGTGTTGCCCTGAAAGGGACAATATATTGAAATTTTGAGCCACAAAGCACCGTGGCATAAGGTTCTGATTGAGTCTTTGTAAAAAGCTTTTGATTCTTTGGCTAATTGTGGGGATGCAGGGGCTGATTGGGCTGTTAAAGGGTAAGAGCTTCCTTGCAGCTATTCCTAGAAACTGGCTGCTGATTTACAGCAGAATGTGTCCCTTTGGTGATGGCGGGGATAGAGCTGCTGTGGAAGATAACCAAAGCAAATCACTAAACTTCACAAGAGGAAAAAGCTAATGAGTGGTACTAATTCCTATAGATTGCTGCTTGTCATGCAATATTTTCAAGCTGTTTCCTGTCCTGCAAATATCAGAATGAGTATGCTCTATGGCTTTCACCACATTTTCAGTTGAAATATGTATGTAAAATAGTATTCACATAGTTGCAGAAAAGTATTAATTTATGGCAAAATCTGTTTTTGACAGGAAAAATACTGATCATTTCCATATCACTTTATAGAGGAGAAAAAAATAGTAACAGTAAGACTTTGAGAAAAAGCTGGAAAAAAACGCGTATTTGTGTGAATGACTTTTTCATTTTGAGTAAAATCTCCTCTTTTGCAAAGGAGGAAAGTTATACAAAACATTTAAGTAGTCACTAATAACAGATATTTTTCTTCTGCCTACCATTTGCAGCTCTTATACAGCCACTAGAAATGGCTTCAGTCTTGTTAGGATTCACTTTAAAATAAACAGTAAATTAATATATCTTATTAATATAATAACAAACACCAATACATTAAAATACTCTATTGACATAATTGTGCAATGTATGGTTTCACATTGTATCTATTATATATTAAAAACTAATATGAGCTTCATCCTTCCTTTAAAGAGCTACCCACATGCTGGCTTTGGGATATTCTTGCTCTGCAAACGTCTGGAGTTTTTCACCATTCTGTATTTCAGGATAATAATTGCTGAGCTTGCAGCAATTAAATTGCTACTCAAGCTCAGTAATAGCTATTTAGGGAAGTGTAAGTGTACGAGGATGAGAAAAGGAGAAGTGTGTATATATATATGTGTGTGTGTGTGTGTGTCTGAGTATATATATATATATATATGTATCAAACTGAGATGACTCAAGTTGGACTTGAATCAGGCACTCCAGGCAGACTCTAATACTGCTGTGAAAGTTGCACAAGGATATTTAATAACAGGAAAGAGATGCCAAATTTTTCCATCCTCAAGTTTATGTAACTGCAGGGTTTTATATAAGGCCTACCGTTCATGAGTAAGGCTGGGTTCTGAATTTTCATATAACTCAGATTTAACTTTGAAAGGTGCTTCTCTGATTCGTGTGTGTGTTGGAGAATCTAGTTGTTTATTAACTTGAATTGACTGAAAAGGATGGATTTTGTTTTGCTAAATCTTGTTTTTATTTCTGTGCCACTCAAAAGTGAATGGAGGGTTTAATTTTTAACTGGATACTTTTAAGATTTTCTAGAAAAAAAAAAAAAAAGATTGTTGGCCCTTCTTTAAGTAAAAATTAAAAATTAAAAAATGAGGAAGTTGCTAAATTCTAGATTCTGGTTTCTGAATTCTCTGTTAGCATCTGTTAACTGATGTGCAATGTCACCCATGGCACATCACATTGCTGTGAAAATGAAAGGTTTGCTCTGTAGCACCCAGGAACTGCAGGCTCTTAGATGCCTGAGTCATCACATAAATATGGGCTTTAGATATGGATCTGCTAGAGCTCTAACTCATTTCTTTCTCTTTTATTTTATATTTTATTTTATTTTATTTTATTTTATTTTATTTTATTTTATTTTATTTTATTTTATTTTATTTTATTTTATTTTATTTTATTTTATTTTATTTTATTTTATTTTATTTTATTTTATTTTATTTTATTTTTTTATTTTTATGTTTCTAGGAAATTGCTGGAAGACTGCTGTGATCCTGGGCAGCTCTTTGTGATGACAAAGCTGAACTCCCCCATGGGAAAGAACCTCTGGTTTGATGGGGAATTTTTGTATTCTTTCACCATTGACAATACAACTTACTCTCTCTTCCCACAGGTTGGTAGTTTTCTTTTCTTCTCACTTTAAGTATTAATATACTAGATGGTAACGTGGTACAAATAAGTTACCTAAATATTCATCAAGAAATAGGCTGTATCTTCATTTGTCAATTCAAAACAGATTTTTTACTTCTGTGCTCTGAAAATTGCAAAATAGCTGCAATATTTCCCTGTCCACTTTCCAGATGTATAAATATATATATTAGTGATGAAATAGGCCCACCAGTCTTGATTTTCAAAATTATAAGTTCTGGCTATTTTTAGAGTGTGATTTCTGGTTTTCTGTCAGTGATTATGCTCATGGACTGTGGTTTCAAAAAACGAGAGACAGAAACTTCCTTCAGTTCAACAAGGACTGCAGGTCTTGCATAACCACGTGTCCCAAGAAGCTGTCACTGTAAATACAACATCAAATCTGGCAAGATTGACTCTGATACAGTGTGAGCTGTGTGTGTGCTGTATGAGACAGGGCTGTGAGGTTCATGGAGGTGCATCCTGAGGAAAATTTCCTACCATAATATTTAAATATCTGCTAGTGTCATTGGCATATGCCTTTTTTTTTTTTTTTAAAAAAACCCTTTTAAAGGGCAGCTTCTGGCCTGTGTTTGGATCCAAGTTCAAACTGGATCAGTTTCATTGATGTTAGTGGATTTGCTGCCACATAGTATGGCTGAATTTGCCTGGCTTAAATTAGAATCACAGAATCATAGGATATCCTGAGTTGGAAGGGACCCACAAGGATCATCAAGTCCAGCTCCTAAAAGGAGTCTCCAAAAGGAAAAGGTTTGTAGAGAACTAGATTTTCATCTTGATTGCCGTGATGCTGATTATCTGGAATAATTCCTTCTACCTTTCCAATTCTTATGTAGGATTGCTTCCCTTTTTGATCAGCCTGATAGGGTGTGAAGGTGGTTTGTGTGAAGTTGTCCGAGTTAACTCCAAATAAATGAATTTTGTTGATGGCAAGCAATGTAAGCACAGTAACAGAAGCAGACAACATTATTTAGTTGATTCTTGTTACGTTATGAATACTAGAAATGGTTTGTTGTTTTTCAGCAAAAGTGTTTTGAGTTAGGTGTGTTCTTATTGAGTGCTGAGAATTTGTAATATTGATCTAAGCTGCTTGTATTTTTAATATATGAACTGATGTTAAATGAGTTTATGAGTTTATGACTTTTGAACGTGGAAGGAGAGAAGTTTTATGTTGCTATAGGTTTAAAGAAAGCCAACCATCTGAACATGTTCATTGATTTACATGTTACTTCAATTTCTTAGATTAAAGGTATAGGTATTTTTTAAGCCTCACAGTCAATGTTGAGTCATTCACACCAGACTTTTCGTTTATTGCTGTTTCAGTTACATGTGTAGCAGAGTTCTTGTTTGTTAAACTCATGGTGTGAATAAACATCAAAGAGGTTGTTACATATATATACCTACTTCTACAGGGGTTTCCAGATCTCAACAAAAGGGTTATGACTTTGAATTAGTTTCTTTTGGTGGATAAAGAGTGACAGAGATCTAAGATATAGGGAAAAGAGACCAGAAGGGCCATTTCCTGTGTTAATGTGGTGAAACAGCGTGAAGTTGCATCCTCTTCAGGCTACTAATCTGCTCTTGTGTCATTTTGTTGTGTCTATTGCAATGAGCCAGGTAATGGCCCTCTGCTTCTCTTGCACTAAGCATTCCTCAAGTCTGTTCCACTGCTGCAGGTCCCTGTAAGCTGAATAAACAAGTAAATGTCTGATGTGTGCAGAGTGTTTTTGCTGTGGTATAGCGTAGCAGCTGTAAATCTTTTTTATGATGACTATTAATGACTGTTCTACAGTGTTGCACTGTTGATTGGAGAAAACGAAACTCCTTGGTAGATCTGTAAGCTCTGTACCACACAGCTGTTGACAGCAACCACTCCAAATATGTATATCCCTTTCAACAGTTTCGAAAACCCTTACCTGGGCTGGTATAGAGAGGTCATTATATTTTGTGATGTATTTGAAATTTCATATTTGGTTTTGTCAGGATTAAAATCTAGCACTCTGCCCAGTCACAGTGGTATCCTACATACTGTCATGGAAAATTGCAGAGTACTGGATGGGCTCCTTTGGAGAGGTAAATGCTGGTTAAAGAGGAGTCATGACCTTGGGAAGTCTAGCGATTCCCCACCTCCCAAGCCTTTTCTACAAAGATTAGCAGTTGGCCAGATTGAGAGCAAGAGTCTGGGAAGCCCTGGAGAGACATACAGGGGGACAGCATGAACTAAGGACTTCAGTGTCCCTAGGTCCCTTTGGCTTGACAAGCAGGCTGCAAAGAGGATGGTGAGGTGCTGCTGGGGTGGTGGTGAGAAAGCTGAATAGTTAAGATGTTCCAACTCCAGAACAGTGCTAAGGACAGGTTCTGAAAATGTTACTCAAATGAATTGGCAGGCAATTCATTTCTGACATGTGCTACTCCCTGCTACTTCCTCTTTTCTTGTAAGTGCTGCTTCCATAACGTAATGTATTATTCCTGGAGGAATTTTGTAAACCTTTATCAGATGAAATCTGGCCAACCTCAAAAGCTTAGGAAGATTTATTTGCAGTAAATTCTTAAATTAAGTATTTTTCTACCTCTTTCTTTGTTTAAAGAAAAACACCAGACTATATTTTTCAGGCCTCTGCTTTGAAGAATGGTGTCTATTAGCTTAGTAGCAACAGGCAAGCAATTTTTGTGTAGATGAATATTCCTTTCAAAAGTATTCAGAAGCTTAAAACCACTTACAAAATATGGGTAATACTCTAAAACACTCAGGGGACGCAACAGGAATGTAAAGGACTGCAGCTATGTTGATATAATTGAAAAAATATTTCCTCCAGAATAAATAATAATAATAAAGGCTCCATCCACATCATTCTGCTGGGCTTAAGCCTTTTGTGCTTGCAGAAGATTTCTCAAAACCTTAACTGGTTATTAACTTAAGGATAAAGTAACTCAAAAGTAAATAAACTTGCTCTATTTGATGGAATGGAATAAGCTGGCCATGCATCAATACAGAATTATACAACACTAAATATCACAGAACTTAACATGCAAAAAGTCAGTTATTTTTGAATGTGAGCGATTCAAAAAAATAATATTTTTCTTCTGAGGAATCTGTAATTCCTCAGTAGATAAGATAAAGTTCTTATAGCTGGTTCAACATTTTTTGATAGATTGCTTTTCCATTGGAAAAATGCTATTTTATCAAAATATAAATATCAGTTAAATGTTTTTTTTTTTTTTTCCAAATTTTCTCTGAAGTGAAAAGGTTGAAAGGTTTTGGTAGTGTTATGGTATTTGATTTTACCATTTTTGGAATGTAATATTTCAGCTGATATTTTTATCAACTCTGTTGCTAGCTTTTTTTTTTTTTTTTCAATCTAGCTTTTGAATGACCCAAGAGGAAATATGAAAGAGGAAATTTAAAAAAAAAAAAAAAAAAGTGGAAATTGAAAGATTCAGAGTTTCATTTCAATTTATGAGAAAGAAATTTGATGTTGCAGTGTTTTGCATGAACCAACAATTCTCGTTGCCAGTAGTTCCTCCTCCCTTCTCTCTCTGTGCCATTTTCCTCTGATTTCTAGAATAAAAGTTTTTGTATTTGCTTGTTTGTTTCTGAAACAAAAATGTTACACAGGCTGTAATATCTTTCCCATGCTGGAGAGAAAAGGCTAATGGTACATTATTGATACCCAACAGAAGAAGGCAAAGGGTAGTAAGATGTATCTTGTCACAGAGCATGACCTTAGGTACGGTGAGGGTGGAGACCTCACCCGCATTAAATCTCCCAAAACATTTTACAGTGGCACTGTCTGGAGCTTTTGGGTAATGCAGTATGCATTCAATTAAACTGAATAAATGGAATGCTGACATTTCTTGACAGCAGCTTTATCATATTGCTTGGTGTGATCTACAACATTATTTCCCAATCTTAAGAGACAAAAAACATGAAGTCTGCATGTGACCATTGCTATAGGCTTAATATTAACAAAAGAAGGTTATTTTAATGTGTACGTACCAGTTTTCTAAAGCATTTCACATGGGTGTAATGTTTCAGCATTAGCTGGAACTTTCAATACCTAGCTGGGGGCACTGAGGAGTCAGAGATGCAGATGGTTCTACTACAGGCATCATGGTTGGGTAAACCTCTGAATAGCCAGGCTTTGGTGTCTCAGGTTGGCCACTAAAGGCCATGGGTGACTTGTAAATGTGTTCCTCCCCATTGTGGTTCAAATATTATACAGAAAATGGAACTGCGTGTTGTTAAGTGCTCAGGAGTCCTGTCCCTGGCAGGACAGAAACATGCACGCTTCTGGATCTTCAGCCTGGAGGTTCCATCATGTAACTCTTGTTGCATTGTACCAAGGCATGACAGAAGCTATAACCAGCATTTTCCACCCTTTATCATCTGACTAAAATGGAAGAAACCAGCCTTCCATATATTCTACCCAGTAACTTTTAGTTGCTGTGAGTAAATGTGACCATAACCACAGGAGCAGCTGGGCTGTAACTCTAAGCCATGTGAGAGGAAAGTAAACTAACAGTCACCTGCTTTTAAGAAAAAAGCAAGCCCTTTTCAAATATTTTCTGAAAGAATTTTGCACTCCTTGAGGTCTTTTTCTTCCTCAGAGTTTCAGAACTGAATTTCAGACCATCTTTACTATTAGGGAAAAAAACCTCACCCTAGTATTTATCTGTCTGTGCAAATCATATACTTTTTTGCTTGATGTCAAAAGCTTATATTAAGATTTTGAGTAGAACTGAGATGAATTTCTGAGGTCTCCTCTCCCCTTTCCCAGAAAAAAAAATAAAATATTTAAATCAAATGGGACTTTTAGCTCTGCTATGTAAGGAATTATTTTGGAGGGGAGAGAAGAGAACAGATTTCAAAAGAAGTTTCAAATCTTAAACTTCAACTTTTTAATTTGAAAAAAATAGCTCATTGATTTTTTTCTTATTTTATTGTATTCCACCTGAAGCAATTAGATATACTTAGTACTAGTAAATTATTTCAAATTACTATAAAAATGATTCCCCACCTGTTCTACATCATTTCTAAGTTTCATCTGCAAAATATTGTCAGACGAAAGAATGGCTGCTTGCAATGAGTGTCTCATGAATAATCATCAAAAATGGCATATGAGAAATCATATAAGTAGCTTCAAACCACAAATAAATTTGGGAAAGCTGGCAGCTGTTTCCAGATATATTGCTTTTCTCCTGATCACAAGGTCTTTCAAATTATTAATTGGAGTTTAATGTTGAAATTCTAGTCCACAGTATAAAGGCAGGTAAAATGTTACTGCTTTACTTGTAAAAGTGGCATGGAGACATTCTCTGGCACTTTCTAGGTTATCAGGGTGCATGTTGTATTCTGTAACAGCTTAATGATTAGGGTCTGTGAGTTGTTTTGACTGGTTTTTGCCCCAGAAGGTAGAGTTGATCCAAAAATTGTGTCTAAAATGGCAAGCCACTCAAAGGAAAAGGTTTAGAATTTGATGGACTGCACTGCTGCCAGAACATATGAAATGACTAACTTTGGTGTTGACTTTGGAAATGCTCTGTTCTTCCGTTAAGTGTTCTGTATATTTTCACCAACAATCCAACTTATTGAAGTACGCTGTTCTTAGCAAGCTCTGTAATTAATTGCTGCTTGGAGAAATAGATTGATATATGTGATTGATTGATTGATGTCATATGTGTCCTGATTTTTTTCCTTGACGTCCTGGGTAGGGAAATGAAATGCCCGCAGACCTAACATTTATTGAGCCACTCTTATATTTTCTTCCGTTAATTCTACTATCTAAGTGGTACTTCCCTGACTTCTTTTGTGCTGCCTTTAATTAGTATTTGGATGAGTTTCTTGCTAGTGTCCCTTTTATTTTCCTCCTCTTTTTCTCTATTTTTTTTTCTTCATCAACTTTACTGTAATATAAATTGTCTGTCTTGCTTGGGTCTTACATTCATTTAATCAAAACAAAAATATTCTTGCAATATATGGAAAACATGAAAATGAGTAAGGGTAGTTATATCTTGTGAAGAAACATGCCCACATTATGAATGCAATTAAAAAAAGAGATCTGAATTGTTGGCTTCTGAATAGCCTAAGCAATTGTGTCAGATAGTGCCTGTCATAAACTGGGAAATGAAATGCTAAATATAGAGACCTGACAAATTTTGGCCTTTTAGAGCATGAGTCTTCGCTTCAGTGCTGGGTAATCTCAGTAGCATCAGGGTAACTGAGATCAAAAATCTCGATTAGTATTTAGTTAAGTGAAACCCCTACCCTCACTTTGATTACTGACTAATTAAGAACTGTGTAATTGGACCATTTTGTGTAGCCTGTTGGCAAACCAGGAATATGGCAGCATCTGTTATATCCGGTCAGTTAAGCAAAAGCCATGGTCCATCTGAAACTACTCCATATAGACGAGATGCGAACATGCCTACCGGTGAAAATTAAAGTTATGCTAAAAAGACTGTAAGATGCAACATACATAATTTTAAGTAATTATGAGAGGCTGGGCAATGTGCTCTTGTTGAAGCAAGTTACAGCAGACCAATGAGTGGCTTTCTGGCCCCGTTGATCACCACATGTGTGCTTTGGTCTCTCTTGGCTTGCCAAAATGTGTTCAGCCAGCCACTCAGCCAGACTGCATTTGGTGAGTGTGATTTATCTGCCTCGAGTTTGTTTGTAGTGGAGTTTATCTGCACATGCCAAACTGGCTTTATCTCAGTTAACGTAAGTACATAAATAGACGCTGACCTTTCCAAATGTAGCAAATGGAAGGGAAGGGAAGGATGGGGTTTGGTTGCAAAGTGTTAGTTTGGCCCAAAGGCAAAAGCAAAGGGTCCAGCCACCTTAGCTCAACATCCGTTTCCAGCCTGAAGTGACAGGGCATCAATCACTTTCTGTCCTAGGTAACAGAGGAGCTGATCCAAGCACACCCCAGTGCCTTTTACAGACAGGCCCTTGGGTGTTCAAAAAACCACAGATCAATCCACTGCCATTTGGGATTAGGGGGATGTGAGGGTGTGGAAGAGCAAGTGTGGTTCATCTTCTGCATTGATACTGAGCAGCGCTTAAAATAGCATTAAAACCAGTGGGATTGTCATGGAGCCTACTTCAGACTGAAGGGATATGAGGTATTTTCAACAGGGTAGTTCAGCCATGAGAGTGTTTTAGCTTCGAGTGATTTTTGAATATTGGAAAACACTTGAAATAGCACAGCTGATTTATTCATTTCTATTAGCACCCCAGGCTGTATGGTTACTGAGTTGTCAATACAGGTCTACTGAGTGTGAAGAGGCCGTGACAGGGCTGGGAATGTGGGCAAGGCTGGGTGATGTGGGGCTGTGCTGTCCCCAGAGAGGGGGCCCCATGGAAGTGCATCCCCTGTCAGAGGCAGTGAGGATGCACAGCAGAGTGTACTTGCACACGTTTCTTCTTGTTTGCTGCGCAACTGAGCTTTTCTACTTCAGGAGATATTTTTAACATCTGGAAGACACCGTTATGAATAAAGCCATGTTATGTTGTGGGACTGCAAAGCTCAGAGCAAAAAGATTCTCCTGAACCCAAAGAGGAAGAGGGCAGTGTGGGCTAGGACAACTGGAGAGGCTGTACTATACCGTGGGGATTTTATGGACTTTTGGTCAGTCTTCAGCCGTTTCACAGGAACATAAATTTTCTGCTTCATAAGCTAAAAATGTCATAAGCAGAAGAACAATTAAAGGAAGTGGTTACAGATGAGAAGCTATAGGAGCAGTGAGCTTCTCATGGCTACAAGTAATTACAGGGCATATGATCTGCTGTGCTGAGGGATAAAAATACAAGTAAGAGTTAGTCCTAACCTGCCCAAAGGCACAGCAGTTAGATTTGGTTTGTTTGGTTTATGGTAGCTCTATATAATGGATGAGAAGCTAAAAGGAAGTTTTTCTCAATGCATTTCTTTTTTCCTTTTTCTTTTTTTTCTTTTTTTCTTTTTTTTTTTTTTCTTCTGACAGTGATCTTTTTAATATACTAAGACTTCCACCCACAGGGCAATGAAAGCTTTGCTTCTTTGGAAGTAGGTGTCTAAACCTTGGGTAAAATTTATCCTTTATATTCTGGCCACTTATTATATATACTTATTATCAATACTTATTATCGACAAATTTTAGTATAAAGAGTCACCTTGTTCAGTCTCTAGACTTCTTAACATAAATGTGACTATATATTTTGATTATTCAGTGATTATATTGGATTATATTAATTTGCTGTATTTGGTAGTTAGATTTTTTTTTGGTGAAATACTTCTAAAATAGGCGTAAAATCAATACTGGTTTGTTTGAGACTAAGGTTTGATTCCATTCCTTACCACTTGGCAGAAGCCTGAGTAGGGATTGATGAAAACACTACGTAATTGCATTTTTCATATAGTAGCCTGGTTTCTCAATGTGACTCATGTAAATTGTACCGGAGTGTAGCAGTATATCAAATGATGTTCAGAAAGCATTTCACCTGCAACAAAGATGCAGTACCCTTGTTCTTCCAAGTGTTCCTAATTATGGGTGGAAGAGCAGCTTAGCAGAGTCTGAAGGCTTGAAGAAAATCAGGGAAGGCTACACTACTACAGAAGCTATTAAAAAGGGGTAGCATGGTTACAAATCTTGTAGGAGGATTATGTAGTGACTTTCAAAAGAACCTTTGTGCCTTCTTGCTTAGGGGGGAGTGTAAGCCCAGCTTTCCATTTAATGAGAAATCTGCTGCAATGCAGTTGAGGAGTTGACTTATGTCGCTGGGCATGGTAGATTTAAAGTCCTTGTTACCTGTTATAGTATGGAGGAGAAGGACTGTTGTTCTCTTTCAGAATAAATGTTATCACGTGAATGGCTACTGGGAGGCAAGCATTGGCTTCCAAATGGTGTTTCAGGCACTGGAAAAGCAACACAGTAGTATTTTTTGTACATCAGGATGCACCAGAAAAATCCTGTGATGCTGGACATGCATGTGAAGTAACATTTAGCTTACTGTTGCTCATGTGAAGAATTCAGGCTGTTTCCTTTTTCTTGATCAACAGTCTTTTTCAGAGTTGCTAGGGGAGATGTTTTTGACAATGAAATTGGTGCTGCAGATTGTCTAATGGCCAAAAACTACCCATATGAGGTGATAATTTTGTGTGTGCTGGCTAAAGGGATGGATTGTAGTGGCAAGATAACTGAAAGCACTGGTGTCATTCCAGTTGAAATGAGTCCTATTACAATGTTTAACAGCCTTGTGAATCTGGACTTCAGTAATATAAATGAGTCCCAATGCAGAATGCTGTGACAAATAGTTCTTTCCAGCACAAAAGTGGTATCTCTCTTTTTTTTTTTTTTTTTTTAAAGACTATCTTAGACACTTCCATGAACAGTGGGCCTTTGGGGCTGGTGACATTTAGCAGTGCTAGTTCAGGTATGCTATGTGCAAGGGCAGCTTACATATATTCTGTCTGGCTTTGCAGGTGTTTTCAAGGAAGAATACTTAAGAATACCAAGACTATGGTTGAGGCTCACTGGCTTTAGTGCAGTCCATCAATCCCGGGAAGGCTGCTGCAGGTATTCACAGGATGTTTTCTTATAAAGTACATTTTTGCCAGCAACATATTGCACGTTACTAAGTGAGCCATTGATCTATAAGCTGAAAGTCAGTCACAAAATCTCAGGGTCAGGGTTAGGCTGGAGGTTCAAGGTTCCTGGATGTCAGCAGACTGGCTGCAGCACAGCTACCTGAATATTGCCTCATATAGACTGTGTTTCCAATGGCTGTATGTTTCTCTGTGTAAAATTACTGGCCTAATCATCTCCAATTACAGAAAGCTCAGATGGAAGGCACTGGATTCCAGATGGTCATTTGATCAGCTGGGAATTCCCTGAATTATATCCCAAATACTGCTCTGTGAAAGCAGTAATGTTTTCTAAGAACTCCAAGTCACACAGATGGACTTAGGTATCTTTGTACTCTGGTGTGGGAATTGCACACTACAAAAAGAGCGAAACATACACATGTTGGGGGGCCTGGCTTTTCCCTTTTTTAAGAAAACATGCCTATGTGAGAAAGGGTAGAGAGGTTTTCTTCATGAATAAACTACCTGTTTTGGTGTGAAGGAGTAGTACCTGTGGATGGAAAAGCCTGATGTAAAACAGCTCTTGGAGGTCAATTGTCTTAGCAAGAGCCTACTGCCTCTGTCTACCTACTGCTGACCCAGCTAGTCTGCCTAGCACAGAAGTTGTATAGCTAAGGGTAAGCAGATGAAGTCCATAATTTCTCGCATCCTGTGCTTGATAAGTGTTTTATCAAGCTTTATTTTATCAGGCTTTTGTTTTAAGACAACATCTAGATTCATGGAACAATTTAGGCAAAAGTGTATTACACTGAGAAGCAAATGTGTTGCCATCTCATGTTGATGGGGCTATCTAGTCAGCCATTCAGTCAGATAGGGATTAATGTACTACGTAATGCTGATAGAACAATTTCTGATGTGTATAACATCTTCTTACTTACGGTTTTATGGGGTGTAACCAAAGTGTCTGCAACCTATTAAGTCCTATGGTAATGAGGCTTTCCTACAGAGACCAAAGGAGAAAAGTCAGTGCGGTGAAGGTGATAGCAGCGACACTAACATTCCTGCAACCATCTGTGGTATACATAGGCAGGGCAGCGCTCTCAAGCATCCCTCCTTGCTCACTTTTTTTGTAACACCTCACTGATTTTGTTGTATCTAGTTAAGTACATAGTTGGCTGCAAACTTATGCTGGGGAATGCCTAGCAACCACACATGTTGACTGGGAATATGCTTGTTAGCTCCATCCTGTACCTGCTGTACTAGGACAAACAGCACCAGTTATAAAAGAACAAGTGCTCCAGATGTATCCCCTCAACTCGGAGACACCAAACAGAAATCAACATGAGCAAGCCTGTTTTCATACAGTTCCTTTTGCACTCAGAAGCCCACGCAAAGAAGTGCATTCAGTCACAGCACGTAATCCAGACATACAGCACCCTTTATAATTTTACTTTTACAAAGCTAGGTTTTTAGGGGAAAAAGCCTTGCATCTTCACATAGGGATTCACTAGGCAGTGCTACACCAAAATACAGAGGTACTGATGTTGCGTTCTGATGGTATCATTTTGAAACCTGCACAGAACAGTTGTCTGTTGGGGGGGGGAAGGAGGAGTATTCAGAGGTCACAGCCCTCTCGCCTCTGCCCCATGGCAGACAGCTCTACCTGGGCTGTACCTGAAAGATATTGTCTAATAAATGATTACAGCTTCCACTAATGGGAATTTCACAGACAGTCCATTCCACTACTTCTCCGTCCTAACATGTGGGACGCATTTCCTGATGTCTAACTTAGGGTTACCCCATAACATAAGATTTTTTTTCTTATCTTTTCCCCATATGACTGCTAACAAGACTCCCCACAGTCTTTTTCTCTAGGCTAAATGACGTCAACTTTTTCAATCAGACTATTTATTCTAACACACTGAACATTTTTGTTTTTCTGATTGTTTGTAAGGAAGATGTGTGACAACTGTGTGGTGATGTTAAAAAAAACATCAAGGGAAAAGCACTTTATACTCTGAAGGGCAGAACTTACTGGCACCTTTTTGCTGTAACAGGCTTGTGTTTAGTGTTGCTGTTTATTCCTGTAGCCAAAGATCACTGGGTGTTGCTACTAATGAGGAAAATCTAGTGACCTGACAGACACGCACAGCTTTCTCCCTGATAATAAAGATAACTCAATAACTGAGGTGTCATCATCTTTCCAGGGTAAGATCTCTGCAATCACAGCTCTGACAGTCTGTTTCAGCTGATCTTGTCCATCAATCCACCTCAGTAAATGTTATGCTGCTGGAGACAGACAATTGTTAATGGTCAGTGCTCTACCCAGGGGACACAGTGAAGACTGCATGGAGCTGCTATTGTACCTCTATTTCTCAGTTTATAGAGTCAGACTGAGTTAGACCTGCCAGCAGGGCATGAAACAATAATAAGCAATACTTTGTTAATAATTTTTAATTAGGTTGTGACTGTGACAAGAATGTAGAATGGGAATGCGGAGTGTGTTCTATATTTTAGGTAGGCTAGTCTTTTTGTAGGCAGACCATTTTATAGCTATTCATCCATTCAGACATCTCCAGCCTTTTCCTTAATCTAAAATCTACTGGCTTGTCTCGCATCCTTTCCCTTGCTGCAAGACTTGGCATATGCACAGTGTAGCTTGTTGTTCAGAAGCAATGCTGCGAATTTAAGTGATGGGATTAGGCTTAATAGCAGACAGTTTAGGTGAAAGGAGACAATAAATGCAAAGGCTACACAGATCTATTCTGTGATCCAATACTATGCCAGAAGGAGAAATGAGAAAGCCAGAGATAAATAATCTTTGGTATGACTATGATGCTCTTTATAGCAATTCCCTCAAGCACTTCACAGTCATTCCAATTCAATGTATGGTGTTGCTGCACAGTAAAATCTATTCCTAGAAACCTCTGCAGACAATTAAAATGATCAGTTTTGCATAGGGAATATGTGGAGAAGAAATACTGCAAAACTCATTCTTCCTGTGCAATAAACAGATATACATGATGATCCACTATCCCTTTTGCTTTACACATGCAAAGAAAAGAAGAAAAAAAAATAAAGGAAGAGGCCTTGAGGACCCTTGTGATATTCTGGACCATATGTGAATATAGCAGATAGGAGCTCTTCTCTACTCCATGTCATTAAGCAAGGCCTTTGGAAAGTGGGACCACATCAGTTTAAGATCTTCAGCAGTGCTTTCCTAGCTCTAGTCTTGACAGAATTTCTGTATTTTCAGTTGCTCAGTTTAGGGCCTGTTCTTTAAGAGTTATCCAGGGCTGGCACGTCCTCATCCTAGCATGGCAGCTGTGACTGTGATTGGCACAGCAGTTGCACTCATCTTTTCAAGGCAGTCCCTCAGTGAGAAGTGTGGGTGCTGGATTATTATGCACCCAAAGACGCATGGTGGGGAAACTACCTATATCGCAACACAGATTGTTGCTGAAGTGAAACATGGTTGTGTCAAAGTCAATAGCAGAACTCCAGTTGACTTCAGCATAGCCAGGATTTAGTCAACAGTATCCACTTACTGAGTACAGTTCTTCTAGGGACATGTAGGTTTGGTTTTGTGGCTTCTTTCTGGGTGACATAAAAAAATACTTTTTTTTTTCTTCCTCCAGTTCTTGGCTTTTACTAGCTTTTCCTTTCACTGAATGATTTATCTTGTTCATCTAGTCCAACTGAAAAATATTGTTTTTTCACTCACCTTGAGTGAAAGTGCAAGGCAAATTAGAATCAGCTCTTCAGATGAGGTAAAACGGAGCTTTTTGACATTATTCTTCTTTGTGTCCATCCCAAAAGACAACATCCTTTATGTTACCCATGCCAATAAGCAGGGTATTATCGTTGACTGATGGTTCAATGAGTCACAGAATCATTAAGATTGGAAAAGATCATCTGGTCCAACCATCACCCTACTACTACTACTACTGTCACCCACTAAACCATGTCCCTAAGCACCAGATCCAACCTTTACTTGAACACCCCCAGGGACGGTGACTCTACCACTTCCCTGGGCAACCTGTTCCAATGCCTGTGTCCTGGTTTTAGTTAGAACAGAATTAATTTTCTTCCTAGTAGCTGGTGGAATGCTGTGTTTTGGCTTAGGATGAGAAGAGTGCTGATAACACCCCGATGTTTTAATTGTTGCAGAGCAGTGCTTATACCAAGCCAAGGACACCTCAGACTTTTGCTCTGTCCTGCCAACAGGCAGGCTGGGGGTGCAGTAAGAGCTGGGAGGGGACAGACCCAGGACAGGTGACCCGAACTAGCCAAAGGGGTATTCCATACCATCTGACGTCATGCTAAACAATATATAGGGGTGGCTAGCCGGGGGGAGGGGGCCAGACTGCTCGGGGTTAAGCTGGGCATCGGTCAGCGGGTGGTGAGCAATTGCATTGTGCATCACTTGTTTGTACATATTATTATTAGTAGTACTATTATCATCATTGTATTATTATTATTATTATTATTTTCCTGTCTTATTAAACTGTCTTTATCTCAACTCACGGGCTTCACTTTCCATTTCTCTCCCCCGTCCCAGAGAGGGAGGGGGGAGGGTGAGCGAACGGCTGCGTGGTGTTTAGCTGCCAGCCGGGTTAAACCACGACAGTCTTTTTGGCGCCCAACGTGGGGCTCGAAAGGTTGAGATAACGGCAGATCTGACCAGAGTGTGTTAAACTAAAATTGGTATAAGTATTAGACCTGCTTAATAGTCATTTGTCATAATGCTGATTGCTTTAATCTCAACTGTGCTGCGCCTGTTTTCCAAATTGAGTATTATAGCACGTTATTTTCCGTATGTGCTCTCTGTCATGTTGTTTATCCTCTCCGGGCCCTGGTTTCAGACCATTATGGTACTGTGTGTTGTATCAGTGGCTTATGAGATGATGAAATATCTGGCCATGACTCTAACCTGGTATTTGTACTCAGTAACATCTTCGATTCTATACTTTGGAAACTGTATTTTGGAAACTATTAGCAATTGTATCTGTTGCCTTTTTTCATTAGGGAGTCAATCTGTGGAGGGGAAAGGGGAAGATAATTTTTCTTACTTGATCACTCTCCCTTTCTCCTTCACCACCCCTGTACCCTCCTTGATCACTCTCCCTTCCTCCTTCACCACCCTCTTATCCTCCGATTTTATTACAATAGCTCTCCAAGATATTGAATATCCTTGGGATACTCAGACCAGCATAGTCCTGTTGTTCTGCCTCCTGAATGCACTTCAGGTTCTGCTTAAAGTTAAACAACTACTTAGGAAGCTCATCCGGAGATCTGCCCGGAGGCAGTATAGTTGTGGGTGGCAGGGAGTATGGGAGGATATGGGCAGGCATCTAGAGCAGTTGGCACCCCCGGTGTTTTGGAAATTCACCCCTGAACAAGTGCAAAATCCTCAAAAACTGGCAGAATGCTTGAATAAAAGGTGTCGCGATTCGGGAAGTTCCAAAGTAACACAAATCATTGTAACATGCTGGGGCCTGGCTCATGCCTATCGAGCTGCCATGGATACTGCTATCAACTTAGTCCCAGCTCCTGCAGCCGCTCCAGTCCCAGCTCTTGCAGCCGCTCCAGTCCCAGCTCCTGCAGCCGCTCCAGTCCCAGCTCCTGCAGCCGCTCCAGTCCCAGCTCCTGCAGCCGCTCCAGTCCCAGCTCCTGCAGCCGCCCCAGTCCCAGCTCCTGCAGCCGCCCCAGTCCCAGCTCCTGCAGCCGCCCCAGTCCCAGCTCCTGCAGCCGCCCCAGTCCCAGCTCCTGCAGCCGCCCCAGTCCCAGCTCCTGCAGCCGCCCCAGTCCCAGCTCCTGCAGCCGCCCCAGTCCCAGCTCCTGCAGCCGCCCCAGTCCCAGCTCCTGCAGCCGCCCCAGTCCCAGCTCCTGCAGCCGCCCCAGTCCCAGCTCCTGCAGCCGCCCCAGTCCCAGCTCCTGCAGCCGCCCCAGTCCCAGCTCCTGCAGCCGCCCCAGTCCCAGCTCCTGCAGCCGCTCCAGTTCCAGCTCCTGCAGCCGCACCAGTTCCAGCTCCTGCAGCTGCTTCAGCTCCTGCAGCCGCTCCAGCTCCTGTAGCAAGGTCAGAGAAACGAGCTGTAGCAGTGCAAGTTGACCCTGCGGAGGGTATTCCAACCTCTGTGGCAGACCCTGTAACAAGGTCAGAGAAACAAGCAGTAGCAGTGCAAGCTGCCCCTGTAGAGAAGGTGAAAAAATGGTATAGAGATTCAGGTCGTTTAGAACGCAGAGAGTCTTCTGCCAAATCTAGGTATAGAGACGACGGAGACGATGACGACGCTGGGCCATCAAGGGTTCAGGAGGAGGAAGATGAGGATGCCGAAAAATCAACAGTAACTACCCGAAGCCTAAACGAGCGTGAGTTACGAGATGTGCGAAAAGATTTTGGTCGCTGTATAGGTGAGCAGCTTGTCACCTGGCTGCTCCGATGCTGGGACACTGGAGCCAATTGTGTGGAATTAGATGGCAGGGAAGCCAAGCGACTGGGATCCCTTGCTAGAGATGCAGGCATTGACAAAGCAATTGCAGATGGAGCACAATCTCACAGCCTCTGGAGGCGTCTCCTCTCAGCTGTGAGGGAAAGGTATCCCTTCAAGGAAGAACTTTTATGTCTACCAGGCAAGTGGACCACTATGGAGAAGGGAATCCAGTACCTGAGGGAATTAGCCGTACGGGAAGTGATTTATGAGGATCCAGACCTCAGACAAACATCCAAAGATCCAGATGAAGTCAGGTGTACACGACCCATGTGGCGGAAGTTTGTACGGAGTGCACCATCATCATATGCCAGCTCATTGGCAATAATGGCCTGGAAAGAGGATGAGGAACCCACAGTGGATGAAGTGGCTAAACAACTCCGGCAGTACGAAGAAAGTCTCTCCTCTTCCTTACAGGCCTGCGTCTCAGCTGTGGAGAAACTTTCTGAAGAGTTCCACCAACTTAAAGAGAATCTATCTTCATCCCCACCTGAACCAACCAGTGTCCACCGACCAAAAGAGAACACTGTGGAGAAACTTTCTGAAAAGGTTCACCAACTTGAAGAGAGATTATTCTCCTCCGTACCTGTACAGAGCAGTGTCTCAGCTATCAGGGGTAGTCGTTCATCCACACAAGGAAGACGATATGGTGGGTACTCACCCCGTGCCACCCTGTGGTTTTACTTACGAGACCATGGAGAGGACATGAGAAAATGGGATGGAAAATCTATCGCGACCCTAGAGGCACGGGTACGTGAGTTGCAAAAGAAAACAATCAGGAAGAAGGGATTCTCTGAAAAGTTTGCTGCTCCAACTTCCAGCAGACAGTCCTTCAAACACAGAAACGAAGAAGATTCCGACCAGGATTAGGGAGGCCCTGCCTCCAGCCAGGGGGAGGAAAGGGATAATCGAGTTTATTGGACTGTGTGGATTCGATGGCCTGGCACATCAGACGCACAGAAGTATAAGGCTTTAGTAGACACCGGTGCACAATGCACTATAATGCCATCGAGCTATAAAGGACCAGAGCCCATCTATATTTGTGGAGTGACAGGGGGATCTCAGCAGTTGACTGTATTGGAGGCTGAAGTGAGTCTGACTGGGAATGAGTGGGAAAAGCACCGTATTGTGACTGGCCCGGATGCTCCATGTATCCTTGGCATAGACTATCTCAGAAGAGGATATTGCAAGGACCCAAAAGGGTTCCGGTGGGCTTTTGGTATAGCTGCCTTAGAGACAGAGGGCATTAAACAATTATCTACCTTGCCTGGTCTCTCAGAGGACCCCTCTGTTGTGGGGTTGCTGAGGGTCGAAGAACAGCAAGTGCCAATCGCTACCACAACTGTGCACCGGCGGCAATATCGCACTAACCGGGACTCCCTGATTCCCATCCATAAGCTAATTCGTCAATTGGAGAGCCAAGGAGTGATCAGCAAGACTCATTCACCTTTCAATAGTCCCATATGGCCAGTGCGAAAGTCTAATGGCGAGTGGAGACTAACAGTGGACTATCGTGGCCTGAACGAAGTGACGCCACCACTGAGTGCTGCAGTGCCGGACATGCTGGAACTTCAGTACGAACTTGAATCGAAGGCAGCCAAGTGGTACGCCACAATTGATATCGCTAATGCATTTTTCTCCATCCCTCTAGCAGCAGAGTGCAGGCCACAGTTTGCTTTCACTTGGAGGGGAGTCCAATATACTTGGAATCGGCTGCCCCAGGGGTGGAAACACAGCCCTACCATTTGCCATGGGCTGATCCAGTCTGCACTGGAGCAGGGGGAAGCTCCTGAACACCTGCAGTACATCGATGACATTATTGTGTGGGGTGACACAGCAGAGGAAGTTTTCGAGAAAGGGAAGAAAATAGTCCAAATCCTTCTGAAAGCCGGTTTTGCCATAAAACAAAATAAAGTCAAAGGACCTGCACGAGAGATCCAGTTTTTAGGAATAAAATGGCAAGATGGACGTCGTCAAATCCCAATGGATGTGATCAACAAAATAACAGCTATGTCTCCACCAACTAACAAAAAAGAAATGCAGACTTTCTTAGGTGTTGTGGGGTTTTGGAGAATGCACATCCCAAATTACAGTCTGATTGTAAACCCGCTCTACCAAGTAACCCGTAAGAAGAATGAATTTGAATGGGGCCCTGAACAACGACAAGCCTTTGAACAAATTAAGCAGGAAATAGTCCATGCAGTAGCCCTTGGGCCAGTTCGAACAGGACCAGATGTAAAGAATGTGCTCTACACTGCAGCCGGGGAGAACGGCCCCACCTGGAGCCTCTGGCAGAAAGAACCTGGGGAAACTCGAGGTCGGCCCCTGGGGTTTTGGAGCCGGGGATACAGAGGGTCTGAGGCCCGCTATACTCCAACTGAAAAGGAGATACTGGCAGCATATGAAGGAGTTCGATCTGCTTCAGAGGTGGTTGGTACTGAAGCGCAGCTCCTCCTAGCACCCCGATTGCCGGTACTAGGCTGGATGTTCAAGGGAAGGGTCTCTTCTACGCATCATGCAACTGATGCTACATGGAGCAAGTGGATTGCACTAATTACTCAGCGGGCTCGAATAGGAAACCCCAGTCGCCCAGGAATATTGGAAGTGATTATGGACTGGCCAGAAGGTAAATACTTTGAGATATCATCAGAGGAGGAGGTGGGTCGTGCTGAAGAAGCCCCACTGTACAACCAGTTACCAGAAAATGAAAAGAAATATGCCCTGTTCACTGATGGGTCCTGTCGTATTGTGGGGAAGCATCGAAGATGGAAGGCTGCTGTATGGAGTCCTACACGACGAGTTGCAGAAGCTGCTGAGGGAGAAGGTGAATCGAGTCAGTTTGCAGAAGTGAAGGCCATTCAGCTGGCTTTAGACATTGCTGAACGAGAAAAATGGCCAGTTCTCTATCTCTACACCGATTCATGGATGGTAGCAAATGCCCTGTGGGGATGGTTACAGCAATGGAAGCAAAACAACTGGCAGCGTAGGGGCAAACCCATCTGGGCTGCTGCATTGTGGCAAGATATTGCTGCTCGGGTAGAGAACCTGGCTGTGAAAGTACGTCACGTAGATGCTCATGTGCCCAAGAATCGGGCTACTGAAGAACATCAGAACAACCAGCAGGTGGATCAGGCTGCTAAGATTGAAGTAGCTCAGGTGGACCTGGATTGGCAGCATAAAGGTGAATTATTTATAGCCCGATGGGCCCATGACACCTCAGGCCATCAAGGTAGAGATGCAACATACAGATGGGCTCGTGATCGAGGGGTGGACCTGACCATGGACGCTATAGCACAGGTTATTCATGACTGTGAAACATGTGCTGCAATCAAGCAAGCCAAACGGTCAAAGCCTCTTTGGTATGGAGGACGATGGCTGAAATATAAATATGGAGAGGCCTGGCAGATTGATTACATCACACTCCCTCAAACTCGCAATGGCAAGCACCACGTACTTACAATGGTGGAAGCAACCACCGGATGGCTGGAAACATACCCTGTGCCTCATGCCACCGCCCGGAACACTATCCTGGGCCTTGAAAAGCAAGTCCTATGGCGACATGGTACCCCAGAAAGAATAGAGTCAGACAATGGAACTCATTTCCGAAACAACCTTATAGACACTTGGGCCAAAGAACATGGTATTGAGTGGGTGTATCACATCCCCTATCATGCACCAGCCTCCGGGAAAGTTGAACGATACAATGGACTGTTAAAGACTACATTGAAAGCAATGGGCGCTGGGACATTCAAAAACTGGGATACGCATTTGGCAAAGGCCACCTGGTTAGTCAATACTAGGGGATCTGCCAACCGAGCTGGGCCTGCCCAATCAAACCTGTTACGTACTGTAGATGGGGATAAAGTTCCTGTAGTGCATGTAAAAAATATGCTGGGTAGAACAGTCTGGGCTACTCCTGCCTCAGGAAAAGGCAAACCCATTCGTGGAATTGTTTTCGCTCAGGGACCTGGATACACTTGGTGGGTGATGCAAAAGAACGGAGAGGTCCGGTGTGTACCTCAAGGAGATTTAATACTGGGTGAGAATAGCCCATGAACTGAATTGTACCATGTTAATTGCTATATAATACTGTATGTTACCACTACCATGACTACTATAGGTGACTAATTAGAATGTATGGAAAAGAGTGTAACCTGAGCATGACATAAATGGTATGGAATAAGGGGTGGATAGATGTCCTGGTTTCAGTTAGAACAGAATTAATTTTCTTCCTAGTAGCTGGTGGAATGCTGTGTTTTGGCTTAGGATGAGAAGAGTGCTGATAACACCCCGATGTTTTAATTGTTGCAGAGCAGTGCTTATACCAAGCCAAGGACACCTCAGACTTTTGCTCTGTCCTGCCAACAGGCAGGCTGGGGGTGCAGTAAGAGCTGGGAGGGGACAGACCCAGGACAGGTGACCCGAACTAGCCAAAGGGGTATTCCATACCATCTGACGTCATGCTAAACAATATATAGGGGTGGCTAGCCGGGGGGAGGGGGCCAGACTGCTCGGGGTTAAGCTGGGCATCGGTCAGCGGGTGGTGAGCAATTGCATTGTGCATCACTTGTTTGTACATATTATTATTAGTAGTACTATTATCATCATTGTATTATTATTATTATTATTATTTTCCTGTCTTATTAAACTGTCTTTATCTCAACTCACGGGCTTCACTTTCCATTTCTCTCCCCTGTCCCAGAGAGGGAGGGGGGAGGGTGAGCGAACGGCTGCGTGGTGTTTAGCTGCCAGCCAGGTTAAACCACGACTGTGCTTTCTGAGAAGAAATGTCTCCTAATTTCCAACCTAAACTTCCCCTGGTGCAACTTGAGGCCATTCCCTCTAGTCCTGTGACTAGTTACCTGTGAGAAGAGGCCGACCCCCAGCTCCCCACACTTTCCTTTCAGGTAGTTGTAGAGATTCCTGGCAAACAGTCTACGTGCAAGTCTTGCAGAATCTTTGCATGCTTTTCTAGTTGTCTGTCTCTCTCAGTGAGCTGTTCTTACTCTAAAGCTGTTAGTTTTGTAGGGCAAAGGCAATATTTTTTGTATGCCTATACGCTGGCTGGAACCATGGAGTCCCAGTCTGTGCACAAGGACAGTGCATGTAGTGATCAACATTACCATATTAAAGTGTGGTTGCCCATAATTTTTTTGACTTCTGTTTTTCATTTTGGTTTTAAGAGGTACAGAGATCCTTGGCATGTGACCCAGTGAGAGAAGAGAAATCACATCTAGGGCCCTGGTTTCCTGAGGTAGCAGTGGAAATGTTATTTTTCAAAAGCTTTTTCTTCAAAGTGTCTCAGATACTATCCTTCTCAGGTGTGAATTTATCCTGAATTTTCATGAGGAAGCTCAGATTGCCGTGTGTTTTTTTTGTTTTCAAACTGAATATCTGATTGCTCTGGAACAGACCATCTGAGAGTGAAAAAGATGCAGAGGAAAACTATGTAGTGATAATTAGCAATGGTTGCTTTTCTTTAAAGTTTGATATCTGCTCCCACTGGACACTTGTAAGGCTGAATACTATTCTGAAACCTGCTGTTGTGTGAAGCCTACAAAATAAATAACTTCTTCAGTGAAGCTCAGAAACCTTTTTTTTTTTTTTTTTTTTGTAATTTCAAAGGTGCTTCTTTCATCAGAGATGAAAAATGTGGAGGCAAAGTCAGAAAGTGTTTGGGGCGGTTCTGCTCCAATGTAAATGAGAGTCTTCCTGATGCCTTCATTGCTAGCGTTTTGATCCTTCAAGAAGCATAGCTGTCAAACTCCTGATTCACAGTAATTAGGCATGCAAGAGATTATCCCTGTTTTTATTCTTTTAAATGTAAGCTTTCAGCCCTTCTTTCCATTTTACAAGCACTCTAAATATCCAAGCATATCCAATATTACTCTTATTAACCATGTACACTTGAATTTCACACTGATTTGGTTTATACAATGCATGTTAATAACTACATCCGTTATCCTACTTTTTGCCTACTTTTTTTTTCTTCTCCTACTTGTGAGTACTTCTGGGTCTGCACTTTGTGTAGCTTTGCACTTTATTCTCTTTGCCAGCCTTAGTTGAGGGTAACATTTGTGTAGGATAAGGTAAACTGAAAGGCCGACTTGACCTGACAGAGGCAGTAATGACTTTATCAACTCACTTTTGGGGATTCTAGCAAAATGCTGATTGGACTGGGAACGAAGATTTATTGTAACATGCTCTCTGTGAGTGTATATTTACAAAAAAAGTTAACTTGTAAAAATGGCACCTTCTTACTCAACAGAAATTGAGGACTTCTCTCATTTCCCCAAGATTGTTTTTTTCACTGAGAAAAGTAAGTTTTTGTTCCTGTCATTCCTTCAGAGCACATACACGTACATCTACAGAAAAGCAAGTTAGATTGTGTATTTTGCCATGCTCCTAACTAGTGCTGCCAGCCTGATGGTTTTCTTTTCATCATACATTTGTTGAGTGCTAAGATTTTACATGACTCTGTTATCTACTCCATAGAGAGAATCTCTGTACTCTTCTCCATAGAGCTGACAATGCACAAAGCAGATCAAAATCAAACCTGATTTACAAAGTCATCTAACACAGGTCTTGATTTCAAAAATTATGTGTTCTAATAATAATTCACTTTGTCTTTAAGCTTGTAAGAGCAATACTCTGCCTTGCCTGTTGAAACAGGATCCTTCTGTGCCTGGTGTCTGACTGAAGGGGAAAAATGTAAAACCACTGTACATATTCCTTTGGTTTGATAGCAGCAGAGATTTTCCTAATATAAAAGTAAGGTGAACTAGTACATATGCTATACTGTAGACATATCTGTGCTTAATCCTATTACAGGTAAGAGAGTGAGACCAAATCTGTATTTTAAAAACCCTATGTGTTCCAGTGTACTCTTGTGTTAGCTCAAAGAGAATTGCCGTCTAGAGTGTCCCCTTGGACCAGTGTCCCCTTTTCTGTGTAAGATTTCAGTCTTCTTTCCTGCTTATTTTACAGCAGTGTAACTTTTCTGGCGACTGTGGGGTTACATCTCTTTTATACTGCTGCAGGAGTTTGGATCCTGTATAAAAATGAGACAACCTCCTTCTGTTTAAGTAGATTAGCCAGGTACTAGTGTAATTTGTATACCTGGTGTGAAATTCAAAGTGTTTATTCATTCTAGAAATGAATTACAGCTTTTCGTTGTCAATTTTTCAACTATAGAGTGATGTACTCGTGATTGGTGTCAGATAGGGTTTGCAGTTGTTTTCCTATTGCCTATTCCTTTATTGTGTGTTTGTTTGTTTGTTTGTTTTTTAATTTTCTCAAGGTAATAATGTGTAATAATGTTCTCCTGTTATTTTGACAGCTTTATTGTGGATTTGAAGGTATAAAACCACAGATAAAATAAACTTTGTAAAGGGAGGTAATATATATATACATAGGTATACATAGATATATTTTTACTAAAGCAAGGTAAGTGTAGCTATTGTAGTGCACACTTTCTCTGCGGAGGCCACAATACAGACTTTACTGTTGTCCTCTGTTTTAATTTTTGGATGGGGAAACAATTTTCTAAGATGATTAGTAAAAATTAGAACAGAGCTACAGGTTAATTCACATATTTTTAATGCTTTTTAAATATTGGTACATTCTTCATTTACATAATCTAAGCCACAGAGTTTACAGTCTTTCCTGGTATAACTCAGCAATTAAAGAGGGACTCTTTTCCCTTTCAGATTAGTGGAATTTCAACTCATCTTCTATGCTGGATGCACTAACTTCTGAAATTTAACTGGCTAGTTTCTAAATTTCATCAAGCAATGTAAAGTCAAAACAGGCAGAGTATTTACTTATCACAGGCAATAAAAGGTGAAATGAGGATTCTGCAGAATGACTACACATTCAGTCAGGGCTTTTGATTAGTTGGCATTTACCTAGCTTCAGCTGAGTTATGTGTTTCTTTTGTTTATTGCTCCATAATTAGAATCTTGTTGCTCATACATATTTTGTGATTTTTTTTTTATTTTTATTTTTTGCCTGCAGTGAGGCGTTCTCTGTTATGGCATTGCCCTATTTTAGTCATTGTTTCTTCTTGCCTGCCTGAATGTGCAATATCCCCTCTTGTCATCCTTCTCCCATAACTTTTAAGATTATAGGTACATTACAATTTCTTTCTCTAATTTTCTCTCTTTTTTTTTTTTTTAATATTTTTGATCTTTTTTTAGATCACGAAACTACCATGCGCAATTCTGAGTCCTTTCAGTTAATGTATTATTAACAGACAGAGAGGGTCTGGTGGGAGATGTGGTGATTGGTGGCCGCCTCGGTCATAGCGACCATGAAGTGGTTGAGTTCAAAATTTATGGTGACAGAAGGAAAAGTGCCACCAAAACCTCATCCCTAGATATGGGGAAAGCGGACTTCAGGCTGCTCAGGGAACTAGTCAGCAAGGTCCCCTGGGAAACTGCTCTTGAAGGCCTCGATGTCCACCAGTGCTGGTCACTCTTTAAGCGATGCCTCCTAGAAGCACAAGATAAGGCAATTCCAAAATATCGCAAGTCAGGCAGGCGGGGAAGGAGGCCGGCGTGGCTGACCAGGAATGTTCTAATGGAGATTAGGCGGAAACAGAGAGTGTTTCGCTACTGGAAGGAGGGCCAGGCGTCATGGAAAGAATACAGGGATGCTGTTCGTGTTTGTAGGGAGAAAGTTCGAGTGGCCAAAGCACAGCTAGAGTTGAAGCTGGCTGTGTCTGTGAGAGAAAATAAAAAGGGTTTTTTTAGATATGTAAATGGAAAAAGGAGAACTAAAGAATACATAGGGCCGCTCCTTGATAGGGAAGGTCTCCTCACAGACGATGACGTAGGCAAAGCAGAGACGCTTAACGCCTTCTTTGCCTCTGTCTTCAATGCCGATGATGGGCTTCGGGACCCAGGGTGTCCTGAGCTGGAGGGCCGGGACGGTGGGGATGACAAACTCCCAACTGACCCTGAACGTGTGCGGGATTTGCTACTCCACCTGGATCCCTACAAGTCCATGGGTCTGGATGGGATTCATCCCCGGGTGCTGAAAGAGCTGGCGGATGTCATTGCGGAACCTCTTTCAATTATTTTTCAACGATCCTGGGAATTTGGAGAGGTCCCGGTAGACTGGAAGCTGGCAAATGTTGTGCCAATTTTCAAGAAGGGTCAGAAAGAAGACCCTAGCAATTACAGGCCTGTCAGTCTCACGTCAGTGCCTGGTAAAGTCATGGAGAAGTTGGTTCTCGGTCTTATTGAGGCGCACCTGGGGGACAAAGCAGTCATTGGTCCCAGCCAGCATGGGTTTGTGAAGGGTAGGTCCTGCCTAACTAACCTGATTTCCTTTTATGATAAGATCACCCGTATGGTGGACCAA
The DNA here is from genome assembly GCF_964035555.1 of Netta rufina. Lineage (NCBI taxonomy): Eukaryota > Metazoa > Chordata > Aves > Anseriformes > Anatidae > Netta > Netta rufina. The sequence goes on from NC_140123.1 coordinate 130,711,278, forward strand.
GGGAAACCAGCTGATGTGATTTTTTTGGACTTCAGCAAGGCTTTTGACACGGTTTCCCATAGGATCCTACTGGACAAAATGTCCACCATACAGCTAAATAAAAACATCATACGATGGGTGAGCAATTGGCTAACGGGCAGGGCCCAAAGGGTTATGGTAAATGGGGCTGCGTCAGGCTGGCGGGCGGTCACCAGTGGGGTCCCTCAAGGCTCCATTTTAGGGCCGGTACTTTTCAATGTTTTTATAAACGATCTGGATGTAGGAATAGAGGGTATTTTGAGTAAGTTTGCTGATGACACCAAACTTGGAGGAGTTGTGGACTCAAATGAGGGCGTAAAGGCCTTACAGAGGGATCTGGACAGGTTGGAGAGCTGGGCGATCACCAACCGCATGAAGTTCAATAAGAGCAAGTGCCGGGTCCTGCACCTGGGACGGGGAAACCCTGGCTGCACGTACAAACTGGGCGATGAGACGCTGGAGAGCAGCCTAGAAGAGAGGGATCTGGGGGTCGTGGTAGACAGCAAGTTGAATATGAGCCAGCAGTGTGCCCTGGCAGCCAGGAGGGCCAACCGTGTCCTGGGGTGCATCAAGCACGGCATCACTAGTAGGTCAAGGGAGGTGATTGTCCCGCTCTACTCTGCGCTGGTGCGGCCTCACCTCGAGTACTGTGTGCAGTTCTGGGCACCACAGTATAAAAAGGACATGAAACTGTTGGAAAGTGTACAGAGGAGGGCTACGAAGATGGTGAAAGGCCTGGAGGGGAAGACGTACGAGGAACGGCTGAGGTCACTGGGCCTGTTCAGCCTGGAGAAGAGGAGGCTGAGGGGAGACCTCATCACAGTCTACAACTTCCTCGTAAGGGGGTGTCGAGAGGCAGGAGACCTTTTCTCCATTAACACTAGTGACAGGACCCGCGGGAACGGGGTTAAGCTGAGGCAGGGGAAATTTAGGCTGGACGTCAGGAGGGGGTTCTTCACAGAGAGGGTGGTTGCACACTGGAACAGGCTCCCCAGGGAAGTGGTCACTGCACCGAGCCTGTCTGAATTTAAGAAGAGATTGGACTGTGAACTTAGGCACATGGTCTGAACTTTTGGGTAGACCTGTGCGGTGTCAAGAGTTGGACTTGATGATCCTTAAGGGTCCCTTCCAACTCAGGATATTCTATGATTCTATATTCTATGATTCTATTATGATATTTGTCTGTGGAACTTTGAAGTAATTTTGATATTATTTAAATATTCTGCAGATAAAATTTTTGGAAACCATATGAAATTATTTTGTTAAACATCTCGTTGGCAGGCCACTTATGGCTCATGTTGAAATCTCCTTAAAGCTTGAGTAAATACAGAAAACCTAAGATGTGTAGCACTCACAGTTTGACAGTAATCCAAATCAGTCACTGTAACAGCCCTTTTACCTGTCAATTTAAGAAGTTTCTTCAACCTTCTGGCAAATGGGTCAACATCCCATCATTTATTGTTGTACTTCCAAGGAAGCTAAATGCATTATAACTTGCAAAAATTTGACAAGTATGCGTGTGGCTTTAATGAGTAGCCTTTTCACCAGAATTCATGAAAGTTCTCTTTCAAGAAGCATTTTCTCTGAAATTACGCTTTTAGGGCCTTTTTCGTTTCACTAACATATGCCTAAGTACCATTTACTGGCACGGTTCTCCAAATTCCTGTCAGAAGGAGTCAATTTAAAAAACACGGTTTTGTACTTTTAAATTTGTCTTTTGATTTTGTCTTTTGATTGCTATATCTGTGTTTTTCCTTCAACAGATGTCTAGCTACTTAGTCAAGGGAGAAAAAAGCTGTCTCTGCAAAAAAGATGAGCTGAGTAAAAATTATTATTTTTTTTTAAACTTTGACTGAGTGTTAAGAGCAATTTACACTGTGCATTGATATTCTTCCCACATGTTTGGGACTCGTAGGGAATCATCTGTGATAGTTTCATTTGAATGAGGAATAGGAACTTTAATTTGAGGAAAGGAACAGAGAATAAATCAGTTCCAATAGAGTCTGTCTTGCAGCTTGTAGGTTCCCTGTGATGTCAAATTCCTATTGCCTGTGCTTGGAGCACCATGAAAAGGCTGCTTGCAGATCCTAAGCTGAGATGTGATGATTATTATTCTATCAGCCACACTTACTTAACGTCTTTCTTCAGATATTTTTGACACCTACAGGTGCAAAGTGCTCTGTGTCATCATCTCGAGTGCAGGAGACTTTTAAAGGCAGCAGGAAGCCTTTAACCCAACCTGACCTCCTGAGTAACTCCAGCTGTAGGGTTGCATCGAGCGATTCTTCAGTACAGGGGTGATGCTTCAATTGCAGTGTTACTGCTATGAGGCTGCAGTTGCTGTGCTGCAGCACAGGCACTGCTTCTGGATACAAAAGTCTCTTTATGTTTACCATACCCTTAGCAGTATGTTCCAGTAAATAACTGCTGCATTCAAAAGTCTGTATCTTATTTCCACCATCCTTGGGAATAGAAATGTGGGAACAGAACTTCTGGCTTTGCCTGCCAGACTCGCAATAACAAAATACATCACGATAGATTAAAACATAGATTTTTAGAAAGTTTGCTATCAGGGTCTACCATGCAAATGAGACACATGAAATATATTACTTTACCAGATCACTCAAATGCATGAGCAATCAAAATATAAATGAAATAAAACACACATCCAGATTGCAATCAGAATACTGAGAACATGAGCCATGATCCTAAATGTAAAGTTCACTGTAGAAAAATATAGTTTTTATAGAGAATACATTTACATTTATATTTCTACCCACAGGCTGCTTGAGCTGTTTACTGAAAGATTGATTTTCTTTCTTTTTGTGCTTTAGGTTCTTTAGAGCGCTACTCTGGCTGTGCAAATGGGTAGGAATTACATCACTGTCTAGAGACATTGAAAATCAGGATCTATTGGGTGTACAATCAGCTGTGGGTAGCATATTACCTCATCTGCTGGGTCAACAAAGAAAACTTGCTTTTCTATTATGTTTATTGCAAAATCATTGCAATATTTGTTCCTTCATTTATGTTTGTTGTCTCAACTTGATTCATTGTAATTTCAACTATTTACTGCTTATCTCTAGCCATAATAGTAATAATAGTCTCTTATCATTACACACTCTCTCTCTAGGTATAAATATTTTATATATATATATAAATATATATATATAAATATAAAATTACATCATTCAATACTTTGGAAGTAATTGACAATATTGTATCTAGCAATGAAATTTGCATTAAAAGCTCTCCATGTTATGGCTTGATATTTTTTCCTTATGTACACATGCATCTGTTTAGGAATTACAGATTTTTATTTTATTTTTTTACCTAACTAAGGTGTGAGCTTTACATTAGAAGTTTCCTTCATATTGACCAGACCTACAGGCCTCAGTCAAAATCTAAATCGATTTTCTTTGTTTTTCTTGCTTTATTTTTAACTTTTTCTTCATCTTGGAATACATTTTTGTATGTTGCAAGCAGGAAGGAAGGGAAAAATGCCCAATGCCAGCTGCCTGAGATCATGCTTCCTGCTCTGCGATGCTCTTTGAAAGCTTGTCTTTTCACCATTTACTGACTCAATGTATGAAACCATGTGCAACTCTTCCCTGCGTTAATCAGTGTGAAGAGGCAAGGGGGAGCTTGTGGGGAAGTTAACTGTACAACAGTAGCGTATGTGACTACATGTGGTATTAGTGAGAGGTTTCTGGGAGGTGAGGCTGCAACTCCTGGTGGAGTGGTGTTTCACTGGGTTTCTCTGAGCACAAGAGAACGTGACACACAGTCATGACACACAGTCACGTGGCAGCTTCTCTTTCTCTTTAACACTCCCTGTGCTTGTCAGGCAAGCTCACTAAGGATGAAAATTCCTAAAGCAGGAGGATGGCCAGCTTGTATATTGATGGTCCCATAGTGGGGAAATGTCATGTAGGAGGGGACACATACGTGAGTCACATTTGTAATATCTGAGGCTTGAGAAGCCTGAGGAAATGTTTCATCTCAACCCTGGATGACATGATAGGGTATGGCTCCTGCCCTAAGACACGCGGATTTTGTTCTTGTTCTGTTGTGGGATGAAATCTCTGGGTGTGCAGTGAGTTCTTAGCTCCATGTAGCTTAGCTCCTGTTCTGTATCAATTACTGCGAGTTCAAATGGAGCTGTAGCATTTATTTGAGGTATGGAGTTTAAATGTCTGAATTGTAAGCAGGAATAGAAATGATTTAAACAAAATACTGTAGCCTGTGACCCACAGCTTTGCTGAACTAGATGTTGAAAGACTTACCCATTTTGATCCTAATGTGGAACCATTGCTAATTTATCTTTAGCATAGTGTTTTAAAGCAACCTTCTCCTTGTTTTTCTGCAATACTTGGAGTGCAGTATCTGTCAGTCCTGTCTACAGGTATCTTCTTCAGGCTTAATGAAAAGTGAATTTTTTTGCTGCTGAAATGAAAGCTGTGCAACTAGACTTTGTTATGAACAAAACTACAGGATGTTAATTCATTAATATCCATATTTTTCAACTGAATCCTGATTATGAAACATTAGGAATTTAATGGGCTTGGAAGATTTTCATGCAAAAACTAAATGAAAATCAGTAGTTTTGGTAAAGTTTTCCTTTGGGATTTAATTCTGAAAGGAAATTGCTTTTGAAAGGAATGAAAATATTACATGTCTGAACTTCTATATATTAAAACTGATCTCTGTTATCAGACTCTCTAGGCAGTTTTCTGTAGTGTTTTTACTCTGCTGGATGTCCAAGGGTGTAAGGGAGTTTGTCTTGTGCTGAACCAGTATCTGTATTTTCAGGTTGTCTTTTCTGTCATCAAAGGTGGCAGGTCTTTCACTGCAGCTCAAGAAGGGACATTATCTTTCCTCTTCTCAGTGTGATAGCATGAGGCAGGTCAGAAACATGGTCTTCACCATCAGCTCATAGGCTGGATTACGACCATTGCTACTATCATTCCATAAGCGGCCATAGGATGTTTGTTCCTTGGCCTATATACCCAGGTGCTCTTCTGTGCTGGCCTGGATGTTTTGTCAGACAGCATCCTTCTGCAGGTGGGTATGCAAAGAACTCCTGGTACAGTTAGATCAATGTCGTGGTTTAACCCGGCTGGCAGCTAAACACCATGCAGCCGTTCGCTCACCCTCCCCCTTCCTCTCTGGGACGGGGGAGAGAAATGGAAAGTGAAGCCCGTGAGTTGAGATAAAGACAGTTTAATAAGACAGGAAAATACTAACAACAACAACAACAACAACAACAATAATAATAATAATAATACAATGATGATAATACTACTACTACTAATAATATGTACAAACAAGTGATGCACAATGCAATTGCTCACCACCCGCTGACCGATGCCCAGCCTAACCCCGAGTAGTCCGGCCCCCTCCCCCCAGCTAGCCACCCCTATATATTGTTTAGCATGACGTCAGATGGTATGGAATACCCCTTTGGCTAGTTTGGGTCACCTGTCCTGGGTCTGTCCCCTCCCAGCTCTTACTGCACCCCCAGCCTGCCTGTTGGCAGGACAGAGCAAGAAGCTGAGATGTCCTTGGCTTGGTATAAGCACTGCTCTGCAACAATTAAAACATCGGGGTATTATCAGCACTCTTTTCATCCTAAGCCAAAACATAGCACCCTACCAGCTACTAGGAAGAAAATTCTGTTCTAACTGAAACCAGGACAATCAACCATGTCTTTTGACGGTGTCCCTGGGAGATGTACGAGAGGGATAAGCTTTATTTGGGTGTTCTACATATGCTAGACCAGCTTGTCTAGATTGGTGTTAGAAACAATGAAGGTAAATACCCAAAAAGTGCCATGCATCACAAAGGCACAGTAGACTCTGAATAAAAAGCAATGAAAAAATGTGGGCTACAACCATTCAAGACAACAACAGTCCCATTTATTTCTGGTGAAAATAATACAGATACTTGTTGAGGGACATGAAAACGTAATTAGGAGTAGAAAAGGGATGCTATAAAAACAATGTATTTGAACTACTTGATATCCATGTATTCTGAAATCATCACAACCTAATGTAGCAGGGAAAAAAAAAAAGGGAGAAAAACATGTTGTTGTTGTTAACTTGGTTGTTACAATGGAATAGTCTCATAGCCTATTGTTTCCAAATATCAGGAATGGCACTGTCAGGAGACCAGCACAAAAATGAAAGATCTAAATGGTCCACTTCTGCTCTTACTTTGCACAGGATCTTAGTAATAATGAAAATACAAAAACAGGAAAAAAAAAAAGAAAAACACAAACAAACCTGATCTGATTTGGTCACATTTTCAGAGGTTATATCACTTTTTGTATTTCAAGTGTGACATTTTTTATCTGGGAAAAAAACAAACAAACAAAAATGATTATATAATGTACAACATTCACAATGTCATTTTAATGTCACTGAAAGCTCATGGAGCAGATCCTCCTGAGAGTCATCATGCAGCACTTGCAGGGGAAGCAGGCGATCAGGCCCAGTCAGCATGGCTTTATGAAAGGCAGGTCATGCCTGACGAACCTGATCTCCTTCTATGACAGAGTGACGCGCTGGGTGGATGAGGGAAAGGCTGTGGATGTGGTCTACCTTGACTTCAGCAAGGCTTTTGACACCGTCTCCCACAGCATTCTCCTCAAGAAACTGGCTGCTCTTGGCTTGGACTGGCGCACGCTTCGTTGGGTTAGAAACTGGCTGGATAGCCGGGCCCAAAGAGTCGTGGTGAATGGAGCCAAGTCCAGTTGGAGGCCAGTCACTAGTGGCGTCCCCCAGGGCTCGGTGCTGGGGCCGGTCCTCTTTAATATCTTCATCGATGATCTGGACGAGGGCATCGAGTGCACCCTCAGTAAGTTCGCAGATGACACCAAGTTAGGTGCATGTGTCGATCTGCTTGAGGGTAGGAAAGCTCTGCAGGAGGATCTGGATAGGCTGCACCGATGGGCTGAGGTCAACTGCATGAAGTTCAACAAGGCCAAGTGCCGGGTCCTGCACCTGGGGCGCAATAACCCCAAGCAGAGCTACAGGCTGGGATAGGAATGGTTGGAGAGCTGCCAGGCAGAGAAGGACCTGGGAGTGATGGTGGATAGTCGGCTGAATATGAGCCAGCAGTGTGCTCAGGTGGCCAAGAAGGCCAACGGCATCCTGGCTTGTATCAGGAACGGTGTGGCCAGCAGGGCTAGGGAGGTGATCGTCCCCCTGTACTCAGCTCTGGTGAGGCCGCACCTCGAGTACTGTGTTCAGTTTTGGGCCCCTCACTACAAGAAGGACATCGAGGTGCTTGAGTGGGTGCAGAGAAGGGCGACAAAGCTGGTGAGGGGCCTGGAGAACAAGTCCTACGAGGAGCGGCTGAGGGAGCTGGGCTTGTTCAGCCTGGAGAAGAGGAGGCTCAGGGGCGACCTTATCGCTCTTTATAGGTACCTCAAGGGAGGCTGTAGCGAGGTGGGGGTTGGTCTGTTCTCCCACGTGCCTGGTGACAGGACGAGGGGAAATGGGCTTAAGTTGCGCCAGGGGAGTTTTAGGTTAGATGTTAGGAAGAACTTCTTCACTGAAAGGGTTGTGAGGCACTGGAACAGGCTGCCCAGGGAAGTGGTGGAGTCACCATCCCTGGAAGTCTTCAAAAGACGTTTAGATGTAGAGCTTAGGGATATGGTTTAGTGGGGACTGTTAGCGTTAGGTCAGAGGTTGGACTCGATGACCTTGAGGTCTCTTCCAACCTAGAAAATTCTGTGATTCTGTGATTTACAAGCTTTTTTTTTTTTTTTTTTTTTTTTTTTTTTTTTTTTCCCCTAACTCTGCCCTTTAGAGGCTATCCAGACATGAGTGGAGAGCAACATCACTTGACTATCTCTCTTTAATTGACTGTCTGTGAGAGCTCTAAAAATAAACTTACAGATACTGTGGGGAGATGAAACTAGAGGACACAGTTACATGTCTTATCAAAAGCCAACAACCAGGCTGTCCTGTCTCTTGCCATGAGACTTCCTATGTGAAATAAAGAAACCTAAAGGAGAAGTTAAAAGATTATGTTTTGGAAGTGCCAAAATCAAACATATTTTTAAAGGATGGAAGACCACAGCAGTACTTGCATGACTTCTGTCTTTGTGAAAGGATTACATCTGAAGCAGTACAATGAGCATGACAGGCAGAGTGGAATGGTTTTCTTATCCAGAGTAACAAGCCTGGGAGGGATGTGTGTTTAAAAATGCTGTGTGGCAGCTACAGTCATCTGCCATGTTCGAATGTTCTTGTCCTATGCTAGCACATATGAGACTGGGTTCAGCACGAAGGCTAGTTAATGACCTCTTATCCCTGCTGGGGACCCAAATGTTCTCAACTGATAAACTCCACATCCTGCACTTTCTCACTGCTGTCCTCTTCTGAGTTACTTTTGCCAGAAAGCAGGCCCCAGGCAGGGGTAAAGTGAGAAGGAAAGCCCTCCAGACCTGGAGAAGTTTGCTGGTCTGTGGTGCTTAGCACGGGGGAGTAATCAATCCAGTGCATTCTTGTGATGTTAATAGCTTCCTGTGGAGTGAGTCATGTTGATGATCACTAGATTACCTTTGAATTGCTTTTGGTTTGAGAATAGATTTTAATGAAAAATAAAGTTATTTTTAGTCTAGTAGTTGAAAAAAATATTGGAGGGTTTGACAGTATTTTCAAAAAAGAAAAAAAGAAAAAGCAAAAAAGCAACTAGAAAAGGAATATGATGTCTTACTAGTTACTCTGTGTCCTGGTTTCAGTTAGAACAGAATTAATTTTCTTCCTAGTAGCTGGTAGGGTGCTATGTTTTGGCTTAGGATGAGAAGAGTGCTGATAACACTCCGATGTTTTAATTGTTGTGAGAACAGCGCTTACACCAAGCCAAGGATGTCTCAGCTTCTTGCTCTGTCCTGATAAGTCGGGCAGGCTGGGGGTGCAGTAAGAGCTGGGAGGGGACAGACCCAGGACAGGTGACCCAAACTAGCCAAAGGGGTATTCCATACCATCTGACGTCATGCTAAACAATATATAGGGGTGGCTAGCCGGGGGAGGGGCCGGACTACTTGGGGTTAGGCTGGGCATCGGTCAGCGGGTGGTGAGCAATTGCATTGTGCATCACTTGTTTGTACACATTATTAGTAGTAGTACTATTATCATCATTGTTGTTATTATTATTATTGCTATTATTATTATTATTATTATTATTTTCCTGTCTTATTAAACTGTCTTTATCTCAACTCACAGGCTTCACTTTCCATTTCTCTCCCCCGTCCCAGAGAGGGAGGGGGGAGGGTGAGCGAACGGCTGCATGGTGTTTAGCTGCTGGCCGGGTTAAACCACGACACTCTGATTTTCATGGTGTTTTACTTAGTTGCCAGAAGAGATTTGCAGCTTATTAAAACTTCTGACATTGTCCTGTCCAAACTGCAACCTCTGACAGAGAACAGCACGTCATTTTCTGAGCCTCCTCCCTCAGTGTGTCTGTATACCTGTAAGACATTTCTACTGACCAAACGTAACAGAGAGTAAGACATGAACAACGCGAACAAGATGTGCTATAAAATGGGCCATCAAGAATATAGGTGTAGTACTTGCTCAGAACAATGTGATAATCAAAGTATGCAGAATTATTAAGTGCTGCTGTGCAGAGACCCACAGTCCCGTACCACTCTAAGTCTTCAAGTGAAAACCAGACCTAGCGCCATCCTTCCATCATGCCAGCAGCTCCTTGGGGTAAGCTCTGATGGTTTTGGAGCGCCCTGGAGCTGGCAGTGTCCTGACCCGGTGGGTGGTGACTTGGGCCAGCCCCTGCCTACCTGCCCCAGGATGTCCCACTGCAAGAGCAGCTCTGAACTAGCATAAGCATGTGAGGAACAATATATATTGTGCTGTTGTGGGTGAGCCTGCCTGGAACAGGAAATAGGACTAGGTATCCTGACATCCCTCCCAGCTTGAATTACAGTGTGATGCTGAAACCAACGGAAGCACCAACTGGATGAAAAAAGGTGTCCCTTTAGGTGAAATTTCCTTTGTTCTGTAGTGCCATTCAATAGGCATACCATTTCACCAGTGTGTATAATTTAATGGACTTCTAATGTTCAGATTCTGATATATATACTGCATTACTGAGACTTCAGTCATAGGTTGGATTTAGCCCCTGAGGTCTATAGCTGTGTGGAGGAGCTAGCCCCAAATGCTCTTTTCTGTTGGTTTGCAACAAATGTCCTATTCTGTTTGTTTGAGGAACCTACACCCACATATAATGAAATGATACTTTCCCCATTTTAATCTTATATCACTAGGTATTTTACTGCTGATGTAGAAAAATGTTATTCAGACAAGTTCATGAATTACTCCCATGCCTCTGGATCCATGCTATACTTTTGTCCAATTCAGTAGTGCATTTAAATGAACCCACAATTTCTGCAAAGATTATATTACGTTGAATTTTTTTTTAATGTTTCCAGGCAGCCCGATATCATCAAGCTTTTTCTTCTGATCATTACCTACAGCATACTCTTTGAACGCTTTGAAACAGTAGAGCTCCTGAAATGGCTCCTAGCTAACCTTTCTCTGTTGTGGTTTACTTTGCTGTTTATCTCAAATTACCAAGCTGGAACTAGGGGGTAATTGTGTTTGTTTTGTTTTACTGAAAGAAATAACAGTAAAAATATCTGCATATGTTTTGTAAAACTTGGAATTTTGGGAGTTTAAAATTTGGTTTAGAATATTTAGATAATTCCTTCTTACATATAAGATAAATGAAACATTCTTAAGAGGCTTAAATTTTTTTCGTTAATGGAGGAGAAGAAAAACATCTGGTAGAATTATTAAAGGAAGTCAACAGTGCTTCCATGCTGCCAGAAACCAAGTTCAGTGTTTAAATTCCACTCATATAATTGGAAATTTCGTAGAGAGATCAATCCTTGCTGGTTGTCTTTGATGTCTTTTTAACTAGTGATTGTCGATAGATGTCATTGATTTATCAGAACTATTTAGAGGTAAAGCAAAGGCAAGAATAATTTTTTGATTAGTGGATCTTTTCAGAAGCACATTGTTTAATATGGCAGCTAAAAGAAAGTGTATTGTTTTTAAGACACCTTAAAAAATAAAAGCAAAAATCTTTAAACTTTTGTACCTATCGCATGATAACTAAATCCATCTTTTGGTGCCAGCAGAAGTTGAACTGATTTCCTATGCTGCAGCTCTTTATTCACATTAATGGGATCAGAGGGCCCTCAGGAATGCAGAGAGCCATGCCTTTAACTGTTATTGTCTTTTATACAAAGAAGTAGTATTGGAAGCCCTTTATATTTTTTATGGGCTGAAACTGACCTTATTTATTGCATATACTGTGTGCTACTAATAGGATTTAAAGAGATTTAAAGAACTTTTTTTTTTTTTTTTTTTTTCTTTTCCCTGTAGCAGGATGGGCTTTTGGTAAATCAGCCACATATATGCAGTTGGGCTTCCTGGCACCTTCTTCAGAGTTCTCCTGCTTGCTGTCTTTCCTACCCCCATCCATGTTCAATGCAGGCTATTATTGCATTTCACAATTGTTTGTATTCTGCTCGTGCTATTGCAGCCACATTCATCCTCTATCAGTTCTACAGGGTTAGGAATGATCTCAAAATACTTAGGAACTGTGCGTTTGATTCTGGATTAGTCTTTGCAATGACCTTACATAAGTATGAAACAGTGTTGTGAGATCCTTTGCTACTCATGGAAAATAAGTGGGTAGTACCTTTTACTAATCAATCAGTTGGTCTTGCAAAATTCCTGAATATTTTGCAATCTTTAACTGTGTGTCGTTCCACCCTCTCAAAAGAGAATAATTCAACATGTGAGTACATTTTCTACTTTTTCGTACAACAGGTTTAAGGGAGCAGATAGAATTGGAGGACATTGTCACTGGGCAATCATATTATTTGCATTATGTATGCATTTCTCTAACTAGAGTAATATAGTTAATCACTTTACTAAAAATTTCGTGCCTGAAAGTTAAAATGAATGCCTACATACAATAACTTCCTTGGCTAGGAAATGGTATACTGCAATGCAGGAGATTAATTTAAAATTTTTCTACTGCATTTTTTTTTTCAGGCTTGCAGAAGAACTCATTAAAATCATATAATAACTACTCTTGTTGTTTAATAGATGTGCATAATATTAAAAAAGTATTTTTTTCCCCTGAAGTGATGATGTGTGCTTGTTTTCGTGGAATATCTAGTCAAAACTCCAAAAATTTTTAAATTCTTTTTTTTTTTTTTTTTTTTTTTTTTAATACTTGAGCCTAGAGGCATTGTATCAATGTAACCATGGCATACAGCATTTGATATACTTGACTTTTTCTTGTATGCTCAGACTTGGAGTAGATTAAGAAAGGAATGGGAAAAGTGGAGGATCAGCAAACCCTTAAAAAGCAGCATCTGAAAGTAAAGTCTCCAAATTCAAAAGATAAATGGTTTCTGCCAAACAGTGTTCTGCAATATTAAATAACCACTGGAATACCTGTTATGTTTAAGCGTCTTTCTGCTGTATAGTGCCAGTGAACCAGAAGATGAATTGCTGTCCCACGTGTATGTGCTGTAAAGTGTGAGCTTGTTAAGACTGAGTCAGATGAATTCTAAGCGAAAAGGTGTTGGCTGTGTAGCTTTTAAGGTGCTGGCAAAACAGAGCAGGCTTGAGAATCCCCCACAATGGATGGTGTTTTCCTCTAAGCTCAGCATGGCATCTGATGTTGTCAGGTGGTCAGGTGAAAGAAAGGAATTGTTGAGTGTTTCTGTGGCTGCAGGCAGAGTTTATTGATTCATCCTACAAATAGAATTTTATCCTTATTGTCACACAGGATAAAAAACAGAGTTATTCAAGTGTGTGGAAAAGTGTTTAGGGAAGCCAACATAGGCTTTTTTATTTATAAATTCTGGTCAAGATGCTTTTGAAGAAAGTTGTACATTATACTTCCATTTTGTACAGTTTACATGGAACTGTGTTTCTCCATAGAAAATCTAAACACAGCTATGTAGAACGAAGCCTAAGTTCTCCCTGTTATGGAAATCATAGAATTATAGAATATCCTGAGTTCAGAGGGACTCACAAGGATCACAGAATCACAGAATTTCTAGGTTGGAAGAGACCTCAAGATCATCGAGTCCAACCTCTGACCTAACGATCATTGAGTCCGACTCCTGACTCCACACACCACCACCCAAAAGCCAGCCCCTACGTCTGAGAGCATTGTCCAAACACTTCTTGGACTCCAGCCAGCTTGGTGCCATGACCATTGCCCTGGGTGCCCTGGGGAGCCTGTCCCAGTGCCCGACCACCCTCTGGGTGCAGAACCTTTCCCGAACACCCAGCCTGACCCTCCCCTGTTGCAGCTCCATGCCATAATGTTGGAAGCTATAACATCTTTCAGAGTAGGAGAAACCCTCCCCACACCCAATAGGTTGAGTTCCTTTTTGTAATTAATCATATTTACTTTTTCTTATTTTTATTCAAATTTTGGGGGTCCTAGTGCATTGCACGTTATAAAGTTTGGATCCAAAAATCTTACAGAACTTTGGAATTTTTCAACCATTAATATTACCTAGTCATACAATTCACACAAAATAGAAGCACTCCCTTCCCATTCCTGGAGCATTCACTGTTTAAAATACTGTTTATGATACACCCTTAGTAGTCTGTTTTCTAAAATAAACCATTACAATTTCCAAATATGAAATTTTTCATAACCCTGCATTGTGCTATCCTGACTGCATGAAGGCTTATTCAATTGAATTAAATGCCATGGTAGCAATTTGAAATGTTCTTTTAATCCACTGCAAGTGAGTACTTGCAGTGACTTCATGCTGGGTGGAAAGCTATTAGAGAGCAGACCATTTTGAAGTTCCTGCTAAGTACAGCTTGGACTAAAAGTAACTGCCAGCTACTTACTGGCAGTACATATTTTTTTGTGTGAATATGTAGGTATGTTGCAGAGTGTTCTTTTGTATGTGACTGCTCTACAGTTAATATTCCATGTATCCTTTTGGATATAAGAGGTTTCCCTGCTGCGGCAGAGCACTGTGTTCAGTCTCCTAATTGGTCTTTTGCAGTCCCATGCGCTCCTGTAAATACAAAGTGGAATACTAATCTCCTGAAAAAAACATACTGTCTGAAGTAGGTATTTGCAAACAGCACAAAGTTTACGTGAAATCTAATGTTTAATTCCACTTGGATCCTTGATAAAGACTCTGCTGTTACAGCTGAGACATGCTTGCATGACATTACAGAGAAGCTTGTTCCACCTGGACCCTTTCTCTTTTGCATGAGCAGTGAGTTTCAAGTTACATAAAGTGTCAATTGGCAGTGCCTCTGTGGAGCAATGAAGCTATTAAAAAGAAAAAAGAAAAAAAAAGCAGTAGCTGGAGGTTCATTTTAGGGTTTCTTTCCCATCTCCTAAGGGGATTTCATAGCCACTGTAACAGTTTCTTGCAGTAATTTCTTTGTAATCAAATATTGGGGTTTGGTAGTACCTGAGTCCAGGATTTGGAAAACCAAGCTCAGCTTATTTTCTAATAATTAGCATGCACACAAAAAGTCAGCGTGTTACATACCTGCGTCAGTCTGGCAGGAGTTTCATTCTGATCAGTTGCACAGAATAAGTATGCTTATACCTATCCCTCTATTTTGTGACAGTATTACCTTATGGAAAACGCTTTTGGTTTGCTTCTTGCTTAACATTTCACATATTAGTGGAGCACAGAGAGCTTTATATGAGTTTAGTAATTCTCAGTGGAGCATACATCATGATTCGGACAGATTCTTTGCATGCAAAATATAGGTTTCAGCAGTTTCACTAATGTGCTTCTGCAGTAGAACTTTGCATGAACACAAAACAATTTAGATTTCCTGAATGCTTTATAATTCCTACCAGTCACTGTGGTTTCTTAAAATGCATGCATCTTCCAGCCCCCAACATTCAGTCAAGATTTATGATAAAGATTTTCTGCCCTTATGGCACTCATACACAGATGCTTTCATTCTAACCCATTTTTCTTCTGCTACTCTATGTAAAAAAGACTTCTAAATTACTATTAAAATATTAGATGTCTTTCCAACTTTGTGCAGTTATTTCAATCAGTAACTATAAACAGAAAGGCCAGGTGGACAATAGGGGTATGATAGAAAATGTCTGAAGTTATGAATTACTACCACACATGAGACTTCTTATGTAACAGCACAACCAATTTTAATAAAATCTTCCTGGAAAAAAGTTCATCTTTTATTTTTCAAAAATGATTAGATGGTGTTTAAGGTCCTTTCCAATCCAAACCATTCTGTGATTCTATCGTCACAGGACTGTGGCAGGTCAGCTGAAAGGGACAAGTGAAATGCTGGGGAACATAGCCACTGTCCCCATTCCCTTATAGAAGACACACTATCCCTGCATGAGTGATGCTGATGTTTTTTGGAGAGTTGCTGTCAAGCTGTCATGTCTTCCTACTTGACAGCTCCACTGGAGGAAGAAAGGGCCTATCAGACTGGGAATGATTTGTAAACAATAAAGAAAGGAAGAAGGAGCATTTGGCACCCTACCATGTTTTACAGTGTAAAAACCAATGCCACGTTACCTGTAGCTGACACAAAGAGAGCTGTCTTTTCAACTGTCATACTCTTCCTTATGCAAAAGTGCAAGAAAGCAACATTAAGGGCTAAATTTGGCTTCTTGTTAATTTTCAGTATTATGTTGGCTCCTTAGGAACATTGGTAGAACCAGGCAATTTTCCTCAAGGTGCTTTATTCTCAAAAGGGACAGAGAGCAGCCCCATGCTCATGGCAGCGTGGCTGGGAAGAGCCAAGCGTGATGAGCTGCACCCCTTGATCACCAGTACTGCAGTGGTGAAGAAATGTCCAAATCTCTCAGCAGAAAAGCCTCCCAGCACCACGCCTGGGCCATCTCATGCTCCCCACATGCACAGCTCCCTGAGCCCCCAAAACCCACCACAGCCACCCCCCGGGGCACATGTCCCTGGGGCACACCTCACCTCTGCTGCAGCAAGGGCACCTTGTGGGGCCCCAACTGCCTGATGTGGGCAGGGCCGGGGAAACACCGGGTGGTGGCTGTGGGGATGGGCCCTGAGAGACGCTCCCAGCAGTCCCAAAAGCACAAGCCAGCACCCAAACCAACTGGTCGCTTGACCTCCAAGCCTTGCGCACCCACGCAGTGGGAGTCTAGGCACAAGACAGGCTGGGCTGGGTCAGGCACCCAGATATAAGCCGTGAGGTCCACACGACACAGTCCGTCGCTCGGTCACGTCACAGCCTGTTGCTCAGTGGTGTCACTGTGTTGACGCTTCTCTTGTCTGTTTATGTCACAGTATGATTGTTTAGCAGACTCAATTCCCCAACTGAAGTCTACTTTGAGGGCCATTCTGTGTGTTAAATCTGCATGCTTTTTAAAAATTTATTATTGTTTGGAGGTTCATTGTTGATTTAAAGCTGTCACATTACACGTCTGAAGGTGTCCTCCTGTGCACCTGGGGCTACCGCAATGCCACTTCCACCCTCTCCCCTCTCCTTTTGTCTTCTGCTGGGTACCGGCATTTCCTGGCAGGCCACGAGGCCTGAGCCGTGTCTACCCAGAGCCCTGTCAGGTGCCCTTGTATCTCCCCTTGTCCTGTCCAAAATACCAGGAGAACTTCTTTGAAAGCAGTTTCCAAAGTTTCAAGAACTCCAGACATTTCTTGCTGTCCTGGTTTCAGCTAGAATAGAGTTAGTTTTCCTCCTAGTAGCTGGAAGGGTGCTTTGTTTTGGATTAGGATGAGAATAATGTTGATAACACACTGATATTTGAATTGTTGCAGAGCAGTGCTTACACTAAGCCAAGGACTTCTCAGCTTCTCGCTCTGTCCGGCCAGCGGGCAGGCTGGGCTTGTAGCAGGAGTTGGGAGGGGATAGACCCAGGACAGGTGACCCAAACTGGCCAAAGGGGTATTCCATACCATCTGACATCATGCTGAGCAATATATAGGAGTAGCCTAACAGGAGTGGGGGTGCTGGCTGCTCAGGGATAGGCTGGGTATCAGTCAGCAGATGGTGAGCAATTGCATTGTGCATCACTTGTTTTGTACACATTATTATTATTATTATTATTATTATTATTATTATTATTATTATTATTATTATTATTATTATTATTATTATTAATTTATTTGTTATTTCTGTCTTAATAAAGAGTCTGTCTCAACCCACAGACTTCATTTTCCTGTTTCTCTCCCCCATCCCAGAAATGGAGGGGGGAGGGTGAGCGAACAGCTGTGTGGTGCTTAGCTGCCATCTGGGTTAAACCACAACAGTCCTGGTGCCCAACGTCGGGCTCGAAGGGTTAAGATTATGACAGATCTGACCAGAGTGTGTTAAACATGAATTGGTATAAGTATTAGGCCTGCTTAATAGTTGCTAGTCACAATGTTGATTGCTTTGATCTTAGGTCTGCTGTGCCTGTTTTTTTGGGCTCAGTGCTGGGGCCGGTCCTCTTTAATATCTTCATCAATGATCTGGATGAGGGCATTGAGTGCACCCTCAGTAAGTTCGCAGATGACACCAAGTTAGGTGCATGTGTCGATCTGCTTGAGGGTAGGAAGGCTCTGCAGGAGGATCTGGATAGGCTGCACTGATGGGCTGAGGTCAACTGCATGAAGTTTAACAAGGCCAAGTGCCAGGTCCTGCACCTGGGACGCAATAACCCCAAGCAGAGCTACAGGCTGGTAGATGAGTGGTTGGAGAGCTGCCAGGCAGAGAAGGACCTGGGAGTGATGGTGGATAGTCGGCTGAATATGAGCCAGCAGTGTGCTCAGGTGGCCAAGAAGGCCAACAGCATCCTGGCTTGTATAAGAAGCAGTGTGACCAGCAGGGCTTGGGAGGTGATCGTCCCCCTGTACTTGGCTCTGGTGAGGCCGCACCTCAAGTACTGTGTTCAATTTTGGACCCCTCACTACAAGAAGGACATCGAGGTGCTTGAGCGGGTGCAGAGAAGGGCGACGAAGCTGGTGAGGGGCCTGGAGAACAAGTCCTATGAGGAGCGGCTGAGGGAGCTGGGCTTGTTCAGCCTGGAGAAAAGGAGGCTCAGGGGCGACCTTATCGCTCTCTACAGGAACCTCAAAGGAGGCTGTAGCGAGGTGGGGGTTGGTCTGTTCTCTCACGTGCCTGGTGACAGGACGAGGGGGAATGGGCTTAAGTTGCGCCAGGGGAGTTTTAGGTTAGATGTTAGGAAGAACTTCTTTACCAAAAGGGTTGTGAGGCATTGGAACAGGCTGCCCAGGGAAGTGGTGGAGTCACCATCCCTGGAAGTCTTTAAAAGACGTTTAGATGTAGAGCTTAGGGGTATGGTTTAGTGGGGACTGTTAGTGTTAGGTCAGAGGTTGGACTCAATGATCTTGAGGTCTCTTCCAACCTAGAAATTCTGTGATTCTGTGATTCTGTGGTTTTCCAAATTGAGTTATTTGGCATATTACTTACTGTATGTGTTCCCTGTTGTGCTGTTTATCCTTTTGGGGGCTGGTTTAGGATCATTGTTTTACTGTACTGTGTTACATTGGCTTATGATATGATAAAATTTCTGGTCATGAGACTAACCTAGTATTAGTACTCAGCAATGTCATCAACTGTGTACTTTGGAAACCATAACTCAGAAACTATCAAGAATTACACGTATTACCTTTTTTTTTTTTTTTTTTTTTTTTCTTTTTTTTCAGGGAGCCAATCTATGGAGGGAACAAGGGGAGATATTTTTTCTTACTTTTTCACTCTCCCTTTCTCCTTCACCCCCTCTTATTCTCTGGGGTAGTTACAATAGTTCTTCAAGATTTTGAATATGCTTGGGATGTTCAGACCAGCATGTTGTTATTGTTATGTCTCCTGAAAGACCTTTAGATTTTGTTTAAGGATAAACAACTACTTAGGAATGCTATCCAGGGATCTGCCCTGAGGCAGATGAGCGGCAGGGAGCATGGGACGATATGGGCAGGTGTCTAGAGCAGTGGGCACCTCCAGTGCTTTGGAAATTCACCCCTGAACAACTGCAAAATCCTAAAAAAACTGGTAGAATGCTTGAAAAAGAGGTGTCATCACTCTGGCAAAGAGACACAGATCACTGCAATGTGCTGGGGTCTGGCCTATGCCTATTGAGCTGCGATCAATGCCACTATAAACCTAGTGACAGACCCTGTGGCCACTCCAAGTCTTGTGACAGGCCCAACGGCCACTCCAACCCCTGCAGCCACTCCAGCCCCTATGATGGACCCTGTGGCCACTGCAGCCCCTGTGGCCACTGCAGCCCCTGGAGCCACTCCAATCTCTGCAGCCAGTTCAGCCCCTGCAGCCGCTCCAGCCTCTGTGGCCACTTCACCCCCTGTGGCCACTGCGGCCCCTGTGGCCGCTCTGGTTCCTGCGGCCACTCCAGCCTCTGCGGCCACTCCAACCCCTGTGATGGGCCCAGCAGTCATCCCAGCTCCTGTGATGGGCCCAGCGGTTGTTCCAACCCCTGTGGCGGGCCCTGCATTTAATCCAACCCCTGTGGCGGGCCCTGTGGCTGGGTCAGAGAAATGAACTGTAGCAGTGCAAGTTGCCCCTGTAGCCAAGGTGAAAAAATGGTTTAGAGAGTCAGATCGTTTAGAATGCAGAGAAACTCCTGCTAAGACTAAGTATGGAGAAGACGAGACTGGGCAATCAGAGGAACAAAATGAAGATGATGTCGCAAAAACAACAGTAACTACCCAAACTGTATACCAGCATGAGCTACGAGAGGTGCAAAAAGATTTTGGTCAATGTATAGGTGAACAGCTTGTCACCTTGCTGCTTTGGTGCTGGGACACCGGAGTCAATTGCCTGGAATTAGAAGGCAGGGAAGCCAGGCAGCTGGGATCCCTTGCTAGAGATGCAGGCATCGACAAGGCAATTGGAGATGGAGCACCAGGTTACAGCCTCTGGAGGCGTCTCCTGTGAGCTGTGAAGGAAAGGTATCCCTTCAAGGAAGAACTTGTATGTCTACCAGGCAAGTGGACCACTGTGGAGAAGGGAATCCAGTACCTGAGGGAATTAGCCCTACGGGAGGTGATTTATAGGGAGCTAGACAATGAACAAATATCCACGGATACAGATGAAGTCAAGTGTACACGACCCATGTGGCAGGAGTTTGCACCATCATCATATGCCAGCTCATTGGCAGTAATGGCCTGGAAAGAAGACTAGGAACCCACAATGGACAAATTGGCTAAACAACTCTGGTAGTATGGAGAAAGTCTCTCTTCTTCCCTACAGGCTTGTGTCTCGGCTGTGGAGAAACTTTCTGAAGACTTCCACCAACTTAAAGACAATTTATTTTCCTTCTCACCTGTACAAATCAGTGGACATCAACTGAAAGAGAATAATTTGGAGAAACTTTCTGAAGAGGTCCACCAACTTAAAGAGTTTATTTTCCTCCCCACCTGTACAAACTGCTGTCTCAGCTATCAGGGGTAAGCATACTTCTGTGCAAGAAAGATGATATAATGGGTACACACCCCATGCCACCCTCTGGTTTTATCTACATGGTCTTTAAAAGAGGTTTAGGTGTAGAGCTTAGTGATATGGTTTAGTGGAGGACTGCTCAGTGTTAGGTCAGAGGTTGGAGTAGGTGATCTTGGAGGTCTTTTCCAACCTAGATTATTCTGTGATTCTGTGAAAAATTGTATAAACATGATAGTTTTGTGGTGATAGGATGATGGTAGATTTGGTGGTGGCACTCAGCATTTGGTAGAACCAGGCCATTTTCCTCAAGGTGCTGTATTTTGAAAATGGACAGTAAAAGCTGAGCACCTTTTTGCAAATTCAGAAATGCTTATTTAAAACCCATTTGATTTTAATTTATGCTCCCAGTGTTTTCAATGTTTTTGACATCTTCAGCATTAAATCAGAGGCTGAACATTGTAATTTTTCCTGTTTTCCCAGTGAGGACTCAGTTGCTGATTAACGTCTTTGGCAGTGAGTGGGCAAAAATTAATGCATTAACAACCTAACAATGAAATCAAACTGAATTAGAATAGCATTATCTAAAATAAATTTTATTTTGTTAGTACTATGTAATGTTCTTTTAACTGATGACAATGATTAATTTCTACTTAGATGAATGATGAAACTAATCAGGGAATTGCTGGATAGATGCTCCATTAAATTACTCCTATATTCAACTGGGAGTCTTTAATCTGTTGCTCAGTGTGCTTATTTGTCATTGAATTTGTAGGGGGATGCGCAGGTTCTTCTTTCATTTACATAAATAGGAACTAGAACATCTTCATTGGTTATCAGTAGAGTTTCATTGTTTTGAACCAGGGAAAATGAAACAACAGACCCTATCTATAGTTTTCTTTCAAGAGATGCCTTCTCTCTAAAAACCAACTCATGAACCTTTCCCTCCCCCCCCCCCCCTTTTTTTTTCTTTCTAATTTTAGTTAAGGGTATTTGCAAATTATGTTGTAATGATTGCTTAAAAGTGGGGGTGGGCTGATGGCTTATTTTTACATTTTCTCTGTTACACCAAATAAACAGATGCTGCACTACTTTTTCTTGTCCACCCACGAGAATCAGGCTGATCATTAAAATATTATTAATGAAGAAAAATAACAAATGTGTTGACAATCAAAATAACACAGTTTCAGGAAGCTAATATTAATGGAAATGTTTTTGTTGCAATTTTGCAATCCAAAGCAAGAATTTGTCAGGCCAGTTACAATTCAAAGGAGAAAAGCAACTGAGCTTTTTGTGAGTATTTAGCATAAATGACAGCTGGATCCCCAATATGTGAGAACTTCTATTGCTGTTAAATTAAGAACTGACAATTTGCCTAGGAAAGAGTTCCACTGTGGGAGGTGAAGAGGGAAAGCATTAGAAGGTTTTTGTAAGTCCTGTGAAACATGTTTTGCCAGTAATAGAAACCTAGAAGCAATTTTGGTTTTACTATATGGAATTCTCTCCAAATAGCACCATCACCTTAAAAATGTAACATTAAAAATTGCCTGCTACTGAAATTCCAAGTATCTCCCTAGAATATTTTACAAAAAAGTAAAAATGGTTTAATTCTTGAGCCAGTTGTAGCATTGTTCTACCTCTTCAATCCTAAAACAGCATGCAAAAAAATGAAGATGGATTGCCCACACTGTGAAGATGGCATAGGATTATTTGGCATGGGGAAAAAAACAAATCATTATTGGAGTCCATCTTCAGTGTTTTTCACTTATAAATGAAAACAAAGCTAAACAAAAACACTCCAGGTTTTGATAATAAAATGTTTGATTTCAACCTTAAATCCACAGTCTGTACCCCGATAAACCAGTGGTAGGAACAACAAGTGGATGCATGGAAACATCTCAAATGCCCAGTAGTGGGGTGGAAAGATTTTAACAAGGCTAGTAATTTGACCATGTTAGGGCTGGAGCTTCCTTATGGTTAATTGCATTGCAATTTTGCGTAAGCTGTCTCCTCCTCATATTTTGGTCAGCCTCAAGGAAGGAGTGAGCTGAATGCTCATGGGAAGTCACAGAGGAAGCCCACAGCACTTTGGCTTTGAAGAGTCTATAAATGTCTTTATTTGTGCTGTCTGTCCTGTGAGCATCCTTTTAAATATTAAGCGTTCCTGCTGCTTGGAGGCATTTCAGTTGCTTTTACCCTAATGAAGAACAATTGCTTAGCGTGATCTGGGAGAAACTCATATTTTTTATTTTGCACATGACTGTTCTTCAATGTTTTTCAAACCAATGTTTAACACTAGTAGTAGGGTGATGGTTGAACCAGGTGATTTTGAAATTCTTTTGAACCTTAATGATTCTGTGATACGGAGGGAAGTGTGCCATCTGCACTACCATCCTGCAGTGCTTTGAGCATGCTGCTGCTAACTGGATTAAAAAATGGTGATTCCCAACAGTTTCCAACCCAGGAGTTGGTTTCTTCTTCTTTGCCTTTTGCAGATAGACAACGAAGCCATATGTTTTGGACTTGCGTATAGGCAACACTTAAGTCTTGTATGATTTGTGTATGACCAGACAGTTTGTTTCTATAGATGGGCTCAGAACAGAGATCCTGAGTCTGCAGTTTGAGCAATAATACAGTTTGTAACTTGAATGCCTGAAGAACATTCAATGTACAAAATAAAAAAATACAAGTTTCTTCCAGAGCATGCTAAGCAATTGTTCTTCATTAGGGTAAAAGCAATTCAATTGCCTCCAAGCAGCGGGGACACAATTTTATGCCAGGTTAGGCCATAGGTGATTTTTGTTTGTTTGTGTGTTTTTCTGCGCCTTCTGCTTTCCTTTAGCTCCCTCAAGTCATCCTGGCAGGCCTGATTTTGCTCTGTTTTCTGTTGGGCTCTCCTAAGGGCAAGAGTTTCAAAGCTTCATGTGCTTTTGGAAATGAAAGTATATATGAAAATGAAAATATATATGCAAATGACAGCTAGCATTATCATCTCTAAGCATAACAGGATATAAGCATCCCTTGAAGGACAGCAATTCATCTCAAGCAATATCAAAGGCTGTTTGCAACTCAGGATTCTGAAGCATTTAGTAATTCCTAAATGTTTATTTTGGGGGTATAAAGACATTCAACATTTACTGAAGCCACAGAAGTTATGTGACAAGAGTGTTCACAGCTCTTAAGTTAATGGCTTCTGCCTTTGTCTGTGATTTGTCATAGCCTTGCCTTTGCATAGTTAGCTGTCTTGGAAAGAGCTCTGACATACCTTGAATAAGAAAGGTACTGTTATGTATAAAAACTTAACCCCCAACACAGCATATGAGCGCTCATTTGGTCAGGGTCACCTCAGCAATGAGAAGTCCTTTGAATTTCAGCATACACTCCGTGTTCGCTTACTGGGTAAATTCAAAAATGTTCTTGGTAAGACAGATGTGGGGTCAGAATGCAGCTGCATACTGAGTATTGCTCTGCTGTGCTATCCCTGGGTTCTCAACAGTGACTGGGCCTCAGGAAACTACAATTGATTTTTCTGTTGTAGCATATGTTAAACCAGAATTAGGATATGCAGAACGCTTAGATTTATTTTGTTAGAAAGCAGGTTGTAGCTTCATACTAGCTGAAAGGAATCTAATTTGCTGAGAAAAGATGATGAAACAAATACATCTAAGAAAGAAAATAAATGACAGTAGAAAAAGTCCTAACAAATACAGTTTGTGCTGTAATGCTGGGTCTGTTTTCTAGACCATGTACACTGTTACAATGCTTGGTGAATACATTATGCAGTGTTAGATGTTGCTCTGTACATTTAAGTGACAATAAGTACTGCTACCGTTCCAGCTTGTCCTCCAGGACAGAATAATTGTTTTGCTGTGCTGCATCCTGTCACTGTGGCATTTGCATTCTCAGAGACCCAGGCAGTAACTTCTGTCTGTGCTGCAAAGTCAGGTTTTGACAGGTTTGATAAATAAAAAATCCCTGCACAATATTTTGCATGAGGAGAATATTAACTGTTGTATTGTGGACAAATGCCATTCTTATAACTATATCATGCTACTTTAAATTCCCATACTGTTCCCCCCCCCTTTAAAAAAAAAAAAAGTATTTGCTGGGCTGCACTGTGATGTATTTACTGGGCTGCACTGATGTACTGTGTGCTGTTTAAATGACTGTCCCAACCCCACTAAAGGTGAATGACTAAAGGTGAAGATCCTCTGAAATGAAGGATATACAAATCTCATTTATCACTGTATTTGATGCATAAGATAGCACAACTTGACCTTGCAATTTAATGCCCGTCTAACCTGCTACAAGAGCTCCTTAGTTAAAATGATTCCTTTCTAATTTTAATTTATGCTATGTTTAAGATGCTGCTGTCAAAGCTCTAAATATATTTGCCTAATGCTTCAGAGTGACCAGTCCCAGTGACAGAATGATGGAGGGATACCAGGCGACTCCTGAGGCCCAGTGCCCTCCTGTAATCATGTTGTTCCTCCTTCCTTCCTTTATTCTCCAGAGCTGTCTTTTGTGTATGAGCTCCGGAATGTCACTTTCATGTTGTTTTTTCCCTGGTAATATTTTTCCCCATGTGTCTTTGCAGCTTGGCTAGAAGACATATTTGGACTGCCGTCGTTGTCATTACGTGCATCATGACTTTAAAACTATGCAGTTTTGCTTATGCAGAAATGTTACAATCCTTTGTGTCATATGTTTGTTGCATTCTGGTTTGGGGAGTGGGGATAAGAACTATCCTGTGTCTATTTACCACCTAATTTCAGGACTTTTTTCCTAGCTCCTAATTCTGCCTTTTCTTTCTTCATTTTGAGCCCTGCCAGCTCCCTGGGTTCTCCAGGAGTGGCTGCTACAAAGATGTATGTATTCTACTCAGTAAAACTGGTCCTTGTTTTGTGTTGCTAGGCTACACCCTTCCAGCTGCCACTGAAGAAATGCTCTGTGGTGGGAAACGGTGGGATTCTCAAAAAGAGCAGCTGCGGCAAACAAATAGATCAAGCAGATTTTGTCATGCGGTAAGACAGAAACCTCAATGACAAATTGTCTCCCCTTCCCCCCGCTCAATCTCTGACTTTTCAAAGCTATTCAGTTGTGATTAATCAGTTATAATTTGCCTTGGGTACTTTCTTTCTTCCCTTTGCAGGATGCTTTACACAAGTGATTGGGGAGTGAGGAGAGGCAATAGAGAGTTTTGGCTGGCTTCTGCAGATACATGTGTACTGTGGGGGTAGTGTGCAGATGGATGCATTGAGGTTGTGACGGCCTCTACAATGTCATAGACAGGGACTTAAGAGCTGCTTTTCTTTTTAATTATGCCATAATAGACAGGGTCTCATCCTGTACTGTGCTTCATCCTCCACAACTCTAAATGCCATCATATGAAACCCACTGAATTAATGATGAGTAGATACTGATTCATAGGGCAAGGCTTAAGAAAAAAGATAGAACAAGCTAAAACGTTTCCATGTTTTTCCTCCCTCCAGATTAATTTCTGGCTGACTGGCTGACAAAAGGCCAAACCTCTTTTCCTTGATGCCATTTTGTTTTTAAGTTCTCCACATATCCTTTCACTCTGGCCTTTGTGAAGTTATCAGAATCTGTCAGGAGTAATGCTGAATCAGCTACAGCCTTCTTGACTGAATTTGGCACTTTCTAGATCTGCATTCTCTAAGGAAGAAAGACAGAAATTAGCTTCTCTTTGTTAAACATGAACAAGAAAAATATTGTGAGGGAGAAACTGGAGTACTGCTTCCAAAGAGATGAGAGATGTAGTTTCTTTGGGTTTTGAGGTACATACATAATGACCTCCCACTTTAGCAAGTCTCCTTGTTAAATCCTGATAGCTTACTACAAACTCATACAAATTTGCTGTAAACTAAACAGTACTAATGTAATTTCTGGTTTGGATCTCAAGGAACAAAAATACTTTCAATGTTAAACAAAGAAATACAACAAACTAAAGACAAAGAAAATGTATATTTAGAACCTTCACAGAAGAGAATATGTAAGGCACAGGGGGAAAGACTGTGCTGATTGCTGTTACTGCAAAACACCTTGGGTGTTCCAGAGACTAAATACAAGAAACTGTTGGGTATGCCATGGTAATTTTATGTAGATGCAATGGGAAGTTGAAATACCATAGGAGGAATCAGTTACAAAGACAATAGAAACTTTTTTTTTTTTTAAACAGCTCTTATCACTTGATCAGAAAAATGATTTTTTTTTTTTTTTTTCTCTCCAGGGAGGGTAGACTAGCCATTATCTGTACCAAACTTATTTTGAATTGTAAAGAAGTGGTAGGGAAAATCCTGCGAAAATTCCAGTAACTGCTGGCAGGCTGTTTTATATTAGTGATACGCAATCATGTTTATGGAAAAGGTTTCAGTTCTTTTGGGTAGAAGCTAATATACCACTGGGAAAAAGTATTTTTGTAGCATGTGGAAGATAGGATTTAGCAGATCTTTTCTATATCTGATTTCTATAATCTGAGAGCTGAGAGAGAAAGAACACAACAACTTGTGTAATATCTTACATTTTTTCATAAGAAATTTGTTTGATGTCTTTTAAGTATTTCTACAGTGTGAAATAATTATGCTAGGTTTTGCCATTGTTCTATTCATATTGTTTTTGATTTCACTTATGACAGAGCTTATGGAAATACAATTGCAGCCATCTTCTTTGATAAATTGTAATCACTAGGGCTAATTAATGAGTTTAAACTGCATCTCGTTGCTGAGCATCTTCTACAAGCACAGTTGTGCCGACATAGAGACTAAAAAAGCAGTAGTTTTCAGGCCCTAAGGCACAGCACACTGCATCTGCAATAAAAAAGGTACATGACATACGGTCTACATGTTTAGTTAGTGTGGTTATCATAGGCTTTTCTTGAGATACCTGGCTGTTTTTCAAGTTTGTAATCCTTATTTTCAGGAAGGTTTTTTTTGATTTGCCCTCTCTCTTCATGCCAGCCTGTATTTTAAGAGAAGTGTTGGGTACTGAACTATAAACAATGTTTTTGTCTCTATTTTGACAGAAGAGACATGTTTTCTTGGCATTAGATCGTGAAGAAATATTTCTGTGTCTAATGATTCTTCCTGTCCCTCAGCTGTCTTTTGTCTCTGCTGTGGTTTGTACATCTGCCAGAAAGAGGGTTTCATTCCAGGGAACTTGGGGGGAGTTCTCCAAGCTGTTGTTGGTGAATTTGTTCCAAAACTAGAAGCCACTGACTAGTGGCTGTCATGGTTTGGGGAGGCCAAACTGTTATCTTTTCATTACAACGTGATGTGCCATCTAGCCATACCAGCCCTGGTGGAACTGGGGATATTAAATATGGTACAACTTTTGGGGTTTGTAGACAAGTCCAGAGAAACATTGTGTTCAGTTGCTGTAGGTATTTATTGTCTTGATAATGGCCAAGGTGCCACAAAAGAATAAAAATGAATATTTGAAATTGTGTATTAAATTCATATTAGTCCCTAGTGTTTAGTAATATGTGAATACACAATATACAAAAAGCTAGATAACCACATAGCATCTAACAAATGCACATGGCGTTTCCCCGCTAGGCTGCCTGGATTCTCTGCACCTGTAGGAGATGGACTTTTCTCTGGGCCAAACCCAGAAGAGGCATTTCTGCCCTGTGAAGTTTGAAGGATCCCTCTCATTTCACTCCTGAAGGTGTTGCTACCTAGTGAGCTGGAAGTTCTTAGATGTCAAAAAGGCACACATGGACAGCTGTGCTTGTTGATATATTTTTTCCCCCCAAAAAATCTGTGTCTAAGCAAGGAGATACAAAAGACCAGTATGTTCTCCTCTTTCATTTATGCTCATGTCAAAAATGCTGGCCTCAGACACTGTCCTGGTACTTCCTTCTTTCATGTACATGTACATGCACACTCATGTACTTACTCCTTAGTACCAGGAGCAAGAGTAAGATAATTAAAAAGGTGTGTTTCTTAGGATGAATCTTCTACTTGATGCATTCCTCAACTGCGCAGGGCTCAGCATGCTGCTGACGTGTTAAAGAAAAGGCCAAGAAGTTTCTGTTGATCAACTGAATTTGTGATGAGTTTTCAGCTAGATACTTGGGCTACTTCTTAGTATTTCATGCAGAATAAGCTGGGAAAGAGATTTACTGCTAAAAGGAGTTAGATGTGTTTAAGTAATGCATCTGGGACTGGTTTGTGAAATAAATTTCTTTATTCATATGTGAAGATGATAAAACTAGAGGCAGATCTCAGTCCTTTACAGTGCTTTTAAATAAACTTCAATCAAAAATCAAAAGCTTCTTTAAAGCTTGCCCTAAAAGTTTGTGTTTATTCAAATCAGAGACCATTAAATTGTAGCCTGACAGAGGTCATCTATTCCATCCCTTTCCTCTGAGGCAAGATCTTGCTTCACAAATATTTGTTTGACCTGCCATTGAAAACTGCTACTGAGAGGGTTCCTACACACAACCTCTGCAGATAGTATTATGCTGATTGATTTGTATCCTACTCAGTGCAGGTATAGAAAACAACAAATTGATATCTTTTTTTTTTTTTTTAATTATTATTATTTATTATTATTATGTAAACCTTTCTCAAATTCTAAAGTTTTATCACTCTTTTTTCTGGCTTCATTTTAAGTTTTCTAGCTTCTCTTAAATTGTGGTAGATCAAATGAGAAGCTGTTCCCCAGCTTTTTGATTGTGATGCCTCATGCACATCTTAACAAATACGGTCATGAAAAGGAGCAAAGCTTTCCTGGAAATTTTATTTTTCATGATGAACATGGTTGAATTAGTCTGTTACATATACATAGAATCATAGAATGATTTGGGTTGGAAGAGACCTTAAACATCATCCAGTTCCAATCCCCTGCCTTGGGCAGGGACACCTCCCACTAGACCAGGTTACTCAAAGCCCCATCCAGCCTGGCCTTGAACACCTCCAAGGATGGAGCATCCACAGCTTCTCTGGGCAACCCGTTCCAGTGCCTCATCACTCTCTGAGTAAAGAACTTCTACATTATATCTAATCTAAACCTACTGTCATTTAGTTTGAAGCCATTACTTCTTGTCCTATCACTATACTCGTTTGTAAAAAGTCTCTCCCCAGCTTTCCTGTAGGCCCCCTTTAGGTACTGCAAGGCTTCCTTAAAGTCTCCATGGAGCCTTCTCTTCTCCAGGCTGAACAACCCTAACTCCCTCAGCCTGTTGTCACAGGAGAGGTGCTCCAGCCCTTTGATCAAATTTGTGGCCCTCTTCTGGACTCACTCAGAAAACGGGTCTGTATCCTTTTTATATTGAGAGCCCCAGAGCTGAACTCAGTGCTCCCAGTAGGGTATCACAAGAGCAGAGCAGAGGGGGAGACTCACCTCCCTTGCCCTTCTGGCTGTGCTGCCTTTGATGCAGTCCAGGACATGGTTGGCTTTCTGAGCTGCAAGCGCACATTAATGGATCATGTTGAGCTTCTCGTCAACCAGCACCCCCAGGTCCTTTTCCTCAGGGCTGCTCTCAGTCCATTCTTTTCCCAGCCTGTATTTGTGCTTAGGATTGCCCTGGCCTAGGTGCAAGAGGACATACATTTGACTTTGCTGTCCTTCATGGCATTTTCTGATAAAGTGAATTTAAGAATATGGTTCTGATGGCTGGTATTTGACTGTATTCTAACACATGCAATGCACTGTTCTGGTGTTTTTAAGGAATGTGGGATGTTTGGCATTAAGAAAACTGTATGAAGCATACTGTGTGCACACACTAGCACCCTCACTGGGCACCAATACCACACAAACAACAGCACGTGGAGGTACAGCCTGCAGCCTGAGTAGCTCCTTTGCTGCTCCCTGCCACGACATTTGTGTGGAACCATCCTGCCGCTCCTGCGGAGGCCAGTGAAAATATTCACAGGGCAGCAACCGCTAAGGGAGCAAGGGCTTGCCTTGTCATAAAACATGTTGTCCCAGAGTTCCTGGAGTAGCACCCAGAAACAGCCCTAAAAACTGAACCATGGCTCCACAGGTCCTGCTTCTCACTAGCTTAGGAAACGGGCCTTTGATTTAGTAAGATTAAAAACTAAATGGAATAAGCAACTGGTTGTTGCTGGACTCGAGGGTGACCAAACCGGTCTGCCTGGAAGATGAACACAGAGATATTGCTGGAGAAGAGGAGTGCCAGAGAAAGTGTAATGGTTTACATGGTGAGAAATGAGGTTGACTTTCACAGGAGTATGACCTGCAGCAAAGAAACCTACGTCTCCGTAGCAATGGGAAGAGACATGGTGAATTTGAAATAAGGGCTCCCTGCAAGGCTGCGGGCCCAACCGAGTCCTGGGCGGCCTGACCCTAGGCCTAGGGCAGCTCCTGCCCAGCACGGCAGCAGCCTCTGGACTGTGCTGCATTAAGGCAGGGAAACCAGCACAAGTGCATGGTGATCTCTTGATTCTGTGGCTGATTTTAAAAAATCGAGGGCAAATTTGGTTATAATACAGGCCAAAACAGTTTTTGTTTTTTTTTCTGGGGGGGGGCGGGGGGAAGAGGGAGGAAACACCTCAAAAACAACCCAGCAGCACTAAAACACTAAAGACTTGTTACAGAAAAAATCCAAATTCTACTTTTCTCTGAGAATCTGTGTTTCTTTTTTGCCCTTTTTGCATTAAAAATATTATCTGTATCCTTGATTTTAAAAAGTTAGACAACTTTGAAATGGAAAATACTGTTTTGACATCCATTTTTGGTGTCAATTTAGTGACCATTTTAGTTGCAATTTGTTGAGTATGTTTCTCCTAACTGTTATTTCTACAGCAGTGCACAGGCTTGGATACTGCTTGAATGTATTTTCACCTTTATCTATCGCTCCTTCCTTCTTCTCCCAGATCTTTACTCAGAAACATTTAGGACTGTGCATTGTTTGGAAACTTCTCTCCACTTCTGTTTTTCAGAGTCTTGTCTTTCTGCTTGCCATAGTAGATCTGCTTAGTCACTTAATGGTTTTATGTTATCACCTTTCCCACCAGAACAGGGCTGTGAGAGGACTGATATGCACATATTAGATAGCCACTTACATTTTTTCTGTTTTCTTTGTAAATTCTAGTATGCTGAAGACTACCCCACAAAGTTAAAAAATTCCAGTTGCCCATTGCTTACAAGACATATGTAATGCTTGTAAGACATATGTAATGCTTGTGCTGCTACAGAGTGATAACAGTCATGAGTGTGATACTGGAAAACAAAACAAAATAAGTAAAAACTTTTCAGAACTTGAGAAGAGGTCAAAAATGTTTTTGCTATAGATAATAACAGTCTCCTTCACCACCTTTCAACCTGTCAGAAATGCCAAGTCACTGTCTTTGTTTTTGATTAATAGTTATATAGGATAGGATCATCTCTGCAAAAGGTTTTGTTTCTACATTTCCCCACAATCTGGTACAAAAATGTCCTATTGTGCTTATAGATGTGGTATAGTAGGGAACATTGGTAGCTTGGTCTAGTATCTGTACAGCACTTTCACATTTTCTGTCAGCTTGCAGTTTTTGTTTTTGAGTACTGCAAATTTTCAGACTTATAAAGACTGAAGTGGAAGCCTGTCAATCCTGAATGCCAGTTAAAATCTTGAATGTTTTTCTGTGCACAGGTGCAACCTTCCTCCACTATCCAGCGAATACAGCAAGGATGTTGGAACAAAAACCCAGCTGGTAACTGCAAATCCCAGTATAATTCAGAAAAGGTAGGGAGCATATTATTCTTTCTCTGGACTGGAGAAATCAAAAAGAAAAATGCTTCATCTGTGTTATAGATATTAGTGTGCCAGAGTTACGTTCTTCTCGTGGAAAAGGTTCTGGAAAAGATGAAATGCACATTGGGTTGTTGTTAGGTGAAATATAACAAGATCTTTTCACTGTAAGCATGGAAACTAAGGGAGAATGGCTTCCTGCAGAGTTACTTCTCCTACCATACTCCCCTCAGTGCTTGCAGCTCCCTACTTTTAACTGCATGGCTGGCTACATGCCAGAGGAGCTTTGGCTACTTGTAGTCTGGGCACATATTAATGGGTGGTCCAAACTAGTATGCTGGTGGGGTCAGCTGGCTGCTGCATCCCACGGTTAATGAAGAGGCTAATGAAGGAGTCACTGATTACTTCTGTGTCCTTACTCTCTGTTATTTGATATTGACTTATGGGTACAAAAAATATTAGAATAGAACTGATCAGCAGGTTGTGATCATACAAGCTGTGCTTCTTAGGAGACTGGGATAAAATTTTGTTGATTATTTGAGTTGGTTGAAATTTTCAAAATGTCAGTAGCTGATGAGAGAGGGGAAGAGACAAGGAAAAAAAAAAAAAAAGTCGGTGCCATCTCTCTGATTTTGCCTTGCTGAATTTTAATTGCCATGTTACTTGTTTTATCACCTGGAATGAGATCTGGTAGTAACCTGCCATGCTCACTGAAAAACACAGAGAAAAGGCAGAAACCGAGAGTGAGCAGGAAATGATTAGGCATAAGAGAAATGTATAATGGAGGTGCTGGGAGGTGAGAGATTGTGAAAGGAAGCAAAGTAGTGGAATAAAACAAATACTAGAAAGCCAGGTGTTTGAGAAAGAAAGGCACACAACAGACCTGGAATTTGATGTTTGTTGGTATCTAAATGTAGTATTTTTCCTCTGTCAGGAACTGAAGCGTTGTTTACTTTTGTGTGTGGAAAAGATGGGTTGTACACCAGTCTTGGACATATGCCTTTTCTTGGAACGGAAAAGGCAGGGTGAGCAAGAGGGAAATAGAGAAGTCATCAACTTCAAGAGCTGATTTCAAGCAGGGAGTGTCTGAGCAGGGGAAGGCACAGAAAGGCTGTTGGGATAAGAAGAAAGCAAAACGAGCAGAATTGGCAGAGAATGGCACCACGTGCCAGGCAGGAAGAGGGAGCTGCTCAGGGCAGTGGGCCCTGAGGATGGGGATTCTGAAAATCCTATGGAAAGTACACAGCTAATGATGTCGATTTAAAAAGTGGGTTGAAACGGACAGAGCATCAAATGGAGGAAAGAAGATTATCTTTGCAATAGCATCATGGGTAAAATGAAGAAGAGCAGTGGGAAGTACAGAGCTTGCAAAGGGTTTTACAGTTGCCAATGCAGGGGATTATTAAACTCATGGACATTTTCTGTCCCTCACACACCTCACCAAGGCTTAAAGTGGAAAGCATACCATACTTAATATTTTTGAACAGAAAATGAAAAGGAAAAAGATTTTTATTGATGTTAGAGGAAAAATATGGAACTACACTAGAGAGACTGTGGAGTTAACCAGCAAGGAGGAAAGGAAGGAATGAGTAGACGTGAAACAATACTCTGTGAGAGAGGGATATCAAAGGGGGAGTGGATGGGGAAGGAAAATGGAGAAAGTGAAAGTGAGGAAAGAAAAAGAGATCAGAAAATGGGATTGTTTCCAATGTCAGTTTTCAAAATGGATGATAACAGTGATGAAAGACCTTCGATAAGAAAGTAATGTGGGATGTATATGTGTGTGTATTGATTAGATAAGAAGATGTATAGACAACTACTGAGAATGAGATAAAGAACAAACCCACAGTGCTGAAAATTGGCAGAAGCCTCCTCAGGCTTGAAGCTCTTGAGAGATCTGACACTTCCTCTGCCTGTTCAGAAAGAGTTTCTTTTTTTTTTCTTTTTTCTTTTTTTTTTTTTTTTCATTTTAAATTATATTTGACTAATCTTTCTTGTAAACTTATTATTTTGCCTTCTGCATGTTAAGTTAGAATTTGATAAATGGTGCAAGCTTGGAAGTTAAAACACAAGAAAGGCTACTACTCTCAAAAAATAATCAATTTCTATGGAAAGATGCTTTTTAAGGAACTAAGACTGCTTGTAAGTCCAGACTTTCATGATATTCAAGGACTTTCAGACTGGTGACTGATATGTATCTGTTTCTAAGCTGTAAGTTAACTAGCTTCACATAATGGTATTATTCATTATCATTCTTCCACTGTCCTCTTGTCCTTACTTTGAGTAGGTTGATATTGATGAGGCTTGACATCTCAATTATCTCTCAAGTGTGTTATGGCAGATTTAGTGAATTGGTCCTGCAACACCATTCGTTGCTTTTAAAAGATTTATCATTGCTAGATAATTTATGATTAGGCATGTTGGATAGGGCAAATTTTTCATACCAGGGATGTGGAGGCAGTTTTCTCTGTTGTTTTAAAATCAAAAGGATTACCTATAGGAAACTAAATTGTTGCCAGTAATTATTGCTCAGTGATATCTGAGCTACCACTGTTACCTCTAGCTTAGAGCCATAGGATGGGACAGTAAAAACTTTAGTCTGGGAGTACATCGACTTTAGTTATACTTTCTAAATGCTGCCTTTTGCAAAACTTGAAGTTGGCAAATAATAATAACAGACATAGAGATCGAGTTCCTACTTGGTTTTAAGCAGGAAATATAACTGTGCAAGTAGTACAGTTTTACCTGTAAAATATGGTGCTCAGTTCTAACTTGGATTTTAAAAACTCTGAGGAATTTCCTACCCTAACTTTGCTTCATATTATACATGAGCACTGACAATAGAATTATCATAGAAATTTCCTTAGCTGACTAGAGGACTCATGATGACTGCCCTAATTTCTTTTTTTATCTAAAATATGTCACAGGCATCTCCCTTCAGTTAGTGCTTTGAGCTTGTGTAAAGCTTCCGTTTCCACTTTACAGTCAAAATTTACTTCCCTGTCAAAGCCTGGATTGAGGTTGTAATTGGGACTGAAATGTTGTGAAAAGCTACTTCTGGGATCACCACAACGTTCCCCCCTCAATCTCTTCTTCTCTCCCCCTGCCCATACCTTAATCAAATAGAGGACTGTAAATGGGTTGATGTTTCCGATTTTCCTTGATGTTTCCAGTTCATTCCCCTACCTCCCTAGTCAGCTATGAGTAGTGGCTGCATACCACTGCTAGGAAGAAGGCAGTGCAGTAGTGAGACCTGTGATGTGCATGTGGCTGTTTTTAGGCTGCATGAAAAAATGAACAAAGTAACAGTGTTTACAGTGATGGTTTTATGTATTCTGAAAACTTGCCTTGTGGAGTGGGACTAGTTAGAAGATCACACGTGAACATAAAAATGCTTATGTAGATAGTGGCGATCTTTGATCAGTGGTAGAAGATTTTGACTAAGTGATACAAAGGGTTACTGTTAAGGATGTAGATATTACATGTTTCTGAAGTCACTGTTTTAGGGCTATTTAAGAGAAGCAAATTCTAGCTTTCTTATCATATTCAACATCTTTGGCAAATGTCCTCTAATAATACCCTTACATTTTGTCTAATGTTTCAGTTAAATCTGCAAACAAATGCTGTTTGCAGCAGTCTTCCTAGTTTCTAGTTGCCATGCCTTCCTACTCTGTCTAACCTATGCAGACATATATCATCATTAATGTGGATATAGCTGTCTAAATAGATGTTTTCCCAGCATTCACTGAGTTTCAGATCTACTGATGTCTGTTGGTGAGTATTTTATCCACAAGCTGTGTGCGTTCCTGACCTGTGTAGTAATAATCTTATTAGCAAATGGCAAATGAACATAGTAACATTATTTATGATAATTCAGCATTGTTATAACTAACAGAAGTCCCTGAGTTACGTAACACACTTACTGACACTGTCTTTGGGACATAATACAAAAACCAATTGGATTGTGTGAGGCTTTTCTCCCTTGTCCTTTCAGGGTTTTGTGTTTTATAAGCATCAATGGTGCTTGAAGGAGCACACTTTGCACTCATGAGAGCACAGACAGCCATGCAGCTGCTCTGTGGGCTGATGCTGTTGTCAGCTTGAGCAGCAGATTGTGAAAGGGGACTTGGAGTCATTGCCCTTGTAACCCCCTCTGCATGACGAGTGATTAGATCTGCTCCTTTTCCTGAAGAAGACCCTCCCTAACTCCTGCTGGCCTCAGCCCTCCCTGATGGATAGCGGTATGTGGTAGGAGAATAGTGGGGATTAATGCTGCTGGTCTTGTAAGAGAAGACAGCCCTTCTGTTGAAAGGAAGAGACAAGGTGCCCTTCCGTACCTCCAGCTTCTCTGTGGCTGGCTCGGTGCTGTGGTCCCAGGTGTGGGAGCTTGGTGTGTGCAGAGGCTGCAGGGCTGGGCTCTGAGGCAGCACTGTGCTGTCCCTGTTTGATAACCTTTCACTTCATTGAGAATAGTCACTTGGATGAGGACTGGGTAATATCTGTATGTGTTCAGGGCTTTGGAGTCACCATAATTAGATTTGTTATGAACATTTCTGTGAAATACCTGCACTGTCTGCTGTCAGAGAGGGGGTGTAGGCGATCCATATGTCTGCTACTGCAGTGTGTCTTGTTGCTTTGAATACAGAACACACTGAAGAGTTAGCTGAGGTGGTATTGACCTTCACTGTTTGAAATGTGGATGTTTTTATTTAAGTCTTTATAGTGGAGTCTCTCAATAGTTGTATAACATTGCTAATGGAAATAGTCTGACTGAAACTTTAAGAACTAGCTTTAGGGTCACCCATCACTCTTGGCAGCTTGGTATGAACTTCTATTCACTGGGTGTGAATATTTTTTTTTTCAGTAAATTAAATCACTTTTTTCATCTCTGATATTTGACAATTTTTTTCTGCCTCCATTTCCTGCACTGAAGCAAGATGAAGGAATGAGACTAATGGCTAACAAATATAATGATTCTGCCTGGAAGCTTTGAAATGTCAGTTAAATATCACAGTTGTTTATTAGGTTCCCACAAAATTTGAGTGGGATTAAATTGCTTTCCAGTTCTCCCTGCATCTAAGAGCCAGCTAATAATCTTTCTTGGATTCAGTCCTGAAGACAGCTTTGAGTCCAATTGACTTAAGCCATTAGGAATAAAAAGACTGAACTGAGACAATTATTTAATTTGATAAAAGCTTCCTTCATCTTTGATTAAACAAATGTACAGTTTAAGCCCTGTTGTTCATGGCCCTGTTGCTCACATTCATAAAAATGATGCATCAGAACTTCTCGAGTATGTCTCCATGTAAAAACAATATAGGAAGGAAGGAAGGAAGGAAGGAAGGAAGGAAGGAAGGAAGGAAGGAAGGAAGAAAGGAAGGAAGGAAGGAAGGAAGGAAGGAAGGAAGGAAGGAAGGAAGGAAGGAAGGAAGGAAAGGAGGGAGGAAGGGAGGGAGGGAGGGAGGGAGAGAGGAAGGAACGGAGGAGGAGAAAGAAAAAAAGAAAGAAAGAAAGAAAGAAAGAAAGAAAGAAAGAAAGAAAGAAAGAAAGAAAGAAAGAAAGAAAGAAAGAAAGAAAGAAAGAAAGAAAGAAAGAAAGAAAGAAAGAAAGAAAGAAAGAAAGGTATTGAAGGGATATCCATCTTGCTCATCTCTTGTTCTTTCTTTAGCAATCAAGGGGATGAGAAGTTCTTTCCCTGTGAACTCATTTAACCACTGGATTTTAAATAATTAACATAGTGGTTCTTCCTTCATTCCTGGTACCCACTGTTGAGTATAGCTCAGGTTATTCCACTGAGAAGCACTCCAAAGTGTTAATGATCATTGTTTCCATTCACATCACAAAACTGCCCTTTTATGTTCTACAGGAGTCTGAGAATGTCTCTGCCAACAGCAACGGGGTAATATTTCTGGGAAACAGTTCTTATGGGCAAGCTACAAAGTACAACAAACATTTCTGTATAAGTGGGTGCTTGGAGCCTCATTGGCTTTTAATCAGTCTTTTCCATAATATGAAATTCACCTGAAAGCTTCAAATTTGTTAGCAACTGAAGCCGTAGTTTTTGTCTCTGAGGAACACTTATTTTTGTCCTCAGCTAAGCAGAAAAGGAAGCCTGAGTGAGGTGATGAAAAGGACTTGCCAATGTTGCCATCAGGCCAAAGGCAGAACCAGGAAAAAAATCCAGAATTTCTGATTGTCTTTTGTGGTTTATTAGCTGGTACATAGAAAAATGTGGACTTGCAACAACAATTCATGCTGCGACGAGGATGATTTCA
Organism: Netta rufina; assembly: GCF_964035555.1. Classification (NCBI taxonomy): domain Eukaryota; kingdom Metazoa; phylum Chordata; class Aves; order Anseriformes; family Anatidae; genus Netta; species Netta rufina. The sequence goes on from NC_140123.1 coordinate 130,749,770, forward strand.
TGTTATTATAGCCATGCCTTGAGCAAAACTCAGTTTGTTCTCACTTTCTGAGATGCCCCATTTAAATCAATGGCTTTTGCTCTATTTTCTGCCCCCTCTCTCCTTGATTGCCAGTGTGGACAGGATTATAATCTATTTTAAAGTAAGAAAGAGATATAAAACACATTTAAAAAACAGTAATTTATTGTGTATTTTCTTTTGCTTCTCGCAGATGAGTTTTAGATGATTTTTCCTCTAAAAAGCTGCAGAGACTGACTGCAAAGTTATACTTTTTAGGTATCACCAAATCCAAACCCATGTAGGAAGACATAGATGGAACAGTCTTTTACAGTGTAATCAAACATTCCTAAATAATTTGGTTAATTTGAGTTAAGCCCCATACGTACAGTTACAGTTTTGAAGTCAGCTTTTGAAATCATAGCAGTAGATTAGTCACACTGAAAGGCATCTATTTTCTCAATACAAATATGCAGCCATGCCATGTAAATTGGCATTGCAATTTAAATTCAAAGCTGTGATGAAAAATTAGAGAAGCATTCTGAACTAAACAGAATGCTATCCAGAAGAAGCAAATGCAGAGGCCTCCACTCAGTAAGGAAAAAGCAAAAAAATGGGTGAGTTATTGGCTAGGTGGCATTTCTGCAGAAAAGAAACATGTCATCTTTGGTCAGTGCCTGAGCATGAATAAGCAGTATCCTACTATTTAGATGATAGCAAATGCTATGTTTGGTTATCAAAAAAAATGTAAGACATGGAGAGGTACATTTAAGCCCAGCCATGCCTCGGCTAGCGTACTGTGCTCAGATTTGGCACTTTGTGTTTGGTAAAACCCCGAATACCAAGTGCCAACTGTAGAGTGGAGTGAAAGCAGAAGCAAGAAGATCTCTGAAACCTGAGCCCCAAGGAAAGGATTGCTACATCTAGAGGTATCTCAAAACACATCAGTGGCTCCAAAGAAAAGTTTCAATTGCTGTTGATGAGATGAGAAACAATGGGATGAAATTTTGAGGAAAATGAGAAATGAGAGGAAAAGTTAACCAACAATCTGGTTGTGGAGAAGGGGAAAATAGGAAAGACTGAGGAGAGCTATAACAGTTTCCTGGGGTGCTGCTAGCTAAGGTGACTGGAGGTGAGGCAATACTTCATCAGGTGAAATGATTACTAGACATTAGAAAGAACATCACAGAGCGTGCTGTGAAATCCATCTAGCTTGTGTTTAAATGCAGGTCTGATATGTTTGGCTGACCAAGTAGAATTTCCCCTGAAATGTAAGGGCAGGCAAGATGATATTTGGGGGACCCTCCATTCAGTTAGTCTTCAAAAGGTTCCATGCTAAAATAATTGAAAGGACTAATTGATAATGGGGTGAAATGAGACACAAGTGAAATGTCATGAAATCGTAGTTTGATGCTCTCTCTTAAAAAAAATTCAATGTTTTATTAATGATTATCATAAAGCAAAAATAGAAGACACGAGGTTTAAAATAATCCATTTGGATTTCTGATAGGAAACTCCTCAAATTTCGTTGCTAATGCATATTTACTGTAGAAATAGAAAAGCACTATCTTACATATGTATTTGTACATCTCCTAGTTTAATCTGGGATTTTGGTGATAATTATAGTTATCAGTATTGCAAATGGCATTTTAATTGCAAATCTTTGTCTTACCAAAATCACCAGTGCTTGCCAGTATGTGATGATATTCATTAACACATTGTCTCGCACATTTTCATTTTCTTGGCAAGCCATTGCAGGACAACTTGCTTTTTCTTTTTCCCTACCTCCTGCTGTCTTAAGATAACTGTATTGAAAAGTCTACCAGCAGTACCAAACAGAAAGACAACCAGCTGTCTGATTTTCCATTATTAGGTTTGTGAAATGCGAGAGGTAATGTATGTCCTTGAGCAAGAAATGCTTTTAATTAGGGTGATTTTCTTCATCTTTGTACTCCTGTGGAAGAACTTGATATGAGAGCTGCTAAACCTATAGCCTGTATGTGGAATAGTGTACCCAAGTACTGCTATCATATATAAGTATGCAAGTAATTTTTCAAAGAAAGTGAAATAACTTGTATTTGTAATGTTTTTCTGTATCAAGCAATTTAATGTCATGTATGAGCAACCCAAGTTTATTCAAGGTTGCATCTCAAAAGTTTTAAAGAAAATAATCCCTGTTTAAGTAACTAATCTTTCTTTGCAGTCTGTGGGTTTAACCCAGATTTTTCTACTGCTACTCTTGTATTTTTTCAGATATTGATTGGGAAAAAAAAAAAAAAAAAAGCAAGTGTATCTTTTAAAGTGAAGATACATGACTTCCTGCAATCTAGAAGAGAAAAATAACGAGAACACAGAAAACCACTTTTCTGTGGTCTGTCAGGTTGACATCCCCTCCTCCTCACCACCACCCTGGAAAAAAAAAAAAAAAAAAAAAAAAAAAAAAAAAACTTCCACTTTTAATAGTATCTGCTGCAGTGTGATACCATAAACTTCAGAGAAAGACTATATATATATATTATATATATATATATAATATTCAAGAGACTGTCACAGGAGTGCAAGAATTATCCTAATGTGCTGAGCCACAAGCCAAAAGCTTTAGGTAATGTATAGGCATCAAAGAGGCAGGGAGAGGGGTTAATTATCTATTTTCTCATTAAACAGTGGAGGGGATTGCTGGGAATGAGATAATCTAACTGATGAGGCTGGTGGGTTTTACTCATGTAAATCTCAGCTGATTTGTGAGATTCCAGCACTGCTGGCCTCCAGCAGAGGCTGATGGGCAGTAGGGAAATTAGTTGCTAGGTTGGTCAACAAGAGCTTGTACCATAGAAGCCTCCTCTTAGATTTTATTTTGGCACTCTCAGCTGGGGAGGACAAGATCCAACCAATCATTTTCAGTTAGAACTTGCTATAATGAATATGAAAGTATTTGATTTTTTTTTTCCCGACATTTTGATGTTGTTTTCATAGTCAATACTTCCCTTCCTGTAAACTCTGGAAAGATTTAATTTTCTATTGCCAAAATCATTTTTTTTTTCTCAATAAACATGAATTTGCATGGAAAACCTAAATCAGTATAACTTAGAATAAATGCTACAGGAAAGGGTGAAAGGAGAGAGAAAATCCTATATGGAGTCTTTTAGAGGTATAAATGATTGTAGCTCCCACTGCAGTGCTTTACACCAACCAAAAACTTGACACAGTTTTTTCCTTGTCAGGGAAGGTTTGTTATTTTGTTCATGGATCCATTGGCTGGACTTGCCCTCCAAGGTGAAAAATCGCAGGGGGTGTGGATGAGGCACTCTCTTCTTCCCTGTCTGCTCTGGGGTCTAGGTAGCCTTTTCTGCCCACCCTTAGTCCTGGAAGTATAGCCTGTCCTTTAAGGAAGAAATGTAAGCAAGTTGATTTATTGGAAAACATCAATACATTTGTTGTTTTTTATACTATAATGCTTGCCCTATGATGAATGTGCAGTTAAAAAATCTAGGAGTGTGAGGTTGTGATTCATTAAATAGTTTTTATAAGCAAAAATTGAGCTGATTAAAAGGACAATTCACTTGAGTCAGAATGTTAAAAACTTCTCTGTTTTTCTTACAAGAAGATGTTGTTGAATTGCTAGAAATGAGTCACTGTAAGCATCAGAGAACATTTTTCATCAGCAGCCTTTTATGTATGATCTAGAAACAGAATAATTTTTAGTGAAAATACACCTCCAAGTAGAGTTGGGTTTATTTTATTTTATAGTGAAACTGCTAGTTTTCTGAACAGAACAGTTGTAAAAATTGGTATTTGCATTTTATTGCTTTTAGTTTACTTCTGTATAAATTTTGGGAAGTTGACAGCTGTCAGATTAGTGTTTTTCTTTTATTTGTTTAGATAAATGTTTAGCTGTGAAGATCCTTGGAAGGTAAGTGATACACTTTCTTCAGATGTGACTGAATACCAGATCACTTTGTACACAGGAAAGTTGGTTAATATGGCATAGGGCTTTCAGTGAGGGTCAGCTGTCTGTTAGATGGGCAGACATGGGGGTCGCAGTCTGTTTGGCCCTCAGGGCCTATTCCCGGTGCTGGCTCTGAATCATGAGTTTCTCATGGTTTCTCATCATGGTTTCTCATCATTTCATGGTTTCTCATCAGAGAAAGGTCTGTTGTCAGAAATTTGAAGTCAATTGTAAAAGGATGCCTGTTGCTTTCTGCATGACACATTTTTGTTGTCATTTTGGGTCAGATGAATACTTAACAGTTGGTCCCATCTCTGAGATTTTACGAAGATTTGATGCTGAGCACTTCAACCCTCTCTCTTAAATCATGAAGAAATTCATTATTGGTTCTAAGGGAAAGGAAAGCATAATCAGAAAACTTTCCAGAAAAATAAACAAACAGTCCTTTGGAGAGGAACTGCTGTAAGAAGTTGAATCTAAAGGGATGAAGAGAGGATTAGAAAAAGGAGGCTGAGCACTTCTACCCTATCTCTAAAATCATGAAATTTATTATGGGTTCTAAGGGACAAAGGAAGAGGGAGTTACTTCCCTTTCTTGCATGTAATGTAGTAGTAAAAAGCTGTACGCTTTATCTTACTGACTTGGACACTTGTCTTGTTTTATCTCTGTAGTTTCCTGTGAGTTACAGCTGTTAGATTTTTTTTTTTTTTTTTTTTTTTTTTCCCCCCAGGAAGGTTGATGCTACTTAAAACAGCCTCATCCCCTTTCTTAATGCTCCATATTAAAAGCTGGATGTTGACCAACTATATTTTACTTGCTTATTGTTTACCATTTCTGTTCCTTGGATTTGCTACTCTAAGTACAAGAAGCAAACTGTTTTAGAGGAAATGTACTTGAAATGTCTAAAAATAATTGGAGAGGTAGGGGAAACAGAGCACTAACAGCAGAGGGGAAGAAACAATATTCTAAAAACACCTACATGCTACATTGAATCTTTTATCTTTTATAGTTTTCTGTTTCCATTGGTTTCTCTGTGTAAGGACTGAAGGGCACCAAATCTAGCAATTGCATTAAAAGGTTCAAAATGTCATTTATAAAATTCCAAATGATAATTTAGCAGCAGAATTCTGAGAATTTGGTAGAAATTTATTAAAAGGGGAGTAATGCAATACCTGCAAGACAATACTGTGACATCATTGATGAAACTAGAATTTGACTGAATACACTGAAAGAATGAGGAAGAGGTAAGCTACAGCAGGTCTAGTGCCCAATAGTGAAGGAGTTAATGCAGAAAAGATGAACGTTTAGTCCTGACAAAGGGTTTAGAACGAAAGTGAGAATGGAGAACAAAAGGTTAAGGGATCCCTAGGTAAATCAGAAATTAAAGGGATTGTGAGATCCTTTCTGGAGTTTCTAAGTAAGTAGCCAGAGCATTATCAGAACCACTAAGGAAAGATCTTTGGTACTGTTTTTCCACATGTCCCCAGAAAATAGGGAAAAAAAAAATATTACCTGTATTAAGAGAGCGAAGAACAATGAAGGTCAGAAGGAATTAGTTACTCTGACTTAGTTGGTTAGTGTACTACATGGAAAAAGAGTGGAAGTGATTAAACATCGAAGGAAGTATCTAGATGTTCAGAAGGCCTTCCACAGAAAGCAAGAAAAAGTTAAATGACATCAAAACTGATAAAAAAGTATAATGAGAGATTAAAACCTGTTTCCAAAGCCACGGTGTGTAAGGTATGAAAGTCAAATTTTCCAGTTGGTGTCAATAATTTATGTTTCATTAGAAGAAGTCTTTAAAACTGTAAATAGCTTATTGCTGAGAACTCCAAAAAGTGAATCTAAACTCTGGTGGGGAAAAAGCATCAAACAGCTTTACTGAGACTCATTACTGTACATTAAAAGGTCATCAGAAGAAACATTCTGACTTTTTTTTGCAGAGATGTAGTGGGTTTACGTGGCAAGGTTTTGGTAGCAGCGGGCCATATGGGTGGCTTCTGTGAGAAGGATCTAGAATCTGCCCCATGTTTGGTAAGGGCCCCACTGCTGACCAGAGCCGAGCCAGTAAGTGATGTTGTTTGCACCTCTGTGAGAATATTTTAGACAGGGAAAAAAATGCTGTGATACACAGCAGCTGGGAGAGTGAGAGGAGTGAGGAACAGCCTTGCAGGCACCAAGGTCAGTGAAGAAGGAGGGGGAGAGGTGCTCCAGGCACCGGAGCAGAAGTCCCCTGCGGCTTGTGGTGAAGACCATGGTGCTTGGCCACCCACCCAAGTTAAACCACCACAATTTGTACACAGGCCGACAGAGTGAACAATTAAGTGTACGTTTATATGTGAAATTGGTAGAGTATTTGTGGAAGCCAGCATTTCAAAGTAAGATGGCACAGATAAAAAGACAGATGACTTTTTTTTTTTTTTTTAAATGAGTAAATTATATTTGTGAAGAAACATAAACTCAGAACTGAAGGATTTGGTAGCATATGACCAGGTCATGGCTTATTCATGGAAAACTCTGGAGACCTTCCAGGTGTAGCAATATGGACAATATTCTCTCAACAAAAGAGGTACAACAGGTAGTTTCCTCTTTATTCATCATGTCCAGAAAAAGTTTTGCTTCTTTTTTTGCTTCCTTCAAAGAGCATGTACAGTTTCTTCTAAAAAGCAATAGTAGTATTTTTGTAGCTGTTGTAGTTTAGGGGCATAAGAAGTAAGGTCTGTAGGGAGAGAGAACATTAAGTCAAAATATAGACAAACATTTAATCATACAGAAGCTCTTCCACAGAACATAAACAAGAAAAAATGCCAAATGAAAACCCATCAGTTCTGAGAACTATTTCTATTTTTCAAGATGAATCACCTGATCCAAGATACTACCTCTCCCTGCAGATCTCACCTTGTTTATTTGCTGGAGAGGTAAAGTCATAGGTTTTATATTCATTCTCTTATGCTCTATCCATACCCTGGAAGTGTAGCAATAGTAATCCTCTCAAGAGTTGACCTCAGACCTACAGAAGGCAATGGAGTCATGACTGCATTGCTGTTACAGGAAGAACAGCCAAAAGCACAACAGACACCAGTATGGTCAGATCATGCTCCATTTTATTACCCAAATAGCCTAGCTTTTATAGTGAACTTAACAGGGGCAGATAGTGTCTGACACTAGATTATTGGTCAAAAGCACTCAAGCAAACAACTGCAAGAAACAACCCCACCTGCAAGAAATCAACCCCCTTGTGATTAGCAGTCACGTAGACCTTGTCCTTGAAGCCAGCTGCTGGTAACAATGTTTTTCTAAATTCCTCAATTGGGCGATATGGGAACACTGTCATGGGAACTTCTAATAGTTGCCCTGGTAGCTTGGTTTGCTCAGCTACAGCAAGCCGTGGGATCTTTGCTGTTTCAAAAATCCCTCAACACATTGCAGTGGCAGGGATGGCTCCAAACCAGACAGAAGCCAAATGTAAGGCCTCTGTCCTGGCAGTCTGTGTCTTGCCTTCATGAGTGATTTGGTAGTGCAAGCCTGATTTGGTTCAGAGGACGTGCTTCAGCTACACCTGAAGTTGGACTTAATGGATTCATGCCATGGGAGAAAACACAGTTCTGTTTTTCATGGTGTCTCTGGAGTAACCAGAAAGAAACAGTGAATCATAGTTGTAGAGTGTTCCTTTAAGGGTTTCCCTGGTCTGTGGGGATGGTGCAGAGGAACTCAAAGTGTAATGTGTGTGGTACAGTGGCATCCGTTAATCTGCCTCATCCACCAAAGAGTTTAGCAGCAACAAGTCCCCTGCAATATTATAAGAGGATATTAAACTGTGGTTGCTAGTGACAGGGGAGACAGTCTAGTGATGAAACAAGTTTTAGTCTCAGTGGAGCTCCTGGTTTCGTTTTGATTGTCCAAATAGAGAAAATAACAGAGATGTCTACATTTTGGGGAGTGATAGGAAAGACAGGAGAGGCTGTCATGCTTATTTGTAAACATGTAGGACTGTTTTATCAGCCTATGGTTTAATTTTCTGACTTAGCTAGAAATACCTTATAAGAACACATCTACTGCTTCTATGCTTGGGCTCAAAGCAGGTTTATATACTGGTTGATAGTACCAAAGGGTGTGAGGGTCTGTTGAAAGAACAATTCTTCCCTGTTCCTTAATTTCTGAGTGAAATGAAATGGAAATGAGTTTAACAGCTCATGGGCCATATGTTGTGCTTTAATTTTTATGCTTCTTCTATCGTGAATTTTTAGGCCCTTTTCTTGTAAGACGGTCTTACAGGCTAGCAATAACCCTCACTGACAAGAATTTGGGGAGGTATGCAATATATGTGTAGAGAATGTGAGAGGCCCTGAGGAAATCTTTCATTGGTTTTGCCTCATTTTTTCCCTCTTATGCAATCCAAAATTCTTTTACTTTTTAGTCCCATGACTGAGGAGTTGCATTAATTTTGGACTAGTAGGAAAGATAGGGATGAAGTAGAGTAGGTGTTTAAGAACAAAGGCTGCAGTGTAAGTTGGAAAATGCTCAGAATATGTGACATTAGCCACCTGACTAGGCAACGATTCCCCTTGTATTCTCTATCTTCCTTCTTTCTTTTTCTTGTGCAGTGATGAGCTCAGCTGGACAATGTAGCCATGTGCTTGAACTAAACAGTGAAGACTTCCCCTGATTTCCATCAGCTTGCAGGACTAATGAAGTACTGTAGTTTGTAATAGAGTAATATAGACTTACACCACATGGTTGTATATACTACCCAAGAGAGTTGCTAATGAAATATTACCTTGCCAGACAAAGATTTGTCTAAAACCTGTAGGTAGATTTTACATACCCAAGTCTAAGCATGTAGTTCCTAAAATTCTGCTCGCTCTCTGGAGAGCCTGAATGGATGCAGATTTTCATAGCTAAATTTACTTGCCCAAGTATTAAGGAAATGCTGCAAATATGCAATTGAAACAGCCACCACCTTAGCAGGATTGAGTTGAAATCTTTTTTTAACAGCTAAGCCTGATTAAGTTTCACAGCAACACAGAATGAGGTTGTAGTGGACACTTGGAGGTCATCTTGTCCTATGCCCTACTCAAGCGGGGCCACCTGGAGCTAGCTGCCAAGACAATGCTCAGTTGGCTTTTGAGTATCACCAGGAATGGAGAATGCACAAACACCCTGGGCAACATATTCCAGCGTCTGACCACCTTTACGGGAAAAACAACAACAACAACAAAAAAACAAAACAACAAAAAAAAAAAACAAAACACAACAACACCTCTTTCCTATGTTTAAATAAAATATTTTGGTTTCAAAAATCAGGTGTCTGTATCCTTTGAGGTGTCTCATTTGATAGGTCTGCTTAGATGTGCATAGCTGAGAATGCTAACAGTATCTGCTAGAACTTGAACAGAAGCTCCATGATATAACCATGCCGTCTGTGTAGAGATTTTAGTATTCTCCTTCCTTTTCTCCCCTCTGCTGACACCTGTCTACTAGTTCTTTCTTTGTACTTGCTCTTCCATTTTGTATACAAACATATATCAAGGTGGCATTCTCCTTGTCACTGATACTTTAGGTCATGTACTCTTTCAGAGATATAAAAAATAAATAAATTGAAATCTAGTCTAATGCATGTAGAAATACCCACAGTGCTTCTTCCACTCACTCCCAATGACGATATTAAAGACAGAGCTGAGGAAGCCGACCTGTGGAGCAGCGAGTTGAGTGGCACTGCTCTGGTGTATCCTGACTGGAGATAAATCGAAACTGACTAGAAAGAGTAACTGCCAAAATGAGTGAAAGACAAAATTTAACAAGCAGAATGAAAGGGCAGAATGTAGCTTGGTTCTTTGTAATTTATTCATTATTATTTTTACAAAGGTCAGTTCAGGAACTGGAAGATGTACTTACGCTGTAAAAGGTAAAAGGGAGTGTTTCTTAGATTCACTAAACTAAACTTTGGTCATCACGTAGATATTTGGCTTGCTGTTGATATGCTGAAGGGTTGCTGTTCAGATATTTCTGTACAATTTATATCCTACCTTCCACTGTGTTTATTTCAGACTAAGCTCTGGGGGAGGTAGCTAGATTTGTATTCTGACAGTAGATTGGTTGAGCAATAGTCAGGGCAAGAAAAGAGTAAACATTAAGCCTAATTTTTTAGGACAGGAAGTGAATTATAAAGCAAAGCAAAACAAAAACACACACATACACCAAAAAACCCAACACACCAACACACAAGAAAATCCTACACATCAACAAACTAAACTATTAGTTAATAGCAGGTGTATTATTCAATTCTGTGAGACCTGGGACTTAGAAGATAGAAATTTAGTCAGTTATATATCTATTTGCCAACTAAAAAACAGGCCAGACTCAGGATCAGTAGCAAGTTTCTTCTTAGGCTCCCATTATTTGTAAAAGATACAAAGGATGAATAGTCAGGAGGGTAGCCTTGTAAATCTGAATCAGACTGGACCTAAGGTGTAATACTGAGCTAGATTATTGATAAGAAAATTATCATCGTACACATAACAGCCCTTTTCCTGGATGCAAAGCACAGCTGTGTGAACCAGTAGAGCTCACTGCTCTTTAAATGATTCATTACAGGAGAAGGGCAGCTCATCATCTGCACATGATCTTCCCATCAGCTGACCTAGCTGAGGCTTTTGCAGGGACACGCTAAATGGATGCATATCCCAGGACTTTTAGTCACACTCTGTCCAGCCGTATGTCTCCTGGTCATGCTGATTTTCATCATGCTGTGGTCTAGGCCAGTAAAAGTTAATGTAAATGCAGAACAGACTTAGATCACTGACTGCAAACTGCTTTGAGGTAGAACAGAAATAAAAACAAGCCTTTGGATTGGCATGAAGGTGTCTGGATAGTGCTAACAAGTGAAATGTGAGGCAATTCAGAAATGTAGTTTCTTCACTGGTTGTCTTCTGGCTCGAGTCCCTTCATGCCTTGTCCCAAACAGCCTTGCAGTGACTCACGATGTAGGCTGTTCTCATCCTCTGTGTCAGGCAGGAAGGAGCCTTTGGAAAAGCTGCAAAGTGTGAGGGTGGTACTAAGGCATGTTTGACAGCCAGCTGCAAGGTTTAGAGATGGCCTTCAGGAAGGGTTTCTGACTGTTGAACATGAACTGTGGTGGAGAGCAGGAACTAATAGGCTTGTTTGTGGGGCATGATATAAAAGTTTTCATCTCTGTCATCACTTCAGAAGGTGTTTATTTGTAACTGAAATAAGTTTAAGTCAAGCTGCTGTTTACAAGCTGTTGTGGAGCAGTTAGCAAGGCAGATGAAATATCATTGCCCTTTATTTTCACCTAAGGTAACAGGAGCGTGAGGAAGCAATCACAGCCAGAGTAAAAGTCCCGAGCAACATTTTCCTGGCTCTTTGCCAAATGTTCAATCGTAGTTGCTTGTTGTAATACCTGGCATGCTAATCAGGCTTATATTCCTGGCTACTCATGTGATCTCTTTTATGAGTATTAAATCTGCATAAAAAGATTAATGGGACCTGCCAGAGAACCTGCCTCTGTCTACAGAGTTGCTAATTGCTGTTCACACATTGTCACAATATTGTAGGGTTTGTTTCTCATCTGTGATGCTTATTCCTGATATAAAGAGGCACCCACCAAGTGGCAAACTTACTGTCCATGCAATTTTCATCTCACATGGACTGGCAGGACCCTGAGCATCCCACTTTCCCACAGACTGGATAGTATCCATCAGTTAGTTGTTCAAGGACAACAGCCACAGCGCAGAAAGACCTTCACCGTCCTCCTTTTATTTTTGTTAGTGTTCCTATTCCTGAATGTTGCTAGGTCAGCTCAGTTCTGGAGTAATGTTTTCTCTCCCTCTCATTTTGCTCTTTGCAACCTTGCTTTTAAATGCATCTCTGTGAAATGAAGCCTTAAATAACCACCATTAGCAACAGTCCTGGACACCCATGTAAAAAAAAATTATAAATTCATCAGCGGTAGTGAATGTTATTTACTTACTTGAAGTCAAGTAGGTGTAAGATATTAAAAGACATATATATATATATTTAATTTTCCCCCGTGTGTGCTTACTAGTTGCAAATAATTCTCTCCTATACAATAAACTGTTTTGCAAGGGGCTAATTCCACCTCCAAATGGAACAAGGCCTGCACCCATAATAACCTTCAAATTATGTTTCATCGTCTTCAGGTGGCTCTCATAAGGTTCTGCTGTCTCTGTTAAGATAATGGAGGCAGGGCAGCTTAGGCCCTGACCCACAGTTTTCAGTTTGAATTTTGCACTACTCAGAAAGACTTTTAATTCCCTGAAGGACAGTTACTGTTGAGTGTGAAAGGATCATTGCAGTGGCTAGGGCAGGAACTAGAAAGTGAGATTTCTGTTACGTGCTAACTTTCTGATGTCAGGAAAGGTTGTTTTGCTCCAGATCACTTGTTTGAAAAGTTGTCTGCAAGGCCAAAAAAGTTGTCGTAGTAGGAGTTGATTTTAGAATAAATGTGTACAGAGTTCTGGTGACCTCAGTTAGTCTGCAAGTGACATCCTTTGGCTAAAGCTGAAGCGATACTACTTTTGCTGTTGCAGTAGGATGTTGTTCTTAGCAACCAGGGCAGGGATATTAAATAATCTTGTGCCAATTTTCTATTTTATGCTTTATTCTACTTTTCAATCTGTTTTTATATGTGAAGTAGTATTATGCAACTGGAAGGGTGTGTGAGGGATGAATCTAACCTTTAGAAAGTTTCTGTCCATCTCCCTTCTCTGTGGATGAGATAGCGAATAGCTGGTCGAGCAGCAAGCACAGTCTGGCTAGCCAAATGGCTCATTCAGAGCATCCTTACAGCCTGACAAAGAGATTTGTCAGCAGTGGCTGTTGGTGCTGAAACCAGGGAAGTATGGGAGGACCAGCAGCTGCTGTATGGTACAGGGAAGGGAGCTGGAAGAGAAGGTGGCATGAGAGTGGTTGAGAGATGCAGAGATCTAAACCCTAGGTCCACTTCTCATCTTTCGTGCTCTATTTTTCCCCCTTTCCTCACAAACCATTTAACATACTGAACAGATAATACCACCTCTCTGCAGTTTGAAGCAAAACTATGTAGATACCATAGAAGAGTTTGCAACTATAATGCGTGTGACTGATGAGGGGCAACGTGTGCCTCTGGTGAAGCATGTATTCCCTCTGTTTCTCTGTATTGCATGCCGACAAGTCATGAATATCCTGTGGCAGCTGCCTGAAAAGGACTCACTGCAAATTTCTCAAAAGGTACTTTGCAACTTCCTTTCATGCCATTTGCCAGAAGTTTGAGTCATGCAAAGTGACTGAGTGGCTGCATCCATAGACTGTAATCGTGAAGTGCAAGCTGTTCAGGCAGCTCTGACAGCAGCAGCCTGAAGAAAGAGGACATGGTAGTACATGATGAACTGACTGCTTTCAGGATGGTGGCACACTAATAGAGCCAGGCATATGTTGTCACCATTTTTTCTGTGCATATCCTTTAACTTGCTAAGCAAAATTTTTCAGACCTAGATTTTTCTTCCCTCATTACATTAACTTATAATGCATATGCACATTTCTTCTTAAAACGTTTGCCAAATCTGTAAATCTGCCCTGAATTCTGTGGGGTTGGGAAAAAAAAAGTTGTTAAATAAAGAATTTTAAGATAAAGCTGTTTATAGGGCAGCAATACTTAGGCTATCTCCCATCTTGCAGCAGCTTCGGACGTCATTCTCACTGAGAACAACTTGAACATGGAGGATTGAGTGCTCATAACAAAGCGCTCACAAAATGCACTACACAAGTCATTTCAATAAAAATACATTTTGATCACACTTGTGTGTGTGTGTGGACTGCTATTGGCTTGTTTAGCAGTCCTATCAAAAACTATGCTGTTGGTTTACTTGCTGTGCCATATTCACTTAGCTCTGAGTCATTGTGAGTTCAGGCAGAAATTATCTACACACATCTTCTTTGTATTTAAATCATATAAAGCAATCTGCTTCATGGCATGTAAGTCTTGACTCAAAGATCTGGCTGGATTAGCAATGCAGGCACAGCTGGAGTTACAGATAATGGATAACATCCTCAGCTGGTGTATTGTATTCACTCTAATTCCAGTGAAACCAACAGAGCTATACTAATTCCTATCATCTGAACAGCTATACTTTTTTTGCAATTGCTCTCTTTCTCTCAGCTGCCAAAGCTTATGTTTGGGCCTTTGTGCCTCTCCAACAGAACTTAATGATATCCCTTGTGCCTGAATAGGGCAGAGTGCCCTATAAACAATAGGTTTTCTTGCAAATGATTGAATATTAATGCTAGGAGGTGCTTTTGGTTTTCCTTCAAAGCGAGGTGTATGCAGCACTTCTGGAGTACCAGATCTAGGTCACTTGTGAGGTATTTGTGATTTTTATGAGAGTTTTCTTTTGTAATGAAGGTAGCATTAAACTAAGGATTGCTATTTAAATTAGTAATTCATGAAACGGTGTCATCTTGTAACCCTTAATTAATCAGACATTTCCTGCTTCCTTTACCATTTTAGTTAGTTACACTTATGTATCTGCTCTCCAGATGTCTGTCTACAATCAAACACAAACAAATACAAATTACTGCAGAAATTTATAACATACAAGCCTATCATTCTTAAAGACACAGGATAATAATTTCTGAATGATTTCCAAATGGTGGAAAATTTTCAGTGCAGAAAGTGACACTCCAGCATTACTTCTGTGTCTATTAGAAAGAGTAGGATTGAAGTAATATGGACAAATGAAGCACTTGTTCCAATGTAATTTAATAGCCTTGCATTCCATGTGATAACATAGACAATTTCCTATTGTAAGTGCAGTTGTTCAGTTGGGACAGCTGTAGAGCTTTGGATCCAGCTGCACTGCAAGTCATCTCACCTAACTGTGAGCATCACAAAGCCTAGGGTATCCTTGAGGCTTATGCAGCTGATGGGAAGAGAGAAGAGCACCCTGTGGAGATGAACTGCTCTCTGAAGGTGCTTTATTGCTCTGAGCAGACGACGGGTACTTAAAATGACCTGTTTAGATTAAGATTGGTATTAGCCTTTCTCTCTTGTGTTAAAGAGAATAGGCAAGAGCATGTATGTTTTGGCTGAGAAAGTGCCAAAAGGAATTGGTTTGAAAAGCAGTGTCCTTAATCCAGCCTAGAAGAAAAGCAATTTATAGACAAGGGAATAGGAGATTTCCACTGTCCCAAATACTGGCTGGGACCTGAGGCCTGATCCACATGAATTTGAACTGAAATGTTAGAACAGTTCCTTAGCCTCCCTGCTGCATATTATCCTTCTTTCCGTTGCAGTGACATCTAAAGAGACAAGGATGCAATCTGCTAGGCAATGTGTGAGTAAAGAACAAAAGGTAGTTTCCTCCCAGGTTGCTGGCACTCTGCATCATCTCTGGCTATCAGAGATTTAGGTTGGCTTTAAACTGATAAAAGAAAGGAGAAGCTGCCTTGCACGTGAACAATGTTTACAGCTACTGGGTCACATTTTAATTAGTGTGTTTGATAACTACCAGCAGCTTTCAATTTAAAAATCCTGTTCTATATCACAAATTTTGATTTATTACTGTTGTGCAATAAACTTAATGTGGCTCCTGTTATCTGCTTGCTAGCACTGTGAAAACAAAAAATTGTTTGCTAATGATTGTTACTGCAAAGAGACCAAAGCAATCAATCTGCACATGCCATTCCAGGAAAGAGTATAATAAACCCAACTCTTTCTGTTATATGAGTATATATGCATGTCTGACAGAGTTTACTTCTGACAAACCAGCCTTGTTGCTGTGCAAATAGCTGGTTATTTTGTTACCTGGAAGGTCCAATAAATAAATAAATAAATAAAAATAATTATTTTGAGTTGCAAGAAATGTTTTGCAGGGATCAGACCAGAGAATTTCATTTTGTTTTGAAGCAATAAAAGTATTTCTATTTGAGGAAAAAATGAGAACTGAAATACAATTTAAAGTGAAACCTTGGCTCTATTTTGTTTAGAATATATCAAAACAGCTTGCTATTTTTCCCCTCCAGCTCTTATTTCAATTTCTTCTCCTGAGTTATATTGTTTACATCTACATGAATTTGTGGGATGATTTGGATCTAATAATTTTGGATAGAAAGTTCCACCAAAAATGTTGCCTAATTCCCATCAGTTAAGGTCAGTAAACAGAAAAAACAAAAATCTGATTCAAACTCTTAATAGTCTTTTGTGCTCGCAGTAGCAGTTTATCTCCCAAATCTTACTCTGCATTTGCAAATATGTCATTAAGAGTAGAATATGGGTCTGTTTTATAGGAAGCCTAAAGCTAGTAAGAACAAGAAGCTTTTGTTCAAGAACCAGTTGAAGTTGTAATTTCACATTATTTTTATTCAGCGATGAAGAGATCCCTTCTAGCCATGATTAATATTAGTAAATATCCCAATGTCTCCAAAAGGCTGTCACTGTTGTTTCCTGTGTATATTGTGGTGTCTATACCTTTAAATTCATGTGATTTCTTTAGAAAGTGTTATCGGACATTTTTATTGTGTATAGCAGGGAATGCTGTCCAGTATTTTGAAAGATGATGTTTTGACGACTACCCATAAAACAGCAGTCTGCTTCTGGCCAACAGAATTCTAACGTTCATTTTTCTAGGAATCAGCCAGCCCATAATACACACGACAGCAGTAACATAGTATTTATTAAAAAAAAAAAAAAAAAGAGGCTATACTATTCCATTTTTAATTCATTGCAGTGCATTTACAGACTCCATAAAAGCTTTAAGCCATAGTGCACATTCTTCTAAAAGGTTAATGCTATGACTAAGGAGATGTGCTCTAGTAAAGCAGCCTTTGTTCTTAGGTGCAACTTTGCAGCCTTACAGAACGAGCACTGCTTCCTGTTTTGCGCTAATGTTTTTAAGTGTTGTGCGTACAGCAGTTCCAATATTTGAACAATAAAACTGAGGAGTAGCCCTGTCACAATAGTGACAGTATAATTGGTGTTGCCCATTATGGTTTATGACTTTCTCCTGCAGCTGAAGGTAATTACTGATATATTGGTCACCTTCAAAGCCAGTCTCAGGTATAGATGCAGGCACCATCTGTTCTGAGCTTCATTGCAGCTCAGCTCCATGATGAAGTTTTCTGCGTATTTGTGGTATGCTGCTAATTGATTTGCTTTTGACTGGACGCTTTGGTCAGTTTGAGTGTGAGGAAAAGCTCCTTTCCCTGCTTTGTATTTAAAGGGACAGAGTGGGTGCAATCTCTGCAGTTTAAAACTACACTAGGAGTGAGAAGACAATAGGTTAATTGATTATAGAGAAAAAGTTCAGTCTTTTAGCTGAGCACTAGAAGTGACACCTAGTAAAGAGAGTCTCAGACTGAAAAAGCCCATACGGCTGAGCTGGGTGGATGGGTTACATGTGGCAGCACTGCCTACTGCTTCACTGTGTTGTAGCAGAATTGAAATATGAACCTATATTCTCTTGGCAGGGCATTACGAGGTCCTAATCCCCACCAGCTTGTTACTGAATTATGCTATGAACCAAGAAAATCAGCTTTTCCTTGTTTGCTTACTGTTCTAATGAGTTAAAAATAAGCCAAATAAGTTTACACTTCTGAAACTTTTGATGTTTCAAAAAATAAACAAACAAACCAATTAACAGATAATCAGCTTATTTACAGATTTCGAATCACTGACTCAGGTTAAAGCATCTTTACAGTAGTTGATGAAATCCCTCAGGTTGTCTGTTCTTCAGGTAAACTTTACATTTCTGGCCCTTTTCCATAGAATCACAGATTCAGATACAAACACCTTATGCCTTAGGTATGTATTTACTTAGGAAACACTTGAGGTAGATTTAAGGGCTACCTGTCTTATCTTCTTGCTACTGATGCGAGGCAAAACTTGTGGAATTTGGTGCATTTTCTGTGGCTTTTGCTTAATTCTTCTCTGAGTGCAGTGCTAGCAAACTGGCAGAGCTTTGCACTGAAGTTTCATGTTACTGACTTTCCTTGGAAGTAGTAACTCCTAGCAGGATGCAGGAACAAACTGGAGAAGAGGTCATTATATTTTAAATCACCACAATGAATGTGAGTCAAAGCCTGCAGCAATTCTGCTAATCCATCCAACTGTTTCTGTTTAGCTTTCCGTGGTGTAATGTAACCCCTTTTAAATAATCATCCTTTTTTCTTGTCCTTCCTATAGGGCATCAAACCTAGAAGTGTTACTCTTGTGTGGCTGATGGTCATTTACCTCTATCAGCATCAGTCTCTTGTTGTTGTAACTTAATCAACATCATCAAAAAAAAATCAGCCCTGAGACGTAAGTGATTTGTGATGGGTATACATTGCTTAGGGGGAGGAAAAAAAAAAAAAAAAGAAAATAGGTACTGGGAACTCATAGTTTTTCAGTGTATGATAGAAGGACAGTTGCAATAAGCCATGCTGTGATGATATCTGGAGGCAACATTATACATGTAGTCCACAATTTTGAACACTCTGCAGAGATCCTCGCTATTTTTCAGTATCCGCCATCAGTCTGTTTGCTTCAGCACTGTAAAAGCTTACATGCTCTTACTGAGAGTTCCTGGTATAGAATGAGAGGGAAGAGCTTACAGTAAAGTTTTTTCAAATCAGCAGAAGTGAGAAATTGATCCCTGAATTACACAACAACCATGCTAGCTAGGGATGGGTAGGAAACAGCTGTTTTCAACATCAATGATTTTCTCCCCAGATAACCCTTCATAAAAATCAAAATACCACTTTTTGTTATTCTGATGATCTTACATAAACACATGAGTCAGAGTGCTTAAGGACTGAAAGGGGAGTAGAGGTGGTTTCCCTCTCTGTTACACCAAGCCCTTGCTTTCTTCAGCCCTAGGCTAGTGCAATATTCTGGATTCTGACTGTCCAGACTTATTTAGCAGAGTCACAGAGGAAAGGACTGTGTGTCCACCTTGCTTCTGGCAGTACATCTGCCCCTCAGGAAAGAGATACTTTGAGCAATGGTTTAACAATGAAGGTGAAACCGTTAAAAATACTTGGCCTTTACATTTTGTTCTGCACTCACTTTTCCTTTACCTCAGTACAAATTAAATGAAAGAAGTTCAATAAATGTATGCTGAAGAGATTTGGGAGTGAAAGGTGTTGTTTGAAATCCCTAAGATGATTAAAGCTTATTTCCTAACTGATCTTTGACTCAATTACATTAGAGTTTGCTTCCTGTTGGACGTTGTTGCCTGGGAAGCAAAAGCAAATGCCCATGGGTCCACAGCTAATAAGTCAGTTCCTTATTGGTTTTGGAGGCCTGTTTTCAAAGCAGTCAACAAAATCAGTTCATGAAAATACTGTGTGTGTTGCTGTGTATTATTTTTGTTATAAGAGGCACCTGTGTGTTGTCATACTGTGGAGGATGTCAAATCATCAATGAAAAATGGGGATATGAAGAGGAAGAGGAAAGCACTGGGAAATGAGGTCTTGTTAACTTCTGGGTGTTCATGAGATGCTCTTGGAAGGTAAGGAGGAAAGGCAAACAGAGGAGAGAAAAGAAAGGGAAGCTGTGTGAAATACTGTGTGGTGTAGGTATAAGCTCCAAAATAATTCATTAGAAAATGTTACGAAATTTCACTTTGTGCTAAAAGTCAATTACTAAGGGTTCCCTAGAGAGGTGTGAGTTTTTCTGGATGAGAGCATGTTACTGAACTATCTGAGTTTAATTGTTACTTTGCTGGTGTTCCCGTAAGCAAAATAAATGGTTTTGCTGTCATGATTGCAACTCCGATTTCCAACTGAATGAAATGTGAGAAATAAAAATGGGATTTATTTACATAGATATAAATCCAAGTCCAGCAGAATTAGACATTTGCAGTAATGGTTAGGCTACGTTTTCTTCCCCAGAGCTGTGAGGGGAAGCCATTATTTCAGAATCTTAAATCTTTGTGAGCATGTTGCATTATTTAATTTTTAATTCACTGACATTTGGTCATTTGTGCAGCCTGAAATCTCTAACAGACCACCAAAAAATCAGTCTGACATTGGCCTAGCTACAAAATCACTTGTAAAGGCCTCTCCTCATCTACATAACAACAGAGGACACCCTTGGCATATCTGGCTATCGATGAGGAAAAACACTCCCAGTCAACCATGATGAAGGCTAGATCAAAGGGCTGATCAATATTTACTGTGAAGTCAAACCTGCTCAGGTAATGCTCTGCAGTACTGACCAGGAGGCAGATTCTCTCATTTTTATGGTTTGCTTGTTTTTCTTTTAGTGTGAGTGAGGCAGGTTAGGTAGACAACTTTCTAAACTTGCTGCTGGGGCTTTTGGCATAGATGGAGCAAGTGGACTTTGAGAATCTTTGGGAGCAACTCTGATGGCTATTGTTACTCCTTGTTAAATTCTGCAGAAGTCACTTGGTTCCGCTGGACAGCAGGTCTCCTTGGGTGGCATAATGAATCAATAATTGCAGATGTATCCCATTTATTTCACATCAGAAACAGTTGGATGCAGTCTGATTTTTTTTCTTCCCTGTTTCTGCCCTTTAAACCTGCCAGTCACCGGTGACCATCCATTTTCAAATAGTTTCCCGAGGAACTTGGCTGGTTATCCTTTTCCTTTTCCACGTATTGTGCAGTGTTTAAAATACACTGCCCTTCCTTGAGGCTGTTTGTTGCCTGTGTGTATTTTAATTTGTTTCTCTCCCCTGTGGCTTTAAGGGCCCTTCCTCTGAGGAGCTGAACATATCCTACAATGTGCCATGCATTTCCTTCCTTCTCTTCCCCTCCTTTCACCCAACAGTCTCAAAGAGAGTAATGGGAGTAGAGGATGTGTAACAACACAAGCAGGCCCAGGTCCCCATTTGTAATCAGTAAGCTGCATTATGGGCATGTACACAAAACACATGAATAAAGACGTGAAAACAGCAGATCTACAGCTGGGGTGAAATTGTCACAACTGCAAACTGGAGCAGCTGTTGTATAAAAACAACTAAACTACCTCATATTCTGTGGCACTTTAGTTATAGCTGCATGAGCTATGTTTGTTCTCTACTGTTTGGTGTCTCAACCGGACAACAAGAAGGACTTCAAATGCCTGAGTAGCAAAAGAAAGACAAGTAAAAATGTGGGCCCTCTGCTGAACAGGGTGGGTGTCCTTGTGGTGAAGGCTAGAGAAGGCAGAATTACTAAATGTCTTCTTTGCTTCAGGAGTACCAGACCCTGGAGACGAGAGGAAGTCTGGAGATAGGATTATTTTGCCTTGGTTGAGGAGGGTCAGGTTAGAGATCATTTAGGTGAACTTGAGACCCACAAATCCATGGGCCCTGAGGGGATGCACTCACGAGTACTGAGCAAGCTGGTGGATGTTATTGCTAGTCCATTCTCCATCATCTTTCAAAGGTTGTGGAGAACAGGAGAGGTGGCTGAGGACTGGAAGAAAGCCAACGTCACTCCAGTCTTCAAAAAGGGCAAGGAGGACCCAGACAACTACAGGCTAGTTAGCCTCACCTCCATCCCTGGAAAAGTGACGGAACAGCTCACCCTGGTTGTCATCTCTAAGCTTGTGGAGAAAGAAGATGATCAGGAGTAGTCAGCCTGGATTCCTCAAGGTGAAGTCATGCTTAACCAATCTGATAGCCTTCTATGATGGAATGACTATCTCGGTAAATGAGGGGAGAGCAGTGGATGTTGTCTACCATGACAAGGTAGGGCTTGTCAAGGCTTTTAGCAAGGGCTAGGCAAGGCTTTTGACACCGTCTCCCACAACATCCTCATAGCTAAGCTCAGGAAGTGTGGGTTAAATGAGTGGACAGTGAGGTGGATTGAGAACAGCCTGCATGGCAGAGCTTGGAGGGCTTTGGTCAGTGATACATCCCAGTTGGAGGCCTGTAGCTAGCAGTGTCCCCAGGGGGTCAGTGCCAGGTCCGGTCTCATTCAACTTATACATCAACCTGGATGAAAGGTCAGAGTGCACACTCAGCAAGATTGCTTATGACACAAAACTGGGAGTAGTGGCTGATACACCAGAAGTCTGTGCTGCTGTTCAGAGAGAACTGGACTGGCTGGAGAGTCAGACGATGAGGAACCTTGTGAAGTTCAATAAAGGGAAATGCAGGGTCCTGAACCTAGGGAGGAATAACCCCATGCGCCAGTACTGGTTGGGAGCTGACCTGCTGGAAAGCAGCTCTGTGGAAAAGGAGCTGGGAGTTGTGTTGGACAATGAGCAACCACGAGTCAACAGGGTTGGCCCGACACTTTTGGCCTAGAAGCCCAATGGTATCCTGGGGTGCATTAGGAAGAGTGTTGCCAGCAGGTCAAGAGAGATTATCCCCCACCTCTACTCAACCCTGGTAAAGCCACATCTGGAGTATCTGGTTCTGGGCTCTCCACTACAGGGGAGACGTGGAGCTTCTGCACAGTCCAGTGGAGGACTACAAAGTTGGTTTAGGGGACTGGAGCATCTGTGTTATGAGGAAAGACCAAGAGAGATGGACCAATTTAGCCGGGAGAAGAAAAGACTGAGAGGGGTTCTTATTGATGCATACAAATATCTTAAGGGAAGGTGTCGAGATGAGGCCAGATTCTTTTCAGTGGTACCCAGCGATGGGATAAGAGACGACAGGCACAAACTGAAATACAGGATGTTCCACCTGAATGTGAGTAAAAACTTATTTACTGTGAGAGTGACAGAGTGATAGAATGTCTTGCCCAGAAAGGCTGTGGAGTCGCCTTCTCTGGAGATGGTCAAAACTCACCTGGATGTGATCCTGTGCAACGTATTCTAGGTGACCCTGCTTGAACAGGGCGGTTGAAGTAGATGATCTCCAGAGGTCCCTTCCAACCTCAACCACTCTGTGACAGTGTCTATAAGCATGCTTTGTTTACCTTCTTCGACTGTAAAATTTTTATTGTGTAGGCTATGTTGGGGACATTAACAACCATTTCAGACACAACTTTCTAAGCGTGATAATAGTGACAAAGCCAGAAAAAAAAAAGAAAAATGTCTTAATCATTAATGATGTTTATAGGATTATAGGCACCATGTTGTCCTGTTCTTAATTAAAGTGTCAGCTGATTGGCCCTATGGTTCTGTTTACTGAATTTGGCAGAGGCTGGATGAGTGGAGCTAACTGTTCAGCATTGGGCCAACATGTAGCTTGTAGAGACAGCGGTGGCATCCCAGGTCTAGATTAACGTTCGTTGGTGCTAGGAAAGAGAAAAATGATTTTGTTCAGCAGAGGTTAGCAAAACATGGAAAGGTTCAGAGAAGCCCTGCAGCATCTGAAACCTTTGGGAACAAACCATAGCCCAGAGAAGGCAATGGAGAGATTTTGAAAAGCATTCATACTTGCATATAAATCTGTGTCATTTTAGGTCACCTTTGTCTTTCTCACCCTCTCACAAACTAAACTCAACCTATGACTCCCTTCTGCTTTGCACATCACTAGTTTTATAAATCGATTTCCACATCATTTCTTTTTAATGTTTTATTAGGAATTTGCTCACTGTGCTTTTACACAGCATCTCTCAAAGCATCTTTTCTCTGGCTCTGACCTCAGCCTGTTCCTAAGTGGTCTACATAACCTTTGCATCTTTTTTTCTCTTCTGCTTGTTTCATTATATGACAACCCCAGCCTTGCAACAAAGACAAGATTAGCAATATAAATGGCCTGCATCTGTGAGTTGATTTTATTCTGTGTAGTTACCTCATTTCATAACATGCTCAAAGCGCTCCAAGGTAGAGATAATTTTGCACTTTTTTTTTTTTTTTTCCACAGTTAGGACAGTGTGTTAAATAGATCAAGTGATGTATTAACAATGAAAAAGCTAGAGGATGGGCCATCTGCTGTGCAAGACCTTGCCTTAGGGAGTTAAAAATGGCGTGAAGTTATTATACCTGATCTTTGACCACCTGTGCTTGTGCTGTACAAGCAGGCTTTCAGACTGTGCTGACGGGGCTTTGTTTTTATTCATGATTGCAGCTGCGATGTCTTCATTGCATTCATGGTGGAATTGTTTGTTTTTGTGATTCCTGCCACTTTCTGCATGATAGGCATCTCCACACATGTTCTTTCAATATTAATTTCTGTGTCTAAGTGGTTAGAGGTGAAGGAGATTTTTAAATGGCCATTCTTCAGGAGCAGCAGCTGATTCTTTGCACGTCTGACAGACTGTCATTGACTCCAAAGGGTTTGGATAAGGTCCGAGACGCCTCTTCTCTTTCATTACTCCTTCCCCTGACAACCATGCGTGTTTCAAAATGCTGCTGATGGACTAATTGTGCGATAATTGAGAAAAATTCTGGAGTGTCAGACATGACATCAGCAGCATTATTCAGGCAGAGGGAGCTGTGTCTATTGTTCTTCTGACACTGCACACTTCCCTTGTCCCAAATTAGTACAAGGTAACTACGTCAAATGTGTGATATGTTTCAATACTAGGTGCAGACTCGGCAATTTAGGCACAGCACAGGGATTTGTATGTGGTCAGTGTTTGCACTGGCAGACGTTTTGTCCTTTTCAATAATTCTGTTGTCTATCCAGCTCATTTGGTGTAAGATCCTGGCGCTAGATAAGGCAGTTCTTTGCTGGCAAACAGATTACTTGTCATAATATGCTCAGGCTGCACTGTTGCTGCATAATATACCTATCTATCATCTCTTAAATTTATGAGGATAAATGCCATTTCTCAACCTAAGCTGATATAGATCTTCTCAAAAGTACATTTACCTGGAATATGTATCAGGGTAATATTGAATTAATCTTTTTTAGGTTTAGATAACTTCATCCCAGTGAATTTCTTGTTGTGACAATGATGCAGCTGGATAGTAAGTCCACTTACATCAAGTGGTGACAACCTCACTTTCCGGGGAATTGTTACCACATATTTGATTTATGCACTGCTTTAGACAACAGCAATTTCTCGTTGGGATCTCTGGGAGTGGAATCAGACCCTTCAATTTGCAAAACGTTATTGTCTCTTTTCTTCTATATCACCTGTTTTTAGAGCATGACAGGGTGTTTTCCATACATCTCTGTCTCTGAGCTGTTGGATTCTACATGCATTTTAATGCCCGCTTCTGGCCATTTTCTTCTGGTCTCATTATAGCTTTCTCTGTCTTTCTCTGAGCTGATGAGGCATGTTTTTTATACAGTGCTTTTTTGCTCAGTCACTCTGAAGATGCAACCTGCTTCGGAGATCTGCTCCCTGCCATACGGCCAACATAGGTGAGCCTGCATCTGGGGTCAGCAGTTCAAGGGTTATGAGGACTGCTTGCTCACTAACAGTCCCTGTTCATACCCTTTTCATCACAGATGTGCATGATTTGCATCAGTGGCAGCCTTAGTCTAAAATGCTTCCCTTTTGCTTCCTCCAATTGCAGCACATCCACTTTTAAAGGTGTTTTAAATCTGCACACAGTTTCTGCCTTTGATTGGCACGTCTGGAGAATTGCATGGGGGTAAGCCTGTTACCTCAAGTACCAAGCATGTTTTGCTGGCCTTCCTCCTCATTAACTATCTTCATGAACAGCTTCCATGTACATGTTGCGAGGCTTCTCCCTGGCTGTTACAGCATCTGTTGTTTAGGGCAGCAGTGTTTTGTTTTGGAGCATGCTTTCCTCCTGGTGTGTCTGTGCGTGGAGTAAGGCAGCTGTGTCCTCATCACTGACCAGTCTTTCCTCCTTCTTACTCTGATTTTCTTAGTCTAGTGCTCTTAGTTCAGTGTCTTTGGAGTTTAAACTAAATTTTTGTGTGTATGTGTGTTCTTTTTCAATACAGTGTTTGTAATTTGGAGAGGGTGGGTCAGAAAACAAGCGTCTGTTTTTTCATCAGAGCTCTGAAGCTGTGTTCATCATGCACCAGGGAATCTACATGTATGTCTTTCTTGTGCCTGTGATTATAAAGCATTAATATATAATAAATGTGATTTTGAATGTATCTTCTTAAAAGGATTTCCAGAACCTGGATTATTATTGCTCTTCTTATTACAGGAAGTAGGACTGGGATCCATAACTCTTTTGTTTTGTTTTGTTTTGTTTTGTTATGAAAAGGTCCTAGGCTTTGGTGATGAGGTTGCAACTTATGGATAGCCTGGTGGTACATTTTCCAGAAGATTAATTAATTAATTGAAAAATACAATTTACTACATTTCTGTAGGTTCCTTTCAAAGCTGATTTCACAGTTCTTATGAAGACAGTAGTAGTTTATCCAATAGACAAATTGGTTAATTTTGGTGTTTTCTAAATGGTCTACAACAAAGATAACCAAAAGTCCAGAAACATGCATAAAAAAGACAAAGTCAAAGCATGAACACAGAAAAGGA
Source organism: Netta rufina (assembly GCF_964035555.1). Taxonomy (NCBI): domain Eukaryota; kingdom Metazoa; phylum Chordata; class Aves; order Anseriformes; family Anatidae; genus Netta; species Netta rufina. The sequence continues at coordinate 130,776,024 of NC_140123.1, forward strand.
AGGCAGTCAGGAAATGTTTTGTATTGCATCCCTCTCCGGGATGTACTGAAGACACATCTATAGATAAACATGACACGCAGGGTAACAAATCCAAACAGAGCATTTTTTGTTGGCTTGAATTAAAAATATTTTGGGAAGTTTTATTCTTTTCGTTTGTCTCCATGTTACTTTGTCAGGTCTGTGTCTCAATGTGTTTTGATTTTTTTATCTTCCTCTTTTCTTACCATTCCACTTTAGGATTTCTTCCATCAGGAAACCTTGCTGGAATACCCTTAGCAGTCAGTGTGACCTTTGTTGGTCAAGTTTGGTTCCTTCCCTATTCTTGTTTATGTCTTTTTCCTTTCCCTTTATCTTTTTATTATTATTATTATTATTATTATTATTATTATTATTATTATTATTATTATTATTATTTTTCCCTTCATTGAAAATGTCCTTGAGCAGATAGCCTTAGATGTGCAAATACTGTCCCTCCACGTTTACTACATTTTGCCCTGTTTGTCCAGGAACTAAAGAATAGTTTTTAAATGAAATAAAACTGTGTAGTGTCTTTTCTCAATATAATCTTTAAAGAAGAAAAAGCTTTTATAAAACTGGTTGCTGAAGTATTTATTGAATTAATATGTAAGAACCATATGGATGGTATACTAAGGAATAGAGAAGCACAGGCGGCGTACACAGACTTGTGCAATTGTTCCAACAACACGAGAAAAAAAAAAGTAGCAGCTGAAAATAATAGATTGGAGTAGAAAGAGGAAATAATATTTTGTGTAGGCTAAGATAACTGAAATTCTAGACAAAAATATCTTAACACGAGGGGAAAGAATGTTACGGGAAGTATATGCCAGAAGTATTTTCTACCAGAAATGAACATCCCTTCCTGTACCTCTGCACTCAGAGTTGACGATGAATTGTTCACTTTGCATTTGTCTCAAGCTAGCCTTCAGGATCCTCAGTTTGCTCTGCCTTGATATTACCCATCCAGATTTAGTACCAAGTGCGGATGGCATTCATATGGGCTTAATCCTGTCTTTCAAATCATGTATCCTATCTTAGCCCATTAGCTTCTTTCAGTTCTTCAGCACAGTAGGAAATTGAAAAATCCTTTGAGGAAAACATCATGCAATCTCCAGCACATGGAGAGTGATTTAAATATGTTGGCAATCTTGTTTTTATCCTCTTCTGGTACTCTGCAAGAAGCATAATACATTTTAGCTGAGCTCTGATCCATTGCCTAGAAACATCAAAATGGGAGGTGAGGAAAATCCTTACTAAGAAACTGAACTGCTGGTGTGCAAAACATAAGAAAGCTCAGCTTCCCCCCTGTCTTCCTACCATAAAGAAAAGGCAGTAAAAAGAGAGTAGCTATACTTACAGAAATAAGGAATTATGATTTCTGTACATGCTTTTTGGGTAGAACTTTTATTTTTAAGACAATTGACTAATTGTGGATTTCTTGTTAGCTAAACACATCTGATTTTGTCTTTGCATTTTATATCAGCAAATGCACTCATCTGTAAAAGTAAATAAATAGTATTCCGTCCCACATGAATCTCCCCAGCTAAGTTAGACAAGTTCGAATTTAAAGATTGAGTTTCTGTATCATATGTAGCTTCTGGGGAAAAGCTGAATGATTGAAATTAGTTCTGACTGTTTTATTTGGATTACATAGCAAATGGCACAGACTGCTTTTGTACCAAGTTCAGCTACTCTCTTTCCAAGGAAGTTTGTTTTAATTAGTTTTTCATGGCAGTTTTCTACCATCTGGTCTGGAATGTATTACAAACATAACTTCTACAGGATTAGTTAAATGAGAGTTGTGCCACCCTAATGCTTGCTTTCTACTTCCTGTCTCCTTTTTTTTTTTTTTTTTTTTCCTAGCAGTGATTCTTTTTTAAATTTCTGATTTGAAAGAGTAAATAGTGAAAGCACAGTGATATTCAACATATGTGGAATATCAACATATGTGGTAGGTTAAAGCCGATTTACAGCTTTTTTTCATCTTGGTTTCATCTTTTTTCCACAATAGCTGGTTTGTTGGAAGAGGAAACGGAAGCTTGCCAAAAGCTCATTCTGTTGAGACAGAACCAAATGGTACTTCTGAAAGATAAAGCAGGATGAAGAAAATCAAGCTGTCAGTATGTATAGTGCGGCTTAACAGAGCAGAGATTAATGTAGTTCTCATGGAGGACAAATTTCCCCAGAATAAATTAAGAGTAGAATTTGAATCCACACATTTTATTTTAGTAGCAATGAAAAAATAATAGCAATTTCAAGTGACTCTGAGAATAGAGGGAGAATTGGGTGGAAAAACGGATTAAACCGCTTCTATTTATCAATGAAGTCAATTCCTGGCATGTGGGTTACACAGAGAAATTTCCTAGTGTACCAGCTAAGAAGACTTAGCAAAATTATCTCTTAAGCCTCAATTGATTCTTAGCTAATTTATACTTCACTAACAACAGCCAATAATCTTTAATCAGATGTGTAAATAGCAAGGCAGATGCTTAATATTTTTATGCCACTGAACTATCAGGATTTATATGAAGGAAAATGTGAGAGTGACTTGTTCCTTCATTGTATGTAATAACCTACTATTAACTACTGGATTTCTTGGTGAGTTGTGGCTTGTCTATGAATTCTCAAGGCTGATGTTAGAGGAATGTAAACAAGGAGCTTTTCAATACAAATTAAGATTTTAAGTTAGCTGGAAGCTTTACAAAATCTTGCTGTATATTGAGAAGTGGATAACTTGTAACCACTCTTTTTTTTTTTTTTTTGTGAGTTTGTGAGTAAGTATTGTGATCCTAGAATTTTGTTGTTTACCACCATTAGTTTTCAAACACTACAAAGGATTTTTTTAGTGAGCTTTCTGTGTGGAAGGTAGGGGCTGCTGGTCTATCACATATATGTCATAAAATATAGCGTGTTGTGAAATTTCAGAATGTTGTTGTAGAAGAAAATTAGGGCTTTTTTTCATGATTCAGGGCATCAAATCTGGAAGTGACTACTTGAATCTTGCAGGAATTCTCCCCAAGGAAACAAAATGCAGGAAGATGATAGGCAGGATATTTTGGGTAGGAGATTGTATGCATATGGACGTTGTGAGCATGTGAATGCATATAGCAGTACACTCAGAATAAATGTAAAAATAAAAAGCTGTTGACAATGAACAGATTGTGCTGTAAAGGATATTAGACAATACTCTGTCCCCCTCTGCTACAGTGGGGAATATTGTTGTGAGGCTCCCATTTTCTATCCTGCCTAGGGTCCTTCCTCCCTGAGATAATAGCTTGGGGCAGCCTGAGTGAGACTGGTGCACTTCCCCTTCCTCAGCATTTAGTGGCCTTCTCCTGTTTGTTTCCTGCAGACAGAATCTGAAGCATAAAGTTTACTCCCATTTTTGTATGTGAATCTGGCAGGAAAGCCAAGTGGCTTGGCTGGCTCAGCTCAGCACATCTGTGTATGTGCTGTACCCATGCATAATCACAAACCTTTTATAAGTCTGGGAACTTGCAGTAGCAAGGTGTTCAGGGCTTTGCTTTTAATTCCCCCATAAAATCCAAGACTGGCTTTTGTAGGCATCACTAAGGCAACCACATTGGTTGTTCCTGGCCAGTGAAGTTACATCAACTAAAGACAGGTCCTCTGGCTCCCTCCCTGTGCTGTGGTAGACTCCCAGTTGTAGTCCGAGAGCTAGCCTGTGACAATGGCAAATTGTGGCTTGTTTCTCATTTCTGCTGCTCCACATGAATGTGCTTCTCTTATCCGATGTGCGTTGGAGATATAGCTACACCTGTAAATAAACGAGGGCAGGGACCAATTCATGGCTCCAATGCCAAGTAGCACAGAGAGCACAGACTGGCCTACAAGGGCATTGACTGAGTCTCTGCAGCATATTTGTCTTGGAGAGAAGTAGCTGGAGCACTTGAAACAGAGCCAAAGGGTGAGCTAACAGCATTATGCTATGTGAGCAATCAGGAATCCAGTACTTTTACTTGATTTGGGGTCGTTTTTAATTTAACAGAGATGACTAACCTCTCAGTACTATTACAGCACTATGTCCCCAGCAGTTATTAGGTATGACTATACAAAACTGTCATCCTGAAATGATATTTGCACAGGTTGCCAGCGTTCTTTTGGGTATATGAATGTTCAGAAGGTGGCTTAGGTGGTTAAGGTGGTAGTGTTGCTCTCAGTTTCATCTACATTTGGCTTTCAGTGTCTCAGCCTGTGTAGGTCTGAACCAAAGGGGCACTTAGTGGTACAGAGCTACACCAAACCAAAAGCATGCATCAGGTCTTATAAACCGAGACCACTGAATTTGAAGCCATTTTGTCTGGGGTCTGAGAACTGGAGTTTGAGTGTCCTGGACTGTAAAGGAGAAAAATCTAACAAAAGTGTTGGAAGAAAAACTGATCTTTGCATCTGTGCTGAGCAAGTGTGAACAGTGAGTTTGCTCATAGCTTTTGAATTGCAAGCTACAGATGCCTTCTTAAGATTATCTGTATTTTTTTTTTTAATGGCAAGCATCATCTTAGTTTAGAGGCATGAAGACATTGGTGATAGCCCTGATTTCTTCTGCTTTTTTAGCAGCATCTGACAGTTGTAGCATTTGATTCTTTATTACAGGTTTTATGGTGGTTACAGGATATCAGAAAACATTTCAGGGCTGCTGGAAGCTCCTATAGAGCCTTCTGAAGTTGTCATTTCTTACAGTGAAGGATCCACTGCAGGATTTCCAACAAATTTTGCTCTGCAACTTCTCTGTTCCTCTTGCTGTTCCCCACTGGCATCTCAGCTCTGCAAAATGTCTGCAGTTTACCCGTGTCCCAGCCACAGCAGAAACTGTAAACCCAGGCGATCCCTCCACTCCTTTGTTCCCATGCCTTTGTTCCACGTCTGTTGGGGAAATTTGTACAAGTTACTACATCCAACAAAGTCGTACACGAACAATTGCAGCTAGATTTTGCTGAAACAGGTACTTCTGCTGGGCTGTCCCCAGAGACCTTGGTGGTTGGTATGCTGAACTAGGTCAGACATCTGCCCTGCATATACCTCTAGCAGTACTTCAGCACTTGAGGCTGCAGAGAATGGTACTGAGAAAAATAAATCAGAGAAATAGCTGGCATATATTGGGTGAACTATTTTTGTCAACTGGCTTTCTGGACAGAAATTCATTAGGCAAATTAGTATGCCCTCATGCAAATTGTTTATGCTTTTGACTCCATGCTCCTAGGTACATTGAGCAGAAAATGGAACTGGGTATAGCTGCTGAAACAGAGTACATGAGACTTTTCTGTCAGAGCCTGTGTGTTCATGCAGTGTGCTGTCATATTTTTTGCCGCTGTATACTCCAGCACTGTTACTGCCATCCCTCCTTTCTCCTGGTACATTAAACAAGCATGGCTTGGAAATGCAAATGATTATGCTGAATGAGTTGTCTCTATACTCTTGTGCATCCAGGTAAGATCATAGTCTTTAGTTGTATGTTCACAGTGTGCTTCTTGAATACTGCAGTGTACTAGTGGTTTCTGAAATTTTAAATATCTGGTGTATGATATCATGAAGTGAGCATTTGATAAAAAGTAGTGTAAATCCATGGATATCAATGCAGTTGTGTCAAGCATCAAAAAGCATCTTAATATTTGTACTTAATTTTGAGATATTTTTCAAAATAGAGAAACATTTTAAAATGTGACATTCCTGAGGTTGTTCTTTTTAAAATAAGAAATGCAGGTTTGGAGGGAGGTGGAAGAAATGTTCTGATTTTTCCAACAAGCAGGACCAATTTGAGAAGAACTTCTTGGTATTAGAAGCAAAGTGCTAGAATGCTGGAGCACGTAAGTTTCCTGACTCTGGTTTGGCAAGGCAAAACAGCACTGTGCACTGTGGCTTATTAGAGTAACAGCAATCAGGGAAGGGAAATTTGGCCTTGAGGCAAATTCAGATAAAAATATGTTGCTTGTTGAAAAGTATATTCGTTCTTCAGATCGTTATCTGGATAAAGAGAGCTTCAACAGTTGCTCCCAAGTGTTGCACATCACTGTACAAGGTATTCTGGCATATTTCTGTAAAACAAGAGGCTAAATTCCATCAATTTTACTGTGTGATTAGCTGCTTTAGGAATATCTTACTGAGCTGCTAGGGATGTGAAGGTATAGCAGCCAGAGCAACTGATGGCTAAATGAAAACCGTTGGGGAATGTAACCATTTCTGCACCGTTCCTCAAGGTAGGGTTTATGGACATGACTTTCTTTTGTCCCATGTGATTCATGACTAAGCTCAGGTTCTTCAGAGCCACTGGCAGATCTGACATTTACAACTGCCTTCAAACCTACAGTAGGGCCTTATCTGAAAAGTGCTTTGACCTTATCAAATGGGTGCCCTTAAGACATCCTGTTTTCATGTCACTGCTTTGTGCTGTGGATCCCTAGCCATTCCTTCCTCCTCACTCCAATATACCCTTTGGCCTGGTTGCCCAGTTCAAGTCTAAGGGTTTTTCAGGTAATGTGTTACTGATGCTTCAGGGAGACAAACCGCTAATGGATAGCTTTTGTTCCTGTTTGATTATTCACTAATGATTTAAAATAATGGCTCAATCTATGTTCACATCTTTGGTGTTTTTTGTAATCGCATAAAGCATGTGGAAGTCATTTAGTATTAATGTGATTGTCAGAAGTCCTTGGATAGAATTTCTATTGTAATTCAATATTAATTGCTCTGAGCATTAAAGAAAAGGAGATTGTTTTTTGTGCTGCCTGAATCTGAAAGAAATCTCCTTAATTCTGTATAAGGCTGAACTTGTTTTCCTTAATCATTTGAACGTGAACGCCTGTAACAGCTGATGTTCTTTAGGTTTCAGGGAGGCAGGTAAGCTCGATGGAGTACAAAAAAAGAAGTTTACAGCTCGATTGTTGTTTCACATACAGCACTTGTTGGGAAGGTACTTACCATCTCCTCTAAAACCCATACAGTGTCACTTCAATCTAGCTCCTGTTGTAGTAATATTTTGATACATCCTTGAAGGGAATTGGTGCGAAGACCTCAGTCAAACAAAGAAATGAAACTAGAGCTGGATGTATTTTTTACTGACTAAAACTTCCCAATAGTATAGTTTAAGTTGTCCCCAAGCAATTTACAAAATCAGGCTGAGCAGTTTCAGCTGAATGACATAGAGCTTGGTTCAGAAAACTGCCCAAGGCAGATGTATTTTAAGTGAGAGGAAAATAGTCACCCCAGTCACTGAAGTTGTGTTAGGTCCAAGTTTGGTTTCCTTTCCAGTCTCTTATCTGGTAGGAGGTAGTCCTAACCATCAGGAAAAGGGTATGCAAGGTTTTCTTGTCTGGTAGTTAAGAATATGAGAAGGTAGGACAACATCTGTATTAGTGTATTATGAAATATAAGAGACGTAACACTTACAGATATGTGACACAGGAAGAACATGGACTGCATTTACAAAGCTGCTCCTATATAATGCAGTCTGGATGCCACTGATCCTTCTCTGACATTTGAAAACAAAACACTCTCCTCCACAAATGCAGAGAAGGCTGTAAAGTAGTCAAGGACAAGAACTGCCTTTCAAAAGTATTACTCTTCTCCTAGCAAACAAAATTAATTTCCTGCTACCTTAAAGGAAAAAAAAAAGTTAATTTTTTAATTTATTATTTGATTTTTTACTTCTTTTGCACTGTATATCCTTTGAATTAAGTTAATGAGGAGAAGAAGATGAAGGAATTCTAGCACTTTCAAAAATATCAGAACAGTTGAAGAGATTAGCAAAAGCTCTAGCATATTTCAGCTATGTGTACTGTGCTTCTTTTTGAGACTGTTCTAGTTATTGCAATTTAAATTGAGTACAGGCTGTACTACCAGACAAGGAGAAACCTTGTCAGTTTAATCATGTTGAGAAGGAATTTAAGCAGCATTCTTGGCATTAAACACCATGCATTTTAGAAAATATATCTGGATGATTACTCAAAATAGTGGACTCTTTAACATATCCCATACTGGAAGGACAGTGCTAGGATCTGTCAAGCCTTAAGAAAAGGTAAAATAAAGTTGACATCACTAAGTGGGGAAAAAAAAAAAAAGAAAAAAAGAAAAAAAGAAGATTACTGGAAACACAGAAACATCCTACCAAAAGCTGAAGTTGTTTCCAAACAAAGGAAATGGAAATTATTATAATATGGCTGATTAAATATTAAATATACATATATGTATGTGTGTGGCAGGCAGAAAAACTTTTCAAAAGTAACTGACTAGAGGAGTTAAAATCTAATGCAAAATCCTCCTTGCAGCAACAGCATGAGCCAGAAAAGCAAAAAAAAAAACCTACAAAACCCAACAACCCCATCCCCACCTGCCATAATATGTGTATGGTCAATTGATGATCAGGTAAAGAAGAACTGCTTAGAGAAGACACATCCATTGCAGAAAGGCAGTTTGCATTGCACTGTGCCTAGGTGGCCAAGAAGGCCAACAGCTTTCTGGCTTGTATCAGGAATAGTGTAGCCAGCAGAACCAGGGAGTTGATCGTCCCGCTGTGCTCTGCTTTGGTGAGACCGCATCTCGAGTACTGTGTTCAGCTTTGGGCCCCTCAGTACAAGGACATTGAGGCCCTTGAACATGTCCAGAGAAGGGCTACAAAGCTGGTGAAGGGCCTGGAGCACAAGTCCTGTGAGGACCGGCTGAGGGAACGGGGGTTGTTTAGTCTGGAGAAGAGAAGGCTCAGGGGAGACCTTATTGCTCTCTACAACTACCTGAGAGGGAGCTGGGGGTTGGCCTCTTCTCACAGGTAATTAGTGATAGGACTAGAGGGAATGGCCTCAAGTTGTACCAGGGGAGGTGTAGGAGACATTTCTTCTCAGAAAGAACAGTCAGGCACTGGGACAGGTTGCCAGGGAGGTGGTGGAGTCACTGTCCCTGGGGGTATTCAAGGAAAGGTTGGACGTGGCACATAGGGACATGGTATAGTGGGTGCTATTGGTGGTGGGGGGATGGTTGGACCAGATGATCCTGGAAGTCTTTTCTAACCTTAATAATTCTGTGATTCAATGCTTCTATGCTTCTAATTACGTGAAAGTAAACAGCAGGACTGGACTCACCCATGAGTATTGAAGGAACAGTAGTGTGTGTTTCCTCACTTAAAACTGCCTTGGTACTTGAAGATAAGTAGGTATCAAAGGAACACTGATGTTTAAAAATAGTTCAAATAGGTCTGTAAGCCCGATATTTGTACCAACCCAATTGGTACAGACTGTATTTTAAGATATTATTAGTGAACATATGGATAAATATACATGCTCTTGTGGAGAGTCAGCATTGTTGACTCCAAGGGAAATTTTAGCATGTAAAACTTTTAGAGTTCTTGAATAGATCACCAAGTATGTGGATAAGGATTGTCTATAGCCAGTAGAAAAGTCTATTTGGATTTTCAAAAGGCTTTTGACAAAGGAATCAAGGCAATCATGTTGTAAGAAAGAATGTACTGGTAAAATAATTGGTTACAAGGATGAAGAGAAGAAAATATTAGGCAAGTACTTGGAATTAAGATTCACTGGGCTTACTACACAGATAAACTACACCTGTATCAGAAAATCTTCGGAGCTGAAAATGCTTGGATGTGGACAGAGTTCAAATTTACTTGTCATATTCTTAGTCTTTCCCAGGTGTTCATGTATGAGTTGCAGAGTAAAGGAGAGGTGCTTTCAAAGATCTAGTGTGCAGCAAATCAACACATTTCAAACATCTGTTGAAAGCCTTGAGAAACATCTGCCAATGTTTCTAGGCAGAATTGAACAGCACCGGAATTGTGGAGAAATATTGCTGTAAATTGACATTAAATGAAAGTGAAGTATTTTTTTTCTTCAGAAGGGACATTTTTAAAGCTCACTCACTGAAGCTGGTGCCTTCAAAGTCTAGTGGCACCTGCAGTCCTTGGACTGGCTTGAATTCTCCTGGCTCATTTCTAGAGATTTCAATGATGGCATGGACTCTTGTGCCAAGATCTGGAAGGGGTTTTGTTGTCCATTGGATTGTCAATGTGTGTTTCACTCTTTTTCCATCTTTTTTGCTTTGTGTCTGGCCTCCACTAACCTAACTGCTCCAGAGCAATTTCTCACCTCTACTGCTTGTATTCAGGTGACTGCTAGTTCTCTGCTCAGTAGCAATGCTTATTGTCCCAGGGATGCCAGAACAGGTGAAGTTGCTTAGGGGAAGCAGCTAGTAAAGGAACTATTTTTGCAGGTTTTATAGTTTTGTAAATTTATTTTACCCTGTTTAAAATATTGTAGATTCATCCCAAATTCTCGTGACCTATGAGCAACTAATTATCAGACTTTTAGTTGACAACATTCTTTAATACAGATCTTCACTCCAGCTGCAGGCAATGTGACATGACCTCAGGGACCACCAGTGATCCATATACTGTAGTTTACAAAACATTTCTTAGGTGATCATATTCGTAAAAACAAAACAAAACAAACCCCACACACAAACAAACAAAAACCCCAACTATCCTAGCTACAATTGTGTCCTAATGCCTATCAAAGCATTTACTTCTTAAAATAATTTCTCTTCAATCTGCACTTTTTGTTGCACAGGGCATTTTAAGAAGAAACATTTTAATTCAAATATTGTTGGTTTTCTATATTCAAATTTCTTTGGAAAGAGCTATAAGGGGTTGAAGAGAAGATATAGCTGAATGTCAGCTTCACTGACATACAAAAATTATTAATATGCTAAGGAGGTCATGATGTTGAAGGCTTAGTAAACAATCAAGTATACCTGCCAGAAAGTGTCCTCACTTATGAATTAGTCTTACATCACTGTAAACATAGACGTAAAAATATATGTTTTATATTTGGGTTATAAAGCATTTAAGGCCAGAATGAACAGACAGGAAAGCTTAATGTTACTAACTTTGTATTTGCTGCAATGCTATAGCAGGCAGTGATCTCTTGAGACTCAAGTCTGGACAGCACTGGGGTTAGAGACCTAAAAGTACAGGGGATACTGCACTGTTCTTTTCCTGTTTGGTTGCTGTCCATAGACAGAGTGGACTGTTTGAGAGACTGCATGTTAATAAAGAGTAAATTTTCCGAAGACTGTATTTTCAATATTCTTATGTTGTAATCCTAAGATGTCTGGAGCTATATAAAGAGGAAACAAAAGTGATCAGGCCAAATTTATTATTCTAGAACTTAAGGGAAGGATAGCAGAAATGGCGTTGCTATAGGATTCATGTTCTGTTAGAGTTCTGTTTTCCTTTAAAACCTGAGAAAATGTGTGATCTGATTACGTTTCTTCTCAGTGGCTCACTCTGGCATGCAATCCAGTAAAACTGAATGCTAAAATATCAGGCTTAGTTCTATAACTTTTTTTCTGGTTGATTTCTTTGGTTCTCATTTCATTGGTTTTCTCATTCTCCAGAATTTCAGTTGTAAGTGCTGTGAAATATTCAGAAGATTTAGAAATACTAGGGAGCAATTTCATTTCTACAATGCAAGTAGTTTACAGTCATGCTGTTCTGCCTATCCTTTTATATTACTTCCACTTCTGTGTGATTATAGCAGCCGCAATCTTCAAAGAGTCAAACTAAGATGAACAGCTCATCTTTTGAAAGCTAAGATTCAAACTGTCAGGCAACAGAATGGATTGATGTTTAGTTCTACTGGTTTTGGAAAGAGTAGCTATTAAAAGCACATTCTAATTTGAGTTGGCAGAATGAGGATCACACACAGTCCCAAAATACCAGTGAACACTGATTTTAATGTTTCATTGCTTTGGTGTATAGGATAGCTCCATGTTCATTGAAAAATAGAGTCAGCTTTCCCTTGGCACTATATATAGTATTCTCAGCATGACTGTGTAAAAGCAGTAATTGGTGGAGGTTTAGGAAAAAAATACCACAACTTTAATTAATACAGAATCCAGTCCTATGAGCTTGCATCTTCAAAGGGATTAGAGTCTACATCTGCAATGTCTAACTGGACTTGGTGTGCATCAGATTATTCTGAAGGTCATCTGGTAAGGACAGCACGTCGTTAAAAAACAGCCTGTCTGAGAAAAATATATTCTGCAATCACTGTTGAAAGAGCGTGTCTCCTTGCTTTGGGGATTTTGGAGCTGATGGTGGGAGTGAACGTAATCCCCGACCTGGAAAAAAGCCATTGAAAAGGTCTGCAGAAGGAGAATCAAGCTAATTTGTTTGACTTTAATCTTTGGGAGCGGAGATGAGAACATAGCACAGGTTTGTCAATGTTGGAAGCCTCTGTCCATATGAAAGAGGAGGCAGCATGGAGTCTTGGCAAGCTGTGTATAAAGGCTGAAGTAACATGAGTTCTGGGAGGAAGGAGCATCTTCACTGAGAGTCTGAGTGGAAGATTTTCTGCCTTTGGGTCTGTAAAGGGCAATCAGGTGTGGGAGGGAGGAGAGCAAAGGGAAAGGAAAAGATGGGAATAGCATCACCCCAGCAGTGTGGTCAGTTCTCAGCTGGGTGACCATGCTGCTTGTGGAGGGACCCACAGTGAGAACAGGGGAGAGCTCCTTGTGCAGAGGCCATTTGAAATGAAATTAGGCAAAGTATAGGGATCTACCACCAGAATAAAAGCTCCTGTATTGATGAAGAATATTTGGCATCTCTGATTTTATTGATTTAATGATCAGTCTTTATGATTGATCTTGTTACTTCATACAATTCCTAACCACTCTCAAGTGCATTGCATGCCTGATTTTGTTGTTGTTTTATTTGAAGCTCTGAGCGTACTACCACTGAGATTGGAGCTGGTTTTGCCACTGACTTTAATGGGATTATACTGAATCTTAAGTAAGGTAGCTTTCCCTAGGCTAAGTAAACAAGGGTTTGTGTAGTTGGGGAATTTGGGATAAAATGAGAAATAGGGTGAGTTAATGGTACTTAAAGTGTTTTTTTCTGTCTTTCTGTGTGGACAAGTAAAATAGTTTACCTTGCATGTAATGCATGCCAAAAGTGCCTATGCGGAGAATGGGTGCATGGAAACCAGTGTGCTGTTAATTCAGGCACAATCCATGGTTCAGTAACATTGGCTACAAGAGCCCTGAAGGGGTGAATAATCAAGAAGTGCATGATATGAATGAATGTGTAGGGCATTAAAAGGGGCACCATTATTTGAAAGCACAAAAGCACTCAGAACTGAGTGCAGTAAACTCTCGTGTCACAGCAGTATGGGTTCAGATGTGTGCTTGCAAGCTGACTCGTGACACCAGCTGTAAGCATATTCCAACAGCTGCAGCAAATTGCTTAATCATTCCTGGCTAATGCTGACATCAAATTATCTAAATAATATCTGTAAGGTTATCCCTTGACATAGGGATAAATACACAAGTCTTTATGGGCCTTATGCTCAATTCCCCTGAGTTCTATTTATCTTAATTCTAAAATAATACACTATTTCTTTGGTGTTTGAGCTGCTGCTCCCTTCATAGCTCTTTTTTTTTTTTTTTTTTTGTAAGTCAACTTGCAATTAATCCAGAATGCTGAACTTGTGACTTTGCAGATGCCAACACAGTAAGTGACTGAGATATCATCATAGGCATGAGACAGCGGCTCTCAGGGGAGATGAAAAAGAAACTGAGATGCGAGAAAATGCTGCCGTTATTAGCTGCAAGTAGGTTAGCTCAATATCACTGCAGCAAGTTCTTTGTGGTTATGGAAGTCATGTCTTAGTACCAGAGAGCAGTCATGTCCCAAATATCTTCTAGAGGACATCAATAAGAACATTAAAAACAGACTAAGAACAAAACAAAACAAAACAGTTAATGCTCTTAAGTCTTTGATTGTACTGTCTTAACAATGCACTGTCTCTGGCAGTTTTCTCTTGGATGCATTGTTCTCTCTGAAAAAGCTAACCACATCTGAGGGAACCTTACAGCTCGTATAAAGGAATTTGTTTTTCTTATATCTATGCAGCTGTGCCTACATGTGCCTGTTGCAAGTTGTGCTTTTTAAGTTGATCTGTCATATGGACCTGACAGCGAAAATGTGTTACTGAGGCTTTCATGTGCTTGCTGGCCATTACTGCGTGTAGTGGAAGGGAAGCGCCCAGGCTGAGCAAGCTGTGATCTGCTTTCACCACTGTTCACAGTCATTGTCGCCTCTCTGGGCTGCCGTCAAGCTGCCGGGACACATTACTGCAAATTTCCGAACAGCTCTTGTCTTCTTCAGGTGCTGCTCAGGGCTCAGGAGATTCCAGCTCCAGTTTTATCTAAATGCTGGCAACCTGCCATGAGTTTGTAGGAGCTTGACTGCAGAAGGTCAGAGGATGACTTTGAAAGCAGTTTCACTGCTTCTTGGTCACAGCCAAGTTGTCGTCTGAGATGCACTCTTGCACAAGGAGCTGGATCATTTGACAGGTTTATTCTGAAGACCCATGAATGCAGAGGAACTGCACAGCTGCCACTGAGAATACTGAATGTTCAAAACATGTAAGATAGAGGTAAGCAGATATGGACTGGAAGTTGAACAGAGAAGCACCAAGGCAATGAAGAGACTGGAGGACCTCTCCTATGAGAAGAGGCTGAGAGAGCTGGGACTATTCAATCTGGAGAAGAGGAGGCTCAGAGGGTTCTTATCAATGTGCGTAAATACCTGAAGGGAGGATGCAGTGAAGATGGAACCCACCGCCAGGACAAGAGGCGATGGGCACAAACTGGAACACAGGAGGTTCCACCTAAACACCAGGCAGCCCTACTGTGCTGTCTGGGTGAGGGAGCACAGGCACAGGCTGCCCAGAGAGGCTGTGGAGCCTTCCTTCCTGGAGATCTTCAAAAGCCACCTGGACGTGGTCCTGGGCAGCCTGCTTTGGGTGGCCTAGCTTGAGCAGGGGTTGGACCAGATGGCCTCCACAGGCCCTTTCCAACCTCAACCCACCTGTGATTCTATGAAACACTTAACTAGGAACCGGTGGCTCCTTACCCAAAGAAGGCCAGGCAAAAGTATTGGCACAAGGGAGGGTGTCTGTGTGCCCATCTGGATGCAAGGACTGTACCAGGATGGCAGCATTCATGCCAGGTCAAGCAGGAAGAAACCATATCATCACATTCACGCATACGCCTCAGAGCTGATCAGATGTAGAGGAAAAGCCCTCCTGGTTTCTCTGTCCTCACTGTCTGCTGAGAAGGATGTGGTATTGTGCCCCAAAAGCCACTGCTGGAATGGGATTGCCTGCAGGACTCCCTGTCTGCATTGGTTATTAAAGGAAAATATGCTTGAGCTTCAAGTACAGTATCTTAAAAACTTCTCAATGTGTAGCATTTGTTCCTAGATTTCTCAGTCTCTAAGCAGCCTGTGAAAAGTCAGAAAGCTGGACAGAGCTCCTATTTTTACAAACAGGGAACAGAAAATATCACTTGCTTCTGATACCTCCCCTCATGAGGAGTGCAAGATGGGCAGCAGCTTTTTGGCTGTTTTAGGCTATCAGACAAGCCATAATCAGCATGTTTTATGCTTCTGCATGGGCTCCTGGCCACCCATATAATGTCCATCTGTTGAACTGGGCATGACGCCTGGCAACGGGGCAATCTAGATCACTTGCAAAAGGCACGGTTTTCCAGGAAGCAGTGTTCCTGAAGGACAGCCTGCAATTTTGCGACAAATGCCATCCCTCCTGCGTGAAGTTCCCCCCTATGCACCATTATCATAGCAGTGCCATTCACTTCTTGTTTCTTCTAAGGCATATTGGGAAATTCATGTAGAATAAATGTAAATGTGTTGTGGCAATGACGGCAAATGAATATTCAGAGACAGCCCTGTCTTTCTATGACTGTATCTGAGCATTTTAAATGTATTCATCTTTGAGCTGAACAGTGCTTTTCTGTGAATAGTAAATTTGCTGAATAATGCAGCTGTAGAATAACCATATCTATTTGCCATCTGAAGTGACAATTGTTAACCAGCTGTAAGTGGAAAAGGACATGATTAAACCCGACTTCCAGGACTGGCGGAGGGGTTGTCTCTTTTCCCCTGCACCAAGGAGAAAGGACCCCATTGCTCCAAGACAGTGGGAGTTGTGTGCTCAGGTTCCCTGTGTTGTGAAAGGAAGTTTGAACCTGCATCTCCCACCACCCAGTGGGCTCCCTGCATCATGGAGAGTGATACTCCTAAAACCTGCTACAGACCCTATTCTACCTTTTATAAACAACTAGAGAGTTATAAGGACAGGGTCTGAGTGTATAAATGAATATTGAAAATATTAAGCTAGAGATTATTTTCCCCTTCGGTGACTGTGTGTCCTGATGAAAATGGAACAGCTTTGCTAGGATTGGCCCAACTCCTAGACCTGATGATCTGACAGGGTGTTCTGGGAACAGAGAATGGTAAAGCTGTTTGGGGGAATGCTTACTTAAAGGTCTGAGAGGGCCCATACAAGAAGGCAGAGCCAGATAATGAATTTTTGCTAGGGCACTTTGGTCTTGGCTGGCCTTCTACTTATCTTATCTCTTTCTACAGAAAAGAATGCCAAATTCAATGTTATGAAATTATTATTTTTATTATTGTTATTATTAATATTTATTAGTAATAACTAATATTTATTAGTATTATTTGCTTAGTATGTTCAGGTTGAATCAATTTCTTTGAAGGGGTTTTGTTAAGTTATCTGCTCCGTGCAGTAGGAGCTGGTCTATAGAGAAGAACACTTAGTAATGAAGATCCATGCAGATCTCAGAGGGTTTGCTTCAGAACATCTCTACTTTAATTCTACCTGAAGGAACTTGGGGCAAATCCGGAGACCAAATATTGTGCTTTGAAAATGTCAACAAAACCTTTTTCACTTCCTATGAGTATTTTGAGTTTGCTGCCAGAGCAAAGACTTCTAAGAACTTGACGTGTTCATGAGACATTTCTATGCTGTGGAAGCTGTATTTTTAGTTGGCAATTGCATTCAGCTGTAATTTTATCTGGTGCTTGTTGTGGTCATCTGGCATCCTATTCAAGCCCGTGTATCATGACCTACTGGTGCTTTGAAGAGTACGTGGATTCTGGAGAGGAAATAGGTAATCAGGGGTGAATCATAGCGAATTTCCCATGCAGAGGTATTCTCCAGTGTAGCCCACACCTCAGAACAGCAAATGCTCTGGTTACTTAACAAGTTTGTGCTTTAGGTATTGTATTTTATCTGTCACTCTGGTGACAATTCTGTCAGTTACTTCCAATGGTGCTTATTCAGGGTACTTTAAGATTTTACTGAAGGTGGTTTATTTAATGTCAAACATCAGTGAAGGCCTTGGTGTGTGTGCACAGCCTACAGTTTCCTGCCAGATGTCTTGTGCATCTTGGCATGTCCAGAAGTATATGGCAAGGAAAGATTATATTCTTGATAAAATACTGGTTTTGGACTAAACAAATTACTGAATTTTGTCAGGACTTTCCCTGGGTTCAGGAAAGATGTGCAATGAGCTAAAAATCTGTGTATGAAGAGCAGCTCATAGCTGGATTTTGAAACAAGCAGAAAATGTTTTGTGTTATCAACATGCTTTTCTCTCTTGTTTTACAGGTTCCAGAATCTGCTTTGGTCTCGAAAAGCATTTGTGGACAGCGTGAAGGTGTATAATCACAGCTACATCTACATGCCAGCCTTCTCGATGAAGACAGGGACAGGACCCTCCCTACGTGTCTACTACACCCTGGAGGACTTCGGTGCCAAGCAGGCAGTGCTTTTTGCCAACCCCAATTTCCTGCGTGACATTGGCAAGTTCTGGAAGAGCAAAGGTATCCATGCCAAACGTCTTTCCACAGGACTTTTCCTAGTCAGTGCTGCCCTTGGTCTGTGTGAAGAAGTAACAATTTATGGCTTCTGGCCATTCTCAGTGGACCTGCACGGGAAGTTTATTAGCCATCATTACTATGACAATGTCTTGCCTGATTCTGGATTTCATGCCATGCCGGAGGAATTTCTACAGCTCTGGTTCCTTCATAAAAGTGGTGTACTGAGAATGCAGCTAGAACAATGTGAGGACCCTTTAGTCACGTCTTCTGCCTAAGGATTGTAGCAGTCAGTTTGGAAGATCCAATAGTTTTTAATTTCCATGCTCTCCAACAGAGAGTTCTGTTTTTCTGTTGATTCTTTTTAAAGGGAAAATAATCACGGATCTGCATGGACCGTACAAATGCTACTTGAAGGCCAAATGGAGTACGTCCTTAATGTATAGTGTTTTATGGAACTGGGGTGGGGGGAAACAAATCTCTCCATCAAGTCCATTCAGCAGTATTGTGAAAATAATGTCATGAGCGACACAGCTGAACTTTCTGGGTGATATTTTTAAATGACCAGTGCAAAAAGGGCATTAAGGCTCAGAGAGAAACAGGGCCACCCACAAGCTTTTGCTGACAGTGCCAAATATGACTGTCTGTACAAAAATCCATTTCATTCCAGATTGGCTCCTCATACAACCTCCCTTTTTTCTCTTTATTTTCCTCTGTGTGTGTGGAGTGGGGTGGGGGGCAGGGGTGGCTATAGAGGAAAGTGTGTGTGTTGTCAAAATTCTTTGTTTCTTTCTTTTTCCATTTTTCTGTTTTCCAATGGAAGAAAGGGGAAAGGTGTGAAAGCCAGAGGAGCTGAGTACCATCAACTGCTCCAAAAACTTGGGAGAGTGAAGGGTGTCAAGAATCTGGTAGAAGAATGTCCTGGGAATGCCCTGCTACTGAGAATGGATGTATCTCCCTGTTGTAGGCTTTATCAGGATAGTTTAGGTCATTGCACTTTCAACTATGCTAATGCTATGCTATGGGCAAGAGCTGGCTAAGGGAAATTGGTTTGAAAATAAAACTTGTGTTACAAAAGCAGAAGTGAAGTGCAACAAGATTTCAGTTGACCTGCTGCAAGATTTCCACAGTGACTTTTGTAGCAGGGATTGTTCCTGGCCTGTTTTGCTGTCCAGCCTTTGGGATTAATTCTGTGTTCATTTGGACTCCAGATGTTCACTGACTATCAAGGGGATTTGAGGTCTTTAGTGGAATGCAGAATGAGGTTCTCCATGTGCTTGAAGCAGAAAAACTGCAGAAATGAATGTGTCATTTAAAATGAGCTGAAACTTTGAAAATCCTTTCTCTTTGTGCAACTAGCTCTTCTGTTTGGATTGTAACATTAGCCTTAAAGACTTGTACTTTTCTTGCAAGATTGTCTCTTGTTAAAGAGAGTCTGAAAAATAAAACAGCCTTTGGGAGCACTAAAAAAATACATAGCCAGCAAGAAACAAACAAACAAACAAACAAACAAAAACAAAAACAAACAAACAAACAAACAAAAAGCAAGGAAAAGGCAGGCACTTACGTAATGCTGCCTTTCTCCTTGCAATCAGTGAGTTACATAAGTGTGCACATTCCACTCCGGCTGCTCCGGTCAGTGCAGTGCCTAAAGGACTGTTTTATTTTTGGGTATTACTTGGACAGCAGATGATCCTATTGCCATATAAATGAGAAATCTTTTGGCTTGTTTGCTTTGGTTTAGCACTGTAGGACAAGAAGAGAAAACCAGCTCAGTCCACAGTGCGATTTCAGCTGCAAGATGTTATCACCATTAACTTTAAAATCCAAACTAATGTTCCCTTTCTTGTACTTCTATCATTAGTAGCTGAAATTCTAGTCAAAGTGTTGAAACAACAAAACTGTCATCAGGTTTCCACAACAATTTCCTCTGCTACCTGTTTTAGCTCCAAAATGCTAGTGTTCTGGGGGATGTGTCCTATCATATGTTAACAACCTCTCTCTTTGTAGACTACCAGCTGCAAGTTATATAGATATAATTAAAAAACAAAACAAAAAAAGAAAAAAAAAAGAAAAAAACTTGGCTCTTCTTTAAATATGAATAATTTGACTATTTATGTAGGACACTGAAACAAACAAAAAAATTACTGTTTTGCTTTTTAAATGTGTTTCAGAATAAAATCTTTCTAAATGTGAATATTCCAAGCATAAAATGGGCATTGTTCCTCAGGATTACAGTGCAGTTCTAAACTGTGAAGTGGAGATTTGGATTAAATGCTGCTTTAGAGATTGTTCTGATAAAATCTGAATGTGCTTCTATAACCCATTTTATTACAGTCCACTTTTGCTTATGCTTGTTTAAAAGTACAATTAACAGACCAATAGCACATCATTTTATAATTCATTCACTTGGGTTATGTTTGTCTTGTCTATAATGTGGATACTCAGCAAGGAAGGATTTGAAAGCAAAATATTTTCTTTACTGGCAAATTTTTACTGAGCTGCCTTTCTTGAAGAACAGGTGCCTATATGGTTTTTATTAGATGTATCAAGCTTTGCACTTCCTGGTGCTTTAAAGATGTTATCTGTGAAAACAACTGTCAAAACGTGGTGTTTTAAGATGGCACTTAAGAAGGATGACAATGTTTCCTTGGGTTTGCAGGGGAATGAGGAGAGTAGTGAGAACTGCCTCTCTGCTGGTCACCATTTGGCATTTGTACCAGTGCTTGGGAATTCAGTTTTGAACCACTCTGATGGTTATCCAGCACTTTGGAAATCTTTTTTCACTTTGGAAATCTTTTTTCCCTTGTTCTGGGAAAATAATCTGAGTAGTAGAAGAAGAGAAAGTGAGGGTTTTCACAGGAATGACTTCATACTCAGTGCAGTATTTCATAACATGTCTTGTTTATGTGCAACCAGTGCCTTGGGTATCTGGGGCTGTTTCATTCCCTGTCTCTGTAAGACTGAAGCAGACTGAACCTGTAGCCTGTGGTCTTTGTGAGTCTCTTTTGATGTCTGCAATACTGAGGTTTGCAAGATGATAGGTTTAAAAAAATCATGGGGACAGAAGAGACCCAAACGGTGTGTGATAAGTGTGGCTGGTGTTGAAGAAATCAATAATTCTCTCTGTATTTGCATTTACCTATAGTGAATATAACTGCATCTTCAAATGACAACCTTATTTATCAGGGAAGTAAAGGCTTCAAGGATAAATAATTTTCTGTAAATTTCAGAAGACTGTCAACTTAGGAAAGAAGAGAATCAAAAATAAATGTCCCTTTTGAGAGCAAGTATACAGTGTGAACTCAAAAAATACCTGCTTGGTTGATTTGTCAATCCATGCAGACACTGGCCAGCAAGTAGACTTTTAACCTACAAGTAAAAATGGGATACAGGAGGGTACTGTAAGTATTTTGTGGCAAGAGCAGTCACAGAGAAAATGAAAAAGCATCTGGGAATGTGAAAGTGGCAGCTGCCTGACAAAAATCTCGGAGTTAATGCACTTTCTGTTGCTTAGGGTGAGACTTACCTGGTTTAGATCTAGGGGAAGTGGGTCATGTGTATAGGATATGAAATGTAGAATTACATGTAAGGGATAGAAAAAGTATCCCATTTTGGGAGGAAGGCTACACCACAGAATAAGACTACTGTTCAAGCACAGGTGCAGTCATACCCAGGAGGCTAATATAGGCATTAACCAAGAGAAATCAGCATCTCACAATTATAGCAAACTTTGGACAGAGTAATTACATAATTCTGGAATTTTCCTATTGGTTGATTTCAGCCCACTGATAATAGTGCCCTTAAGTCTTGTGTTGCTATATTTTCATAGAATCATAGAATGGCTTGGGTAGGAAGGGACCTTAAAGATCATCTAACTCCATTGCCCCTGCCATAGACAGGGAGGGATTCCACCCACTAGATCAGGTTGGCCAAGGCCCCATCCAGCCTTGCCTTCAAGTGAATTTTCCTTTAAGTGAATTGAAATCTTAATTTTATTGGTGAAATTCCCCACTCTATCGCCTTTATTTCTGCTGCTAGCTGCTGAGTTTCTCTGGAAACTTGTGCAGCTAGAGCTGCACAAGTCTGTGCCAGGTTAAAAGCTACTGCAGTTCATCTTTGATAAAAACTAGTTTGGGCTTGCCAAACAATTTGCTAAGGTTCTTAGTTATTAATTTTATCATAGAGGTGCCAAGATACAGAAATGTTGGAATCATTGCTCTGCATAGGAAATACTGCCAATTATTTGTAAGATGAGTGAATTAAAACCCTTTACAAGAACTGTGCATGGGGGATATTTGGCACTGAAATCACTCTAGGCACAATCTTTTTGGGTACTTGTGTGTTTTTGAGTAAAATAAGGCCAATGTATAAACTTGTTCTAAAGCTATGTAAAACTCCTCCTTTCTGTTTATTATGAATATTTTGAAGCTCACTCTAAAACAGATAATCCAGCAGACTAAAATCATAAAAAATGATTATATGTGCTCATGAGAATAAAAATTTTTATAAATTTCACACAGACCTTTCTAAAATTTAAAAAACTCTTCTTTGTGAATGCTGTATTTCTGTATTTTTGCTGATATGAAAATTATCAAGTTTGGGGTGAAACAATTACAGAA
This sequence comes from Netta rufina, assembly GCF_964035555.1. Taxonomy (NCBI): domain Eukaryota; kingdom Metazoa; phylum Chordata; class Aves; order Anseriformes; family Anatidae; genus Netta; species Netta rufina. The sequence goes on from NC_140123.1 coordinate 130,798,389, forward strand.
GCCAAAGGTCCAAGCCTTTGTTACAGATTAACTTCTCTAGAATATAGCTTTTTTTTTTTTTTTTTTTTTTTTTGACTCAAACACTTTCACTGTTTGTTTCACTTGTGACATCGGAGTGGTGTCATAGAATCATAAAATCATTCAGGCTGGAAAAGACCTCTTAAGATACCTAGCCCAACCTTTAACCAAGTACTAAAGCCCACCACTAAACCACTCTACTAAGTTCTATATCTACACGTTTCTTGAAGACCTCCAGGGATGGTAACCACTTCCCTGGGCAGCCCGTTGCAGTGCCATACAACCCTTTGAGAAAGAGAAATTTCTCTTAATATCTGACCTAAACCTCCCCTAGTGCAACTTGAGGCCATTTCCCCTCATCTGTTGTAATATTCACTGCTGAGTTTGCATCTTTGTGGAAACTGAAGCTAAGCAAAGAATATGCTATTTTAAACTGAACTTCTGTACTGTGGTAGTTGCATAAAATCCTCCATACATATTCACGGAACTGGCTTAATATCTGGCTCACTCCATCCCCTAATTAACAATGAGAATAGGCATGAGGAAACTTTTGATCTAGAAAAGAGGACAGTGAAGGAGGTGAATGCTATCTCATCATCTGCTGCCTGCTTTGGTTTTCTTCTTTAGCCTGATAGATTAGTAAGTATTGGAACAAGTCCAGGTTATACAAAGGATAAGCAGTTCCTGAAGAGCTGGATGAGGATGGAAAAAATGAAGATCACATCATTGGTGTAACAAATTGGACTGTAGCAATTTTTGATAAAGATCCCCAGTTCTAAGCAACTTTAGAACATTTTGTTTTGTTAATGACTTTGAAAAATGGACTGCCTATGACCTACCTAAGGTTTTCTGCAGGAAGGCAGCAAAGCAAAATGCGATTGCAGCTATTGCTATGAGATAGGGAAAATTATTAAACAGAAAAGGAAATACAATGGAAGTATGATGGCAAAGAATCCATCTCTCCTTCCATTCCCCTAGAAACAAAAGTATAATGGACTATTATCCTGAGTCACCATTTCCTTCTTGAAAGGATATGGTGAGATTTCTGTTAGATTATGTTTCTTACTAAAAAAACAACATCAAACCTTGTTCTGAAATGCCTGGTCCCCTGCTCTGTGGCTATTTAGGGGATGTTCTGGTGGCTGTGGCTGCACTGGTGTGCTGTGACCTCTGTAATGGGATCTGCATCGAATATCATGTGTTCCCTTCAGACCTCCATCTGGGATCATCTTGGCTTGTATTTATGCCCCAGGTCATCCTAAAGGACCTCTTTGCCATCTCCTTTCTACTGGCCATCCTCATTGGGCTTAGAAGTGTGATTAAAAAAATCAGTCATGAAGTTAGCTAATATACTTTATCATTTTGAACCATGTGTTCTTCAAAAGCGATTGGTATATCCAATAAGAGTTAGCTGCAAGTTGAAAATATGACTTCTATTAGGTAATGATAATTCTATCACTGGAGAACAAACAGAGGATTGAAGAAGGCTGTGTTTTTCTTACCAATTGTAGAATAACTTCTGCTCCTTGAATTCCCAGAATTTGTCATTTGGAATTTATTGTATGTTTGACTGTTTAGTAGTTTTCGAACAGAACAATTAGACCTAGTGGCCTGTTTGTTTGTTAAATATCAGCAAACTCATTTTTCTAAAGGAAATATAAATACCCAATAGGAGGCTGATATTTCCTTGGCAGCAATGAGAAGTTAAACAGTTACTTATTCCTCCCTGATTATTCATTTCCTTCATTTTTTATTACAGCAGGTTGAGCCCTAGTGTATTCAGCCTCTTTAGCTTAATGTATAGACTTAAAAATGAATCTCACTCTGTCTTTTCAGCTGTGAAAAGAGGTTCAAAAAAAAAAAAAGTGTTCTTAATTGAAAACGGTTATGTGGGTTCTCTGCAGTCAGGAGAGAGATGGGCACCTCCAGGTGGTGATTCGTGCTTTTTCTGAACATGGGCTGTATTTATTGAGTCTCCATAGGATTGTGAAAATGCCCCAGCTGTGTTTGTAAGGCTAAGTGGTGAAAGGCAAGACATATGGATTTTTTATTTTTTTTTTTTTTTGCCAGTGCCACACAGTTTGCTTATAAACATATATTGCTGTGGCTTTGTTGGGCATCTGAGACCCGTTCCCCACAGCCTGCATAGATGAGACCAGCCTGGTCTGAGGAGTTCAGCTGAGTGTTGAGTTCAGCACTGGCAGTGTTCAGCAAGTAGTCCTCGCCTGTGTGAGTCAGCAGGCATGGTCAGGACAGCATGGACTGCTGCTTGCAGCTGGTGCTGGGCAGTTACTGGAGCGACTCCATTTGGTTCTGCTGTGGGTGCGATTCAGCAAGTGCTATTGCAGAGCAGGTCCTAGAGGACTGCAAGGTTAGTATTCTCCTTCTTCACAGCCAGAAGTGCTGGGCTTGCTGGAAAGGATCCATCTGGAAACCAGCCTGCTTCTCACCCCGAAACACTTTTGATCCCTGTCAAGTCTCAAAAGTTCCTTAACATAATCCCCAGGTACACCCTGCTGCTGTTGAGTCCGTCAGCATTTTGTTGAGATGAACATTTATCCTATTTTGGTTCCTCTAAGGAAAATTAAACAGTAGCACACAAACCACCTAGAATTTGCTGTGTTGTTTGGTGTCTTCACCTTTCAAGTTTCTTTCAGACTAGATAAAACTATTGTGAGTGAATCCAAAGCAGCTTAAGAAAGCATCACCACAAATAATTGTTTTCTGGGTTTATGAATAAGCCTCTGTTCAATAAAACATGAAAGTACCTTTTGAATAGTTCATGGTGATTTCTAATTGTACATTCAATTAATTGTTTTGCTCAGATGGGGCCCATAGCAAAGATGAGTTGCCTCATTTTCTGCTTATTGGAAGGGGCAATTATGAAGGCATAATGTATTTTAGACTAAATTCTTAACAGGAAGCTAGGAAATCTACATATTCCATGAGAAGCTTTGTTTTTGTTTGATTACCTTTGTAGTAAAGGAAACATTTTCACTAAAAGCAGATGCACAGAGGAACGGAGATTTTGATTGTAAAAACGTTATCTGGAGGACTGAGACCCAGGTTTGAGTCTTGGAGATCTCAAGACCAGGATCTCACCATGCTGCAAGAGTGCTATAAGCCCATTTCTTTTTCTTCTCTGCATACGTATATATTTATATATATATTTGTAGAAAATGCTTGAATGCTTTATTTATCCCTACATTGAAAATAAATGCTCCTTTTTTTTTTTCTTTTTTTTTTCAAGAGTGCAGGTTTTCCTTTTAAATATTCATAGCATTTAGTATGCTCAGCAAATCTTACAGAAGATGTCTACTTTATAGGAGAAAGCTGTTTTGGAGTAGTCTGGCAGGGCTCCTGCAAACATGCATGTTGAGTGCTGCCTCTTGAGTTGCAGAGTTTCAGCAGGCAGTGTGGAGTGTGTGGCACTGGCAGGAAAGAAAAGATGTTAGTTGCAGCTCTGCCTGCTCAGCATCTCCTCTATCCTGAGTGGCTTTTGTCGGTTATGTGAGGGCTCCTCAAGTATGGACTTCAATCCTGAAGATCACATGTTGATCAGCTTTAAAGGACTGGGCTTTGAATGTGCTGGAAACTGAAATGAACATTGAAGTGACTTAAAATGAGTCTTCTGTGGTCATACTGTTGCACTATCAGTATATTAAAGCTGTTTTATCTGAGTATGAGACTTATATATGTGAAGGGGACAATGAAAGGTGAACATCTGATGATGCATAGGGCAAGGACTTCCAAAAAACACTGTGTTTTTATTTATATGAATAATGAAATCTCCATTGAGCCAATATTGAATTAGGTCAGCATTCAGTGCTCTTGAAATTACTAACCCATAAGCATTTTCAGAAGTTCTTCCCTGTGCAAGCAGAAATAGGAGACTTTTGCTTTGTTCATGCTCTTCACCTTGCATTAAAAACAGACTGAAACATCAATCAAAACTCTTATTTATCCTTTTTAGAGGTGTTTGTAAACTATCCAAATAATATATAGGCACACAGTTATACAAATATAAAACAAATAGATAATAGACTGAAGTTTATAACTCAAACACTACTGAGTATATTTAAGAATTACTTTTAAATAATTTATTGAAAAAAAAAAAATCACCCATTTGTATATGAAAAAGCCCCCCCCCCCCCCCCCGCCCTTAAAATTTTTTTTTTGCTATAACACATTAGTAACTGACCAAGTGGTTTTCAAGCTATTCAGCACTTCCAGCTTTGCTACTCGAGTCAAGAAAAAAAAAGAGAAAACAACTCAGGAGAGTGGTTCAGGTCTTCTGAAGTCTGTTACTGTTTATGTGCTGCCATTTAGTAGTGGTGTCTAAAGAACTAGATGAAGATCAGAACCGAGATAAAAAAGAAAGAAAGCAGTCTCTGTGGTGAAGAGGAGATACAAGCTTATATGTCAATATCTTTGATGAATTGAGACCCAATCTTATTAACAGATATTATGACTTTATTCTCTCACTTTTCATTTTCTCAGTTCTTGTGGTACTGGGGAGGAAACCTGCTAAGTCCACAAGTTGTTTCAGATTTCCTCTGCTCTGTTTATTGACTGCAGTGAACTTTCCTCTAGGCACTAAATCTAAAAACACAACACAGAAACAGAACATTTTAGGTTTATTAATGTTGAGTGTGACTAAGCTTGTATGCAGTATTTCATGTCTTTCTAGTATTAATTACTGTATTAACTAGAAAGTAAAACAGAGTCTTTCTTATTTCTGGTGGCACTTCTCTGAGTGGTTGATATCTTTCTTCCTGCTGTGGCTGCTCTCTCAGGTGAATGGTGATTACATTTAGCTCACTAAGAGATGTTCCACGAGTTAGTTAACTTACATTCTGAAAGTAATGTGAAAAAAAAAAAACAAAAACCACAAAACAAAACAAAACACCAAAAACATATTTTATAAAATAGTAAGATTTATCTTTTTTGAACGCTAAAGCAAGCAAGCAAACAGTGATTTTTCTTTGACTGAATTTATGCTTCCAGGTTAAAATCCACCCTCATGGTTAGTAGGTGCAAGAAGGACATTACCTTCAGATAATGCATAGCTTGTAAGAAAGTGAAAAACTCATGAATTTTAATGAGAAAAACAGGTTTTCTTCTCTCTGCCCAGACCCTAATTTATAAGCCAAATTCTCCGCTCTCTTCTACCACTCCAACTCCAATCAAATCAATAGAATTGCATAGATTTTAATCATCTGTCTGTTCTCAAACCTGAGGGAATTCATCCTATGAAAATTTTAAATAAAGCTGTTTTAAAGTGGTGCCAGGTTATGCTGCTTAGTTAAAGGTACCTATTCTGTAAGCTACTGTTTTTTGCTTTTTTTTCCTCCCCCCTACAAATGCAGACCATGAGTGTTTTCTGCTATTCCTTGATTGTTGTTGTAAGGCAAATATCTTACTGCATTTCAAACATCTGCTGCACTAAGGTATCACAGTCTGAAATCAAATTATAACCTTAGTCATGTCCTATATGAGAAACCATTTCTGTAAGTTGCATAGAAGTGATGCGTGTGTTGCTCAGTCTGCCAAGTATATTGTGTGAGCTGGATGAAAATGAAAAAAGGGTTTTGCTTCAGTGTGAAACCTCACCATTGAGTGACTGTATCTGAGAATTAGATATCCTCTGGTAATTTATAGTCTGTGGTGGATCTGAAGGCTACTGATATTTCCACTCATTGTCAAATAATTTTTTTAGACTTTGATGATGCAATGATATGATCTTTTTCCTTCTGCTATTCCAATACAGTTTTTATTTTCTGATAAGTTTTGCAGGGAAGAAATTGTCTTTCTTATTTATTTATTTCAGTCTGCCTGTAAGTGTCCAGGTTTCAGCTTAAATTGCCTGCAGTCAGATCTTGAATTTTTGCATTAATCTTTGTGCACCCATAGTCAAATCTGGCATCAGTAAAAAGCAAACTCATTTCCAAATTTCAACCTCAATACAAAAGGATTCTTTAATAAACCTTCATAATATTGGCCTGTCACTACTGAGATATGAAAATGTTTTTTATTTTCATTGTATGTCTCACAACAGTTACTAGATTAGAAAAGGACGTAAACAACTGAAATTAGCATGTCTACTTCTCTGTGTTTTTGGTACATGTATTCATTGACATTTTTGTTTGTTTTTTGTTTGTTCAACTCTGACTGTCTTGCAGATTCTCATGAGAAATGTGTATCAAACACACAATGTAATGTCATATCTCTAAATAAGAAGAATGCACATCTATCATCTGAGAGAGCACTTGCATATTTTTTTTCACTTGGGAATTAGCCTATGCTTTCTGTGTGTCCAATATGTAAGTTATTTCTGAGTGTAATGTACAGGAATTGCACTTTGTAAGATTTCTGTTCCTCTCCAGAGTTACTAGTACTCTGCATTTTAAATGAAGGGGGTTTAGCACTTTTCTTGAGTGATTGACTTTAACAGCTGTGCTGGGGGGCTGACTCCTGGCTTGTAAACTTCTAGGGCTTTGGGCAAAGCTCAGGAGTGCTGCTGGGGCTGCACCTTGTGTTGTGCAGAGGTTGAGGTAGTGCTAGGGGCTGATGGCTGGTATGAGCAGCTCATTTCCAGCGCCAGGCGTTGGGGACCAGCCCTTGGCCAAGAAAATCCTCATCCTGCCCTGGGACCTGAGCTGCAGCCTCCTGAGCATGCTGAGGGACAAGCCAGCAAGTGTCTGGGCTTCTTTTAACAACAGAAGAAACTTCATGTGCAACTGCTGTGGTAACCAAATTACTACCCTTCTTCCTTTGTTGTAGAAGGGAAGATGGTGCAAAGCATTTACATGCCATGCTCTAGCCCCTTACAGGTTGAGGTCAAGAAGTTTGAATGTGCAAATTTCAAACGTTTGCTGTGAGCTCTTATTTTGCACTCAAGCATAGGGTAGATACGTCTCCTCATTTAGAAATCTACATTTTAAAAAAATGTATTCAAGGACAAACTTGGGTATCTAAGTTAGCAAATGAAATATTGTAGAGTCATTTACAGCTCTGGCAGTTCAAGGTGACACAGAAAATATGCCTTCACGTGTAACTTTCAGGACTTATTAGATATTATGTTTGCTATTTATACAACACACCTTGCTTTAACCTGTGCCAGTGCTGGTTCCATCTGGCTATTTCTGAAAGCTCAAGGGAAAAGCAAACAAACAAAGATATGAAGGAAATTAAAGGTGCCTCGCTGTGGTATTTTTCTAGAGTGGTACATTGACTTTGATAATGAACTGTGAAATGTAGCATGTGGATGCTGAATGTAAAAGACTGCATGTGTTTTTCTTTTAATGTTGTGTCCATGAGGCGGATTATTAATATGAGCTCTGTGTTGTGAAAACACTGAAAAGAAATGTGTGAATGGAAAGAAGATATTTCTAGAAATTTATAGACAACTGTATTCTCTTTGCTCTATCTCCTTTTTCATGACCAGACTCAGATTCTGGTAATGTAAGCTTTACCATTACAATGGTAATAAACAAACTCACAAGAGGAGTATCTCTCTTCCTAAGGTCAGATATGCTTCCTGTTAGCATTGTAAGGGAGTATCTGCACTTCCATCAGATCACACCTCTCAGGCTTGGGCTGGCAGGGATGCATTGGCTGGGACATCAGTGGGGCTCACTAATGATGCCATGTCACGTGTCTCCTGCCTGCAGAGTTCTAACATCTGCTGCCAGACCAAGAAGTAAGTGACAGTGGTTTATTGCAGTCTTGAAATACTTGCCTGGTCACAGGGGCTTAGGGTGCCTGCTGCAGCCTCTGGGACCTAGGGAGCCTCTGGTGTTTTGCTTTGGGAACAAAGTAGGTTGTTTGAATGAGAGCAGCAGAGAAAGCATAGCTTGATAGGCTTCTGCTTGCCTCCCCATGTAGCTGCAAGGTCCCTGCTCTCACTTTCTCTGTTACACCATCCGTACATCTCAGACCTCCTGCTAACATATGTATCCTTCCTGGTAACATCTGACCCTACTTGCAAGGCTGGTTATGAGGGGAGGCTTGTTTGCCCAGGGCTAGCCTTCCTTCTGGTGGACTGCTCGAGTATGTAACACTTGAATCAGTGGTGAAACAGAGCTTAATTTGAAACACCACACACACATGTTTAGCAGGAACTCAGTGTTTGGTTGGCACAAGTTGACTTGGGATCAGTCTGTGGCAATTACAGTAATGCCGGTGTACAGGAGCACAGAGAGGACAAACAAGGTGTCTCCAGTCTTTTAGGAACTGGGCATAACTGCAGATTTTGTTCTCTCGCACAAGACTGGCATCAGCTATTGATGACATCACTTCTAAAGGAGCAATGTGGTGTGGGACTTCAGTGTTAGCTGGTGATTTTTGCCTTTGGGTTATGCTAGTATTTTGATTTGCATTCCTTCTTATCTTACCCACTTTATTGAAAAATGTGATGGTGATGTGGTAGTTCAATGTCTTGAGATGGTTTTAAAGTGGATAAGCAAACCATTATGCCTCTGAGGCTGTGTAATTTCATGGATTTGTTTTACCTCCAGTGACTGACATGTAACATTTATTGTATCATTTAATATGTATGTAAGCTTTACAGGCTGAGTGGTGTGTCAAAATGATGCGAGCACTTGGGTAAACATCTCTTTGAATCACCATCATTTTGGCACGCTCGGGGCAAAGGTACTTGTGTTGAGTGTTTTAAACATCACAAAGTGTGTTGCTGTTTAGAGTCTTGTGATTAGGTTTTCAATCTAATTCTCTCCAATGTAGCAAATGTTTGCTGATGGCTAACACTGTTACAAGGACTAAGGGGTTGAATTTCTTTGCCTGGCAATAATGTATTTTCTATTATGTCAATAGAATATGTTCATTTTCAAGTAGTGTGCAGTGCTCCTTTGAAGAATGTCTCTTTTTTCAGGTGGTTTCATAGTGACTGTACCCCGATATGTGTAGATGTCTCTCAATAGCAAAGATTGCTTTGTTATTGAATGTATTATTTATTAACAGTACCTTGTTGTCTTTTTCTAGTCACATTTTACAAAATATACCACAAGCATCTCATGTGATTTTTATAAGGAAATCTTATTTATAATATTCATGCTAGCGGACAGAAACAAATCACAGTTTTATAGTAGTTCATGCCTTTTTTCATAGCTGAAGAGTCTTAATGAGCATGATCAGAAGGGACAAGCTCATTGGTTTGTTTAACTTTGATGGAACTTTTCAAAGGTAAATGTTATGCTATTTATAATTTGGACTTACTTAACAAATAAATATCTCCATTTTAAGAAATGAAAATATCACTCGTGGGACTTCTTTTTATTCTTTTTCACATTCTCTAATTCAATATTTCTAAACAATGAAGGTCATTTCCTCCTCTTTATTTTGTCCTGTATTGTCACATCAAGATTTACATCCCTTGTCCTCATCTGATATTTCTGTCATGTTGGTCATTCTGTTTACTCAGTTCCTTCTCTTTTTAGCTTAGTTAGTGAAAGACAACTTTATTTGTAGTATGTCTGAGGATTAACCTGGGACTAAACTTTTTACTTTCTCAGAACAACCCCCAGAAACAACTTCAGGCTCACATCGAAATCCCAAGTAGATTACAGCCATTTTGTCAAAGAGGTTCCCATTCTACACTCAAATCAGTGTAACTGAACCACACTTGCTTAGACTGGATGTCCCCATACTCAGTCTAATACTTGCATAAGATATTTTTACTACATTTCAAAAAGCAAATGGTGGTTCTAGATATCTGAACATCTAATTGACCAAGTTTTTAGATTTTCAAGCCAGATTTTCTAAGTGCAAATTTTCTGTGCACCAGCCTCTTTGAGATAGGTAGAGTTTGACTTCAAGATTGTTTTGAGATTACGAAAATGCCCTGTCTCATTTGCACCCCTCCTTTAAAACCAATGGAGGATAAATGATGAAATGGTCTTGACCATTCCAGGAACAGCTGGAGTAGGGTTTCTTATCAGGTAGATGTAATCAGTTGATCATCTCTTTATCTTCATTTTATTGCAAGATTTATCCATAGAAAAGGTGGTCTTTGCTAAGAGAAGATGAGAAGACAGAAGCTACTTTGCCTTTAGCTGTTTATTAGCTATGATTGTTCTATTTCAAAAAAAAAAAAAAAAAAAAAAAAAAGCTAACTGAAGTTGTATGAGAAACAATTCAACTTCCAGTTGGAAGGAGTCCCAGTGACTATGGTTGTATTAGAAATCCTCACATAATGCTGTAATGCTGTCACTTATCTTGACTCTGTAGCACTTTTACTTCCTTTCCCTAAATGCATTTTCATACCCAGTGAGTATGTTCATTTTGCTTACAAAGTGAGTTCTTCATTTCTCTCATTTAGTATTTCTCTGTTTTCAGAATACACCATCTCTCTCTAGGTCACTCACTAGATTTCTCTAGTGAGAGAATGTAGAGGGACTGCTTGTTACGATGAGGGGCAAATGTCAACAGAGGCTCACAAGATGACATCTTCTTTCATACGAAGACTTCTGCCAGGTGAGTTGTCAGTGGGTGGCAGCTTCTGCACAAGGGCTCTCTGTTGTTTATTTGCTTGTTTAGTACACATTTGCAATACTGTCTTGGACAGTGTGAAATCTAGGTCAAACCTCCATTTCCTGAAGCTACATTTCCCTTTCAGCTGGTGAAGTGTTACTTGAGAGCTTTATCTTGCAACTACTGTTTTTTTTTTTGTTTGTTTGTTTGTTTTAATTGATTTTTTGTTTTTATTTTTCTTTGCTTGGTATTCCTTCCAGAATGGAATCATACCTTAGCTATACCCATGACAAAGCTATTTTTTCAGACCTGTGTCTCTTCCTAGTCCTTTAACCTTGATAACCCCATTTTCATTCCTTGTATGAAAAAGTTCTGTGGAAAGGCAAAATGACTACAGTAACAGTACCTCAGATGCCCTCCATCAGGCTATAATAGGAGATGCTTGAATATCATAGAGAATGTTGTTGCTGCTACAAGACAAGTTTGCCAAATTCAGGAAACTTTCTTGGTATCTTACACCTCTTATGCCCAGAAATCCAGCCCAATTTTACATTTCCAGATTGGAACAGGTAGGTGAGGGAGTTCTTTAAGCACTTTGACTTCTGAGTGTCTGTTTCCTTTACATATGTTCCCAGTTCACCTCTTCATGGCATTTTAGTGGAAGTGTTATGCAGTTTCTATTACTTGATCTCGATGTCTAGTACAAAATACACTTCAGAATGAAAAGACCATCTGTCAGTGAGAACTAAAGTGTAGGTATAATGATATTAAGGAATGCAGCTTAAAGATGTTCCCATCTGGTATAATTCTGCCTAACTCTAACTCTGTTCTGAAGATATAGGAAGTTGTTACATCAGACTTTTGCACAGGGAGCTACCAGTTGGCTGGAGCACATTTGTTAAAGTTTGTTCAGCAATGAAGATATTTTAGCCTCCATCAGGTAGTAGATGATGCATGTAGTGCGTTGTCTTCCTAATGACCAGAAAGGTGCTTTGTATATAACAACTTCAAATAAAGTTTTTCAGAAGACATTCACAGGGGACTTCAGAAAGAGTTCTTTAGTGATTTTTGTTACAAATTGCCTGCTTATGCCCTCATGCTGTTTAACCTCATTATGTCAAATGGCTGCTGTCTGTCAACAAGGACAAATTCTTCCCAGTCTCACAGATGTTAGGTTAAAATATTTTTAACATATTTTGAAAAATGCTAGAAGAGAGAATTGGGCTCTTGAAAACTGAATATGGTTGAGTGCTTGTCACAAGTCACCATGACTTTGTTTTGCTATAGCTGGTTAGGGAATATTTCAAGTGTACTACAGCCATAGCAGATTGTGTTATGAACATGTTGTTTAAACTGATTCTTCATAAAGCATTTCTCTGTGTTGCCCATTCAGTGTGGTAAATATATTCTTATCGTGTCCTGCAGCTTTTTCTCCATCTATCAAGCCAAAGGCCCTGAATCCTTCTCCAGACTAAGACTCCTTAGCCTATTTAGTTGTTCTTAATGAATGTCATCCAGTAATCTTGATTATCTTTGTTGCCCTTCCCTGTGTTTGTTTCGGGTTCTACTTCTTACTTTTGAGATGCAAGGATTAGAATAATATCCAACGGATATTAAATTAAAGATGTGTCTTTTCACTCATCTGAGTGTTTGTTGAATTAGGTTGGATCTTAGGAAGAACTTCTTTACCGAAAGGGTTGTTAGACATTGGAACAGGCTGCCTAGGGATGTGGTGGAGTCACCATCCCTGGAAGTCTTTAAAAGACGTTTAGATGTAGAGCTTAGGGATATGGTTTAGTGGGGACTGTTAGCGTTAGGTTAGAGGTTGGACTCAATGATCTTGAGGTCTCTTCCAACCTAGAAATTCTGTGATTCTGTGATTCTGTGAATCATCTTACTCATCTCCTTTTTTTTTTTTTTTTTTTTTTTTTTTTTTTTTTTTTTTTTTCCCGGTAACATCAGATCTGCAGGTTTTGCTAGGATATCAATTGAAACTAAGTTTTTGTCTTTTTTGTTGTTTTGTTTGTTGTTTTGGTTTTGGTTGTTTTAACGTTAATGTCAATGTTAATGTTCTGTTTCATTTCTATGCACATCCTGTTCTGCTATGAGAAAGCTTAAGATAAAAGTAGATTTCTGACTAAAGAGAGATCAAAATTGAAACATTTGCTATTTGGATGTTTGTAGAAAGAAATTATTTTACAAAGACACAATTGTTTTGTATCAATACATTTGCAGGGCTTATTTTCTAAAGAAGAGAAAGATTAAATTTCTTTACCATGAAAGATACTGTGAGATGGAGTTGTTGACTCTAGTTTACTCTGCTAAGGCCTACTTTTATTTTGTAGTATTTAACAGTAATCAGACTGTAATGTGTTTTAGTCTTTACCAAACCAACCTGATCCAGTTCTCAAAGATCTTCCTGTAGTATTTTCAATTCTTGATCTGTCAATTCATCCACTTTGTATTTTTCCTTTATTACATGTCCAGAAATAAGTGTAAAAAGTAGGAATTTTAAGTCTATACCAGCAATGTAGGTAACTTGCAAAATGTTAAAAAAAAATTGTCAAGAGCATGTATGTACTACCAAAGAAAATTCAGTATTGCAAAAAAGATGCCAGATAAATGTCAGCCAGGATATACACATAGATTTCTTGGAAATTTGTAGTCATTATTTTGGATTAAAACTGCTGATATGTATGTACTTGTTAAAATTAGTCTATAGCCATTTTATTATACAAAAATATTTCGTAAGCCATAGAGGAGTTTCACAAGATACAAAACATTCTTTTACTGTGTTATGCAGGCTTACTACAAGAAAAACATTATAGATCATGGGGATATTCAGCAGATATTCAGCTGCTTCAGAAATGATCTGTCATAATACTAAAAATAAAGCGCAACAGTGTATGCCAAATCATCAGTGTGTGTGGTGTCTAAATTTAAAAATAAGAATTTTAAAATAAAACAAAACACTTAAAATCACGTGAATGTAACACTTTCCAGTAAAGAGATAAAACTCAGAAAATATGCATGGGAAAGACAACAGAAAGTTCAAAACAGTTCTATCACAATCTCCTTTATAATCCCATGCAAAAGTTGAGCATTTTTATCTTGGGTTAATGTATTTTCTAGAGTTCCTTTTAGAATACAGATCACTTAAAAATTGTTTCATTCATATGATTAAAAAAAAAAAAAAAGCTTCAATTTGAAGCATGGTACAGGTTGAACATGTATTTTTTGCAAAGACAAATTAAAAAATCCCAAAACCCATCTAATGTAGATGAGATGCCTTGCTCTCAGCTGGGTTTCTTCAAGTTCTCTGACAACAAATCTACAATCCCTTGCCATTGCAAACACTCACTGGCTACTGACAAATGCTCTACGAGAAAAGTCACCCTCAGCGACATATTAGACATGTCTGGGAACAGGCAAATGACAAAAACATGACAACAAAAAGAAATTATGAGCGAGAGTGGTATGGCCTTAGGTTCATGGATTGACATACCACTTTTGGCTTAGATTACATGTGGCCTGTCAAATGAGGTTTAGCTCTTGGAATTATTAACTGTCTGGATGAATTATTTTTAGAGATATCAGCCATCAGCAAAATTATCATTACGGCTGATAGAAAAAACGCAAATGCAATGCTTTTCATACGGGACAGACTCCAGCAGGCTAGAGCACAGCTTTTGTAGCAAAAGGGCCTGAGCTCCTGTGGTCAGCAAACTGAATGTTAAGTCAACAGCATGTGCTTGTCATGATGAATGCCAACATCACAGTGTGGTAAGGAGGATGAGAGAGGGTATTTTTCCCATGTGAGGCAATTTTGAGTCTGCTTCTGGAGTATTGTGCCCAACACTGGACTGCCTGGTATAACAGATACTTAAAAATTGGAGTGAATTCATGGATATGGGGTGGGAGCACAGGACACCCAAAGAGAGCAGAGGTGGCTTTGTTCGTCCTGGAAAAGAGAAGTCTGTAGGGGCAGTTAATGGTGCTCTTCAGCTTCCTGATGGGACAGCGAGGGGCAGGATAGCTAGATGCCTCTCAAAAGTACACAGCAAAAGGATGAAAGACAGCAACTACAGGTTGCTGAAAGGGAGCCTGCTATTAGGTATAAGAAAAAAAATCACTGTGACAATTGTCCAACACAGGGCCGGGCACCCAGGCAGGCTGTGGGGTTTCGACCCTTGGAGATGTTCATCCAGAATGTGAGTGGGAAAGGCCTGAGCAACCTGCTTGAACTTTGAAGATAGCACTGAGCTCCAGATACCCCTTACAACCAGCGTTATGCTGTGAGCAATGGAGTTGGCAATAATATTATTGTGTGACAAAGCAGGTCCCAGAGGGAAAAAACTAAAACTTTTATGGATGTAGGGTGCTACAGCAAGCTCTGTTCCTGTGACATGGGACTGCCAAGAGAAGGACTCGTGTTTTCCATGAACTGCACGAGACCAAAGCAACTATATTTTACCAATAGTGTTACAGAAGAGGGCAGAATGCCTGCCTGAATCTCTTTGCCATTTCAGCTGGACTTGTGTAAGAGACTTCTTTGGATATTGTAGCCTACCAGTGTTGAAACAAACTGTGATAGGATTGCTGCTATTCCTTCAACAGTCTGTTGAAGACTGACAGACAATGAACTGTCTGTTCAACAGCCTAGGGGACCTTGCTGTTTCCTTTTGCAAACATAACTTTTGCAAACCTAACTGGTCTTTTGCTCAAGCTGGACACGGAGGAGTATGATCAGGTGGCTTACCTCTTCCATGGGCAGTATGTGCTGGTAGGAAAGCGTGTGAGAGTGGCTGGGACTGGGGAAAAGATGCTGGTTCCTCTGAGTTTCTGTGGGATTGGGGCCTTGGTGGGTGAGGGCTCATTCTCCATTTGCCTGTCATTTGCTGTGTTCACTGCTCACTTTCCACTCAGTTCCCATGCTCTGACCACAGGCTGCACATCTTCTCAGCTCCCCACTTATTTCCACCCAGATCCCCATGGGTGCTGCTAAAACTGCCAATCTGCATTAAAGATATTTGACACATCAAGGCAGATGCTACAGGGAAAATGACACAAGTAGCCTGAAGGAAGAAAATTCTGTTTCATCGGTGTGTATTTTGATGGTATGAACTGTGGAAAGCTCAGGGCACCTGCACTGCACATATACATATATATATAAATATATAACTGTTTATTCAGTGTACAAAGCAGAGAAAAAAAAAAAAAAAAAAAAAAGGAAAAATTATCCAACTCAGTATAGACACAGGGGAAGTGGAAGTGGAAGGAGCTGAGGAGTGAAGTTACATGGACGAACATAATTATTGTATTTTCTAATTCTGAAGTGCTTCATTTCATGATTTAATGTTCTTTGAATGTAGTCTTTTGTCTTTTTGCATATAACTTTATGTACATTTACTCAGACATACATTAGTAATTTTGAGTACTTGTTAGGGAGGCAGGTATAATAAGTAGAAAGCAGGGGTAAATGCGTAACCTTAGCTTAATGTAATCCACTGACTGTTCCTGTATAAAATTTCACAGGTACCCAGCTGTAGGTAGGTTGTGAATCAAATCTAATTATTCATACTAAGGCTTAGCAGTGTTTTATCTGCATGCACTCTTCTCTGACAGTCTGTGCTCAGGTCTTTAGACTAAAACAGAAGAGAGAGCACACTAGCCACAAGCATATGAGGGTGTGAAGAAAATGAGAGCAGATAAGACTAATTTTGATCTTCATTCTGCACTGAGTTTGTCCTCCTTTAGAACTGCTCAGCAGCCTCATCAGCTCCCCTTCCCCTAGATTTAGCCTTGTAGTGATAGAAATTCATGCAGAATCTTTAGGTGAAACTCAAATACAAATAATATTGTTTAATAATACCAATGTAATATTATAATAGTGTAACATGAGATGCTCTTGTCCCTTTAATTTTCTTCCTTTGACACTTCTACTACTTCTTGAAGCAGCTTATCCATTAGAAGTACAGATATACTTTCAGCATTGTGCAGTATAGTGTATCAAAATCAGCATTAAGTGTGCTCCTCTTGCACACATTAGTGCCTTATATTTTAAAGTTCACTTCATGTTTGTCTCAGTGAAATGTGTGGTCTTCCAATAAAAAGCAACATTGGGAATGCCAGAAACTGCCAAAATTAAATATGACACCCTGGGAGGAAATCTGCCCCCTTCTCTCTCCAAATAGAATAAAGCCTAGCCACCAAAAGAAACCCAGCCCTTACTTATTTTTCAGAATATTTTGCTCTTTATTTTATCTTGTAACAATAGCTGGTACTACATATCCTGGGCTTAGAAACACAACTGAGTTCTGCTTCTTCACAGGCACTCAACAGATTAGGTGTCTCTTAATAGCACCTAACAGTAACTGGGTCCAATACTCCAGCTGACTTTTGTAGTCTTACTGTATCTCTCCCAATCAATAGCTATCAGTAGAAATGAAATATATTGAAGTATTAGCTGTCAAGAAGCATCACCGGTAGCTGTTGTGATCCCATTCCCAAAGTAAAGTTATCAGATAGCCAGACCTGGACTGAACTGACTTTATTTGATGGTTGTGTTATCGATCACAGCCATTGAAGTAGACTACTTCGAAGCTATGAAAGTGATGCTGGAGGCACACAGCTGTGGGATGGAAAGTCACATGATGGTGCTGATTCTGTTTGTCTTGCCAGTGTACTGTACATCTCAGAGGGTCTGGAGATTTCTGCTGAAGCCCCCTGAGAGTCCACTGCTATTGCTGTAAAAGCACAGGACACCTGATGCTTGTGAGCTCCTCCAGTGACTCTGAAATCAGCTGCACCTCAGCATTCACCGTGAACTTCATTCTATTTTGTGTTTGTATGTCTCACTGCAAAATCTCCAAAATCATTTCAGGCACCTGTCTGTATACGGTGTGCTAGAAATGGTCGTGAAAGAGGAAAGCAATACTGTTTCTGGTTTACCACTGCCCTACGTCTATGCTACGCTGTGGGCTGCTCCTCTTCATCCTAACTCCGTAACCTTGTGTGGCAGCAGCCCTGAGTGAGTCAGGACTACAATTCGTGTGTACCAGAGTGTGCTGTGCAGTGTAATAATGGGGAGAGAAAGAGGAGTGCAGAAAAACAATCCTGCTAAAAGGGTGCTTTTGTAGATGATGACAATGTCATGCTTCTGACAAATATTGTTATCCATCCATAATCCAGATGGGTATTAGCGGCTGTATGAGCCTGTCATAAAACTTAATATTTATAAAAGCATGTGCAGTTCTGAGTGCATAGATCCCCTGGGCTTAATTTTGCAAACCATGCTGGCACCAAGCAGAGCTCAGAGCAGATGTATTTAGAAAGTGAAAACAAATATTATGCAATTTTTTCCACAAATGCCTGGCACAGGCAGACCACCTCTAGTATTTACTGACAGCAGTACAAACCAATTGGACAGAGCAGGATAGCTGATATAAAATACTCAATGGCAGAAGGAAGCCTTGTAAATAAAAACAGTTATCATACGGTATCATGGGTGGCGTCTCGTTGAACAAGCGCATGTCCTCTGCCAGGACACCCCTAAAGCAGCGTGTCTGACAGAGGTGTCACAGGCAGCCAGGACGGGGCCTGGAAGCATTGATAAAAATTTCTTTCATATCAGGTGAAATCCCATGCACAGTAATTACAGTGCTGCCATGGGATCCTTCACAAAATCAGATATATTTTTTTTTGCTGCTCCCCCCATTTCAATGCCAGTGATATTAGCATTTCAAATAAAGGCTATATACACAAAAGATAGCTTGAGAAGCCAGCTTGGATAAGGCCCAGCGGTCTCAATGTGTGTTAGTGAGTTGAGCCAGTAATATTTTTATTACAATGTTAGCCTTGAAGAGATTGCTGTCTCTCATGGCTGCTGTTGAAGGTTGTCACTGACTCTCACTGTTGTTACTGCTCCATCAAAGAGACTGCAGCTCTGTAAAGAGGGATGGCTTGAAAAGGTCAAGGGAAAAAGGATTTGCTGGCCATGGAAGTGTCCTGTCTGTGCATGGGGGAATCATCACTTTACTATACATGGTAACAGACTTGACTGACTTCTGTGACCAGGGTTATGAGCACTTGAAAAGAGGTAGTTTCTTCCATCTCTTCCATGTAATTCAAGAAGAGTCTCATAAGCAAGGTGCAAAGTCCTCAGCTGAACAGGTGTCACTTGATCATACTGGAGAAATAATATATAGTCTCTGGAGCCAGCAGGTTAATATCTGGAGATTAAGGAAGACAAAGTTTATGGAGGTGGTTAAATAAACCACCCAGCAAAAATTTGGTGGTAAAATTGATTTGCTTATGTAGGCAGGGTTTGGGAAGGTATCTGTGCTGCAGATGAGACAGAGAGGCTGTTAATAATAAAGCATTCGGCCAGTTCAGAATATGAAGCTGGTTGATTTTTGTATCTTTTATTTATTTATTTATTTATTTATTTATTTATTTATTTATTTATGTTTCAGGTAGCTGATTTTCTGGACTGAAGTAATCTTTGCTTGGTACAGGTTCAAGCCAGAAAGAAAATCATCTTTTTGCTGTTGAAATAATGGCCCACTATGCACAGCGATAGCCTCTTGTTTGACTCATTCCACCAGCAATACTCTGGCAATATGGAAGCAAGTAAAACAAGGTCTTCAGATCTTTGCTTCTTTTCTTCTTCCTTTTGTTTGAATTTTTTAACTTTTTTTTTTTAATTCGTATTAACTAAATGCCTTGCTATTATTTACACATTCTTTAGACTTACTAAGGAGCTAAAACAAGGACCAACTACATTCTGAGTCAGTCTCCCTTCTGTGTTGAAAAGATTGGGTATTCAAGGCTCTCACTTGGCTCCTGTCCCCAAAATGCATTTTGTGTATATTCTCAGATGTGTCTCTGTCTTGAAAATGCTGAACTTGAATCCAGTTAAAACCAAAAGTTTCACCAAACAAAATTTCAGGAAGAAAAATTGGATATGTTCCTTGTGTGGTGGAAAAGCTAGACCTCTTTTTGCACATTTCTTAGAGAGCAGGGCATTTGCTATTTCATAACTTGCCAGAGTAATGTTTTCTTCTGCTTCTCATTAAGAAGTATGATGGTTGAAGTCTGTCTCAAGGTATAACACAATTAGAAGGAATGAGTTCATATTTTAAACCATTTCCAATAGTTCATAAGCTTTTTGCCATGCAATTAATGAAACAGAATAAGAACAAGATACTTCTGATTTCAGTTTGATCACGAACCATATAAATCTGACGTGCAAATGCAAAAGTTCACTTCTGTGCTAAAGCAACTTGTAGACAGATGGTTTGGATTTAAAGAGTAGCAGGATTTCTGGAAAAATTACACAAGATTAATAAAAATGCAAGTTGAGTTCAAGCTCAGTTCAGGAAAAATCTAAAGGCAAGAGAATTAGAAACTCTACTTCAGTTTGATTTGTAAAGAACAGAAATGGAACTGCCAAGAAACATATATTGAAAGATCTTGTTTCTCATTTATATTTCTGTTAAAATTTCTGGGAGTTATACATATCTTTGTAGGCACTTAATATTGATGTTATGTTCAGATTATTATTTTTTAAAGATTAGTATACATTTAACCTTCAGAGACAGACTTCCAGAGTAAGATTTAATTGTACTCAGTTACTACCAGAGCAGAGTTGGAGAAGCACATATGAAACAGAAATCATCAGTGGAGTTTAGAGTTGAAAGTTATTACTTTCTTTTAACTTATCCTTTTTCAGATTTGAGAAGCTGAGTACTAAATACATGATCTTAACCTATTTTTTAAAAAAATAATAAATAAATAATTAAATTAAAGTCTGGGTTTTCAGAAGGATCCAGTAGTGGTTTAACTAAGTTCTGTGCAGCTTCCAAATTCAGCCTGGGGCTTTGCTGGGACCTGGTTTTCAGCTGATATCTGTTTTATTCTTTCTAAGAATGCTCTTGGACAGGTTCCTCCACTAGAGCTCTCAAAAAAATGATGTTTCCAAAATCACTAAAAAAAAAACAAAAGAAAAAAACAGGTGGCTTTGGGGATGATGTTTTGTTTTCTTTTCCTGAAAAACAAAACAAAACAAAAACCAGATATCCTCTACAGAGCTCTTACATCGTTCTGCAACAGTTAGTACTTTAGTAAATGCAGGGGTCTCAGGGGGCAAATCCCACATAACTGATTAATTTAACCATTATCCACAGCCATTGACACTGGCTGACATCTGAATGCCAGTGGGAAGTTTGTATAACACAGGGCTATGCAAAAAGCTTTTTGTCTAAACACATGTGAGCTGTTTGGCAGCTGTGCAATGACTGCAATGACTTGATGGTAGCAGTGGATGCCAGAGTAAGAGATTCATTTCAGTAGGTTGCGATGGGTCAAAGTGTAGCACGACAAAGTGGCTTGTGGTGTTTTGGGTTCTCCTCACTGGATTCCCACACTGGAGAAATGAGGATGAGTTATGATCTGCTGTTTGTCATTGCCAGAGACTTTATGGCTGGCTCTGTGCTAGTAAGCTCCATGGTGCCTGCGTTGGCTCCCAGACATAGGAACCTCATCACTCATACCAGTAAGCTGTCAGTACAATCCCACGCCTTTGCCAGCTGGGGCCCTCCCAAATGGTTGCCAGGCACAGTTTAGGAAGTAGAGCAATCCACGGATCATTCCTCAAAACATTTTTCATGTCATGTCAGTCTCTTGTTTTGGGCAGGATTTTCTTCATATGGATGTGGGCAAGACCAGTGGGAAATCATTTGGCATAGTTCATTGGTATAGATGTAGTCTCTGGGCCCAAAAGGTTTTGGAAAATGATAATGCTTTTAGTTTCTTTGTGAGTGTGAAGAAAATTGTTGCCAGTAGTTATGGTAGGCATAAGCGAACCAAAAAGCATCTGTAAAACTCTCATATTCTTTGAGATCAGAGCATGGGAATTGGGTCACTTACAAAAAGAGGTGAAGTAGTTTGGGACTTGTGTGAAGAAAAAGTGGTGGATTGGTTGGGCTTTTCTTGTTATTGTTTCCACACCTGACTTTTGACGCTGACGTATTATGGTGTGGAGTGCCACAATATCAGCCCTGAGGGGTCACACAAATTACGGGCTTTCTGTTCGTGGACCTGAGGCACAGTGCTCTGAGTATGGGAGCAAATTAAGCTGTACAGTCACACGCGCTGTCTCCAACTAGATGATTATACATTCTACCTCAAAAGAATATAAAAATAAATCAAAATCAAAATATTGCTAGCATTTTCTGTGGTATATGGTATATACCAGCAGGTACCTCAGTAGCAGTATTTGAGCTGACAAGATACACAAAGGTGTCTTTCTAACTGCTGGGAGAACTTCTTGCACTTCTCCCCTAGACAGACGTGAACTACAATGTGGAACATGGAGTACAGTGCTGTAGTTTGAATTGGGTCAATGCAGAGCTTACCTGCTTCCCCCTGCCTTACATGCGTCAGCAAACCATAGACTTAGCAGACTTTAGATTTCCTGCTCCATCCTGCCAAGAGGGTCCTTGGGCAGAACATGGGACGTTCAGATATTTGCAAGATGCACATTACAGAATCACAGAATTGTCTAGGTTGGAAAAGACCTCGGAACTGGAAGATCACCTAGTCCAACCTCTGACCTAACACTAACAAGTCCTCCACTAAACCATATCACTAAGCTCTACATCTAAACTTCTTCTAAAGACCTCCAGGGATGGCTGACTCAACCACTTCCCCGGGCAGCCCATTCCAGTGCCTAACAACCCTTTTGGTAAAGAAGTTTTTCCTAATATCCAACCTAAACCTCCCCTGGCACAACTTTAGCCCATTCCCCCTTGTCCTGTCACCAGGCATATGGGAGAACAGACCAACCCCCACCTTGCTACAGCCTCCTTTAATGTACCTATAGAGAGCAATAAGGTCACCGCTGAGCCTCCTTTTCTCCAGGCTGAACAATCCCAGCTCCTTCAGCTGTTCCTCATAAGACTTGTTCTCCAGACCCCTCACCAGCTTCATCGCCCTTCTCTGGACTCGCTCAAGCACCTCCATGTCCTTCTTGTAGTGAGGGGCCCAAAACTGAACACAGTACTCGTGGTGCAGCCTCACCAGAGCTGTGTACAGGGGGACAATCACTTCCCTAGCCCTGCTGGCCACACTGCTTCTTATACAAGCCAGGATGCTGTTGGCCTTCTTGGCCACCTGAGCACACTGCTGGCTCATGTTCAGCCTACTATCAACCAATTCTCCCAGGTCCTTCTCTGCCTGGCAGCTTTCCAACCACTCATCTCCCAGCCTGTAGCTCTGCTTGGGGTTATTGCGCCCCAGGTGCAGGACCTGACACTTGGCCTTGTTAAACTTCATGCAGTTGGCCTCAGCCCATCGGTGCAGCCTATCCAGATCCTCCTGCAGAGCCTTCCTACCCTCGAGCAGATCGACACATGCACCTAACTTGGTGTCGTCTGCAAACTTACTGAGGGTGCACTCTATCCCCTCATCCAGATAATCGATAAAGATACTAAAGAGGACTGGCCCCAGTACTGAGCCCTGGGGGATGCCACTAGTGACTGGCCTCCAACTGGATTCAACTCCATTCACCACAATTCTTTGGGCCCGGCTACCCAGCCAGTTTTCAACCCAACAAAGCATACTCCAGTCCAAGTCGTGAGCAGGCAGTTTCTTGAGGAGAATGTTGTGGGGAACAGTGTCAAAGGCCTTAGGAGTGTGTAAACAAGCCATTAAGAATGGAGTTGTCACAAGAAAGAAGCTCTTTCTGCAGCAATTAAGATGACCTCTACAGAGCAGTTAGATATGAGAGGATTGCACTGGCATTCATTTACTATGACCTGATAGAAGAAGGTCATCTCTTGCAGTGTGCACTTGTAGCTACAGCTGGTAGTCAGTTTTGGTGTAGGGGGGTTACTCTTAGTTTCGTAGTCATGCTGTTCACAATTACAGCAGTGACCAGGAAGAAGCTCTTAGGATCTGTGTTTCTGCAGACGTGGAAATTATAGCTAGAGATTCTCTGACAAAGGACATGGATAAATCTGTAAAAGGAAAAACATGGCTAATAAACACAGTTCTGTCTGAAGCAGGTGTGTTCAAGACTAACTGGAGGAACAGCATCAGTGAAATGTGTGAAGGCAGAGCAATGTTTGAGCAAGTTAACCTGTTTTGGAGAAGATCATGTTTTTGTCTAATCAGCACCATGATTTATTTTTTTTCCATTTATTTATATATTTTCATGAAATGCAGACTGAAAATATCAGGAGGATAAGTCTTTGGACAATATTCCAAATATGTCCTAGCTGGAGCAAAGCAATAATGCAGGGACCCACCTTTGGTGTTTCCCCTCTTCCTTCTCTACATCTAGCTGGTGTCAGCCCTGGCTCTAGTTTTGGTCAGCAACTGAGGCTGACTCAGGACTGGCTCAAGGGAAAGATCCTACAGGGATGGAAGTGATCACCTAGTGACTGGCTTGAAAATGTTTCAAGCAGTTGAGAACAACACATTTCAGTTTTGCTGAAATATACTTTTTTTTTTTTTTTTCAACAATAAAAATGAGGTGTAGTGGGATATCCTATTCCTGTGAGGAGCTCAGAAGAAAATCAGTGGAAATCTTTTTTTGCTTGATTTTAACTAGCTTTGAAAGAGTGAAGGAGGACCTATGTTCACTTTCTCTCTTAAAGTCACCCTCCTGCAAAGCTGATGCCATCTATGTCAATCTATCTGTAATTTAGTCTGCAGCTCATTTTTTATGTGGATAGATACAGTCTCTTTCATTTTTTGGTTTACTATTTTCTTCTCTCTCTCTCTCTTTTTTTTTTTTTTTTAATTGTTGTTGTTTGTATCCACTTCAATCATAGTTTACAGTTAAAAACATTTTTTTTCTCTTCTGAAAAACAAAAACAAAACAACCAACCAACCAAAAGAATGACAGCTGTGGCATGATGTTCTGAAGGCTGCAGGGAAGCAGAGGTCCTCAGCCGGTCCTCAGCCCTGCTACCGAGGTTGCAAACTCATGCTACTGGCACCCAACATGGGGTGGGCGGCTGCTTGCTGGGGTCTTTAGTTCAGCTGGTAGCAACTCTCCAGAAACTGCACCTGGTGGTGATGCCTTTGGGTTAGCACGATCTTGTGGCTGTCAGTGAGGGTATGGAGCTGCACAGGAGGCCACGGATGCAGCAATGTGATCCAGGTTTTGAACCAGAAACAGTAGATCCCATATTTTCTCATACTAACAGGTTGCCTTCTGCAAGTCTTCCACTGTGTCTAGGTTCCAGGCTCAGAGTTCTGATATTATGCATGTCCCAATGCATCTGGTGCAATTATTTCTCTCACTTCACTTTTCAACTGTTTTTGGTTTACTACTGTGGCTTTTCATTTACTTTTCCTGTATTTAATGCTTTTCAACACAAATATCTTCTTAATTTTTATTTTATTTATCTAAGGATTTTTTTGGTCATTCATATTCCTATTTTATTTATCTCAATTTACATTAAGACCATTTTCCTGTTTGCAACATCGGTTTATTTGTAGCATACCATGACTAGTCTGCTGTAAGTAGTACTAGAATGATTTATTTTGTGACCAGAACTGCAATTTGCCTCCTTCCAGTTCCTAAATTATCTGCTATCTTTAATAAAGTCAAATGTTTTACAGCACAAAAATAAAATATCTTCACATCTATTCACCTCTGGGTTATCCTCAGTCCTTTCCCTGCAGCTGCTTTCCTGGCTGTGGAGCTCCCAAGGAAATACTGCCACCCGATGCTGCAGACAGGACAAGTTTTGCTAGTCCAAATCCAAACTCTGCAGTTGTGCTCAGCCAGATATTTTATTTTATTTTATTTTATTTTATTTTATTTTATTTTATTTTATTTTATTTTATTTTATTTTATTTTATTTTATCTGTTTGGAGCACAGATGTTGAAACTGCCTGGGCATTTTTCAAAGCTGGCTCCTGTCATGTAGCAGCTGACATTACCCTCACTGGAGCATAGGCAGAGCAGTGAAGATCTCTAGGGAGAAAACTGCTTTCTGGGGAGCACGTGTCCACATCAGCATCCTCTGCCAGCGAAAAGCACCTTACATGGGACTGGAGCAGGAGCAGAAAGAGGTGAACTGGAGCAGCCCTTCACTGCTCTCATCATATACTTAAATACAGCCATGCGACTGACAGGGATTTTTCTTCCTTTCAAAGGACAATTAAGCCTTTGTTCTTTTGTTCTTGCTCATGTTAGCCTGGTAGAAGTGGAGAAAATAGTAGCAAAAGAGTTATTTTTCTGTATATTCATTACATTATCATGAAATCAAAGTTACTCACAGGCCCAAACTGCCTGTAGGTTACTGCAGGTTATTGTGAGGTTATTGTGCTCAGACTGACACTGTATCTCAGTACACAGCTCTCTCATGGGAGCAGTGCAACAGCACCCACACAGAAGTGCCTTTCTGCAGCACTTATTCTACTCTCCCCTCTAAAAGGCAGAGTTGAAAATGTGGGAGTGGACATTGAACAGCCTCTTGAAGACAGTGGAAATTAAGGATCGCTGGGCTGCTTGGTGAGGTTCCTGTGAATGTGAGTTCAATGCCATCCTTATGATGCATGTGTGTGGTAAGCATATGATCCTGGAAAAGAGGAGTTGTCTTTACTTGGATAGCATGCCCTACTCAGGGAAACATACTTTTATATGTCCCAGTGCCAGTGTCTCCACAGGAGAAGGTGCTGCTTTGGGAAGAGCTGGTGGCCCTTGTATACCCCATCTGCGCTGTATTTCAGGGGCTGCCGAGTGCTTTGGAACAATTTAGAATGGAAAGTCAATATTATTTTCCAGGCATTACTAGAAGGATGAGAGAAGCACCTGGTTCTTACTATATAACAAACAGTGATACATACTGCAGGCTGGGTGCCATAGCTTCAAATGCCTTGCTCTGCAGCCGAGATATATCTTTTAATAGTATATGTTTTTACAACTCCCTGGAGTCCTGCTGTTCACTTATTTGATTTGTTTTTGTCTCTCATTTCTCTCTCTTTTTCTTTTAATGTCTCAAGACCTACTTAAAAGAGAGAGGAGTTTTTGTTGATTTCCTTTCTAGAACAAGCTGACAATCCTATATACCAAGACATTCCCCTGCACAGGTATTCTTACTCTTTGAGTCTCTTTTGGTTCATTATGTGTTGTTTGGGAGGAGGTCTGAAATAAAATGTGATAATCCCCTGACTATCATCCCACAATACAGGTGTTGACACTGAGGCATTCACCAGCACATGTAGCCTACCCCTACTGGCAATGTTTTGCTGGGCTATCGAATTACCGGGGTCCCTTTTTTCCTCCATCGTGCAGCAGTGCACAATGAAATAATTCCTGTAGCCATTTCAGATGGCATTTTCAAGCCTTAGATTGTGATCTGCAGGGAGGTGGGATCTTCCCCTCTCCTGTCACTGATGTTGAAAGTCTCTGCCTTGCATGTTTCTGCATGGCTAAATTAGCAGGTCCCTCCGCGCTCAAGCAGGGCCAGCCAACCCCAACATCCCTGCCTCTTTCTGCACTCCTTGGACAGAGGTAATTTTTGATTTGGCAAAGCATTAAATTTTCTGACTAAGAAATCTGTGAAGAAATTGGAGTGTCAGCAGGTAATTTTATAGCTCTTGGGTTTCTTTCTGCAGCTGTAAATAGCAGAAGAGGCAGACCAGGACTTGTCCCCTCTGAGGATTCTAAATCCTCAAGTGATAAAAGTCAAGACTGTAAATCCTACCTGTATGTATTTTCAGCTAATACTGAAAAACAGATTAAACCGGTATGTTATAATTAAAAGAGATATCTAACAAGCAGAACCCTCTGGACAAAATGTGGTATTGTACATTGACTAGGAAAGCCTGCAGAAATTTTTACTTTTTATAACTTCAGTGACAGGATAACTTGTGAGTGGTATTTATTAAAATAGTGATCTTCTAGATGCTCTGTTCCAGAACAATAAGTCAACCAGCGTATCAATCTAACACATTTTTGAGAATCGACTGACAAGTTAAGAACTTGGGTACCTTATTTTCCCTATAAGGGAGAAATAAATATTCTAAGAGGTCTGGAAAAGGGTTGACTAGTTTTAATGTATTGAACCAATTGCTTTTAGAGGTCACCTCCTGTGTGTGTGAAAACAGTTGGACTGTGCCACTGTGTTCACTTGACACATCATCTGTATTGTTTTACTTTCGTGCCTGCAAACAGGAAAGTACCAAAAGTGCTGACCTGAGAGCTGACAGTATCTGACTTGACCAAAGAGCGGCAGGCCCACACGGCCCTTTGAGGGAGGGGAGGCCTCTGTGGGAAAGAACTGCATCAGGAGGACCACAAGCAGCCCTTGTGCACACAGGAAACGTGGTGGCCATGTACATCTTAGGCATGATACCTGTTGACTGCTCACCTACATCAGGAAGGAGCTGATGTCATGATCATTCCTCACCCTCCCCTGCACCTTAACCCTCACTGAGAGCTTTTCTCAAAGAGAAGACAAATCTCCTGACTGAATCCCACAACCTTGTTAGGATGGATGTTACTAATGTGTTACTAATGAGAAAATTATCCAGAGAAGGAAGATAATGTGTCAGGTTTGTCTGAGCCACAGTGAAAACCAAGGTCACAGCTGAAATAAAAATATAGTCTCAGTTTACATGCCACATTCATCAGCGTGAAACACATAACCTCAGCAACTGAAAGCAAACCAAACACCTGGTTATGGAGTGTGCTCTTCTGCTTTCCTGTGCTACCCTGTAGATTAGATGCAGGAAAGCCTCACCAAGTATTTGCTCCAGAGCCACAGAAATAGTCTTCACACTTATTGTCTCAGAAACTGTGGTCATACGAGAGCAGATAGTGGTGTCATCAGAGGTAGAGGCTGTGTGCAAGTATTGTGAGCAACAATTCTAGCTCTGCTGGTGACACAGCAGCTTTGGTAGAGGAAAAAGATCAACTATAATTTTCTCTCTGGCCAGTCTCTTTGTAGTAGACATTACAGAATAGATCAGTGCTCTTATTCTCTTAGTGCCATGGTTTACACCCTACTTGAATTCCTGATTTGCTGCCTACCAAAAAGCTGAATTTAAGCACTTTTTTTTTTTTTTAAAAAAAACATCTTCAGGGGTCTGAACCTCTTGAGTGTTCTCAACAGCCTGTGTTGGGTTGGATCCCTGCCTGTCCAGGACTTCTGCATAAGGCACTAGGAACATCTGAGATGTCTGCCAGGGAAATTGGCAATGAACACTGAAAGATCCTGCTGTCCTATTGCGATATTTTGTTTAAAATTGGTCTGTAATGGCCTTCATCATGTGGAGACCTTCCCCTGGGAGCTGTATTAGAACATGATGCTCCTCAGCATTGTCCTGGTTGTACAATGGAGAAATGATACACAGTTGAGAGGCACTGCTCAGGCTGTGTCCTGTTCCCAGTGTTGTATCCCTGGTGCCAATTTTAGTCTTTTACAGTGCTCAAAAAAAAACAACCAACCAACCAATAAAAAAACGGTTAGGAAACCAACAGAAAACCTGTGAGTTTACTATTTCCAATACTATAATGGGTAACTTTGCCCTTCATAAAGAAACCTGAGGGAAAGAACGGCTTAATTAAGGTATAGCAATTATTTGAGGCAATACCAGTTTTAGCCACGGAACCTTTGGAAGGCATCACAGTAGGTATTACATGATATCTTATATTATCATGTCATGATCTCAGTCCTAGCTGACGGGTTGAAGGAACCATAAACCCTACCTTAGTATGATGGTTTTTATTTTTATTGTTATTATATATATATATATATTTGTATTTTTAAAGATGGCCTGTCAATGAGAGTAACAATAATTATTGGAAATACATGTGGTGATGAAATAATTTCACTGATGATGTTGTGCACCTCATTTTAACTCTGAAGTTATCTGACTTCATGGATTTCATGGTCATTGGATCTTCTGCCACCTGCTAGGTTGAAGAAATCAGGATCACTGCCTGCCTGTAAGGTTGAAGAAAGCTATATTTGTACTTATTTGCCTCTACATAAATATATGCAGACCTATGATCATTATTCTCCTACTGCCTGATGAAATTTAAATTTGAGCTCCTCAACAGTGTCTGCAGTATGTATTGTAGTCCTTTAACAACTCAAGATAGCTTTTTCTCAGCCTTTTACTTTTTCAAAAGCTTTCTTGAAATGTGGGCAGCAAAGCAGCTTGTAGTATTCCTAAATCATTTGTCCCAGTACTAAATGCAGATTTAATAAAGTATGAACCATCATTGTCTGGATTTTATCCTAACAGAAGGTTATATTTTAATTACATCAATTCATGAAGAAGTTTTTACTTCCTTCTTCATAGGGCTTATTAAATCATTTCATATACTGAGAGTCTAATATTCTTATAGATCTCAAATGTCACATCAACTTTAATGGGTGTGTTTAGATTGCAGTGCTGTTCCACAGACTATGCCTAGGCCTCAAAACATGATCAAAACTTTATTAAGTTAAAATGTAGTCAGTTACTCTAAGCATGCTTCTTTTTGCTACCAGCTAACTGAGTCAGTTGAACGATAACTTTGGTTTGTACAGTGCAATCACAGCAGTCACACTAATATAGGCAAAAATCACAGGGCAGAAAGCAGCCTGTGTTTCAGCATAAGCAATTTTATACTCTTATAGTATGTATGGGAAATTCCGTCCAATAACTTAAAATGATATTTTTATTTTGTTCTTTGGATTTTCCACATGGTGGATGTTTGGCTATTACTTTTGGCTAGTCAAACTGTTTTGCATGCTCTCCCTTTCCCATGCAACGTGACCCTCCATGTAAAACAGAATTTATGGTGCAATAGTCAGCTGTGCAAATCTGTTGAGATAATCAAAAATGGGAAACTTTTTCAGCTGTCAAAAACAGTTGACAACAATTGTCTAAATGGGTAAATTACAATTCTTTTGGTAATTGTTATTAGTTTAGCCTAGAGCAATGCAGATGTTCTGCTGTCATGAAAAACAGATACTTGGAGATGGGAACAATGGGCTCAAATTAATTGTCATTTCAAGTGAAAAACATACTTGGGAAACATCAAACATTTAACTAATGTCACAGAACAAATAATGAAATCCCTTATTCCAATGTTACTGCTACTACATATGCTGTAGATCTAATGTAATGATGTTATATTTTATTCATCCTGTTACTACCTTTCTTTCTTCCCAAAAATGGCTTTTAATTGTTTTATGTTCTGATTAGCTGGTCATTTAACAGACCTAGAGGAGAGGACAAGCTAATCAGGTGGTGTAAACTCCAGCTTCCACCCTGAGCCACAATACTAGTACTTTGATCCCTTACAGATGTCAGCAGGCAGCAGGACAGTAATGCTACCAATTTCCTTTCCTTGTTAATCATGGCTGCAAGCATGGAATCTAATCTTTGTGGCAGTAATTCCATTTGAAACAGGAAATTTTCCAAATTAATAAGTTTCTTATGAAATCTCTCCTTTAGTTAGAGTATGGCATCAATGCTTAATGAATCGACATGTAAGAAGAACACATTTTATGTGTGACAGGGCTGAAGAGAATATGAATTGCTGTTTCAGATGGTTATAGCTGTGCCTCAATTCCGCTGATTCATGAGACAACCTACAGCCAATGGGTCATTGTTTCACACAGGCAGGCTTGCGTAAATTCATAAAGAATTAATCACTAATGATTTTACATTAAAAAAAAAAAAAAAAAAAAAAAAGGAAGAACAAAAAAGCGTAGTAGTCAGTGGGAAATTATATTTACAGGCACCCAGCATGCTTCCAAAGGTAAGTGAAGGGGGACTAGAGCCAGGGGACAGAAATGAAGTCTGGCAACATTGTTTTAAGATTAAAAAGATTTAGAAAAATCTACTATTGGCTAAATATATTAATTTTCTTTTAGATTTTAAGCAGAAATACAGAAAGTTTACTGCTTTCAACACCTAGACACATCTCAAAAGTCAGTTCCAAACCTGAATCTAAAGAGAGTTTTACTGAGAACCACTTGTTTACCTGGTTCATTTTTATTCATGAGTTTTCTGGTATATTTCTTACAGAGGGGTTTGATAATAAAGATATAAAAATATACTCCAAGTTTAGTTCATAAATGGCCTTGACAGTATGACGTAGCGTCGATCTACCATGACAGAGTGATTGTGCTGGTTTCATAAATATTTTGGGCTACCACTTCTATCTTTTTTTTCTTCTTCCATTTCTCTTTTTTCTCTGCATTGTGAGATCCTGCATCACATCCTTAGTGTTTTCCTGTGGAAAAACATGTTGAGAAGTCCTCCCCACCACAGGGGCAGTCAATGCTCTCTTGTATCCCAGTTTCTGATTTTTTTTTTTTTTGTGCTCCTCAGAGACAGTTACAGCACTATAGTGCTTCTGTCTGTTAATGTTCTTTAGAAGGTGCTGGGATAATTTCTTCTTTTTTTGTTACAACCTAGAGGGAAGTTACATCAATGGAAATATAGGAGCACCAGCTATGCTTTTCCCTTATCCTCTACTCCTGTCTGTATAGAGCTCATTTAGAGTCTTTCTACCAAGCTCCATTGCCATTGGAGGAAGGCTTCATTGCCATTGTAGTCCCACATTGTGTTTTTTTTTTTTTGGCAACATCAGTTAGTTTTTTGGCCACAGCTGAAACTCAGCTGTGGTATGAAATGCAAAAGAGCTCATGTGACAAATTCACTTTTAACAATAGAGTTTGTATATATTAAGTCTTGCTTGGTCCTGGTGCCCAAGATGCAAAAGAGAA
The DNA here is from genome assembly GCF_964035555.1 of Netta rufina. Classification (NCBI taxonomy): domain Eukaryota; kingdom Metazoa; phylum Chordata; class Aves; order Anseriformes; family Anatidae; genus Netta; species Netta rufina. The sequence continues at coordinate 130,830,653 of NC_140123.1, forward strand.
ATAACAGGGAAGATGAAACATGGTGAAATACAGATGAAATAACAGCAGTTGGGATCCATGCTTTGCTAATGCATCCTTGGTACAGAGCCAGACCTACACTGCAATACTGAATCAGTGAGTAAAAATAAAACTTAGATGCCACAACATCCTCATGATCAATGTGCTCCTTTGCAAAGACCTAGCTTTTTCTACAATAGAAGTAATGATTCAATTTCTCTAACACCAAACCATGAGCTGTCTACTAAACAAAATTAAGTCAAGGAAAGAGAGAAATCTAATTATCACACATATAAATCTTGTTTTCAATAGTCCATATCTGGAAGTTCAATTTTAAGTGCAAATAGCTGTAGGTCTAATTTAGTGATAATACAAGCTACTTATGAAACAAAAACAAACCAACAAAACAGAGCAGATGAGTCATGCTCCTTAGTGTATGAAGTTACATTTAATTTTATATTGAAATTATTGCATTATAATCACATTAAATTATTTTGTTTTAGCCAAAAAAATACAAGTCTTCTGTGCTGTTACTGGTTAGTAAGCAACAGTGGTTGGAAATCACAAAACTGCGAGAAATCATTTCCAATTTTTGAAGCTTTCCTAGTGCTTATAACAGAGGTAATATTTTGACTACTCCGGTTTATCTTAACACTTGATCATGTTGCAAGTGATTTCATAACTCAAAAGGGATAAAGGAAGGTTTCTGTAGGTCTCAAACATCTGAGTCACTAGATGTGTGTGGTACATACAGAACTTCTTATGGGAATAAGTTTAGTATGGGTGTAACAAGGCATGAAGTCTTTCATATCCATTGAGGACAAAAGCTCATTTTGTAATCATTTATTTTGTAATCAAAAGTATTCAATGCATGGTTCAAAACCACTGTGTTGTACAGAAGCAGAATATTTCAGTTATGATACAAATAGGAGGCTTTGATGTAGGAAGAGAAACTTCAGTCAGTGCAAAGTAGCAGCTTCACAGTTCTAAAAATATGGTAATAGAATAATTGAACTGATGCATTGCAAGCACTAACCCTTAAACTATGTTTCTGGAAGGGGGCAGAGAAGTCAACATATTTCACTGTGTGTTGCTGGTATTTAGGCAGGTGGGTCTCTTGTGCTTATACAGGTCTAAGTTATTCATTGCTTAATGCACATCCCCTTGTCATTTTGATTTATCAGTCCTGATAATTTATTATGCATGGTTACTTACAGAACTCAATTTGAAAAACTAAGACAATGAGAATTAAAGCAAAGTAATTCAGAAGGTGTCATGTCAGTTTTTTTCCTTGAAGTAGTCTTCACCCATTGATCTTTTCTTTCCTCCTTAACTAGTGATTTTAACAGACCTAATTATTTTTTTTTAGTTCTTTGTGAAAAGTGGTGAATTCTGTCCAGAGAAGGAAAGCATTCATGTTAACTTGTCTCTTAGAGCTTACCAGTGTAGAACATTAACTCTGTATTATGAGTTTTTGGCCCCACTTAAATGAATGCTGAAATCAATACTAAAATTGCATCCACTGAGTGTGATTAATACAAAACAAGCAAAGCGCATCAACAGTGGTGTTCCTCTTACATCAAAACATAGAAGGCTGAGGATATTAATGCCCAGAGACAAGAAGTAAATGCAGTTCTTTCAAAACGCATGGGAGAAAATAATCTTCTATGTGTATTATAAAGTAATCTATAATTGTCATTAGTTCAATTACAGGAAGCTTTGTGCTAATCCTCTTACTTCTTGTCCAGGAACTATTCATCCAAAATCTGTGAAGAATCATATTCAAAAAGTGCAATTCTTGTGTCACTGGCATTTCCTGGGCTGCTCATTATACAGTGTTTGAAAATCCCAGGAAAAAAGAACATCACTGAATATCCACAGGCATGTTTTACCACACTACTGCTGCTGGAACTGTCTTAGCAAATGACAATTGTAACGAACAGAAGATGCATGACAAAAAGTGTCAGAACTAGAGCAAACCAAAGCTGGAGAAAGAATAAAGTCAGAGGGACAAGCAGGAATGGCAAATGCATGCATAGGTATTTAAGAAGCAAGTTTCTTTTCAAACAGAGACACATTAAACAGGACTGATATATGCCTGGTTTACACTATTGTCCCACATATTCCAATCCAGCTCCAAGATCTAGTTTCTAAATGCTGAATTTTCCTTTTTCTTAAAAAAAAAAAAAAAAAAGCTGTGATCTGCAAATGGTAATATCTTCTAGCCTTACAATGTTTTTTGCCTACTCTGATATTATCATGGGGAAAATAAGGTCTGAATCCAGCCAAACAACGTATGTTCAGCTAACTCTCAACCTCCAGACAGTATTCAGGACTCTTTTGGAAGGGATTAGTTTTAATGGATTTTGCTACTTTCTGCAGTGATTTCATACTAATTGTTAGTTGTTTTCACTTTTTTTTTTTTTTTCTCTCTCTCTTTCTAATTGAAGTTCTCTGGCTTTTACTTTTATCTATCAGTTCTTACACTGCCTTTTCTAAGCAACATTAATAAGACTAAGAGGACATTGTCTGAGATGAATGTAACATCTAGAAGACTCCCTCCTTCTTCAGCATTCAGTTCTGAATTAATCCACTGATTGCTTCAAGGTTTAACTCCTTTATACATGGATCTAATACAAAAAAATCTACATGTAAGTATGGTTGAATTCATATTGCTAAACCTCTCACTTTTTGGGAATATGATGTATAAAAGACTGTTGGCAGGCCTACATCTGTTTTATTTTATTTAAAAGAAATATTGATAGAAATGTTGAGGAAATATGAATTTTATCAACAATATTACCTATAAAGGAACAGTGGTTTTGGAAGAGAGTGGAGAGACAGAAAAATATGGTCTTCATTACCCAGTAGGTAAGATGGACTTTATATGTGTGAAACTGATGAAGAATCACAAGAAAAGAATCAAAAATCAAAAGAATCAAAGAAAGTGACAAGAATGACGAGTTCAGAAAAAAAAAAAAAAGTTTGTTTTGTCTATATCAATCCACTATATAAACCCTATCTATGTCATCTTGTTAATAAAAATTCTTGTACCAGCTGAATGTCAAATGAATGTTCTGAGATGGAGAAAATTAATTTGTCCTATACATATTCTGGACTAGATCCAAAAAGAGATTTTGTCACTGCACTGAACTTGTGTTGGCCCCATTTATGCTCAGATAGTGCTACCTAGTGCTACTTACATGTGAATATTAAGTAGCTCTGAAGCACCTGGGTACCTTAGTTCACATTGCTAAGCAGTAAAAGCATCTCTCAGTTTTTACCGTCATTACTCACATTCATCGTGCAGTGCTCTGCTTCTTCCCAAATCCCCAGGGAATGCTGGCATACTCCCAGCCGCTGCACTGCAAAGAACCTGCCTGCGCTTTCCCTTCAGAGCAGCAGCCCTGGCAAAAACACTGCCACACACTTACAGAAGAGATTTTGGCTCTGCTAATACAGGCAAGAATAACTATTCCAGGTGACACATGAGTAATAACACTCTGCTTGTTGCTGCTTTCAAGGCTTACCCATACTCATTTCCATCATCTTTCCAGGAAACACTAGGAACCACAGATGTGAGAACAATACAACAGGAAAATTCCAAACCAAAGCCAAAAGACCTTCCTCAGATCATACCTGCTGTCCCATCTCACTGCCATGAGCATTAGCAGCTGGATGTGGTAAGGTGGCAATGCCAGCAGCAGCAGGGAGGCAGGAGGTCATGAGAGGAGGGAGGGAATGGCTAAGTATAGACAAAGACCAGAATAGCATTACCTCCCTCTCCCCTTGAAAAGTTGCAAAAACTTTGATATCACCTTGAAGAAGGCCTTCCAACCTTACAGAAGTAGAAGTAGTAGTTACATCCATCTCCCAGGGAAGATGGATGCAGCCAACAGACTACTCACTTAGATAAAGCAGCACAGCTGTCTAGCATCTCTTTGCAGCATGCATTAAAGTAATCCACTTTAATGACCCACCATCAGGCACTTCCCTAATAGATGAGAGAGGAAGGTATTCAAGGTGGGAAACAAATCACTACAGGTGCACATTGAGGATGTGAAGGACAGCAGCATAAGCTCACTTCTTATTGTTAATTGCCTTGCCAATAATGTCTATGTTTGAACCCTGCACAAAAAGAACAGTTTATACAAGTGTGCTTTCATCCATGAGAAATCTCAAAGAGCACTGGCAGCGTAAGCTTTTGAAAAAACATGGCTAGTATTAGAAAAATGTCGTGGTTTAACCCGGCTGGCAGCTAAACACCACGCAGCCGTTCGCTCACCCTCCCCCTCCCTCTCTGGGACGGGGGAGAGAAATGGAAAGTGAAGCCCGTGAGTTGAGATAAAGACAGTTTAACAAGACTGGAAAATAATAATAATAATAATAATAATAATAATAATAATAATAATAATAATACAATGGTGATAATAGTACTACTACTAATAATATGTACAAACAAGTGATGCACAATTGCTCACCACCCGCTGGCCAATGCCCAGCCTAACCCCGAGCAGTCCGGCCCCCTCCCCCCGGCTAGCCACCCCTATATATTGTTTAGCATGACGTCAGATGGTATGGAATACCCCTTTGGCTAGTTTGGGTCACCTGTCCTGGGTCTGTCCCCTCCCAGCTCTTACTGCACCCCCAACCTGCCTGTTGGCAGGACAGAGCAAAAGTCTGAGGTGTCCTTGGCTTGGTATAAGCACTGCTCTGCAACAATTGAAACATCGGGGTGTTATCAGCACTCTTCTCATCCTGAGCCAAAACACAGCATTCCACCAGCTACTAGGAAGAAAATTCTGTTCTAACTGAAACCAGGACAAAAAAGAACCTGAAAGCACCATCTGGTCCATTCTTGTATGCCAAAGTCAGATCAAGTCTGACCTGAGCAATATACATAGGCAATTTTTCTTCTCCATGGTCACCTCTGTCAAATCTATTCCAGTGGTTTACTGTCTTCATGATTAGAAAGCTTTTTATTTATTTATTTATTTGTTTGTTTGTTTTTGTAATGGCTACCATAAATCCCTCTTACTGTAATGCAGTCCCATTACTTCTTAAAACTGATGAGCTCTAAACTTGGAGAACCAATTATCCTCATCTACTGTATTTGTCTTTTGTGTGTTTGAACACTGTCATTGCAGTGTTCTTCTTTGATTGAACAGTCCTGATTCTTGCCTGGAACAACGCTGCATTTTAAAATACTTTTGTTGCCAGGGATCAAACTCCAAGAGACTTTCATGACTGAGATGCACCTTCCCCTCTATTATTCTCAGTGAATTCCAGTTATCTCTGTGGTTTGAATAATAGGTTGTTACTCCCCATTTAAAAGGAGTACTCTCCTTTGCACTCTCATTTTATATTGTGTTATGTTGTTTTATATTATGCTATTTGTGTTTGCACTCACTAACTCTTTTTGAGCAATTTCTGGTCAGTTCTGCATGGCATTTTTGATATTTCACACACAGGGCTGCAATTTCCTGCCTGCTGTAGGAGCGCAAATGCAATGGAGATGCCTCAAGGCAAATTGGATTTCAGAATTTTAAAATTGCTGTCTATGTCCCCTTTCTAGGAGGTGCAATATGAAACCAATGCCAGTAAATCCTATGTTATTTCTGTAAAAATAGTCAGAGGAATTTTCACTACAAGTAGAGTCCATGGATAGATTTGTTTATTTTTGTATAAAGGGCCTCAGTTCACTTACAAATGAAGTTCAATCCCATTTTGTCAGTGTATTGCGGGGTAGTAAAATGTGAGCAGAGTGGCAGTAAATTCTCTCTAATATATGCATATTTATTTAGCTTTAAGTAGCTTCATGGTTCCTGGTTTCATAACCTCCCTTAGCTGCTTATTCTAATGGTTATAAAATTTTTCTCTTATTTAATCTAAATTTTCCCAACTGCAGTTTAAGCTCATTACTACTTGATCTGTCTTCAGTACTAATGAGAAAATGTTCCTGGTCCTCTTTAAAGCATATTTTTGTCCATTAGGAAAATATTAATGTCTCTTCCCAGTCTTTGCTCTCCTCTGCTGAAAATCCTCAGTCCTCAACATTGCTGGGCCTTTTCTAGGTCCTTTGTTTCTTTCTGTGAAGTCTTTAAATTGTGTCCCTTAAAGCAACACACCCAGACCGTAAATGCAGTACCTGCTGGTAAGTTCAGTACTCCTGTCTGGGAGCCAGCCACCACCATGGAGAAGTAACTTGTCTCCTGGTCTATCAACACTGCTCCTCCAGGCAGCACAGCAGAGCGCTCATGACTTGTGTGACAATGCCAACTTGCCTGGAGTTATCCACTGGGATAATAAGATCCTACCGTGTTACCATTTGCTATCTGCTGGCCAGGAACTGACTATGATATGACTGCTTTTGGTATGAGTATTGGTTGTTTCATTGTTCCACCAGTTATAGATTTCTGAGGCTGAAAGAACAGATTTTGTCCAGCTGGAGCAGGTAAATCCACCTATCTTTAATCCCTTAAATAAAGGTGATCTGGGACCTGTGAAATATCCAGGGTGAGAATTCTACCTCTATGCTCCTCCACGGGACATAAAGGACATTGTGGTGACCCGCTGGCTGGCTGGAGGAATTTCCTGAAGGCCTGGTGTAGGACCCTTCAGGCAGTAAGCAGGGGCACATGAGAGGTGAGATCTTGGGGCAGAGCCCAGAAGCAAGTGAGGAAGCAGACCTGTGGTGACTAGTACGGTGTGCATCATCAGAATGGTTGAATAGAATCACCTACCATGTCTTTCAAGACTGTCAAAATGACATGAGAGGCCATTACCAGGGCAGCCTGCAGAAGGGAGAGCTTTGCTTTGTCTCAAGAGGAGTAAAGTGGGATAAGAACCCAGCAGTTTTGCAATGCCACACTGTGGGCTACATTTCCATCTGGCATCACTCAGCTTTTATCTTCAGATATTTAGAATGGCTGAAGATTTGGACAATGTATATACCTGTTTGTGCATGTACAAATGCATTAGGTTCACATAAGATGTCTTAATAGTGATGCTTAAGGCCTCTCTTTTATAATGCCCTCATTTCATATGAATTCATCATCTTGTTGGATGGTTATCTTTACAGCAGTGGTTACTAAAATGTGGCAGTATGCTAAACTGCTAAGAGATTCCATGGTGCTGTACGCTCTTGATATCCTGGCTCAGCCTTGGACTCCTGGCATATTATTTCTGTGTATAATTTACAATTCATCATGCTTTGTCCTTTGGGAAAGGATTGCCATTAAAACCAGAAAAGTTGCAATTAAATTTATTTATTTTCCATTCTTGGTAATGGCTCACTTTTAGTTAATGAATTGGAAAAAGTACATGAAATTAATGGGGCGAGGTGTAGTCTAACTGGAAAGCAGGGAATGCGCTTCTGCTGGCCCTGTGATTTCTTCACAGGTGAAGGTCAGGGACTTGCTGACTCTGGGCAGATTATGCTTTGTAATTCTTGTTCCCAGCTGGAAAATAGCACAATCAGTCCCATGACTTGTGGGATTGGAAGATATTTTCAAAGCAATTGGGCCTTTAACATCCATTGCACAATAACAGATGCCTAATTCACATTTGTCCTTTAAAAAAAAATCTCTCCTAATTACTATCTTACTGCCTGCTAAACCAGAGATAAAGATTCAATTTATTAAAGGATAAGGAAACATTAGGAATCCTAACCCTAAGAGCTGCTCGGCAGCTAAGGGTGTACAGTTTTGGACAGGGACACCAGATCTGCTCCTATTTGCAGCTCTGCTAGCAGTGCTATAGGGCACTGAGCAAGCCACATTTCCTTCCTGCTGCCAGCTAGGGGGTAGGCAACTGACAAAGTAACATTTGATGCCCATATTGTGACCTCTCTGAAGTTAATAGGTAACAAATACTTTTAATATTTTTGCAGACATTATCATTAGTCATTTTCTTCAGCACAGTTGGATTGTACTGAATTTTTCAATCATTTTATCAGCTGTTGGCTTTGCTAAAGTTTATTGTGTCAATTCAGGTGTTTTAAAAATAAAACTTTCAAGTATTGTTTTGGCAATGGCTAAATAGAAGTAGAGAAAAAATGGGACAGTGTTCTTTAACAAACATTAGCCCCTTTAATAAAATTGAACCTACCTGTTCTACTTAGAATATGTGGTTAGCTTGGAAACATGGCTGCAGCTGTGACATGCAGAGTTAGGTGAGTTAAGGCTCACAGGGGAAGTGACTGCCTCTTGTCACAGATGATCCAGTATGAGTCTGGGAAGCAATGCTGCCAGCAGAGCGCCTGCCTGAGCAAGAAGTAGTATGCTATGAAGTCTATGTTTCTCTCACAAGATTTCATTATGCTGCTTCCCCAGCTTTATGGCTCTTCTTGAGTATGGATCCTAGTGGACAGGGATCTGTTTCATGAAAAAATGAAAAAGAAAAGAAGAAATTTCTTTGGGAGGCTCGGCTCAGAAATGAGACTCATAGCAGACATAGCATGTCTTCCAGAAACAGCCCTGTGAGGCTGTTTTAAAGTACTTATACAAGATTGCCTGTGAAAACTGATAGTGTACCTGAATCAAATAACAAAATGGTTTGTTTTGTATCCACCCTCTCCCTCCATTTTATCCTTATAAATACTTGTTGTGCAGGAACAAAAGTGAAGGAGACTTATTGAAGTCTGAAGTGATTAAGAGATAAGAATATACCCATAACTGGGACACAAGTTGAAACAAAAACCCTTCCAGATTGGAAAAAAAAAATAAAAAATGGGGTGGAGACTCATCTATATCTGAAGGCAAAAAATGTCTTTACCAGAAACTTTAACCAGGTTTTGAAGTGCCCCTGTGACTGGTGATACTGTTTTCATTTGTGTGCTGTGTGCTTTATGTTACCGCCCTTTTAAAGGCTGCCCTAGAAGTAGGGATGGTCTGTGTTGTGGTTTAACACAGCAGGCAGCTGAGCACCACATAGCTGTTCACTCACTCCCCTCATTGGCATGGGGCAGAAAATCAGAAAAAGGTGAAAAATGTGGTTGAGGTAAAGACAGTTTAATAGAACAGGAAAGGAATGGAATAATAATGATTATATTGATTAAAAAATATACAAAATATACAAAACAAGTGATGCACAATACAATTGGTCACCGCCTGTCAACCAATGCCCATCCCATCCCCAGACAGCAGCAGACACCCTCCAACTTGGCCAACTGCCCCCATTTTTGCTGCTGAGCACAATGCCTGCTGGGATGTGATGTCCTTCTGGCCAGATGGGTCACCTGTGCTGGCTGTGCCCCCTGCCAGCTCCTGGTGCACCCCCAGTTTCCCTGCTGGCAGGGCAGCATGAGGAGCTGAAAAGGCCTTGGCTCTGTGTGAGCCCTGCTCTGCAGCAGCTGAAACATCCCCCTGTTATCAGCACTATTTTCATCACAAATCCAAACCATAACACTGTAACAGCTACTAGGAAAAAAAAAAAAAAGTTTATCTCAGATGAAACCAGGATACTTTGCCTTATCTGCTGACTCTGAATTTTTCCCTGTTTTAAAAGTTAAGTTTCTAACATTTATTTGAATACATTTTGGCTTGAGTTTCAAAGCCTTTTGACCCCCCCTTTTTTTTTTTTTGAGAGAGCTTATTCTAGGGTAAGTTCAACATGAAACTGATTTAAAGTATGTCAGAGCCCCAAAGACAACCTTCCCCCAATCTGTCCTCCTCCCCTTCTTATAGTGTTATTGTTCTGTTATTGTACTGTTTTCTAAGACATTAACTGATGAGAGAAAACACTGCTGAAACTCCATTTGTTGTCAATTTGGCAATGTCTAATAAACAGTAGGTGAAAAAGAAGATGGTGTGAAATATCGCTTGCATTTAGTGTGATAATTGCAAGTGGGAGTCTGATCTTGCTTCCTTTAAGTCAATGGGGAAGCTATGATTAACTTAACTTAGACCAAATACTATTTTTATTTACTCAGTTGGCTTCTTGTAGATAGCTTTTCATGAAGCACTTCTGGGAAGAGCATTTAGAAACCTCTTCAGCTATGTAGAAATTACTTTTCTGTTCCCTAGTGGCTCTGTTTTTGACAGAAGCAGACGTGGGAGCTGGCACTCAGAAGTTGTGGGAAGAGCTGAATAACATCTATCCGAGGGTGACAAATTTTGGTTAAGTTTTGCTTAAAGACACGTGTTATCTAGATCCAAAGAGATCAGAATTTGAGGTCTGATCCACCTCCAAGGTCCTAGAAGAGGAGACTCTCTGAGAAAAGCCATGCCCTGCTGTTTGCTTGGGGAAAAGTTTGACCTGTGTTTATCAGCAAAATGTCTTTTGTATGTCAAGGTTATTGCAGTACACAGAAGAAAATGAATCACATAAAACCTGCAGTCCTTCCTGCCTTTTCCAAACTACATTATGAGAATGTCTGGGCATCAGAAAATATCTCATCTCCATTGTATTTTCAGAGGTTGTAACGTGTTCCTAACAGCCTAGCAAGATATTTTATCGTTGACTCATTTATTATTTAACATTGATACTTTATCATTGTAATACTTTTCTTTAGACCTCACACCTGAAAGAGAAAGCATCCAAAAGTATGTGGTATCTGGAAATAAGAAAGTACTGCCTGGAAAATCCAGAAATAGAAATTAATATTAATTATGGCACTGATTAAATTATTAGGAAGGTATAGGCCATGTTAGCAATGAATGTGCATAGAATTGTTTTTTAGAGAAACAGTTATATAGAATATTTTGAAATCTGTTTATCTATACTTTAGTGTGGCTAGGCCAGGTTTTATGTCAGTCTAAACAGAAAACACAGACCTGCTTAGTATAGCAGAGATGTGATTTTCAAATATACCTCAGTTTTCACATGATAAGTTCTAAAGTTCAAAGCCATGTAGCAGCTTAGGGTCATTTCAGGCAATATAAAGACTGTATAGAAGCTTGCAACAAAAACGAATATGAGGTGAAGAGTGACAGGTGCCTGTACTGGTATATGTATATATAAACTGGAAGTTAGTGTAGCAGTAAGCACAATTTTCCAGTAGTATCCCATTATGTTTTGAAGAAGTACCCAGTGGCCTTCCTTCCCACATATTTTAATATATCTCCTTTCCACAGGTTGCTTTTTTTTTTTTTTAATTCCAGAATTTTAATATATGACACTTTCTGTTTCCATCTTTCTCTGACTTAGATGAGACTGAGAACTGTGTCAATAAAATATTTCAGGAAGGAATGGCCTCCTTGATTTAAATTTATGTAGCTATAACCCGAGAGGTAAAAAATAGCATAAAAAAATATCAGTATTCATGTGCCAGCAAAAGTAGATCTGGAAAAATGGTCTGGGCCTGAGGAGGTGGCTACAAAAAGGAGCTGTTGGAAACTGTCCCTTAGTCCTGGTTGAATATACTGCAGCAACTTCCTAGCTTTGTCATTCCATTTTTGCTTTGAAAAAGTCCCAAACCAGTTATACTGTACCATAAGCGGAACATCTGCTTTAGTATTACATACCTTTTGGTGAGGGACTGTGTGTTACTCTCAGATTTTATTTACCTATTTATTTTTTGAAAGTACCAAGATTTTTGATGTTCTGCACTGGAAATAAAAAGCTGACTACTACTAAGCTTTCCCTATCACTTACAATATGAACCTCTCAATATCTACCTTCCAGCTAAATGTTGTTATTTTGTTTCCCCATCACACTCCACCATGAAATTGTTACATAATATTAATAGATGCTTTATATAACATTTCTGAAATGCTAGAAAATGTGTATATTTAATAGTTGCCATCAGAGGCTTCAATATATTATATAAATGAGGATAATGGCGATCTGGTAAGATATATTCTTCAGTAAAGTTTCCAATTCCTCGCTGGTTTAACAACTTACAGTAGCACAGATTTTGTGTTTGATGTACACTTTGAGTAAATTATCACATGTAAAAAGCCATCCATCATCTCTCCTTCTAATACTACCTTTACATGGTATTGTCTTTTGAGAAGAGCCATTTACGTACTGATTTTGTACTCACAGAGAGCAAACTGGTTTGTGTCATGAAGCCCAAAAATATCTTTTTAGTTGACATTATATGACTCTATATTGATATTTGCAACAGAAAATATGTGAATGTGAGCTTGAGATTTGACACCAAATTCATATAATTTGCAGTTAATCCTTCCATTGTAGTAATTTATTCAGAACAAGTGAAAAAGTTATTGCAAACATCCCTGAAAGCAGAATAAATAGAAAAATATCTGGATGTTGAATGTGTAGAATTAAAATTCAGATTCTTGATTATCATTTTGTCATCAGCCATCTGATAGGGATCCTCAAGCCACCTATTACTGTAGATTTCCTTCAAGATCCCAGTGACCAGTCAGCTACTTCTGCTTAGGATAAATCTGTGGCATTCTTAGCTATTTATTCATTTTCAATATATTTTTTTTCCTGTTAGCTATTCATCTGAAACAAATTGGCATTTCTGAATAATTTGTTTGGATTCTTGTTGCACCTGCTGCTGTTTAGAATAGTTAATTTTCCCGTATGAGCAATGCAAGACTTCTTATTGATCACATCAGTGATCAATATCACTGTCATCATTTCTGATGATATGTCATCATTTCTGTAGGTCAAAATGGGATACAAAACAATAATAAATATACTTTTAGGATGTATATTTTTGCAATATATATTTTAAAAACAGTATGATTCTAATACTCTTAGATACATTGAAATTCCAATGAGTTGTGATAAGGTACTTAAATAGGTATTAAACGTTTTGGCAAAAAGGATCTTCTTCAGATTTCAATCTTTTCCAGTTTTGCTGTGTAGTGAAATGAAGAATTTTGGAAGCTTCCCATTAAACAAAATAAAAATAAAAAATCTTTGTTTCAGATTACTCAGGGGCTTGAACTTGAAGCTCTCACATTGCAGTAACAATGTGCAGAAAAGGGATGACCAGCTAGCTCCAGGATTCTTTATGCAGGAGGGCAAAACTGCTCTCTTGGTTCTCGAGGCACTGGTTTTGTATCCTGCTGTTAGCTGACCTGGGCAGGGCACCCTGGCTATGCTTTTTTCTAGCCAGCCTCACCTCCATTTGTCCTCTCTTTCCTGATCCTTCTGTGGATCTAGGCCGCTACTTTCTCCACAGTCTGTCTGTGAAGAGAGGGTGCACAAGGCACTAGGATTCAGCTGTGCTGCCCTTCCTCTCCTTCTCCTTAAGGATGCTCTTACTACCCTGAGCAGGAGGGGAGCAGGGCTAGTGCTTGGGGCCCATGGCTTGGTGGGGCTCAGACGATGCTGTGTTGGTGGAAGGGTGCCCAGGCCCAACTGGTCGTGGAGCAGGGTCTGCAGTCATGGGTCCCTTCAGGAGGTCAGATCTGACAAGCAGGGGGAACAGATGATTTGGGCAATAGAAAGAGATTTGTATTACCCATTGCCACTGTCCCCTCAAACACCATTGGGCTGGTGTCCAGAGGTTTAATGGCACTATACCTAGCAACGAGACGTTTCTTGATATTAATCTCTTGAAAAAAAATATCTATCATGATATCCCAGAAAATGGCCAAGGAATGATATCACTGATTATACCAAATTGGCTGAGAACCTGAGTTTGCCTTTCTCGTATTTTATGTTAAATACTATTTTGTTCTTACTTTGTTGGCAGGCTTTTGACCAAATTTTTTTAGCATATAAGCAGTATCAGTTAATGAATTCACACATAAGGGAGAAGCTTAGCATCTTGCTCTTCTCCATCCGTTCAGGAAATGATTGATTTTATACAAAGGTTTTAGGCTCTATTTGCCTAAACAGCTTTAATTTTTTGGAACCCTCTGAGTCTCTTGGTCTTTGGTCTATTTGCTGTGGGCTTTTGTGCCAACAGCAGTTTGCTGGATTACGTCTTTGCTTGTCTGCCTGGAAACAGAGTCCACCATGGGGATACTGCAAACTGCTCTTCCACATGTTTGATAGTCCATCTTGGAGAGCTGAGCTGATACTTGCTGGATATCACTGCTCTCTTAGTCTGGCAATTGGCTGGTTGGTGCTAATATAGTTTGAGCAAGAAGCAACTGTGGGAAGGAGCAGTGTACCTTTTCACCTGTGCAGTGAAGACATTCCTTTCTCTCTTGGAAAGCTGCCTGACTTAGGGACATTCATTTCTCTGGCAGTCAAGCACTGTGATGCTTTGATGTTTGATTTGGCCAGGAGGAATTGGAGCTTTCAGGGTAAACTAGTAGGGCATCAGATCCCAGTAGGTATGATTAAGAAACAAACAAAGAAACAGAAAAAACAGGGTGTGAGAGGATGGTAGTAGCACACCATCCAAGATATCACTGAAGAGTTGAACAATGAAGGTGAGGGTACCCATATGATAACAGGATTTGTATTTTTTATGCACTGCTAGCATGTCAGCTGCTCCATGTGAATTACCTTGCAACATAGTAAATTGTTTGTCTATTTATTTTTCCTGATTTTTTCTTTTAATTTTCTTAAACAAGCTGATGCCGAATTGTATATAAACTTGATAAATACATGTCAAGATGATTCTTATCTAATATTTTTTTCTATGTACTTGAGTGGGCTATATAATTAATTAGTGAGGTATATTTAATTTACTTTACGAGCTTCTTTGTCAATTGTCTGAGCCAGATGCTGTTTTCACGTTTTATATCTGTGTTGACTTAATCTTTTCTTTGGGGAAGAAATTACCGTACATAATGACAATTATTGTAGCATGCCTCTTTACATTAATATCTCAAATCCTTTCTATTTCCTTGTATCACACATTTCTTCTAGGCCTTTTATTCTGTATTTTCTCACCTTGTGTATGGTCCCTGTTTCGCATTACCTGGCTGTCCAAGTATTATTTGTCTATTTTGACCTCTCTTCCTGTGGATGAATGTGTTCGCTTCATTCATGTTCTCTCTAATGTCTTGCTTGTGAGGGGTTGTCTGCTGCCTTTTTGCTCTCATTCTCATCTTCTAATTTTTATTTTGTAATTCAGCCTTTAGCCAGCTTGTTTGGGGGAATAGTTGAGAGAAGCAAGGTTGAAGCTAATTTTCATCTGAATGCAGTTACAGATCTGGCGTAAGTTAATTACCCTTGTCTACTCTATTCACACTCCTGCATTTTCAAAAGGCCTTGGCTATTTATACAGTGACACCTATTGCTTGTTCTGAAAAGGAGTTTTTCAGTTTTCAAGACTAATATCTTTTTTTGTTTGTTTGTTTGTTTGTTTTAAACCAGTGTATGTTGAACACTAGGACTTTGCTGACATCTAATTTTCTTTGTGTGGAGACCTGCTGACCTGGATGACTCATCAGCCTGCTGGCTTTATTCTTATTTACTACTTCTGGGTAAAAAGGTCAAGCTGGGTTATGAGCCTAGTTCCTGGAAATTTTTTTGAGGAGGAAGAGTGGTGGTGGAGGCCTTTGAAAAATTCCTATCTGGCTTTAGTTCCCTAAATTCCTAGCTGGATTGTTGAAAGTAATTTTTCAACATCTGTTGGGATTTGTGGATGAAAGGATTTGAAAAACAAAGTTGTTCTTGTCACACAGGTACGTGTACCATCACACTTAGGAGAAGCTGCAAGTGAAAGCTCATCTGGCTGCTTCTGCTCTTCCCTCTTCTTCTTCTTTATTTTGTTTTGTTTTGTTTTGTTTTGTTTTGTTTTGTTTTGTTTTATTTCCCAGTGTAAATACCTTATATTTGGAATAATTGTGGCCAATTTTCTGGACTACAAAAATGCAATCCTTTGAAACTGATTTCATAGTCACATGGGTGGAAGGCTTCTACATTTCTCTGTCTTCTAAATCTGATTTCCGGTACCCTTCCACTTTAATTCCAATATTCAAATAAATCTAACTCTCATTTATTTAATATCACATTTAGTGGGGGCATTCTTGCCAACTCTAGTTCATTGTGTTTTTGTCAAGAGGTGCAGCATGTAGGCTGCTAGATAAGATTATGAGCTGGTGCCTGGGACCTTTGCTCTCCTCTCTCACTGGCCCATGGTGCAGCCTTGCCCTCTTCATCTTTGCTTCTGCTCTCTCCCTTTGTCTGGTCTGTCTGTTTAGACAATAAACTTTTTTTGTTTTGTTTTGGTGTGTGTGTTTTAATATTTTTTCATGTTCCAGTTTTACAGTACCTCCATCACTTACAATCACAGAGGGAGCCCTAAGGTGTAGTTGTAATGCTAATCTTTAAGAATAATTCCACGATTCTGCCATGATTCTGTGAATAAACTGGTTTCAGCTGCTTTGAATGACTGTCTCTTCTTCTGAAGAGGATAATCCCCAGAAATAAGTAGGCAAGCACTGCATATAATTACTCCAATTCTTCAGTTTTTTTTTTTTTTTGTTTTGTTTTGTTTTTTCCTAACATGAATCAAAACTCTCTGAGACTTTTAGGAGGCAAAATTTTTTGTTCACCCCACCTATTTTACAGTCTGTTCAACTTCCTACTCCATCCAGATGAGGCCTGAGCAGGACATTTTCAAAAGCTCACCTCCTCAGTTCCTGTCATGGTCAAGAGCAGGTCAGAACTGGGGAGTAATTGCTTTGAGTTGCCCCCAGAAAGGATCCTGTTATGATGGGGGGAACCATGAGAGTTTGCCTCCCTAAATTAGTTGTAGCTTCATGATATTACTTCTTCAGAACTGTGCTTTCTTCAGAGTCTGTAAAGGTGTTTTTTTGTGTCTTTATTAACAGGCAATCCCTAATGGGAAACATGATTACGGAGACAAATTACAGTTGAAACCAGTGCTCTCCCTCTTTCACAGCTGATCTAAGACTTGCAGAGCAGTTCGTCTCTCTTACATTGCCTTGCTGCTTGTGTGATATTCAGACTGCCCATAGCCATGCTGCATGTGAACAGAAGCTGCAGTCATTAGTTATAATATTCTGATATGGCGTGTGTAGGGGTGATGGCGTTTGCTCACAGAGCCTTTACGACTATACAAGGTGAGGTTTTGAGCTGCCTTGTTCACCTACGCTCATCTAAATCCTTTGGAGAGCCTGAGACAGCACTCTAAAGATAATAGAAAAACTCCAAATTCACTTGTGCTAAGGTTCTCTTTAAGTCAGATTGAGATCAAGGGATTTCATAAACCTCCAATGCCTCTTGCTTCTGTGGAGACTGAGCAGTACATTGGACAATCTTGTACAGCTCTGTGCAGACCTTTTCGCTTCCACGTGCACCCTTTCCTGTCTTCAGGAAGCCTGTGTCACCTGCAGCATGAGGAGGCAGCAGCAGCAACACTGGTTTTCAACACGTTGTAGTGGGTTTACGTGGCAAGGTTTTGGTAGCAGGGAGCCATAGGGGTGGTTTCTGTGAGAAAGATCTAGAAGCTGCCCCATGTTTGGGAAGGGCCCCATTGTTTTCCAGATCCGAGCCAATAAGCGATGTTGTTTTTCGCCTCTGTGAGAGCATATTTAAGACAGGGAAAAAACGCTGCGCCACACAGCAGCCGGGAGAGTCAGTGGAGCGAGAGAACAGCCTTGCACCAAGGTCAGTGTAGAAGGAGGGGGAGAGGTGCTCCAGGCGCCGGAGCAGAAGTCCCCTGCGGCCTGTGGTGAGGACCATGGTGAAGCAGGATGTCCCCCTGCAGCCCATGGAGTACCACGGTGGAGCAGGGTTCCACGCTGCAGCCCGTGGAGGAGACCACGGTGGAGCAGGTGGCCCTGCACCGACGGAGGCTGCCGCCTGTGGAAGACCCCTGCCGGAGCAGATTCCGGGCCGGACCTGTAGCCCGTGGAGAGGAGCCCACGCAGGAGCAGGTGACCCGGCAGGAGCTGCTGCCCGTAGGGGAGCCAGGTTGGAGCAGTTTTCTCCTGAGGGATGGACCCCGTGGTACGGACCCATATCTGGAGCAGTTCTGGAAGAGCTGCTGCCTGTGGGAAGCCCACGCCGGATCAGTTCATCAAGGACTGCATCCCGTGGGTGGGACCCCACAGCACAGGGGACGAGAGTGACCGAGAAGGAGCGGCAGAGAAGAAGTGCTGTAGACTGACCATAACCCCCATTCCCCGTTCCCCTGCGCCGCTCGGGGGGAGGAGGTGGAAGAGGGTGGATGGGGGGGGAAGGTGCTTTTGGTTTTTTTTTTTCCTTTGTTTTCTCACTTCTCTCGCTTGTTAGTTGTAGGCAATAAATCTTACTATCTCCTTATGCCGAGTCTGTTTTGCCCGCTACAATAATTATTGCGTGATTTTCTCGTCCTTATCTCAATCCTTGAGCCCTTTTCACATATTTTCTCCCCATTCCTCTTTGAGGAGGGGGAGTGAGAGAGCGGCTGTGGTGGAGCTCGGTTGCCCACTCGAGCGGAACCACGACACACGTGTCCTCCCCAGCTGAGCACTAGGCTCAATTTTTCTTTCCTTCTCGTCACCTGAGTCGATATAATGCTCAGTGAACCTTGGCCCAAAATGAATCAGCAGTGCAGCCAGAGCCCTGTGAGGGAGGGCAGCTGTGTAGGCAAGTACTGTTCAAATCTGCCATGGGAGATCAAAACAAGTTGGAGGCAGTGTTCTGGATTAGTTTGTCAAGTGACATGGCTACAGGACCTTTCTAACTGTACTTGTTCCTTTTCTACCAGCATGTCACAGCTAGTTTAAATTTTCTTGCCCTTCATACAATAATGCCTAAAGACTCTTGTTTAGAGAATCTGAGCTACCAATACGACTGTCATTTTTAGGTGCAGGAGATAAAAATATTCTTTCTTTCTAATCAATTTATGTATTTCCATTTGAGTTTATAGGATGAGAACAAGGTCCTGCCTATGGATTTTAGGATAATGTCTGATGTTAAAATTCATCTCCATTTTACAAGAGTGCAAATCTGAGTGCTCTGTTAATTGCTCTGCATAAAAGAAGGGCAGGACAATAAAATGTTATATTCTAAATTTGCCAGAACACCAGGAGTATTAAAGAATGAAGAACTGAGTTTTTCTTTTGTCAATGGAATAATAGTAATAATAACGATGTGTTTTTTTTTTGTTTGTTTGTTTTTTGGTCTAAGAAAAACAATAATAAAAAAGATATTGTTTATAGTTGTCCAAAATATTTTTGTTCTGTCTCCTAATGTTTTGCTTAATTATAATTACTGAAATACTTTGAAGACTTAGGCATATCTTGAAACAAAATATTTTGTCAAGGAGTCTGAAAAAGGACACACTGAATTTGTCTTCTTTCTCTCCCATTCATGCCCATTACTCCAGAGTAAAAGTCCTTCTTGGCTAAAAGCATTTGTTGGATTTGACAATGGCTGCAGTTGTAAAAATTCTGACAAATGTCACGCAGCCTTTCCCCTGGGATCATGGAGCAATATATATGGTCCCTGTCATACCAGTAAGAAAAGAATAATAAAGGGATTTTTAAACCTGATTACTTGTTCTTCTGTCTCTGACACATGCTCTTCCTGTTGTACAGTAACTTTTTTTAAACACTGAATTTTCAGCCACAGATCAAACTGTCTCCCTGGTACCATTAAGATGCTCCTATTGCTGTCCATTTGAGCCAGGAACAAGAACACAACTGCCCTGGTTTGGGGTTTGAGCCCTGATTTTACTGTTTTACTGCAAACCATGCTGATGTGTACAGCAACTTGTTCTATGGCTGACTCATCTTTGTTGAGTCATTTTTGTGTCAGTGTGGAGTGGCACAGAGGGCAATGAGTCCCCATATGTAGCCTGTATTTTAAAAAAGAAAAGGAGAGCATCAGTATCCTCCTCAGCTAAGGAGGGAACATCTCGGGGTGGTGTGCTACCTGGTCTGATTTACTTGTCCTCCCACAGCGATACTTGGAGCTATGATTGAGAGCATCATAGCTGAAATTGAAACTCAGTCTAGAGATTAGGGTTGCTGAAAATTTATAAGGGCAGAGTCTTAAGTTTTAAGCATCATAGAACTTTGCTTCGGAAAATGTATATGCTCCTTTGACTGCATTATTACCACAATACTCTATGAATGTCCCTTGAAGTTTGACTAATAGCTCTTTTAATTTTGCAGTACTGTTGATATAAGCAACAAAGATTAAGCTGTGCTTTAAGTGCTTTAGCGGAGTTTTTCTAGTAGAGTTCTTTAGTGGAGTTTTTCTGTAAAGTTAACCATTTCAGTAAGGTCAGACATAACTTCCTTTCCTCTTTCTGAAGTTTCCTGGTAGATTTTTGGAGTTATTTTTGTCTGGTGGTTAGTTTGTGGTGTGAGGGCTTGCAGGTCTCTCTCTTGTAATCTTTGGCAGGCTTGTTTGAAATGTCGTAGTGCATTTATTGTGAGATCTTGGTACAAATAATTTGGGAGGTGCTCTGTTGCAATGCATTTGTAATAGAAAAATAAATGCTTTTCTTCCAATACATTTAAGAGAATGTGCTACTTGTTTTTGTTTCTGCAGAATTTACTGACACCAAGGCTCCACGAAAGCTCATGGCTCCCCAAGGGGCTTGTGCAAATATGTTTTATTTCCACTCAGGATTTTTCTCAATTGAAACCAAACATTTCATGTTGTGCTTTCTCTTGGAAGAGAGCAGTAAGCAATGCTAGAGGATACCACTTAAATACTTCAGCATGAGCGCATCAGGTGTTGTGATCCTACTCAGTCCTCTGTAAAAGCTGTTTGTATGATTTCAGAGTACCGTGTATGGGGCAAGTCTATTGGTTTCCTCTCCTGCTTCCTGCAGAAAATCTGATCTGTATGGGGATAGGACCTGTCTATCAGGAGCTTTCTCTTCCCAGTGGAGGCTGATGCACAAGGTCATGTTGGAAGTGATGAAAATGGTGGGATCTTCTTGCGGTACTACCTGGAATATGATGATCACACCAGCGAAACAACCCTGGAAAGGGCTGTGTCTGGCCAGTCCCTTCCCCATTCCATCATTCCAGGTCTCCAGGGCAGGGCAATGTATGAAGGTTATGTTTTTCTGTGGCCTAACCAGGACTGATTCTGCAAGACTGAAGATTAGTCTACTGGAGATACTGCAGCACTCCAAAAGTAGTGGCCATAGCTTTGGAAGCATTTTGCATCATGTTGCATGAGAAGTATGATGCTACAGTTTGCCTTACTGACTGAACATGCAAAGTGGTTCCAGAGCAAGTATTTCTAGTTCTATATGAATCCAGATGATGGGAGCAAAAAAAAATCCTATATTTCAGCCAAAGTTTTCTTGAAAGGCTTAGAAGCCTTGAGGAGGAATCATTTACGTCATCCTTAATTGCATCCTGGCCGACAACTGTCAAATCCCTGGGTCTTGCATAGGAGAGAAGAGAAAGGGAGATCTCAAACACAGACAGCGCTCACATATGGGATTTGACTCTGGGACCAGATTTTTCAATAAAAGACCAAACAAGCACCTTTAATGCAAGTGCAAAATAAGGACTTTGAGAAGAACTAAAGGCTTGGATAAGTTCATTGTCAAATATAAGGAACTGTCCTAAAGTTCCGCACTACAGACCATTTCATGCATTTCATGCATTTCTTGTCAGTGCAGGGTTTGTGACACCATCTATGTCACATGGGCAACAAAACTTGCACGTTTGCCTTTTGTCTTGTGCTGAAACTTCCTTGGAAGCTTTGAGACAAATTCTTGCACCCTGTAGGATGACAATAAGAGGCAGCCATAATGGAGAATAGCCTCAGTTTCAAGTACAAGCACTGCTCAGGCATATATTATTGAACACTACTGCAGCATCATATTTACCTTCTTTGTTTATAGTGGACTTCATTTAACTGGAAGGAAAAATATCTGTGAACATTTTCTAGTGGAACAAATCAAGGTTCCTTTCCTGACACCAGTGAATATGATGATATTCACTGATTGATTGTCTATTTTAGCTGCCCTGTTATTGTACTATTGTAGCTGCTCTGTACTTATAGGGATTGATGTATTGACAGAGTTATCTCACACAACAGTTTTCTCTAAAGTGCTTTAGTAGTTTTGTTTCAATAAACTTACTTAACATGTCTTCATTACTATACAACACAAGTCACACTCCTCAACACAAGTCACACTCCTTTAGCCCCAGAGATGTTAAACAGGAAGATATGCTCTTTAAATGCAAAATAAAATCAAAGTTCAGAGAGGGCAAAGAGGCATTAAGACAGCTAGTCTGATTTTCTCTGCCAGTGCAAGATCATTTCCTGAAAAAAGACATTGTGTATGCATGTGTGTATGTGTGTTTACATTTGAATATAAAATATACGCATTTCTTCTTTCTGTGGAGAATATATTATCCTACCCTTTTAAAAATGAACACTGACAAGAGGTTGCTCCATAAAAGAGAATCTACTGCTATTTATGTTGCTAATGGCTGTCAATGTAAGCAGTAAAATAGAATGAATACATTAAAAATTAATTATTCAGCAGCACCTGCTGGTGTCCTCAGAAACACTGCCTCATATTTCTGGCAAGTGTTTCTTATTGCCCTAAATTTTTTGCTACCTAACCAGACAGTGAGAAGATTACGATACAAGGAAAGGAAAAAAAATATATTTTCTTTTAATAGTCCTCAATTATTCTTTTTTTTAAATTTTATTAGGATAACATCCCTCCCTAATGGAGTTCTTCCTCTCCAGGGAGCAGCAAACCAACCACAGAGGATGTTGGTCCCATCTGTGCAGTAACAATTAGAAGCATTTTAACTCTGTATGCAGAGGGATGAAATTACATTATTCATAAAGTGATCCCTTGCAGCTGTCTAGCGTTACCTCAGTTTGCCTCCTGGATTTGGTTCTCACTCCCTTCCAGTAAGTGGCAGCTATCAGCAGCTCCACGGCCTCCCCGGGTTGCCTTAGCTCATGCCCTAGAGTCAAGGAAGCACCACCAGTTTTAGCAACAACACAGAGCTTTAAAAATCACTTGTATTCCATAGGTCAGTAAGTTACCTACTCTGATTCCCTTGTGGGCAAAATTTCCATTGACTCCACTGAGAACACATAAGGCTGTTATCCCATTAGGAGCTTTTCTGCATTATTATAGAGCTTCTAGTATGGCCAATTTGCCAGGCTGGTTTAAATTCCGGTTTGGGTATTTCTGGAGCTATTTTTGGTGCAGCATTTTTAATCTGACCTCCATGCACACAATACCAACCATATACATGTGGTGTGTTTAAGACTTGCAAGTATCCATTTTTAATGAAAAGACATTAAATTTTTCCCTTCTTTTCCCCTGCTGACTAGAAGCAGCAGGTTCCTCCAAATTTGCTAGTTGTAATTTCTGGTCAGCCTCAGAACCACTTCTTTCCTCTAGGACACCAGAAATTACAAAAATGCCTGTCTCTTTCCTGGGAGTGGGTGGGTTGTAATTTCTATTTAGTATCAGCTCCTGAAACTGCCCTTTTCTAAGGAACAACAAAGCCAACATGGGGCAGTGTTGTCCCCAACTTTACCAAGACAGCTTCAGTGGAGACAGGAGAAAAAAGATCACAGAAAAGGGAAGGCTGTAAATCATTTACTATGAAAGTAGTGCCACTTTACTATTAAGTGACATTATCTGTAAATGTGGATATTTGTTATTGTTGTTGTTTATTTTCACTGATCATAAGAGTTTGTTGTTATAGCAGCTACAAACCTACAGTGTTATGTTCACTGGTGAGCTGCTCAGTACTCATTCTGTCAAAGTCTGAGTGTATGGGGAGATATGCTTGCTCACGTAATGCTCTGCACACTCAAGCATAGCTGTTAAAGGAAAACATCTCAGAATCTCATTAAAAAATAAGAGCTAAAGGATACAGTTTGGCTCACACAGCAATGCAAAGACATGCATGAAAGTAGGTACTTCTCTCACAGCCTTCTGTGGGTTGCCAAAATAGAGGGTCGGGCTGACTATATATGTGGAGCTTTGGCTCCATGTACCTACCAAGTAGATAGAAGAACCAAGCTGTGGTATGAGTTGCCCCTTACCCCAGCCAGGGAACAAGGTACCAGGAATCTTAAGAAAGTAGCCAATTGTCAGTTTTGGCTTGTAAACTGCTCACTCCACTCTCCCTAAATCTCTAAATCAGTTGATCTCTGAAAAGGGCTACCCTATCAACATAAAATCCACATCAATTTGTATGGGATCTAGCAGGATTATTCTCAGCAGAAGGTTGTGTGTATGATGCTATATATAATGTAATGTCCGATGTCCCTGTTCTACAGATATGAAAATGAGTGAAATAATGCCAGTGAAAAATATTTATTTGTTGCTGAAAAAAAAAAAAAAGAAAAGAAAGAAAGAGAGAGAGAGAGAGAGAATAAGCCTGTAATGTTTCGTACCTTCGAGAAAAGTAGTAGGATGAGTGCTAGCTCTAGCTTTCAGCCACGCTTGCACTAATTCCATGTTGACAGAGTTTGCCTATGTTTGACCTTGGAAAAGCTGGAGGTCATAAAACAAGAAGAGAAACCATTCAATTAGAGATAATAGGGAAAAAAAAAAAAAAAAAAAAAAAAAAAAAAAAACCACACTATGGTACAGAGCTCATGTTATGACCTTGGTGACTTTTCTGAAAACAGAAAGTTTCTACTTATCTGAGTTGTTTTCTTAAAGAATTCCAGATGTCTAGCAAAAAATGGTTGGAGTTGATGGTCTTGAAGGTCTTTTCCAAACTAGATGATTCTTTGATTCTATGAAACAATTAAGATACTTGTTAAAGTCCACTCTGAAATCACTTAAGTCCTACCCTAAGTTGTTTTTCCCATTGAATCCCAGCCAGACAATGAGACTAGATTGATTTCTTCTCACGCAAGCATCTAAACTGTTAGAGAGCACTGCTTCCTGAGAAATGACTGAAAGCAGGGGCCACTAATTATTACTCTTTCAGCCTGCTGCAAAACTCAGCCATCTCTCTCTGTACCCTCTTGTTTCAGGTTGTCATTAGGAATGAATTGTGCTGACAAGGGCATCCTCATTATGATGAGGCAAAGTTTCTCCACAAAGAAATGAAATTCATTCCGCAGAGACTGAAAGCAAATCATGTCCGATGACTCCATGACTAAAATGAAAAAGTTAAAAGGAAGGAAACAACTGTAAAGGTAACAGGGCTTCTAATGAAATATTGTGAGAAAAAAGCTATATTGTTAATGAATATCAAACTTTATGAATCAGAAGAAGACATACGAAGACCTGAGTATAAATATTGCAGTGAAATATTTCTGAGTGTTTTTCCCATTCTGTCTTTTCTGCAGCTGCCAGGCCCCTGTGGGATGAGATCTAAGCACTCGCTGAGTTTAAACTAATTTGTGGAGGGGAGTGGGGGGAGGGGAGATATGGAGCATTCATTGCTCTCTCTGAGTTGCACAACAAAATAAACGTGAAGGAAAGATGTGTTAGCTTGGGGAAAAAAAGAATCCCACTGGTCCAATTCTGCCAGGCCTTAAGACAGTTGAGACCACAGGTGCCATTTTGGGAGATAATTATATTAGAATGGAAGAACTCTTCCTTTTTCCAGCTTGACAGTGCAGCTTTTTCTGTTTTTCCCTTTGCTCCACAGTGCAGATAGCGAGGCTCCAGGTTAGGTGTCAGGATTCAAGTATGAGGGGGAGTTTGAGGAGATGGGGATGACTAGAGGGCTACCAGCATGGACCGGCTTCCCCCCAGCCAGTGCCCAACCTCTGCTGTCTGCTGTTTTGTCATACAGAGGGCAAACATTCCTCTGAGATTTATCATCCTGTTAATTAAGCAGCAGCTGCAGCCCTCCATGTAATTTCATCTGCGAGTGGCATGCACACTGTTTGGAGAGCTGTGAATTCCCTAGTCATCAAGTTTCTCTGGGTGTGAATTTGCTCCCCCTGATGCTAGAGCACTATATAACAAACTGTCAAAGCTCAGGCTCATTTTACCTTAGCATTCTTGTGAACCTTAATTGCATATTTGATTTGTTTTGCATAAGACAAATAAATATAGTCCAGGGGCTGAAATATCAGCTTCTGCATAAACACAGATCATGTAGTTACAAATTATTTTCTTGATAGTGATACATCTCCAGAATTAGTTTTTTGGAAGGTGCATGTGCAAGACTATACGTAATATTTAGACTATAGTTAGCAAGCTGGTTTTGTTTGCTTGGTATTTAAACACTTCAAACTGAATACATTATTAGATTTAGTATATGTTAGGTATTTGTTTTACCTATTGTCATTTCCTTTTCCTTTGTCATTTAGTATATTAAGCTGAACTCATTGCTGTCATTGTCTTTGATGAAAGAAGTTCAAATCAGATTTTTTCTAAACCAAATGCTGTGGAACACAAGGCAATGAAGTTAGCTCTGAATGAACATAGTCACATCAATATGATAATTTTCCTGAGGTAAGTGGCTGAGACACCCATGTAATTAGCTCAGGCACAGGTTAGCCAATGCTAGTACTCCAGTACCTAAATAGACAACACTGCTGGGATCAGGCTTGCAAAGCACCATCACACATACCTTTCCATCAACCCAAAAGATACTGAAAAACTGGAGAGGGCTTCATAAATCTATGCCAAAGTGACTACTGGGCTTGAAAATCTGCATTATACAGAGAAATTTAGAAATTCAATCAATTTAGCTCAACAGAGAGAGAATGAGGGCATAAGTTGATTGTATTCTTAATCAAATAGACTTATCTTTAGACAGAATTGTGGAAAAATAAGGGTCCAGGTAAAAGGGTGGGGGGAGGGATTCACCTTTCCAAATGTAGATTTCCAAGTGTAGAAACACACCTGAGTCTATATGTCTTGGAGTTCAGATACAGAGATACTATACAGGTGATAAATATACATCTAGTGCATACACCTCCATGCCTGAACAACGTTCATTTTTAACCAAAGAGAGAACAAGAAAGAACTTGTCTAGGTCACTCTTTAGCTGATCTAAAATAGGTCAACTTAACTGTGCTTTGGCAATGCCTGTTTTTTTTTTTTTTTGTGTGTGTGTGTGTTTTTTGTTTGTTTTGTTTTGTTTTGTTTTGTTTTTTTTCCACTGTCTATAAAGAGTCTATCTCAGGCATAGGTGTCTAGAAATGAGAGAAGAAAATTCTGCTCACAATGTACATTTTGAAACAATATGGGTCACTGTGACCTGGAACATGTTGCAAAGGGAAGGGGAGAGATTTTTTGTACTGTTTGCTAGTTATAAATCAAGACTGGCTACTTTTTTTTTTTTTTTTTTTTTTTTTTTAGATTTGGTGTTTTCCTCAGCCTAAGCTCTATACAAGAATTATTAGGTAGGGCATCTTGGATGGTGACATGTAGTTGTTACTATTAAAGCTATTGAAGTAATTTCAAATAATTTCATTGCCAAAAACCTGAAACACTGATGATAGTAATACTATGGAAGGTTTTATGGAAGCCTTGATTTCTATGTGTAATATGCTAATTAGAACCTGACTGTGCTAATTTGTCAGTATACCTAATTCAAACTAGTCAGGTTCACTTTGGTGTCCTCACACACAGACATAAGGCAGTAGGTTAACAAGTAAATTGTTTTTGAGCATTTTCTGGTTTTAAAACATAAATGACACTAGCAAAAGTTGAAAAGAAACATTGAGCTTTAAATACTGTTTATCTTCACTGAGCACAAATGCATGCAGTTTTATCAACTAATGTAAAAATAAATTCTAAGCAAGTAGAGACATGCCAATAAAAACGTCTCAGTTGCTAAATCCTAACCAACTGCAGAACTTTTTGTCTTGCTAGAGAAGAAACAGTAATAATAAAAAAAATGTTATATTTTCTATTAAGCTTCCTTTTATGGCTTGCAGTCAATTTATATGTCTGTATGTAATGCTCTGGAATACAGAGGTAAAAACGTACTGTCTGAATGTTCAATTCACTTTGGGAAAGCTGACAGTGATTCTTGATCAATAACAATTCACTGTTTCGACTAAGTGTGAATGTCACAACTGAAATCGGCTGGTAAAGCCTGTGAGGAGTTTCGGTCCATATGTTGCCTTCCACAAATACACTTTTCTTTTGAGGTGCAGGAAAAAAAGGTAATTTTCATTTACAACTATCAGCTAAAGGGTGTAGGAGTTGAGCTACCTGGCAACAGGTTTAAATGTTTTCTAAATTTTAAAATTATTTCTCCAGCAAAGACCATTTGTCAAATGAAAGGCCTTTCTCAGTCCTTCTCATAGTCTATTCATCACACTCAGCTTGTGCTGGCAATTGCTGCTGGGGGCAACTGGAGAAATGATCAGGTCTGGCAAGTGGAATATTTCAGTAAGTGTAGGAAGAGTCTCAGGTTTGTTTAGCTGAACAAGCATACAATGAATTTGCCTTTTTCCTCTTATTGAAAAAAAAAAAAAAAAAAAGTAAATTAAAAGATGCAATTGTCTTTACTAAAAAGTCTGTACCATGCAACTGACTGTACTATGGAGTTAGCACAGCTGCTAAGGAGCACCTGCAGTTTCCAACCAGACTCATTTTACGGTGCAGGTGCATGTGTCTGCAGGATACATACACTCCATTAAAATGTTGGATGCAAACACTTGCTGAGAATGAGCTAAGCAACCCCCTATGTGTAGCACATGTTTACAGCCATCAAGCTGGGATTCAAGATGCCTTAACACCAGGGACATGTACCCTTCTCTGTACAGTGTTAGGTGTCTAGGAGTTCGAAGGGGCTATGGTGAGAAGTCAGAAATGCCATGGGCCCCAGGTTCCATGTCAGTCCTCCCTCCTGTCCACCCCTCCACCCCTCACCCCCCCACACCCCTTTTTTTTTTTTTTTTTTTTTTACAGGGAAAACTGAAGGCAGAGCACTAGGAAGCAGATAAATTCACTGGATTGAGAGATCTTACCTGCAGAATGGCAATGGGCTGAGGGGATGGCTATGGCTGTAATGCAGAGCAGCAACTGCAGAAAAATGGAGTGTCAGAAGTCAGAGAAGTTGTGCAGCCCAAATCCTGATTCCTCTCTGAGGCATTCTGAGCCTATAGTAGGTGGTATGGAGGGATTACGATCTCTTGCTAAGCATTGCTAGCAGATACAGCATGGATAATCTAGGCCATTTTAATTAGGAAACTTGTATGCCTTTCCAGCTACCTGGTCTGGTTTGAGCCAACACAGGTATTAAAAAATTCCAGTTACTTTGTATTTACACTGAAATAATATCCAAGGAGATGATTGAAGTGCCATGACCTGAGTGGTTTCACAGTGCAGATCACCTTTTCTCTGGTAGAGAATGGTGTCAGACACAGTTTTATAAGGGCTCAATCCATAAAATGTCCAACCAAAGGAATTAGAGCATAACAAGTTGGCCAAACAGTCTGCCAGTTTATGTTAACGTGGCTTTATACGTATAATTACATCATTAAATGGTGCTGCATAACATACGTGAGTATCTGCAGCAGCATCTTCAATGCTTCAACAGATGGCTCTCCGATCTCTCAGCCAGAGGCAACTGGAAGTAATGATCCAGTCCCAAAATATGAATGAGCATATTCAGGTGGCTGAATACACATTTAGTCAGCACAGCTGGGTGTTAGTCTCCTACATGGGCTGAGGGCTTGAACTTCCCTGAACAAAATAATTGCTTGTTCTGACTCACACACTCATTTTCATCTAAAAAAATTGCTCAGGATGTGTGGCAAGGATTTGGTTTCCCTCAACCAAACTCAGAGGAACTTATTTGGAATACTACATATATAGTTAAATCCAGGGCTAGTGCCTGTGAATTACAGGTGGAAGTAGAATCTAAGAGGACCTAGTAATGAAACAAAAAACTTGAGTTTCTTTTGATCCATCCAAACGGTGTTAATTAGATGCATGATTAACAATAATTGATGAGGATTCACTAATCTTTCCTCTCTCATCCCCCTCCCCCTCCGAAATCACATTTCTTGCAAGCATCAGAGCGTGTATATTTTTGGAGAAGGACATTTGAAAAAACTAAAAGAATATGTTATTTTGGAAAGCACAAGGAGTTAGACTTCTAACACCACCATCTCTTCTGGTCCTGCCAGCGGGGAGTCCTACCTGCCACAAAACATAGGAAGATATAGCCTTTGGTACATTTCCAGGCATGTTGCCTCATGCTATTGCCACCAAGAGGCTGCAGCAGAGAAAAACACTCAAGAGTCGCTTAGAAGCTATCTACAGTTCCTTAAAAGGGAGCTCTTCTGAAGGGTTATCTGAGCCCTCAGATTTCCCATGTGGTACACAGCATGAGAGAGAAACACAGTACTCTGGTGCAAAGTGAATTCTAAGTGCCACAGTTATATACCAAGTGAAGCTACTATTTTATTAAATGAGAAAACAAACCTGAAATGCCATCATGTATGGGTACCCAGCACCAGTTCTCACTACGATCTTTCCAAGCACCATAAGAGGAAGGTGGAATTAGTAAACAGGTTTAGCAGATCCCTTTTGATGTTCCCTGTAACAGCTAGACACATGATCTACTATCACAAGATATTTATTGGAGGTTAGGGAGCCACTGTGTCTGACTATGAACTCTTAGGTTTGAGTTATTAGAGGGTCATACTAGGCAATGTTATTTTACCTTCTGGCGATCAATCCTCCAACATTGCTGTGAACTTTGTTTATAGCATAAAAAGTAAATGCCTTCTGTTTCAACCTTTTGGTTAAAATGACAAGTAGAAGTATTAATCATAATAATAAAAAACAAGGTTTCTGTACAAAAAGCTTGGTGACTGTCATTTGTCAGATAAATAAACTTTTAACTAAACCTTTTTCTCCATTTCTTGTCTTCCACCACTGTTTAAACACATCTGATAGTCTTAATTTCACTCAATATGTCTAAGCACATAGGTTTTCTTTGTGGCATCATAAATATGGGTGGTCTCCAAGGGAGATTTACGAGCTAATAGGTTTCATATGTCCAAACTGCAGCCTGGCTTCTGCATAACTGTTAATGGGAACATACTTCCCTTCAGCTTCACACCCAAGCTGCTCATACAATATAGTGACAGCGCAGAAGAGGGAGGAAGATTGTGACTGAGGATCACAACCCAGCATAGCAGACAGCCCTTTCTCTCAAAGTCTGAGAAAACGCACACATGCAATCTGGGATGTCAAATAGGCCCACATGTTGCTGTGTCTTCATTGAAAATGTTTTGGGTCTAGCATCCTGACTTCACTTCAGGGAACATGAAAGCATTTGCTAACAAGGAATTCTGGAACAGCTTGGAAAACTTGGAATTTCTTTCTCGTGTAGATCATCTATGCAAGATTTGATAGAGATTTTTTTAATGGACATTTGTCATAATTACCAACACTTTGAACTTAGCATTCACGCTTAGGAAAAACATTTTGACAATGTGGGTTCTCCCTATGGATCAATCTGATAGTTTAAAAGGTTATCTAATTTATTGGAGAGAAATGAGTTTTGTAATGGCTTTCCAAGCAATAAATCTAAAGGTACAAAAGCTTTGTTTCAGTCACTTTTGAATGAGCTGCAAACAATATGGCCTCTGTGTCTTCAGAAATTGTTTTGAACCTGTAGCTGCTCTTTTGAATTTGTGAGAACAAGAAGTATTGCCAAGGGTATTGCCAAATCTCAGCTATACAGATCTGTATTATACATTTGGTGCTGTTGTGTAGGATTATTTTTCCAGTTTGTGGACTGCTTTATTACTATGATGAATGCAGTGTGAGACTCATGGATGAAGGAAAGTCAAATAATTGCTGACTATTTCTTCTGAAACATTTGTGCAACTTGGAAGGTAATGCAGTGACTGTTGCACACATCATGCAGTGGAACATATTCCTTGTTACTGACTTGCAAGGCCACTGACTTTTTTTTTAGAGTTGTTGCTTTTTAAAGTCCATATTTGAAAATATTACCAAAAGTTACCTTGTGTTGCATCTGTCATAAGCCATTTTATGCAGGTAGAACATGCCTTAGTCTGTTCTGTGAAAGCATAGGGTGAGCTGTGTGCTTAAGGTGGGGTTTCAAAATGTAGCTTCAATGGGAAGCTGAAGTTCAGTAGGGCTTTGGTGTCAAATTCCAGTAGGTTCCTTTGAAATTCCAACTCCAGTAATTTGGCAAGAGGTAATAAGATTCTGTTTACTTTATTACTGAATCTTAGCAGTGCTTGTCTCACTAGGAAGGCCCCATTTTGGGACAGAAGCAAGTGTACGCCTAACTGCACATGAGTAGCCATTTTGACTTCATTATTTAAGCACATGCACAAGAGCTTTTGCAACATGAATACTTTCCTGAAGTCTGCTTTGGGACTTGCTGGAAAGTGTGCAAAATATTGTTTAACTTATTGAAGTGTCATAAAGCTTATTTAATGAAGAACAACTACGTGCTGTGTTAGGAGAAACTGCACAGGTATTGTAGGCTCTGTTTTCTATATAATCAAAGTATACTGTATAAATTGCAGGTTTTCTGTATATTCTACTTTTTTATTAATTTTGCTTTTTGTGATCAGATCTTTAGAAATAGTTATGCCCCGAATGCCACTGCCATGGGGTGGTTTTTAATATCCCTTTTCAAAATCATTGGAATCAGAACAGTCTGAATTTTTTAGTTACAAAAGGAAAAAAAAATGCAGTGGAATAGGTGAAGAGAACAAGTGTACACTTACTTCTTGTTATACAAGAAACAGAGTGCACCAAACAGGCTTATGGTGCTGCTCCTGTGAGACTTCTTCTTGGAGCTTAGACACAAATGCTCTGAAATACTCAGTATTTACCAAAATGCAGGTGCCTGCACTCCTTCAGTGCTGTGGGTGTCCAGTGTACTTGTACATTTATTTATTTTTTTATATCTTCAAAGAGCACTGTCATAATTTACCAGGTTATGGGGGGAAATATATCTAACACTTCAAAAGCCTTGAGACATTACTGTAATAGTGGAGGGATAAATACTTTACAAGAGATAGCACTGTAATAGATTGCTCTATTAGAAATCTGTGAAGTGTGTTGTCCAATGATGTTAGTCGCCTGTCTCCACTGAAGTTGAACTAATGGTCTGGGTCCTTTATCTCCATGTTTTCAATCACTATCGAAGCATAAAGTTGCAGCACTTTGTCAGATTCTGGGCATTACACCACTGTCACGGAGGTGTCCCGATTGGGTGTTCTGTGCAAGAAAAAAAATTGGCAAAAATGTGATTTTCTATACAGTTGTTTGGCTAGCTTCACATACTGTGAACACATCACTGCACATTAATAGGAGCCAGGATAATTGGATGGGGTGATTAAGAATTAAAGTCATCAAATTAGAGAACAGGAAAATCAATGTGCAATGTTCAGCACAAGACAGATCATGCAGGGGGAGCCAGAATTCGACCCATCTCTTCCTAACTTAAATGGAATCTGGGTTGTACGTTTGACTGTGATATATCCAGATGTAATGGTATCAAACCAGACCAGCAGAGATTTAAGCTAAAGATATAGTTCCTTATTCATTTGGCACAAAAGTGAGTATTTACTCATAAAGGAAGTGAGAAGTAACACATCCCTGATTTGCCTTTCCTTCAGAGCAGATGCTCCTGATTTATGTACTGAATTATTCGTATCACAGTGATTTGATATGAATCACTGTGAATGCAATGTCATAGGAACTCTGGGATTCTTGATATGCCCTATCTTAAATAGATGCTGCAGGGAGTATAGATTTGTCACTGTGATTGTTTTAGATGAGGTAGCATTTACCATTTTTACAAATTATTGTTTGCATTTTTGTAATGACTGTTATTTATGCTAATACACAACAAATAAATATTGTTCAGAGTTTCTTAGCCACCCACGCTTTGCTGTTGTGAGGCTGTTCTGTCTGTATGGATGCTGAAGTAAAGAGGTCTTTGTGAAAGTGAACATTTGTGCTAGAAATGATACACACAGAAAAAAAATACAGAAAAATAATGTTATTTTTGCCTGTAATTGATATCTTCCTATCTGAATGCTCCAGAAGTTTGAAACTATACTTGCTAAGGGTCCTGCAGTGGCCAAAATCTTATGTGATTTCCATGTATAAAACTGTCATGCATTTAAAATCAGGTGGAAAAGGGATATTTTTAGGATTAGATGAAAATGCTTAAATCTCTCATACAGTATGTATGTACCACTTACTGCAATTGGGGATTGATAAAAATCAATAATTACAGTTTTGAGGATAAGAGCTCTCATCTCCAACAGCTCTGGAAAGCTTCCATTTCATTTTTGCTGTGTTACTCAAGACCACAATGTTGCAAAATCAAGTTTGTTTGGAAGTAATCCTTTTTCCTTCTTTCTGTCTTCCTTTCTGTTTTGTGTCTCTATCTCAGTAGCACGGCTGAATAATTTCAAAGTGTAAATCCGGTTTTGGAGATATGAGAGGCTGACTTTTCAAACCCTAGGTGCTAAAAATCTTGAGATGCTCAAACAAACCCTAGTAGATAAGGGTTCAGAACTGGGGACAGTGAGGCAGTACTAGTCCCTGTGGTGTACCTGTGCTTCACAGCAGCAAAGCATTTCTGTGGCTAGCACAGTTAACTCACCATCCTTCAGCTTAATTCACTCTGATTTTAAATCATGGTCGTGGGTTTTGCTTAATATAATTTTTTCTTCGAGGACACTTATTTCCTATTTGACAGTCCCTTGTGAAGGCACCAGTGCCTTAATGTGCCTGTATTAGGCATGCAGCTGCTACACACTTTCCATTGGGAACAGTGCTTTATAATTTATGGATGTGCTTTTTGAAGTAATAACTCAAAATTACATTCTGTTTTATTTAATCTTTTTTAATTGGCATCTCTGAGGCTTTGCAGGAGTCTGGCTGCAGATTTTCCACTTTCTATTGGATTATTATTTTTCCCCTTTTTCTTTTTTTTTCTTTTTACTATTAACTACTGCATGCAGAGAAAAGTACACTCTTTGACAACAGTCCCCGCATGAAGATTCTTAATTAAATTGTACGCAGCATGTTGTAGAAATTGCACAGTTTTGGAGGCATGAGGTGCATGTATAATTTGGTATTTTACATGACAGCTTTGCATTTCAGCAGGATTCCAAGACACTTTCTTTGCCTCCAACATAAAATATTGTAAGAGGAAATGATCTAAAATGTGCATATACTTTGCTTCTCTTAAGTTTTAATTGCTTATCTTTCTTAAAGGTTTTTAAATAAGCCCCTTACTGTTGATGTTAGTATATATAACACATTTATTCATGCATACAAAATAGATTTAGGATACGGATACATTTCAAAGTCACAAACACACACATCCATTGACACATGACTCCAGCTGCTTTATTTAGCAGTTTAATTAAAGCAAACAAACAAACAAACAAACAAAAAAAAACAAACAAACCAAAACAGGAAAAAAACAAAAACAAAAACAAAAACAAAAACCAACAGAACTTTCAAATGGAAAGGGGAAGAAAAATGTGAGCAATAATTCCCATTCATCAGATGCACTTTGGATTTCTAACCAGTTCTATCCATGGTGCTTTTTACCCATAGTATCTTCATTCATTCTACGTGCATGCACATACATATATGCATGCATGCCGGAGAAACACAGAGTGCTAACAAAGGAGAAAGGAGATTTTAGGACTATTCCTCACTCCAGAATATAATACCTCCAGGCTCCTTCTTTTTCAGAATAATTGCAGGATAGTGGTTGACTTCATCACTTTCATTTTTGTATGAAAATACTAAATTAGCTCCTGGATCCTGTGCCTTTACATGTACTTAGCTAGTGTTCACAGATGATTGCTTTTTCCCGTCTGAAAGCAGCTCTGAGTTATGCTGATGCTCTTTGATCTCCCTTTGACGTAGTGTCTACAACCCTGGTACCAATTAGGAGACGTTTTCAGGGCTGGCAGGGGAAGGCCACCAGCTCCCATGACATGGCTGCTTTCCCTCTGGATTTCTCATCTTCCTCTTTTCCAAGAGCAGCATTTTCAGACCCACAATAAGAAGCATCCATCCTCTTCTCAAGGAGATGAGCAGCCTGCAGTCATCATGGGGAAAATGCGTGGGACGGGGATATTTACTGGGCTGCAGGAGAGCAGCTTGCAAAGAATGAGTGTGCAAATGTCTCTTCTCACGTTTCTCTCCCATGTCCCTGACATGCCTGTAGCAGTCCCTGTGAGAGAAATCACATCACAGTTTTTGAAGCCTTTTTTCACATTTGTGCCCCCACCATCCAGTGGGACAGTGGGAGGGAAAATTGACAGTGAGTTTTACCTGGGGCATGCTGTGCTGGCACAGGGGAGCTCTCCTTTTCCTTTCTCTCATTTGAGTGATGCTTGCAGGCAGGCATATGGGTCTGACACCTCCTTCAGGGGCTCTGGTGGATGGGAAGTGACCCCTGCTAAGATGCAGCAGACCTGCCACTCTGCATTCAGGTGAGCCTTCCCTGCGGCCCTGCTCCCAGAGGAAGCCTGACTCTGAGGCAGTGTGGGGAGCAAAGAAAACAGCAACATGATCTGTCATAACACTATGCAATTCTCAGCAGAGTACAGCCTGTAATATAGATTTGCTTTTAAGGATCTGGCTGTGAATTCAGGCCTTGTAGGGAACCCCTGGCTGAGGTCCTTGCAAAGTACGGATGCTACAGTGTTACTTACTCATAGGCCATCCACTGTAGTGTAGCAGCTGTATCTGCAGATGTGTCCCCTGTGGTGTGACCTGCGGGGCATTCTGCCAGGAGATATCCAAGCAAAGCCATGACCTGCAGCTGCATAAAAATAATAAATCTCCTTTAGTAAACAAATAGTAACAAAAGTCACTTC
Source organism: Netta rufina (assembly GCF_964035555.1). NCBI lineage: Eukaryota > Metazoa > Chordata > Aves > Anseriformes > Anatidae > Netta > Netta rufina. The sequence goes on from NC_140123.1 coordinate 130,867,244, forward strand.
CATAGTCAGGCTGTGGCCTCTCACTATGTCTTGTAACTTGTGCAGACTGGATGGTTTCCTAAACTGACTTGCAAAGTGGAAGCTCAGCCCAGCTTTGAATGAAGATGTTGGCTCAGGTCTGTCCTACCAGTCCATCTATCCCTGCACTTCTCGTGGTCACTCACTGTTCAGTGAGATCAGACAGTGACAGATGCATGTTTTTACAGATTAAAGCTATTACCCTATGACATCTGTGTGCTTTCAAGATTAAACAAATGTTACATGAAGCACAAGGCAATCAAATAATGCCAGTTCCTACCTCTAATACATACAGATAATTGTAAACAGGAAAAATCTATCAGTTTTTGGTGTCTACTACAGTGACTGACAGGCATTCACTTAGGAAATTTCTCTATTGGTCCTGCATACTAGGCATAACAGAGATACCCATTATTTATCTCAATGGAGAAGATTTCATGCCAGTCTAGCACATCTGGATGCAACTTGAAGTACTCAGATACCCAACAGGGAATCTGAAATAAAACCCTGCCAGGCGATCAGCCAACTACTATTTGCAATAGGCTCAATATCAAACAGAAACAAATTTTCTGTTGTATTTTCCTCAGAAGGGAATACATTCCCCAGCCTTCAATATCCGGGTCTCTGACCAATCACTAATCTGGCATAGATATTTGATGGAGAAAAGCAAATTTGCAACACTTGCAGGATAGTTCTCTTGGCTGTGCATCTCTTTCCTGCTTGTGTACTGATAAAACCTTGTCCTACATCTAAAAAACAACCTCCTTGCTAACATTATAATTGCTTACTTTTGAATCAAAGGTCTCTATTAAAAATCACTGTGATCCAGTTATGCCTGTTACTGCTTCCCTGAAGTGAGCTCTTCAAAAAGAAAAAAAAAAAAAAAAAAAAAAAAAAAAATTATTAGGACCTTTATAAATTCAAGCAATCTATAAGAACAGCTCTCTTCATTATTTCTGCAACTAAGTTTTCTCTGCAGTGTAGGAGTGTGTAGGAGGTAATTCTTGCAGGGAGGTAAAGAAAACCCTTGTAATCTCAGGAACATGCTAGAAAACTCCAATAAATGCTTTCAGCACAAGATTTATTTATTTGGCCATTTTCAATTATTGCAAAGAATAGGACAGAAATACATCCACTGTAACCAAAGAGGAGCAAAATAGCAGATTTTCTGTCTCCCTACCTTGATATGAACATCTGGCTCCTTAACTCTCCATTTTCATTTCTGGTGACTGTGTTTTGGTATAACTTGTAACTCAGGAGTTGGACTCAATGGTCCTTATGGGTCCCTTCCAACGTAGTATATTCTATGATTGATCCTACGCACTTTGTTTATCTTGAGCAGTTTTTAAACATGGTTCTTCTCAGATCTCAAGGACCTGGCCTGGATCCTTTGCTTGCATAAATCCATGTTAACACACGTAGCTAGCAAAAGGATAAAGCCTGTATCTGATCCTGATGCTTTTTTTTTTTTTTTTTTTTTTTTTTCCTCTTAGGTAATCCATGTGAGGGAGGCAGGGAGGCATGTGAGTGCTTTAGTTTTCAAGCTAGCATTACCTTGGTAAGGTGGACATCCTTACTACACAGCATGCATTTGTTTTGGTTTGGGCTATAGGGCTAGAGGCTCTGGGCTGCTTTCTGATTCACTGTTCTCCCTGTGTATTATTAACAAGTTGATATTGATGATTTGAGTGGGATCCCTCTGGATGCTGTGCACAGAGAGGCTGATTCATTCCACATAAGAACCTGACCTAAGCAAGTGGCCTTGTGCAAAATGAAGGAGACTTATCTTCCCATCAGTCAAAGAGGAGGAAGTTTCCCAAGTAAAAAACATTAAAGAACCTCCAACCTCACTTGAGGCTTAACCTCACAACTGATATTCATTCAAGCACGCAGCCCAATACACTCCAATTTAGATTTTAGACTAATTTGAGCCACTTGTTCATTAAAATAGTAGCTAATTAATTTTGCTGGTAGCTATATTCATTTCTCAGCAGAATAATAAGATATCTCTTTCCTACTAAATCAAACCTGCATGCAGTATATCAGAATGAACAAGACCATCTATTTAATTTCCCAGGCATTAAATAATTAAATCTTCCTTCCAGGGGAGGACAGTGTGCTACTGCCACTGGTGAACAGATATGACAGAGATATACTTTCTTAAGGGAAACATGCAGAGGCTGAAATATCTCCTATCTGTATTTGCCCTGGCTTATCTCCATACTTTGCATTTATTACTAATGAATGCTACTAATTAACTATGTTAAAATACCTCTCTCAAGGGAACACAACATATCTGAAGTGTGATATTGTCAAGTGCATCATTTCAGGATATGTGGAGCTACTGTTTGTCGGTCTTCCAGATAAAGCCCATGTGCAACACACTGTGCTGGAAAGCAGCATGAGGAGCGCTGTGGGAGGAGATGCCCCAGCCAGAGAATGTCCTCTAGTAACACTCCTGTTGCAATATGCTCACACAGGGCAAAGTCACCCCCCCAAATTACTCGTTTGTCATGTTAATCTTGCCATGAGAAGTGAAAAAGGCTCCTGTCAAAGTCAGTATAAACAAGGGGGACAGGTATTAGCTTCATCCTATATTCTGTGTTGACCAAGCTGAAGGAGAAAATGGCCTTTTGAGCTTTCCTGACCATGGCAGGGCTCAGGTTAGTTTTGTATGTGCCAGCATGGTGCTGACTAAATGGACTGAGGAGAAAAACAAGACTTTACCTGCCTTCCTGGAGCCCATCCTTGGGTATTCTCTTACAATTGTCCGTAATTACAATTACAATATTGTCCGTATCAGGAAATAAATTGGCTGAAATCTTAAAACGCAATAGTGACATTTTTTAAATCTGAGGTGCTTGTGTTGTTTTGGCAAAAGCCTGAAATGAAGGAAATTTCATTTCATTTTTTCAGGATTGACTCCTCTAATTCGTGTCACAAACCACCCATGACTGGCAGAAGTCTATGGGAACCAGAAGTTCAGTTAAGCAGTGTAAAATAGAAAAAGGAGAGAGGAAGAGGAAATTAAGTTTTAGAAAACACTGGAAATAACATGAGAGCTCTACCATGCAGTGGAGTGATGTTTATGTAGCTACCTGGAAGAAACTCAAGTGTCCTGATGTTTGCCCTCAGGATACAAGAGAGATACATCAAGATTTGTTCAGGAAAGAGAAGTTACCACAGGGAAAGTCATGACATACCATCTATTGAGATGGAGATAAAAGGTGGAAGGCAGGATGTGTTTTAAGGACTGTAGTCATCATGATAAAAGGCCTGTGAAGCTGACCTACATGCTTTTTTTTTTTTTTTTTTTTTTTTTTTTTTTCCCTACTGAGACTTGTTTTCATTTGTTCTGTTCATGGCCAAAAGATGCTTGGTCTGATCAGCTGAGGGACAAATTCAGGCACTATTTCTCATACCACTGGTTCTTATAGCAATGGTCTGTGTCTGGCCCTTCAGCTCAATTAACTTATTATTTATTTTTTTTCTCTAAAATGTTTGTTTAGCTTGGCACAATGAAGATTCGGTGTAGCTAAGTGGGAGGACGTAAGGAGGGGGAATAATGGTGTGTGTGTATTTTCCTGTAGGATTCAGCAAGTGGTGCAGGGTTAATGACCTGTTTCTCCTTATGACAACTTGTGAACATATCATCCTGTCCCATGACAGAGGTATAACTGCAATCACACAGCTCTTAGTGATCTTCTTTATTGAGATTTTTGTGGTAGTTTATGGATTGCATAGTAGGGTATGCTTTCCACTTCACATAAACAGTGTACTTGTGATCTATTAAAAAGTAATAAATGATAATTCTGCAAGTCTCAAGTAAAAGTTCTGAAAAGAGAGGACAATATGATCCTATTGGTACCTATTCAGCAAAGCTGACACATCAGGGGCTGGGCAGGATAAGATGTTCTTAGAAGTTGCTGCTTAGAAAAATATATTCCGAAGAAGATAAAAAGCTGGAGAAAAGTAGCTTTTCTGGCTGTGATGATGCTCAGGAATTTTATTGTTTTCTTTTGTTGTAAAGAGAGAGATCTAGATAGAGGAGTATTACAAAGATAAGTCAAAGCTTTCCCACTTGAGCTGTTGCAGCTTCAGAAATTCCCCAGGCTGGTAATTCATGTCTGATTAATTGGGTTTTAAATCACTTTAATCAATACTTAGTGCAGTTGGCCAGCACACCCAACAGGTTTTATTCATTCTAGCAGCAAGAAGCAGACACTGTTCCCAGCTACTCTGCCTCCATATATGAGGCCTTTGCCACAGAATGGCTGCACAACACCTGTCCATTGAGTCCCACTATGAGGCTGGAGGTCTTGGGCTCCACCAAATGAGAAGCTTCAAAATGCAATTTGGGTATGTCTGTTATGACTTCAGATTGCCATGCTATCATAGCCACGGTCATGCATGAGTGAAGGCTGATCATTAGATTTGTACTAACACATTTTCCTCTTTGTCCTCGTGGTTATTAATCTTATATGTAATTCCTTTATATACTTACAGACATTTTCTTTTAATCTAGGTGAACAGTCTGTAATGTAACCATCTTAATCTGTTGCATGTATTTAAATCCATTATCTGATGACTTTCTGATAGCAGTGTGGAAGAAAATAGGATTGGATCACCACAATTAGTGGCAAAATGTCTCAGTGCCATTCATATGAATTATTCAGCTTACTTCACAATCCATAAAGTTACAATCATTTTATTATATGAGAAAACCAATGCATTAGAGACTATGGAAAAGATGAGTTATATGTGAAATTTGAAGCTTTATTAATACCATTGCTTTCCATCAACATTTTTTAAAATCCATCCTGACTGTTTAAGAGATCATAATACTTCATCTTTCCTCGTCCTTCGATCATGAGAATTACTTGAGCAGTACATCTTGATACATAATAAAATAGGTTTGCCAAATAAAGGGTAAGCATTAGCTTTTCTGGTCAAGTTTCAGATTCCATTGCATGTATATTTTTCATTTTTGTCTGAAGGTAGACAGTCTTATGTATCATTGCACTCCAGGGGAAGAGGGCTTTTTTATTAAATGGTTCATAGTCTTGCCAGTATCAGAATGACCCAACATTTCATTTACATCTCTATTACATTCATAACATTGTGCAATGCAGTGGCTGTGGTTATATGATTTGTCCATGTTTTTATGTGCTTATATGGCATGCCAATGGCAAAATCTCTTGCTGAGTGATTTCCTTTTGATACAAAAGACTAATCTGGGGACATCTGTATATAACCAGCATTAGGTTAAACCAGAGTGCTGTTGCATTCAATAGTCCACTGCAGCATACGGATAAGGCTTTTATTCATTGTATTTCTTACTAGCAGTAGAAGAAATTAAAATTTTCTACATAGATGAACATATATTTTTAAGGGTGATGTGGCTTAGCAAGTCTCCATCAGCCACCTGAGCTCCCACAATTAGCAGTGTGTTCTTCCATTATAATTAAAAAACCTAAAAGCATTAGTTCAAGCTGTCTTTATTCTTGTGACCATATACTGACTGTGATTAAGCATTTTGGCCCAGGAAGCCAACAGTATTCTGGGTTGTACCAAAAAAAAAAAAAAAAAAAAAAAAAAAAAAAGTGCAGCTAACAGGTTGAGGGGTGTGATTGTCCCTTTCTATCCTGTTATTGTGAGACCCCATCTGGAGTTCTGCATCCAGCTATGGGGCCTGCAACTTAAGAAAGTCATAGATCTGCTAAAGTGGGTCCAGTGGAGGGCCACAAAGATGTTCAGAGGGCTGGAGCACCTCTCCATGAAGACAACCTGAGAGAGTTGGGGTTGTACAGCCTGGAGAAGAGAAGGCTCCACGGACACCTCACTGCAGCCTTCCAGTACCTAAAGGGGGTCTACATGAAAGCTGAAGAGGGACTCTTTGTCAGGGAGTGTAGTGATAGGACAAAGGGGAATGACTTTAATCTAAAATAGGGTATAAACTAAAGGAGAGTACATTTAGATTTAGAAAAATCTTCACTTCTAAATCATTTAAATTTAGAAATTCTTCACTCAGAGGGTGGTGAGGCATCAAAACAGGCTGCCCAGAGAAGCTGTGGATGCCCCGTCCCTGGAGGTTTTCAAGGCCAAGCTAGATGGAACTTTGGGCAACCTAGTCTAGTGGGAAGTGTCCCTGCCTATGCTGGGGGGGATGGAACTAGATGGTCTTTAAGGCCCCTTCCAACTCAAACCATTCCATAATTCTATGATTTACCTTAAAATGTTGCTTCTTTTTCAAGTAAATAGTCTAGGTTTCAGTCTCTAAAACATCAGAGTCTAAGATAACTCTTCTTATATTTACAAGGAGAAACCCCAAGAAACTTTGTCTCCACCAGTGAAAAATTCCAGTTACTTTTTGGAAGCTTGTTCCTAAACCCTTCACAATCAGGAAACTCAGTCACTGTGCATGTGGCATCGCAACCACTCCACAGCAGCAGATTACTTTGCCAGTCTGTATTGTTCTCACACCTGAACACACAATAAAAAAAGATCATAGATTTACACAGATGTTTATAGAGTGTGTACATCTAAGTATATAAAGCATCAGCATATTACCAACTGAAATACTTTTAGCTTGATTAAAATCCTTCTTGGTTTGAGCTTTCATGACTTCTGTAATTCTTTTGCTGTTGTCTTCCATATCTTTCTATCTTGTACTTTTGTCTGATATTACTATTCCTTCCCCTTTTCTGTCCATGCCATCTATAATGAAAGAGAATATGACAAGCCCAGGTCATGGGTGCGAAGAATCAGAAAAGAGCACAACTCTTGCAGAATATTGAACATCCTCAGCTTTCACAACCATTCCTTTCACAACATTAAATCCAGTCTCTGCTGGGAATAAACATATCAGCTCTTTTCTAAATATAAATGAATAAACACCACAGTTTAGGGGAGAAAATAACAGGCAGGCAGCCATGGTGGCAGGGAGACTTCAGGTACTTCAGGCAGTAGAAGTAAAATATTGAAAGAATTTGCTGTTATGATTAAAAATTGCTGAGAAATAAAAGCTACTCAGTGAATCCTAGTTTCCAGACTCACCAGAGCATACCTGTACAGTGATTCACCGTGCAACACATTGTGTCCAGTAGAGACCCTGTGGTACATTTTGGTTGAGTTTATAGCAGTTGAACACTTTTTCCTAAATCTCTGTACCCTGTGGTTTCTCACAGAAAATGACTCTTTCAGCAGTACTTCAAGCAGCTAAAATGGTTCATAACAGCCCACATCAATGGCAGCTATTAACACATTATTCGTTACTTTTCTCCTTCAGTACTTCATACAGTAGATGGCACAGCTGTTGTCTTCATGCAGACAGCAGTGTTAGAGAAGTGGAGCTGCTTCAAGACGGTTTCAATGGAAGTTGTTGTGTTGTGCTTTTTTTTCCTAACCACATGATGTTAGACTCAAATCGCTGAGGTACAGTGTCCTGATAGGAAAGCTCCACACTTCAGATGTCAAAATAAGCACCCTCCATGCAAGTAAATGATTAGATGATATGCCAGAGGTATGAATCTCAGTGAGTATCCATTTGTTTGACTCAGGAGCTTAAAATGTATTGGTGCAGCTATGCTCCCTTAAAAAGTTTTTGTCAGTACTATTTTAGGTCCTATATCTGAGCTAGTCAGAAATTGAAAGAGTATCATAAATAGTAGGTGGTAGGAAGAGTGAGACACTTAGCAGCTGAAGCAGATATCCAAAAAAATAAAGGATTGGGGGTGTTGGGATACCCTTAGATTTGTAGGAATTCAAAGGAAATCTAATGGATCATAGGAGAGCAAGCAGTCAGAGCTTCTGTCTCTCCAAAAGTTATTCCTATTTCAGGGCCTTAACTGGATTCAAGATGTAGTCCTGAAGAAAACAAAGAAAAATCTACCTTGATGTTTTTGCAATGTAAACAAGTTAATGATTTCTTGACAGTAGGCTCTTGGCTTATCCAGTTCATTTCCAGTTTTCTTCATACTTGCAGCTGCTGAGGATTATTGCAGATGCTGTAACAGACTGATAAGCATTGTGGCTGAAGCCCCCAGTGAAGAAGTTCAGTTTGCTTAGCTTGTTCATTGAAGATGAGACTCCTCTGCCCTTCAGAACTGCCTCCCAAGGGACTCTACCAACCAGTGTCCTGAGCAGCTCAAAGTCAGCCCTCCAGAAGTCCAATACAGCGGTTTTACTGGTCCCCTTCCTGGCTTCTCCAAGAAGGGAGAACTCTACCGTTTCGTGGGCACTCTGCCCAAGACAGCTTCCGACCACCACATCTCCCACCAGTCCTTCTCTGTTTGTGAAGAGAAGGTCTAGCGGGGCATCACCCCTGGTAGGCTCACTAACCAGCTGCATCAGGAAGCTACCTTCCACGCTCTCCAGAAACCTCCTAGACTGCTTTTTCAGGGCTGTGTTGTGCTTCCAGGATACGTCAGGGAAGTTGAAGTCCCCCACGAGAACAAGCGCTGACGACTTCACAACTTCTGTCAGCTGCCTGTAGAACACCTCATCCGTCTCCTCATCCTGGTTCGGCGGTCTATAGCAGACCCCCACCAGGATGCTAGCCTTGTTGGCCTTCCCGCCGATCCTAATCCACAGGGACTCAACCTTGTCATTCCCAGCCTCGAGTTCCACAACATCGAAAGATTCTCTAATATAGAGAGCCATACCACCACCCCTTCTGTGCTGCCTGTCCTTTCTGAAGAGCTTATAGCCAGACACTGCAATAATCCAGTCATGAGAGTGGTCCCACCACGTGGCAACCAAGTCGTAGCCTGCCTGCTGCACGATGGCTTCCAGCTCCTCCTGTTTGTTACCCGTGCTGCATGCATTGGTGTAGATGCACTTCAGCTGGGCCATTGCCTTATCCCCCGGCCTTGCCATTGTTCCCCCTGGCACAGCTCTAACAAGCCTTGTTTCAGCCCCATCCCCCTTCTCAATCAGCCCCACCAGCTCCTGGCCCAGGATCCATTTTCCCCTTAGAGATAGGGACTCGTCTGCAGCCATCAGGCCGGGTGCCAAGTAAAGTGCCCATGGTCAAACAAAAACAAAATTTCTGTGCTGGCACCAGCCTCTGAGCCATGTGTTTATCAGGTGGGCTTTTTGTGTCTTGTCAGTACCCCTCCCTGCCACCTATCCCCAGGGATAGACAAAAACACCACCTGTACTCCCGCTCCCTCCGCTAACCGTTCCAGTCCCCTAAAGTCCCTTTTGATGGCCTTGAGGCTTCTCTCTTCAATGTCATCACTGCCTGCCTGGACTATCAAAAGAGGACAATAGTCAGAGGGGCGAACCAGGTTGGGAAGCTTCCTGGCAATGACCCTGGCCCCAGGGAGGCAGCAGACTTCCCTACGGGTAGGGTCAGGCCGACAAATAGGTCCCTCTGTTCCCCTGAGAAGAGAGTCTCCCACAACAATCAGCCTTCTTTCTGTCCTGGTGGAGGCAGTCCTGAGGCGTGGAGTCGACTTCCTCGCCCTAGGCATCCTCCTGGGTACACTTTCTACCTTTTCCTCAGCTACCGGTCCCTCAAGCTCCAGGGCCTCAAACCTGTTGCGTAAGGGCACCTGGGAAGGTGGGGCCGGTGGGGGGGGGGGCATCGCCTGCGATGTCAAGCAGGGACCTTTCCTCCATTCCTCCTCAACTTCCAGGTCCCCTCCCTCTGCCTGACGGCGACAGGGCAGGGGGTCCACCCCCATTTGGGGTGTCTCACCCCGGTACCTCTCCTTGAGGCCCTGCAGGAAGTTGCTCCACCAGTCTATCTCCCGCTCACATTCCCTGATATCCCTCAACCTCTCCACCTCCTCCTTGAGCTCGGCCACCATGCGGACCAGGTCATCCACCTGCTTGCACCTCACACACACGGTGTCTCTGCCTCCCGCCGCTGGCAGCAACAGGCTCAGACACTCCCCGCATCCAGTGACCTGAACTGCGGCATTTTTGAACGGGCAGTCGGTCTGGGTGTGTACTGTCTTTCTCGAGAGCGCACCATGCCTGGTGGAAACCATTGCAGCCTAGCTAACGGGAGGCTGTCGTTTCAGGAGGTGTTCGTATGGGCGGGGGGGAGCGCTCTGCCCTTCCTGCTCGCCCTGCCTGCGCGAACTGACGCGCCCCGCCCTGTTTGCCCGCCCTCACGAGGGCTGCCGGGTCCTGGCGGCTCCCTCAAGTAGGCTCGATGCCGGAAAAAATTAGCCCTGCCTGGCCCGATCCCTCGCTCCGCTGCAGAACGCGTCTGCCCCGGAGCCGATCGCCTCGGCAAGTGGCGGTGAAATGGCGGTAGCGCCCGATTTAAATAGCCCGCCGCTGACGCTGCTGGCTCCGCCTGCGCCACGTCAGCCTCCCTAACGAGGCTTAATTAATTATACTTAATAAGTCCCTATGTTTCGCTGCAAATAGCTCTAAACCTTTGCGTGCAGCTTCAGAGTCCACCTTGGAAGTTAGCTCAGGGCAAGCTATTGAGCTATACATTCACAGCCTAGCTGAGTCAACGTTAGCTTATCCAAACAAGCAAGCCTGCAGCCAGAACTCTGATTAGACACCACAAATGACTGGCTTCCTTTCAATGCTCCATCAGGCCACCAAGCCTGGGGTCCCAAATCTCCCACCCTGGTCCAGGCACCAGGGTGGCAGAAACTCATAGAGTGTTGCATGCCCAGATTGTGTCCTTATCAGGAAACTGAATCTCCCGAACAAACTAGCTCATCACCTGTAAAACCTTCTCTTCATTCACTTTGTTACTAGTCCATACTTTTGCAGCCAAATTACAGCCAAACCTTGTAGACCAAACCATCATAGGTATACTTCCCCTGACTAAGATAATGCATGTACACTACTGCTGGGTACCACAGTGATCATTTCTGCATGGCTGACTCTGAAGCATTGGTGCTGGCACAAATATATGTTTCAGTAGCAGTCTTTGTACATTTTAAAAGAAATCTATGTTCAAAATAATCAGTTATGGGCATATGTAATATGTTTTTATATGTTTTAGATGAATATACAATTATTCACCATGAGGTTCCTGGTCTCCTTAAACAACCTTTGATATAACTTCATCATAACATTATCAATGGTTTCATTAACACAATCATACTTCCGCATTGCAGGGTTATTTATTTTGTTAGGCCCTGAAACTGGTTTCTCTCATGGTTGTATTCCTGTAGTCATGAGTAACCAGCCACTCAAAATGTCTATCTATAGGCCTGTGCCTGCTTGCTTCAGCCTGTGCCTGCACTCCCTAAACCTCTCCTACCATCTCATCAGAGTTTGCTCTACACTTTCTTATTTTAGGGTCAATGATATTTCAGTCTGCAAGGTAATAGTAGTTTAGAAGAATTTATATAAACCTTTGGTAAGCGTTACTAATACTACTTAGCTACGTCAGTATCACAAGGACATTACCAAAATTGCTTTACAACTCTATATAATGTACAGCCATGCCTACCACCTGCTTTTCTGCAGATGCTAGCTGGCTTTTGTTTTGCAATGCTCCTGCATTCTCCTTCATCCATCTACTCCTACATCCATCCACTCACTCATGCTGGAGAAGTGAGCTGGGTTAGGCTTAGAGTGTCCTCACTTCTTTTCTTTCACATCAGTCATTTTGGATGGCCTCATTTTATTTTTGCACAGTTTATTCTACTTAAAATTTTCCACACTGCACCCTCCCCCCCCCTCCCCCCCCCCATTTTCTCTCTTTTCTGAGTAGCTATCCTGATTACTATTACAGTAATTTGGTTCAGAAACTGTGGTGTCCCTGCTGCTGTCCATTTGTGCAACTGGGATATTTGTTTTTCAAGACTGGCATCTTCAGTGTTCTCTCACATAGGCTATGTTTTTGTTTCTGCACGAGGTAAAATAAAGGTTGTGATGAGCAGTTGAAGTTTCAACTGTGAGATGTGGGAATGCTGCCAAGATTTTCTGTTCAAGAATCAATATATATGTATGCATATATATTATTCCATTTAGTTCACTTTGTAATCAGTCTCAATAGGCATGTATGTATTGCTTCCAGGGTCTATGGTCTATTAGATGAGAATCATTAAAATATTATCCCCATGCAGAAAAAACTCTGCAGTGTTTCTGCGGGAAAAAAAATGTTGCTGGAGGATGAGGCTGTATAATAATTATAAGCTGAATATATTGTTTTGATTAATATTAAGATCTATTAGCCCCTTTCCTGAATATAAATTTTCATTTTCTTTTGACGAGCATCAATGGTCAGGTCATCTGCTTTTGTAAATGATCTGATTGCAGACAAGAACTTATTCATGTGAGCCAACCCCCCAGAGCCTTTCTCCATATAACCATAGCCTTGGTCAGAAATTCACAGCTATTATTAGAGATTGATGATATCCTAGAAAAAAAGAAAAAAAAAAAGTTGTACAAGGGCTGCCAGACCCAAATTCACTGTCAGCTCAGGATGGCTGGTTTTGATCAGTGTCCATGACACAGAGATGAACTGCATGAGCTGTTTCATGGATGGGGGCAGAGTTGAGACATCCTTTTACCTGTCCTGAGGGCACTGGGAGGCACTACCAGCCCTGACAACCGACCCACAGCAAAAGACAGGGAGGAAAGAGTCTGCTCTCCATCTGTCAGGGTACCTCCAAGGTGCTCTGACACCTAGAAATTGGCTTTACTGTAGGAGAGCATCTATGATTACCTTCAGTTCCCTTCACAACGCTGAGCAACACATACTGTCATTGCAGGTATTTTCTCTCGTGATGTGCTTCAAAAGGAAAGCTGTTCCAGTTCAAAGGACAGTTTACAGACAGTATCTCAAGGGGGATAAAGAGGTATTCATCTTTTTATGATTCGTCTTCGAGACAACCTAATGGATTTATAGCTGTGCATGGGAGCTAACAGAGAGCTGCTAGACTGCTAGGCAAATGAAAAAATTGCTGCCCATGTTTTTCATTTGGGTAGTTAGTAGCTAAAAGTGAGGAGAAAAAGTATTTTCTCTTCATTTGAAACTGGCCTTTTTCACAATAAAGGATAACAGTATCAATTTCTTATTCCTTAAAACAACTCCTGTGATAGCATTTCTTCCACAAATTGAAAAACCCAGACTAAGCTATGTTTTTGACAGAAAAAAAAAAATGCTTATATCTTCAGAAAATACATATTTTGTTTATTTATTTATTTATTTATTTTTACTGTTGTTGGTTTGACAATTGAGGAAACTGCACCGTTTTTATAATTTGGATTTTATTGTATTTTAAAATGGGTAAAAATTCCAAATTACTTTAGCTACAGTGACCATAGATACAGTTAAATTGTCTGTATTGATGCTTTCACTACTCACAATTATGTCACCACCATGGTTAGTTATGGAATTTTACATAATGCGCAGCTACCTGAAACAGCTGCATGGAAGTTTTAACTAATAAAGGTTAGGGTTAGGGTTAGGGTTAGGCTGCGGCATCCATTAGGGCTAGGGGATGGGTTAGGGTTAGGGTAAGGTTTAGCGTTAGCATTAGGTTTAGGTTTAGAGTTAGGTTTAGGTTAGGGTTAGTGTTAGGATTAGGTTTACTGTTAGGTTTAGGTTTAGAGTTAGGTTTAGGTTTAGGTTTTAGTGGTTAGGTTTATGGTTAGGGTTAGGTTTAGGGTGAGACTTCGGGCATTTTTAATGTTTCTTCATAAAACCCACTGTGTAAATCCTTTCTGTGACTTTTCCTGCAGTTACCTCACTGTACCTTAGTTTACCTAATTTAAGCAAACTCCAGTACTCCGTAAAAGCACCCGATGCTGTCTGAGCTGTGTGAAATAACACCTGCAGGATTGCACATCCACAGAAAGGATTACTGACACCCACAGACTTCTGTGGGACCAGAACCAAGTTCTAAAAGGACAAACAAACAGCAACATCTTTTGTGCAGCCAAGACACTTACTCCTGGCATCTCTTACTGGCTGCAGTGTGATTCCTAATAGCTCAGTGCCCAGCACTTGTTTAAGTTCACCTTCTTGAATAACCAGCAGAGAAAAATACTCACGTACCTACCTCCAGGGTTTTGCAGAGATTGATTAGTCAATAGACCACATTCTGGACACCCTCATTCCTCACTGAGCTTAGCATTTTGAATGTCATTTGTACTAAGTAGTGTGACTACATGCCTGTTACATATGGGGATGCTGTTAAGTAAAGTGACTAGAACCGCTGGAGATGAAAATGGAGACTGAAGATATTTTTTTCTGCTAGAAAATACCACCTTATCAAAACCTAGTAGTAGTCAGCAGAAGTAGTCAGCAGAAACAGGCTAGTTCCAGTGTAAATGTTCTCAGACTGTACAAGAGTAGCTGATCTAATTTATGTACAGACCTGGACCACTTTGTATGTCGTTGAAGGAAGTTCACTTTTCTTTTTCACTTTTCTATGTGAATATAATGCCTGCCCCAGATACTTGTTACCCAGATACAGTTACTTGTCAAGTAACTGACTGGAGTTGGCTTTTTTTTTTTTTCTTTTTTCTTTTTTTTTTTTCCGGAGGAAAATCTGTAATGCTTTACTCTTTGGAAAAGATACTGAGAAAAAAAAAAAAAAGACCAAATGATTTTCTCTGCAGCCTTAATTATTTATTTTAAATAAATTGCTAGACTCTTTTCTGAAAGACAGTTTAGAGGTGTTGAAATTCTAGGATACTTCTAGTGGAAATAAGATCACCTACAATCAATGTCTGGTCAGCTAAACCATGCATTCCTTTATCACTGTCATGCATGTCAAAAGGAATGCCACACAGCAGAGTATTGCAGAGAAGAGTTTGTAATGATGACGTTTCAAGCTGCCTTAGTTGCACATCTAGGAAGCTTTGTGGTCTTTTCAATTGTTTCCAATGTAATATATGTTATTCTGTGGAAAAAAAAAAATCTTAGCTCATTTAGGCTTAACACCCAAGGGACTGGACAGCCTGAATTGGCTAATTATATGGGATTGTCTCCAAATAAAAGAACAGATCTATATTTATGTTGGACCAGATGAATACATGAGGGCCTTTCTTTTGATTTTAATAGGTTTTGGGAAGATGTCTTTGCATTGGAAATCTGCCTGGTACAGTTGATCAGTAGGTTTTTGGAAACGTTTTATATTTCAGAGAAACAAGAAAACAAACAGTGCTACCCTAAACAAACAAACAGCTCAAACACAAATTAATAGTAGAATAATTTCCCGGAGCCAAGAATCAGGATTTCTGAGTCTGATCTCACTGTGCTGCCTTATGTTGTATTATGCCAGAACTCAGTAACTCAGATACTTGTATTTTTACTTTCCAACTTTAACATTATTCTCTTGATTTCTTTTTTCTTTTCTTTTCTTTTCTTTTCTTTTCTTTTCTTTTCTTTTCTTTTCTTTTCTTTTCTTTTCTTTTCTTTTCTTTTCTTTTCTTTTCTTTTCTTTTCTGTTTTCTCTTCTCATTCTCTTCTCTTCTCTTCTCTTCTCTTCTCTTCTCTTCTCTTCTCTTCTCTTCTCTTCTCTTCTCTTCTCTTCTCTTCTCTTCTCATTTTTTTCCAAATGCAGCCACTTATCCAAATAATAATAATAAAAATTCTCTTAGCCCTCTGTAAATCTTGACTGGGGCAATTATCCTAAGCCCACATTGATGTGTGATGTTTCACTTGTTAAGGAGACTAATCTAAGCCTGACAGACTCTGCATCAAGAAGCATTTATAGCTGTCAAATCTAATGAAAATCAAGTGATTGATCTTCTAGGTAGCAGCTGCAGCATCCTCCAGAAACTAATTTAATATGAGACCTGTGGCAAATACAAAGAAATAGTGTTGTTTAGATGCTCATTTTCCTTCCCATTTTTTTCTTTGGTTTGTTTAGACACAATGGGCGAAGAGAGGATAATAAGGTTGTTGAAGCAGACGTGAGAGGAGAATTTATCCCATTAGGTATAGTAGTATTCAGAAGGAGCTGGAATGGATTAGCCATTTACAGAATCTCATCTACTTCAGGGATTTTGTGTCCACACTACCCATAAGTTGCAAATATTTTCCTGACAGTGTTTTGGCTGTTTCTCTCATGCATTTTTGATGCTGAAAACAATTATATTGTTAGCAGATGGTGGATTTGGTGCTCCCGTAAATCCTGAAGAGATCGCTAGCAAAAATATTCTGTTATTTGTCTTGCCACATGGCAGATTTAGTTTATTAATATATTCAATATAGCAAATCATTTGTCAGATTGCAGGTGTTTTAAAGACTTTCTTGTGATTTGGTCTGACTGGTCTCCTGGGTGTGTCAGGAAAGATGTGATACAATTCAAATAATCAACCTACATCAACGGATTAGGTTCAGTATGAGAAAGAGATCCTAAAAGTATCTTGCTTCTTTCAAGGACAAAATCATCTTGACTGTGACCCTGTATCACAGTGGATCATCATTTTTTATCAGTATGTGATTTAAAGGTCAATTCTAAGTGATTTAATTCCTTCATTCTCTTGAAAATTGCTTACATAAATTAGGGGTTTAATATATTCTTGCTGTTTTTTGTTTTTTAGTTTAGTTTGTTTGTTTGTTTTGTTTTGTTTTGTTTTTAGTAGTCCCCAAATCTTAGACATTCATCATTTTCATAGTTCCCATGTGGTTCTATGTACCAATACAGTAACATGCAAAAACACTGAAGCTGTCTGGATGTGCCTGTGTGCAATGCTCACATACCAAAGCACTATACTCCATATGTGTAACAAGACTTTTTAAGATGGTTTCTGGAAGGCTGTTTTCCATATTGACTGACTAGTTCAAGGGGTTATGTCGGGTTATCAAATCCAAACTACACTTGGACAATATTAACCTGAGCATGACAGGTAGAAACAGAAAAGGAGACACAAGCAGTTTCTGTCAGTACTGTGAAAGAGAGTAAGAAATGCTGCCACGTACAGATGCCTTCAAATATGTAAAGTTTGAAGAACTTTTTAAAGAATAAAAATTGCACCTGTGCACATTAATTGGCAAAGGCTTTGGGTGAAGAATAGAAGAAGGTTATGAGGACTGCAGGTAACTAGAGACAGAAGGTAGAAGAGGTAGAAATGAGATTAATGTGGAGATGAGAGTGAGGGAAAGATACTGGTGGACATGGAAAGGGAACTGCATGAGCTGGTGGGGTCTCAGGTGGAAGAAAGTGACTAGAAGCATCTTTCCAAGGCAGAGGCATGGCTGAATAATTCTTCTGTCCTCTTCTGCTACTCATAATTCTCTCATAGCTACTCATTCTGCTACTGCTTAACTCTGGACATCTCCTTGTTAGAAGGGGGAAAGACTGATCTACTTTCATTGTTGACAGCATGCACGCTGATGTCAAGAGAAGCCCACAGCCTGCATGTGGGAAATTGGCCTTGAGTCTGGGAAGGTCTTCACCTACCTTGAACCTGTTTATAGATAAGAGTTTATAGATAGGAGCATGGAGGACTTAGCCTCAGGGTTCTGAACACCTCTCCAAGACCTCCATCCAAGCTATCGTTGCCTTGTATAACTTTGCATCTTGCACTTCTCATTACCTCCCTCACAAAAGAACACAGGCTCTTTTATCTTTCAGAGGTGCGGAGCGGAGTGAGAGAGATGAAGTCAGCAGGAGATGAAGTAGCAGTTACGGGTTTGATTTGATGTCCTGTGATAAACTGCCAGTAGTGATATGCCTACAGAGCAGTGAGAAGTGTCAGCCAGCAAGGATCAGCTTTTTCTCTGTCTTTATGTTACAACAGCACACAATCACAAGGGAGTGGTGGAAGTGCTGGAAGGGGAATGAGGGGAAGTACATGTTGAGGGGAAATTAGAGAAGAAGAGAGAAATGCCAGTTTCTCCCTGTTAGCTACCAGAATGCTAGCCGATATGCTGTCAAGATCTGAGAGCATTGACCAAGGCTGTACCTGCAGGGATATATGAATCTAGACTTGAACTCAGCCTGTCCCTGCTGTAAGCTACACCAGTGCAGACCAGATCTGAGTCAGAAGCACATGCACTGCAGCGCTCAGGTCTCTGCACAGACTCTTTTCCTGAGAGTGGACAAGGTTTGAGAGAGGAGGACCTGAGATTCCCCACCCTGTCTGGGTGCTGCATGGATTGGGGCAAGCCAGTTTGCTGCTCCTTTTGCTCCTCCATGCATAATACTGAGACTGGGATGCAAAGCTCAGGTCTGCCTGTGTACTGCAATAGAATTGCCAGCATCAGGTGGCCATAATGAGTCTTCATATTGACAGCTAGCAAGAAGGTCACAGACTTAGGAAATGTTTCTGTTAAGAATAATAGGAAGTAAAAGAAACCATCTCAGAAGTTCACTAATGGAAAATCCCACCACTGTGGAGTCAGGGTTTCTCAGTGCTGCCCAGCAACTTTCAAAATGTAAAATTCCAGCCTTCAGTAGCAGAAAATGACAAACTGTGATGAATAACACGAACTGTGCCCTCTTTGAGGAATGATAAGATAGGTGCACAACATACATATTTGCTTCTTGTTAATGTGCAGATTCATGTAATATTGCATCTTACTTCTGCAGTAAAGATAGAACATGGAAATAAATTGCTATACCCATCCTAGTAGCACCTTCAGATTGAGGAAGGATTTTGCTCAGATTCGGGAAACATTAGCACACTTTACTATCATTCTATGAATCTGAGAATGAACAGATTTAATATTTATATTGTTATCTAAAATCAGGACCTTCACATTGTAAAGGTCAAAACTGATTAGGAAGATTAGGAAATGCATTCAAGCACTACTGTTTACCACACCTTAATTTATGTATTTATAAATGAAGGAATATCTATTAGGCTGAGCTCTGTTTGTTGCTGGTCAGTAGAGATATGCCCTAATGGTAGAACTGACTGTTCACTAAGTGAATATGTAAATGCCATAAATCTAATTTTGTGCTTAATTAGAAATTAATTCAAAACAATCAAAATATTATCTACTTGCTTAAAACTAACCACTGGCATACTGCCCAGCACAAAAAGTACACTTCTAGACTTAAGTCTTAAAAATAAATAAGCATTACATCTGCATTACAGTGTTTGCTCTTGGCTGGCTGCATTGTTTTTCTGATGCATTTCTCTTTCACATTTTACCAAAAAAGAAGCAAAAGTAATGGAAAAATCACCTGAAGATTTGAATATATCTACATCAAATGAGAGTGATGCAGTCATTGCTTATTATGCTGTCTGACAACAAGGGCAGCAATCTGATGTTAAAATTTCACTATAAGCAGGATAAATAGCTTTACAAGCCAAAAGAAAAGGAAAACACCTAGTAACTTTGTAAGATGTTTGCACAAATCATAAATATGCTTTTGAAGATCTATCTGATATTAAGAATAAAAGAAAATTGAGATTACACTTACATGTATTCATTTTATATATTCATATATTCATTTCCATATTCTAAAGCCATATCTTCCATACATATGCAACTTCTGCACACACATTTAATGAGGCCATACATATAACTATCTCATTTTTGTATTCAGCAATCAAGAACTGTTGCAGCAATATTCTGGCAGCTTGTAACATTTAGTATTTCTATTTCCACTCCGAAAAAAGTATCTCATTAGTCAGACTTCATAATGAAAAATTCTTCATTCACGCATAAACATACTGTTCCCACTAAACTCAGTACTATTTCCCAGTTTCTGAATTTCCCATTTTTTTGAATAAGAAACAATGTACTATACACTTGCAATCTTGTAGGATAGTAAGAAACATTTTTAAAATAAATATATGGGTTTGAGCCAAAGTGTGGGATATGCCTGAAATCTTGGAGAAATGTGAGTCTGGGTTGTGATATTTGTATGTGCTCTCTTTATTTTACTTATGTAAAGGATCATTTTAGGAATTTCACTGCAATTGATTGTGCAGAAATGAGAAATGAACCATGAATTCTTTCTCTTCCAATAACTTTTCTTTTTATCCCTCACCAAGATATTTTTTTTTTTTTTTTTAGTAATAATAACAGAATGCACAAGTATAAGAAATAATGATCAGAAAATGCAGGAAATTGAGGGCAATTCTGCAAAAAGTAGCTGGAATTCTAGATCTGTAGTGCTAGCACTAATTTGCTCAATTTTGCATTTAACCTTCAGGAACACTTGCTTTTCTTTAGAGAAAAATAAAATAGCTCATGATGTTATTACTAACCTGCCAGGAAGAGAGACTTTTGAAAAAGTTGACTGATTAAAGCTCACCTGAAGAAATAATGCACTTAGTTAATACAAATGCTGTTGTGAATGGAAGTTATTGAAGCTGGTTGTGCCTTGATGTGGTATGGAACCTAATGACTCAAACAATATTTTTAAAAAATGAGCTAATAAATCACTCCACATTACACTTTAATCACGGTAAACTTTGTGTCTTGGCAAGGTAATGCTGAAAACAGAGCCAGCCAATGAAAAATATTAAGCCTAGGGACCTAGATGACATTAAGGAGCTCTTAATGTGGATACACAAATTTAAAATTTGATGTGGTTATTGGCCTAACAGTCTCTAAAGGTTATCCGTCTAGTTAGTCTAGATCAGATTCTGATTCTCTAGCCATTTAAAACAAGGGTAACTATTTCAGTTCTGTTAGACCAAGGATTTTTTGATGTGGTTACAAATAATATATGATCCTTCAACTATATTCCAGAAGGTACAAAGATCTTGGAGGTCTTACCCTGCATTTTCAAGGCAGAAAATTATCATTCATGAATGGTGAATAGAAGACACTGTCACTGTTCATCAGTTAACTTTTGGGATTGTCTGGTACCCTCATAAAAAGCAGCAGATAATGAAGAAAAAAGACTGACCTAGGTAGAACACTAGTTGGATTTTGCTGGCTGTTCTTTTATTACTTATTTAGGTCGAAATTTTGCATTTAAGATATGATTCAGAAAGATATGATCTTGCACTGGCAGTTACCTCATCACTATTTTAGCTCCATTCTTTTAAATGAAGTTTTGCATCTACTTTTTCTTGCTGTTTACAGGACACCACGTATATAAAGACATCATTCATCAGATGAAACTATCAGCTTCAGATTTGCACAGTGGCCCTACTGTTCAGTTCTGAAATACAGAACCCCAGAACACGTCAAGTAGGAGAGGAACTCAGGAGAGCATCTATTCGCAGCCCTGCTCAGGGCTGCAAAGTGCCAAGTTGGATCAATTTGCTTAGAGCCTTGTCCACTCTAGTGTTGGATCCATTGAAGGATGGCAACTTCACAACTTCTCTGGATGACCTGTTCCAATGTTTGACCACCCCTATGGTGAAAAAGATTTCCAAATATCTAACCTGAATCTCCTTTGTCACAGCCTGTGTTTGTTGCCACACATCATTTTGCTGTGCACTGCTAGAGAAGAGTTTGGCCTCGTCTTATCTACAAACACCCACTAGTTGCGTAACAGAAATTAACTCCCTCTTCAGCCTTCCTTTCTCTAGCCTGAACAAACTCAGTTCTCTCAGCCTCTCCTTGTCCATCATATGCTCCATCCCTGGTCATCTGGGAGGCCCTCTGCTGGCCTTAACCCAGTCTGCCAATACTCCATAAGCAGATAAGAAGAGGGAATATTTCTCTTTTCTTCATTTTTGAGGGAAAAAGTTGCTGCAACTTGAATTTAAAAAATAGCTAGTGTAATTTGTGTTACCTGTATGCAGTTACTCTATAAATATGGATTAATGAATATATATAGAAACAGAATCTAATAGTGGTCCACCTTGTGACTAATTTTACTCAGCTAATGTCCCAGTTTTGAATGCCTCTCAGAGAAAAGAGCTCTTACAACTGTGCTCATGTCAGCTTGCAGAGAAAACAAGACTGGTCAAATTCAGCTTGCTTTCCACATCAGTTTTGGTGTAGTCCCAGCATAGACTGTGAACACCCAGGAGCAGAGGCAGAGACTGCTGAAGTCCTAGTCTGTGCACTGTGTGAGCCCACAGGGACTGATCACATCTGGGATATCTGAGCATGACAGAGATTTAGCCCTTGCACCTGGGCAATTGGTAGCTCACTACCCATTGCCCACCTCAGCAGATATCTCCCCCTTTCTCCCTGCGTTGTACAAGTGTTAAGCTTGTGGTTAGACTATAGGATCTGTGGAGCCATTTGTACCTTTAAATCTGTAAAAAAAAAAACAACTCGCATGATGGAAGGAGAGAATTATGAGTTCTGCTCAGTGTCAGGAAAAGATCTATGCAGCTGTAAAGCTTCTGTTTCAAAAGCTTCCTTTAGAACCACAAAAAAGTTTTTTTGTTGTTTACCCCACAGCCAATAGTAAGACTTAAACGCAATGTGGCAGAGAATGACCAGTTCTTCTGCCGTTGTTCTTAACCATGTCCTGACTCTAACAGAGAGGACTGTAGTGCAATAGGGATACTCTGCTTAAAGAAAAATAAAAGTCTTTCCTGTGTAAAATCTCTATGCTTTGTATGTTCATATAACACGTGGCCATGTATGAAAATCTCATATATGAAAAACTCATAAGAACAGAGGAGAAATATAAAAGTTTGCAGATTACTACGCAGACACATGAAAAGCAAGAACAAGCACCAAACATTTTCACTTATCTGGTCTGGATTTGGCATACATTCTCATTTGTATTCCTATCACAAATGATATAAGTCTGTTAGAAAAAGTGGAGAGGTAACTTCTCTTTATATTTCAAATAATGTGCCTGCCCAAGCACAGCTAACAGCTCTGTGCACTACCAGGCTATACTGGGTCTGGCTGGGAAGCAGCCGTCTTTCTTCAGAGCAGCTCCTGTGGTGCTCACCTTCCTTTTTACCACCCCCTGTTTTTCCTGCAGCATTTTATAGCTCCTGTCTAATAACTTGCAACAGAGTGTGTGCTGAAAGTGACACTTTGGCCATAACCTTAAAATAAGTTAGGCTGGGGACACTGCAGAAGGGCTGTGGGGCTCAGCTCAGTTCTGCGAGGAGTCTGAAGCTGTTCAAGGGAGTGAGGAGTATGCTTGTAACTGCATATGGGTGCTGCCAATCAACTGGGCATGAGGAAACAGTCCCAATCCTTCACCATGTCAAAAAATAACAAGTCCTTGATAACCTGTCATGCCATGTTTGTGTTTATCACAGGCTCCTCTCAGCTGCTAGAGAGGTGCCCCTTCTTGGAAACAGGTTGTTGTTTCCTGTTGTGACCTTTTGCCCACAGATAGGAGCCTTGCTGCAACATAAGGTCTGTACTGCTGATACAGGCCCAGCAGCCAGGCGGCTATCATTTCTGCATGCTGTCGGCATGAATGATACCACCTAAATGATAGGGTGCAGCTCAAGGGCCCATGGAGTGGCCTCCTTAGGTCAGGGAGAGGTAACACTGTGGTTGATCACTTGCTGGCTTCCTCCTGGGACAAGACAGGTGCTTGCAGAGTTGCACAGTGGGCTGGATGAAGGGATAGCCAAGACAAGACTAACAGCCAGACTTACGCTGCTGTGCAGCAATGTTTCAGCTGGCCATTGGTTGCCAGGAGGTCATGGACAAATGAGACGTGGTACAATGGGGCTGTCAGCTGTCCTGAGTAAGGCTCTCCGCAAACTCCTCATGCAACATGGGGACTTGGAGGCCTCCAGTCCATGGTGGCCAAGGTGGGCTTCCCTCTGGCATTTTATAAGCCTGAGGTTTCCAGTCCATGCCCTCAGATGTAAACTGCACTGCTTCTTACCTCAGTATCCCCAGATCATTTGGGTCGGACCCACCAGAGAGCTGGCACAGGGTGCAACGGGTTGCTTGTGGAGCGCTGTCTCACTGTAGGTATGGACACAAGGGTTCCTCTTCCCCTCAGTACACTCCCACCAGTTTTGGACCAAAAGCCTTCACCAAGGTAGATGTGGTTAGCTCAGCTGCTGGTTCTCTCAACTGCTGGATTTAATGACAGTGTGTGAGTTGACAGGGTAGCATTTGCCATCAGTCCTCCTAGCTCTGTTTTTTGTGTGTGTAGTGATGTTCCACAGGGTGTTGATCTCTGTCGGACATAACTCTCAAAGGCTTTTTTGCTGAAATTTTACTGTCTCCTTATAGAATACTTTAACCTACTATTGGAAGTGTACTTCAAATATCAGGCAAGTTTCTCTGTAGTTATGCTAACAAATGAAAACAGAAACAGTTGGCATCACATAATTGCGTGTACTACCAGTAAAAAGGTGACCCATCAGGTTCTGTTATTTAATCCTACCCCAGCAAGCCTGAATATTAGATATGAAAATAAAGATAAACAGAAGATAAACAATGCCTCCAAGGCCTCTCCTGTCACCCTGGGGACATGGGAAATTCTCAAAGCTACCCTAACAGACAAGTACTTGCCAGGGAGACCAGTCACCTGGCTGAGCCTCCCTACACGTTACACAGCTTCATCTCTATTACTTCAATGAAAGAATGAAGGTTCAAATCTTCATTTGCTTTTTTTTTGTTTGTTTGTTTTTGTTTTTTGTTGTCTTTGTTGTGTACGTGTTTACTCCTTGAAGGCAAACCATCACATGCCATTGCAGGACAGGAGCTGGTGCAGTAGCTGTCACCTTGCAGCCATGGCATTTGCCTGCAATCTCTCCATAAGATACAGCTCTGATGGCAGCCCTGTTATTATTAGCTGTATCAGTTGTGGCTGTGGCACAGAATATTGTTGGGCAATGACATGTTGTGAAAGGTTCAAAGGAGGACAGTCAACTTTATAATCTGACATGCCGTAAAAAATAAATAAATAAATAAATAAAATAAAAAGAAATGACTGCGCAAATGGTTGACCTTTTTCACAGTATACCTAAATGTGGGTGTAGCCACTACAGATAGCAAACTTCTGAAATCAGAGTTGTTAAATCATTGTACATGATTAGGATTGAACTATGGGACAATGAATGAGGGCTTCTCTGCCCACATGCAAGAGTTCATGCACTTTGAGAAAGCATACCAGGCAGAGAATCTGCTACTGGAAATGCAAAGCTATGTAATGCCCATTTGTGTGTAGTGATTTTGGCTAAACCATACCTCTTGACAGCAGGGATAAACACAGTTACAAAACAGTAAGTTTTGTAACACAAAACACAAAAGTTTTGTAACACAAAACAGTGATAAACACAGTTACAAAACACTCCTTTTTTTTTTTTTTTTTTTTTTTTGAATTATTTAAGGCAACAGAAAGCAGTCACTCACCAGGGCAAGGATACAGATGGGAGAAGGTAAGAAGGAGGTAGAAGGAGCTGGAACAAAGCAGCCCAGAAATGCAGTGTCCACCTACCAAGTGGTATTTTCCTTAAACCAGAAAGGCAAAACTCAAAATTTAAGATTGCTCTTCTGCTAGCAAATCTCTGTGAAACCTGTTGGTAAAATGTGTGCTCCATCTGTACCCATAGCAGGGCCAGAGAACAGGACAAAGACAACATGCTATAGAAAGAAGTTCCTTAGAGCCTGTGGCAGAGATCTACGCAACAGACACAGAAATTCTTCAGGATTAGCTTGCCATGCCTGTGTTTATCTGCTTCAAAACGTGTCAGTTGTAGTCTGCATTCTGTGTTGTAATACAGCAAAAGTGGGATGGAGGACTTGGTATGGCATTCTTTAAACCCTTTCTACTCTGCTAACTTTGAAAACAGAAGTTTGTGCCCAGTCCTGCAAGGAGCTGAGTACTCTTTTTCCTTAGCTCACTGCATTCAGGATACTGCATTCTTTCAGGGACAGACCCTATTTTCTGAGCATAGACAGGATGTGAGAAGGAGCAGCAATTTCAGTTTACTTCCCCTGGATTTACATTATGGGTGCTGAAAACAGAAGCTAGTGTAAGAAGTAATTTAGATGAGGTAATAGAATCGGAATTTTCCTTGCTACTGGATTACTTCTGTTTTACACCTTGGCCATTTCATTTGTGAATGATTAATTAGGCTCCAAGTGATTAGATTAGGGAAATGTGCTGACTCAGAAGATAATAGGAATGTATGAAGAAGTGAAAGGGCCAAGGCATAGTAAATATGCAATGTATTTTACAGTGAACTTTTTTGGCTACATCAGCGTAATAGTTCTCTTAACCTGCATTAAATGCATATGGCTGGAACCACAACTGTAAAACAAACCTCTGAAATCTCTCTGAATTTCAGACTAATCCACAGAAGCAGGATTCATTATGTCTCCAGGTGTACCTAGTGCACCTGAAGTACCGGAAATGAAATCTGTTGACAGAGAATAGACTTTTAAGGAATTAGCTCATAAAATATGAAGCAATGGTAACTTAGGTCTTCAGATCGGGAAGTAAAGAGAAAAATGTTGAGTTTGTCACTACTAAGAGATCCTCCAAATTCTGCCTGTGCATCAGTGTCCACGTGTTTCTTGTATCCTTTTTTTTTTTTTTTTTTTTCTGCAGAAAGAGGTAGAGACATTATGCAGAGGCCCATCCAATGTTCCATCTTCCTCAGAAATAAAAGTATATATTCAAAGCAGCTAGGTAGAGATGTCCCAAAGACTGACTCAATTACCTCCTGAATGATTCCTGTCTCCCCTCATTGCTAGTAATAGAAAACATGTCCCCAGAGTGTATTTGACATGATTCTGATCCCCACCTGGCCCTGCATAACTGACTTTTCTGAGGATAAAGGGCACATTTTTCAGGCTGAAGCTGTTTAAGGGCAGCCTTATAGACAAGACAGTTGAAAATATCAAGGCTTGCTGACTTCACATTTCTTTGACTAGTAGACTGGCAATACTGCCAAGAAAGAAAAACAAGTCACTCCTATTATACTAATTTTTCTGGAAATTGGATTAGAAACAAGCATGTACAGAAGCTGATAGCTGTCCTTCCTCCTTGTCTGTAATCTCAATAGGTCAAGTATTGGAAGGACATCTCCATCATTAACTTCTTACCCTGGATCGTGGGAGGTACCTTTGGTAGTCAGCTTATGACTAAACCTGTATTATTATTTATGATAAAACAAAAACCATGACCTTGAGAAATTTCCAAAGGACTACTTTATTTTAAAACTAGATTTGCATGCAGATTTGAATACACTGAAGGACCTCAGTGGAATATCTTGTAGGAGGTTTTCAATAGGAATAATGAAGCCACTGGCTGCCTGGGGAAAAGAATGTAAAGAAGAGTGAAGCTCTGTTTACAAATGTTTGTCTTATCCCATGAGATTTTGAGACCTAGATGAAAAAAAAAAAAAAAAAAATCCAGTGAAAAATCAAAGTCTGAAGGTTCTGGAATCACACCACCCTAAAAAAATCAATTAGTGGCAATGGAAATGAAAACTGAAATATTAAGCATTTGAAAATATTTTGATTCAAACCAGAGCTATTTATTTTAATATGATACATTTATATTTCAGGTTGAAAAACATTAATGGTGATTTCTACAGATTCAAAATTTTTCAAAAAACACATTTCATAATGGGCAATGAATTGAGAACTATGTCTTTCCTGCAAGTGCCTTTTTTTTTTTTTTTTTAATTATTATTATGATTATATTATGGTTATGCATTTTTCATGGAAAAAATTTGAAATCTTCAACCATTTCTAGTCATGCAACATGTAGGATACAAACCAATGTGAAATATCTGTTTAGAATTTGTGATATTTTTTTTCTGTACTCTTCTTATGGAGATAGATGACAGCTTAAAAAAATGATTGTGCTTTAGAAGTTCCTCTGTTTTTAAGAAGCCTCAGGCTGAAATTCTGAAATACTTTGAAAACTGGTTTCTTGACGTCACATAATTGAAGCATTGGGAATCAGCTTGCACTTTTGAACATTCAGGCCACTGCATATTTCATAAAATGAAAATCCCAGTCACATAAAATAAGATACTGCTTCCATGGAAGTACAACTTGTTCAATAATCGCATTAAGCAAATTTTATGGCAACACAAAATGGTCAGTCTTGGCATTTTCCACAATTACTATACTTTAACTATCACCCCCTTTCTTTATCTGGAAAGCTAATAAATGACAACTGATACACATTTTTGATGACTCTGCATTTCAGTTATTTATGAAATTACCTCTAACATTTCAGTTGCCTTTATCAGCTAACTAGAAAAATCAATATATGATAGGGACTTCATCATGCATAATAAAGTATAAAAGCACGAGGTTTGTATTGCTGGTTTCAGTTTGTTACTTCAAATCATCTGACTTAGAGGTGACTCTTAAATCCTCTTGTCATTTCACTGCTATCTGATTTGCAAGAATCGAAGACTTAAGCAAACATGTCCGACCCCAGTGAGACAGAACTAATTCATATGTTTAAGGGGATTCCCTTTACCACCAGGTCTTCTCTAGAACTCTTAAAATCCTTGGATACTTTTGATGCTAGGGAAGATGATGTCCTTTTGGGTTCCTATCCCAAGTCTGGTAAGTTCTACTTTTAGATGTTAATTGCAAGACGTTTCGATTGTTTGTTTTGTGTTCTCTGCTTAACTTACTTGTGAAATACCTGTGTGCAAGAAACAGGGAAGGGTGTTTGAATATGCGAGAATGTTATTCTCTCAGGAAGTGTTAAAATTACCCCCAAAATACAAATCATTTGTCTAAATTTTGATTCTTTAATTGAAAATAATTTCACATGTTTTCATACTGGAAAACAAATAGGTATTTCTTTCTTATAAGCAAAATTTATACCTGAAGGATGTGCCAGAGGATTTCCTACATTTAATTATAACAAGGCAAGAGTTGAATTAGGTTATTTGTATGGCCCTTGCCTGCACGTTTATTCATTTCTTCTTCCCTCTCACCCAGACTCTGTCTCATACACATACCAAAGAGGAAGCTCAGTCAGTTACCTTCCAAATATATAGACTCAATTTACTATAAGAATACAGAACAAAACAAAAGAAATTATTCTAAAATAAATAATAAAGACAATATAACCACCTGCTGACAAGCAGTATGAATTTTATGTTATCTAATGAGTTTGTTTCAATACAAATATTAACACTTTGCATAGAATTACTTTGTACTTCAGCAACAACATTTTTTTCAGTATTTATACATCTAGAGCCAATGGGATTATACAGTTATGTAGTTTCTTGAATCTGGAGGTGTAGAAGTTTTGAGGTGTTTTTTAGAAGGTGGTTTTCTGCGTGTGTGAGAAAGCTGTTCCCATATGCAATCTGCACGTTTCATGTATCTTCTCTGTAACAAATATTCATTCTTTTCTTTCATTCTTCCTTTTTTTTTTTTTCTTCTCCTTAAAAATAATTTTCTGAAGGCACACACTGGCTGGCAGGAGTTATAACAAAGCTTTACAACACTCCAATTACACTAACATCTCCCATTGAATTTGGAGATGTTTCCAAACTGGAGGAACTGAATAAACTCTCATCAAAGAGAATCATCCCAACGCACTTAGACTACAACATGTTGCCTTCAAATTTTAAGAATAAAAACTGCAAGGTAAGGCAAAAATTTATAAAAGCAATAAGATATTTTGTGTCTGTTAGAAATCTAGTTTGTCTTGTTAATCCTTAAATGATATTAAATGACTTACAGTTTCCAGAAGTGGTTTGCTGTGATTTTTGGAGACACAGCTAACAAGCAGTTGAAGGCAGCATGAGCAAAGGCTTAGGCTAAAAACTGGGTTCTGCTCCTGCCCTACTGTTCCCACTGGGTGATTTGTATGTCAGGCACCACAAAAAAATGCAACACTAGGATCTTTCAATATTATTAGGGACTGGAAGGTGGTGTGTGTGTATCATGGCTCCATTTCCTAGTGACTGGAGCATTTGCTTAAAAAGAAGTTATCTGCAGTATTTATGGAATATTCTGGGGGTGAAGGTACCCTGTCCCTCCTATGAAGCTTTGTCAAGACCCTATATTGAAATAGAGCCAAACAGAGGTGAATTCAAATGCAGGAGGAGGATTCAGATCAGTTTGGGGGTCAACCCATGCTGATGTAGGAGGTCCATAAATAATCGGCTCTGGGCCTCAGATTTTACATTAAAAGTTCAAATTTCCAGGATTAGATAGATACAGACTTTTGGGACAACACTAATTTCAGTGAAAAGCCAAGATTAACATTTGCAGCTGTCCTGTGAATGTTAAGGAAACAGTTTCATATATGAGGTAGTTTAACTCATGAGTTAAAATGAACCTGTCTCTTTCACAAAATGTAAACATTACCCATCTGTAGGAAACACACCTCTGCCCACAAGGTTTTGTTTGCTGACCACTGCTCTCTTCTGCCTAAAAAGGGACAAATGCATTTCTGTATTTATGACGTGGTGTCCAATGGAAGAATCCTAAAGGAAAGGGTTTTGACACTGCAAACTGCCTATGAAAATGCCACATTTATGCACACAGCTCCTCTAAAATAAAGGAATAACATTATCACTAATAACCATATCATCTTCATTTACAGATGATCTACATCAGCAGAAATCCAAAAGATACTGCAGTTTCCATGTATCATTACTACAGAGAGAATCCACACCTTCCCACTGTTGATACCTGGACTGCTTTCTTTGACTTGTTCTTAGAAGGAGACGGTAAGGATAAGTGTTACATTTTTCCCTGCAGCTTGCATTATCTGATCATGCACAGAAGGTGTTAACAAATGCAAACTGTGTGAAAACTCCTTGTTGAACTCCTCATTTATATAGCCTTAGATTTTTTATTTTTTCAAGGTAAATTCTAATGCTATACCAAACAAGAACAAATAATTGGATGCTGTCTTCAGCCCTGTGAGGAGATATTTTGACAAGTAGTTGCATTCTTTCAGCACAACTGCAGGTTGCAGGTTGCTGTCCTCTGACACACCTGTTAAAATCATATTCTCATCACCAAGTTGCAGGTTTCATCTCTTCCCACACATACTCTGAAAACCCCAACAATTTGTTGGTTATGATGCAGATTTCCCTGTGTTAAAACATTTCCGACCTTGCCTCATGAGCCATGCTAATAGTTTGCTTCACACCAAGAACTCGTGTTTAAGCCTTGATAGCAAAGGAATGTGCACACAGCTCCTTCCAAGCAGACAAAAAGGCAGCTGGGATCACTGCAGCCACCTCCTGTCCTTGGTAGGCAGTCTGGTGGGGTAGACACTATCTGAATGTGTCCAGAGAGCAGAGCTCCACTGTCCTGCTGAAAGGTGGGCAGCACACAGAAAGACAGTCCCCAGGCTGCATGGAGAGCCACACTTGCAGGCTTACTGCCTTTTCTGATCTTGAAAGTAGCCTTGTGTGGCCCTTCAAAGGAAGTCTAGGTGCTTTCACAAAGTGCCCCTGCACACACTAAGTGCCCTTGCACACACTAAGTGCCCTTGCACACACTCTGCCTGATTGTTGTCTTAGTCGTGGCGTCCAAAGACCAAGGACATGAGTGAGATTTGTGTGAATGGCAGTGGTGGCTTGGAAGCTGACAGGAGGACTGTGTTCCAGGTATCCACTCCCATTTTTAGTGCTTTATTACTCCTTTGAGGACTTGTTCCTGCTATACAACCACAATGATGATAACAGCAACAATGATAGATGGCCTTGAAAATTTTGAAAGAAAAGTGCCAGTGCAGTCACCATGAGCTTACATCAAAGATCTAGAAGTCAGTTTGAATTTTCTTCTGCCTTGTAGATCTTGTGTTCCTTATTCAGAGTAGCCCTAAGGCACATGCATAAGTGATGTGCAGGATATTGGCTTGTTTAGTAACACCTCTGAACATTCAACAGTGAAAACAGAAAAGTCTCAAATTTTAAAACATGTCCCATTTGTCTATAAATTAGTAGCCTTCTGCTGTTTCCTGCATGCTTATGCATGGCATAAAGAAATTATTTTGGTTACAGGAGAAATTTATCTGATAGGTGATACTGGGAGAGAGGTTGTCATTTTTGCTCTTAATAGAAATGTATGATGCTTGTGCTGCTTGATTTAGATCCTTTAGTACTCTTGTGTAGTTATTTCAGTTGAGAACAAAGGCAAGGACACTCAGACACAACTTATGCTGTCACTAGAGTCTCCAAGACTGTTTGCTATACCCCAGAGCCAAAAGGGTCACTGACTTTCAGCTATTGGAAATAGGATTGCTCACTCATATAGCAAGAACCCACAGAGAGAAAAACTAAAGGACCTGGGGAGAGCTGAGACAATGATGACCTAGTCTAAGAGCTTACAGGACCTAAAAGACGTCACTGTTATCACTCTTTTTTTTTTTTTCCTTTTTTTTTTTCAAATTTTTATTTTTCAATTTTAATTTTTATTTTAAATGAAAAAAAAATAGGTTCTTTGGATACCTACCTTGATGAATATGTTCTTTCCCTGCTAGAAACAGGAAAGAAAAGCAGTGGAAACTCCAAATTTATGTGTAGACAGTGGAATTCTGGAGATCTGTACATTTCTTGCACAGATGCGGGCTGGGGGAAAGCAGGTGCATTTGTTGGCCATGTCCCTGGTGTGGCTAAGCAGGTTTTAGTTGGACACTGTGGTGCATATGTGCCCTGCAGTTAGATAGCATTTTATGTGTAGGAGGTGGCTATGGGCTGGAGCATTCAGCAAAATACCTAAATACATCCTGAGGTTTATAACCAAAATCATTCTCTTTACAACATTAAAATATTATACCTTTCTGGTAGCAGCATAAAGCAAGGCCAAAGTTACGGAGAAGGGTGGATATGACTGCTCTGTCTATCCCTTTCTTAATGGCTTGGAGGACTCTTTCAACTCAGCTGTCAATCTTGTCTTTCAACCAGAAGGGTCAGAACTGTTTTTCTTTTAAAATAAAACTCAAGTTTATATGTCCTCCTGTAGTTCAGCAGAAGGAGCATTTAGGCAAAAGAAGTGCTATGAGTCAATTATACATGTAAAACTGTACATTATCCA
This sequence comes from Netta rufina, assembly GCF_964035555.1. Taxonomy (NCBI): domain Eukaryota; kingdom Metazoa; phylum Chordata; class Aves; order Anseriformes; family Anatidae; genus Netta; species Netta rufina. The sequence goes on from NC_140123.1 coordinate 130,900,002, forward strand.
TGTAGTTGGCTTCATGATGTATTTCTATAGTAACTTAATCATTTAATCAACTCTTCCTTGACTTTTTAAAGTATATAAATTTCTCCTCTACTGAGCCAAAATAGAACTAGCAATAGTGTGCGCCATTTAACAGACTCCTTATTTTATTCCCTAGTGTGATATTTATATTTACGATACATTTATTTCCTAGTTTATTTTCCTAGTCTTTATGTCTGTGACCATAAACATGCAGATACTTGCTCAGATACTCAGATCTCATTGTGACCATATGTTTTCTTTCTTTACTGGCCTATTCCTAGATTTGGAGACTGTTTCCACTAGAGAATTATACCTCAGAAAAGTACCTGCATCTCTTTTACAAAAACAAAGTCCAACAGGAATGATAAAATTTTTGGATGGTAAACTTGAATCACTTCATGGAGAGAATTGAATCAGATTTAGAGGAATGCGGGGTACATACCAAGAAGGAATCATTCCCCTAAGTGTGTGAGATACAGAGTTATTTATGAACCAAATTTATATGAATTTATATGGGTTTTCTTTTCAGTTGTCTGTGGATCTTGGTTTGATCATTTCCTAAGTTGGGAAGAACATAAAAATGACAAAAATATCCTGTTTTTGTTCTATGAAGACATGAAGAAGGTAAATATGCTCTCAGTTCTTATTTCAGAATGCTTTACTTTTAAATTGACGTAATTAAAATATCAAGTAGCAAATTCTAATGAAGAGGGACAAATAAGAAAATGTGAATGTGAATGGGCATATTTTATATTTGCATAGGACTTTTTGTCTTGAAACACGTTACTTAAATAATTCAGACTACACAAGTTATGCAAGTCTTAAATCGTGTGAGTATTGCATTTCATAGATGCAGGAGTGGGACATATATTACTTGATTTTCCCCAGCCACAGAAAGAATTTTAAATTCCTGGTCCTTGGTCCTATAGAAAAATTAACCAAGAACATCTGTTGAGTTCCACACATTAACCTGTTATACCTGACATCTCAGGTGAAATTTTCAGAAAGTGATATAAAGCAACAGAACTAGACATGGTCAGTGGGAACAGTGTGCCCAGTAAAGAAGAAAATTAGAGGCTGGGGGTGGAGGTAGGAAAAAAAAATGACAAAGGAAAATTATTATGCAGAAACAGCTTTGCTATTCTTAGACAAAAACAAAACCTCTAATATCAAATATACTTTAGCTTTCAGAGAATTATTATTTTGTTATGAAGCAAACACTTTTTTGTTTTTTTTTTTTCCAATGTTTCCATTAAAATAGTTCTGTTTATTTTTGGCAATTCCAGTATGAGGAATTCCAAGCCCATTTTGAATCTGGAATCACTTGTGAGATCTCTAGACATGGCACCTCCAACAAAATAAGCTCCTTACACAGAGACTGAGCTTTGAGTATTTTTGTTCCCAGTGAAATCATTCTGAGAAACAGAAGAACAAACTGGGAGTTTACCTTGCCATGTAATTCTATATGATTGCACATTTACTCATTTCTGTGAGTATGAATAAGAGGGGAATCAGGTTTACTGTATCTGTCATGTATACAGTCCAAAGACTTGTTTAGCTTTGCTAGAAAGCAAATGAATGGGACAAACCTGTTATGTAATAAAAATAATAATTTCCATATCAACTGAAAATCTGATAATCAGCTCAGAAATTAAAAAAAAAATAAATTATTCTTGTATCTCAGGATCTCCCCAAGATTGTGAAGGAAATCAGTGTGTTCCTGGACATAGACATCAGTGATGATGATATTCAAGACATCTGCAAGAAGTCATCCTTCTCAGAGATGAAAAACAACACTGAAAAAGAAAACAGTGACCCCAGTCACACCGTCTGTGCCCTGACATCCAACAGGAAGCTGATTTTCAGAAAAGGTAAATTCAGTGTTCCTGGCTTAATATGGTAGCACCAACCACAACCTTTTTAGAAGCAGCAGCCTTGGTCTCTCCCTGCCTCTGATGATGTTTTGGGTCCACCCTAGGAAGCAGTAACAGGATTTTCCAATCTGAAGCCCCCTTAAAAACCACTTTCCAAGTTCTCTGGTTGCAAATGCATGCATGTGCTAGAAAAACATGAGAGTCTTAAACAACAGTTTAACTGTTGTTCCATATGAGCTTTGCAGCTGAAAGGAAAGCTTCATGAAACATTGCTGTTTATCTGCCTATTTGTATCTAAAAGTTTACACTCAGTCTCTCACAAGCCCCAGAGTCTCCTCTCAAATCACTAGTGAAGGTCATTTAGTTTGCAAGAATGGAAAAGAGCTAGACACATTCCTTCTGAAGAAGTCTGCTGGTAGCCTTTATCCTCTGTACTCCCTGTTATCTTACTGAAATGTTCCCAAAAAGAAATATGCTGACCATGACAACAAAAGAATGGATGACTCAACCACCGGGTGACCTAAGAGGTCGCCTTAAGGCCTTGGCCAAACTGGAATCTGTACTAAAATCTTCAACAGGACTTAGCTTGAATGTGACTTAAAAATACCTCAAGGAGCTGTTTTCTTGTTACTGATGTTTCAGAAGCTTCTTCAGATTAGAATAATAACTAAATCAAAGCCAACATGTTTAGATGGATTTTCATTATTTTTAGTTATTTTTTGAACAATCATTGACAATTCAAAAATTAGGGTCACTTCAATTAAGAAAAACTTGTTCTCAATTATAAATAGGGAAACTACATTTCACTAATTCAACAGAATGTTTTTACCAATGAGCTGAAGTAAATGCCAGAATACAATGTCAGGAAAAACAAAACGAACAAAAAAACAAACAAAACCTGCAACAACAAAAACAGATATAGTCAGTGACTTTTGACAAATCTATGCTGAAAAACTTGAATAATTTCAACATTTTTATTTCCAAGTAGTTTCTATGCAAATCCAGAGGTTTTAGCAAATTTCAATCAGCTTGACTTTTGTGTATATGCATATACATATATATAATAATAATTATTATTATTATTATTCAGGCTTTCTTTTCTTTTCCTTGCTATCCTGAACACTATTTAGTCAACTGCCTTGAGATCATGCACACTTCTTTAGAGGGTGCACGTGAGGGGAAATTTTGAGCATTTCTCATTTAAATATACCAGTTTAAAAACAAACAAACAAACAAACAAACAAAAATCATGTTTGTTCAAACTTCTGATGAGTTGGAAAACAGTTGAAACACTTGTATAAACACATTCAACAGAACACGAATGTGCATGGTCACCAAGAAGTAGTTAACTGACCTCTTAAGTGGTGGGACGTCTCATCTGTAGAAAGCCCTAAAAATTAGGAGCAGGTGTGAGGGTGCAATTCATGTGATCAAGTCACTCTGCTTTCCTTTTTTATGAGTCTTCTTTACTCAGTAGAGAGATGTAGCTGCCTTTTTGGCACAACTCATTTGATGAGTTTTAGATGTTGACTATGATTAGATGAATTTCAGCCAGGAAGCAAACATTTCCTTCTACTGACTTTGAAACAGCTTAAATGGAGACCTTTAACTGCAAACACCTAAGATGAGGCAAGATGCCTCTCTGCCAAGATGACCAAGAGCTCTATTTCCATCTTGGAAACCTGCTACTCTTCATGTACCACTTAGTGTTGTTGGCATTGTCAGGTGACACACAATGAGAAACAGTCTGAGGCGTTAATAGCCTTTATGGATGATGATTCAGCTGTTTCCATCAGAGTCTCACCAGACTGGGAAAATGATTATGAGCGATTCCTGAGACTATGGTTGATGACACAGTAATAATTTATGCCATCTGCAGCATTAATAAAACTAGTCTGCCTTTAAAATGTTTTCAGCACTATATATTGCTAGCCTCAATATTATTTTTCTGCCCCTGCTCTTCTAGGTACTGTTGGTGATTGGAAGAACCATTTCACTCCAAAACAGAATTTAAAGTTTGAGGAAATATTTAATGAGAAAATGAAGCTCAGCAAAATGGCAAAAAGACTCACCTATGAATTCTGATTCCATGGGCAGAACAATACTCAATTATCAAATTACAAATACAGAGAGAGCAACTGGTGGGAAATTCTGGATGGGGCTAATAGACTGTAAAAGTTAAAAAAAGTTCAGCACTGCTCTTGGAACTGATGCCTTGAAGATGGAAGCAGCACTGACTGATCACATTCATTTAGCATGTTTACATAAATTTACCTCAGTTATCAGCCTTACTTTTCACCTAGTCAAGCAGTAGAAGTGTGAAGAAGGATTGTGAGATGGAGATTTGAGGACAGGACTGAACTCCAATATCAGAGGGCAGATTTATGTTGTTTTACAGTTAAGTGTCAGATTAATTTTTCAACAACCAAATCTACTTTATCATTTATTTATTTTTTATTTTATTTTGCTCTAGAGTGATATGAATGAAATTCTTAGATCTGGTTTAGGAATTTTACCTAAGATGTTCTTACCCAAGATGTTTTCTTCACTCAGAAGGTGGAGAGCCACAGACACAGGTTGCCCAGATGTGAGTGCCCCATCTCTGGAGGTGTTCAACATCAGGCTGGATGAGGCTTTGGGCAACCTGGTCTAGTTGGTGGCATCCCTGCCCGTGGCAGGGGGGTTGGAACTGGATGATCTTTAAGGCCCCTTCCAACTCAAACCTTTCTATGATAACATGTTAAGAAAAAAAAAGATAAATCCAGTAATAAACTGTATATTTAAAAAATCTAAAAACACATCATAAGAAAATGACCAAAGACTTGACTTTAGACTCAACCCATTCTCATCTACCATGATTTGGAAAGCAACTGTCTTATCAGACTTTATTATCGATACTGAAATTGAAAACTGTAGCAGTACATTTGAAGATTTGCAGTGAGGTTTGTTTGTAAAACTTTCTTACTTTCTTCTTTTCTTCCTTTCTTTCCTTTTCTTTCCTTCCTTCTTTCCTTCCTTCTTTCCTTCCTTCTTTCTTTCCTTCTTTCTTTCCTTCTCTTTCTTTCTTTCTTTCTTTCTTTCTTTCTTTCTTTCTTTCTTTCTTTCTTTCTTTCTTTCTTTCTTTCTTTCTTTCTTTCTTTCTTTCTTTCTTTCTTTCTTTCTTTCTTTTCCTTTCCTTTTTTTCCTCTCCTTCTTTCACAATGCATAGGTTTTGTTTGTAACTTATTTCTGGGTTGTACTGTATAATATTTGTGTCTTAAATGTAAGTGATATATATCCATTCAGATTTCTGTACCATATGTTGGGAAATTATAAAAGTTTTTTTCATTCGACTTTCTCCCTGCAAAATTCCTATCTCCAGTGTTTTGAGTTTCCATTTAACTTCACAGTCCTTGTGCAATAGAATTCAACAGTTCCAGTGTAGCAAATAAACTAGTACTTGGAGACTGTTTAATCTGAGTAAGACATATTTACCCTGCTCTGATAAGACAGGTTTTCTAAGAACTAGCTGTCCGTGTTCACATCCTAGGGACTGTTCTAAGAATGCAGTGAAGATATTTCTTCTGATTTACTGCATGATGTGTTTTCTGTCCACACCTTCAATTTGCCTTGCAGGCTAGCATTAAGTACTCTTCTCTCAAACTTGTTTTTCCCAACCACATAATTACAACACATCAACAGGCAGAGAAAACAGCAAAAACTGACTGAAAATAAACTAATGCAGACAAGCACTGTTACTCTGCTGTGATTCCTGTGTGTTTTGCAGACACATATCTGTAAGGCAAGCTCATCCTCTGGGTGAGCTGTTTCTGAAAAGTCATGATATGACCTTATTGGTAGTGAATATAGGTGCTCTCTCCAGCCATACTAGCTACACAGCCCTTTTGTTTAATACCTTACTGCTGCAAGCTGACATCAATGCCAACTGTTTGTGCATCTGCACAAATGATACAGGAAGTTACATGCTGAGGACATAAGTAAGAGAAAAGCCTATGCAACAGCAGTCTCTTGCCATTTAGCAATTCAGCCCAAATCAAGGGAGATGCTGCTCTGAGCACTGTTTTATGCAAATCACCCTTTTGGAAACCAGACACTTGATTTTGTACCTTTGCTCCTCTGACACTAAAATCTTTTGCACTCTAAAATGCCACGAATTGTTGTTGTCCGTGGATGCCTTTCAGGTGTCCTTCTAGCTGGCCTATGTCAGAGGTCTGGAATATTAGGCTGGGCACTTACCGAAGGATGGGGGCATGTCTTGGTAGCTACTGGCAACCAGGGTCTGCCAGCAGTTGCTATGCCTACCATTTCTTACATTCTCTTTCTTCTTGCTCTTCCGACTGTGTTGCTATTCCCACTCCTCTTCCTATGGCTGTAGCATCCCACCACCATCAAGAGAGATTCAAACTGAATTTTTCAAGGAATCATCAATCTGGTTCCACAGGGCATTTTTGCCAGCTGTGGAGATGTTCTAAAATCTTCAAAACTTCCATAGTAAGATGTTATAAAAAATTCTCTTCCATTTCTTTCTTTCTTTCTTTCTTTCTTTCTTTCTTTCTTTCTTTCTTTCTTTCTTTCTTTCTTTCTTTCTTTCTGCCTTCCTTCCTGCTTGCCTGCCTTCCCGCCTTCGTCTCCTCTCCTCTCCTCTTCCCTTCTCTTTTCCTTTCTTTCTTTTCCCCTACGTAATTTAAAACTTTTGGAAAAAGAGAGAAATAGGAAAATACTGGTCCAAAATGTACCTAGACCGCAGCAATACCGGATCTGGAAGAAACAAAACCCTGTGCAATCTCTGTTACAGTAAATGGGTACAACATTGCTTCCTATTCAGGTAATATATTTCACCAGAGAAGACTGATTCTCAAGACTGATTTAATTAGTGAGGACAGCATTAAAAATTTATGCCATCAGAGCTGGGTTGTGAGGATTCTACCTGCTCTTGTCAAAGTTAGCCTGCTTTGCTTGCTACCCAGACTTACATGGCCTTTGGGTCAGGTGAAAATGAGAGCAAGAGTATTTGAATGACTAAAACATTTAAGAGGGAAAAGAACACACAGATTCCATGCGTTGCTTCAAAGACATTTTCCCCAGAAACATCACACAATCAACTTTTAAAGTAGTTCTCAAAAAGAGATGTTTGTGCTGGAGAAGAAAAGGAAAATACCCTAGCTGCCTGGCTTTCATTCACATTAGATCTGATACGAGGAGTTTGATGCCTAAAGCAGTTTCTTGGAGGAAAACTGTCTGGTGAGGAATCTCTTGGAATAGCTTCAGGAACAGAAGATAGAAGAGTACTAAAGGCAAGTTTGCCTGAGGAAAGGTGGGGGTTTGAATGGGAAGAGCGGCCGTGGAGAGAAGGGCTGGAGATCAGTTGGTGGGTTTGTGCACTTGGTCTAAATACAGCAGATGTACTCAGGAGATCAACATGAGGGCTTACATGTACTCATTTGTCATCTAGCAGAGAAAACATTGAGGACCATGAGGAATTTCCGTGGGGTTTTCTTCACTGCCAGCCGACAAGAGAGGAGAGAGAGTCACAAATTACAGACAAAGAGTCAGTGGTGCTCGTGCTGTAAAGACCCAGTGGGAACAGGAAGGGAGGAATTAAGCCTGACAGAAAGGCTTGTGGGGGTGAAGGTGATTGCTGCAAGATGATGTTCAGAGGGGGGAGAAAGGACTGTAAGTGGCTGTGTCACTCCCACCAGTTCCAGCCTCACCGGTGACCACAACTGGCTTCATTTTTGAAGAGACCAGCGACCACGAGAGGTGATTCTGCGGTAACTTTTCTATTAACTTTGATAGAAGATAGTCCTCTTTTTCTCCTGAATCTGTTTGCCTGTCCTGCATGCCGCAGTGGACGAACTGTACTACAGGAGAGTGAAACATGGCGGGGCTGTGTGGCTCCTTAGGAAGCCGCTTCCACCAGGCCAAGCATAGAGGAGTGGCGGCACCTTGTGGCCCAGACAGAGAGCGAGCAAGGACTCAACATGACAACTGCTCAAGTGAGAAACAGAGACGGAAAAGCATGAAGGCACAAATTGCATTGCCATGCCTCTTTTTGGATTCTGGCGAAATCGGCCCCACGGGCCAACGCTAAGTGGAGAAATGGTGGTCTTGGGAACCGACTGCAAACCCAGAGTGCCAGAGACCTGTCTGCTCTCTGCTGGTAAAGAGGGAAGCAGCAAGGAACATAAATGTTTGTTCCTCATATACGTACATGTACACTGATCGCAGTGTCTGAGCTGCGAAGCTCTGCACCAGAATTGGGCATTCATTTTCACAGGATGTTCTGAAGGTCAAAAGCAGAAATGGGCTGTGAAGAGAATCAGGCAGAGGCTTGAGGGGAAGAGGCCTGTTTTCCAGGTACCTAATGACAGTCCTTGTGCACAGCCTGTTAAAACGTCCTTCATTTCTGATTGCCAGCATCTGCCAGGATCTGGGGATGACCAGCCTGCACCACTGAGAATTTATGACCAGACATGAAGAAGGAATGGTGGGGGGATGACACACTGCAGATGTATAAGCAAATACTAATGGCCAGGAGCAATAAAAGTAGATTTTACTTTTCTGTCTGCAAGACCTTTCCTTACAAAAAAGGACAACTGGGGTCTGTTGTTTGTCATTTATGACCTTGGTAAACTACTTAGACCTAATCCAAGAGCCAGCAGGTATCAGTATGCTGCTCAAACTACAGTTACTTGTCTACGTCTTTTTAGGAGGCGTGAGGAATTTAATCAGTCTACAGCATTGCCTACCAGCTAAATTAAGGATTTACCTACATTACAATAGGAAAAAATGCCATAGCAGGACTGTTGTGGTTTAACCCCAGCAGGCAGCTGAGCACAATCCAGCCTCTCGCTCATTCTCCCCAGGTGGGATGGAGAGAGAACTGGAGAGGTAAAAGTATAAGAATTCCTGGGCTGAGATAAAGACAGCTCACTGGGCAAAGAACAAGCCAGGCACACCAGCAAAGCAAAGCAAGGGATTCGGTTGCTGCTTCTCATGGGCAGGCGGGAGTTCAGCCTCCTCCAGGAGAACAGGGCTCAGCATGCAGATCAGTCCCTGGGAAAGACAAGCCCCATCACCCTGAATGTCCCCCCTCATTTCTCCTTCTTTATACCAGTTTTATTGCTGAGTGCGATGTCCCTCTGGCCAGTTGGGACACCTGTGGTGGCTGTGCCCCCTGCCAGCATCTTGTGCACCCCCAGCCTCCCCACCGGCAGGGCAGCGCAAGGAGCTGAAAAGGCCTTGGCTCTGTGTGAGCCCTGCTCTGTAGCAGCTGAAACATTCCCATTATCAGCACCGTTTTCATCACAAATCTGAAACATAGCATTGTGTAAGCCTCTATGAAGAAAATTAACTCTGTCCCTGCCAAAACCATGACAAGGACTCATCAGCAGGTGAATGAAGTGCAGTATAAAGCTAGCTCACATATCACTGCTATCCAAGCTTAGACAGCAGTTTAGCTGAAGCAGTCTAGAGCGAGTTCCCCTGCTTCTTGGCAGACGCATCAGTAAACTGCAGTATAGATACACTTCAAAGCACAGATACAGCTAGCTTGTTGTTCTTTACAGTGCCATGCACTGCCAGCAACTTTACCCTGAAACCCCCTGAAATATCCTGACTTTCACTATAAATCAAATGGGTGCTCTGTATAAACACTCAAGCAAGAAACCTGGGGAGCCCTAGTCTTTTATTAGCTGCAAGGTGCTCAATGACAAGGTGATAAAAACGTGGCAGTGCATTAAGCATACAAGAGCAGGAAGTAAAAAGCAGCAGTCAGCTTTCAGTTCTTTACAGCGAGAGTACACAAAGGCACCAGTGTGTTGATACAGTGCTATGACAAGTTAGTGCTAGTGCTTGATTGCAAGTAATCAGAAATACTGCAAAAAATCACCCTTCATACTCATCTGGTTCAAGTGTAGCTCCATCTCCTTTAAGAAAACATACGGCAGCATTCACGGAATTGAATCTAAGAGCAAATAATGATAAACACTTAAAACAAATCTTTAAGTTTATTACTATAAATGAATGGAGGTGTTTTACATCCATTTACACCAGATTACTCCACCCCATTCTCAAGCTTTTTAGGCCAGACTTCACTGAATCATTTGCAACATTTCAGTTGGGCATCGCTGATCAGAAGGCAATGCATCCCCTTCCAAGCTGACACTGTGTTGATGTGAACAAGATGTAATAAAGAAAAAAAGGTGGGAAATAAGAGTTATCAAACTTTTTAATGGGCTGTACAGTCAATGAAAAATGGTTGTGCAACAACAACCTTAGTTTCTCCGAGGACAAAACCTTTCACTATCCCCACATGTACCTTCAGTGTAAGAGTAAGCACACTAGCTCAGATGTACATGTAGACCGGAATTTAGACCAAAAAATTGTCTGCAAGAGTGTGTGAATAAACAGGACAAGCACATGATACTCACCTGAATATTATTCAAACCTCCAATTGCATTTTGTTTGAAAATTCCGCATGCAGTTTACCATGAGTATCTGTGACTGATGGATCCCAATTTAGCTGATGTCATTATGTTCTTACGTAGTTACTGTGCTCTCTTTTGCCTTATTTTCAGTGAGTTGTTTTGACGATTAAATGATGAATTCCTGATAGTAATAGCAATGCCATGTTTTGTTCCTTACTGTGTTGGAGATACACTGTTATTTTAGAATGAACCATGGATACATATTGTGAATTAAGCATAAAAATGCACTTGGGAATCTTCCACACAAATAAACAAGTTTCAGAACCAGAGGAAACATAACAGGTGTCAAACCCATGGAACACATGGACAAAGGCTGTTTTAAGTGTGCCAAGGCTTACTAAATCTCTGAAAGCCACATTCAGCCTCAGAAATCCATGAGTCATAGATGTTTGGCGGTCACAGGAAAACAGGAAAGAGTTGTCAAACACAACATGGCAAATTTATATTCCTTTGACATCTGCTTTTGGTCATTGCTCATTTCTTCAGTTGTCTTTTCCTAGCTCCCTGTTCCTCTTAATTTTATGGATATGTAACACAACTCTCTTCAGTCATCCTTCCAAAATGAAGAATTCTTACTTGGCTATTGCTCACACAAAAGCTGATTTATTCCTTTCACCACCTGTCTTATCCTCCTACAAGCCTTTAGAGTTTTACAGCTTTTTTAATATGTAAGAAACAAAACACCCAGTAGTCAAGATACATAAAAATCACTGATTAATACAGTGGAATAACGACTCTTATCCTTTTTGTCCTATACCATTTTCCTAATCACTCCCAAAATTTGGTTGCTTTTTATCTGTTAGTATACACTTCTAACCAATAGGTATTTTCTTTGATCATAACCCCTCCATATAAATGGATATTTTTATACATGAAATTAGGATTGTTTTTCTACCAGCTATTCCATTATATTTATCTATTCAGTTTCATCATCCTGCTCTTTACTAACTTGAATAACTTGGTATCATCCCTCTTTATTGCTCACCGCTCATTCCTTTTAACACATTTTCATATAAACAAACCCAAAATCCTTCCTTCTGCAAAAATAAGATAGTGACAACCTTATTTAGGTTGCCCACATATATAAATATACCTAGGATGACAAATGGGGATAGACAAACCCATCCAAGAGCAAGGAGAACCAAAACCACTGTTCAACAAATTTTCAGACAAGTGTGTTACTGACAAGTTGTTTTAGCTCATTTATGCAATGGGTTCATGCATAATAGAATGATTTTGTTCCACTGGACATATTTTATTATTGCTCTTGTAACATGGACGTTTAGGATAATTACTCCTGATGGGCATAATGCATTGTAACTAGACTAATTTGGAGTATTTCTGGAAATAAGAATTTATGTTTTTAGAGAATATTAATTGAAAATACAAATTTTTTGAAAAAGCCTTCTCAGCTGGACACTGGAAACGCAAGTTAACTAATATGTGCTTAAAAAGCATTAAGAACATAAAATCACCAAGCATTATAAAGTACCTCAGAACTCACAAGGCCAAGTTTTATGAGATTCATATCGACCTGAAATGAACTAAGGTCAGAACACATTGGATCACCATACAGGAAATGGCACAGAAACATATATTGAACAGGACAGATCAGGTAAAAATGACGTAATGGAGCCAGAAGTAGGTGAAGGTTTAACACATACCCCTTCTGCAGAGGTTAACAAACATAATGACAACATGTTACCGTCCAGCCTTTTCCCCTCTTCTCAATACTCTTGGCAAGAGCCACCAAACAGTCAAGAACAGTAGAGTTCTTGAGACCTGCTTAAAACGGGAATTTTCTCTGAGAACATCCTGTCAGCAAATCCTCAGTACATTCTGCTCAATTTACAAGATGATCCTGACGTAGAAATACCAGGCTAACTCTGACGGATCAGAAAACTGGAAAGAATGAATCTAACCTTTCACAGACACAGGCACAAATCACACTGCAATGTCAAGATCTGAACTTGGACTACTTGAAAATAGGAAACACATGCAAGTGAAGGAGAAATTTATTTAACAGGGGATAACCACACACACAAACACTGAAGATCGGTCTCCAACAGCAGATCAGGGCAAAGACATCGGGCAACTGATTGTGCACCTTAATGAGTAACTTAGGCATTTATTACATCTGTCTACGTTCATGGGATATATTCCATTCACATGGCACAGGAACTTGGAAGCATACCATTTACCATATGCAAGTGCATGACAAATCACTCCATAACCATTCTCTACCTAAAAGGTTAAAGAGAAATGATTATTGAAAATTTCAGTTAACCAGCTATATTTTAAGATAACTTAACATAAACTATGTAGTTTTCCTTTTTCAATCTCACAGAATTATGATAAACAGCCCACATTAGCTTTTTGGGAAATATTTTCATAACAGGCTGTTTAAAAAAAAAAAAAAAAACACCTTGAGAAACAAATCTGCACATTTTTTCAAGTTCTATGACCAAGCAGCATTACTCCCAAGTTAGCCCACTATAACAAAAATGACAAATGACCACTGAAATTTGTCTGAGTGAACTAGACACCTTCAGTGAAGGGCGATTGTGGTGCCAGATATGTAGTAAAACAATATTTAGCAAGATACTACACTTTTCAAGCTTGCCCAGGATCCAGGATTTCACCTTTATGGTGACTGTTACATTCATTGTCACTGCCTCTGCCCCTCTGTGACCATTAAATCCTCCATATGATTGAAGAGCTTTTATAAAATCACGAGGAGCAATGGAGGCATCCCTCAAGATACTGTAGCTTTATAGTCAGGACTTCCTTTGCAGTGTGAGCAATACAAAAATGAATCTTACAGGCAATAGATTGTGAATTTCCCATATCCTCAGACAGCCTTTATTTTGCACACTGTCTGCAGAGTTTATCATTCATTGTCATTTGACATGTCTGACGTAAGATTATACCAGATTTTTCTAACAAGAATTTGTCTAAGTGAAAACATGTATCAGCTACCCTTTCTTTCTGCCCCTTATGAACACTCACATTAAAGTTTCTGCATTTCTTTTTGATACCTGTAGAGGTTTGGGGTATACCCACTGCATTTGCAGTACATTCAGCAAGTAGCTGAACCATTAAAGAGTTCCTGATTCAAACATTAACCCTGGCAATAGTATCGATAGCTCATATTTCTATTATAGTTGCACTTACTCATATTTTTGCTTTTTCTAACATAAAAAGGATAGAAATCAAGTTCATCACAATTTCTCTAAACCTGCCTATCCACAGGAAATTGTTCCTGAAACCAAAGTTTGCAAGTTACTTGACTGTGAGAAGGTGAAGTAACTAAAAACTTGGCCAATTTTAAATGACATTATTAAAGCTGAATTGTTTAAACAATCTAGACTTCTGCAATTTATCACATAGTTTATATGAGTAAAATGATTTATCTACCTATAACGAAATTCATAGTTCTGTCCAAAATAGCTGTTGTTATCCACAGAATTTATCTCATGCAGAGCCCTAAAACCTCAATGAAAGAAATATTTGAACGATAATTTAAGAGGGGACTAGTGCAGCTAATTCACCTTTCACCTGTTAACCTTACTACTAAAGGCAGTAAAATAATTTCTAATTTAAAACTTTGCTTTGTAAAAGGAAGTCAACACAAAGTTAATCAGAGAGCAGTAAAACAGTAGATGTTATAACGGGAAGAGATACAGAGAATTTTATGTTGAGAGTCATAAAATAAAACAAACCATTATCATTCATCTCTGTAATAACTGCCTGTGTGCCACTGCCATTTTATTTTTATTTTATTTTTTAGTATAACTCAAGGCTGAGCCTGACTCACTGGTAAATGCTAGGATTGAAAACAGACGCATATTTTTAGTGTCAGTTATACAAATGTTTACAGTTCTTCAAATCAAAACAGGAAAAATTGTATTTTACATAAATACAAACACACATATACACCAATTTTAAATTAACATGCTAAAAATAGTCTGAATATATATTTTATATAAATATTTGTGGAAATGTCAGCTATGATTTTTTCTTCCATGGCAATTCCTTTTCCATAAAATAAACATTAAAGAACATTTTCTTTACTTTTTTTTTTTCTTTTAACTCATTAGTGATTGTAATAAAGACTTCATAGAAAGAAACAGAGTTTCTGCAAAGGAAAGATTTCAAAGTTAATGGAAGATTTAGTTCTAAATTTGGCAAAGCATTTAGGTATGTTAATTTAAGCACTTAAATAAAACCCAATATAAACAGATTCAAAGGTTAAGATGGCATAATTCCAAATGCTGCTTAATTACTTAGCCCAAAATTGAACACATGCTTAAATGCTTTTGTTAGTTAGTGTTAGTATTAGCTGGCTTTACAGTAACTAAGCTTTTCAAAATATAGGAAAATGTTTGGTAGTTATTTTACACCCAACTTCTCCAGCATATGCTAAAACTCTTCCTTCCTAAAGATGTGTCTCATGAAAAGCTAGCACACAACCACAATATCATATAGAAGATAGAGGAAATGTAAATAACTGCACAACTGGCAGAACAAATTTTTTCGAAGTCTGAATTACATATCCACAAATCATAAAAAATCATTATTCCCTGAAAATATTTGTATTATGAAATAAAGATACATCATTCCTTTTGGACAAGTGTAATGATTTAGAGTACGTTTACATGACACCACTTTTTCTAGTATTTTCAATTGCACTTAACTGGCTTTTAAAATAATCATGAATACAATCACGGATACTAGCACTTAATCAGAATGGAATCTTTAATTTGAGGGAAACATCTTTTTAACTCTACTGCTGTGTAAAATTTGAAAGGCAGCCATCCGTTGGGATTCAGGCTTACTGAGGGGGAAATGGAGAAGATGAAAAGCGGGAAAGAACGACTGCAGTGTTATTTTTTAAGTAATTCCTTATTTCCACTTCTGCTGCTCTCTTTTTCCCCCTGTATCCTCTCCTGCTGAATTCACGTCTTCCATTTGCTTTCTTGCAGAGTTCACTTTTTCTAACAACAGGAATATGTGTTCTGCAAACTCTCGGACAGCTCCACAACCACCACTGCTTTTACAAATGTAACCAGCAGCCTTCTGAGCAACTGCACAAGCATCAGCAGGCACACCACTCATGCCAGCTTTCTTCAGGCATTCCACATCAGACTCTTCATTTCCTTTTGAGAAAAAATGACATATAAAAATACCACAAAGGGAAAAAAATGAGCCAAATCATCATTTTTCAATATACTTATTAATAGTTTTCAGAATTTCTATTCTTGCCACAATTTTCATCTGAGAAGCTCAACAGCACTTTGCATATGTATTCTTAGAAAATCCCAGTGATATGTAGACACTGATCATACTTTACACATAATATTCAGGCAAAAGAATGGTACTACTAAGATGAGTGAAATTATTTGAGCAGCTAAGTAAGCATTTGCAGGACTTAAGTTATCACTAAAATGTAATTTTGTACATTACATAGCTTTCAGTTTTAATTCTGTCTGGTTTTTGTTTATATTTCAGAATATATAACTCTACAATATTAATCTGAAATGAACCAGAAGGAATTCAAAAGCGTGAACCACAACTGTTTACTTGTTCAATATCGAAAGATTTTCTAAATCACACTACAAAAATAGGTAAAACATTACTTACAAAAGTAGACACTGATTCATCATTGCATTTAATATTTAGATTGTACCCCAACAGGACTTCAAATAGGTATTTGCTTTTGGTGATTTTGTATTGTAATTTGCACTCTAATCCCACTATGTTTAGTGTATTAGCAATGGGCAAAGTGATTTTGAAGATGAGCAGTGCTACGAAGTTTGCATGTGTATGCTACATGAAATTTTACTACCAAAGAAAAAAAAAAAAGAAAAAAGAAACTGACCTAAGTAAGCAACTTCTTTCCAGCTCAAGCCAATGTATTTTCGCCAGTCTTCCAGGACTTGTAATTTATCTGTTGCATTAACTTTTGCTACACATTCCAGCTGCATGGCTGGCAGGGTTTTTGAACAATCTCTTTCAGAGATGAGTCGAACCTATTAAATCAAGTTAGAATAAATTCTATATACAAGGGAAAAAAGCCATTTAAGTTGATTTACAAAAAGAGACTAGAAGTTTCAGATGTAGGCTTTCTTAGATATCAGAAGAGTGTTGCATGACTGGTTTCTTCATTCAGAACTCAGAGTGGAAGTGATTTGTGTCCAAAAAACACATTACAGTCTTGAAATACAAGTTGCTTTGGGAAAGCGAAACAAACTGTAGGCTTCCTTGAGCTTGAGCACAAAACAGAAGTTTACATTTATCTTTTTAAAAGCAATATGTACCAAATAAAAATACTGGAAATCATGGTACACTGCCACGCTCACTATCTAATGCAGTAACATCTAACCTAAGCCAAAGCAGGGAATAAAAGAATTTCCAAGGAAAGTTTCAGCAGTTTTTGTAGAAGTAGAATATTTTTAAGTGTTTTTCCTGATTCCTCTGCCTAATAATGTTACCACATTAGTTACAGTAGGACTTCAGAGTGTCAAGAGACCACTAAAGAGACAGAAGTGGCATGGCACATTAATCTCTGGAAGTTCATTCCAAATTTTAAATTTAGAAATGATGTATAATGTAGGCTAAAACCAGATTACTGCATCAGGATTTTTAAGGATTTCAGACACAACTACTCCAAGGTTTTTGCCCAAGTTGTGGACAAGCTTATCTTTGTTGTTGTTTATTGCTGTTAAATGCTAACAAGTATTTGGCATTAAGCACAGAATGAATGGGAGCAGTGCACAAAGCAAGAGTACACCAGAACCATGCACTAGAAATACAGCAAGTGTGGCACAAAGCCCAAGAGGTTTTTAATAATAAATTCCAAGTCACTAAGTATGAGAATGGGCACCCAGAGGCAACAAAACAATCATTACAAGCTTCCTCCCTTCTGCCTCACAGAAAACAAAGCTGAAGAAGTTTTGAAAAAACACATGCTTCATTCCACTATCCCAAGGCAGCACCAGCTGCACCTAAATATATCAGGAACATCTTGCCTAACCTGTTACAACAACAGAAAACCAAAATGAATCTGCAACAAACTACTCAGGGTTTAACTATCTTTGTCTTATCCATGCCCATCTCTCTGAAGAAAGCCCAAATCTGTACTTAGTTCTTACCCCAAGACTTAGTTCTTACTCTAAGAAATTCTTCTAGCTATATCAAAAGCAGCAGCACAAAGAGAAAATAACAGGAAGGCTAATTTTACACAATGCAAGCAAATAGTCTGTTCAGCAGAATTTAGTAATAATAATAATAATAATAATTCAGGAAAGCATTCATATTACAGTATGTGTTATTTTTTTCATTTGACTTCTTACAACTTAGGAGCACATAAGTTATGGTTAAAGCAACTATGTGGACAAAAGCAATTGGGGTTTAATTTCCCCTCTGCCATAAAAATGGCTCATCTAGGATGAACCAAGTAATTTGCCTGGGTATCCTTCTTAGGTAGCTAAGAGATAACAACATATTCCTGCTTTGTAAAGCTGTTGGAAAAACATACAATTTATACAGCAGAGACATGTCACAATAAACAAGAAACTGACTGCTAGCTAATGTGTACGTAGACTAAAGAGCACACAATATGACTGATGCTAGCAAAACACAATACAAATTTCTTTCCACATTTTTCCAGGACAAACAGAGAAAGATGCCATAGCTGATATGAATGAAATGGATCAGTTTATCAGAATACATTTATTTTACTCTACAGAATCTGAAAACAGCGTTTGCCCCAACCCTGAACCAGTGTATCATCCTGCTTGATCTCATCATAAAGTGTCATGCTTTAGAACAACACTTACCTCGATTCCCCTTTTCTTTAGCAGATTGATACCAACAATATCTCTATAATCATAGGAGACCATTTCCTTCTGATCTTCTGTGACATAAATGCGACCATTTGTCAGGCATCCATCAATACTGCAAACCAATAGCTTCACTTCCTTTAATGGTTCCTTGCCAAAATACCCAAAGCTAGACAAAGAAGTTATCTTTTTAGATGGAAGTTTTTGCACACTCTGAAAACAAACATTTCAAATACAATTGTGACCTTCACACAGAAGAATTAGCTTTGAAATTCTTTTTTTTCCCCTAACGCCTTTTCTCATTACCTTCACTCTCCAAGTAGATTCTCCTTCAATGAAAAAAATATAAAGCCATCTAAGACAGCTCAGTTATATTACCCACTTAAAAATTAGGCATTCATTTCCCTAGCATAAAAGCTTATGTTCTATTAACACTTATGGCAAGAAAAAATAAAACGGAGTAAAGGATGAAAAAGGTACAATAAACACATCCCATTCACAGCTGCTATTTCTTTGTAGAGATACACAGTATCTGCAAAGAAAAGGCAGCAGGCAAAATGTAATCAACTCACGCCTTCTACTTGGAGCACTCTTAGTCATGTGAATTAGTAAGCATGATCTAGACTGCGGAAACCTAAGACAGCTCAGCTAAAAAGGCCAGAAACGATACTAACACATTGCTATGGTATAGTGAGGCCCACAATCCCTTTTCCCAGGCTGAACTTACATGAACTAGCAAACAAGAAACACATACAAACAGTGCAAAGGTAATTCAAATGATTTAAAGAAAGAAAGGAAAAACAATGAATGGAAATTAAATTATTCAATTATATTTGATTTCGATTAATTTCTGAAATTGCAATTAAAAAAACTACTTTATGAATTCTCATGATCATTCTTTGAAACAATGACC
Organism: Netta rufina; assembly: GCF_964035555.1. Lineage (NCBI taxonomy): Eukaryota > Metazoa > Chordata > Aves > Anseriformes > Anatidae > Netta > Netta rufina. The sequence continues at coordinate 130,919,140 of NC_140123.1, forward strand.
AATATTAAAGAAATGAAGGAATGAGACTTGCTTTTACCTCAGTACTCTTTGCTCTGCAATAGGCCAGTCAATGTCTATATCAATATCCACACTATGCTCAGCACGCATTTCATAGTAGGCCATTTTACCACCCTAGATAAAATAGAACCTATTACAATTTTCTGCTTGGGTTAATAAAGCTACAAAACTCTACAATTTAGTATCTTGTAATGAAAGTTGGTTACATGGAAGTCATGCTGACTAGCTTAGAAGCTAGTGAGCCATCAACAACAGTATTTTGTCAGCTACACAGAACCAAGCATTTGAAAGTTTATATAAGCCACAGTTAATATCTTCCTTGCACAACTAGAGGAAGTGTGCAACTAGGCTAGTATTCATTAGGTCATACTGATTCAATAGGTCTTTTAATGCAGTAAAGCAGTAATACCTTAGCACTGAATCAATACAAGTATGTTTATTTTTTGCTTTCTGTCTACGCAAAGACTTCATCTCAACTGGAAAAACATCCACCAAAACCCAGTGTAATTTAAAAAAAAATAAAAGCCCTGATCCCCTGATCCTCAGAGAGTTAGTGGCCAACTTTCAAAAAATGTGTAATTCAGCACAACTGTACAACTTCGCATCAATGCCTGCAAGTCCACACAGCACTATCCAGTGCTGCATGTGTCTATCCAAAGCATAGAAAACTAAAGCTATTACCTCTAGATTAGTAATGTATCTGCAAAAGAGCTAAGAATATAGTATTCTGACATAACTAGTACGGTATTCATATCACAAAAGTGGAAATACCTACATTAGGCTTTTTTCCAGTTGTGATGACAAACATTGGAAATTATCTGTAAGATGACAAACTTATCTTGCATGAGAAAGTTAAGAGACTATTTTTATAGACAAACAAAATTAAAGCTGAAGTAAATATGTTTGCTCTGTATTACTACACAAGGACACAAACATCAGGAAAGGGAAAAAGACTGTTTAAACTACAGCACAAAATAGGCATAAGGCAAAATGTCTAAACTTGACAAGAATGCAAGTTTATAGATTGTATGAGAAGCCTGTGGCACTGCAGGTCAGTTTTATACCCTCAGTAACGCTCAACTGAATTATAAGGTATGCACTTACATAGCAGTAAATCTACATGAAACTCAGGTTTTTAGGCTTATAAGTATATACAGCTCAATATTATTTGTACAAATTTGTTGTGAAGGAGGCTGTAACTGGTACTGCCCTAACTACAACCAGCCCTCTTAAATAAACAAATAATATGCTGTCCTAAAGTCAAAGTGCAGTTAGTAGATACTGATGGCATCAGAAACTGAAAGACATCATTGAATTCAAAACACTCCGTGACAAGAGTAAAAGATACATTTTTTCAAACAGCCGTAAAAAACCCAGAAGCACTAACCTGCAAGTAGCCTTTCTCAATCAAATGCCTCTTTGCAAAATAAAATGATCCATTTTCATACAGCTCCCCAGGCCAATCTTGCCTCCGGTACCGTTTTGCTGGATTCAGGTTTTGGGGCTCTGTCATTTTGTTTTCTGTTAACAGACAGAAATGCCAAAATAAGTTTTCCAGAATCCCTGTTCAAAATCACTTAATAACTTTTTGTAACACAGCTTTCTGTTGAAAAATTAAGGACACAGTTCAGTCACCATCTTATTTCATTATTATGTCTAATTTTTTAGCTTTATAAAGAATCACTGAATTGCTTGCTCTTTTTTGGAACTGTGGGTAACGAAGTGGAGAACTGTCCTGCATTTCTAGCAGAGTAAAATAAAGTTCTACTTTCCAACATAAAAATAATAATAAAAAAAATCCTGAGATGTTATCATCTCCTAAAACTGATTTCTGAAAGTAGTAGGGGGATATTCTTCTAGAGTGTTCCTGCTAGTGTGAAGGAAATACCATATCCCTCCCATAATCTATCTCCTAGTACACAATAGGAAGGGGTTTAGAGGCTAAGCACACAAAAAAAGCATTCAGCTACATACACCTAAAAAACAAAATGCCCTAAAAGAACGGAGAGCTGAGAGGACCATCTTGAAATCTGAAAGGTGAAAAATGAGCATAGAAGAAATTTTGCCTGTGGAAATATCTTGGTACTTCCCCAAAATACTTCCTATTTAGAGATATACATAATATTAACCATTCTTATATGGTTTAATCGATGTCCACACTGATTTTTTTCACAAAATGATTAGTTCAGATACTGTCACATTTTTATTTTCTAAAAATGAATATGTTCAAGCAGTGCCTTTGAACAAGCAAGATCCTGTAAGATGTCATACTGTGAGCAGAAACTGAACCAGCAGCCAGAGACTTCTGTTTTTAAGCCACCCCAATTCACATGCACAAAGCAGCTAAAATTCATTGGGTCTCATTATCCCATGAAGAAGTTAGAGGGTACTCTCAAAAACCCCAAACATGCTGAAACTTCCATATATATGAACCTAGTGTTCAATAAATACAACTTTGTGCTTAATGAAGTTGACATTCCTAAGCAGGGGAAGACATCTGTGTCTTTCAGAGTACATGAATATTAAACCTCAATGCTGAAAGAACAACAGAAATACACAGGAAGAGGTACAATCAGTATTTTAAATTAGTCTGAGAAGAGCACAATACTGAACTGGATTCTACTCAGGCAAATTGGTGTTACCTGAAACACTGTGTTCCTGAAAGGCAAGCTGCTTTTACCCTTAAGCTGTGAATGTTTTCAAAATTTTTAGCTTGTTCTCCTCATATGTATGCCTTGCAGTTGAGTAAATCTTTTGCTACATTAAAAGACTTCAGGTATCTTCTTGCACTAAAGAGCAATTTGCTCTTTTAGGTAGGCATCCAGGCTTTTTTATTGTAACAATTTGAGGATAGATGTTATTTACAGAGGTCAATACAGGTTACCAAATACCTATGGAGAAGTGCTGGCACACCATCATTTCAAAGCCACATGGTACATCCAAATGAGATTTAGATTTTCAGATGTCCATCTAGCATCTCAAGACATGAAGTGGACTTTCACCTAGTCATCTAAAATACAAACCACAGAATCCTACACTTCTATCCATGATTTTGATATTCCTCTTACACATTTATCAATAAATTTTCCTCCTCTTATGAGGAAAAAGGAGTATGTTCATGTTATCTGTTTATTCTAAACAAAGGCCAAATTTTTATTCCAACATACCTCCAGTATCAACATTCATCTACTTCGCATTTTCTTTTACAGCACGACACTTTGTGAACTCACAAAAAATTACATCTGAAACATTTTAGATATCAACAGAATAACATTAGTATCTGAGTAACATATTAATTTTTAGAAAATAAAAATGTGACTGTATCTGAACTAATCATTTTGTGAAAAAAAAAAGGAAGCAAAAATGTCTACTTTAATCACAGAAACAGAAGCAATGTGGGGAATAGTTCTTAGTACAAGCACAGAAGGTACTTATCTAGCTATGATAACATATAAGCTTTTTAAGTAAAGTTCAGTCCTGAGTCACCTTGGAAAGAAGAATATTTTGTCTAGGAAAAACAGTATTTTTCTGTATGAGCTACTTGACTTCGGTCCTTATGAATCAAAGGCAGTTTGCAATCTCACTTGAGTCAGCTGACAGTTTAGCAGGCTGAAAACAACCCTAAGCCTCCAAGCTATGAGGTTGCCATCCGGTCTTGACTAAGATTTAGCTCACATTATTTGCTACTTATTAGCTATTACACAGTAAGACTAAACAGTTCCCTAGTTAAGACAGGACCTCAGAGTCATGTCCACAAAAATATCAACACCCACTACGCAGATGTTGACATGTAAAGTTTGGGGAAGTTATTTTTTGAACCTAGACAAGATAATAGTATTTTCATTTTCAGCATCTTAAGATTGTCTGAGCAATGATCAGTAATATTAAAACAGCACTACTTAAGAGGAATCTTAAGTGATCTTAACCTTTCAAAGAAGCCAGACTATGTCTCTAAAGGCCCTTCAAGATATAAATGTCATAGGTACAAACATTAAACACTTGAATAAGTAAAACTTTGATTAATTTTAACTGTAACCAGAAACAGATAAATATTACCTCCTTTTTTTACCTCGCTCCATCTAAATTGATGCCGTCTCACAACAGAGAAGACAGAATCAAAGCCCTCTTTCTGGATCAGATCTGCCACTTTTATAAGATCACTGGGATGTAAACAGGGAGATGTTGCTTGAATATTTCCTACAATATCAACCTCTAAAGAAAAATAAAGAAACATTTATGAAACAATGAGTATTTTAATACATACAACCCCAAGATGTGGTATGAGTGGATGCCACAAAAGGAGAATCTTTCCAGCTTTGACTTACTATAGGATTTACTTATTTTTCTAAATACTAAGTGCATCATCCTTACAGGGCTACAACATAAAAGCTCAGCATGTTTCATTACTGATTTACCCTGATGATGATTAAGAAACTCTCTGATAGCTTCTAGAGAAGTAGAGGAGTCTTGAGATACTTCAGGGCTTCGACGATGAACTTGGGCGCCAAACTGCTTTGCAACCTTCTCGATTTCATCGTGGTCTGTAGAAACCCACACACTGTTGGCAGACAGTGACAGAAATGAATGATTACATACAGAACAACACCCAGTACTGTCCACTTGTCTGCTGTAATCTGCTAACCTGAACAACTCCCTGTACTATACCTGGCAATGAAAGCAACTAGTTCTTTTATTTGTGTGGTAGAACTACTTGTCAGTCCAACAAAGCACTTTTAACAACAGGGATAAAACACACACACATTCATCAGATTGTACAATCTAAAGCCTGGGTTGCATTTCAATTTAATTCTGTAGGGTGCCTGATCTACCACATCCATAGGTATCTTAAGCAACATAAAATTCAAAGTTGTAACTAGAAAAAAAATCTATTGCCAGCATGCCACAATGTTAGGCATGCTAAAAGATCATTGTATTATGACTGTTTTGAATGATGTATTCAAAATCACTGCAGAGTTCAGAAACAAGGCTAACAGTAAGTAAAAATGCCACTCAGACAAATAGCTTATCCTGCAAGCATTTTAAAATCTATCAGTTAGGCTCCATACAATCCCAGGGAAAGAACTGTTCAAGTTACAACTGTGTGTGTGTTGTGGCACTGAAAACCTTCAATACTAGCAAGGCAAGACTGTTGTGCGTCAGAGATAACAAACATTTACAAAAGGAAGGACAAAGTCTGAGTATCATGTGAAGGTAAACACCACCTGAATACTGTAAGGTGGCTGCTGCCATCATTATGACAAAAAAGCATAGGAGATGCAGAAACAAAAATGAAAAAAAACTTTATTCTCTCAGCAATAACGGCATTCTCAGTGCACTGCACATAGCAAGTAGTGCTTTAGTTAAACTTTTCCATTCAAAGACATCATGAGATTATCAGAATCTGTGTACGACAGTGACAGCAATATCAAATCACACCCACGTAAATGAATGCAGAAGATGTATTTTCCATAACCTCCTTCAGGGTGGCTAGTTTAAACATACCCTACCCATTTGACTAACAGTGTTTTGCTGTGTGATGTGTACACTGTCAGTACAGCTGCTTCAAAGGGGACTTGAAAACCCATCACACTTTCATCTAACACACTTGTTATGCCTCACTCCTATCAGGAAAATTCAAGTAGAAACGTGGAGGTCACTCAAACCCTCATATTCATAACAGGTTGTTAAACAATACGGATTCACCTGCATGAAGTTATTATCAATGATCTAGGTCAGAAATGTTTTAACTATTTCTTTATTAAAAATAAAGCCACAGATGCTTACTGTACTTTTCAGACTATGGTAAGGTTTTATGGGATAATAGTACAGTAGCTATGGGATATGGCAGATTTGTGCATACGTCCAGCTCTGAATCTTGTCAGGCTACATTTGTACACTTTACTATAAAACCTGAAGTTCAAGTCCCTGCTCCTAACATAACACAGAAGGTTTGTATCAGGAAGTTGCACCTAAGCATGCTACGTACCAAGAGTATCCTAACCACGCACTAGTTTTGATTACAGTTACTAGTATGAGTGCGGAAAATTCTCATGTTTCTTCTGGTAGAATGAAAGAAATTCATTCATGAACTTCTTTACCGAAAGGGTTGTTAGACACTGGAACAGGCTGCCCAGGGAAGTGGTGGAGTCACCATCCCTGGAGGTCTTTAAAAGACGTTTAGATGTAGAGCTTAGGGATATTGTTTAGTGGGGACTGTTAGCGTTAGGTCAGAGGCTGGACTCGATGATCTTGAGGTCTCTTCCAACCTAGAAATTCTGTGATTCTGTGAAATTTGTAATGCCCATATTCTTAGCACAACTGATGTGTTTGCTTCTATGTGACTAACGGTTGCTGCCAAAGTTTCACACACTTTGCCACAAAGTGAGCTCCTGCTTCCGAGCACACAATTATTTCATTCTCTTTGGCAATTCTGAGACTTTCTCTGCCTCCAGGACTCTGGGAACTTGGAGAGGCTGACAGAAGCACGCTCCCTCAGCCTTACACAGCGCAGGCAGGGGGATGATTTTACTGCTGTCTTCGCATACGTAGCACGAAGGCACAAGGAAAACTGAGCAACATTTTTTGGGCACGCGCAGCACTAGGACACTCTGCAGGACCACAAACGCCACTTGAGATGTAGCAGCTCTGTCACAACGAGGGCAACCAGCCTCGGGTCACCACCCCTGACACCCTTCCTGCTCCCGGCTCCCCAACCCCCGCAGCCGCACGCTGGCTCCCGAGGGCCCAGCACCCCGCCGTCACCGACCCTGCCTGGGGGTAACGGCCCCCGCCCACCCTCACACACCCGGGGGGGTTGAGGGGGGGATGCGGAGTGCGCATGCGCACCTGTGGAAGACGCCGGCGTCCAGCGCGGCGCGCAGCACCCAGCCGACGAGCGGCACGCCTGCCAACAGCTTGATGTTCTTCAGCGGGATCCCCTTGCTGCCGCCGCGCGCCAGCACCAGCGCGGCCAGGTGGGCGCGCGGCCGCGCCTCGCCCGCCTCCATGCCGGACGCCCTTCCCGCTACCGCGCGTGCATGATGGGAAGTGTAGTCCCGCTCCGCGCCTGCGTGTGCGCGAGGGGGCGGCCGTTGGGCGGGGACGTGAGGGAGGCTGGCAGGCGGCATGGCGGCTGGGGCAGGGCGTGGCGGGGCTGCCCTTGCAGCCTGGGGCTGAGCACGGCTGCAGGCTGTGTCAGGAGTGCCGCGTGGCTCTCAGCTGACTGGATTCAGTAGCTTTCCGTCAGCTGCTAGCATAAATCTTCAAACTTTCACGTCCTTCCCGTGGGGAGAGCGCCGGCAGAGGGCAGAGTAATCACACCGGAGCCTTTAGACGTGAGAACATAAACCATTCCTCGCTTGTTTTCCACCTGCTAATAACCGCGTTAAGCGTAAAACTACGCCCCAAGTTCTAAGAATTCACCTCTAGAAACCGGATGGATAAAATAAAGTGATGCACTACCAATGCTATACGGCCGCAGAGGAAATTGCTTTTTAATACAATCTGGAAAATAGGAAGTAGAGGCTGTTGAGCAGCATTATGAAGTCAGTCCTGGAGACTCGCGTTCTCAGTCCATCACGGGAACGTGTCCCACGTTTTGCTGAAGTTGTCCTCAGGTTATCTGAGATGTGTCACAGAGCAGATGGAGCTTGTCTACCGCTGCCGGGGGAAACACTGCCAGTTATATTCAGCTCTAGGAAAACATTAAAAAGAATAATCGCTGGGGTTTTGTTCTTTCTGAAGAGGACATCTGTTCAATGAAACACAGCAAAGAGATCATATGCTCTATTAAATCTCTTTCTGAGCTTCTTAGATAGCTGCTACAATAATCAAAATGCCTACACATTAAGTAGGATACCTGCCAGAATAATCAAAATGCCTACAAGTTACGTAGGAATGGGTTGAAAAGATTTGTCTTTTGGTTCATCACATTGTGAAAATTGGATGATTTAACAGCGAAGATACTTGAACTTCATAATTCAGTTTGGTACTTTCTCATAATCCAGGGATATCCTAAACAAGGAGCCGATTCTGGTTCACCTTTTATTTACAAAGAAAAGAAATGACATTAGAAGATCTAGCGTGCATCATAGCTTTTCTAGATGGGGTGCATCTAGTAAGAATTTTTATTACAGGTCTGTACATAATTAAAACCTGTTTGTATTTTTTCCCTTCACACCAAAAGCACGTCTTTTACTCGTGGGGCTGGAATGGTCCTCAAGTTGATATCTTAAATACTGTTGCCCTTCTTCATAGACATGTACCTAACCCAGTCTCTTAGACTATCAGTACTCCAGGCAATCTTGAGAAACATATGATAGCAAAGCCTTTCCTAATCTTTACTGAATCTTCCTTTCTGCAATGTTAGCCCATTCATGTCTTATCTAGAACAGATATTCAGAACGGTTTTATTTCCTATCTCTCTATAACAGGCATATGCATATTTGAAAATAGGCACCATCTCAATTCTTAGACTTTTCCTTTTTAGGAGCAAGTTACCTTCATTTAGTTCAAATCTTCAGGCTTCTGATCATGCCCATTATTCTCAAGAATGCTGATAATGTAGGACTCAAAATTAAACAGAACATTGCAAGTGAGAGAAGCAAAAGTACCAGTACCTCATGTACCTTGAAGGTCGTATTCTCATTTGTACATCTCTAGTTTTCCTTTTCTTGCACAATATTGACGTAATTCAGCCAGTGATTCACTTTGGCCTAAGATTTGCTCCTGCAAGAGCTGATACATAGCCAGATGCTTCCAAGCTGTGTCTTTGCATCTGGCAATACCTGCCCAAATGCAGTATCTTGCATTTGCTCCTACAGCAACCAGTTCTGTCCCCACCTTAAAATATTTTCATGTAAACCATGTTCCCCTAGTTTATATGAAAGACATGTGCGGCATTGTCATGACTTTTAACTAAAGATATCCATCCTCCTGTAGCTGTAAGCCTAGTTTTTTAGATTGAATTTATAATTATTTGACTTGTTCCAATTAAGCTATTATTGACTGATAGACTAATGGCCCAAATGCATCTATATCAACATTTTTGTTCAAAACAAGAGTACACTTCTGAATTGAATCTCAAAGCACATAAACTATTACTGTGTCACACTACTTGCTAAAGCACGTTTGGATAGTTTCCAGGCTATTCCCCCCACCCCCACCCCCACCCCCACCCATTTTTAACATATGTGGCATTTTATGCTTTATGGGCTTGATAACACTGAGATTTCAGCAGACAGTTGATTTAGTATCCAAAGATGAAACTCTGAGCTAGTCTGAGTATATATTACTAACCTAAATATATTTTGACTTGTTTCTTCTGTATTTGTACTGGCAGCTTGCTCCTGAAGGGACTGTGTGGGTTATAACACTCTGAGATAAGAACATTTGCTATTCTAATAATAGAGTAGTGGAGAACAAAACAAAGAATACAATGCTATGCTTTCTGTTTCTTTGGAGCATGTACTCTGTTTTATGTAATCATGAAATGGCCTGCAGGCACAGGTTTCCCAGAATGGATGAAAGGGTTTCAGCTCTCCCATCCCTGCTAGCTAGTGCAGCACACATTCCCACATCACATAATGTGGTTGTGGTCTTGTGACTGTACAGCCTGCCCACCCCTACTCCTATCACGTCCAACTATCCTTGAACAATGAGCCCCAAACTGGCTCATTTCAAGGAAATACTGATAAGCTAGCAAAAGTAGGGGGAATAAATCTATTTTAAAAACATGTTCCATGTCATGCTATTCCACTGGGGATAATAAAATCTGCAAATTTCCTTTCTGGCCATAGTTCAGTTGCTATAAACTATCACACTGTAGTTTTGCTTAAGAAAGAAGTCCATTCATTCACATCTGTGCATAAGAGCAGGGAGACAAATGAACAAAACTGAAGGTATTAGGTAGATCTGTGCCGAGCTGTTACTGTGATCACTGTTCAAAGGTTATGACCTACTAACAGGCAGCACTCTGTCGACCTTAGCACAATGGCTATTAATCTCTTGGATGTTTAGAGCAATACTTTGTTATGCAGTATGTGACTGTTAAATACAATGTGTTTCAAGCATGGCCGAACAAGAAACCTCATCCTAATGAGTGCCAGGGTCTGCATTCAAACCAACATCCTCTGAACGGCCAGTTGTGACATCTACCCTGCCCTCCATCTTCTGAACTGCCAGTCAGTCATGAGTCTGTTCACAGTGATTGCAACACTGTTCTTAGTCTGTAAGATGGGAAAAGTGTCTAACAGTGGTTCTCTGAAGCTCACATTGGAGCTTCATGAGTCAGAGCCTTTCTGGTATGTTGGTGAAAGCCTGACTCCTTAATAACAATGGTAAGACTGCCATTGACCTAACGGGCCAGGAGTAAATTTGTGTGAATGAAGTGTAGTTCCATGTCAGTAGGGCCACAAAATGATCCATGCAGGTGGCTCCAATTGCAGGCTCCTGTTTTTTCTGGGACATACCTAACTTAATGAGTGCTACAGAAACAGATCAGAAAGACTCAATGAAAGCATGTATTGGAAATCTCTGACTCAGAATCTCCCTCAGATTTGGGGAGATTCTGCTATATCTGGGTCATATGGAAGTTACTCTTTGCCTTTCTCAGGTACAGGAAAGCTGAGAGGCTCAGATCTTGCCTTCCCTGCACTGAACTGTGGATACCTCCAGTGGAGTCTGTGGAGTCAATCACTAATGCTAGGGTCAAAACAATACAAAGGAAATAAGGAATTGGCCTCAGGATGACGAGCAAATCCCCTGTTCTTGCTATTGGAAGTTTCATGCAAGTTTTGGGCTGTCCATAAGAGCTAGATAAATAAATATTAACATGGGTTTATAAAAAAAGCCAACTCTCAAGGGTCTAAGAATTCTCTAAGTCACCTCTGAAAAGCAGACTGAAAGGAATACAGTTGCTTGGAGCTTACACTTGACTTGGTGTATTACTTAGACTTTCTGAAGAGAAAATGGAACAAACTGCTCTGCTGAAACATACTGAAATGCACTGTGTTTAATTAAATTCTGGCTAGATGGATTAGGTTCCCTATGGCCATCTGATGTACACAGAAGAAATCAGAGAGACCTGAAATGTGGATAATTAACAGTAATTTCAAAATGTTTAAGTGAACTCTTCATTGTTATTGCTTTGACTTTTTCATTATTATTGCTATGACTATTAAATTATTTGACAAATGGTGTTGATACTACCTGCCTGCCTATGAATATTAATTATTGTAATAACAGCAGTAATTTATATTTATTTTTTACTTTAAGAGAATCCAAGCCATTTTGCAAATCAAATCATTTATGTTGCAGATGTTTGTACTTATATTTATTTTTCAGTTTTGTGGCTTAGATTCACCCTGCCTAAATCCGGGCCTCTAACTGAGGCAATAAACTAGCAGTTTGCATACCTTGGATATATACCTTCCTTGTATGGCCAAAAAAGAAAACAAAACACCATAATTTCAAATATCCTTCAAAAGGTATCTTTAAAGAATGCTCTAAAGTACCTAATCTTTGAATTTCTCTCTACACAGGGTACATCAGAAGGTTGCCTCAGCTGGAAAATGAGTTTTAGTGATGCTCATTATCCATCATACTTAGCTTTTTCAGATGCCAGGTTAGTGTGTCCTGATTGTATAGGTGTACTGGGTCTGGCTGGGATGGAGTTAACTTTCCCTGCAGCAGCCCATACAGTGCTATGCTCTGCATGTGTAGCTAGAACAGCAGTGGTATCACACCAGTGTTGTGTCTGCTGCTGAGCAGTGCTGGCACAGCATCAGGACTCTTTCTAACCTTCCTATGGGGTGGGCAAAGAAGTGAGGAAAGAAACATCACCAGGGAAGCTGACCTAAACCAACCAAAGGGATATTCCATACCATGTGCAGAGAAGGGCGACGAAGCTGGTGAGGGGCCTGGAGAACAAGTCCTACGAGGAGCGGCTGAGGGAGCTGGGCTTGTTCAGCCTGGAGAAGAGGAGGCTCAGGGGCAACCTTATCGCTCTCTATAGGTACCTCAAGGGAGGCTGTAGCGAGGTGGGGGTTGGTCTGTTCTCCCACGTGCCTGGTGACAGGACGAGGGGGAATGGGCTTAAGTTGAGCCAGGGGAGTTTTAGGTTAGATGTTAGGAAGAACTTCTTCACTGAAAGGGTTGTGAGGCATTGGAACAGGCTGCCCAGGGAAGTGGTGGAGTCACCATCCCTGGAAGTCTTCAAAAGACGTTTAGATGTAGAGCTTAGGGATATGGTTTAGTGGGGACTGCTAGCGTTAGGTCAGAGGTTGGACTCGATGATCTTGAGGTCTCTTCCAACCTAGAAATTCTGTGATTCTGTGATTCTGTGATATGTGGTGTCACACTCAGCAATAAAAGGTGGAAGAAGGAAGAAGAGCAGAGGGGTGGGCTCTCATGAAAATGTCGGTCCTCCTCCTGAGCACTGGCTATGTGCATTGAGGCCCTGCTTCAAGGACATGGTCAAGCATCGCTCATTTGTGGGAAGTAGAGAGTAATTTCTTTCCTCTGCACTTCCACATAGCCTTTATTTGTTTTGTTTTGTTTTGTTTTGCTTTGTTTTTCCCTTTCCTCCTCCCTTTTACCCTTTCCCTTATTTTTTTTCCCCTTAGTTAAATTGTTCAGTTAATAATAATCTTTCCTTAATAATTATTTTTTTATCCTTATCCTTTTATCCTCAACCCGTGAGTTGTTCTTTCCTTTACTTCTTCCCCTCCTCATCTAAGGAGGGGGAGTGAGTGAGCGGTTGTGGTGTTTAGCTGCCTAGTATGGTAAAACCACCACAACAGGTGAGATTAAGCTCATGGCCAGATGTGCAGGCAGAAAGAAATGTTCCTCTAATTGAGACTTGTAAAGATCTTTGTTAAATTGGTTCATTGATGTTGTTTTTATTTTATTTTATTTTATTTTATTTTATTTTATTTTATTTTATTTTATTTTATTTTATTTTATTTTATTTTATTTTATTTTATTTTATTTTATTCTGTAGTATGGTTTAGTTATGGCCCTCCCTAAACTCTTCTTCAAACGTAAGGACTTAAATGTCCTTTAAAGTACACAAATGGTATTTTTTCCTTTTGTTGGTGACTTTCATTCTTTTCACTCTAACTCTTGTGTCTTGTTACAGTGTCAGAAAAAGTCATGCTTTGGCATATTGAGACTTTTTGAACTAAGCAACTATCACATGCATGCCCATGTGATTCTTTCTAGCCTATTGTTCTTACTGCTCTATCAACTAACCTGTGGAAGGGTAGCTGAATCACAAAATTGTGAGGTAGTGGTGCCAGCTGGTAAAGCAAAGGATTGAAAATCCTGCATGGTTTTCCTTTATAGCGTGAAATTGTGAAGAAATGGTGAGGAAGACAGAGATCTTTAATCAAAAGAAGGAGAAATTGAGAGACGGCGTGGTGGTAGGCCTGAAATAAGTAAAAGACCACTGCAAGAAAAAAAGAAAAATTCTTTGCCATGTTAGCATATTTAGGATGAGAAGTTATAAGCTTGAGGTGTACCACAGGTCATTCAGGCTAGTTATAAGAAATCTTAACTGGAAGAAAAATTACAGTCTAATACGTTGCTTAGGGAGGATGTTGGACTTGTTGGTCTTAGAGGTCTTTTCCAACCTAAATGATTCTATGATTCTATGATGCCACATCTCCCTCATTGGCAGCCAACACTGGCACAGTATGAGGAACAAAATGGATGAGCTAGAAGTCGTGGCCCAGTCCCAAAGCTATGACATCATCGGCATAAGCGAAACGTGGTGGGATGAGTCCTGTAGCTGGTGTGCTACAATAGATGGTTACAGGCTTTTCAAGGGGGACAGTCAGGGTAGGCGAGGTGGGGGGGGGTGGTAATGTATAAGAAGCATGGGCTGGAGTGTGTGGAACTTCAAGTTGGCGATGACAAAGTTGAGAGCCTCTGGGTAAAGATTAAGGGACGAACAAATAAAAGGGATGTTGTAGTGGGAATCTATTACAGACCACCTGGCCAGGACAACAATGCCAATGAATTATTCTTTGCAGAACTAAGAGATGCCTCAAGATCAACTCCCCTTGTCCTTATCGGGGATTTCAAATTGCCAGACATCAACTGGGATCACCACACAGCTGACACGAGCAAGTCCAGGAGGTTCGTATGATAACTTCTTAGTGAAGGTGCTAAGGAAGCCAACTAGGAAAGGTGCCCTCCTAGATCTGTTGCTGGAGAACAGAGAGGGTCTTGTGGGAGACGTGGCAATTGGCGACCATCTCGGTCATAGTGACCATGAAGTGGTTGAGTTTAGAATTTATGGTGACAGAAGGAAAACTGCCATCAAAACTTCAGCCCTGGATATGGGGAAAGCAGACTTCAGGCTGCTCAGGGAACTAGTCAGCAAGGTCCCCTGGGAAACTGCTTTTTAAGGCATTGGCATTCATCAGTGCTGATCAATCTTTAAGCACTGCCTCCTAAAAGCACAAGATCAGGCAATTCCAAAATATAAGAAGACAGGTAGGTGGGGCAAAAGGCCAGAGATCTTCTACTGGAGCTTAGGCGAAACAAGAAAATGTACGGCTGCTGGAAGGAGAGTCAGGCGACGAGGAAGGAATACAGGGATGCTGTTCATGTTTGTAGGTAGAAAATTCATGTGGCCCAACTAGAGTTGAAGCTGGGAGACAAGGCATGGTCTGTGGGAGAGAATAAAAAAGTTTTTTTTAGATATGTGAACAGAAAAAGGACCAAAAAAAACATAGGTCTGCTGCTTGATGGGGAAGGTCTCCTCACAGACAATGACATAGGCAAAGCAGAGATGTTTAATGCCTTCTTCACCTCTGTCTTCAACACTGATGATGGGCTTCAGGACCCAGGGTGCCCTGAGCTGGAGGACCATGATAGTGGGAATGACAAACTCCCAACTGACCCTGAACGTGTGTGGGATTTGCTGCTCCACCTGGATCCATACAAGTCCATGGGTCCAGATGGGATTCATCCCAGGGTGCTTAAAGAGCTGGCTGATGTCATCGTGGGACCTCTCTCAATTATTTTTCAATGATCTTGGGAATCTGGAGAAGTCCCAGTAGACTGGAAGCTGGCAAATGTGCCAATTTTCAAGAAGGGTAAGAAAGAAGACCCTAGCAATTACAGGCCTGTCAGTCTCACATCAGTGCCTGGTAAAATTGTGGAGAAGATGATTCTTGAAGTTACTGAAGCGCATCTGGGGGACAATGCGGTCATTGGTCCCAGCCAACATGGGTTCATGAGGGGTAGGTCCTGCCTAACAAATTTGATTTCCTTTTATGATAAGATCACCTGTCTGGTCAATCAAGGGAAACCAGCTAATGTGATCTTTTTGGACTTCAGCGAAGTTTTTGACACGGTTTCCCATAGGATCCCACTGGACAAAATGTCCAGCGTACAACTTAACAAAAACATCATACAGTGGGTGAGCAATTGGCTGATGGGCAGGGCTCTAAGAGTTGTGGTTAATGGGGCCACATCTGGCTGGCAGATGGTCACTAGTGGGGTCCCTCAAGGCTCCATTTTAGGGCCAGTCCTCTTCAATGTTTTTATAAATGATTTGGATGTAGGACTAGAAGGTGTTCTGAGCACATTTGCTGACGACACCAAACTTGGAGGAATTGTGGACTCAGATGAGGGTGGAAAGGCCTTGCAGAGAGATCTGGACAGATTGGAGAGCTGGGCAATCACCAATCACATGAAGTTTAACATAGGCAAGTGCTGGGACCTTCACCTGGGATGGGGCAACCCTGGCTTTACATACAGACTGTGCGATGAGATGCTGGAGAGCAGCCCCGCAGAGAGGGATCTGGGGGTTGTGGTTGACAGCAAGTTGAATATGAGCCAGCAGTGTGCCCTGGCAGCCAGGAGGGCCAACCATATCCTGGGGTGCATCAAGCACAGCATCGCTAGTCAGTCGAGGGAAGTGATTGTCCCGCTCTACTCTGCACTGGTCTGGCCTCACCTCAAGTACTGTGTGCAGTTCTGGGCACCACAGTACAAAAAGGACATGAAACTGTTGGAGAGTGTCCAGAGGAGGGCGACAAAGATGGTGAAGAGCCTAGAGGGGAAGACGTGTGAGGAGTGGCTGAGGTCACTGGGCCTGGAGAAGAGGAGGCTGAAGGGGGACCTCATTGCAGTCTACAACTTCCTCACGAGGGGGAGTGAGGAGGCAGGTGACCTATTCTCGTAAATACCGGTGATAGGACCCATGGGAATGGTGTTAAGCTGAGGCAGGGACATCAGGAAGAGGTTCTTCACCGAGAGGGTGGTCACACACTGGAACAAGCTCCCCAGTGAAGCAGTCACTTCAACAAGCCTGTCTGAATTTAAGAATCAATTGGACTGTGCACTTAGTCACATGGTCTAAACTTTTGGGTAGGCCTGTGCGGTGCCAGGACGATCCTTATGGGTCCCTTGATGATCCTTATGGGTCCCTTCCAACTTGGGATATTCTATGATTTTGTGATTTGCTCTAGGCACAGTTGCCATTGCTTTGTATCACAATGGATGACCTAAATATTCACTTAATGATCTAACAAATATTATATGTCAAATAATTGAATCATAGAATGGCTTGGGTTGGAGGTGACCTTAAAGATCAAGTTCCAGCCCCCCTTCCATGGGCAGGAATGCCACCCACTAGACCAGGTTGCTCAAGGCCCCATCTAACCTGGTCTTGAACACCTCCAGGGCATCCACAGCATCTCTGGGCAACCTATGCCAGTCCCTCACCACTCTCTGAATGAAAAATTTCCTCGTAACCTCTAATCTAAATCTCCCCTCTTTCAGTTTAAAACCATTCCCCCTTGTCATATAATTATCTACCCAATTAAAGTCCTTCTTCATCCCTTTTATAAGACCCCTTTAAGTATTGAAAGGCTGCAATGAGGTCACCCCAGAGCCTTCTCTTCTGTAGGCAGCTCTCTCAGCCTTTCTTCATAGGAGAGGTGCTCCAACCTCTTGATCATCTTTGTGGCCCTTCTCTGGACTCACTCTAACAGCCCCACTCCTTCTGCTGCTGGGGGCCCCAGACCTGGACGCAGCACTCCAGGTGGGGCCTCATGAGGGCAAAGTAGAGGGGGACAATCTGCCCTCTTTGAATGATCTCTTTAGCTCCCTTCCAGCCCCCTTTCTTTTTATTTTATAAAAATTATAACTTGCAGTGAAGGAAATCTGACCAAGAAAATGGGAAGAGAAGAACCCCACACCTTCTATTATGTAGAAGTCTCAGAGAAGATTGCCATAGAGGGGAACTGAAAGACATGAGGTAATCAAAGGACATGGGAATACAAGTAAAAGCTGTTGTAAGAAAATTCATCATAACAAAATTCGATGCAAGCTCTTGGAAAAAAAATGAACATTTTATATTTGTTTACAAAATCTCTATGTAAGTATTCTCTCTGGGAACAGCAACAGGACTCGAGGGAATGGGATGGAGCTGTGACAGGGGAGGGTCAGGCTGGGTGTTAGGAAAAGGTTCTGCACCCAGAGGGTGGTCGGGCACTGGGACGGGCTCCCCAGGGCAGTGGTCACGGCACCAAGCCTGCCAGAATTCAAAAAGCATTTGGATAATGCTCTCAGACATAAGGTCTAGTTTTGGGTGGTCCTCTGTGGAGCCAGGAGTTGGACTCTGTGATCTTTGTGGGTCCCTACCAACTTGGGAGATTCTGTGCTTCTATATAAATTGATGTTATGCACTATCTTTCCCTCAGAGATTTCACTCACATGCACTCTTAAGGACCACTTGTCTGCAACACAGCCAACAAGGGACACTGGCTGTCAAATATTCGTCATTTCTCTGATTGACAATAGTGAGCTTGTTTTTTGACAGATCTTTCATATCCTTTAGGAACCAGTGCTTGTCATAGGGTGGTCCTTTGTTTCAGGATTTTGCTTACTCTAGTCTCCATAAATCTAAGGCAAAGTTGCTGCTTTTGCACATTTTTTCTTGTTTGTTTGAAATGTACATCTGTTTTTCTGATGGGCCAACAGGAAAAGGAATGCTATATGTCATATCATGGAACCTTGTTGCCATCTTCCTGTTGTCAGAAGGCAGCATCTTCTCATGACAAGTTGTCTGTGCTGAGGCCTTATCAGAGTGCAGGCCTTTTGGGCTTGACCTAAACATCACATTACTCAATTTTACTGCTGAGAACACTGTTCTGGGAGCAGTGTCCAGGGAATGGTGTTCTTCATTATCAGTACAGTCTATTCCTTTACTCCTTCCTCTTCTGTCTCATCTGGTGCTCTCACAAACATATGTTTCCATTCATACTGTGTTCATAACACTCTTAATATTTATTTTTTTTGTTACAAATCTCTACGACTTTACCACACCAATCACTCATTTTATCTGTGTGCTGGGTCATTAAACAGTTTATCTGCCTGAGTCCATAAACATCCTCAATCTACAGCCTCTGTTTGCCTACAATATATGTCAAAACTATTTATGAAATACATGTTTATTTTACACATTAACAAATTCTTCCACTTGAAACACAGGAATGTGTGTATATTTCCTCCTTCTTGTCTGACACTGACCATCCCTGACTGACGCTAATGTTTTTGGTCTGCCAAGTGCAGTGCTTTTGCATATTCCTTCTCAGCAGAGGAGAAATCCATTATTTGAAACCGTGATCTATAATCTGAACATAGCTTGCTTTATTTGCATCTAGTCTTGAGCAACTTATACTTTCCTCTATCTAACAGAGTAGATTTAATTATAGATTCTTAGAGCTCATACTCTGCTATGTCTCCTGAAACTGCTCCTGTGTAACCCGATTGACAGCTCAAAGCAGCAGTGGCAGCTGGTGGGAACAGTGCCATCTAGTGACATTATTATAACAGCATTAACACCATGCCGTATTGAAGCAAGTAAAACCAGCTGAGAAAATCATCGTCAGAGATGGAATAAGAACTCTGCTAGATTACCCTTCTTACTCTAACAATGATGCTGATACATGTCCATGGAGAATTTAATAAATTCACCAGCTGTTTTTACTGTAGATATATTTCCAGGCAGGCATCTATGATTATTACACAAGAAATAGCTTCTGCAGATGCCATTATTCTATTACAGTATTCAGTTCCTAATTACTGTATTTTATATTTGTTTTATGATCGGGCTGAGGTGGATTTCCTATTTTTTACAGACCAAAACTTTCAGGTACAGACCAGATGGTGGTTTCCCTTTATTAAAATGAATCACTTGTACACGCATGTTGCTCTTCTTCCTTTCAATATAAACACCCTCCCTGTATCTAGGCCTCAAGCTGGATGGGAAACGAGTACAGTAGAGTGTTGTTGTTTGGACCAGTTCCTATTTTCAACCTCATTGCTGGCAGATGACCCACAGAGCAAGCCCTAGACAGAAAGCACATGCGAAGTCCGAACATCATTTTGCGGGGTCAGATAAATAGTCCTCTTAATAATTTTCTATGAGCATGTGAATCACAGAAGAGTGTACAAAAGATCAGGCAGAGATCAGGGTCTCCTGATACTACCTTTGTAATTCATGCTGTTAGGAAATCTACTTCCCACTCCCCATTGCTTACGCAACAGCCGATAGAGTCAGAAAGTTCTTATTTCTCTCGTGCCCCTGTGTTTAGCTAACTGTCTTCTCAGACCGAAAGATATTTTGTGTCATGTTTCTGTAGGGTCACTTGCCTCAGCGCAGCTGCTGAGAGTATTACAGTGCTCAGGTCTGCACGTACGATCTTCCCGTTTCACTACAATGGAAATTTTTGAAAGACGGTTCTCACACTCCAACTAATCAGTTAGTGAGTAGTCATTTTGGACTACCCACACCAGAGCATGAGACACATCTCATGCATAATTGCTGCTGGGAAGTCAAGTCATTGAGTATGTGTTTGCAGAAGCTAACATAAAGCCATATATCATTTGGGATAGTTTTTACTTTTTCACAACCCTCTCCTCTCCCCCAAAATGTACTGTGCTGATTATGGATTAAAGAATCATTTTAACTTGATAATAAAGACAGAGCACATTCAAACATCTGCAATGTAGTATGATTTTATGGATTTTTTTTTAAATAGTTTCAGTCGTGCAATTTTAATTGATTTTACCCTGATTTTACAGATAGCTGAGGTGACTAGTATGGCCAAAAGATGATTAGAATGACCAGGTACCTTAGGCGACTCATGTACTCTCCACTTTTTCCTTGTTGTGTCTTGGAGAAGAGTTGGACACACAAATTTCTACTTTGTAGAAAGAGACATTATCTATTCATCTTATTGTCTCCCATCTTATGATGCAGTTTTCTTATACTTGTCTTTGCAAGGTTTTTGACATTTTTCAGTAAAATCTCTGAAAACATCTCAGGAGTTTTTGATAATGTAGAACTAAAAACTTTAGTCTGTTCTACCATGTAACCTCAAATTGTCTTTCAAACAACATTAAAAAGCCTGGTCTTTTAAAGTTTTCTACGCTTCATTACAGTGGTCTGCTTTCAAATATTTGGGCTACAATTTGCATGCATCATGTGTTGTATACTATATCTTAGAGCAATTTTGAAGATTCACAATTGTTTGTTCTAAGTGATCCAAAACAAAGATCTCTGTTCAAGCACAGGAGTGAGCTTTCTTGGGAAGACTAAGGCAAATCAAACACCACTTCTATACCATGTTTCTGAGGAAATTATTCCTGAAAAAATAGTAACTATTGACAATACTGCACCTACAGGGATCTATGTGGTGCATGGTGGTACTAATTTAATGCTAATCTCTTGCCTGTTACAGTACTTGAAATGCATTACATCTTCTTTAATGTCAGAAATTGTTAAAACTACCTGAAAATATATATTTGACATAGAAATAAGGATTATTCTAATGTTGGAATAGCTGTGTCTCAGGGAGAAAGTGCACAGATGGCTGCAAGGGGATGCCATTCTGGAGCTGGAGCTTCTCCTGGTGCTGGCCATAGCCACGCTGACCAGGACAATTAGCATCCAATTGCCCTGTCAACCATTTTGCTCTTCAGGCTAAATTGTCCATGTAAATAACACTGTAGGCTAATTTTCACCATGTCTTTCTTCCCATTTTCCTTAATGAGCTACTCTGTTAGCTCAGACCAATAATTTTTTGTATCCATTGAGGTGTTCCTTAGAGCTCAGAGGGAATGGCACCCATATGGTCTGACAGCAAACACTGTTCATAGGAAGAAGGAACCTGAATCATGTATTGAATGAACATGATACTTTAGCTTCTGAAGTTCCAGCAACCTCAATACTTGCTTCTAAAGGACTACAGGAGAATGTTGTAGATATCTACATAAGATGGTTGCTCTATCAACATGTTTATTGGTGGTAGTTGATAATGAAATACAGAACATTTTTCATAAGGGGACTATTCTGCCATTGTTACAAGCTTTATAAATTTTCATGGTGAAAGCTGAAATGTATATTTACAGGACAGAAAGCTTTCTGAACAAGAATCCTATTTTCTACTGGTTAACATGTGTACAGAAACTGGGGTAAATGCAGTGGGAATATTATCTATTGTAAAACAGTATTTCAGTTTGTTTTATTTATCAGGATTGCACTTTATGGGCTTCCCCAGACATAATTCAATGTGTTAGTACATTAAGTAACTCATTCCTCATGTTCATATTCTTCAATTATTATATAGGTCTCTTTATAGCTTTGTAAGTTCCTCAGAAAATGTGATTTTTGCAGATGCCAGGAATCAGCATCTCCTCCCAACTTCGGTGGAAATGTACTTAACAGAATTAGCATTTGTTGTTAAGGAGGGAAGGTAAGATTTTCAAAATATGGGGTCTAAAGTTAGTATCCAGTATCCTGAAAATGTTGAAACAAATGTCGTAAGAATGAGAATAAGAATTTTTCATGTGTAAGACTTCTCACAATTTTATCAGACTTTTCATCTCAATAAATATGAGATATCAAGGACCCACAAAATTCCAAATATTAGGTTTTCCAACTTTTTTCTTTGCATTTTTCTACTAAAAGAAGGAAGGAAATAACAGGGGGGCGGGGGGGAGAAGAAGATAAGAAAAAACAGCTATATTTTTCATTAGTAAAAAGGATACAAAAATAGTTTGATTTTTTTTTTCTTTTAAACTAGCAAGACAAAAGTTTTTCAAAGGACAATTTCAATCAACTCTTTTTGTCATGGATTTCCTACCAGCTAGTATAAACCAGCTTGATTAAACACTAGTTACCAGGGTGAATGGTAAAGAGCAGAACAAGGTATCCTTTACAACCACAGGCAGCATATGAATTTAAGAAACTTCAGAACACAGTTGCCATGCAGTGGACCTCCCTGTCTTCATCATTATTCTGTTATTTTCTGAAACTGACCAAATTCCTTTCTCTTTCTTTCAGTCCAAATGAAGCCACCTTATCTTAAAAGGGTGTCTGCTAAATACACGTGAAAAGGGGATGAGCAAAACCATATTTTTCCTCAAAGACACAAATGCTCCTAGTCATTCTTTTTAGTGTCTCCACTTTCTCTTCCCTTCACAGTGTAAATAAAAGACTGCACATATGCATCAGTTGCTCAGGACACAATACGATCTATGAAAAATGTATTGGACATGCCACATTCCAGTTTCATGAACTCATATTTCCACCCAAGATTTTCTGAAAAGGGACAAGGGAGTTCTGCCTCATGACGATATCACTTCCTCTGTTCAGATATAACATCATATGTATATGATTCTTATATGTAATGGCTCTTTCTTTATGTTTCAAATGCAAAACTGCATTATACTGCTCTCAGACATCCCTCAGACACATCTAGCAGTTAGGTGCTGCAAGATGGCACACAGAATCTGTCTCATTGTAGATAATAAAACACCCTTCAATTTAAAACATCTGCTGGGTGATAACACATCTACAAACCAGATCTGGATCTGAGCTGTGCAAATGGGGTTAATTTCTAATTATGGCTGGAATGACAAGCAATACATGACTTAATATGTAGTGCAGACTCACATACATGTACTAGCTTGCTTCCTGAGATAGCTGGGAGGAGGAATAAATTAATTCATCAGAATAGCTGCGTTCAGGATTGTGTGCAATCAACTTACAAACTGACTCACAAATGGAAAATTTGGCTAGAGTGATTCTGGTCATAGTTGTTCGATGATGTCCAGATTGCCTCAGCATGTCAGCATTTTGTATGCAAAGTTACAAAAGAATCCGCTGGTCCACTTGAAATGAGGTAGTGCTCCCTATCAAGTCGATTACTGTTGCAGGGACAAGATGTAAAACAGAGAATGAACACTAGTGAAAGTCTGTTTAATTCCCTTTGACATTTCTCAGACCATTTGCTTTATTGCAGCAAATATGATGTAAATCTCCCTGAAGTCATACTAATAAATCTTATGGTGTCTGCTGAGAGTCTGCCTGGAAGCATTATATACCTCACAGTGTTCATTTTCTACTACTGTTCTACAGGAACTGTTATTTTCACCCCAAAGACTCTTTTATTTTCTACCATTTTGTGCCATATGTTATCATGTTATTGCTGTCTTGGAACTGGACTGAGTTGTGCTGTAATAATGTTTCCCACTTTTTCTGTATTTATACAATCCCTTTGACGATGCTGTCAGACTGCTGTCACAGGATCATGATGAAGTATTACAGAAGTACCTTAGATATACTCTAATGAGGAACTTTCAGAAAGTGTTTTTGGAGAGTCTATGGGGATACCATTCCTTATGACGTGGTGTTTCTACAGTGTGATGATCGCTGGATAGTTTAGGATATTTTGATTTATTTTGATTTGAGGTCTTCTGTGTCTTCTGATTAGATATTGTATTCCACTGCTGTGCCATTGGCATATCCTTCTGTACAGAAGTAGAATTATTTGAAATTAATCTTAATTCTTTTAGCTAAATTCTTTTACAGATTTTAATCTGTAACCATGGGATTCAATAATGTTCTCTGTGCTGTAAGATAGACTTAAAACTTGTTTTACCATTTTCAGCAAAGGTCATAGATGGCATAAGCAAGCAGAGAAGATGAAAAGGTCACAGATACAGGATACTAGTCTTTAGTACCCACCAGATACAGAAGTAGTTGGTAAGTCAAAAAGCATTTTAAGACCTGAGATACTACACTCACACTGCAGCAGTTAAATTACCTAGATGACATATTATTAACTCAAACACAACATAAAGAGTGACCACAATTAATTTAAATATATTTCAAATTTGCATTTTTTTTTATAAAAGTGAATTTTAATAGAAGTCTTTTTTTTTTATTTTTATTCCCAGAAACTTCAGAGACTGGACTACTGGACTATGAGGATAGTCCAGAATAGCATATGAGAATAGCAAGAGACTGCACTACATATCTTGCCTTGGAAAAAAAAAAAATAGAGAGAGAGTGAGAAGGACCTTCTTAAGCATTGAATGCATCCTCTTATGGTAGTGACTTTTAGAAGAATGTATAATATCTGGTGGAAATAACAAAACAAATGCTGTATTTTGGTACAGCAGATGTCAAATTTTAGGGTTAATATAAGCAAATATGGACTCTATGTTTTCCTGTAGAATGTATTTCTTATAAATCTTTCTTATTTCTTATAAATCTTTACTTGCATTTATACATTCATGCTAGCATAGAGCGAAATACTGCTCAAGTATGAATAACAAGTTTCAGAACTACCATCAGAGGTCGTAAGGCATATTGGAGGAGGCTTGTGTGGGTTCTACCAGGTCTAGTAAAAATGGTGAAGATGACTTCTATAAGATACTTGTCATGATTATTACTCTTTTTATCACATTGTAAAGGACTCTTTTGCCATATTAAATAAGTAAATAAATAAATAAATAAATAAAGTGGACTACATACAAAAATATCTTGTGTTGATAATTTATTTCCATACCTCAAAGAAAAAAAAGAAAAAAAAAAAAAGAAAAAAAAAAGAAAAAAAAAAAGAAAAAAAAAGAGAGAGAGAGAGAGAGAAGATAAAAAGATACAGGGTAGAAAAAGATTTTTTTTAAAAAAAAGGTAGAATTTTCAAAAATATTCCAGTTATCTAGATTCATAATTCTCATTTCTAAATGTATCATAGAAGCAGGTGTCCACTTCACTAATTCTATGTGTGTGAGAATTACTTAAGCCTAAAACAATCATACAGACTCTCTGTTAGTCTATGGAGTGAAATAGTGAAATATCCAGAGGGGAATGAGTTCCCAGTATCTTATATGCTTGCTTTACAATGAAAAGAATATATTTTTCTCTTCAAATTCTGTATAGATAGTCTAGGCAACTAGCTAAGATGTAAGCAAACAATTATCAGCTATCTAACTCTAGGTTAGGTGAGTTCTGTTTTCTGGGTTCCCCTTTCAGTTCACATTGAAATTAGTCACCTAAACATCTTTTTGTTCCTGTCTATGATGTATCTAAAATCCAAAATTTGAAAAAAAGGGGACTTGTGAAGGTAGGTGGCTGGTTGATTTCTATGGGAGAAAATGATTCTCTCCCTAGTTTAGTCTTGTCATGTTTGCAAAAAGGATAAAATCAGATCAGAAGGTTTGCTGGTTTAGAAGTGAAAAGAGATTTTACGGTCAACATGCAAGAACAGTCTAAATCGTCCAATGTCAGCCCCAAGGAAATAAATTCAATACAGCACAGATAAAAACAAAGAAAACACCAGTACTTTGCTCCAGCTCCAGCCAGACATACACACACAACATCCAGAACAGTGTTGTCATTTATATTTGTGAGTCTAAGCATCTAGTAGACTTTATATTGTAGTAAAAAAGACTACTTTATGAAATTTAGGATCAAACACCTCTGTGCTTAAAGGAGATGCAAGTCTTCTATTGTTCTTGACAGCCTCAAAAAGCCCTCCAGTATTAAAAGAATAGCTGTCAGGTTTTGTGACTTTTTTTTTTTTTTTTTTTTTTTTTTTGACTAAAAATGTGTAATTTTGAATAAAAATGTTTAATTCAAACCATACATGTTTTCTTGCCCATGTGACTACCCTTCAGTACCTTTATCAAACAGAACAAATACAACTGGAGATCCTAAAAGTAATATTGTGTTTAACATTTAAACATATAACTAATTTTTCTGTATTTATCCTAGTGCTTTACTTCATATTTCTGGGATCTGAGACACTGAGACTCAGCTAGTCTATCTCATTTTTGCTTACTGCCACTTTCTAGTTAATGCTCTGTGTACAAAGGCATGTTATTCAAGTGTTCCTGTTGCAACTTAGAACTTTTTAACTCTTTATGTGGTTGGACTTGTGTTTTTGTATTCTTATAAAAACTACTTGGGGCTGGAAGTTTGGCAAAACAATGTGAGGAAGCATCATGGAAGGATATGCTAACAACTAAGTAGTAGTCCAGACTTGTGCTTATGAGCCTTGTGTGGGGCAACCCAGATTCCTGCAGCAGTGCAAATCTCTTCTGCGGATAAACTGCAATTTTGCACCCTGATTCAGCCAAGATTATGAACTACTGAGATGAATATAGCATTGCATTTGGTGCCTGGGACTTCACTACTGCACCACTTACACTTAGTTGTCCGTCAAAAGATCAGAAGGATGGTACATCCCTGCTCAAGTCATGTGGCTGTATACACCTTTTATAGTGATGAACTCCGAGGTCTGGGATTTTCTTGTAGTTCTCCATATAGAGCTCTTTTCCACTTAGGTTGCTCTGTTGAACTTTTGCTGTATATATTTTCCACAACACTTTTCCCCATAGAAACCAGGAATAATAACTTTTTTTTAAAGCTGTGGAAAATATTTTAAATAATGCTAAGCTTCTGGTGCTTCTCCTCTCCAAGCTTAATCACAATAAATATTTAAAAGGGACAGAGAAGTTATTCAAAGAGCAGGCTGCATTTTCCATTACATTAAAAAAAATTAAAATAGAAAATTGACGTTTTGGTACTTCTTTAAAGTGTTCTTGGCAGATCCATTTTTTGAGATAAAATTAAAATGAATGCAGAAAACCTTTCTTTTATTTTAAATAGAACTGTAAGCATAAATATAATTAATCTTGAAGGTGTGTTACTCTGGTCTTTTTATATGATGGCAAGAGTCCTGACACAGCACTACTAAAGGACAGTTACTGTGACAAATTTAGAAGTAAGATAAAGGCTTGATATGCTTTAGCTTATATAATTTCCTCCTAGCATTGCCTATGTAGCTATATTAGTGTAAGACTCTGGTACACATAGGTTTAAAATAAGTCAAGTAATTTATCCATACTTATTCAGCTGAAGATCCGTGAGAGGTTTTGTCAAAAACAGCTGGTTCAGTGTCAACAGTTCAAACAAAACCTGTGTGTATATGTGAAACAATGGTGATTTCAGCTCTTTGCCTAAGGAATGGGAGAGACTGAGGGATGGCATGCAGCTACCTGAGTTGGGCTAATGAGTAATAGTTCTTTAAAGGCCAATTATTTGATTGCTAGTGTTCGTGGGCCGTGAAGTACGTGTTGAGGGAGGTCTATGGACTGGTCTGCAATGTGGGAGAGAGCTGTACTCAGCAGAGACTCCACATATTGCAAAACAGCTTGTTATGTGAACAGTGTCCAAAGCACAGGTACCCTCTGCCGTGTGGAGAGTTAAATAATCCAAGACAATTAGAGTGGAAAGTGCTCAGCTGGGACCTGTGGCAAATTAATCCACGGCTGCAATGGATTGTATTCACAAAGGTGAGTGCTATTTCATGAAAACCTTTTCCCACTCCCGCTATTCCTTCACCATTTCAATTCCTTTGGGTTGAGCCGGTCAAGTGTGATGCAAGCCTGCAAACAGCATGGAAACTATCGCCAGCATGTTAATGGGCTTTGGCACTTAATTTTGCCTGCCTGCGAGCCAGCAGCCAAAACTCAGCGGTTTCATAAGATCTGCGCACTTTCCCCCCAGAGTCATCAGGTAATGTGGCTGGCGGCGCTGCGCTCTGCAGCCCTTCAGCCCTGATGGCTGCACACCTGCTCCCCGAGCAGGGACAGTGGCGAAAGACTGGGGCCTAGGCCAGGGCTGGGGCTGGGGTTGGGGCCAGGGGGCAGTGGCCCGCAGTGGGGGGCGTCCGGGGGCTTCTGAGCAGTGGCTACAGGCATTCGGGAGGCGGGCGTGGGAAACTGCATGGGAGGTTTTGGGCAGAGACACCTAAAAATCACCCAATTTTTCTCATTTAGTTACAGATCCGAACGTATCTTAAACCATTTTGAATTCCTTTTTATTTATTTATTTATCTGGCGAATCAAGAAGCCCAAACGCAAAAAAAATCATTCTGGATCAGAGCAGAATGTTTTCTGACATTTTAGAGCTTTCCGCTCTCCTTAATCCTTCTAAACATTCATTTACAAAGCATTTTAGATAAAACTTAAAGCATTCAATTGGAAAATAGAAAATGAAACATTCTGGTAGCTGCTACTTTTATTTTCATATACTGTACCCTTTTTTTCCTTCCTTTTAAAACAGTTTGATGGAAATGGGTGAGCCAAATTTTCATGTTTTAATTAAGAAAATCTTTCCATTACTTTTGTCCCCTTCTGTCTGAAATCACACCTTTTTTTTTTTTTTTCCAAAACGCCACATGATGGGTTAAAGATTTTATTTTGTATCATCTTTAATGAAACATAGATATATAACAGAACTCAGATCCTTTCCCCTCAAAGTTACTTTTTCCTGAAACACTAAATATTAATATGTTAGAGGGAAGAAAAAAAAAAAAAAAAATAAGGGCAAGTAAAACATTTCAAGTGCTGTGGAGGATGGTCAAGGACTGTCTCAGTCGCTCAGTGTAATGGTGTGTTGATGTTTCAAGTCAATGGGATATATCAAAAGGCAGTATTCTTCTTTAGATCTGAGGTTTCCACTTTTTTTTTTTCCTATAGTCATAAGGTAAAAAAAATAAAAATAAAAATAAAAATCTCAGAAAAAGGAAAAGGCTGGATTTGCCAAGATTTTAATGATTCTGGCAATATTTGACCCCAAGCATTCCCCTGCATATTCAGATCACAGTTTTCTGTAATCCCTTTCATAGCATGAAAACACATTTGACCACAATCTATTTGAGACCATCTGTTCCCCGCTGATCTCAGTGCAACCCCTGGATTCTGCTAGGTCTGAGCAAACTTTGTACCAGAGGCCTCTAGCTCTGGTACCCAACTCCAGAACCGCTGTGCTTGTAAATGCTCTGAGTATTTATGCCAAGCCCCAGGTCTAGCCCTAAGAACTTTGCCATTTTTGGCCTCAAGATGTATGGCTTGATAAAATGAAGCTATCATGACAGAAAAATCTGAACCTTGGCATATCTTGCTTCAATGGCACAGAAAGAAAATAGGCAACAAACCAGCCTGTAGGCTCTCGAGGACCTCTTTATTTTTAAATAAAGAAACATACGCAATGTAGCAACTTCCAGTGCTGCCAAAAAATATTATCCCTTATAAATAAGGGCAATTGTATGGAAAATTATATCCCTGGAATAAACATAACATTTACTTTGAATTTTATTTCAAGATTATTTGTTTTCAATCTATTTCAAAAGAAAAGCTATCCAGTACTTTAAGTGATAAAAAAGTGGAATTTCTTCTGTATGTTAAGCGGGAGAGTCTGGAGGGATCTAGGGTAAAGTGAAATATCTGAGTAGACTTATGCTTTCTCTTTTGCTCAAGATGATGGACAATGTACAAAATTATGTTGTCAAATTCAAATTAACCAAGCTTAATTCAAAAGAATTCAAAAACTGCAGCTCCCATGCCTGCCAAAAGTTAGACTACCTTGTCCAAACCAATTATTTCAGGATAACCATCTGATAATAGCCTGCGCATTGCAATGCAGCCTCTTGGATTCTTACCACTCCAGCGAGTAAGAATGAAAATAAAAGCAAGCAGAAGAAATCCCAGGGGACTGTAGCTTCAGGCGGCGAAAAATTGGTGCTTCTTGCTTGCCTGTCTCTTCCCAGTTTCCTGCCCCCTTCGGCATGTGAGAAAGACAAGCAGAGTTTGTGCGCTTTGGAAACTCGATAGGAGGCAGCAGCTGATCTTCCCATCACCAGCCTAAAAATAATCCACTCCAGGGCTTGGAGCTGCTTCACTAAGTGGAGGAAAATCCTGCCACCGGGATGATATTGATCACATAGCACAACCGAGTGAAAATTTGGGTTGGTATTTTGTTTTTGTGTTTGCAAAGGTAAGCTACAGAGTTTGCTCTAACATTCAGCAAGCAAGCGGGGCATGCAGTGTCCCCCCCCCCCGTCATCCCCCACTAACCGTCTCCTCCTCCTTCCCTTTATATCTGTGGGACAGGGCTGCTCCTTGTTCTTTCCTGGGATTACAACTCAGATCTGTTTTTCTTTTCCTTTTCCATTCTCAGGCATTCTCAGGCTTTACAGTACCCTACCGCTGATGTTTTCTTTGCTGCTGTGCACAGGGTTATGTTTCTTTTTTTAAACCGTCCTGTCTTAGCATGTGGAGTCATAGGTTTTGCAGCAGGCAGCGTAGCACGCCGATGGTTGAAATCGCATTGTGTTAAGGAGCTTACCAAAAAAGAAAAAGCAATGTCTTAGATGTGTGAGAGCACTGCAGATGTTTGTGTGAAATACTTTTTAGCGTCAGTATTGTGTTTAGCAGCCTTGCTGTTGTGATTTTCTCTGTGTTTGGGGCCTGATCCAAAACCTACTGAAGTCAATGAGATACTTTGCTTTGACTTCAGTGCAGTTTGGATCGGGCTGCTGGTATACACCAGTTAGTGATGAGAATGCTGACAAGTATCAGAAATTCATCACCTTAAGGCCCAAGGTAACTGGGACAGTGCTTAGCAAGGAAGCAGGGTATATCTAGGGTAGCTGGTCAAAGCCGAAATAGAAATGGAGAAATTTGGTACAGGATCATTTGGGGTAAAAGAGATTTTAAGTGGGCAGCACTTTTTTGCCATTGACTTAGCAGAACTCTTTGAAAATAGTGCATATCTATGGATTGCAGATTCCATTATATCAGGTGCTTTTAGGGAGGTAAGAAAAAAGAATTAATAGGTTTACACCTGGAAAGAAAAATGATTCAGAGCACTAACTGAAAATCCATGGCAAGTTAGGCCTTCCATACTGCTTATCCTACCTAAAAATAATTTGATCTTTGTTAAATTTTCTCTGTGAATTTCAGGAAAGAAGGAAAAAAAATCTTGCTTTTGTAATGACTCCATTACTGAGAAGTTAAAAGCCAACTACTTTCATAAGACTCGCAGTATTTTCTCCATCCTGCATCTGTGTACACATATGCATATATATATATATGTATACATGTATACATGTGTACTTGTATATATGCATATATGGGCATATAATGCAAATTCTAAGACCAAAAAAATATGAACTGAGACCCAAATATGCTCTGTAAGCTGATGTATTTTAATCAGGAAGTGCAGCTATTGATTTTATTTTATTTTTTAAGGCAACTGAACTGCTGAAATAAATACTTTTTTAAAGTTCCATATTTCCCCCAAGCAAGGTCCACCTGAGAACTGTATTTATGCTGTTTTCTTTACAGTCATATCTTGCAGAGCGTGCAGAACAGTGATAATCCAGGTAAGATAAAACTCTTGAATATGAAGATTTTTAAGCCCAATTTTAAAGTCTTATTTTAAAGATAATTAAAATGTATTTATCTTATTTATTTATTTATTTACCTATTTATTTATTTATTTATTTATCTTATTTTAAATATAATTAAAATCAATTTTAAAGATAATTAAAATGTCTGTAACTCTGTAACTCCAATTCTAAACAGTTTTGCACTCAGGCTGTTCTTATTGTTTTTATGGAAATTTACATTTTCTGCCATTTTCCTATTTTATTGTTTTCTATAGCTTATGTAAATTATCTCAGGAATTGACTCTATGCATTAAGGATACCAATTTCAATTTGTTAAAATGAGATTTGTAAGTGTTTAGGTTAAATATTTC
The DNA here is from genome assembly GCF_964035555.1 of Netta rufina. Classification (NCBI taxonomy): domain Eukaryota; kingdom Metazoa; phylum Chordata; class Aves; order Anseriformes; family Anatidae; genus Netta; species Netta rufina. The sequence continues at coordinate 130,951,082 of NC_140123.1, forward strand.
ATCACATTCATGCTTAATTTGTTGTCCTTTTACTTTTTTCTTCCCAAAACGCTTTTCTTATTCACAATGAGTATACATGTATGTTCCTAAACTCTTTTGCACTGATTTCTGTTTATTATATTATGACAATGTCTGTACACCTTAACTCAGAGCCGGAAAGTCTCAGTTTGCCAGTGATGGAGATTTTTTGATGAAAATTTAAATGCTTAAAGGGCATAAACTTTTTTAGCTATTTCATTGGAGGGTGACCTGCTGTTAGTTCACATCCTCATTAAAGTAAACCAACAAGGAATCAGATTGCCAAATGATGTCAAGGAGAGATGAAACTGTCCACTGGCACCATCATGGACTCATCCTCCTGACTGTTCTTTTCATTCCTCTACTCTGTGAAGTTCTGCTCATTGCTTTAGCTTGCAGCAGACTGTTTGCAAAGGGAGAAAGAAAAAGCACCACTGAAAATCTGTAACTAGTTCTACTGTTTGCAAGGACTGAAGTTAAACTGAACAATTTGTCATTAATTTTGAAGGACAAAGGCCTCTCATTGTACAAGTGATAAAACAAAAAATTACCAGGTATTTGGCAGCCTTACTGGGGCTGAATGTAGCTGCTACCCTCAAATAGTATGCACTTGTTAGCTGAAGATCTTTATCACATTACTGCATTTCTCCTGACTGAAATGCTAGGTTAAGCCTAGTGTGCTTGCCAATGTTATTATAAAGTATACCATTCCTACTATAATTAGTAGTAAAGCAAATATATAATGATATCCTCACTTTGGTGCAATCAGCCCTGCATAGCTTGGTGGCCTACTGTATTCAGCAGAAAGAGAAATTATCTCTGGGAAAGCCATTTTTGTAATAGCCATAATACTGTTTTCTGAAATGAGTGTTAGGATCTCAACAGGCATCCTGAAAGGCTACTGCTACTTGATGAGAAATAGTGGTCAATAACTTCAGATGTCCAAAAAATTTCAAAACAACTTGTTACCCTTTCATCTGTCCTCTCCTGAATATTTATGTCTAGGTTATGCATTCTGTTGTTTTGTAGTGGCAGTTGGACTGCTCCCGTTTATTGCAGTCATTCCTGTACACTATACAAAGCCATCTGCCTGTAAATAAGCCTTCAGCTACAAACACTACAAACTGAGTAAGAACTTAGAAAAAAGGTCTTGGTAATTCATGTGAGAAGAAGAGGTCTCTGTGCTTTCCAGAGGCTGTCCCTTCCTTTGGGACACATAGGTAAAGATTTGCTAAGAAACCAGTGGACATTTCCCTGCTGTGCTATTCCCCATGACTCATAGGTCCTTGAGTTTGTCCTAAATGAGCTAACATTGAAATTGAAGTATGGCAGCTGCAACAACTCAGCACTGATCTCATCTCAGGCTTGCAGCGAGCAGAGCTTCTTGTCTTGGAAAGAGTACCGTGGTAATAGAACACCGTTAACTCTGAGACAGAGTTAATATATTCATGGTTCCCCATTGGACCTTGTAGAGTACAACAAAGCAGGCAGCTGCCTGGAGCAGCAGGCTGCTGGGGAAGATAAAGCAACCTGGCTTTGCTGCTCGATTCACCTACATACAATTCCAGGAATTAGAATCTCCATGCTGCTGCCAGTGTCACCAAGGATGGAGGCTTGGCACGTGTAGGAGGGCAACTGTGATAATGTCTCTGAGTTGCAACAACCTCTGCTGTTCTCTCTACCATCCCTTAACAACAGAAATCTCCTCAAATCTCTCCTCATGTGGCTCTGCAGCCCAGCTTCTCCTCTTTGACCCCTCACTGCATACATACTGCAGCCTGAAAAGTTTGTCTCCACATCTTTGGTAAGGAGAAAAGTTAGCTTTGGCTACACTGTGTGGAAAGCTTGAGTGAACTTTGTATTCTGACTTGCTTAGAGCTAACTCAAAGAGCTTCAACATGGCTATTCATTTCAGGCATAAACTGTTTTTCAGTGTGGCCAATATTCTGTCTTTGGCAATGATAAAGAACTGGTGCTTGGGAAAAAACATAAGAAGTCTTTGGAGTATTTAATTATGTTATAGCATGATGCTTAGCACTGCGTGAAACAAGCAGCACTTCCTCATTTAGGCAATATACCTCTATCCATCTCTCTATAGGTCTAGTTCTAAATGAACCCTAGCATAACCTTACTAAAGCCAATGGAAGAAAAGTCTAATTATTAATGAGGAACCCAAATTTGGTCAGTGGTCATTCATAAATGTGTTTCATCTTCCTTTCTAAATCCAGCTGTAGTTTTGATGAGTTTTAGCATTAGGAAAAACTACAATTCTTGATATTATTTCAAAATTTGATGTTCTTCCATTTCACATTTTTGTTCTGTGAAAAGAAACTTTATGGTATTACAGAACAAGAGGGATTAGTGCTTTTTCATTCTGCCTTTTATCGGTTATATGCAGGTGAGATCTTCCAAGCTATCTTCATTTCCAGAATCAGTTTTTTGACTCAAAATTTTCAAATGTGCATCTGTGCATCTCCAAAGTCTATGTACATGAGTTTTCCAAAAGTCAGAGCTAGGTCTAGTGGTTTGGGCCACATGGGCAAAACTGGGGAGGTTGTATCTGATCTTATCTGATCCGATACCTTCTGCACCTGAAGTGGATGCGAAAGGAATGCTGAAGTGGTTTGTTGCTCCCTGTGAGGGACAATTATTTCTCTGCCTCTAATGTAATGCAGTGTATTTTCATACATCACTATTCAAGACACAAAGAACAGCTAGCAGCCTGTCTTCAAACACCAGAAAGCATCTATGAAAGCTGGCATGTACCAACAGATGCAGTACATCTCCTCTGTGGGTCCTCCATTCACAGTCATAGTTCAGGTCTAGCTCAATGACAGATGGACAGTTGGAAGGAAGGAAAGAAGGACGGACGGACGGATGGACAGGAGGGCAGACCACTGGAATATTAATGTTTCCTGATGATCAGAATACTTTAATAGATTTTAAGCCTTAGGAGCATTAATAATGGCGGTCACTGGATGTGCTGATTAAAAAAGAAGTGTTTTCTGATTTAGTAACTTGGGAATTAATGGTCAATTACTTTATTTCATTTCATTGACAATGCAATCTTTTTGATTGTGTTTTTGTTTGTTGGTTGGTTTATTTTAACAAACTAACCAACCTAGACTCTGATTTCTCTCATTTTAAGAGAAGAAAATTAAATTCTAGCTCTTTGAACCTGTAACAAAAATGTTGTAAATAGACTGCTTATACGTATCTTGAAAATGATCATCAGTATGACAGACACTGTCTCTCTGTATTGGTGTTAATGACAGAAACAGATTCTTTCCTCAGCTCTATCAATGTACAAAGGATGGTTGTTTTTAAGATAGTATATTGTTGGACATACTCCACCATAAAACTGAGCACAGCAAAGGTGCTATGCATCTTACTTGACAGCTTCTAGGGACCACTGTTTGAGGTGTAATAAGAATCCTCTAGAAACTGATGGTTAGGTCCTAGCTAGCAGAGAGCACTCTCCATGCAGATAATGGCCTATTCTTGCATGGGGACATCTACTGCCTATATTCCATTTCACTTCCAGAAAAATGGGAAGAAAGAAAAAAAAAAGGCAAAACAGTTTCCCTTAGCTTCTCTTGGACACAGTTTTAATCCTTTCTCCCAGATTTATATTTGACCAGAAGCCAAAAGCTACACTTGAAGTCAGTGATTCAGTACTTGTTTGAACCCAGGATCCCCCTGCCCTTCAGTACCAATCCAACAACTAGACCACAATAGCATCTTATGCTGTCTCAGAAAAGAGCCCTATTTGTGGGAAAGGGAGGAAAATTCCCAGCAGAACTCCCTTGGACTTCTGACCTTCGATAAAAATGAGGAAACAACACTTCTGATTTTCAAGAGATTATCATTACCATTATGTTTCTCTTAAAGGAGACATGTCAAGCTTTTACAAATTAAAAACAATCTCCTTGTAGTTTTTTTTTTTTTTTAAGTTATTTGTTTGTTCTGTTAATAACTCTACAGACTATTTAGAAAGAATTCATGAATTCAAAGGAATACTTATTTTGCATTATTAAACATTTAGAATTTTGAATATATTTTATATTAAAGTATAATGTCAGATTGATAGTGGTCATATCATACTATTCATTTTGGAGATTGGGTCAAATTCTCCATCAAATTTTGTTCTACTGAAAATTGAGTGGGTTACCCATCATCTGTTGCACCACAGTAGGTACATGAATTCATGTTTGCAGAATGTGGTCCACCATATGACCCTTTGTTATGCTTCACTTCTGGTAAATCTCAATCCACGAATCCCTGATATGTTTGGAAAAGGGGTTGCATTTATCACATTCTTTTCAATTAAACTCCTTTACATGTTTCAGTGATATATTTCAATATGGATTACGCTTTCTGGACCCAGCAAAAAACTACTTAAAAGCAAAAAAGAGGGGATTAGCAGAGGTTCAAAGTGCTTCTTTGATCTCTGAATTCTTTTGAAGATCTTTGTATTTGTGTTCTCTCCAAGGTAGTACTTGAGTAATTTATATTTACCTTGTCATATTTACCGTTTTTAAACAAGTAAACCGATAAAACTAGTCTGAACTATCTAAGGAAATAAGGAAAGCATTTTTCCTCATTGAACTAAACTTTTCTTTTTTAAATTGTATTCATGTATTTTTTGCATGTCTTTATTGTTCTGAGTATGCAAAACTCTTTAATGCCAATGTTATTACAGAAAGATGCATTCACCAAAACATACAATATACTTCGCTGAATTAAAGGCATTCTTTTTATTTAGTGTGTAAAATTTGAAAAACAATGTTGTAAGCAGATAAGTTTACACAAGCTATTCTACAGCACTACATTTCTGTGTATAGGTTTTGGGAAAAGAAACCAGCAATGAAACATTTTGGTGGCAATCTTCTTTGATCTTCCTATAAAGAAGAATAAATAAATAACTAATGCACAGGGTGATAAAAGCCAGAATCTGGCCATAACTCTGGGTCATATTGTAGCCCACACTCTGCAAGCATGAACGCGTGAGCTTATCTTGGTGTACAAAGATAATCTCATAAGAAAACATGGAAGCCAAATAGTGGCCTAGATGAGGCTAAGCATGTGCATAAGGATTTGCAGGATCAACAAGCATGAATGCTGATTTACTGCCCATGCAATCTTCAATACAACCTACTTTGATTAAGTAGGTTCGCACTTTGTCTGGAATGACTAGTGTATATGATCACTGTTGTTCAATGGGACAATGAAAAAATGCAAAATATCAGGGAATTCAAAGCTGCTAAACAAAAGGTTCAATGTGCTTGCACTGAAAATGTGCAACAAATCTTATGAACAGAAAAGTTGCGCAGAGTGTTGTCTCATCAAAGAAAGAGTAACACACAAGATTCAGCTAATGTGAACTTGAGTTTTCTTACTAGAAGTGAAAGTATTTTTTCTCAAAAATTTCTTGTTCTTTTTCCACATCCTCTTATGAATATAGAGCACTTGCAGTCTAACTCTTGTGCATATAATGAACACTAGAAGACATTGCACAGTATATTTAATTAATGTATATTCGTTTAATATATTTAATATAAACACGGCCTTCTTTCCAATGTGCTTGTACTTGAACAGGCCCCAGAGCATTTTCAAAATACCAGAAATTTATTCTTTGTAAATTGCTCAGTGTGTTCCTCATGTATCTCCCTCTCTCTCTCTCTCTTTCTCTCTCTGTATGTAGCTGAAATAAATGTTAGCAGTCTTGGTAGTCAACTCTTGCTTCAACATGTCTCTTGTATTCTCTTTTTTGTAGTAGCCAGACCTTCTGGAAGCCATGAGGCTTGCATTTTGTGGTAACGACAATGCTTCAGCCTATAACATCAGTGCTGGTGTTCTTAGAAATGTCTGCTTTGTGGATGCCCTCAACTTGGTTCCCCATGTCTTCCTGCTTTTTATCACCTTTCCAATTTTGTTCATTGGTGAGTTATTCAGTGGAGCTGTGCAATCCTACAAACACTTGAGCATGTGTTTAAACTCAGACATGTTTACATGTGCCTAGAGGCCAGTGGTGCTAACTGCTGGATGCTTTGTATTTAATAATTTTTAAAAAGAAGAGAAAGAGTGGTTTGATCCAGAGGACCCGGAGCAAACTCACTTGACATATTGGGAATTTTAGATACAAATCTGAAGTAAGAAACAAGAAAGATGGATGAGAACCAGAAAAAACAGTTTGAAATGCTTTGAAACTCCTCTCTGGAGAGGCTTTCTTCAGATTTGAAATTAGCAACTTGCAAACTTTGTTATTTATAGATCCTATAAGACTTAAGACAGTGGGTCTGAATTCCCTTGAAGTTATGCGAATTTTGGAGAATATCTTGGATCTAGCAGTAGGAGAAATGTAGGAAACTTTTAAAACAGAATAATTCTCTCTTTTGCCAATATTTGGAAGCAAAGGTAGAGCAAAGGTTACAATCTTTGCCTATGGGAATGAAAATAATAAATGATAAATATTTCTGGGCTAAGTGGGCTGGTGAGCTAAGACACTTAATAACTAGCAATCAAAGCTATTGTAAGGTCCAGAGACTGAAAGCTAATTAAATAATTAAATGGGGGAATAGGAAACAAATTTTAACAGAAGAGTAATTAAAGACTGGAGAAAAAAAAAAATCAACAACAAAGGTTATGGAGCACTGCATCCAACAGAAATCTTAATATCAGTGCTGGATCTTTCCCTGAGGTAAGATGTAAGCCATCCTTGAATTACAGGGCTTTCTGCAGAAGTGTTTGAAACCTAGTACAGGGTCTGAGGGCTGACATTATCTTTTACAACTTTCTGTGTTGTATCAACTTGTAGCAGGCTCCTTTAATATTTTTACAGGTATTAGCCAATTAATTTTGAAATAGTATTGCGACAACTAAGAATTCACTCTGTTTTCTAACAATGTTAGAAATAAAACATGGTAGCTTAAATTATATGGCATGCAATTATATATGTGTGTGTGTGTGTGTGTGTGTGTATACAATTCTTTCTTTTCTATTTTGTACCATGATAAACAGGAGAAGTAGGTGTTGGACAGAGCTTTAAGAGCCAGCTAGAGTCCACAACATTGACTGAATCTAAAATTGAAAACTGATGATGAAATGTGTGCAGATTTATGTGCAAAAGGAAATAAAAATGAAAAGCAGCTTGGAAGAGAAAAGATAAAAGCAAGGTCAAAGGAAGACATATTTGACTAGGAAAATCTTTGGAAACTCTGGAGAGTTCTTGAGTTAGACAGGGAGAAGAGAGGATATTTTGGTCCTGCACTACTTTGCATATTAAAGGATGAAATGGTGATAAACTGATGGTTTCCAAAAATGAATAAACAAGGGTTCTTGTGTATGTCTTAGTCACCTGATGAGCCCTATGCATTATGAGACACTACCTCCATCCATGGCAGGGACTTAGAACTAGATGAGCCTTTCCAACCCAAACCTTTTTATGATTCTTTCATTCTACGATCCTTGTATATCAAAGGTATATCCTCAACTTTAAATTCAGTTCTGCACCATCTGAAAGAAAAAGATGGAAAGCTCATATCCTAGTTAAAAATGTTTTTTGTTTGTTGGTTTGGTTGGTTGGTTGTGTTTTTATTTTTTTACTTCCCCTAAAAATTGGTGTTCTTGAGTTTCTCTCTGTGAGTTCCAGAATTTGCCGTATAGTAAAAGGGACATGTACGGACCAGAGCATTTAGACTGAATGGTTCAGGACAGGCCTTTACCAGAATGAGAAAGGACAGAGGACAAGTTGCCTTACAAAGCAACATGCAAGAAAGAACTTGACACCATGAGAGACTAACCTCTGATCAAACTTCAGTTCCTCACAGCACTGACACGTCTGTCAGGTCCCTGGTGTCCAGCTTGTTTTCAGGTTACTGGCTTAGAGACAATCTTCTCTGAAGAGGATAGTTGATATCTGAGGTGATGAAACTGAAATAGGTTTCAAATTTAATTCATTGATTAAATCAGCTGAGTTCTGGTAGTGGAAGCTTTGAATGCACAAGGCCAGGCTGCGCCAGAGGAGACTGGGAAATGGCTGCCTGGTATCCCCTGAGATAGTGCTCCCAGCCAGGCCTGAGAGAGACATAATAAATTTTATTTGTTTGAAGTAAATATATCTCTTTGAGGCCTCATTGGAGGATGTATTTTTATATCAGTTGGCAGCTTTGCCTGCTCTTGATCTGTGGCTGGGAAAAACATGACGACACCACCATTTCAGTTCTGTCAGCCCCTGTCATGCGAGGGAGAGACCAAGATATTCCTATTGTCTTTTTCATCCTTGTTCTTGGCCAGGAACCTCTTCTCTTTGATTGCTATTTTGGAAAGTCTGTTGTCCTGTTGTCTGCAGGGTCAGATCTAAACTATGGAGGGCTACATGGCGACTCAGACACTCCTGGGTCACAAGGGTAGGTAACAACAGGTCTTGTAGCTCTTTTATGATGTTGATAGTTGATTTGCTTTTCAACTGATGAAGCATGACTACGGCTTAGAATGGATAACCAGATCTCTTGCTGGCTGAATGCTAACTTCCTTCCTTCATTAATATTATTTTCCAGGCTGGGGAAGCCAAAGCTCCAAAGTCCAGATTCACCACAATACATGGCTACACTTCCCTGGACACAACCTACGGTGGATCCTGACATTCACTCTCCTGTTTGTACATGTGTGTGAAATAGCAGAGGGCATAGTTTCTGATACGTAAGTGACAGTGATGGGTGGATAGCCAAGTTAATCAAATTTGTTAATGTACACTGTTAACATGTGACATGCTTGCTAATATGTTCTAAAGAGTTGCTTTTTTTCCCAAAAAAGATGGAGCATCAATTCAGAAACTCTTGATTTCAATGGGGTAATGAAATGACTGTTCTTAGATAATTGTTATTCTCCTCTCAAGCTATAACAGTAAGTAAATATTGACAGAAATTAACACATACACATGGAGAAAAAAATGCTACTAGGAAAGTCGTATTTGTCCTCTTAAGTAGTTTAACAGAATACCTAGCAATGTAATATTGGGGAATAAAGACACCAAATTCACTAACTTAAACCTCATTTATTTTCAGACAAATGAAATCTCGCCATCTCCATCTCTTTCTACCAGCTATAATGGGATTTGTGGCTGCTACTGTATCCATAGTCTATTATCATAACATTGAAACATCTAACTTTCCAAAGTTACTGTTAGGTAAGTCTGAGTCTGATATTTCTGTACTCTTACAAAAAGCAGTAGGTTAGCCAAAGTCAGCTTGCTTAGATTGAAAAGGAAGATGAAATCCAGAGGAATATTAAAAGTAATTTTCTGCTCATAGAACTACTATTGCTGTAGGAGTTACTACACCTTTTATTAGGTACACAGAGAAAACTATTTTTAAAAATAATCACAAAAGGGAAAGCACAGTATGCTTATAGTATTTCTGGCATGAGCTTTTAGGTGTTCTTTTTTGACACTGCTCACTAATTTTGGGGAAAAACTTATTCAACTCAAAAGGGCTATTTTGAAAGGCCATTTTTAATAGTAATCTGTTCACAAGCCATCCTGTGCAGATGGCTGTTGTTTCTCAGCATCTATTGCAGCTTACTCTGCATTTATCCAGTCTAATGAATGCCATCCCTTGCTTTTTCCAAATACGATTGGCAGGTAGGGGGTAAGGAAGGTATATCTTTGAGAAACACAGCTACCTTGTATTCATGACATCTATCTCAGTCAGAAGGTGGTCAGAAGAATTTGACTAGACAATGAAGGATAATGTTTCATGGAACTATACTGTCCAAATTACCTGTATCTCAACAGCCTGAACTAGTAATTGTCAGATACAAACCAGGCTGCAGGATATAATTAAACTATGTATACTTTGTTTCAAAATAAACACATTTCCAAATGCACACCTATGATGAACCCTACTATTTCAAAGATGCAATAAGATATTTGTCATGTTAAGTGATTTTTACTTAATTTTAATAACATAGTTTCCCATCAGATTGTCTTTAATGGACTTTTTAACTGTGCAAAGACTCAACATAGTGGATCTCTTTGAAAGGTGGTAGCCAAGAAAAGTAAACAGTGACTTGTGAAAAGAAAATGCAAAGTAAATCTCATGATCCCCATCTCCTGACTTTGGCTGACATTACCCTTGGCCAGCCTGCAGGCTGGTGATACAGAAGATCACCATGCTTGCATCGAATTAAGCTTAAGAATATTTCTGCTTGAGAAAGCTACAGCTTCTGCAGCATTATCATAGCTAAACTATGTATTTTATAATGATGCATGTGCACCTGTTTTACAGCTCTCTTTCTTTATTGGGTAATGGCATTTGTCACCAAAACAATCAAGCTTGTCAGATACTGCCAGGATGGTGTGCCTTTTTCTCAGCTGCGTTTCTGCATCACTGGAATTATGGTCATTCTCTATGGACTGCTGATGGCTGTGGAGATCAATGTTATTCGAGTTAGGGTATGTGATTTCGTGATCAGGTTCTGAAAAGATATCTGTAGTATCTCAGGGATGAAGATGGATCATTAGTCCCAGTAACTGTAACTTGTGTCAAGTTTACATCCAACTTTGTCTTATCTATGGATGTCTCATTAATTCTGTAGAAATCAATGGGACCTGGTGTCTTTTTTAAATATATCCTTGATTTAGGCCCTAGACTTGTTATTATGTGTGCATATGAATATATATACATACAGAGAATACATATGTGTATATAGATATACAAGCATATTTGTGCATGTATAGGTATGTGTGTGTGTAATCTGTACAGTATATGCTATGTTAATGCAGATAAACTATATATGCATAAACAAGCATATGCTTTTACCCATTGTAATTTAAAACATATACCAAGAGTTCTTTTGTTGCTATTCAGACAGAGATAGGTGGTACTGGTAGGGTATAGTGGATTGTCTACATACCACAGTGGTCAATTATTTGACAGTTACATTGTCAAAATGGAAATACTCCTGCTTAAATGCAAATGTATATTTGATTGTAATGTATAATTGCTTTTACATGCAAATTTGTCACTGCAGTTATATTATACATATTTTTTACTAGAAATTGCGCTTAATAAGATAATTCCTGGGGACATGCTGTTTATTATCTTCTTTCCAGAGGTATGTATTTTTTATGAACCCTCAGAAAGTAAAGCCACCAGAGGATCTACAGGACCTGGGGGTGAGATTTCTTCAGCCATTTGTCAATTTGCTCTCAAAGGCGACTTACTGGTGGATGAATACTCTCATCATATCTGCTCACAAGAAACCTGTGGACTTGAAGGCAATTGGGAAGCTCCCAATTGCAATGAGAGCACTGACAAATTATGTTTGCCTCAAAGAAGCATATGAGGAACAAAAGGTAACCAGAGATGTCCATGTCATTGTTTTGGCTTTCAGAACCGTAAAGTCACTGTGAATTTCTTCTGCTTCTATGAAATCCTGGTTTTAGGATTTTTAATTTAGGACTGTTTGTTCCAAGGTCAAACTTGGCATAGGAAGTTCTAATCCAATAGTTACTTTTTGGTTTTAAGTGAATTTACAGCAGGGGAGAGTTGCCAAATTGAGAGCAAGAGGATACTAGAACCATAACAGAATGATCACTTGCTAGATTCCTCTTTAAAAAGGAAAGCTTTGTTTAAATATTAGATATTCATGACAGCATGTTAATTTAGAAGTGTATTCTAATGATGAGTATTTTCAACTGGAAATACTCATCTTCACTTTCTCCTTAGAAATTCTGCCTTAGAAATGTTGCATGTTTAAGTAAATGTTGTCCTTTACCCTTGCAAGAGGGTACAAACTCATGGACAAACCTGTCTATATGACGTAAGGGCTCAGCTGTGGTTTTCCTCTAAGATGCACATTGGAAGGGGAGCAAACAATTAAGAATGTTAATGCAAGGGGAAGCTGGAAAGAGCAGCGCTCTCCACCCAGTAGCCGGTGGAGCTGCAGACTATTCTGTGGTCTCTGATATGAAGGCCTAATAAGTACAATTCTTTACATTTTAATAGATTGAGGTTGCTTCTTTTGCCTTTTGTAATGGATTTTTAGGCTATCAAAGAGTCAAAGACTCTACTTTAAGCAGAAAACTATGGAGTCATCAGAATTGGGCTTTTCACACCAGAGGAGAAGTGCATCTCTTAGACCAGCTCCTTAAAGAAGCATTTGGTGCCTAAATCTTACTTAAAGAGACCAATGAGCCTTAGACACATACATACCCCTGAAGAGCTCAGTCTTGTTCTTTTCTTTATCACAAGCATACATGACAGTGCAAGCATTTGTCTGTAGCTCATTTGTATCTTCAGATACACTGTGCCTGCACAAATACGTGATTCAGATTCCAAAAGGCAACTGAAGTGTGTTATTGCTCCTGTGCATGAATGCAAGCATTCAGTGCATAGCTTCCATCAATGTGCACCACGAACATATGAACACTTGCAGAATTTTGCCCATACATTTGCATGCACCTACATTTATAAAGATGACTTACATCAGATTTTTTTCTTCCTGTTGGTTTGCATAAATGTTTGAAGTCTCAAGGTTATGATAGCCTCTATTTGTGCTAATATTCTAAAACAGGCTGTAACCCTTAACTGGTATTTTATAGACAGTGTGGAAGTAAACCAAAGTGCTAAAAGCAACATGTTGGTTTTGTACATGGCCAGGTTAGAAAATAGCCACAGAATTTGGCAGGTTGCACGGTCTGCAATCTGGAATAAATGCTATGTCACTGTCTCTGTTGACAGGGTGGATTTTACACTAACCTTCCACAGGTGGTGAGAGGAGCCCCCATATCCGCTGGATTAAGTTGGGTTACCCCTGCCTGCACCTGCAGAGATCTGTTCTCATCTGTACTCCCTGGCCATGTGGGAAGGCTACTGTTCCTTTCCAAAACCTTTTTATCACACCTTGATGAAAGACATTGCGCATGAAAATGAATGTTTTGTATTGTAAAATGCCTTTGACACAGCTCACATGAAGTGTGGTTTGTTGCTATGTTGTTGTTGTTTTTCTGTCCCTTCTGTCTGAAATTTAATTTGAAGGCATACCAAAAGATAAAGCAAGAGAAATTAATTAGGTTAATGACCGTTTGCTCAAAATCATTGTTTTCCTGTTCTGTGTCCCACACAGATCGGACTGTAGGCTTGTAGGGCTGAGACCAATGTTCTGTGGCTGCTATATTCTGCTAAAATAAAACGCCACTTGAGTAACGATGAAGTCTGTGAACACTGGGTGGAACCTTTTCTTCTTACCTTTGATGCCAGTAGGATCACTCCTGAAATCTGTATTCAACTCTTTTGACAGAATCCTTCTGGCTCCTACCAGATGAGGGTTTGCCCACTGACGCATGAGACACTTAGTTAACACACAGTTAACACTTCTTGGTGACAAATCTGAATTCACTATTCTTTTCTTACATTTACCAATCTGCATCAAGCAGTTCTTGGCATTGTTAATACAAACACTGCTCAAAATTATTGACTTATAACTATTTTTTTCAAAGCATCAAGTCATTTAATTTTAATATCACTTTCATGCTGCATTATATTTTATAGACTATTGAAGTCAGTTATCAGTAATGTTATCATAATATAAAGTACTTTAAAACAGTACAATAAAGGCTAAATAACTGGAGATCGACATTCTATTTGTCTGTTAGTCTAGTAGTCACTACTGCCAAAGGCATTCCAGCTCTTACAATAAGATATAGGTTGTTTGTTACAGGATTTGTAGATTGTTTGTAACAGGCAACATAAAATAGAATAATCATAAAATAGAATACAGCATATGTTCTTTCAAAGTAGAAAATATTATAAACTAACTGGTAAAACATGCTCTTTTGATAACCAAGCTTACTTAAATATGTTGTTTGAGTTTTTTCCTAAACAATGTATTTGTTTTTTCTTAAGCAATGTTTTTTCCTAAAGGATGTATTTTCAGCAAAACACGCTGCAGTTGGATTTCCTTTACTTTTTTTTTTCCATCAGTAAATATCCTAAAAGATAGACACAGTGTATTTTCTTGCTTTTCTAGATAGTCTGCCCTAGAAACTGAAATACTTGATCACTGTATTTTAATCTCACCTTTCTAAGAACTGTAACAGTGCATAGGAAGGTTGCTTCTGCAAAATAAGCTGTGGTGCACACCATGTGCATAGGGTTAGACCTTTAATGCATGTTCCCAGTTCCCACTCTATAAAAGAACATTTTGGCTGAAGATAAATAATTCTTTATTAAGATTAAGATGATAAAAAAGTCCTTAATAATATCAAACTAATCTCTCACAGACAAATTTTTGGACCAATGTACTACATGTGAGTAGGACTTGTCATATAATCCTTAAAAGTATTTTGATTGTGTTTCTGCTGTTGCTTGGTGTTGTTTGTTTTTTTTGGTAACTGTACAAGTGGTCTAGATGTTTCAAACCACAAACTAATGCATATATCACATATCCAGGAGAGATTTGCACTGTACACCATACTATACTGAAGCTCATAACATTAGGCCTAGAGGACCATTTTGTAAAATCTCTTGTGATTATTAAAAAAAATACACTATTCTTTCTCCTCCCTTCACATTAGATGCTTCGGTTATGTTGAAGTCCTGATTAAATACAAAGAGAACAAACATTGTTAAGCAGTAGAGATTAATAGTCTAACAACCCTGTGACAGATATTAAATGTCTAATGATGTTTCTATTTTTCTGTTTATAATTAATGTCTTTTTTTTTTTTTTGGTAGAAAGTTCTTTGAAGGAATATGGAATGACTTCACAAATTGAAGTGGCAGATATCAGGGAAAGACAATAACTTTAAGGCTTACATTTGATCTTATCTTTTTTTTTATTTTTTTTGTCTTTGATATACTTAGCTTGAATAGCAAGGAGGATGACAACTGCACTTGTAATTAGAATATTAATTTAATTTAATTAGTAGAATTTCAGTGAAGAGTAAATGCATTAAATGCAGTGATGACAATTATGTGAATTTTGTATAAGTAATGAAAACAGCAATTAAAATAGCAAAAAAATAATTAAAGAAATTAGAATTCATCATTACCATTTCCCAAATTTGCCATTGATGGAATGCCCAGAATAGCATGTGTTGTTGTTTCTAAAAGACGACATGCATTTTCCTAAGAAGGTAACATAACTCCTATCAAACAGTTAAAGTGCAGGTCTCTGTAGCTGCCTGGTGAGATACAGATGTGTAGGAGTCCCTGGGTGCAGAGTTGTGCAGAGTTGCCCACCGTCTGCTGCTGTGGTCTGGATTGCCCCCAGCAGCAGTGAGGATGTGGGCACAATGCAGGGCAGAACATGCATAACACCCATTCAGACCAGGTCACTCTGTCAGTACCATGGTTTCAACAGGAAAGAAGAGGCTTGAGAAAATTGCACTCTAGCTCCTATTTCTAAATTAGTTCAATGGGATTTTTAGTCTGTCTGATTCCACCTGTATTCATTTATTTATTTATTAATCTGGTTGTTTCATCTTCAAGTGTCAAAACATCTTTAAAATTTGGTCTCTGCTACCTGAATAACCCAAAGTTTGTCTGTGACATACATTCTCCTTGCCTACAAGCAACAAAAAAAGAGAATTGCTTCTGTGAAGTGGAGAGCCTGAAAACAGCCTGTTAGGTCTAGTTTGTCCCCATGCTGCCTATTTCTCTCTACTACACTTCTTGCCATTGGTTATGACCAGCCTGGTCTAATCCCTAGAAGCCAGCAAACAGTTATCTGGCCCTCCAGTACATTTGTATATTTTTGGCACCATGGGAACATTCTACCTCACTGTTGAAGTGGCACAAAAGGAAAAAAAAATGAGAAAAGAGAAAAAAAATGCATGAAGCAGACAGACAATACAGACATACTAGCTTTTTGTTGGTTAACTTGCTGGGTCAGGGGCCTGTTATTACTGGGCTTTACTTAAAATGTCTCTGTGAACACTCAAGAGTGCTTGGCTTAGGTTATAACTTGCAGGCATTTGTGCTACTTGAAAAATGACAGATGCTTTTTTACAGTGTCAAAAGCTGCTGCCCAAAGTGCAAGACAGCACTCTGCAGACCATGGATCTGTTAAATAAACCTCTTTCTTCTTAAGATTAAAAGGGCCTCAGCAATATCAGTACTCCTCTGACAAGGCTCAGAGATATCCATTGGCTGGTGTTTTAGTGCAAGAGTCAAGATATTGCACAGATTCCCAGAACTGAAGGCTCAAAAGGACCATTAGATGATTTAACCTTACCTCCTAAAATAGCCCACCATTTTCACCTTTTTGAGTGCAGTAATTAGTGATTAGCTGAAGTATAATCTTCCTGAAAGGCATCCAAGAGAGAGAAGAAAATCCAGATAAATTAAATGATGTTCTTCTCGGTGTCTGACCATATTTTTTCCCTCTCATATCAGAAGTCTTTGGATCAAGTTGTTTCACACCTACTGTGAAAGTAAAGATTATCCATAGGAGCAAGGGCTTGAAAGGTCAGACCCTTTCCTGAGCACACATGACAAAGAGCAATGTCTACATACCAGTATGCTCAATCTGTATTTGCATCCCTGTGTTCATGGGTTCAGAAAAGTTTTAGGATTTAGAGGTGAGGAACCACAGTTACCAAGAGTAGGCAGAATTTGAATTTGCTGTGAACAGTGTCTGAAATCTGCTGATACCTACATCATGTTTAGTGCTTTGTCTACCCTTAAAACACCCTGCAGGAACCATTTGGGCATCCAGACAGGAATGAAAGGGAAGATGCCACATACTGCCAAGGAGGCCTCTTGGTGCATTGACACCTTTCTTTCTGTTTTCCAGAAAAAGGTAGCAGACCAGCCCAACCGGAGTCCCTCAATATGGTTAGCAATGTACAGTGCTTTTGGACGACCAATTCTTCTCAGTAGCACCTTCCGTTACTTGGCTGACTTGCTGGGTTTTGCTGGGCCATTATGCATTTCTGGCATTGTCCAGGGCTTCCAGAACACAACCAATAACACAAATACAACAGAAAAGGTAACCCGACAACATGGATTAAAATATTTTGTTTGGCATAAGTTCTTGATTGATATCACATATTTAATACTGTATGTTCCTATATGCCTATGATCATCATTGTAATGTTTTATTATTACTTTCATGCAAATTGGGTATTTTTGGTGAAAGACCATCAAGTTATAGACCTAAGTAGTGAAAGTCTTGGGTATGAATGCAGCACAGGTACAGACGTAGTGCAGGCTTCCCCCAGCTGCCCAGCTGTCTGCCTCTTTGTGGAGTCTGTTCTGAACTTCTGGGGAGAAGGAACAGCTTCTGTGCCTCCTCATTTCAGGCAGGACACCTCACTGGTAGTGCCCCAAAGATGGATTCAGTAAGGAAGAGTCTGGGGATTCTGCCTAACTTCTGTCCATCTGTCTATTTGTCAGTCATTGACACTTTGAGCAATTTGCAATCTATTTTCCTCTGAGAGGCCAAGAGTAGTCACCCTCTATGACTGATTATTCTGCTTGTTGCTGTGATGAAATACACTGAGTATGTGCAAAGTTGAAGGCCATCCATTTTGTTCAATAGAATCCGTTCTTCTAGAGATGCACAAAAGTTGCTGGTTTACATATTTCAAACTTCACTGAGACTGCACTTTCAGATTATCACTTCCCAAAGCATTGAGCAAATCTCTGATGCAAGACATTTTCTGTCATAAGAACAATAATTTGTTAGTAACTAGTGAAAACATAAAGACAACATTTATTTTACTAGCTGACATCATACAAAATACAAGAAAAATATTTTCCTTTGTCTTTTTTAGGGTATGGAAATACAGCCATACACTTTATATAGTGAATGTTTTATATTTGAATGAGCAGATAGGTATGTAATGGAATAAAATTTTCCTCTGCAGATAACAGATTTGACTGTCATTGTTATCCAAGCATCTTCTTGGCTGCTTGCTCCTGACATTCATTTTCTTGACTGATTCTCTCAATTTGGCTTTAGACTCTCATCCAGCCATTACACTGAAGAAGCAGAGTGTAACTGTGCAGCTTATCAAATAAAGCATTTTATCATCTTTGAACCTCCACATACTGGATTTGAGCCACAGAATTAAAAGGCAAAGTACATCTTTTGCCTCAAAAATAGGTGGTGTGTTTTGTTTTATTTTGTTTTGTTTTTGCTTGTTGAACAAACAAAACATTTTAGTTTGGGAATGATCATTTCTGGATCTCAAATGTAGTAACCTGTACCTTTTTCCCTTCCTTTATCTGTTGCACTCTTCAGTGAAGTGTATTCTTTTGTTGCATTTTAATCACCACTGCCTAAGAGGAAGATTAAAATCATCAGAGAACTTGAAAGTGCTCCAAGAGGCTGGCTTGGTGACAGACAGTTACTATTTCTGTTGGATATATTTCAGAATACATTTGCTTTTAATTTACAGATTTTGATAAACTTTCCCTTGGTTGTTCTTGCTATTATGTTTTTCTCCTTTAAATTCTTTCTAGCTTTGATTAATGTAAATTACTTGAATTTTATGGATATTCTGCCTTACTTCATGAGAACCCTATATATATTGATAAAGGTATCTACAAATGGTAGTTTGTTATTGTTATCCCTACTATGTACACATGGGGAAGTTAGATTTATCTGACCAATTATGCACTTAGGCAGCCCTCATTTCAAAAAGCCTTGAGCTAGTAACCAACTCAGTCCTATTATTTCAGCAGGATTTAGGTGTCTTACAGACTTCAGCTCTTTGGAAAACACCATTAGGTGCTTATAAATGTTTGCGTACATCTATGACTTTTGGAATTTTATGGTTTAATTTGTACAGAAGATGTCTGACTGGGGACGGGAAATGATTCCCCCCAGCCCCACAACGGGTTCAGCCCAAACCCAGGCTACCCATTCACTGTGTCTTTGACAGAGGGAGGAGAGTGGAGTGAGGTTAGAAGAGAATAGGATAGAACAGAGCAGAACCAGAACAGAACAGAAAGAACAGAACAGTTCAATAGGAAGGGACCTTCAAAGGTCATCTAGTCCAATTGCATGACCACTTTAGGGCTAACCAAACGTTAAAGCATATTATTGATGGCATTATCCAAACATCTCTTGAACATTGACAGGCCTGTGGCATCAACCACCTCTCTAGGAAGCCTGTTCCGGTGTTTGACCACCCTCACAGTAAACAATTTTTTCCTAATGACCAGTCTGAACTTCTCCTGGCTGGGTGACCATGGTGAAGTGCACCTGCAAGCTCAGGGCACCTCTCTCCTCCCTGCAGTCCTCTGGGAGGTTACAGCAACCCAGAGTGATGAAAGACTCTGTAAGAGTGTAGATACGCAGCTTACCTTTCAGTATTTCTCAGACCTTTCATCTCAGCATCAGCCTGGGGATTTCAGAACAGGCTTTTCCTTTCTTTTTTTTTGTAAGAATTCCAGTAAATCCTGCTTCCAGCTGGATCGGAAATGCCAAAGGAACAGCCTTCCTTGCAGTATTTTGGTACATTTATTTCCTTCTCTGGCTGAAACAGAGTAGCACAACGAACATAAAAAAGTAGAAAAGGAAAACAAATAAAGTGTTTTAAACAAGAATTGTTTTTCCCCATAGAGGCATTTACATGTCATTTCATGGGAAATACTGGAAGCTAAAATATTTCTTTATTCAGAGTACAAAGGTAAAATAGACTATATTTCTGGAAGGAATTGCTTCCATATTGTACAAATGCAACATACTTAATATTGCAATATCAATGCAATAAACCAATAACCAATCACGTGTTATAGAAAATACTATTTTTTCAACTTCTTCATGTGCAGGTGGAATAAGCTTTATCTTCTGCTGAGTGGTATTTCTATCCTCCAAATCAGAATTCAATGGATAAACTAATGATAAACCAAGCATGGTAATCTCACTGTCCCTCTTCTGCTAAAAACAATTTATTTCAGAACTACTAGAAATTAGTGTCCTAAATCTTTGGAACAGGAACAGAGAGTTTAAATTCTGCCTAAATGATTATGATATGTACAACAGTAAGAGTTATAATTCCTGTAACTTTCCCATATTACTATCAATATATTTTATTCTAATGCAGAACAGACAATCCCTCCTTTGCCACTGTTGTCATGTTTTTCCTTTTATTTTCAGTCAAAGGATCCGTCAAATTCATATCTCTCCTCAGAGGAATTCCTCAGGAATGTCTATGTTTTAGCAGTCCTCCTCTTCCTGGCCCTTATCCTTCAGAGGACATTCCTGCAGGCTTCCTACTATGTGACTACAGAAACGGGTATCAACCTACGAGGTGCTTTACTGGTGAGCAAAGATGTTCCCGTGATCTGACAAGAAATTCACTGACATTAGCTCCCACTTTGTACTTTCATTTATCTTGTTTTTTGGTTTTTGTTTTTAAAGACTCAGTTAATAATAATAGTTTGAGAGAAGATATGCACTGTATTTTTACACAGAAAACTAGAAAATGTAATATCACTGACACAGCCAAAGTCATGGCAGCAATTCCTTTCACTGAGAACTAGACATATCATAGTAATATGGAGAAGTTTAACATTCAGTCTGTGCATCTAAGAACATATCTCTGCAGATAGTCATATGAAGATAAGCAGCATTGTTCAGCATATTGAAGTTTGAAGCTCTGTGTTTGCCTTGTTCATTTGCTTAGGAAGTTATTTTTGCTGACTGTGAACAGTCATCTGCCATATCATTGGCTGAGCTGTTTTACTGGAGAGCAAGTCCATGAATCATGAGTGGTGATTCTGAACAGTTATGCCCTTTTGCACAGAGCCCTGTGGGATGGGACAGGAATGATTCATCTCCAAAATTGTCTTTAAAGCCAGCATCCATTAACCCTTTGTGAAAGTCATGCTTATGAACTAAAACCAGCAGCTCCAGCTCAAATTGTGGGCTGTAGCTGGAACATCCACAAACCAAACTCCTCAGAAAGTATCAGGACTTCGAGCAGAACAGAAGTTGCACTGATGTTCTCCCAGGTATAACTAACCACAGGATTATTGTGCCATTGTGGAGGCTTCTCTTTCTGTGTGCACAGTGACTGATGTAGCTGTTTTAAACATTTTCTCTCTTCTCTCAGGATTGAGGGTGTAGACTTGATGAAGAAAGAGTACCTGATTATTTGCTTATGTTTTTATGATTCCTGGTTGCCAAAATGGGGTTCTATAGGATTTACCTTGCTCACAGACAAAACAGGGCAGAGAGTACAAATTATTCTAAAAAATTCCCTAAAGCTGTACTGTGTGAAATTTAATCACAGCTGTGACTGGGCTCACAGCATTTGTCTTTAAAATTCTGGTAGGTAGAAGCCCTAATTAACCTTAAACCCTGTTAAGCTCCTACAGATTTTATGGAAATAGATGGCTAGGTACAGGAGAGAAATGCAAAGGAATATAAATCCACCCTGTTCAAAACTTCATAGCTTGAATTCAACTATTTCACTGGAAACAAGAATTTCTTTGACAGTGCCCAGAAAACCAGGCTCACCATGTGTTTATCAAAAAAAGATCTGCCCAGTCTCCTCAATGCTGATGTTTTCTTGTCATTTTGTTCTGTTTTAGGTCTGCATTAAACAGCAAAGCTTTTGGAGTTTTTAAAAGTCTGTTCTCTCTCTGGTTCTTTTTCTCATTCTGTCTCCATCTCTCTTTGTCTCAAGTGAGAGAGTGGGAGAAAGGCTGTGCTAGGTAATCACTGATACTGAAATGTGAAACATCCTGCTGCTGCTATTGCTTTATAATGACATAATTTTCATATATGCCATTTTATTCCTTTCCCACAGGCAATGATATACAATAAGATCCTGAGACTTTCCACATCCAACTTGTCCATGGGAGAGATGACACTGGGACAAATCAATAACTTGGTCGCCATAGAAACAAATCAATTAATGTGGTTCTTGTTCCTGTGCCCCAATCTGTGGGCTATGCCTGTTCAGGTAGAGCATCAAAGTAAGGGCCAAATGTCAGGATCCTCCAACCTGTTTGAAAAGAATATATGTCTGCTGTGAGATTAACACCAAATTCAGAACCTCTAGCACTGCACTTCATGCTCATTTTCTTGGAAGAGGACTAACAAGCAGAAATGTGGTCCGTCATCTCCTCCAAGAACTGTGAGGCTGTGTCTTTAAGGGCCGATAAAGAGAGGATTTTTTTTTTTTTTGAGGATTTTGCTGTCATTGATAAGATCTGTGGCTTTAAAATTATGACCTGTCATCTTTTCCCTGCTCATCTCTCTTCGTCTACTGACACAAGTCATTGCTTTTCCTTCTGCCACATAGCAGCAGCATGGGCATCTCTCCAGAGCCAAGTGTTGCATTTGCAGTGCCCACTTGTAACTGCACTTTGTGGCAGGAATGAAAAGCAATTGAATTCTGCTCTGTGACTGATGGCAGCACCAACACTGTGCTGCGTGAAATGCTCAGAGGTGCTCTGATACAAACACCTGGTTGTTATCAAGGCTGGAAAAAAAAGAGCAGATGTGTAGGAAGGAAAGGTAATAATTACTGTCCTGAAATAAATCCTCAGAAGTACATATATAACTAAGGTCCTAAGCCACACTGATTTTCCAAAAAGCTTGAAATCCTATAGCACATTCAAAATTTTAGCTTCAGGTGGGATTGGCATGGTCCTCCATCAACACCAAACAAGTTAAAAATGGTATAGAAGCCATTCTTGTTGCCTGGAACTGCGTCAATAATTGATTACACTAGACAGCAGTATGACTACTGCTAATGGAAACAAATATTGTTTTTATGTGTATACTTTAGGATATGGTAGGGTTTAGATGGTCATAAAATAACTAATAGAGAAAAAGACATAAAAAAAGTTTGCGTGGTAACAGACGTTAGAAATAATGCAGAGGGTTCAGATTTAAGTTATAAATCAATAAAAAGAGGTTTCTGTTTCACATCCAGGTTTATTTGGAAGTGTTGCTGTTAATATCAGTGTTACTAAATGAACAGGTGGTCTGGTTCTACTGAAGGAATGTAATGGCCTTCCTCATCAGTATTTCACTTTCAGGGAATCAGTAGGCAGTGAACACAAGAACAACTTGATCATATCTTTGTCCAAGAATGAGCATAACATCACCCAGGAATTTGCACCTGATGTTGAATTTAGTGAGCGTTTGTGGCCTGGGTTTTACTAGTCTCCTTCTGTGCTTAAAGCACTATAAATTGTAGTGAGTACTTTACAGCTCTGCTTCAACAATAAAATCGGAAGGAAAATACTATTTCCTTCTGAAAGTATTATGCAGTTGATGTCAGTGGCACTGTTATTGTGATAATGTGTCTTTATGCTTGTTCAGTTCAATTGGCAGCTCTTAGCTCTTTGAAAAGAAAAAAAGAAAGAAAAAAAAAAAAAGAGAGAACGAAATAACCCTTGGTAACTATGGACTCGATTAGAAACATACTGCTTTGGAAAAGATGATGGAACTATCCGGGAAAGAGATGAGCTAGAAGGGATGTCCCAAGAAACAGCAGTTGTAAAGGCTGCCCCTTTCTCAAGCAGAACAGCTTCTAGCAAATACTGAATTTATATCCGCCCAGTGTGATCAAATGTAGTATAACTGGCCATAGCTTGCTGAATACTGTTACTAACCTTAGGAAATGTATCGTGTATCCGATATATTTGGCCTACTATCAAAGGGCAAAAACTCATAATGGGATTGGGCCTGCAGTAAGGATTTTGGAGTTTACCCCAAATAGAAATTATTACCTGAAATCTTGTACTTTTCTGCTAAGAAAAAGGCATCTGTGTATGTTAACTTACATTACAGATGCCTAGAAATCTAAATAATGCTTTCAGAATGTTGAACTCCACTGATTCTTTATAATTCTTTATATTCTTTATGATTCTTCATATTCTGTATAATAGGGCAGATTTAAAGAGAGAGCTGAGTCATGTAAGGGAGAGCAAAACAAAGTGGGGAACAAGTTCTACATGTCCTATTATCACTGAGGATCTCTCTGTACCATAAAGTGAAGCTTTATATTAAAATACTTATGTTATAGAGCTTGTATTAACTTTGGCACCAGAATCATGGTAACTGCATCAGAGTCATTCCCAAGTAAACCTGTGTGGGTACTGTTTCTAAACATTTTGTAGTGCTCAGCTAGCACCTTGGTACTTTCCTACAGAGCTATACAGTATTGATGCACAAGCTCATGCTTGTGTCACTCCCAGCACGTCTGCTTTGTGCTTCAGTGCCTGTCTTAGACATGCCTCTGTCTGCAGTTGGAAGAGGATCCATAGGACAGAATGCAAAAGTGATTCATGACAGTTCCATGACCTTTGAATGCTTCTAGCTTGATGTAAGGAGCTGTAGTGTAAATAAGACTTGAGGCCAGTGATTCTGTCAGATGCCTTGGGGCAAGCACCATCTTTTTTGGTGCTACTTCAGTTCTTTGGAATCATTATCTGGAGTTAGGACTACCAGGCACCAAAATAAACTGCAGTTAATGTCAGAAATAAAGGCATCTGGGTTCATTTCCCACACTTTCTAAACATGACCTTCTGAAATAAGGTCTCACTTAACTCCTAGGAAACATTTAGCTGTTTATTAGAAGAATAAAAATATAGATATATTTGCTATCATTCCAGTGTATTGAAATCTACTTTTCCTTCTACATATCTTTTTTTCTTCATAGATAATAATGGGTGTCATTCTACTCTATAATTTGCTTGGAGTAAGTGCCTTGGTTGGTGCAGCGGTTATTGTACTGTTAGCTCCAATACAGTACTTCATAGCTACAAAGTTGGCTGAGGCTCAGAAGAGCACACTGGTAAGTAATTTATATTTGGGGCAAGCCATCACTTAATTCCATCATTCTTCCCTTTCTGTCTCTCTGTGGCTCAGCAGCCCTTGCTGTCTGAGAAAACCACCTCAATGTTTGTCAGAAAGAATCCAAAAAAAGTGTGTGGGCCTTGGTTTGTCCTCTCCACAGAGAGTATTTTCACCCAAATGGCACAGTTTTCTTTGAATTCAATTCTATGAAAGGATGTTACTCCTAAATTCAAATGTTGTATTTCATGGGATGTTACCAAATAGTACAAGTGACTGGTAAATTATGGCAGTATTTTATTAAAGAATGACAACCCCCCTCTATTAAAGAATACAACCCCCTTCTGAAATGGCTGGAGGTTACGCTCTCGCTCCAAGCCTTTGAATTCTCTAAAACTCAGCTGGCATTGCTGGATTAATATCTATTGTGCCCTCTTCAATGCTGCGAGTTTATTTTATCGTCTAATCTAGTTTACCAGTTGCAAGTGTTTTCTGATACTTTGTCTAATGTTTAACCTTATTCTCATGGCCCTTGAACTTTTTTGATCAGCCTTTGATGTGCGAGTCCTCAAATATTTAGAGATCATTGTTATCTTAATATTCAGTAAGCAAATTATATCTAAGTGTATCTACTCTTCAGCACACTTCAATCCTGTTGAGTTATTGCAGCTTATAACAATAGAGGATTTATCTTCTGCACTGTTTCAGAAATCTTTCTTTTACCATTTCTGAATCTTTCTTTTTGCTCTCTTCTGAATTTCTTCTGACTCATAAAATCTTTTGGATTATGATTTTACGTGCACATATGAGCAATGTTTTCTGGTGAGGAACAATTAGCTAAATACATGAATAAACATCTCACCTATTTTCATGATCATTCTGTATGAATCCCAAAATGAGTCTTGTATCAGCAATTACACGTGTAGTTTTCCATCTGTTCTTATGGACACTATCTACCTACTAATCCACCTTCCCAAGTTTCAACCTGTTTGAGGGATTCAGGTATTTTGTTTTATTTCTCTTCTCAGAACAGAGTCACTTAATTTTTCCTCGTGATTGTAAGTATTTTAATATCTCCAAAGAACCTGAAATTGTATGTTGCCTTACTCTGTTTGACAACCGAAATCCTATGCAAAATCACAAACAAAATTATAATTCTTTAATGAATTTTACAAGAGAATTAAAGGGAAGAAAAATTCTCATTAAAAATACAAAGCATTGTCAATTTCTTATCCTTGTTTTCTTTTGAAATAAAGGACTATTCTACTGAGAGATTAAAGAAAACAAACGAAATACTAAAAGGCATAAAGTTATTAAAGCTCTATGCCTGGGAGCACATATTTTGTACTAGCGTAGAAGAAACAAGAATGAAGGAACTCACCAGTCTCAAAACATTTGCTCTTCATACATCTCTTTCCAGTAAGTAACTGTTTTTAGCTCTTGGAAATGCATCCTGTTCCTCATGTCAACATTCCTTCTGACTTCAGCTACAGTGAGATACAGCTGTTTCTATGACATTTTTCTGTGTGGAATGTATTACAGTAAAAAGACATGACAAATACATAACACAGAAACTTGAGAAGATGTCTTGTTGGTTTTTGTAGTAAGTTTTCTGTCACCTTAATTATGACATTACAACTACAAGTTGTTTTATAGTAAGGAGTCTCCAGATAATATCAGAAGCTCTGATTACAGCAAAGATAAATTAGTGTCTAAAACAAATTGTATTTCTTGTACTGAGGAAGAGCTGAGGGGATAATGTTTTAGTTATGTTGCATAATAATTGTGCGCATAAAACGTTTCATCCAAGTTCACTAAAGTATACAAATGAGATAATTCTTTGGCTTATTCATTTGTATGTTTAAGATCTCTCTGTCACGGAAGGAAATTTCTTCCTGCAGAGGAATTTTCCCTTGGGACTTTTCAGTACTTGAATTGGAAATACCTGGATTATTCTACCTCCATATTGTAAGACTGTTTTTTATATGTCATGTAATCTGATGCCTATTTTATCTCTCTTCCCCAGTTTTTATGAATGCAGCCATACCAATAGCAGCTGTTCTTGCAGTAAGAAATGCTTTTTTTCACTCTTTTTCTTAAAAAAGGGGAAAGAAAAAGACAGGAGGAGAAAGAGAAGAAGGACACTGGTGTTATTGCAGGACCATTGTTTACAGTCATAAAAACAGCACATGAGTTAATGCACGTGTGCTGGCTGGAGCATAGCATGATGTTAGAAAAGCCCATTCCCAGTACTGGTATTTCACCAGCTGTAATTCAAAAATAAATAAATAAATAAATAAATAAATAAATAAATAATAAAAAATGAAAGGCCCATTTTATAGACACAGAAGCTCTCATTTTGAGAGCTCTCATTGTGAGTTCTCATTTAGGTGGCTTTGCTTTTCTGTTGTCTAGCAGTGAAAAATAATTCCTGTTACACAGTGCATCGTAAGCCTCCATTTCAGTATTCACGAAAGCATACTACAGAGTTTAAGGAGAAATAAATTTTGCTTGTCCTCTGGCCAGATATGAATCTTAGCCTTCACTACAGTAGTTATGGCCTGCTGGTCAGTAAGAATTCTGCAGAGACCGAATTCTGGCCTTACTCAGAGTATGATGATGGTGTGTACCAGAATTCAATGAAATATAATAATAGTTTTGTGTCTGTGAAAAAAGTAAAAACATTTAGTAGATTTTTTTCTAAGTTGTCTGTTTTCTCTAAACATTGAAACTTTACAAAGTTTCTACAAAACTTTACAAAACTAAACGTTTTGATTTTACAAAGATTTTTATTTTTCATTCTTAATTGCTTGAATCACTTGAAATTTCTCGCAAATGTTTAGATTCTTTTTTACTTTAGCAGGACCCACCTTTCTCTTCAATTTTCTGGAATTCCCAGCAAACTGAGATATGTAGTTATCTGCCTTATTGAAGTAAAACATTTTGTTTGTTTTCTTTGTTTTCAAGAGCTTTTATACTAATATGCTCTGTTTTTCCGATGTGACAGACATTTGTGACTTATGCATATACCAATGACAAGCCACTGCAGCCTGCCCAGGCCTTTGCATCACTGTCATTGTTCCACATCCTTGTCACACCATTGTTTCTGCTCTCCACTGTGGTTCGTTTTGCAGTCAAGGCTATCGTAAGGTAAGCAGTCCTTGTAGTTTCTCCAGCTCTTAACATCTACATTCATTTATACAGCAGGAAAGGTGCTAGAGAAAAAGGTTGTTCCTACCTAGTCACCTGGAAGAAGATTTAGAGGTGGGACTCAGAATGTTTATAAGCCTGAGAGAAAACAGAGTAACCATTTCTCTTCACTGCATGATACAGAGACAGATAAGTGTTCTGTTCTTTTTTATAACTTCACTAAGTTTCTAAGTCTGGATTCAGAACCAGGCCGGTCTCTCTTGTGTTGAGGTTGCTTCTCTTCTCACAGTGTTGCCACCTGTCATTGCACTCACATAGTACTTTTCTGGGCTATAGCCAATGCAGAGGCTGATAAGAGAGGCTGGGTTGCAGTTATCTAGTAAGGCTTGCCTTGCTGGTACAAGGAGAGCAACAGGCTGAACTTGACCTCCACAAAGGATGCATTGTGCTTCAAGTGAGAAGTTAGTATAATTCTCTCTCATTGTCTAGTGATAGCATGGACTCTCTTTGGAAAGAGAGTGATTGGAGGAACATAAGGCACTGAAGAACTAATTATGCAAGAGCAACAGCACTACAGGACTTTTCTTATAGAGGAAATTCTAATTTTTTACTGTCATTCCCCTGAATGACATTAAAGAGGTGCAGGAGAGGAAGCAGAGCAAGGCAGAAATTTGGGAGTTTTGTCTTCAAGTCCAAGAGATGTTAATGTCAGGACAGCAAGGAAGCTGGCACAAAGTGGAAAAAAATAAAAAAGAAAAAAAAAAAGAAGAAAAAAAAAAGAAAAAAGAAAAAGGAACTCATAAAATGTGTTACTTCATCAGAAGCATGTATGTGCCACGCATACACTTCTGCAAGTAACCTGACAAAACAGCTTCCTTTGTGCTGGGGTACAGAACACTTAATCTTAAGGAAGCTGGTTGGTAGTAAGTCAAATTTCAGATCTTCAGCTATTGCATCAGTGGTCTATATGGAAAGAGTCACAGTCATAGGGCAGTTATCTAGAGGTAGGCACTGCCAGGCTGCCCGAAGAGGAACAGATGGACACCTGATGGGCAGTAACATGTCAGAGGCCAAGCACTATCAGGACATGAAGATCAAACTAGCCTTCCCACCTGGAAGGCTTAAAATAAAAATCAGTGAGACTTCAGGCTACACAGCTGTAATTTACCAGCACTCATTAATAAACAAAAACAAATTAAACAAATAGTGTTTATTTTTATCAAAGCAGCATCAGAGCCACATGAGAGATTTTCCCTACGTTGAAAATGATTAGTGGAAAATAGCAGGTCTGCCAAAACAAAATTTATCCTTTGGCGATCTTCTTTGCTATCGTCTTTCTCCCATGAGCATTACATCCCCCAAATAAAGAATGAATTCCATCAGTTAAATATATGTATACAAGTATGCACTCATTTGTGTTAAGGTTAAAACACTAATACTTTGGTCAGAATCTCCATTTTATTTTAAAGAGTAGTTCTAGTAACACAAAAACTTTTGAGGGTACCTGTCCTCATTCAAACACAAAGTAATGATCGATGTCTTATTAGGCAGATGATCAGAGCAAGGTTTCTTATCTTCTACAAGATAAATTCTTGCCTGATGCAGATATACTTATGAAAGACTGAAATTCTGTTATGTGAGTGAGACATCTAAAGAACATGTATACCGGCAAGAGGAAGCAATGACAATAGCAGTACATTCTTGCTAGCCACTACCTCTGTAGCTTGAACAGGTACTGGTTATTCCATACAAAATGCTCAGGCAGGTCTTGAAACAGGTCTACTTTCCCATTTGCAGGTTCATGTTCAAATCATTCCTCTAAAGGTATATACCCTCCTGCTATCTCCTGCACCTAGATCTTAGTTTTCACAAAGTGATGTAGCTCCATCGTGGCAGGTGGGAGTTTAGGTTCATCTCTTCCTCAGAATGATGGAGCCAGGTACTTATAGCAGTCTTACAGGAAGTGGGACAGAGGGAAGATAAAGCCTTTCTGAAGAATGAAGAATTAAATGAACCTTTGTGCTGTATTTCCCAGGAAGCAGTTTTACAAAGTAGGCGTAGAGAACTCTTGCTGTATTTCTTCAAAGCTGGCCATGGCTATGCTGTTTTGTGTAGTGTTGGGTCCTGTTAGAATGTAGTTTATGCCAAAGCTGTGTTCAGGATGCACCTACTGCACTGATATTTTCAGAGGGTGCAGGTAGGTGAATGACTCATTTATGCACCCTGACTGTGTGTAAACATGGCAGAGGCACAGAAGAGAGAAATCTGCTGAGACGGAAACCATATTCACAGAGTTCTAGCAGCCAGCACGTGACTTCAGTTCTCCTCTTCATTTCCAGCTACCACTGCATTTATTTCATCTGTCCTCCTGATAGGTGAAAATTGCCCCAATGGCAAGTGAAAACTTGCAGACAGTTAATAGGAAGAGGAAAATATCCTGCAAACTTTTATTGAAATATTTTTGGTGTATCCTGCTGGCTGGACTGCAGATAACTGGAAAAGTACCCATGGAAACCTGGGCTTATTTAACTCACTGTCCTGTGGTTGTTTTGTTGTTGTTGTTTGTTTTGTTTGTTCGTTTGTTTAAGTGTACAGAAGCTGAATGAATTTCTCCTCAGTGATGAGATTGGAGATGACAGCTGGAGAGGTGGGGACAGCTCTGTGGCTTATGAATCCTGTAAGAAGCACACGGGACTTGTAAGTTCTGTTTCATGGCACTGAATTTCAAAGCAGAGAGCCCATACAGCCCAGGACAAGGCCAATGGCCTGGCTGATAGGGTTCAGGTTTTTTTGGCTTCTTACCTGACATTACTGATGACCAGTTTTATAACTGTCCCAGGTGCATTTTCTGTGTTTACAGGGATTGTTCTGTACATTGACAGAATAATGTTACATTGGGCATTTTTAGGTAGGACAACTCCCTGCTCTGGGAAATTCAGGACTGGAAGTGGAAAAAAACAACACTGAAGTTTGTGAAACAGGAATTAATTCCAAAGTGCTGTTGCTGGAGTGCTAAAAATCTAGTGAATTTGAGTAAAATTTGAGGAATAGTTCTAGCCAAGACATCAGTTACAACAATTAAGATGATTTGGGAAAATATATTTTTTCATTTCAAAATTTTTCTAAAGCTAGATAATTCAATTGTTTCAAACTGATGATTTCATTTAAAATGTGACTAGAACTCAAAGAAAGCAACAGAAAGAATAAGCACAAAACAAGCTTTATTTTCAGCTGAATTAACCTTTCCAAACCAAAACAGCATATTTTTTCTTCTGGCTTAAGAATTATAATAAAGGAAATAAAAACAAAATTATTTCAGTGTTTACTTATTTTCTTTTGTCTACCTGCTATGCCTATTCAGCTCAATACAGTGCTGCTTACAAATATCCCAGGTAGCTCTAAACAAGCTCGTTCTACAATCAGAATTATGCATTAGTGGAGGATTCTGCACAAGCTAATATAATATGCTTTTCACTGTTGCATCTATTTTGCTTCCAAGAACCAAGCTGGTAACTCTGTGTGTCTTTAAGTCACTCTGTGTGTTTGCTACTCAGTTTTACTGACACAGCTTTGTTTGGAGCTACCTCAGGTAAAGCAGACACACCTAATAGTTTGAGGAGGATGACAGAGCTGCAATTTGGGATAGTTACACATAGGAGACCAACATCAAAAAGATCAATTCCAGTTCTTCACTTGAGGATGATTAAAACATTGCAATATGTACAACACAGTATAGTGTTTTATCACACATATTGAAAAGCACTGTTTTCTTCTTGTGACCAAGAATGGTGGGAGGAAAGGGAATGGACTTTCTTTTTTCTATGGAACGAAATGCTTTCCTTTCTTGAGAATTCCAACTTTTCTCTTCTCTTCTCTTCACCTCACTGTTTAGCACACCAAGGCCATCAACAGGAGGCAGCCTTTGAGGTATCAGCTTGAAAGCTATGAACAGCCATCAAGGAGGCAAACACGTCCTGTGGAAACAGATGACATTGCAATCAAGGTGGTTAAAAAAAATCAACACATACTGTCTTCCTGCTAAGTACTACAATACTAGAAAGCACCTAATTGCTGTTCCTCTTCCAAAGGCAAATTGTCCATTGCAAGAACAAGAAAAAAAATAAAAATAAAAATAAAAAATAAGCACTGTACCCAAAAATAAAGTGTGAAGAATTGTCTTCAGACCAGTTCTTTACAATGTTTCCCTGTCTTTTTGGGAAACAAGAGGCATCATGAGTCTAAAGGAACAAAAACTAGATAATCTGATTCTCAGGATTAATACAGATTTTTTAGAGTTTCCCTTCATGCACTTCTTTTTCACTCTTAGAACCAGGATCAAAATTTTGTGTCATTTTTTGTCGTTTATTCTGCCACATTATTTTAAGTTATTTTGGACAACTTTTCCCCACATATGTCCTTGTTCTCTTTGCAAATAATGTTTCATTGGAGGTATGCACACAAAGGCCAGGTTCCACTGGGGAATATTTTTCTTATGGCCAGCATGAACCTTGAGAATATTTAATGTGTACATTGGGAATCCATTCACAATAGGCCATATATCACAATATGCAGAATTACTTGTTCCTTGATAAGCTATGGTATTTAGAATGTCACCTGTGAAATCTTGTGATCATTATATTCAGTGTTTAATCTTTTATTTGACAGAATGAAAGTGTTTGGTACAGCTCAAGATCACAACTTTATCACCTTTCATGCTGTGTATATATTTGTGTATGTAACCTTTCTTATTCCCAAGCTTTTCTGAGTTTGACAATCTTTTCTAACCTAACTTGCATTTTTATGTGTCTGTGTGAGAATACCTCATCATTCCTCATAGTTTGTTTTTTTTTTTTGGTAACATATTTTAAATACAAACTAGACATTCTAGATTTTGCTCCTCATGTTTCTATATCTGACATGATAATTGTTTTGTAGGTGACCAACGGATACTTTTCATGGGGAAGCGGTTTAGCTACATTGTCCAATATAAACATCAGAATCCCAACAGGTATGATAAATGCACATCTTAAAAATGAAGTATGTAATATCAGATTGCTAATAATTCCATTTCTTGATGTTGTGAAAGGCTTAAAAATACACATTTAGTGTTTTGTTTTTTTTTTAATAAAAAAATACCATTAAAAATATACACAAAGTTATGAATTATATTGGGTATAATTGGGTATGAATTATATTGGGTATGGAACATCAACATGAAGTACTATATATACACAGAAAAAAAATGTAGTTTTTATATACCTGTATTGTTTATATTGCTTTTATAATAGCAGGAACAACACTAAGAATAAAGGTAAAAAGGATGGTTGCAGAAAAATACAATTTTTATTATGAACAAAAAAAAAAAAAAATGAGAACTCCAGGCTTCTTCAAACCACAGGTTCATCTAGACCAGGATTTTGTTTAAGCAGTGGCCACCAGTCGGTGCACAGGGACACAGCAGTCATATATTGTACTTCTCTCATTCTTCAATGTTACCGTCTCCCAGTACACAGCTGTTTTCATCTCAGTGTATTCCTTGACCTTCATGCAGTTTGTCTTTTAAGGAATCCTGAATGAATTTCTTTTTCAAGTAGTCGTTTGGTCTGCCTCCTCTACATTTCTTGCATCCACAGCATCTTTTGGCTATGAGGTGCACAGGTTTACAGAACATTGATTTGTTTTGGAAAACCTATGAAGCAAGTGCAAAAGCTATTTTTTACTTTGATAATGGTGAATACTATAAAATTCCTAATGCTGGTCTGGTGGTATTTCATGTTATTAAATAAGACTTTATATATATGAATATATATGTATTATATCCTACTGTTTACTTTCAAAATAGTTTGTTCCTTTAAGCTGACACATGTTGAATGTCACATAGCTGGTTAGTAATCCTGGAGTGCATTATTCTACATAATCTTTCTCACAGTAGCATTAGGTCTCCTATACATGAATGAACACTCATTTGTGCTGGCCCAGTCCCACCTGTAACACCAGGAGCAGATCTTGGCTCCAGGGAGTTTACAACCTAAGGCCACAGGTTCACAAGTTTGGTCAGCCATTCTAAGAGCTTACATACTTTGGAAGGAATGAGTCCATTAACACATTATCTGGCAAGAAGCTCACCTGGCAAAAGCAACAAATAGCACACTTCGTGATTTCAAAAAGTTTGTGGCAAGATCTAACACCATTACCACCATAGGGTGGAACTGCAGATGGAAAGGTGGGGGGAGGAGGAGGCAGGAGGAAGAGTACAGCAAAGGAGAAAAGAATAAAATGGATCTTCTTTCAGATGGAAACACTTCTGTGATTGGCCCAGATTTTCATGGAATCATGGACTGAATCCTTACTTCCCACCCAAATTATCATTTGACCCCAAATAATTTTCACAAAATAATACATTCTCATACAATGTATGATAATGTATGTCAAAGCAATATTCTTGTGCTTATGGAACTTGGTGTGTACTTGTACTATCCATAAGTGTATTTCTATAATTGAACAGATGCAATGCTATCTAATTATATAGCGTATACTAACAAATTTAACCAACTATCTCAAGTGCTGTAGAATGGGATCTAGTTGGGCCTCGTGGACTTGAGTAGTTTATTTGTTTGATTGTTTGTTTTAATGTGTTTATTGTTATTATCATAGGTCAGATGACAATGATTGTGGGTCAAGTTGGCTGTGGCAAGTCATCACTTCTCCTTGCTATATTGGGAGAGATGCAGACACTGGAGGGAAAAGTTCACTGGAGCAAGTATGTATCGTATAGCTATTAATTGTTTTAATTCAAGAAGGAGGTAGCTGGATTTTTTTGTGAGAAATGTAAACTTCATGTCTCATACTGCTTCTTAAATAATTACCCATGTGCATCACCCAGATTCTCTTTGAAAAGCATCAACTGAAAGCTTATGAGGGATTATTTTCATTTCTGATTTTTTCATGGTTCGTAGCAGGCAGAGCAGAGTGCCTCAGGAAGGGAAATGGGCCAGTATGGTGATTAGTATCTAATATATTAGCACTAGGAAATAACTGGAATAGAAAGAATAGAATATACTCTTCCTATTATCAAATGTCCTTCTGTGGTGGGAATCAGCTCTGGGTTTACAGTACTCATTATATTAGAAGAAAATCTTACAGCAAATAACATGTATTTCCCTGTTGTGGTAAGAACAATGAGGTTCAATTTATATCTGTTGTGTTTCGTCAGAGGCATTTGTTGTCTAGTAACACTGTGCATAGTATTTGCAACTCAGGTTGCGCAAATAACAAGATTCTTCAAGATGCATTGAAGGGATGGGATAGTTAGCCAATGTAAAAGGAAAAACAGTGTGGATTCCTACCCAGACTTAAATCAGCATTATTATGCTGTAACTGTTCACAAGTGAAGGCGTGACAGGCTGGAGCTTCTTCACTTGAGAAGTGGCATGTGTGGAGTACTAGCATGTGGGAAAGGCTGTCTTCGCCACTCAGTGATGTTGCTGCTAGCAGAGAAGAATGTTTTCTCCCTTCCCTGCTATCTGCCCAAGCTTCATCTGTGAAAGCCATATTCTTTCCCCTAAGCCTACAGAAAGCAGACTGAGGATGCCAAATACTGAAGAGTGAATGCTCTGAAGAAGCTGTTATTGAGGAGGGGATTGCAGATGGGGTCAGACCTCTGGATCTACATGGATTCAGACCCAGTGAATGAAAACTTCCTATGGAAACTAAGTGGGACCTTTATTCCAGTGTAGGCAGGACAGAGGTTGTGGAAGTGGTGTGCTGTAACCCCAAGACTTGTTCTCTGGTTCTAAAGCTCAGTTCTGTTTCCTTAAATCTACCAAGCCAAAATCTTCTTAAGTAGCTTTTTGAGGAGAAAGGATGAATTTCATCAAATATACCAATTTTTTTTTGCCCTGTCCTTGAATAGGAACCTGCTTTGTCATCTTTTTCTTACAGCAATGTTGCAAGATATTTTTACTTTTCCTGTGTTAGTACGCATGGCATTTTTTTGTTCCCTAGCCATATTTCACTGTCTGCTATTCTAAACATATGATCTCACTAGAGTAGTAGGTACAGTTGGAGCCAAGGCAAGACTTACTTTAGTGTAATAATATGCAAGCTGAAGTTTTGATGGACAAATATGTGACTTGCCATGGTTAATTTTTTCAAGATATATAATGAAAATATTGAGGTCACAATGAGTTGGATTCTATTCTGAAGTAGTTTAAGAAAAGATGAGTCAGAATAGTGTACATAAAAATTATTCTCAAATATTTTCAAAGATATATTTGAGAAAGACTCAAATTGAGTCCTAGAGAAGGATATGAAATCTTAGAAAGATTAGAGAAATAGAGAAATCTAGAAAAATGCAAGACGTTACAGAAAGATTGTGAAATAACGTGAAACTTTATGTTGAACTTTCACAGTGTTTAAGGGATTGGAAACATATTGTCTGTTTACCAGCAATCTGTACATAACCAAACA
Organism: Netta rufina; assembly: GCF_964035555.1. Classification (NCBI taxonomy): domain Eukaryota; kingdom Metazoa; phylum Chordata; class Aves; order Anseriformes; family Anatidae; genus Netta; species Netta rufina. Next base: position 130,987,492 of record NC_140123.1, read on the forward strand.
GGTAACTCAGGTTTTTGCAAGCATCTCAGGCCTTACTGAGTGACTGTTTTCATTGCAAGGTATAATTTGGTTCCTTGCTATAGCTGATGCAAACAGGGTTATGTTTTGCTGATAATTTCAGAGTGCCTGACAGAGAGATGAATACATGTACAGAAGGATACTTCAGGTATTTAACTGAATGGATTCTATACTTTACAAAATAGCAATAAAGGTCCTATTTACTTTCTTGAATCCCTTTCCATGTGGTTCCATGTGCATGACTAACGTAGCTACTGATCCAAGGGTGATATGCAGGGAAGGTGAATTCTCCAACAAATTCAGGGGTAACAGCACAGTAAAGTAATGATGGATCAAACTTCAGCCATAGTATAATCCTGCAATACATCACTGTGAAAGCTCATCATGGGGCTTGAACGCCCTGTTGCAGTTGTGGTTGGCTCTACTGAGAGCTGTATGCTCTATTGCCAGGGTTGTCATCGTTTTGGTGTCTTAGGGAAAGCAAGAGCGTAACACCTCTTGGCAAGAATAAATTTGATGGGCCAGATCTCAGTTCTTCCCAGTTATATGAGACATGCTTCAGGTGCATTGCAAACCTTAGACAAGGAACTGTGGTTTTGTTTTCGCAGTGAACAATCAGCCAGACAGATGTCTTAAACACTGAAAAACGAGTCTATCTAGATTCAGTGATTCAGCTGAGCCTGTTTCAGATCTGAGTTACTGTTAATTGTATACTGGGAAAAATGTCTATTTTCCTCATCCACATCAAACCAAGGAGTCAGAACCATCTTCTCAGACAGACAAGCAGAGAAGAGTAGCTAAGTGGAAGGCCCTTCACTGGGTATACAACTATCGAACAGGTTTCTGTGGAAACAGGCTGCCATGTACTAAGTGAGAAACAGGGGGAACTCAAGAGTTAATGCATTAGACTTTCTTCCTTTTTGTTTGGTTTGACCTAATTTCTGACCTCTTTCTAATCTCTCACTAGAGTCCATCTTTTGATTTCTTGAAAATTCTTTCCATGATAGAGAAGACTGGGAGCGCCTGCTCATAAAGGACAAACTCTGGTGAAGCAGTGTCTGTTCAAACTGAGCCTCGGTTTGTGGCTCTCTGACCCTTCTGAGATAACCAGCAGGGATCATTCACCTCTGATCTAACATGTTCTGCAGCAGTTGGTGCATGAAGAAAACACACTGATTGTGCACTTAAGGAGGCATTAATTATCAAAGTTCTTAGAAAGCTGATGCATAGTGCAGAAAGCAGCATGTCTCAGTTCTAGCACTTTGGGAAGATGCTCAATATGTGAGTCTGGCACTATCAGGGCTCTGCTATTAGAATTTTTCTGTCCTTTGCCAGATTTGGATCCTCTGCTTTCAAGTGCAGCTGCAGTTACTGGTATCCTAGCAGGCAAACACATTTCTGTTTCAGCAGCAAAATACTTCAGTTGGAGTATTTGTAGACTTGGGAAGGGAGGATTTGGGGGATTTTTGTTGGTGGTTGCTTTGTTGTTATTTGTTTGTTTGTTTAAGTGAGGCAAATAACACATTAATATAATTTTCCTAGTCCTTTCTAATGTCTGTTTCCATTTACGTGGCATGAACTTACTTGTTAAGGTTTGGCAGTTTGGAGTGATGCATTGCTGTTCCTGGCAGCAAGCACCATTACTGGTCTAGAACCCCTTTGTATGGCATTCCATGGCCTTGGCACTGTTAATAAGTTAATTCATGGACAAAGAACACTGCAATATCATTACTGTCATTACTGACATTGTGTGTTCTACAAAGTGCATTTCATGAATATGATCCTTAGAAGTGGAGGCTGACAAGAAAAGTCTAGGCATTGCAGTGCCATACATAGCTTGATGCAGCCTCGCTGCTACAAACAGGTTCAAAATCTGTTCTGATTACACAGTAAAAGCGTGTCACCTGAACCTTGCAAAATTATATCTGCAAAGGTTGTCTTTGCCCCAATGAAATCTGATGTTAGGGTAGTTACCAGCTTCCATAGGTTGTTGGTGGAACAGTATAGAGAAGCTGACTTATTGATTGTCAATTTTTTATATTCACAGGCAATGTTAATAATTTCATTTTAACAGGTTTTACAATGCAGTTTTCATTTTTAATTCATTTTCTAACAAGATAGATTGCCTGTTTAGCCACTATGCACAATAGACACAAAACTGTTGTATTTAGAAAAGTTATATGCTTTTAATTAGTCCATGTTTATTTTCCCTTTAAGAGCAAAAAAAAAAAAACCAAACCTAACCAGACAAAAAAAAAACTGATGTTGAGTTCGTAATGTACTTAACTACAGTTTTCCTGTATATAAAACTTGTATAACATGTTATTTTCTCTACTTCCTGCTTACTAAATGTCATTTACCATAACTTACAGTGTAAATGAGGCTGAACCTTCTTTTGAAGCATCCAGAAGGTATTATTTCTGTTTTTAGTGTATCATAATACACTAATTTTTTCAGAATTTCCTCAAACTTTCATCTTCATACCCTTCAGCCATCTCTGTGTTTCCTTACTCTGTCAATAATTATTTACTGTAGAATTAACTGACAGATTGCTCTAAATCCAGTGGATCCCAGTCTTTCCCAGCCATTGTACCACTACCTCAATCTGAGGGCTAGCATCCCAGAAAGGCCCACATCTTGCTTAAAAGAGGTTGAGTGCTCCTAGCTCCCATTTGACAACACTGTGAGTTTAGTGTGTTCCATATCTCTCAAGACAGGATGCCCAGATACAAGTCATCATCACATGTACCCTCCCATGAGCTTGCATGTTTTCTGATCGGCACTAGGTTTCATGCTTTTGGTAACCCAGCTGCTTGCTGCACGATGAAGCAGGGCCACGGCATGCAAAGGGAGCAGTCCAGCTCATGTCAACCGGTAATTCCAGCCCTGGCTTCCATGAAGGAGCCTGCAGGATTAAAAGATGGGCAAGCTAAACTAAAAAGGCACGCCATAAATGACAAACAAGTAGTGGCACCAATAGCAGTAGTTGGGAGCCACACCGTTATTTGATACCTGACAGTCCTGTGGACATATTTCATACTAGTGGATATCGAACTGCTGAAACTGCTAAAATTTTGGGAGTACTACTGACTGCTTCTAACCAGCTATTACTCATACCCTAGCACCCTCTCTCTCAAAAGTAATAGATACTTACATTCAAAGCTAATTTGAATGCTTGGTTTGAAGCAATGCAATCAAAGAAACAGAAAGGAAAGATAACCGTTCAGATTTACAAGCCATTAACAATGCTTCCCACATGTCTCAGGCATTACAGAAAAAGGCCTGACATTATATGATCATTTTTGCCACAATACACAGACAAAACACCCAGAAGTAAAGAATTTTCTTACACTTACTGTACATATTTAATGAAGTATTTAGACACATTTAAAATTAAGCCTAATAAGTATTTGGGATACTGTAATGATTCTTTCCAAATCTGTATTGAATTGTCCTCTCCTCCCATATCATGTCTGTTCACTGAACATCTAATAGGCTTAAAGAAGAAAAAACTTTGCCTGAGAAAAAGATATTTCATGTGCACAGGCTGGTAAAATAATTTAAGGCTTCAGAAAGCAGCAAGACAAGTATAGTGATGACATTTGAGCAGTGCCTTTTTACTACCTGTTTCAATGTTGGAGAAAAAAAAATCATTTTTGTCATAATTTCATCATTCTGAATATTTATAATCTACTTTTGGATTGAAATTACAGTTACTAAATTGAGGTAGGTACCAGTCATTTATAGCAGAATAGAGTACAACCTAGAATATAGATTGTGCCACCAGGGGAGAGAGTGCGTGCTGTTCTAACAAAAGTATCTCATTTAAAGTTCTTCCCTTCACTTCAGTAACAATTTCTCTGTCTATGTGTTTCTCTGTATTTTTTAATGAATTTTTTCTGTATTTTTTTCCCCTGATTCTCAGACATTTCATAATGCAGATGTGTTGCTTTTTACTAATGTTCTTTATTCATCTACAGTAGAAACAGATATTCAGTGGCTTATGCAGCTCAGAAACCATGGCTGTTGAATGCAACAGTGGAGGAGAACATTATATTTGGGAGCCCATTTAATAAACAAAGGTAAATATGAAACCACTTGCAAAAAATAAAAATTTAATAATAATAATAATAATAAATAATAAATAAACCTGACTGCTTCCCTTAAGGGGTTTTGTCTTCTCCTTCTGGCAGAAGCTTTCAGATTCTGAAAAATATCAATGCACGTGAACCCTAGTGTGGGTTTAGCTAACCTGACTTTAGCCATTTTAAAAGGCTTTTGCTTTAAATTAGCCTTTCGAGGCTCTTTCTCTACCCTGAGTGCATGTCTAAAATTTATGTGAGGAATCACACAGCAGCAGCGATTCTCCATGGAATACAATGGAAGCCTTATGTGTATTTTTCAAGCAGCTAAAGTCAGGTGAGATGAATCCCATCTTTGGATGCTAGTGCCGTATTTTTGTTTTGTTTAGTGGAGCTTGAGGTTGCCAGAGGACTATGGAAACAAAGATAGTAGGCATGTTTCCACTGAGTTTATGTCCTAATCCTGCTGTGATATAGTTGCTGGAGCACCCACTTTACAAAAACAATGCACATATGCAGATGGGGTACCTCAAGGAAATAACCTTAATTCTTCCTATAGAAATACAGGAGAAGGGAGTGTGAAAGCTGGAAGTGCATAGTTTCTGTTCTGCCTATCCAGCACTTGCTTATAACGTCTTTCCAAAAAGGCTAGCTAACAAATACAGTGGAAAAAATGACTTAAGTAAAATAAATTGCTGTTGTTTCAAAGGTCATACTCATTTTATTTTAAATTATAAAAAATACAACCCATTCCTCTTAGTGTGTACTTTGATAAGATGTATGATTCCATTCCCACTGAACAAAAGTTAACAAATAACTCAAAATTCAGATAAGCACCTACATTTTCAGGGACTAGGTTCTTCAGCTAGTACATCATCCTAAATTCATTCATATCAAAGGGGCAAAACTGAATTAACACCACTCAGATTTTCTGATCCCAGCTGCTTATTAGCAGATCATCAGAGATACCCCACAGACCTAGAAATCTCATAACACATTTCAAGTTTTTGCAAGAGGTTTCCTGACGCAAGATCAGAAGCACTGTAAGGATCCTTTGCCCTGAAATATCACACTGAAGTAACTGAAGAGGCACCTAAAAGGGGAAGAAGAAAACTCATTGAAAAATGCCTTCAAATACTCCAGAGTCCAACAAAACTGCTCAGTGACAGGGAAGAATGTATCCAGCAATTTAAGTAACAGAATCTTCAAAAAATAGTCTTGCCAATGAAAATTTCTGATAAATATGTGATTTTTTACAACATTTGCCTTACTTATTTTTGCAATTATCATTTGCAAAACATCACAGGGCCATAATAACTTAGCTGTGAATTTGAGATATAGGGTTTTTTGTTTTGTTTTGTTTTTGTTTTTGTGTTAATAAAGCATGTGGCTGGTTAAACAATTGCAATGACCGTATTGGTTTTACAGGTACAAAGCTGTTACGGATGCATGCTCTCTGCAGCCTGACATTGACTTACTACCATTTGGTGATCAGACAGAAATTGGAGAAAGGGTAAATAACCTCAAGGCTTTCGTGTTTGCTTAGTCTATGTATTAAGAAGGGACTTTCTGATGTCACTCATCTAATCTGATTTGGGTTGCCAGCCTGATAAATAATTGTAATTCACTAGTGTTTACTGAAGTTATTTTGCATTAGCTGCTGCAGCATTCTAGGCAGTCATGACAATGAATAAATGCTATGACATTAAACAATATTGTTATGTGATCTCTAATCTGGAGAGCACAAGACAGATACAAATCTAAATAATGTATTTTGTTTCAGAGATCAGAATTTGCCCCCACGCATATATTGTTTCTTTGTATGCCATAGAATTACTACACTGGATGTTATGATACACAATGAAAAACAAAGATTCTCAAGGGATGAGTTTTGTGCAAATTTCCATAGAAAATTGGGAAAGATTCATACTGGAATTATTTCAGTGAGTTTGTTGTTCACTATGGGATAAAATTCAAAATGTAGTAGTCAGTAAAAGGATAAATAGGGTTTAAAGTGATGGGTGAAATGGCCCTTTTACAGTATATTTATATAGCAGAGTGATGTTGCTGTGAGCATACAGAAATTTAAACTGTATATTTTGTCCTACAGGAAAATTGGGTTACTTGGCACTGATCTTAAGCCAGGAGAGCTTTATTCCCAAGCTCTTGTCAAGCACATCTCCATTTTGGTCTGAATGTGTGTGAATGAGTTAGTTTAAAAAAGCTAATTCTGTTTCCCAATAATGAATACATGGCCATATAAAGCTTAATTGAACATCCTTGGATAAATACTTGGACATCTAGACAGGACTGAGGCCTGTACAGCTACAGCACAGATCAGAAGGTCTCTGGTTTATTAAGACCTCAGGGATGTGAACGAGTGGCCTTAACTGTAGGATGGACATGCCTGGAAAAAGGCCGACACTTTAATGGTTGAAAAGGAAAGAAAATGAAAGAAAATATATAAATAAATAAAAAGTAATGTGCTCCTTTTGAACAGCTGCACCATGCTTTTTGTTGTATTGACATGTTAAAAATTGTTTTGAAAAAAAAAAATCCTTCAACTGTACCTCAAAAGGGATTTTTTGATAGCCAATATTTTGCTTGCAGAATTTTATGCTAGCATTGGTTGCATTTTTCAATCTAAGAAGCCTACTGTGCTTAGAGAAGCTCTTCATAATTCATACTTATCCATGATTCGTTGCTGAATAATAATTTTTCTTTGTCTGTAATGTAAGGATTATGCTTGTTTATCAACAGGATTAGCATTTTAACTAAGCAATTGATTTTTATTGGAACCTTGTATAACTGTAAAAATCATATTTCCCAAGACCTATCATAATGTTTATTCAAAGATGCATATTTCTGATCCATTATATTCATTAGGGGATTAATTTAAGTGGTGGCCAACGACAGAGAATCTGTGTAGCTCGAGCACTCTATCAGAACACCAACATTGTCTTCTTGGTAAGATTTTTCTTTTTCATATGGAGCACATAAAGTTAGTAATAAAACTGTCATTCCTTGTATATATCTTCAGAAAACTTTATATTATCTTCAGAGAACTATAGGGACTTGTATTCAACTACAAATTCAAGTTATGGAGTTAGGAAATAAAAAGCCACCAGAGGCGGTATCAAAACATACTGGGAGACTAAAGAAGGTGGGACCTACAGAGATTAATGCTGAAGGAGGCAAACAGATTGCCTTTTACTCACTCACAGTGGTACCTTGTATCAACATAATCCTGCTGAAATCAGCAAGACTTCAGGATAAGGAGAAGCACCATAATGCAATTAGATCTGAGCAATGAACAGACTGAGCATTCAGCAGTCTCCTGTAGAACGCTGTCGATTCAGACAGACTTTTCCTTCTCGGTTACTTCAGGGTATGTCAGGAATTTCAGGAGGCTACTGTTCATGAAAGGGCTGTCTGAGACCCTTCAAAATTAACCAGAGACTTAGCTCTGTTCTTAGAGAAGAAGTGTTTGTACAGCTGAATGTTATCTTATTGCTAGCTGCAAGTTTAGTTTGGGTGCAATCAGTGTAGTTCCTGACTCTGCTTTATCTTAACTGTACCAGTTTCACATCAAAGTTAGACTCAAGTTTGGCTCTGGTTTCCAACATTTTCAATTTTGAATGTGAAATTTCAGACTTAGTGTTCCTTATCATGCTTACTTCTTATTGTCAGTGTGGCACCAGCACTGCACACATCTAGACACAAAAAAATTAAATGAGTCTGTTACTATGAATTGAAGAATAATGGATTCTAGGTCACTGCTTTATAGTGCAGCCCTCTGACTAGGTCTTAGTCATTAGAGAGAGATGATTGGTCATGGAAGATGCTTTCTATTAAAAAAAAAACAAAACAAAAACAAAAACAAACAAACAAACAAACAAAAACTTTTTAAATTAAAAATATATACTTTTTAAACCCTGTTCTTTTTATTTATTTTATTTGTTTTATTTAATTGCAGGATGACCCATTCTCTGCTCTGGACATTCACTTAAGTGATCATTTAATGCAGGAAGGGATTTTGAAGTTTCTCCAAGAAGACAAGAGGACTCTTGTTCTGGTGACACATAAGTTACAATATCTACCACATGCTGACTGGGTAAGAAAAGAGCTACTACGCTGCAGATCTGCTAACGATGAACATACGTTTGAAGTTAACACTGTAATGCTTGACAAATTCACTATTGCTTTCTGTAATAGAGTGATTAATTCTATATATCATGTGGCTAGCTACAACATTACATAACATGGATTTTATAATAGAAGAAAACATTTTATTTTTATATTACTTGTGTAGGATTTTTGATGGAAAGCCACTAAAGAATTGTGACTTAATTACAATTATGACTAATACTTAATATGGCTTGTCCATGTGCTTTACAAGTACAGATGAGTTTGGCTTACAGAAATTTCAGTTTATGAGCTGTGCTAACAAAATTAAGAAATTATTTCTTAAATATTGAATACAGTGAACACAGAAATTTATATGAATGTAATCTCAACAATTATAGGACATCTTGTAGGATCCAGGTCAGTGATTATACTACATATATTGCTGAGTAGACCTATTGGGTGCTTTCTCCCCTAGATCATAGCAATGAAGGATGGAATGGTGCTTAGGGAAGGGACACTAAAGGATATACAAAACAAGGATGTTGAGCTGTATGAACACTGGAAAACTTTGATGAATCGCCAGGATCAAGAATTGGAAAAGGTAAATAGGAACATGTGGGCAAGGATATCAAGGAAATATTTTTCAGTTAATTTCTAAAAAATCAAAACATGTCATGAAGCAAGTTTTAAACTAGACACTAAGGAATAACACATGAACAGTAGGAGATGTAAGGTCTAGAAGAGATTGTCTGAGAAGTCCATCCTAGGTGGTTTTTAAGGACACATTAGGCAAACATCCTTTTGGAATGATGTGCACAATTGATCCATTCCTGGGGCAAGGGGTCTACTAAGGGACTTTCTATTTTAGCCTTATGTTCTGTTATTGCCATAAGGATTTAGGATTCTTTAAGAGCTATTTTCAAAGTTTTTATCATTCTAGAAGAGAGGGAAAGAAAGAATACAAGGCAAAAAAGAGGAAGAAAGTGGACAAAGAAGGATTTTCTGAAAGAAAAATCCTAAAATACTGCGTTTTTGTGTTCTGTGGCCTAACTGATCCAAATAAAGTCTCTTTGAGGTTAATGTTGGTGCCAACACAGTAGCAGACAACTGAGCTCTCAAATTAATGAATGGTTTCTTATCACAGGATATGGAAGCTGACCAGACTACTCTGGAGAGAAAAACTCTTAGAAGAGCCATGTACCCCAGAGAATCCAAATCACAACTGGAAGATGAAGATGAAGGTATGTTTTATCATTTCATTTTTTTATTCTATTGCTATCATTGCCATTTCACTTGAATATACAAAGCTGACAGCTAGCAGTGAAGTATGAAGATGTTGAGGGGAGGCTGGATACTGGCAGCTGGCAACAAGACCCATCAGGAACATCCCTAGGATGACAGACCAGGCCTAAAGGGATTAGTCAGTCCTGAGAAGCAATTCAGTGATGCCAGGGAAGAGAAGAGGTGAAGTGCAGGCTTCCTCTTACAGGGAGCACTAATCACAAAGATTCCAATGGTGCTGTTTGCTGTAATGATCACAGAATACAGACTAGCTATTTGCAGGCTCTTTATTAATGCCTTGTGTTCAATCTGGCAAAACTCATGGTGGATTGCTATTTAGGACATAGATCTGTTGGGCCTTGATTACTGCATTTTGAGGAGATTCCCAATCATTGTACAGTAGGCAGAGCTAGACACCAAAGTCCTTGAGATGGAAATACTACATTGTCTTCATACTTATTTGGTGAATGTGGGCAGAACAGCTCTTACTATGTGCAGTTATCACTACATTTTATCAGTTAATTTCTTGGAGGAGTTTAAACTGGGGTCACTCCCAAGCTCCTCCTTTTGATCTGTGCAGGAAAGCCTTGCCAACAACCTAATCCCAGAAATTGGAACCCATTATTTCTTTGTGGGGGTAATATAGAAAGTACAAAAAAAAAGATGTGTCCATATAGTCCACAGAATGCTTACAAAAAACAGTCATCGTTAGGATTATAAACTATATATCAGTATCTTCAGGGCTGAAATATAACCTGAGAATGCATTCCAGGTCATCCACAACTCCTATGTGGCCTGGGAATGTACACGTCTCTGTGTCCCAAAATAGTATATAATTTTCAAAAGTGTATAATATTAACTTTAAAGAAAATGCTTCTTACTAATTCATTTTTAATGTTCAAAATCAGAAATAGGTTGCATACACTGTCAGTTTAGAGCTGTCAAGTAAGAGCAGGTCATCTTTTTTTTTTACCCAAGTGTATCATGCAAAGCTATCAGACATATATTCTTTTTACTTGGTGGAAAAATATTTTAATGTAATATTTATGCATATATGAAATACATATTTGCCATAGCAAAAGTCTGCCACCAATTGTATTTCAGTATGATGTGCAAATTATCAAATAGTCAATGGTAGGCCCAGAAGAAACACTAATCCAACATCTACATTCTTTTAAATAGACAAAACTTTAGTACCTCTAAATAAAGTGAGAGTAAAATTCACTTGTGCAACAAATGACAGAGCCTCTGAATGGAAAGCTTGGGAGAACATTTTGTAATCTTGCACATGACCCATAGTGCTCTGCTGACAGTACAAGAAAAACAGCTGAACACACTGGGAAAAGGCCTAGTCTCTACTATAAATACAGTCAATCCTGAAGACTTAACATTAGCGAAACTTCAACTAGTCAAAGACTGACAGACTACAGAGTTACTCAAAGAACACAGGACAAAGAATAAGTCTTATGAAAATATGTCTGAAGTGTTTTCTGTTTTCAAATGATGAGTTGTATTTTGTCATTAAAACGTAAGGTTCAAAACAGAAGTCAACCACATACAGTAAAACCAGGTATGATTCTTAGGACTGCATCCAAGCTAACTTGATTAAATGTCTGAATCACAGAGGAAGAAGAGGAAGAAGATGAAGATGATAATATGTCAACTGTCTTGAGGCTCAGGACAAAGATGCCATGGAGAACCTGCTGGAGATATCTAACTTCTGGAGGATTTTTCTTGCTCTTTCTGATGATTTTCTCAAAGTTGTTGAAACACTCAGTTATAGTAGCCATAGATTATTGGCTTGCTACGTGGACATCCATGGACAATGAAAATGAACTCAGGAATGCTGATGATGCTAAGAGCACAAAGGTAGGCCATACCTTGGAACCTGACAGAAAATAAAAAAATAAATAATTTAAAAAAATAAAAAAGAGAGAAAATGTTTGCTGTTCATTTCAAAGCCAGCTAGACTGGAAAGATAGATAGACATAGTAAAATTAATCATTAGATAGGATGTATGAAAAAATTATGCTAAAAATACAAGGCAATTCAAATTTTATCAGTCTTTTCAAACATGTAAAACTGAAGCAGAAGCATGTTAAGGGTAGAAAAATGGTTGAGAAATGAGGAATCTCATAACAAACTTTTCCAGCTGGATTTTTTAACACCTAAGTCAATGACCCCATTTACTGGCTATCCAGTTATGTCCTGTCAGGAAAGAAAAGTACAAAAAAAAAAAAACAAAAACAAACAAACAACAAAAAAAAAGTCTTCAAATATTCAAGTGTACTGCTTAAATAGGATCTGTTTATTGTTGTAAATGTAACTAATATACAAATATCTTATCAGAATCCACTTAGCAAACTTTCAGAAGGCTTAAGAGTGTTATAGCCCTGGCAGATTAGTGTAGGATTTGCTCTAAGAATTTTAGTGGTGCTTGAACTTAATAATGTGGAAGTTTCCAACATCTCTATAGTGCCTTAATTATTGAGATAATCTAGTCTGTTTGTCTGAATTCCCTGGCTAACAATTTGCCTACTTTCATGTTTACCCACCTCGTCTATCTTCATAGTTCTATAGTTCTATAGTTCTTCATAGTTCTTCAGCGTCTTGAAGGATACTTGTCAGTAGCTTGAGTAATCTTGGAGCAGTCAGATTTTCTAATTACATTAACTTCATGAATTTCAGTTCCATGACAGCTCTTTTATTTTCCAAAAAACAAACAAAACAAAACAAAAACCAATCTAAAATGTAATATAATTATGTAGTATCTGCAATGTGACATAGCAGCTGTTTGTACCAGGTACTAGTTCTGAAGAGCAGTACCTTGAGAACTTCACAGTAGACAAAATAAATGTGTGTTTACTCCTAGGACTGATATATTTGTCATTTTATTAGACTTATCATGTAGCTGTCTTCAGCATCCTCTCTGGAGCAGGAATAGTCCTGTGCCTCATCACATCTCTAACTGTGGAGTGGATGGGTCTTACAGCAGCCAAGAACCTACATCATAATCTCCTCAATAAGATCATCCTTGGACCAATCAGGTACAGGAAAAATAATGTTCCTTCTGGAGAACTACACAGTCAAAATCTGCCCTCTTTTTAGCTGGAAATGTACTCCTGTGAAAAACTCTTGTAATGGCCCTGTTTCCTTCAAGACTTCAAAAAGTGAAAATAAGCAGTGAAGCAATGGGGGAAAAAATCCCATGTCAGCACATGTCAAATTTTGACCCCTTTTTTATCTGGCTGAAAGGTAGGTGTGTCAGATAGCTCCATGCAAGCTTCAAGGCTTGGATATCAAGGAAGGCTTTAAGTGTAGTTCTGGCTCCACAGTACCCAGAGCCAGCCCTGGGGTCAAATGATTTGAACACTAAGCTTCTTCTAATGCCTGTGGGGATAGATTCTGTACATGCCAAGAATGGTCTCTTGTAGGCAATGGTCTGGCCAGAAGGGTTCCTGCATAATGAATACAGCTATCACAGTTCTTTCACAAAACAATGAAGTCCTGGTGCCTGGACCTGTGCAGGAGGTCAAATAGCAGCCAGGGAGAGGATTTGATCCTTAAAATGGAATGTAAGCCTGGAGGGAGTGTAGAAGAAAGAGCAAAAGGTAAAATGATTTGGGAGCTTTTGGAAGAGATGAGTTAGCAGCTAAGTGGGAAAAACGCCAAGAGAAGCATTTGGATAGTTAGAATGCAGACATGATGGGCTGGTGTGATATTTATGTTTATTGCTTAGTTTTAGAAAATAGCTGGACACAGCCTTGTATTTTATCTGACTAGGATTTTTATCCAAAACTGGAATTCCATTTCAAATAACATTTTGCTTTTAATTTTTTCAACAGGTTCTTTGATATGACTCCACTGGGACTAATTCTAAATCGCTTCTCTGCTGATACCAATATCATTGATCAGGTATACATATCAATATATTCTGTTTTATTATATCTTAGCTTTGTAAATTTTCACTTAGCTGCTGAATAAGATGATGCATTAAAGTATTCACTAGAGAAGAGCATAGCAAAAAGAGGGTCTGGAAAGGATAATAGACAAATTCAAAATATAAATTAGTCATACATTTGTAGCAACAAGGGCATTAAACTATTAGATTAAATGTGATAGGAGATGGCAGCTCTTAATTTCTTCATATACAGATTAGTAACTTTTGTTGGAAAATCTGGGTTAGCAAAACACCAGATTTTGGATTCAAATCAGGAAAACAGAATTTAGAATATAATAACTTTTACTGTATGGTAGTGCATGTGAGGTAAATAGGTGCTCCATCCTGGCTGTAGCACGTATGAATTTAGATCATTCAGGGAGAGAAAGGGATACTGTCATTATGTCTGTAAATCAAAAGGTTTGAATGAGTAATAATCCTGGATATAAGGATGATGGGAATATGGAAGAAAAATTAAGAAGTTCTGAGAAAGAGAGTGCTGTTTCTCTAAATATTTAGTATATCAAGAACAACATACTCTTTCTTCCCTCTTATATAAGTGAGGTGGAAATGGCCCCTACTTCATCATGATCTTTGGAACACTGACCTCTAGAATAAGAACTGCTATGCTGTTTTTTAACCTCTGCACATTAGGGAAGTGGAACCACAGAAACATGCAGGCTCCCAGTGTAAGGGGGTATCAATGAGTGTACAGTAATATCATTCTACTTTCCCTAGGGTCCTCTACAGGAAAAGGCATATAGTCGTGCTATCAGTTGATTTTGTCTTATATATTCTGTTTTCTGTTTTTCTGTTTGCTTTAGCACATTCCCCCTACCCTGGAGTCTCTTACCCGGTCCACATTACTCTGCCTGTCAGCCATCGGGATGATCTCGTATGCCACTCCGTGGTTCCTTGTTGCTCTTGTGCCCCTTGGCATAGCATTTTACTTCATCCAGAAATACTTCAGAGTTGCTTCCAAGTATGCATTTAAAATCTGCCCTGAAAATTTCTTTTAAAAAGTTGGTATATAGGACTGTATTGAAATGTGAGATTATTGAACTAGTATAAGGGGAAAATTGCCATAGTGACCATGGCATCCTGTATACAGTCCTGAGGTATGAGTTTGAGCCATGCATTAGAGGATGTTTCCAGCTGATCTGACCACAAATAAGGTATTTTGGGAAGTAACATTTGTTGCTGAAGTCTTGTACACTATTAGCTGTTGAGACTGATTAGTGTGAGTTTTGGTAAGTCACCTGAGCCAGCTCACATCTGGTCAAAGCTCCTCTTTGATCTTTTGAGGGTTAGTAGAGAATTGAAAATAACTTCCTGGATTAATGCCAGTCATGACTTTTTCTTCATATTGTGAAAAAATCCACAGAAAGTTATTTCTGCTGTACAGCAACATCTCATACTCAGAATGGTTTGGCTGGTTTTAAAGAGAACATTTTTTTCAGTAGAAAGGTGCCATGATTTCTCAGAGTTATGTTTTTAGTACTAATTATATGATTTAGTAACACATCTAAGCAAGTCATTCTAAGTTTTTTCTTAAGTTTACTCAGTCATGCTTCTTTTTTTTTCTTTTCTTTTTGTAATCAGACAGATGTCTGACTCGTTTTATTCCAATTCCTGATACTTAAAAATGCCCATCAAGGTACCTGCTGGTGGAACATGCATGGAGGCCAAAATAACCTTCTCATCAGCAACACTTCACTTCAGGCCCTGTCTCTGTAGTAGGCATGTTGCAAAGCATTAACTTCTGGTTTTTAGCATCCATCTAAAAGGCATGGTGCTTTTAAATCAAGTGCTCCAGTACAGTTAATTTCATGGATAATTATCTTATTTAGGTAGCCTGAGAAAGAATTATGCCAGTTATTCCCCTTAAATCAATGCAGCAGGTGGGGCACAGAGCAAAGTATCAGTAATTTATCTTCACTGTAGCCGGCTTTTCTTCAGCTTTCCTCAGAATTTCCAATGAATTTTTTTCATAAGAAAACTCCTTAAAGTCAGAATTGGCAAAATAAAAACTGTTTAATTCTAAAATAATTGCTTACATTTTCTAAGATTTTGCAAAAACCTTGCTATTTCTAGACTGTGTTTCCAAACTGAATCTGTGCATGACAGTCCAGCAGAGTGTGACTCAAGGTGGCTAGGGAACCAAGGGACCTGTTTTTCATTCATAAATTCATTATGATCTTCTGTCACCCTGTTCTGCTATACACAGCAGTGCACATCATTTAAAATTCTTAAAAAACACAAGAGGAAGCAAAACCTGATATATTAGACCCCAAGGAAATACCGTGTTTTCTCTCTGTGATTTTATAAGGGAAATAAAAGTCTCCATCCATCTCCAAACCTGTTTTTCCCACGTGCTGAACTGATAGCCATAGCACACGAGCCAACAAGAGGTTGGTCACTCCTGTAGGTCAGCACACACACATGTGTACCATTGGTTTTGCAGTCCCTGATATTCTGCAAGTCCATAACTACCTCATTTATTTTATTTCCTTACAGTTTTCTGGGAAAACATGCATCAGCAAGTGCTTTATTTTTTTTTAACTTATTTAAATTAAATTATTTTAAATCACTCATGAGGCACACAGGATTGAATTGTGTTCTTCCACTTCATGGTAGAAAAGAATACATATAATAGTTATTCATAGAAAAAATATTCTTGGGAAATGTGTGATGAAGGAATAGCTTGAGCCAGTATTTATAACATATTTGCATGCAATACTTTCCAGCCATATAAGCTTCAACAATTTTTAGAAATGCAAATATTTACAGTATTTCTTGCAGCACTTTGATTCTTTATTGCATTTTCCATTACATCTCTCAAAAACTTCTGTGTATTTTCCATCATAAATTTGAAATAGAGCATATTTATCATCAAAACATAAGCAGCAAATTCAGTTCTGTATACTGTAACGTTCAGCATCATGGAGCAGCTATTTCTGCTGGCCTATCTAATACAGTGCGCAAACAGAGTAGTATTTTAATAAGGAGTTTAAATATCTAATGCTGTGGCCTCTGTTCTGTTTATACTTGTACAGCTGGCTGGTATGCCAATGGCAGTGTGTGACAGAAAGATGTATTTGTCTCTGTGCCTTGGAAAACATTCCCGTTTCAGAAGACTGGAACTTTTAGACTTAAATGTCATTGCTCCATACAGTTTTTGAAAATAAGAAAATTTCTCATTCATATTATTGCTCTATCAGTGATATCTCTATTTCAACCAGTGGGCAAATATTAATGCTACAAACAGGTGGTCTGCTATACTCTGCCATATTTTGTGTACAGCATGCTGTTGTACTTACAGATACTGAAAATGAAGAAAAGTTTTTATGCAAAGACATCAACTTTGTCAGGCCAGCTGAAACACTTGAACTAAAATAGACAAATTTACAGATACACAAGCTTTATTTTATAACTGGTGTAAGAGCCACAAATAACATGCTATGAAGTTTCAAATTAACTGCTCTGAGCTGATTGTATTAACTATATTAATAAATTAGAATGTTTAAGAGTAAAAGGTGATTAGTGATGGCTAAAATAGACAGCAGGGTTTTAGCCAGGAGAGGGGTGGTGATATCTTCACTGTGGGACCAAGAGAAGCTTGACTGTAACCAAAAATTGGCAGGGTGGAGGTGGCTGCACTGTGATTGTAGTCTTCTATGACAAAAATGAAATGTCAGATTTTTGTGCCAGTTTCTTTCTACACTATAGAAATTGTATTTTGCATGATCCTGAAAAGAATATGTTCAATACATAAAATACTGCTGTTGTCCATTAGGCAGTAACATTTCTACAGGAAAAGATGTAATAGCTTCCTGTTGTTTGTTTTCTCTGCTCCAGGGACCTCCAGGAACTTGACGACAGCACCCAGCTACCTTTACTCTGTCACTTCTCTGAAACAGCTGAAGGTCTTACCACCATCAGAGCATTCAGGTCTGTAAAACCAATTATTAGAGGGAGGCTTGGGTTCTGGTCAGGCCCATGTAGCTTTCTTGGAGCATGTCAAATTACTTGATTTGGTGGACTTTAATTAAGCTATCTCATAAAAGGGAAGTGGTTTTTGTTTTCATGTTGCTTTTCCATACCTTTAAACTCTTGTGCATGTTTACAGTAACATACTAAACATGTATATTGGTTTTCCTCTGAATTAAAGATGGTGACAGTTTTAGGATATGCTTTTTAAACTTTGAAGATGTTTAGTTTAACTGTGCCTTACTTGGACAGCAGGGAGCTCGCCTTTGAGGGCAGGCACAGGAATCACTCCTTCAAAATCCCTGTGCTACAGCCTACAAGCTGTGTT
Organism: Netta rufina; assembly: GCF_964035555.1. Lineage (NCBI taxonomy): Eukaryota > Metazoa > Chordata > Aves > Anseriformes > Anatidae > Netta > Netta rufina. The sequence continues at coordinate 131,005,259 of NC_140123.1, forward strand.
ATCCAAGTTCCTCTGAATCATTTCTGTATTTAGCCAATACCTCAGTCAGGGATGCATCACTGCTGTACTCACTAGCTGGGAGAGTATATAAGCAACTAGAGAGACTTTCCAAGAAAACTACGACAGGACAGAACCTGATCTTGATATTCTACAATGTAGCCTTGTCAGCCAAAACAAAAAATCATATTCCAGGTGAGAGTTTTTTCACTTTTCCATGTTTTTCTTTTCTTTTCTACATGAAATATAAGCCAAATTAGCTTGTTTTCACTGCATTACAGCTAGCATGCATAACTTTGTCAAAGTGCAAGCTTGATGTTGTCCCCAAGTATAACTTGCACTCATTCCACACACAGTAGAATTCCAAACCAGAGTAGATCACACTGTACTACTATTTACATATGTATTTGATCTGGTTCAGCTCTGCAGGAGACTTCTGATATTTTTTCCAGCTCTACTGGTATTGGCCCATTTTAGCCAGCAGTGATCAGGCTGAGTTTAACAACAGTGCCTCTGCCTCTTTGCAGAGAGATGGACAGAGTGGGATAGAGTCTAAACCCTAGATGGCCAGTGTCTGGAAGAACTCTTTTCTCATCTTGTCAATGAATTACACATTCTCTGAGACTGTTCCATCACTTCAAGCTAGCTTTAGGACCCAGTTTATTAGTTCAGAGAGCTGCAGAAAGGACTGTGGCAAGACGAGCAAAAACGTATGCAGTGTGTTGAAGAGATATGAGCCAGTGGTTAACACAAAATATTTTGACAAGCTATGTCAATATGAATGAAGTATTAAACCGGTAATTCATAATTAAGTCCTGATACTGATGTATGCTGAGACATCTTCTTGAGACATTCAGCGTGGCCTTTCATCACATTATCTCCTGAGAAAGAAGAGGAGCTTAGCATTTCTTGGGAGTCATTCAACTCCTCCTTACTTAACAAAACAACTATGTGAGCTTGGATGGCAGAGAGTAAAAGACAGCCCCAAAAAATGACGAGGCTTTGTAACCATCACTTGAATTTTCCCAGATCTCTGGTGCAAATCAAAGCCATTTCATTTCCCTTTTTTTGCTCCACTGTCAACCAAGAACCTGAAGTCTCCAGTGGTTTTTGTCAGCAAGCTCATATTTACTAATAATCCCGTTAGTCATTCTCTGTAGTTTGAGTTCAGTATGTTCCAGGATAAAATAGAGCAGCTCTCTGCATAACTTACCACAAAGTAGCACAGTTGGATAAGAAAGCAATTTCAGTGACCTTTGCTGTTTGTCATCTGACAGGATAAAAGTCTAAAAGAGCCCAGAAGATGAGCTGGATGTGGATGAAAAGATACAGATCGAGCAAGTCAGATTTTCCATTAGGAAAACAGGAGTTTTGCTGCCAGAATGGCAGATGAGCAGAATATTCAGTGAATCTTTGCTCCTCCCCATGTCTTTGCTGTTGCCAGTTGCTGCCTTGGGGAGGTTGCTTGCCATGTTTACAAGCTGTTCAGAGGAAAATGAAGTATCATTGGGAAAAAGAACAAGAAGAAAAAAAAAGGAAAAAAAAAGATAGGAAAGGTTTCTGGTAGAACAAGGATTACAGGAGCTTCATAGCAGGGCCCGGAAACTTTGAAATGTAGGAACTTGCCATGATAAAACAGACGATAAGCGGCAGTATGAAGTTTGGCTATTTCTTTCAAGTGATGGTATTGAACAGACAGCAGAATGTGGAATGAGAAAATGTCTTCCACCTGACTGCAGGCCAGACACTGAAGTACTGTAAGGCACCATGAATTTAGTGTATTTATACCAACAGACATTTTACTTATATCCCTCCTCTCCACTCAAGTGTACCTTCATTTTCAGGTGCTCTGATGTTCTTGCACTGGTTTTTAAAGGTGATGGGCATTAAATGGGAGAGGCAATTGACACTGGAGGTGATACAACTCATTTCTGTAATTCAGAAATGATCTATAGGGATCATTGACTACATGGGATCTACTCCCTCATTGTAGCTGTCTGAGCCTCTTAGGCAGTGTATAGCTGACTGAGAAAACAGCTGAGCTAAGCAGAGAGGTATCAATCTACAAATCAATCTACAACCTACTAATAAGCAATGAAACCTTAGAGATGCCACTCATTTTGAAGACTCACAAAGCTGTCCAGCTAACTTCTGCCTGGTCAGAAAGCTTTGGCAGCAGGCTTGGGGAAGGGCTTTTAATCCAAAGTTTGGCAAAGGCACAAGGGCAAAGAGTTTGAGGTTGAGGGAAGGGGAGGGAAAGAAGAATTTAATACTTCATCCTTTTGTGTATGAGCGTGTAATGTGTTGTAATATAACAACTTTGCTCTCGGCAGGCATGAAGCCAGGTTTAAACAACGTATGCTGGAACTAACGGATACGAACAACATTGCCTACTTATTTCTATCGGCTGCCAACAGATGGCTGGAGGTCAGGACGGTACGTTCAGTTTAGTCCCAGCCATGATTTTGAAACCTTGGAAGCAAACAGAGATTTTGCATGATGCAGAAGAGAAGATAACAAGAATAAATCTCGCGATGAGATTATACACACTGTTACTTAAAATAGATTGGGATTGTTTATGTTAAGCACATAGGGGTTTTTAAGCTTTCTTGGCCATGAATAAGAAAATACGAGTCTCCCTCATCTTTTGCTGTTGTGATGTCTACTGTCTGAAGAGACTGCAAGAACAAACATTTACATAACTTGAAATAAGGTTTCTCTACTACTGTCTGCAGACCTGTCCCTGCAGCAGCTATTTTCAAAGCATAGCATGGCTTTTAAGTAATTTTGTGAACTGTCATAAATCTGCCAGGGCTGTTTCAGGCATCATGAAGCTCCCTGAGATGTCTCCCCAACAACAGGTTTAATCCCACAGCTGTAATTTAGAGCCCCTATTTGCACAGCCCTTACTGTGTGTAATGTACAGGACTGTTTAATATCACAAAACATAGCAGAGCTAGGCTTCAACTTAAAAACAGTAGGCCACAACACAGCCAGTACCAGTGAGACAGGCTTCTGGATTTTATAGGGGCTCTCCAGTGACAGCATGTGAGGAACTTCCCTGATGTGCATGAGGGGCAAGCAAAATCACTGTGATTTCCTTATTCATCTGACGTGAAAAGAGCAGAGAATGAACAGAGCTGTGACCTGATTTTGCTAGACACAAATAGTAACATACACAACTAATCCTCACATCAGGGGCATTATTCCAACCTTCACTTTGTGGTACACTGCTAAATTAACAAAGCTATGCTTCATTTCTTATGGCTTTCCCTTGTGCATGAAGCGTTCAGCATGTGAGATCAAGCTGAACTTGCATTCACACCAAAGACAGAAAAATAACAGAGCCTCATCAAGTCCTGAAATAAGCTGTGGCAATGCCCATTAATGTCTCAGTCTCAGACTTGCTTACATGCAGAATGAATTTGATCCAAGAATATGCGTTGCTTCATCATCACATTAGAAATAATGTGGTCTTGCCAAGGAATAGTTCATTTAGCTTTACCTAACAGTGCAGTGGTACTAATACCACTCAAAACTTAGGAGAGTTTAATAGCAGCTGTGAAGTCCTGTCCCAGCTGCTCATGGAGATCCAAGACCACTGTGCTTCTGTTTCCCAGTAGTTAGGTTAGAGTCTGTCATCTGCTCATCAACACTTCTTACAGAGAGATGAACTAGGCAACCCTTGTTTCAAATCTCAGAGGGAAAGACTCCAGGAAGGACATTATCAAACAGGAGGGAAAAAAAATAGATGGAAAATGCTAACCCTGTAATCCAAAGTAAATATAATGCAGGGAACAGTAAGAGAGTGGGAACGCCAGCAGTCCCATGAATCAGGCACCTTGACAACTACAAGACCACACATATCTGGCATTCACTTCAAAACAGAGATACACATCAAGGAGATTGGTTCAAGCTCCTGCAGAGGATATGAGAAGTCAGATCTGTCCAATACAATCTCCACAGCAATTTCTGCAAGAGCAAGGCTTACTAGCCCAAATGCAGCCCTATAACTACATTGCTCTACTGCTTTCAGCTACTGCTACCAACATCAACATGGTGTTTCACTGCAATCTGTGAGTGTATAGCAGGCTTAGAGATGTCTTCCCCATGCACAATGTTCCATTGCACAATGCTTTATGCATCATGCTTTATTGCAGACACTTTATGTCTGTCTGCCTACAAAATGTGTGCATTAACTGTAGAAGTCCTACTAGAATCTTTTCATGGACATTGTGAAGTCAGCATTACTTCTGTTTTGAAAGGTAAACCCATGTTTGAGAAGACATGGAAGTGGAGAGGAATAGACTTGATTTGTTTTAGTAGTAGTAAATAAGGGTGTCAATGTTATGCTATTCTTATGTTTTTCTTCACACACTTAATAGATTTTTTTATACCTCCACTTTTGGGTGTAGCTACACTGAGATGCCCCAGCCCAACTGTATTTGAAGAAAATACTGGACTGTTTCACTTGTGTCCAGCAAAGTCCAAGAGTATTTCAGTTTGGGCACCAAAAGTCCTGACCTTTTCCAGGAAAAACAACCCAGAAGTAAGGACTAGGTGCCATTATAGAAGTAACTCTCAGTAAACTGAATGTGCTGTGAGACTGAAGAAATTTTCTTGGTGCTGCATTTTAATGTTGTCTAGAATCTTTCTTTCTCCCTCTGTCTCATTTTAGGATTACCTCGGTGCCTGCATAGTTCTTACTGCAGCTGTCACTTCCATCACTGAAGGGCCTAACTCGGGGCTTGTGGGGCTAGGTCTCCTGTACGCTCTGACGGTATGTACCAAAGCAGAGGAACTTTCAGACCAATTATCAAGTTTATGGTAGTTTTAAAAATACATATACATGGTTATCTTCCAGCTTTCTTAATCTTGAAGAAAAAAAAAAAAAATCTTGCAAATAATGGATTCAAGCCAAAGTTGAGAGAGTTCAGGGCAACTTGGACTTGCTTCAGGTTTTATGAGCCAATTAAAAAAACACAGCCATTCCCAGGCCCCGAGTGCTCCCAAGCAGAGCAGAAAAATTAAAAATGCGTAAGAGAACCTGCTGTGCACTCTGTTTTGAACAGCGCAGTGTTGATTGCTCCTGTATACAGCAAAACCTGCCAGAAACTGCTATCCCACAGACTGTCATAACCTGGGTAATGTTTAACCAATGGCTGATAGAATCATTGCTGAAGAAGAACAAATGCCATTTCTGCTTTGGAGGGAATCTGCTCAAACACCCAATATTCTCCATCCAAATCTGGATGGATTTGGGGATTGAGACCTTTAAGGTTGGTAGGCGTGGCCCATCATGACAAGTAGCAACTGGAAATCAGAGAAGATGGGGTTAGGAAAGACAAGATTTTGATGGCACAATAGCCAATTAATTTTAACTCTTATCATTAACAGTGAGCTATTTGAGACGAGTCACAAAGGTGGAACGGTGTTTTAGTGTAGTAGGCTGTAAGACAGGATGAGAGAGCATCATGGGCATAGACTGAGTACTATCATCATTGAGAACAAAAATATTGCTAAATTCACCAAGAGAGTGGGGATAAAAGCAGGATGAGGATAGTCGCAAGGAGAATTTTTGAAATCATGTCTGGAGTGGCACAAAGCTGGCTGCTTTAGGCACTGGTACAAGGAAGGTGGTGTCCTCTAGAGGGTACGGGTATGGGTCTAACACTGAGATTTGGCTTTAAGCATAAATGCTGGTGAGCCTATGGTTGCAACAGAAGATTCTCAGCAGCTGTCTTAGGGTGGCCTTAGATCCCCTTCAAGCCACTGTTGCAGCACTTTGAGCATCTGCCAGCAACTGAGAATCAGTCCCAGACTTTCAGCTTCACTCTGAAAACATTCCTGGTAATCCTGCTTCATTAGCAGAGATCTGGAAGCGCCAAGATGTCTGCATCAGCTTTGGCTACTTTGTATTTAGTCTGCATTTGCAAACAGATCATTAGTGCAAGTTAGCTGTTCACTCAAGTCTGGTGTAGCAGATGAAGAGATGCTCCAGTTAAAAAGTGGTTACCTGTCTCTCCCCTCCCTCATAACAACATTAGTGAAACATTGGATGCAGTTGGATGATTGCCTGCATCTCCTGACAGGTTTTTGTGTCATTTCTCTTTGGAGCTAGGAGAGGGCTGATGTTTGGACCTGGATGAGAGCAGACTGTTTGCACCAACATGATGTTTACTATAGACATTCAGAAGCTTATTCTCTCCCCTTGTATAAACCCTCCCAATTCTGTTTCACAACTGAGATAAAGGCTGAAACAATGGGCAGAGCCTTTGGGATACCAGGCTCTTTTATCAAATCTGCTAGAGCTATGACTGCAGATAAATTTCTGAATCAAAAGCTGGACACAGAAGATGTGTATTTCTGACCAATAAAGAAAGTACTTCACACTACCCCTGAGAATAACTCCTTATCATTAGGGCAAGCAACTAAATCATCTAAATCGACCAAAACAAATATTGTTGACTCTGAGTGAAAAATATTTACTGTATGCCTGTTGCATCTGTATTAGGTAAGTGGTAAAGAAGTGAATCTGAGTGATTTATCCATAATAAACATCTGTCAGATTCATCAATCTCTGGCAAATAAATGACAAAATCATTCTCTCGCTATGTTAGCATATAGAATGTTCTCCGTAAGTGAGGTTTATACACCCTTATTCAGGTTTCTAAAGCTGCTCAATTTCTAAAGGTGCTTGTCAATCAACAGTACCTAATAAGATTATTTTTGTTGTTGTTGTTGTTTGTTTGTTTGTTTTTGTTTTTTAATTAGCACCTAAACAGACTTAGGAACATAAGTTTAGGAAATGGCTATACAGTTTTCAGCCTTAAATAGTCTTGACTAGGGATAAGCTTCCCTAAGTTACTGGGTATTGTTTGACAACTAGTTATCAGTAGTTACTTACTACAAGTAATACCTTTTTGATTACAAATGGGAATAAAAACTAAGAAGGAAATATCATTGAGCTGATAGTATATTTTTTCTCATATATTGCTATGATAAAGGAACACACATTTTCCACTGAGATAAATGGATTATGTAAATATGCACAGAAAGAAGCAGAATTGAAATGCCCATAAAATTCTTTTCAATGTATTTGCAAATAGTGAACTTTCTTAATCTTTAGTCTGTCTTTGAAAGATTATAAATTGCCATATTCCCAAATGGCATTACCAATTTTGATTTCTTCTGTGTCGTGTGTTTAAAGAAGGTGTCTTTCAGTACTGCTTACTTGGGAACAAGAGATTTCCCTAATCAATCACATCTACAGACTCTGGGTATAACCTCTTTCAAAAAGAAAAAAAAAAAAAAGAGTATACTGTGTGCTAAATTACTATGTCACAGTTGTTTGCATTGGAGTATGACAAGCCTGTTATGTGTTTGATGCTGTTCCACTGAGTTTAGGACTGTTGCAATGCCAGTAACAGATCCACGGTGCTGGGTCAGGCCAAAGACTTTCGCAAATTTATCTGAGTTTTATTCACAAACAGATAGATGCACAGACCTGAACCCTGTCCTTGTTTTCTTTTTGTAATGTAGATAACAAACTATTTGAACTGGGTGGTGAGAAATCTGGCTGATTTGGAGGTGCAGATGGGTGCAGTAAAAAAAGTACACAGCTTCCTGAACATGGAGTCGGAGAACTATGATGGCTACTTGGGTATTGCACTCTAAACTTTTTTGTTTGTTGATTTTTGTTGTTGTTGTTCTTCTAGAGGATTGTTAAAGCAAGGTAGACTTGGTCATGCAAAATTTATAGGTCTCCTTGTTATGTAGGAACTCCCACTGATTTGACTAACAAGGATAGCCAAAAGCAGCCATGAGATATGTAGCCTGTACTAGCCAACAGGAAAAAAAAAAAAAAAGAGGAAGAGGAAGGAAGAGGAAGAAGAAAAAGAAGAAGAAGAAGAAGATGAAGGAGAAGAAGAGGAAGAGGAAGAGGAAGAAGAAGGAGAAGAAAAAGGAAGAGAAGGAGGAGGTGGAGGAGGAGGAGGAGAAGAAGAAACCTATCAAAATGTAGATAAGAATTAAAAATGCATTAACAGTCACATGCTTCAAATGTGGGATTTTTGTAGCCCCCATTTGCTGCAAGACAGAGGTATGATGGCAGTCAAACCTCAGTCAGACCTCAGCAACTCTTCCCTGAACTGTATGCTGCTCTTTGTACTGCTGCTGTTTTATTCAAATTAGCTTTGACTGGTATTTTGCAAGTGCTAGCAGTGCAGAGATGAAGAAGCTTACAGGTCAGAAAGCCTCCTTGGAAAGCCAGGCTCCTATTCTGAAGACAAAACCTGACTGCATATTTGTAAATCAGGATGACATATGAGCTGTGATAATGTCAACAGCTCAAGTTGTAAAGCGGTAACAACATCCTTCCTTGCACTGTCCTTCCTCTGCTGGTTACTGACTTCAGAAGATGTTAACACTCCGCTGACCTTTTCTGCCCTCTTTGCTTCTACCCATTTCATTGCTAAGAGCCCCTTAGGCATTTACCCTCTCGTCTTATGTGTCAAGATCTGGCAGCTAAGTGCTAACGTGCTCTGAGACGGTTCTCAGCTCCCCTGCAAAACAATCTGAACGCCAACCTGGCAGAGGGCGCACCCTTAGCCTATGTCCTTTTGGCATGGCCTAGGTTTCTCAAGTGGCTTCATGAAGACTCCCAGGAAGGAGGGAGGGGAAAGGGAAATGTCATAAAAAGTGGCCCTTTGATAGCATGTTTTGTTTTATTGTGACTATTCCAGACTCTTCTCAAGTCCCAAAAGACTGGCCTCAAGAGGGGGAAATCAAGATTGAAAATTTGTGTGTGAGATATGAAAACAACTTGAAGCCTGTTCTCAAACATGTTAAGGCCTATATTAAACCAGGACAAAAGGTACTGTATAATTGCATATGGTCCTCATTCTGGAGCAGATCCTTCCTTATTGTGTTTTCTTTTCTAATGTAGCAGAAGAACAAGAATAACAATTTGCAGTGACATTCGCATACATTGATGGTCCTCTCTGAGGTCCCTAGCCATGGGTCTAGAAACACCCTGATGATATCACTTTATTGGCTGGGATCAGTTTTTCTTCTGAGACTCCCATCTCTTTCCGTGTCCATCCCCCTTGCTTAGAGCGAGCATAGGTGGCAGATGAGATTAGATGAACATCAAAAAGGAGATGAGTAAACACTCAAGAACATCTCACATTTCAGCATGTAGTGTCATTGGAGTCCAGGACAAAAAAATTACAAAATTTTAAAAATCTTCCTGGAACAGATGTTTCTAAAGATTATTTAGCAAAAGGGAACTATTTTGTTCCAACATTTTTGACTGAATATCCCAACATTCCTGAAATTCTATTTTATTTTTTTTATGTTAAATTTCAGCTACTGAAATCATTATAAAATGCTCAAATAAAAGTAATATTAAATTGCACATTACCCCACTGATCAATTCAACAAGATGAAATAAAATTCTACATGAACCAAAAAAATATATTTTTCCCTTGGTTAAAATTGCATTTATTGCAATATTAATATTGCAGAAATTTTGTTTTCCACTGTATGAATTGTGATGCATACATGCAAACTCATTGCATGTAAATGAGAAACACCATAAGGTCTCACTGTGAAGTAAATAATACTCTTTTTTATCAAGCTGTAAATAGCTAGCTTTTACGATGTGATTGCTAAGGTTGTTTCTTGGGACAGGTAGGAATCTCTATCACATGTTCCATGAGCTCTTCAGTGTACATGTGAAGCAGCTTCACCTTTCACTTAAGGGTTCCTCTCCAGGTCTCTGAAATTTCAGCACTGCACAAGCCATATGGAGAAATTAAGCAGGTTTTCTTTTTTCTTTTCTTTATTTTATTTTATTTTATTTTATTTTATTTTATTTTATTTTATTTTATTTTATTTTATTGTATTTTATTGTATTTTATTGTATTTTATTGTATTTTATTGTATTTTATTTTATTTTATTTTATTTTATTTTATTTTGAGATAAGACATCATCTGTAGCAGCTGAAATACCACTTTAAATAGGTTTTAACATATGTTTGTTTGTTTGTTTGTTTCTGTTATTACCTTCTGCCTGGAGTTTGGAGCAGGGTAATGATCTCTTCCTAATACTTCTTAGCATCAGTGAAAGCCCAATGCTTTTGTTTTCATTTTACAAGTCTTTTCTGATGCACAGATCAAAAGGAGTCTGCCACTGGCCATTGGGAAGGACCTTTATTCTCACCAGTAGGGCAGTCCAGTCCAGCTTTCCTGAAGGACTGCAAGTCTGACTTACAGCTTCCTTTTATAAGGAACATCTTTACATGTTTTCTTTTGCAGGTTGGGATCTGTGGTCGCACTGGCAGTGGCAAGTCATCCCTATCTTTGGCGTTCTTCAGAATGGTGGACATATTTGATGGTTAGTTTTCACTGGAGTCTGTTGTCACTCCTGACCTGCTCCCCCTTATGTCTTCAGAAGACACTATATTGATAATTTATATCCTGGCTTGGAAAACACTTGGTTTGAATGGGGCTTGTTATACCTGATCCTTCAAAGTACAAAGTGTCCTATAGTGAGTAGCATTTGGTTCTTCCAGGAAATGTTGCACACAGATTACGCTTGTAAATTTTATTCATTTATTTATTTGGCATTGACAAAACAATATGCCATTTTTGAGGTAGGAGGAAAAAATATGCAAGTCTGGAGTCTCAAAATTTCTCACTAAAGAATGACTGTATTAACTTATGATAAGTGTCATAATATTAGCAGAATAGAAACTGGAACTTGAGAAGCCCATTCTCTTGATAATTATTTTTATTTTATTGTGTTTTCCCACAACTACAGCAGAAACTGACTAAGGGTTTTGGATACCTTTTACTATGTTTTCACTCCTGCAGCATTTCACTCTCTTAGCTCATTGGAATGAACTAGTGTGCAGCAATACACACCCTGGCATTTATAATAAATATACATGTGAACTGTTGTACAAATATGGAAAACTACTGATCTTTTTGTTACAAAGATTTCTGTTTCTAAATTGGTTGTTGTGCATTAAATGTTTGCTAGGGAAACCCCAGTAGGATGTGCGAAGATAAGTAAATCTGATGCAGCTAATACTTGCTTTTGTTGTGGTTCTGTGCCTATGTGTATATATGGTTTCTGATTCATGACTGAGGTTCCTGGATATGTAAGTAGTGCAAACAGTTTTATTTCTGCTCAGCTTTCAGTTTCCTTCTACTTTAATCTTCTTTCTATATCGTTTCTTTGTCTGTTCCTTCTGTATCCCTGATTTTTCCCTATGGGAATTCCTCAGCTTTTTCTAATTGAGCTTAGTTTATCCTTTGTGCATAACCATCTCTCTCTCAGCAAAAACCGTATTTGGACTGTAAGCTGATCCACTTCTGGGTGGGGTCCTGGCTCTAAAAAAAGATTATTTAACAAGATTACAAGTAACTTCAGTGAAGCCAAGAGTTCATTCAAGGTATCCATCTTGCTTCCTTATGTCTGTGTTACTTCTTAAAATTTTTATTTATTCCATATTCCATGTTCTCACTTTCTTCTTCAGTCTTTAATGTTTTCCCTTTCTTGTCCTCTCTTCAAACCATCTCTTTCTTTTGTCTTGCTTGAACGCCCTCATTACTTTCTTGGTTTCCCAACTCCTCTTTACTTAACTTTTTCCCGCAATGATATTATCTCATCTGCTCTTTTCTTTTCCTTGAGCACCCTGGCTTCTATCAAAAATATCTTACCTTGTTCCCAAGGAATGACATATTAATTTTTCTCTCATTAGTCCACCTCATATTCTTCTAACCTTCTCTTATGTCCTCATTCATGCTTGAGTTCATGCAACCACTGTTGTCTCATGCTGAAGTCTTATGAGCTGATTCAGCCTTTATGAAAGTCTGGAAATAATTGAGCTTTGCATTCCACAGATGAAATCTTGGTTCCTCTGAACTTCCGAGAAAAGCATGAGCATGTTAGTCTGGCTAGGTGGGAATTGGGTCTTTCATTGGAATAGGCCCTCATATTGTAACCTACAAAATGGAAAGTCATTAAAATTGGAAATGATTGAAGGGTCATGCACACAGAGCTTTGAATATCCATTTACTTGCCAGTTCATGGTTAGGTTCTCCCTGTTTGAGAACTAATGAACATTAAGTAGGTACTTTCCAGGACTGGGTGCAGTCACACCATGAAGTAATCCACAGGGAAAAGGCAGAGTTGAGCCTGATGAAAACACCTCTTATAATATCCTCATCCAGTTTACGCTGGCCCATCCCTTCCACATGTGAAGAGGGAAGCTTCTGTGTCCAGGGAAAGTCATTGGATTCACTAGTTCCTGGCTTTTCTTTGAGGATCGAAGGGAAGAGATTTCTGTTGCCCTTCCAGCTCTTCAACTTACAGAGTAGCCATCCATGGTTCCTCTTATACGTTTCCTCCACCTTCCTCACCTGGATATCTACAGTTCCAACAACTAGCACATCGTGAATCAGATTTTCAGATGAGATCCATATGCTCATTAACCTGGAGTAGTGACTAGGAATGGAAAAATCTTCTTGCTTTACCAAGTATCCCAGCTGTACCAGCAACTTCTTGTACGGGAATGAACTACTAGTTTAAGGAATGATTAATGTGACCACTTCCAGTAATCTTATGCTAGAAGAACAGTATATGGCTAATTCACAACCAAATATTTAAATGAAATTGATATGTAAGAACTGCCATGAATAGTATTAAAATGCTTGCAGTATGACATCCTTTTTTTTTTTTTTCCTGATCTGCCTCTTGTTAAAAAGTTAGTGCTATCCCATTCCCTCTGGAGTTATTTTTGGCTCCTGATGCATTATTGATTGTAGAAACATATATTATGAAAAAGAAGTGAGCATATCTGAAATTAAAGATCTTCTGCTACTGTTAGAGTCAAGGGGAATAGAGAAAGGTACAGAACATGACCTAACTGCATAAGTTGCTCCCGTTCTTCTTGATCTGTTTGGCTGTAAACCTTAGGTTGCCCCAAAATAAATTATCTTTCAAGTGCTATTATTAATCATGTAGCATAGGAGCCACACATTTCCTTGGGGAGGTGTGTGGGTGGGGAGCAGACAGAAAGGCAACAACATCACTAATAAACTAGATTCCCTCTGGCTTGTGTTAATGCATACATGCACCTTCTCCATGTTTATATAACAATGCTGAGAGAATGCAGAAGCAAGCTGTTTCATCATCTGGAGTCCAGCACAAAGGATCTGCTTTATCTTTCTGCCTGCTATCTGCAAATCACATTTTGTGCAATTCTCTCACATCTTCTGCATGTTGTTTTAAACAGGGAGGATAGTGATCGACGGAATAGACATCAGCAAGTTGCCTCTTCATACTCTTCGTTCCCGACTCTCCATTATCCTCCAAGATCCAATACTGTTCAGCGGTTCCATCCGGTAGGTGTAAGCAGACAGGGGGTGAAGAAAAGCATTGCATGGCATGTTTGTGATGGTTACTGTGGACAGGAAAGGATGGAAATGGGAATGAACATTCCCAGCTCACTCCGGTGTATCCACACAGTCTGTCCAAGAGAAATCAATTGAGATACACTGTGCCAAATTGTTCCGTTACAGAAGACCTGAATGAACTGCAATTGTAGTGACAAGACTCCTGCTCTGTTTTTCTTTGCAGATTTAATTTGGATCCAGAATGCAAGTGCACTGATGATAGACTCTGGGAAGCTTTGGAGATTGCTCAGCTGAAGAACATGGTCAAATCATTGCCAGGAGGCCTTGGTATGTCCAAGTAGCCAGGAATGTAGGCCAATAAAGTCATTCTACATGAATGAGCATGCACTTATATAGATAGATACATGGTATCTTACACACTGAACCATCATGTTGACAGGCATCTTATGAATATACTGTCTCCATGACAGAGAAAATATTGTTAGTAAAAAGCTGGAGAGTAGTCTTGTTTTCCACTTATTTCAGAGAAAAATGTGGCACTTCAGCATCACAGAGGGGTGACCTATCATTTAAGAGTTTTAAAAGAGCAGATTTACCTCTGCTCCTTCAGCAGAACCTGGCTTGGCCAGCAGAGTTGTTGCTCTTGTTGAGAACACTGACAGAGCATTTACCTTATTGTTTGAGATTTGGTTCATGAAGGAAGCTCACCTAATTCCTACCATATTGTGTATTTCATATTACTAAGATACAATCCTGCAGCCTACCAGATTTAACTATTTTTGCCAGCTGTTTGCTTAATGATATGTTGATCCTTTCCCAAGAAGATGTGCTCATTTTTCTTGGTATCTCTCTATGCCAGTGTTCAGTCAATATTATTCTTACTAGATTTTACAGGGATCTTGCTTGATGCAGGAACAGTGCACAAGCAGAGCTTTCATGGTGACCACTCAAAATAACTGCATCCTGATTGTAAGAACATACATTCAACTTAATTGATTTTATTACAGATGCAATGGTAACAGAAGGAGGAGAGAACTTCAGTGTAGGGCAAAGACAGCTTTTCTGCCTGGCCCGAGCCTTTGTTCGCAAGAGTAGCATTCTCATCATGGATGAAGCCACAGCATCTATTGACATGGCCACAGTGAGTATAGCAATTTATACCATTGATGCATGGATCTACTAGGAGAAGAGGCGTCATTGTCCCCAAAATGTAAGCTATGAGATCTAGTTAGAAAAGAAAACTGACAGAATTTTTTCTTTTGTCTTGTGTTTAGTTTCAATTATTTATGTTGTATTTTGGGGGTCGATGCCTGCAGTGAGGGGCAAAAAAAACAACACAGATTAAATATTTTAGAGCATCCCTACATTTCACCTGTGTCATTTCATTACTAAGAGTCTGATGTGCGGATGGAAGATGGTGTGGAATATGACCCTGTCTTTTTGATGTTTGAAGATACATAACAAAGTAGAATAAAGAAGGATGAAATAACTGAAGTAAGTCTTTTACTTTGGTAGGAAAACATTTTGCAGAAAGTTGTGATGACTGCCTTTGCAGACCGTACAGTTGTAACAATAGCGGTAAGTATTGACACTCACAGATGCTCTGTCCTCATTTCTTAAGCAGTTATTCTTGCCTTTCAACATATAAACATCATAATGAAAACAACATAAAAGTAAAACCCAAGGTCAGAATATTCCCAAACTAAAACACTGAGATCTGAAGAAAGACTTTATAGGAAACTTCAGCATATAGATTGTCTCAAAAAAAAAAATTGCAGTTATTCTCATTAACAAATTTAAACTGAATCCATGGGTCAAACCATTACTGAAAGTTGCTTTAAAATCTAGATTTGAATTTTGCCTCTAAAGTTCATGCATGTATGGCATCTAAAACCATGGCACAAATTTATAAAAGGAGCTGAAATTCCAAAAGATTCAAAAGATCTCTCAGGTCAGATGGTCTTTTCTCTTTTAGAATAATAATTTTTTTAAAAGGTTGGTTTTAGAATAAAGATTTTAAAAATTAGAATCAGCAGGGATTGCTCAAAAATTAATATCTCTTCAACTAAATGTTTCTGACATTTTTTCCTGTTTTTTCCTGCCATTTCTAGTGACACAGAACATAACAAATATCTGTGCAAGTATGCACAGGTATGTGCATACATATACATACATAAACACACACACAGAGGATACCTTTTAGATAAATTCTACCTTGTGATTGTAGGCTTACTCAAAAAGCAGACATTTTATCCAAGAGATAAATATGTGTTTCAACAGATGTTTCTTCACCGTGTCTTGAATCGAGTCCTGTGGTTAGAGATTAGAGTTATGATTCCTGGACTCTGGTTTCAAGTCTGTCAGTGGCTAGTTGATGTCAGACAAATGACTTAACCCAGGGTAATTTACAACAGGCTCTAAGATTACTGGATACATAAGTGCTGAAGATGCTAGCAGTAAGCATATTCCCCTCCAGTTAAATGTCATTCGATTTTTTAGTATTGTTCTTCACTCTGGAATCTCACTTTTCCCTTGCTTTTTGAAACTTCGTGTCTCAAAATGGCACATATTAATATTTAGCTTTCCTCACACAGCTGGCTTCATTTCCTTCCTTTCTTTACTCATATATGATCTTTCCTTCACCCACCTGTTTTTCTTTTCTTTTTTCCAGCATCGTGTATCTCACATCTTGGATGCCAATATTGTCCTAGTCCTTTCTGAGGGCTCTCTAGTTGAATGTGACACTGCCTCAAACTTACTCCTCAAAGAGGATGGCCTGTTCACCACTTTGGTGAAGACTCACAAATAGACTCTCTCAGTCCACACTGTTCACAAGACTTCTGGCTCTATGGTAGTTATTTTTTACCTCTTTAGTTCCCTTTCATTCTGCTTCCTTTCTACTGCACAACATCTGAGATGACAGTGCAAGAAGGAGTTTATTGTGTGGTTCCTGGGTTTATTTAATTTTGTCAATATTTATACTAATTAGATTTATCTAAAGCCTAGACATGCAACTAACATTGATTCTATGACGTGAAAGAAATCCACCCCATAAAGTAATCCCTGACCTTCAGCCTATACAATGAAATGTCTCATTTTTAGAGCTAGTCATGTCTATATCTGACTGGCTATATTCACAAAGCATTGCAACCAAACTCTACCTGGTTTCATTCCTGTTATATAGGACTAAACTATTCCCTTCAGCAGACACCAATTTAATCACAGAGGGAGCTAAATGATTTGCAGAAGGAGACAATGTAGGAATTCCCTAAGATGTATGCAGTGTGTACAGACAATGTACGAAAACCAAGGATTGGAGCAGGACGATAAGCCACCTTGACTATACAGGCATACTCAGGATGTTTCTTCATATTTCCTTAAGGGGAAGACGTATTTCAGTGATGCCGTGGGATTTATTCCGACAGCTGTGTTGTCCATAAAGGCAATTAGCTGACTGAAAGTGAAGTGCGTGCATGCATAAGTATTTTCAGGCTTGGTGCCAGAGGCAGTAAAATATTTTGAGATCTCTTCAGATTAAAGATATAGTACAAGGACCTACTCCAAATACCACTGTAAACAAGGACAGCCATTCACCAACTTCATAGGCCTTGGATTAGGCCCATTAATGAACTGCAATGAAAACTATCAAAATGAAAACATCTGTATGTGTTTTTTGTTTCTTTTTATGGCAGCATCGGGTTCACACTATTCTAACTGCAGACCTGGTCATCGTCATGAAACGAGGGAACATTTTAGAATATGATACACCTGAGAACCTGCTTTCTCAAGAAGATGGCATCTTTGCTTCATTTGTCCGGGCAGACATGTGAAGAATCACACGATGTATGTTAATAGCTTATTTTTAAACAAATCAAATGCAAATACTTTATATTCAATGTAACATCACTTTAACCTTTTTTTCAGAGCTTTTTTTTTCTTTACACGTCCATCTTTCAAAATAATAAAACCCATTACAATACATGTATGCCTCAAAGAAATAAAAATATCACTTAATTAAAAATCCATTAAACTTCACAAACACAAACACGCAGGCAGAAAGTTTTTATTTCCTGGAAATCCGACATTTTTCTTAGACATTTTAAGTGACCTTATTTTCTTTTATAGACAACAAAATAATGCACTGTTCTTACAAACTGCATATGTTATTCTGGAAGCAAGAATCAAATCGTGCAGTTTGTCAAGGAAGCTAGAGACTCACAGAAGCATTCAGTCCCCAGAGAGGAAAATTAAAAAACAACAAATCCAAACCCATAACACTTGGGGCAATCTTCTGCATTCCAAAGGGATAAACTTTGCTCTTCAAGTTGTAGTAGAGGAGCAGTGAATGAGGGAAAGGAATTTCATCAGAAATAAGGAAATTCTTCCTGTCCTTCGTGTTAGTTCATACACCGTAGTTAGTACAGCACTATTTTTTCAGTGCAATGATGACTTATCCCTACAGCCAGTTCCTAAATCTGTATTCATTCTGCAGACTTTTTTGAATCGAAGACCCCTATTTTTGAATCAAATCACCCTATAATTATGCATGCTTTGATAGGTTTATAGAAGAATACATTTTGTACAGTATCATAAGACTTCATATTAAAATTAATCTGAATTTATCTGAACTTGCTATTAGTCAATCTTTTAAACGTTTCCACTAAAATATTCTATTTAAAATGGCATTTAATTAGACAACCACTAAATGTGTTATATGTCTTTAGCCCTCCACATTATTTTTTATGCTAGAACAACCTGTCTTTTCCTTTGCACATTTCTGAATTATCCATAAATCAGATCTTGTCCAAGACGAGGTGATTTTCAAATGATTCCTTCAAGATTTTAGGTGCACTTAGATATATATTTACCTCACACATGTTTGAAAAGGTTGCCTGCACTTGGCTAATGCATATGGCTAGATTCTGAACTGTGATAACTGCGCAATGAGCAATGAACCCCCTCTAGAAGGGGTTTAATAGACATATTTTCAAAGGCAGAGTTTGAGACATCAGTTTCACTAGTAGTATTCAATGTGATTCTTATTCATCTATTTTTATAGACAATTTTTATATTTTATATATAAATATATTTTGACTGGCTGAGGGAGTTGGGGTTGTTCAGCCTGGAAAAGAGAAGGATACAGGAAGACCTTGTAGTGGACATTCCAGTACCTAAAGGAGGCCTACAGGAAAGCTGGGGAAGGACTCTTTGTCAGGAGGTGTAGTGAGAGGACAAGGAGTAATGGCTTTAGACTAAAAGAAGGAAGGTTTAGATTAGATATTAGAAAGAAATTCATCACTCAGAGAGAGGGTGGTGAGGCACCGGAACAGGTTGCCAAGAGAAGCTGTGGACGCCCCGTCCCTGGAGGTGTTCAAGGCCAGGTTGGATGGGGTTTTGGGCAACCTGGTCTAGTGGAAAGCATCTCTGCATGTGGCAGAGGGTTGGAATTAGATGATCTTTAAAGCCCCTCTCAATTTAACCCATTCTGTCATTCTATGGTTCTGTAAGATTGAGGATGAACAAGAAGTGCAGTTATGCCTATTTCTAGTGTAAAGAAAAGAACATGAGACAATAATTGCTCCCCTTGGCCTCCAAAACTAGGACTTGAAATTGGAATTGTATTTAGTCTACTATTGTAAAAATGATACAATGGTTTATGGGTTGGTTTGTTTGTTTGTTTGTTTGTTTTTGTGTGTGTGTGTGTGTTTTGGTTGGTTGGTTTTTGTTTGTTTGTTTGTTTTGTTTTTGGTCAGTGATATGGGTCTTGGTTTGGTTTGGTTTGGTTTTCCCATCTTAACTATTGGAAATACAAGCTCTGTGGCACAACTAAACAAAAAAAATCAGCCTTGAAAATTTTAATAAGGGAAGCATCGTGATTTCCCTGTCTACTGCTGTGAAAAGTTTTTGCTCTTTTCCCAATTAATACTCTCTGCTGAACCCTGTCATACAAAGAAAATAATAAAAAAAAATAAAGCAGATGTTTACAGCATGTTTTTATATAGATTACAGAGCCAAAAGGCCAGAAATATTCTTGGTTTAATTTCATTGTATTCAGTGAAAAGCTAACTGGATTCATTGCTGTCAGACTCAGACAGTGTGAAGATGAAGTACAAATAACTTCACCTGTGTATCTTTGATGATGTCCTGATTTATGTTAAGAGGTACCGATGCTATCATTGAAATCCTATTTCCTGTTAAGCCACATTAAGTGGCTGTAGAAGAACTAAGATTTGTTAGGCATCCTAAAGAACTTAAAAGGGGCCAACAGTTAGCACCTCTTTCCTCTTACATTTGTTCCAAACACATCACAGAAGTAAGAAGACTGTTCTTTGCTCATCCATTCCTCCAGAGGTATAGTGTAATAAACACTGCTATTTCAATATGTAGAAAAGAAAATACGTTGTGGGCTGAGTATAGTCTACCAGCATGCTTGATTCATTTTGCTGAAGGAATGCAGGAGTACTGCATGGAGTTCAGGAGTTACGCAACTGTGGTCAAAGTGTTTGGTAATCATTGGAGCATATCCTCTAGCAAGTTTAAATGTACGGTTTGGTTTCTCAAGCAATTAATCCTGCTCAATACACACAGATTCCAAGAGACAAAGCACACAGATTGCCATAGATCTGTCAGATCTTGCATTTTAGTCACCATGCCTATGTTACATACTCAGCAATGGAATAGGTTGAACTTTTGCTTTGAAGAAGGGTGTTCCCAACAGTCTTTTGAAACAAAGTTCTCTTGATTACATGTAAAGGTCTTAACTGAGGCCCCTTTAGGAGCAGTTTTCTTAGGCTGTTGACCCTACGTGTACAAGGAAGCATCAACCTAGAGATTTGGTTTCTTTGACTCTTGCCACACTCCCACCTCTGGTGTCACTCCTCAGCCCTTCCTCTCTTGCCACAGCCTCCTTGCTTTTTTTCCTCCCTCAGCACCTCTGTATATCATACCCTTTTTGAGGTTCATGTTTGTATTCCTGAGTGCTCCCTACTCTGCCTGTGTCCCACTCCTTGATTTTACTCTGTGTTCTCTGCTCTATTCCCTCTCTGACACAGCTTTGCTCTCTCCTCCTTCCCCTGCTTTTCTCTAGTTTGCTATCCTTACACCCCTCCTCTTCAGGGGACACATACTCTAGTGTGATCATGATTTGGATTTTTTCCCCAAAAGCAGTAACTAAATAAGCCTTCATTATTGCAAAATTATACTCTAGAAATACCAAGTTCCTCCTTTTACAAAGGAGCTTTGAATGCAAACACTGGCCACATGTATATTTTTTTTACCTATGGATAGAGGAAAATCACCTCTTGTGAGACTTCTGAAATTAAGTTTCTCATCTCATCTGTCATTTTTTTTCTCTGTCAAGTATTTTTCTGGAATGTTTGAAGTAAAATAGAAGGAGTAAGGTCCCTTTTTGCCAATGCAGCTGTTTGTGGATCCACAACTGTGTTCCTCAACCTTTGAGCTGCAACCAGTGTATTGTCTTTCCTTTTCCCTGTATTGGCTGGCACAAATGGCTTTGTGCCCTTTTTGTATGTGACCTTTCACCATACTAGTAACAGCTAACCTCTCATTACTGCTTCACCAGCAATGCCCCATACAAATGTTGTGTTAATTTCTGAGCCAAAATGTTCATGTGCCATGAATCCCATTGCAGGGGTTTTAAGTTGTGTTTGAGCTCAGTATCCCCATTGTGATAGTGTCAGTAGAAATCCATTCTAAAATAGCTAGTGAAACCACATAGCTACTAGTTAAAATCTCTCTGGAGCAATGATTCTCCCATAAAATGTGTTAAAAAGCAAAAATGAATTAGTCAGATTTGCTATTTTATATCCTCAAGCAGTACCTTTTGAAAGCCTAATTTAAAACCACAATAAGTTTTGTAAACTCTCTGATATGAATTCAGTGATGTCATGTGAGGAGTTCTTTGGTTTCTTTGGAAATAAATCCTTTCAGAGGCAAAACAGAGTAATAAAAAAAAAAAAAGTCGGAAAACAAAACTGTAAATCAAATTCTTCATTGCCATGCAAACATCCCAATCATTTCCACATTGTTTTTTTACTGCTCTGTTTTTTCTCCACCAGAACTGACCTCTGTGTAGAATTGTGGGGAAAGACTACCAGGTTCTCAAATTATCAAAAAATTATTATGAGGCAGAAGTTCCCTGACTTACAATTCAGCGATGTGCTGATGCTCTTTTGGCAGGACAGCTTAGAGTATTGGCTTATATGAAGCTATGAAGTTCAGAGAAGCTTCCAAATATAATTCTTCAAGAGAAGAGAGATTTCTAGAAAAGTCTTAAACAATTTCCTACACAGTTATTAATTATCCACCATTGATAGAATCTGTCTGGTGTTAGACACTACTCATGCAAACATAACAGACATTCCTGGCAGGAGTTTTTTATTCCTCTAATAAAACAAGCCACATTCTTAACAGACTATAAACAAACATTTATTGCAAAATAACTGTTTTATTAATAAGAAATAGTTTCTATTTAGTGTATTGACACTCACCATGTGCAAGAAGTCTTAATTCATTTTCATTGAATATGGAGATTTCCATCCTATGAATTACTCTATAATAATGTAGCATTCAGCTCAAATGTTACCATGTTGCAAATTTCACCACCTGGTGATTCTTGATTGAAGATTCCAATTCTTGAAATTCTTGGTGATTTCAATTCTTGAAAATTGATTCTTGTGTATGCATATTAGTCATTTTTACAAATGAATACTTTGCATAGTTGCACATCCTCAGAATAGAAGGTATAAATAAGTAACAAACAGTGACAGCTAGAACTGCCCATGAGTGTCTCAGCTATTCCCATGACATTTCTTAACTCTCCCTTTATTTTACTTCAGGGTTTGCTGGCTGTACCAGCTTACATCTGAAAACATCACTTAAACATCCAGTAAAATATTTAACCATGTAACCAAGGAACTAATGCACCTCAGTGTAAATGACATGGTCCAGAACCACTGTCCTTCAGTATCACAGTTACAGATGCTCCAAAGCCGCATATTCTTTGAAATGCATAAAGTTATAGACTCATGGTTGACAGTTATGTGTGTTTATAGCATACTAGCTAGATTTGGCCCTTACTCTTTCAGCAATATCAGCTATGAGTATTAGACTACTCCATCAGAGGGGGGAGCCTTAAGTTGTGAGAGGCTCTTTGTACCACAGATTTTCACAGCTGAATCATTTGGGTTTGGGGCCATCTATTGGGGCCACTGTAGCATCTGAGACCAGAGGGTTCAGAGCTGCCAATTATTCCGTGATATGATCTGAAGATGAGAGGTAGTGTTTATCTTCCATCAATGGCATATGTTAATTTAACTCTCACTCTGCAGCCAGCAGAGAGAGCTGTTATATCAATCACTTGTAACCAAAGCGACCTGGAAGCACAGAGATGGAGATACAAAAAAATCCATACCTCTATGGAATTTTATGGAGACGAAAATGAATTATGCTACTCTGATGCTGAAGACAGCCACAAACCTTCTGGCTCCAGCTACACAGGAGGAATAGGAGAATTTGGACAAGGACATCAATGAAAAAACCTTTGATACCTGGCTCTGTTTCTCCAGATCCCTCCAGAAGTAAAGGAGAAAAGAATTGTCCAAGCCCTAGCAACAGGGGTGTGTACCCTCTTCTAACTTCTGGTTCTCCAAAGTTCTGGCACAGAAAAAGGAGACAGAGGCTGTTCTGCCACAGTCAGCACTTTGCTACCTTAGGCATCTTTGCCTGTCCCTAGAGCCAACTAGGGACAAGCAACTGCCCTATCAAGGGATAGGGCATGAAGGTTTTGTGACAGTCTCTATAGTGCTGAGACTCAGCAATGTGCAGCCTTTGGTTTTCAACCTTCACTGTCGAGATTTGGAAAGAAACAAACACAATGCTAAAATAAAAGACAAAGGCAGGGAGATGGGTAAGTAATGTGGGGTGGCAAGAAGTCTCGGTGGGTTTTGCACACAGACATAGTACAATGTGGTTGCCTCTAGACGGAAATGAGGCTGAGAGTGAGTATAAGGTAAATCCTGGAGCACAAGGCGTTTCTTTCATCTACCCCCTTCTTGGCTCAGGCATGTCCCTGGAGCAGAGGTGGAGTACAGGAAGCAGAGGCTAAAAGATGCTGGATTTCATAAATCAGATCACTCTAGGAATCACATGGTTTGGGCATGATAATCCCTCTCCTCTCCCTCCTCCTCCCCCCTCTCTGCTGACTCTGCAGGAGCCCCAGCCCAAAAGGGATCTCCCTGCACCATTTCCCTAAGACCATGCCCTCTGTCATGGATGCATGCTGGTGGCCTTCACGCTGATTCTCTGGAGCACCAGGGGGCAGCCCTCCAAGTATGGTAGCACTTCCTAGGAGAGGCCATGGGAGCCAGCAGGGCCAGGGGAGCTCATGTTGTTTTGCAAGCAGTGGTAGGGGCCCAGCTCTGGGCAGGTTTGGCTGGAGTACCACTGCCCATCCCAGGACACATTCCTACGCAAGCAGACTTGGCCCCTGTTTCCTTGGTGTAGGAAGAAGCATGAAAGAGGCATGTGCTATCACTTGTTCCATAAAATCTTGTGTCAAAACTCCCTGGAGCCTCTCCGCCACTGCAGTGACAAAGAAAGCCAAAAGAAATGACTATTTCTCCAAAAAGTGGCTAAGATCTCAACAACGTGTATCATTTCCAAACCAGACAGTCTTAATGTAGATCAGTGCCTCTGCCAGCAAACCCACAGGACATATATAGACTCTACTATGTAACTTAGCAATAATGGATGAGGGGCATGAGTTACATGTATTTTGATGATAAAGACTATTTTTGTCCTGCTGCTATTGCATGAAACAGAAAAGAAAAAAGAAAAATTGTTTCAGGGTAACAGACGCCCTTAGTTTGCAGTTTCTGCTCTTTCATGTTTGATGGATCTACTGCCAGTTCAGCTGGGGAAGAGTTCATCCATGCTGTCCGTATAGGGCTTATCAGCTTTGTGTCTTTGTGGAAGCCTTGTGCTGAGTGCCTGACATCTCTGTCTGCCTGAAAAGTCATCCTATCTCTAAGCTAAGATTAGAATTTCAAACAAAACTTATTATGAAGCAGGATTTTGTGAAAGGACTGGGCACAGATATAATGTGGAAATTTAAGATTCATGCCTAAAAACATTATTTAATACTTTTTAGGTAGGCATAATTGTGAAGTGATATTTGCCATAATATCAGTAACTCTTGTGAGTGGAGGGCAAATGAATCAGCAAAAAGGGAGAAGCATAATGGGCTGGAATAAACCTGGACCCAAACCTGTCATCAATTCTGATTTTTTTTTTTCCGCTGTACAGGATGTGTTCACAGTACTCAGACACTATGTTCTTAACAAAAAGGGCTAGGAGACATCTGGGGAGATTTTCCCAGCTATTACTTAAATCTCAGACTTTCATGTGCATGTGGCAACCAAGCAAGTATTTAAAAGGGCAAAGGGGAACATTTTTGGTAGCTGTCACTCTCTGGAGCATATTCATGTACTGGAGCTTGGGGAGGTGTGTGCTGTGCTAAAAATCATGTCTCATATTATTGAACCAGGAATGGTTCTTGTTAGTAGTGCTCCTGACCTTCACATGCCAACAGTTGCAGCCCAGCAAGCTTCCTCAAAGCTGATCTCAGGTATAAGAGTGGAGGGAAGCATCCCTTTCTGTGAGGGGGAAGCTCTTCCAGTATTGAGTAGGCAGAGATGGAAAGATGGGATTTACAAGCATTTTTCTTCCAGTGTATAATGATGGGGAAAATGATCGATAACTTCGGTGCAGTCACACTGGGGTTACACCAAGACTATCTGTGTTTGAAGGGACCCCTTCCTATCCCAGCTATGCACAGTGCTCCATACATGGTGAGGAAGTGGGGCACCCTCACGTGGTGCTCCACCATGGTGAGGAAGCCCCCAGCAGTTCATGGGAAACAAGAGGGGCTGGGAGGTAGCAGGGGACTCTGACTGCAAGGCAGTTCCTGTTCCACCTGACCAGCTTTTGGAAGGTTCCTCCTCAGAACCCCATCAGCAGATGGGGCAAGGGGCACACCAGCAGACAAAGTGGCTTGGCATGGTGAGAAAGATCGGAGACTAAACACAGAAGCAGTGGTGGGTTTTGCTTTAAGGTGGCAAGTAAATAAAAGCGGCATCACCTGGTATTTACATGTCTGCATTTATAAAGCTATGGATGTCAATAATAACCTTAGGGAAAACTAGAACTGGTTGCATGGCATGAGTTGTGTCAAAAGCAAAATAATAATATGCAAGGATCTTCTGCAAAAGGAGGGGGGTTTGCATGCAATTTCCTGCCAGCTCTGTATGTTTTTTGAAACACAGCTAGTGACCATACTGGGGAAACATCAGTCTTGTTTCTAGCCTTAGCATGGAACAAAAGCTTCATGGGGCTAGAAGGGGGAAAAGGGAAGGGAGAGGAAAAAGGAAAGGTGATTTTTTGCATGTGTACTAAATCAGCTGTTTCCAACAGTTACACCCAAGTGAGATGCTCTTTTGGAGGCTGCATCAAATGAATGAGTCAGTCCCTCATGACCAGCCTCTGCCACTCCATCTGTAGCAGAATAACCTCCCAGGCTCTCCCATGCTAGCCCATCGATTTCCACAGTGGGCAGCAATGCCGATCCTGCAGATACACACAGAAGTGACTTGCTGGGCTTGTACTCAAGCCTGGTTACAATCCAAAGTAATTGATTTAGAACCTGATTTTTCACACTGAAGCAGGTCATCTGCCTGGAGTTAATTTCCTACAAAAATGTTTAGTTAGTTGCCTAATATGACCGTGGCTTTGAGTCTGTCTCTTTTTCTGACTACTGGATACTTGGTATTAGAAAGGATACTGCTAGAAAAGTTTCCAGGAATCGCTCATCTATTTAAACTTGAGCACGTGCATGTGTTTGACAGGATGGATATCTTCAAGCTGAGGATTACATTGCCTTTCAAATGTGCCTTCTCAATTTTTCCAAGCCTGAATACACTTAAAAACTTCCTGACTGCAGCACGCCTGTGAAGCATTTCTTTCTGTCTCTAGTTTATAGAAAGAAGTAATGTATTATGTTCTGTGTAAATTCTATACTGTAAAGGTCATTCACTTGAGTGTTACTCAGAAAACTTTAGAAACCTCCTCACTGTACACACACATTCCTTGGGCATGGAGGAGTTAATCCGACACAATGAAATCTCTGCACTTTGCTTCATTAAAATCTAAATTTAGATCTTTTCGTAAAGTTGATGTACTGTTTATTCTTCCTACTACAAACCCTAAGACTTCGGAAAAAAAGCCGTAATTTCCAAGAATGCAAGTTTCCATTAAACACAAGAGCCAAAACTGTAAACCTTGACCTGTGGGAAAATGACTGAACTTCTATTATATCATTGTTTGTTTTTGGCATTGTCCGTAATTTCTCCTATACCCATCACATACATAAATACCCATCTGTCAATGCCTGTTCCACCAGTTGAAGATTATAATGGCCCTGACACTGCGCCCATCTAAGTTAACACGAGTTGTGAACCATATAAAGGAATGCCTCTTTTCCTCTTGCAGAAACAGGTAATTAAGTTTGTCAAAAGCAGCAAAGGCCGTGAGATTCTGGCGTTGCTCCTCCAGATACTTACGCATGCACTTCGCTTTCTGCCTGCAAGCTGTCTCACTGAGATCCGAGGTACG
The DNA here is from genome assembly GCF_964035555.1 of Netta rufina. Lineage (NCBI taxonomy): Eukaryota > Metazoa > Chordata > Aves > Anseriformes > Anatidae > Netta > Netta rufina. The sequence goes on from NC_140123.1 coordinate 131,032,373, forward strand.
ATAAAGCTAAAAAGGAAAAAACCCTGGGCTTGCCAGCCCTGCTACTGCCAGAGGTGGGCTTCACGCAGGGAGCCGCCTTGCCCCCTGCTACATTTGCAGGATCTGGCCCTAGGGGATGCATCCAGCATCCCTCTAGGCGCCTTTTCCAGCCTCACAGCACCGCTTCTGGGGCCACGGAGGGGGGCCGGGGGGCCGGCCCGGCCGGCAGTGATGCTGGGAGCCCCGCTCGCTGCTGCTGAGCTTTGGCAGCCGGCTGGGGCCAGGGCTGGGGATAAAGGCAGGGCTGCCCCGCCTAGTCCCGGCACGGGAGGAGGGCTGCGAGGGGAAACGGGAACGCCTGCTCCGCCAGCCCTTTCTCCAGCTGCCAGCTCAGCTCCTTGTTGTGATGCTTTCTGGGGACCGGATGGGGGCTTTTTGGAAGGGTCGCGGCAGCTAAAGCCCTGCTGAGCGAGGCAAGCCTCGGTTCGAAGCAGAGGAGCCCAACTTTTCGAGTCCCAGAGGATGCAAACCAACGAGCGCCCCACATTGCAGTACCCACCCGGGCACAGCTGCATCCCGGAGAAGCAGCCCGAGGATCCGTCCTGTCGTACGTCAGGTTACTTTACACCGAGTTTGCGAGACGGCTCTGCAGCCTGCCTTCCCGCAAGGAGCGTCGGAATAGTACCTTTCCTTTCTGTCGGGAGCTGATACCGACTGCTTGCATAAAAGTTATGGGCTGAAAAGGGGAGGGCGCTGTAGAATAAAGCCACACAGTGACATTTGATGTAAGGGTTGCTGATGTGGGGTTACCTAACCATAGTGCACGGGTGACAAATCTGACCGGCTTTTCTCTCTTCTCAGGGTCGGCAGTGATTCCTCCGGAGTCGTGCTAGAGGGACTGGCCCCTGTTTCACATCTTGCTGGGTGGACTATGGTGGCAGGAAGATGCTGGCTCGAAAGAGTATTATCCCTGAAGAGTATGTGCTGGCACGGATCGCTGCTGAGAACCTGCGCAAGCCCCGCATCCGAGACCGGCCACGCAAAGCCCGCTTCATCGCCAAGAATGGGGCATGCAACCTGGCACACAAGAACATCCGTGAGCAGGGGCGATTCCTGCAAGATATTTTCACCACCTTGGTGGACCTGAAGTGGCGTCACACACTAGTCATCTTTACCATGTCCTTCCTGTGCAGCTGGTTGCTCTTCGCCATGATGTGGTGGCTGGTGGCTTTCGCCCATGGTGACATGGACCCAAGCACAGAGAGCACCACGAACAGCACAAAGTGGACACCTTGCGTGACATGTGTCAGGTAAAGTACAATTGGTGGGACAAAGAAAGGGGGGAAAAGAGCTGCCTGCTGTCCTGCCAATACCTGAAATGCAGCTTTTGGGTTACATGAACCATGATGTTTGGTTGAGACAATTGAAAAGTGTGGTGTTTTCCTCTTGAGTACATAAATTCAGCAAGCCTTCTGGGCTTGGAAAATACTGTACTGTAGATTTCTTTGATTCCTTACAGGATCTGAAAGAGAGGGAGACCTGCTGCTTTTCATGTGTCTCCACACTCTGTGGGTAACATACCCTGCCTGTCGAGATAAGAGCCTGCTACAAGAGTGGGTATGTGTTACACGTATTGTAATGTTGTCTATGGCAGCGGTAGCATCCTGAGCATGGTGCAAGCTGCTTGCCATGCTGGTAAAAGGTTGCCGACTGCAAAAGCGCTGCCTGAGAAGCAGGGCACTGGCCATGGGTGTCAGCTAGCAAGAAAAGTGCTGCTTAGGGCAAAGCTAGATGTCTTTTGAGAAAGCTCCCTTGAGACAGCTCCAAAATGCCTGTTCCTTGCTGAAGCCACAGGCCAGCGGTTTGACAGATGAACTGTTTCCATGACGTGCATGATGTATCAGACAGTGAAAGCTTAAGGGACTACTGGGTTAAATGTCAGCTGTTAAAGAAAAGTATTTTCCTCTCCGTCCCCAAAGCCATGGCAATTTTCAAGGCTCTGACAAACTGGCACATACTTACACAGGCTAGAAGAAGTGTTTGTTGCTTGGAAGTGGGGGTAAGCAACAAGATTGCTCTGCCATCAGTAACATCTCTTTTTACAGCACAAGGTTTTTAAGCAGAAAGCTCCGGATTCAGAATGGCCAGAGCAACTGCCTTTACATGGTGCAGTGTGGTAGGGACCATGAGGGGGCTGCAGAGCTGGCTGAGGGTATCCACTCCTCTTTCCTCCTCTTGGAGGAAAATTCCAACATGGAGTTGCATGTAGGTTTTGAGGCACCTCAGCAAGTGTGAAGGTACATCAGATCTGGCTCATAAGGGAGCAGTGATTTCATTCTACTTTCATTTTGACACTTTTTTTGCTAGATTAGTTTTTTCAAACTGAAAGGAAATGGGGATTTTCCAAGCCAACCTTCCTCAATTTTGGGGGCTAGGGAAGGGGGAGGCTGCTCTTATTTCTTTTCCATTAAGTGGCCACAGTTGCCTCTGAAGTGAGATGTCATGGCCCAGCTTGTGACCACTGGGGAAGTCTTTCAGGATGTCACCCCCAGCATTTTTGGTGTATTGGTCCTAGAGAGAAGGATGTATGTGGTTTTTTCAATCCAAACTAGCAGGTAGCTGCACCCAGCAGCTCTCTGGCATCAGCTGGGAGGACACACCCCTGTTTGCCTGGAGGCCCCCTTGGGACTCCCAGACCACCCCACAAAGCCTGTTCTGGGTGCTGAGGGCTTCATGCCACCAGGACAAAGGAGAGCCATGGCACCTCACTAACTCCCCAGCAAGCCTGCTGCTGCAAGAACAGCCTGGAAGGATGGGGATAAACAGAGCCAATGAACTGGTGTAGCTGCGTGGCTTAGCCCATGACAAACAGCACACATGGTGCTCTGCTGTGAGTGCCTAAAGAGTTTCAGCAAACAGCTGCTCAGGTATCCATCTTCAAGCCATGGAAAATCTTTTAGCTTCATCTTCTTAAACCTGGCTACCACTTTGGACACAGCCATGCAACAGCAGTATGACTGCTGATATTTTTAAGAGCAGTAAATTACTGGATGTAAAATATTTCATGCTGAGATGATCTGCCAAAACAATAGCAAATACTTTGTAACTTACTTTTTCTGAGATTTAGGCCTAAAGATATTTCAGAAGAGTTTTTTGAGTAGGTGCCATTCCAGATTTATGGGAAACCTGGGTTTGGAAATTTTAATCATTGGATGGAACTTGCACAACACTTCAATTTCTCAAAGTACTGCAGAATTTCTAAGGCTAGAACGACATTGCCACGCAAGAGGAAAACTTGCAGAGCTCTGAAGAGAGGGAGCTGGGAATAGTGTAATTTGGCATTTATGGCTCCCTCTCCACATGTTCAAAATGCTGTACAAGCTTGCTGCTTCTGTTACTTCTGCTGTAAAAAGGTAGATCTCCTCCCCTTTCCTCCTCCCCCCTCGTTAAGGGAAATCAGAATGTTTCACTGCACAGAGCCTTAAGTTGAATAAAATTGAATTAAGTTTCAGCCAGAAGTTTAATTCTGCATGTCGATGAATATTTATGAATATAAAAATCATTCCATGAATTACATTAATAAAATCCCTCATCACTGATTTCTCTAGAATGAAATGCAGAAATAAAACCCTCTATACATGGAGATCTGCCAAAGAATAAGGGGATGGGGGAGAGAGAACTAAATGACAAAGTTCTTTCAAAGTTATCTATGTGGAGGCTGGCTGGTTTTCTGAAAGATGAGCTTTCTTGTTTTACAGAAAATTATCCCTGGTATTACCTATGCTATTGTAATGTCTCTTCATGGTCCCAACGACTCCAGGCTCACTGCAAATATGGTTAGGAAAAACAAGCAACAACAACAATAAGAAGTTATTTTAAAATGAATTCATTGGAAAGCAAACCAAAACCAATGAATGTCCATCTTTATGGACAGGATACATATTTTCTATAGTTAAAGCCACAATGAGCATGAGGATGGTTCAAGTGTTTGTGTGTTGCACTGTGTTAGAAGGGTCACTATAATGTTAGCTCATGAGATCCCATGTCTACCAAATAAATCCCAAGGTACAAGTTTTGGACATAAGAGACTTTGGTGAAGGACATATCTGTGTTATAAACAGAAATGAAAGAGCCTGGTGTATACAGGGGAGGTGACATTGTTCAATATTATAAACCATGTGTTTTGGAAAGCTTGTGGACAGCCTACTCTGATGTCCAGCACTGTAGCTTACCAGGGACATTTAACTTAACTCACACTTCTACAGTACACTTCTGTGTTGAAATTTTCCAGCTAGCCTTTACACAACAGTGAGCTAAACCCAAGCCCAGGGTCACAGTACTATCCTCCTTCAGGGATGTGCAAAGAGGACCATGGAGGCCACTGTCTTCCCTCTGCAGCCTGATCCAGCAGTCTCAGTCGTGAAGCAAGCGTAGGTTTGGGAGGTGTGAGAGATGTGGGAATGTCCCCTTTCCCTCCAGGGAATCCTGTTAAAGGGGCTCAGGACAGATGGGCAGGTACCATGAGTGAAATGCTGCCATTTTCTCAGTTTCCTTTCCAGGTGCAGGGTGGTGGGAGAATGTCAGTGTGCAGCCAGTTGCTCACCTGTCTCCTAAACCACAGCTCCACCAAGATCTCCACGGGAAGGAGAAGGTGGAAAATCATGCTGTGAGTTAAAGCACTGTCGGCTAACATGGCATGGGACGTGTCTTCTGGAACAGAGGTTTTAGTGAGCTTCTCAGGTTCACCTCCTATTAGAGACGGTCTTATAGGATCTCAGGCTCTCAGGTCTTCCTTCTCCTCTCACCATTAGATGCTGCTCTGATCATGCAAACACTGAATCACCAAGAGTGCAGTCTTTCCACTGATGTTAACAGAAGGCTTAACTGTACAAAGACTGCAAAAATAGGCCTCTAAGGCCATTTGTTTCTAGAAAGTACATGCTAATAGCTTATCAGTTAATGTTTGATATACTTTGAGTTAACTTTGTGCAATCTTCCCCTCCAGGTCTTTCACCTCTGCTTTCCTCTTCTCCATTGAAGTTCAGGTGACCATTGGTTTTGGGGGCAGGATGATGACAGAGGAATGTCCCTTGGCCATCACAGTCTTGATCCTACAGAACATTGTGGGTCTGATTATCAATGCTGTCATGCTGGGCTGCATATTCATGAAAACTGCACAAGCTCACAGGCGGGCAGAAACCTTGATTTTCAGCAGGCAGGCAGTCATTGCAGTTCGAAATGGCAAACTTTGCTTCATGTTTCGAGTAGGAGACCTGAGGAAGAGCATGATCATCAGTGCCTCAGTGAGAATTCAGGTTGTGAGGAAGACTACGACCCCTGAAGGAGAAGTCATACCCATTCACCAAGTAGATATCCCTGTGGATAACCCCATTGAAAGTAACAATATTTTCCTGGTGGCTCCTTTAATCATTTGTCATGTCATAGACAAGAGGAGTCCTCTTTATGATATCTCCGCTGCTGACCTGGCACTCCAGGATCTGGAGCTCATAGTGATACTTGAAGGTGTTGTAGAAACGACTGGCATCACGACACAGGCAAGAACCTCCTACATAGCAGAGGAGATCCTGTGGGGTCACCGCTTCGTGCCCATTGTCACTGAAGAGGAAGGCGTGTATGCTGTTGACTACTCCAAATTCGGCAACACCGTCAAAGTGGCAGCACCACGTTGCAGCGCTCGAGAGCTTGATGAGAAACCATCAATTCTCATCCAGACCCTGCAGAAGAGTGAGCTGTCCCACCAAAACTCCCTACGGAAACGCAACTCCATGAGGAGAAATAACTCCATACGGAGGAGCAACTCCATGCGGAGAACCAATCCCTCCCTCATCGTGCCCAAAGTGCAGTTTATCACACCCGAGGGGAGCCAGAGTGCCTCAGAAACGTGATACACAGCCTTGCGTGAGGTCGAGGAGTTCAAAAGGAGGAGGCACTGTCGAGTTTGATTTAAATTTTATTCTACTGAAGAAAAAGAAAACATGATGCAGAAAAGGACTGTTTAAGAACTATTTATTATATTACTTACTGAAAGCACCACCTAATGGCATTAGGAAACACATTAGCACTTAGTGTATGAATTAATAAAAATGGCATGTACACTAAAGAAAACACAGTCCACTCATGTAATATAAAGTGTATTTATACTTCCTTTAATGGCATGCTATTTTTTTTTTAATTATATTTTTCCTATCAAAGGTCTCTTTCTTATCTGTTTCTGCTGGCTGTCACAAAATGTGTTTTTTCCTGTAGAACTGGGTTACCCACCTGCAGGCAGAAGTTCAAAACTGCTGCATATCAACAGCTTGCACATACATTGTGAGGAATATTTGGATATCAGTCTTCTTGGGGTGAATTCTCTGTTCTCTTGAAGAGTAGCTAAATTCCTCAGTGATTTCACTGGAGAATAGCCAGGATTTTCCCTTCAATTTTCTAAGTCTTTTCTTTCCATTGTTTTATGGTAAAGTCATTTTGAGAGCAATGCAAGTCAGCCAAAGTGACCTGGCCACCCCAGAAGAAACCTGGTGCCACTCTGGGCAGAGCCAGGACAGAAAAAAAATAGTTCAGCAGGCCCACGAAATGGCATGGCCTCTTGCAGGACGCTGCTCTTGTTCTGTGGGTGAGATACCTGACTATGGGACAGCAGGCGTTTCTTATGTAGCTGTAACCCAAGACTCAAGTCTTCCCAGACACCACTTGAGCATACATGTCACTGAAATTATTCAAGTTGGAAACAGCACACGTCCTTAATGTTCTCCTTGTACTGGTGGAAGACCAAATCCTTTTTTTTTTTTTTTTTTTTTTTTTTTCTCTTACAGATTAATATATTGAAGGCAGGAAGTCTATTTCATTCACTTACATTACTTTTGTAGGATTAAGTATGTTTGCTTCAGCAGGTTACTCTTTTTTGCCAGTGGGAATTTGTAAATGGGAATGAGAGGGAATCATGGCAATAATATTAATGATAGTATTTTCAAAACCAGATGACTAATTTTCAGTTAGGGGGAGTAGGGCACTGCTGCTGAAGTATTTTTCAGCAGCGTCTCTCTTGTGTTTTTACATAAAATGGCAGTGAAATTTGGTGGTAAGCAGCTTTTCTCTTCAAATTAAAATGGGCATTTGTTATCAACATCCTTCTCCAAAATGTCACCACAAGTTTTTTTTTACAAGAATATATACATATATAACAATTAATTGTGTCACCTTTGGTAATGTTAAATTGATGCATGCTTCTTTCCCTGTGAATATTAATTATGGACAAATTTCTGTTCATGTTTCTTCCAGGAGTTGCCTTTTCATGTTTCTTCCAGGAGTTGCCTTATTAAGTCTCTGGCTTGAGGGAAGTAGTGACTTCCCTCCCCTGTACTGACTCTGTAAACCACCCAACTACATAAATACTCCTGTAATTTTAAATATCTGCTTACTCCTATCAGGTAAAACAGTCAAGAAAAATGCCAGAGTCTCATTCTCTTTGCAAGTCAATTCATCAGCACTTGCATGGACAGTTTACAGCTACATTTGATGTTGGTTGTGACATGGAAGAGCATTTCTGTGTAGCATAGGCTCTGTATATTTGGAGCAGGTGCTCCCCACAAAATGCTTTATCTGAAGCAGTAGCAGAAACTCAAGTTTCTGCTAAAAGCATTTATTGCCTGTCCTGCCCGTCATTGTGGGAGGATGGCTGGTGAACATCTGGAGATATTAATCTGCCCATTGTGTGTCCAAACAATGAACAGCTGTAGCTTCCAAGAAAAGTCAGAGTGAATATATACAATTTGTCTCTGGCCTCCGTTTCCAGGGCTACAAATTTCTTTGACGAAGTCTGTTTGAAATATGGTTAAGCCAAATGCTGTACAAAAGCAAATTTTCTAAAAAAAATAAAAAGTGACAACAATGATTTATTCCGTCTCTGATTTTCTCCTCATTTCTTTTCTTTTTTTTTTTTTTCTTTCTATTCTCCATTCATTTTTCTATACTCTTAGTCCTTCTTCTCTCCCAGCCTTTTCTATGGTCTCTGTGAGTAATAATTTATTATTATTTCAATATTTTCTTATTATTTCAGCTGAGATATTTTTAACCACAACCTTTTTTTTTTTTTTTTCCTAATTTTAATTTTGCCCTTGCCTTTCTCTCTGTTTTAGACCTGGTGTACTCTCTCTTTCCCACACTGATATTACTGGGGTATTGGTACTGTGGGGATAATGCTAAGGCACCTTGGTCATATGCTAGGGTGCTGCACAGATACATAAAGCAGACCCTTCCCAGATAGCTTTATCATGAATTTCATCTTCATTTCTTCTGAGCTCCTGCTCCTTGCAGAAATCCTCTTAGAGCAAAAACCATTCCTTGAAGGAGCACTGCAGTCCTGGATGAGGCAGGCTGGCAGAAGCAGCCCAGTTGAGCCACCTGGCTGGCTGCAGAGAGCAGCAGGGAAGTTTTGGGGCCTGGAGCTGTGTTCCTCATTGAAGGATGGCTCTCAGACCTGTCTTCACAGCAGCAAGACTGCTGAAAGGGGGTGAGCTGGTAGTACTGCCATTTGAAATGTTTAATGACTTATTCTCCCTGGTAACTTTATCAGGGGAGGTTATTTTAAATTTGAAGATTTCTGTATTTAAAGTACACTGTCAAGTTAAGTTACAAATGACATTTCTACCAAACACTGCTGATGGTTTCACACTGGCATCCATGCCAGGATGAGAATAAACAAGATGCTCAAAAAGCTGAGCACCCAAAAGTTCCATTTGACGCCCGTGCTTTTATCAGTCTCTGGTTCATCAATCATAATTCAGAACAATTAGAAACAATCATTTATAAGTGTTGTTTGTCTGCCCTCTCTTCACACTTCACTGATTTATGTGTGTCCCTACCATTACGATCCCCCAGTAACACAGTGTAACTGGAAGGGCATTATTCAGCATCACCTCTTCTGCACACTTACTATGTTTGGCTCTGTAAACAACACACCAGGAAAGTGTCCCTGTCACTGCTGCAGCCTTCTGTGGGGAACGAAACTACTTCCTGAGAGCAGAAAAGTCCTTCCAGGATTTTAAAAATCATAAAGTCCTTCCAGAACAGACATAATTTTAAATAGAAAAATGGCAGGGAGAGTCTTTGTTCTCTCAGTGGATAGCCAGAAGATTCAGAGTTACTGTGGTGGGGACACAGAGCGCAAATAAACACAGAGAGCACTTAGAGGGGATATAAAGCTTAATGCTACGGGGTGGAAGCCAACCTCTGAGTAATGGGATTTTGAGGGAACTTCTCCCACTGGCAGGTCATTCTGTAGCTGTCACCTTCAGGTTTCCTTGGACTCTCTTCCAAAACATCTGGTGTGAGCCAGGGTCAGGGCAGGATCTGGGGTGGGAGGACCTCAAGCCAGCAGGGTGAGTGATGTGCCTGCAGGAGGGGTGGCAGACCACAGACATCCCTGTCTGCCTCAAGCACCATCCGATGCACCCTGCTCTGCACACCAAACCTGCCCGAAGCCTTCCCTCAGTCACACTTCCAGCCCCTCCAAAAGTGATCCACTCCTGAGTGCTACCTTGTGGGAACATGCTGCACCACGGCAGTTCACCCTTGCAAGTGCAGCTGTGTGGCTCCATCTGTAGAAGGGTTATCCCAAGCTTTCTGGGACACTCAAGACATCATATGGCATGGGAGCAAAGGGCTTATTAAGATTTAGCTAATAGCTCGAGTACACAATAGGCCTTTGCTGTAATGCCATGTCTTACCATAGTCCCTCAGCTCATTTCAGAGGCATGGGACTTGACTTACCTCACAACCATCTTGAACACATTTCACACACCTTCTATTTTGCATAACATTCAGACAAGGCATTATGCTTTTTCTTTGCTGTCTGGAAAGCAGTATGCACACCCCATTCTGCTGACTGAAAAAACATTCCTAATTTTGCATATCTTTTCTTCCTTCACAAACTAAGATTGAGGACATTTTGTGAAATCAGTTTCCAAGTTCTACAGTGATTATTCTTAGCAAATGCTTGTTGATGCAAGCTGGAAAATATAGTTGGTGCAAGACCAGAAAGGAACTTTGTCTGAAGAAAAACATGAGACATTATATGATGAAAGGAATAAAGCTTTCATTATTTTTGATAAATTATATTCTTTGCAGAGCATGATATTTTCAAAACACTGGTGAAGGTTTGGAAGGCACTGTCTAACAATAAATCACATCCCACTAGCCTTTGATTTTGTGCTCTGCTGCTATTAGCAACGGGGTTTTGCAGCCACAGAGCAGCGTCCTACCAGTGTGTGTCAGCTCTTTCTCCAGATGCCTGCAATCACCAAACCCGTGATGCTGGGGATTCATGGTGAGCTGGGTGGTGGCTGGCTCCAGGAGCTGTGGTCACCAGTTTCTATGGGTATCAACGCCAAGGGTTGTGGACATGGAGTTAGGTATGGAAATGGCAAGGACCTGGTGTCTTTATGATATCCAGGCCCATGGGCAGGAGGTGGACAGCTCTTGCTGTCCAGGCATTTTCTTTCAGTATCCTTCATAGGCAGACATCATTATTCATGCCAAGGTGATGGGGGAAACTCTTCCTGTCCATAACAGAAGGCAGTGAAATATGAATTGATAAAGTAAAACCCTGTTTCTCTACGTCTGATTTCCTGCTCTGGGTTGCTTGCAAAGTCAGGTGAGTGATACTTCCTGCCTGTTCCTCCCTTCCCCACTTCCTCCTTAACAAATCCTTATGTTAAAATATATTTTCCATATATTTGTGCTTACATCATATCCAGGCTAATCTAAGCTGATAGGCAAGAATTTCTAATACCCTAACATATTAATAATGTTTCTTCTCCCTATCTCTCTGAATTATGTTTTCTACTTCCCTTTAAGACTTCTTTAAACTTGAAGAAAATAAAAAATAAAATAAAATAAAATAAAATAAAATAAAATAAAATAAAATAAAATAAAATAAAATAAATAATAAAATATTTCTCATGTGATAACTAGACAGCAAAGATAAAATATGTTCCCACATTCCTCCATTTGACAGTGTAGAGAGATTTACCCTATGGAGACAAGATCGGTGCTGTCCAAGAGAAACAGCCACTGAAATTGAGGTACTTGCAGTTAGGACACGTCACCAAGGGGCCTGGATTAAAAGAAACCTTTAAAAATACTAAGTGTATTTACAGGACTCAGGACTCTCCTTCCAGGCCACTAATGAGTTAAAAGTTAACAGAATATGCTGGAAACATCAAGCCATACTACAACATAAAGACAAAAAACATTTGTTCAGGGAAAATATTTTCCATACTTTAGATAATGCTACCAATAATTTTAACATTTGTGTTAAACAGTCAAAGAGGAAGACCTAAAAAGTGATGGATTCTCTATTCATATCTAACAAATGCTTACATCTTTTTTTTTTTTTTTCTCTTTTTTTTTTTTTTCCTATTTTTTTCTCTACTCTAAAAAAAGAGTTGATCCAACTGAACACGTTACTTCTACCATGAACCTGGTCTATGTTTCTGGAGGATATGCATTAGCCTCAACACACATTTCTGGGCTCAGTGCAGGCGTATTTGCACATGATGTCAGGGCCTGTGTTACTCAGGAAACAAGATGGGAAGATCTAATGGTCCCTTCCGGACTGCAGATTTATGAATAGGGAGAGTTAATGAATTTTGGTCAAGAGAAAGGTTCCTCTGATTCAGAAGTTTTAAATTAAGCTCCCACTGAGGAAACAAACAAATGTGCAAAATAAAAAACAGTGTTAGGCATCACCAAATTGTTGATTTATTTTGACAAATGCATTTCAGTGTTAATTATGGACCCTTCAAACATTGCTGACAAATGTCCCTGAAGATAATCTGTAAAAATTAGGGTATTTAATCACTACAGGAGTTTAGTTTGCTACCTACTGCTGTTAAATTTTGGCTTACTAGCAAGAATGAGAAAGCCAGCTTCTGTGTGGGCCAAAGTGAAGCTATATTTCTTGGTTTTATGGTCTGAGGTCTACTGCAAAGGCCATTAAATTGAGGAACAGCACTGGAGTGACTGAAAGGGCTGTTGTGGTTTGGGTCTCAGTGTCTTCCTCATCCAGGGAGCACCACTGTTCTCCTCAAGGGCTATTTTTGTAACCACAATAGCGATGACAATTAATTGCATCCTTCCATGGCCCAGCCTCATTGTTCTTCAGGGTATATTTTATGATGTTAGGTCTTTGATTCTGGGTGATCTGGGTTGGTCTGTCAAAACGTGGTTGCTTCTGCTGATTGTCACGATTTTTATATTCAGTCAAGGCCAGGATTTAAAGGAAAACTGAAGGGTTGCAACACTGGATAAATGAAACACCACTGAGTTTGAGGGAGAGCAAGTAATGATTGTTAGCCCCTTGGGTGGCCAGTTTTGTGTCTCACAGCATTTTAAAAATATATCAAATAATAAAAGACATTCTATGCTCACTCTTAGCCAGTGCTTCTAAAGTATGTTATAAACAGATACTATTCCTGGTGGATCAGATTAAATTGTGATGTGCTACATTTTCCATATACGAAATCTCAACTTATTCTCTAAATTTTATGTATTAAATTAAGAGAATAATAAGGCTTCTGAACTAAAGGTCTCCTTATAGTTAACCCCTTTGTAATGCCTACATACTAACGTGAAAAATGGAATGCAAGTCAGGATGTGATTTTTGAAATATTTAATATAAGCTGATTTTAAAGACACAAGTATTCTTCAGTTTATGTTGGTACTAAGTATGCCTTTATCAGCCATGTTTTCTTCTTCCTTTCAGGGACAAGAGTATGTTCAAATATCAATTCAGATATTCTGGTTACAGATAAACAGTAACAGACAATAAGCAAAGTGTAAGTTCACATTTTGCTTGAGTACAGCAGAATTGCTTATGATACAGCATCAGGTTTCTTCAAAGGTTTGTAGTAAATTGTGTAACTGAGGCCATGGTTTTCATCGTGTCCTTTCTCAGAGATTAAAAAAGAAGCAAAAACCCCATCCATAATCCAATTTATTGTGGTATTTCTTGAGGAATGACCCCAGGAAAATATATAGCTGGGCATGACTACAAGGCCCAGGTCAGTGCTGTACTTAAGTATGTGCTCAATTTTGAAGCACAGCTGTCCTATCATGGAAAGAATAAGACTATGTCCAGCACTAAAACTGGGTTTATTCGTTGCCTGTATAACAAAGTTATTTTGTTAAAACCTTGCAAAAGCATTACTGTGGTGTAAGAGTCATAAGAGGTTGCTGTCCTTCCCTTTGGGCCATGGTCCCCTTCCCCCAGTACATCAGATGTGCCCATCCTGGCTCAGCCTGCAAGTAGGCATGGGATAAACACCCTTCACTGCCTTCAAGTGGAACAAGTTGGGCCCACTTAGAGCATTTTCAGTCAAAAGTGGATCACCTTGCAGCAAAGCAGATGAAGGACAAGCACAGGGATGGGGAGCATTTGCCTGTGGCACCAATGGGTCCATGCAGTGGTTCCATGCATGGTCAGCAATCTATCATTGCCTAAGTTAGCTAAAAAACAACCTGTGGAAACCTGGCCTAATCCTCCAACTCAGATCAATTAAATCAACTGCACTCATGGACATGGTAACACTGACCCAACTGCATGCTGTACGTGTACATCCTCACTGTCTGTTGGCTGGGGTTAATTCCTGCAGGTTTTCAAGTTAAAGCTCTACTTTGCTCAGTCACAGCCTAAATTATGATCATCAGGTTGACAAAGAAAACCTACATATGTCACCCATGAGATACTCTTGGGATTAAACCGGTAGTAGTAAGATGATCACATAAGGCCACAAAGCTGATGCTGATAGTGGAGCAACCTGACCCTTATTTGTGCTCCTTCTGTCAATGGATACTCCAGGAAAAACGGGCCACCTTTTAGGCTGTTTTTGTTTGTTTGTTTGGTTGGTTGGTTTGGTTTGGTTTGATTTGGTGTTTTTTTGTTTGTTTGTTTGTTTGTTTGTTTTTCCCCAACAAATGTTCCACCCTGATTTAAACTTGGAAACAGTGCAACACAAATCATGCACAACACCCTGAAACGTTTTGTCACTATAGTTTTAAATTGATAATTAATGGAAAATCTTACATCTAAAATGTGAGTATCTATGCTGTACATTGCTTCCAGGGGAGGCTGGAGGAGGTGCAGGGCTAATATCCTTCAATCATGTTAATTACTAGATTAAAAGCTTGAAACCAAAGAAACGAGGATTTAAGATAACTAAAAGAGGGATTTCCTGACCTTGCACTGAGTGGTATGTAGAAAAATCTTCAAAGCAAAAGTGGCAGAAACTTCACTGATGGCAATGCTAAAATGAGACCATACACAGGCATGTACGAGCCGTAATAACTTAGCAGGAAGACATGTAGACCAAGTTCACTATACCTTTCTCATTTCAAAGGTCAAGATCTGAACATAGATTTACTGAGAGCCTACTAATGATGTTCACAAAAAAGAAAGACCATCTCAGGGTCATAGGGGCACCTTGCACAATGCTTACAATTCTCTGCAAATAACACAGCTAGCAGCTAGTGATAACTTCTCAGGGTCTTTCCACATGATACATCTGCGTATATTATTACATTCTTTGCTATTCCACTTCAAGCACATGGCTGTTAACTCCTCACTGAATTCCTTAAATTCTTCTTGTATACATTAGCAAATCAAAGGATAAAAGCTTGTTTAACTTGCTATTTATAGAAATAGAGGAGGTAAGTGTTTGCACAGCCAGATTTGACGATAGAGATTCTCCAGGTTATAGTTAATTTGGTTTTCCAGCCAACAGATTCCACAAAAAGCTTGGTCTTGGTCTCTGGCCACACAGACACACAAGTTATTTATACATCAGGAATTCTCATGTCTCAGAGACCCTCTCATGTGTTTTAGCAAGGAAAAGAATATCACTGTGACTATCATGCCTTTGGACTGCTCTCCCACCCAGGGCCTCAAATAACCTCATTGACCTTTGAACAAAGCTACCAGCTCCATCTGTTCTGGCAAACATTAAGGAAGGTCCGACACAGAAGATGTGTTTTTTTTTGTTTTTTTGTTTTTTTTTTTTTGCTTGGGAGAACAGGCTGTGAAGGGGGAATTTTCATCCTTATTAGGGCAACCTAGCAGTGATTAATGTGACATCATGTCACAGGAGAAGCACTGTTTCTGGGAGTGATTGTTGTTTGTAACTCTTTGAAATGTGTTGGTTTAGATTTCTGTCAAGTGTTTCAGAGAGCTTCACCACTTTCCTCTTTAAAGTTTTCAAATTGACTTGCATGGGGATGCAGTGGCAGAGAAAGGCTGGTACATGCCAGTGTGCCATCTGGCAGGGTAGTTAAAGTGAGGCTTCTTTTTCTTCCCTCATCAGGATTTCCAGGCATTTCATATTGGCACTTCAGAAATGTCATTTTGAGTATTAAACAGGGGAAATAAACAGTAGTGTAATATGTGCACATGTAACTGTGCAAGCACACGCATGCAAAGACCATTTATGTTTTATTCCTGACCTTTTTTTGTGAAAAAGTAAGAGTTGTTTTAGTAGAAACATATTTCAAACTCCCTTTGAGAAAATTGTGTGTAGTAATTTGGTGCATGAAATCATGAAGAAGCTGTGGCAGTTCAACATGGGGAAATTGCCTTACTCATGGACCCATCCACCCAACAGCTAAGTGATGGTGCACACACACACACAAAAGAAGGTACAAATAGACATTCCAAGGGGTCACATATTTATTAACAAAGATATGGTAGGCTAACCAAAAGATTTCTTTCAAAGGTCTGAACTTTTTAAGGTTAACGCTCAGTGTCAGTACATGCTCATGGCACCAGGGAGGTCCACTAGTGCAGATGATGGTGTACGGGAAGATGCACACAATGTGCAAGACATGTTCTTCCAGTCATGAAAAGGAATGGTGACCACACAGTTACGTGCCCAACCATTCACATCAGGCAGGGACTCACTTCCAACTTGGTTGCATGCCATGACCATGCAAACATCACAGCAATGGCGAGGATCAGCCCCAGATCTTCCAGCTCTCTAAAGCAGATGTGCCCAATGTCCCCCAAGGAAGACTCTCTCTGAGCTGCCAGAAGCAGTTCAAAAGACTGTGAAAGACAAATCAGAGTCCCGATTCCCTTCCACAGCTTTTGCTTTTACTCTTGCTAAAAAATTGTTTGTTGCATAGAAGGGTTTCGCACACACTGAACCAGAATATTGCTTTGTGCCTTCTGGCTGACCTTGATTCTCTGTACTAAACTGTGGACAATGAATGCTGATCCAGTTCCTAGCATGCTGCTATGGTTAATCAGCTAAATAAAAGTCTGCTGGGCAAAAGAAGCAAAAAAGTCAAGAAAAGTAGGACAAACCATCCTTCAGCACACATGGAGTATTATACAGAAAGAAATTCAGGGCAAGGTGGAGCCTGAGGATAACAGAGATTAAACTACTGTGTCAGACTTGAAGGAAGACATCATCTACAGGAGGATGGCTCCTCCAGGGATCCAGGCTAATGTGGAAATGTACCAAAGAAGTCAAGGTATGGCTGGCTTTTAAGGAAAGCGTAAGTGAATGTCAGCTGTTCACAGTTTTAAAAGCATTTATTGCTAAATGTCTTATTTTTTTTGGTAATGTAAAAGTGATTTTGATTTCAGATACAACTGATTAAAGACTTCTGAAAGGGAGATCTGCAGGTGATGGATTCCAGCTGCTGTGCTGGGTAGGGAATGATAACACATGGGTACCTAATAAAGTATGGCCTATAGAGTACTATCTGATAACATGAATAAATGTGAACATTATTAAAACACCAAGGCAAGGATACTGTTACCTAGTGAGACAGAAACACCTCTGCACTGTTGAAATCCTGAGCAGTTCAGTGATCTCTACATGCTTGCTTTAAGTTCTCTCTAATTTAGGAGGTACCTCAAGGAAGCCTCTGAAGTTAAATACATGCTTAAGTGCCCAGAGTCCAGGCAGGAGGAGTACTTAGTATGAAAAGTGACGGGGTCTCCAGAGCATAACTCTGCCTAGATGGGGCCGTTTCCTAATCCTGATTCAGACCTTCCCAGGCAGCGTGGGTGTGTGCTTTCCAGCCCCAGGGAGTTATTTAACCCTCAACTTACATAAAAACACAAGCATATTGGTTTAGACATCTCGGCACAATCTCTGCAGGAAACGAAAATGGCAGGAAGGTTCCTGTTGTCCTTTCTGCACGAATGCACTGTGCGCTTGTTTCATACTTAGGCACATTAAGAAAGAATTTTGTCTTCATTGTTATTATGACATTATGTTAATTTCCAGAGCTATGGGCTGCTCCAACCCTTCCATATACAAAGCACATTCATAACATCTTGGTAATAAAAACTATAATCTCAGTTCATAGCCTTGTAGAGTTAGAGATAAAATACTGTATAGTTCAGATGAACTTTCTTCGATTAAATTGTTAGGCTAGGTAGGAACAGTCTGTGGGATCCACCTCTGTCTGGAGAAAACTGTCTCTGGCCTTTGCTATAACATAAGGAGCAGCTATATCCATTATGATATTCCAAACTGACAGAAAGAGAAGGGATTTCATGAAAAAAAGAAAATAAAAAAATAGAAAGGTACAGAAAAATCAGCTGCGGTGAGCTTTCAAGTAGATTGTGACCAAGGACTGTGTTCTTTCAGCAGTACTTTTAGAATTTATTTATTTATTTTTAATTAAAAAGGAAGATTATGCAGCATTGAAGAAGAAGAAGAAGAAGGAGAAGGAGAAGGAGAAGGAGAAGGAGAAGGAGAAGGAGAAGGAGAAGGAGAAGGAGAAGGAGAAGGAGAAGGAGAAGGAGAAGGAGAAGGAGAAGGAGAAGGAGAAGGAGAAGGAGAAGGAGAAGGAGAAGATAATTAATAACTTTGAATGAAATCCAACTAACTAAAACCAGAAATTCTTAATTCCATAATTCCATTTAATAATGTTCAAAACATTCATGTCAGAAAGAAGGACTTCACAAAGTAGTGATATTAAAAATACTTTAAATGATGCAATTTCTCTGAAATTATACAGCTTGGAGATTTTTCATGCAGAGTTCATTTATTTATTTTTTTAATTGTTCTTTTATTAAACTCTTTTTAAATGCACAGTTTTTGATTACTTTAACACTTAGCTTGTCTGAAATAATTTGACTATGATCAAAACTTACCATTAGTGTCTATCTGCCATATCTTGAAACTGATATTAATAGAGCCTTTTACCGCATTTTGCTGAATATATACCTACAGGAACCATTACTGAGTGGAAGTATTGCAAGTGCTGTCAGCTCTAGTCATCACCTGCATGATGTATGCTTTGCCTCACAGAAACCTGACAAGAAGCATCAAGAGAGGTGTTAACAACCACACCCATTCTGGCTTTACATCAGCAAAACCTCTCAGAATATGAATGTGAAGAGTTACTGTAAAGCTGTACAATGAAAATAAATTTAGGTACACGGTTTGGATTACCTGTGTGCATTTATTAACTTTGCCCTTCATGTGAGTCTCCAAAAAGCCTTCAAAATGCTATGATTGCTGGCAGTTCATAACAGAAAACAGTATCAGGCAGAAAACAGATGTCCCAATTAGCTAAAATTTATAATTAGTTCAGACATAATCTGAAATTCTGCTTCTAATCCTAACTCCTAATTGGCACAATGTGGTTTTCCAGATGCAGTCCCTGCCTATTTCGCAAGCATTATTCACACTAACTATGCCACATTTCTAGAAGATAGGACAAATATGTGTTTTAATTTTATAAACAAGGCAGAGTTTGTTTCTGGTTCAATGACATAATGTGCACACCAAAGCTACAACTGGCACAATCATCACTGGCCCCTTATGCCAAGGATGCTTCCCTGGTTTGCACTCAGGTCTGTAGGCTCTGGCCCCCCAGATTCCCCATGAGAGAATGTATGACAGCAAGCATGGACAACAGCCCAGTACTAACTGGAATTTCCAGAGATCCTTGCAATACCTGCTACCAAAACATAGCTGAAGCTACCCAATCCAGTCTTCCTCAATAGGCACCAGGAGGACAAATCCATGTATATTTACTATTATAAGCCAGTTTAGCCTGAAGTATAAAGGAAAGAGCCCTGCAATTACATAATTACATGTACTACTTGACGTCAGGGAAAGAAAAATTATTTCTCTCATCTGAGCAAAGGCCCAGTGATCACTTGAAAAACAAAATGTCAAAAAAGAAGCATCTCCAGGGTACTGAGCATTCCCAGAGGAGACACACTGCTCCTTGGGATAATTTCCCACCAGCAGAAAGCAAGGCCATCATGCAGATTACATAACAAAAAATTGAACTGATCCTGGTATAATAGATCAGTTAAACTTTTTTTTGGGGGTGGTTTTGTTTTGTTTTGTTTTGTTTTGTTTTGTTTTTTAATCATGAAGTGAATTATCTACAACCATTATTTTATATTATTTTCAGGGTGATGTGACTTCCTACTTGCCATTTAAAACAGAAGGGCCCAGTCTCAGGATTGAAATACAAAATTCCACTGGTATCAAAACAAGACCATGGTTCACACATGACCTTCTAACATACACTATTCTATTCTATGAAAAGAATTGAAAACATTACAAGGTTTTTATAACTGAAATCATAGGAGTTAGTTTACTGTTGAATTCTATAGAATATGTCTCAGAGAATAGGGAAGGGAGGATCTGTCCAGTCCTCTGTGCATCAGACAAAGTTGGATTTGTCTCAAAAACGGAGAAACACCTAGACACCCAAAAGAGGTGCCCTATTCTGATATAACTGTTTCTTACTCACTATACCCCTCACATGCTAAGGAGAAGGATAATTCTTGCTTTCCCTGTATAATAAAATAAAATTCTGGAAAATGACTGAATTCTTAAATGTATTTTTTTCTTTCCACAGCCTAGTGCTCAGTTTTGGTTACCTCAGATGCATATGCACATCCCTTCTTTTCCTCTGACTATAGTTGGCTCTGTCCTCTCTCACTTCTTGTCCCTAAGCAGACAACTTAGGAACCACAGCCCTGTTCAGGCCACCCCTTCTCCTGGGGGCAACGTGACTGTGGTACCACATGGTGAACCTGTAGCACTGGCAATCTCCTCTGAAGATCAGCTAAAAATATTCAGAGATGTAACTGAATTCCAAGAAACAGTTAAAAAAAAAAAATATATTGAAAACCCAGAGACTGTGAGAAGATAGGCGAGGTAAAGTTTCAATTTCATGCCTAATCTCTTTTACTGTTCAGGTTTCCAAGGTCAGGATTTTTTGAGTTTATTTCTTTCTGGGATAGGAATGTCTAACCACACTCAGAACACATGCATTCTTAAACTTTTATGGCCTCAAATTTGACTGAAGAAGGCAGATATTTTTTATTTATTGTTTTTTAAATCTGAAGACTTAATGCAGATCACAATGTCATGGTAAGACAATACTGTGGTATTTGTCATACTTTTGTATGACATCAAGGAATAACAGAGGTTGAGACAGATATTTTAGATGTGACTTTTTCCTAATGGTGTTTTTCATTGGATTCATAACAAATCCTGCTATAAATATATTTATCATACCAACTGAAACAGTCAAATTATTGCCGACAGAATATAAAAAGATATGAAATTTTAGGAATAGGAATCTATTCTTGTTACTGATCAAGGCTGGAGGCTGCTTATCAGACTGGCTTTACAAGAAACAAAACCATATAAATCCACAGACATTCATTCCTGTCCACAAAATACAAAACTCCAGGAGAATGGAAAATTAGAATAAACATTCTTTACTCAGTGTGTATATATCTATACAAACACATGCATATATGTAGCTAAGCAACAATTTAAGCAGTGAAGATTAACAGATATGCTACATTAGTCCTGAATGTTGATCTTCTAAAAACTACAGTTTATTTCTTCTGAAAGCCTTTAAAGGTTTTTAAAAGATGTATCCTGATCTCTGCTGCACTGTTGCCTGGATGGAAGAGGATGCATAGCAGATCAAGATTCATGTCAGATATACGGCATTCTCTCTTCCCTAGGACAATATTAAGAAATAAGCCACTGAGACAGTATGTCATCCTTCAATGATAAAGAGCTATTAGATCATGCTTCATTCAGATGAGAAGGCATATTACAGCGTATTTCTTGCTGTATTCATCAGTAAGAAGGGACAATTACTCACCAAATATTTTTTGGAATCCATTCTCTGAATTTCCAGCAAATGTACTGTTCCATAAGTTAGTAATGTCCTATACCTACAGTCATTTCTCTTACTGAAAGAGAAATGACTGTAGGTATATGTATTGGGCTGGGGCAGACAAATAAAAATGAGTCAGGGGCAAATAAGAATATACATTAAACATGCCCATCATTCTGTTTGATGAAGAGGAAAACAATGGATAGATGAACAAACTTCCCCAGCTATTACGTGAGGCTGGGAGCACTGCATTCTTCAGTGTCACTGGTCTGTCACTTTGGGGAGTACATTTCCACATAAATCAAATGTTAACCAGACAGGGTAAAACTGTTCTCACTGTTACAAAGGAGGCAGCTGGCCAGCTCAAAAGGACTAAAACTCTGTTCCTCTGGGACATATGGAAATGGTCATTACAAGACAATATTTATTTATAAACACACTTGGCCCCATCAACTGGGCTTGAATATATAGAGGAATGGAGCTTATTAGTAAGATAAAGCTTTCCCATGACCTATAGAGGACACTGCATAGGGACCACAGATGTTCCATATTAGAAAAGCTGGAAAATTTATGTCAACGGCCATGAAAAGCTCAGTTTGAAAATAAGTAAATAAATAAATAAGGAGGTCACCAGCAAAGACAAGGTTAAGGACACTGGAAAATGAATCTTCCAGGATATTTAACCTTTATTTATTTATTTAAGTGGAGCCAATCCTGGCCTTGACTACACATGTCTCTCCTGAGGAACTCTGCTGAAGTTACCAGATTGCTGAAGTCCATTTGATTTGCAGAGCACAACATCTGTGGTGGCTGTGTTTGTCATGCGGGTGAACATACACACACACACTGATTTGCCTTTGCAATGGGATTCACATAAGTAATGAAAAGAGCCAGGGAAGAACAGTACTTCAGAAGACAATCCATACCACCTTCTATATGCAAGTACAAAGAACTGTATCTATCAGTTAAGCACGTAAGGACTCAGCTTCTGCTGTACATGTTAGGTAATGGAGCAAACAACATGTAACACAAAATTTGTAGCCTACTCTCAAAATTGAAGGCCAGAAAAAGCTAAATGAAAATGTCACAAGAGGTAATTAAATTCTTATTTACAAGGGACTAGTTATTCAGAATGTGAAATCTAGACTGTCTAAGCCAAGGATCACCTCCTTACACCAGCTCTAAATCTGGCCCTGACTAAATGTGAACTGTATCACGTCCTGTGTGGGCCTGAAGCCTTGAATAAAAGGTTTTGTGTATCTATGACTTAAGTCTGATGTCGTTTGCACAGCTGCAGATTCACTGTACACCTCTGGTCTGGCTCACAGCCTCCTTCTGCCACTCAGCTGCTTCTTCCTTCACCATGACATGGAGCAAACAGTCCAGCATTTCCTCACCTACCCATGTGGCATGAGACCTTTCTGTCACACACTAGCTCCTTGGTCAGTCTTGGGCCTCCTGTTGTCTAGAGGGTGCTGGTTAGCTGCCTTCTAGTAGAGCCCTCTGAGAGACAATCAACGTGGACTACTGACTTTTCCAACTATCTAAAGGGCCTTCCTGCATCCAGGTGTGCCAGGCCAGGCACTGATGTGGCAGAACCAGGAAAAAAAAAAAAGAAAGTTTTGTTGTTGTTGTTGTTTTGTTTTGTTTTGTTTTGTTTGTTTTGTTTTGCTTTGCTTTTCTATCTAGGACTGAAAAAAAGTCACATTAACTGAGAGGAACAGGAGTGAGGCCACAAAATGCCTGAGGTCCTAAGAAATGCTCCCTACCACAGTTTTGCAATAAAAATGCTACAGCAGTCCTATGCCTGAGAGCACCACAGGTGTGGCACCAGGTGATCCCAATCAGGTAACAGAAGGCTAATTTTTTCTAAACCATTATGATGCTACAGGAGGTTTCCAGCTTTTCATGACTTCAGAAGGCCAGGTAAGCATTCCTACAACTACAGAAGTACAGCTGCACCTGTTTGTCTCAGTTTGTTTCACTTTATATGTTTCCACAGGCATCTGGTCTCACTGATACCCTCACCTTTTAGTTCACTATTGTCTGGAGCTACCCAGCTTTCTGCCAGGCACAGAAAAGGGAACACTTCTTCAGCCAGCCACCTACAGAGGCATGGGCCCAGAACAACATACAACATGCTCCCCTTTTGCTTTGTTTTTTTTTTTTTTTTTTTTTTTTTTTTTTTTTTTTTTTTTTAAGAGTAGTTAAGAAACAAAACAGTTGAAGTATGTACAACTCTCTAGCTTATAAGAATGGAGACACTTTCCACTACTTTTCAGCATCAAGGAGAAAGATTTCATCTGGAATATATTAGTATCTGTAATATGGTCTTTGTTGGATATCACGTTTGGTTCACTCTTTGATTCTTTGAATCTGCATAGGGATTTTTACGAGTGAAAGTAAATCAGGATCCATGATCTTTTATTACTTCCAATAAGAATATAAGAAAGAAAGAAAATGATCAGCAGTCTTATAGCACTTTACACCTGAGGATTACCATGTGTGTCTGAAACAGGAACTGAATGTTTCTGTAAACAAATGATACTTTCATCAGTCCTTTGACTCTCCTTTGCTATCCTTCCTCCCCTCAAATTTATTTGGCATTTTTTCACTGGTTAACAGAAACAGAACACTTGAAGTGTATCATGGCCCTCTCAAAATCCTTCAGTATAAGGCTACAGAATCACAGAAGGCACCTCTGGTCCAAACCAACCCCCTTTTTAAAGCAAGGTTAACTACAACAGGTCTTTCAAAGCCAATTCCAACTGTATTTTCACTTACACTTGTTAGAGCCTGTTTGAGCCTGAGCTGTATTTCATCAGCTTGTCTATGAGGATATTATGGGAGACTGTCAAATCTTTTGCTGAAGTCAAGATAAATAAGATCCACCGATCTTCCCTCAACTATCAAGATGATCATTTCATCACAAAAGGTTATCTAGTTCATCAGACGTGATTTCACCATCATAAATCCATGTTGTCTAGTACTAATCACCTCCTTTTTCTTATTATGTTTGGAACTGTTTTCCAGGATTAGTTGCTTCATCACCTCCCCAGGGATCAAGGTGAGATGGGCTGGCCTGTAGTTTCTTTGTTGTCTTTCCTGAAGATAGTGGTGACATTTGTTGTCTTCCGGACCTCAAGAACCTCCCCCATACACAAATCTTGACATTACATTTCAAAGACGGGCAAGAGTGGTCTTGAAATAACATTGGCTAGCTTCCCCAGCTCTTGTGGGAGAAACCCATCAGGTCCCGTGAACTTCTGTACATCCAGTTTGTTTAAATGCATTTCTCCTTAGGGAAGGAACATAATGACAATTACCCATTTGCTTTCATTGTTTTTGTTATTGTTATTATCCTCACTATTTTGCTTCTAGCAACACTGGTGCTGAATTTGTCATCCCACAGTTTGCAAGTTTTTAATTCCACCCATCATCCCATCAATGGAGAGAGAAGTTAAAGACTTCAGTTCTTCCTCACTGCAGTCTTCACTCACTGTTTCATACCTTAAGGTACTCTAGTTTCTAGAACAAGAAGAGCAAGAAATTGAAAAGTTTTTTGGCTTTTATTTGTAACAAGAGCCCTGAGACTGTCTGTATGTGTGCAATATTTACTCTCACTCTCCTTGAAATGACCAGCTATGTTTCTACCACAAGCACTTGCTCTTTTGATCTGAACCTCTCCAGTTCTCACAGAGGCTATTCTGTGTAGAATTAGAGACTGATTCATTCCAAGTAGTCTATGCTCAGAACTGTTCCTCATCTTCCCATGCAAGATTCTGAGTAACCCACAAAGGGAAAAATACCGCCACAATACAACTTTTCTTTCCAAATCCTCTTCTGTCCCTGGATACCACAAGAATACATTTCAGCTGCAGTAGGGACAAAGATATTTATTTTGATTTATGGTTTTCTATCTGCTTCCCCTTAGCCACAATGCTGATCTCCAAGCAGACACATCATCTCTGCATATCTCTGCTCCCCAGCCAGACAGTGACCTATTTCAGAAGTCAAACTGAGATCAAATGTTACTTTCTGGTTCATGGGTTTAAAAAAAAATGAATCACAAGAGGTCTAGAGGAAAGACATGTTCATCCTGCACACTGCTGTGTCCACAGTGAGTACGGTTGGTTCCTTTCCCACACATCTTTATTGTTTATTTGTTTTTTTTTTTTTTTTTTTTTTTTTCTGATTAAGCTAGCATGCATTTCATCAGATGGATCCTTGAGAGTTTTAAAACATACTGAGGAGCAGGCTAACCCATTAATGAGAAAATAGTACTGAGAGAAAGAAGAATTGTAACCTGGCAGATACTGAGCTTGTTTTTCTCCTAGTGGCTCCATGTATTCAAGGAAGTGCTGAGATAATAGTGTGTGGGAAGATTTTTCAAAGCACACAAATGACAACATCAGTGTGAAGGGTCGGGTTAAAAAAAAAATACCTTCAGGTTGAAAAAGGAAACGGAAAAGAAAATGAAAAGGAAAAAGAAAGGGAAAAGGGAAAAAGAAAAGGAAAAGGGGAAAGGAAAAAGAAAAAAAGGAAAATAAAAGAAGAAAAAAGAGACAAAAATCCCCAGCCAATAGTCCTTATATCAGGAAATTAAAGCTGGATCTATTGACCATGCACAAGCCAGTTATACTGTTGGATCTGAGTCCCAGAGTTCATTTCTTAAAGGTGTCTCATGGTCAGACTGAGGCTCTTAAACCAAGGTAATGAAATAACACAGCATTAGAGCTTCCCTGTATTTAAAGGTATTTAGACTTGAACTCTATAAATTCAGCTTCTTGCCACATCTCCCTTTCTCTTTCTGGTTGCCCAATAAAGCTTCAAGTCTTTTATGGGTTTTGCTGTGTACAACATGTATGAAGAAAAATGATTCACTGCACTCTAAAGCTACTGGCTAAAGTGATCAAGCTGTAAATTTGGCTTAGTTCAATATGTCATCAAAGCATGAAATTAAATACATTTTCTGTTTCTTTTTAAGATTCTTATAGAAATAATGCAGAACTTTGCCTTAACAAGGACAGTTTAAATGCATCATGCCTGTAGTTTGCTGTTTGGATCACTTGTCATTCTAAACCAGGTCCTCCAGTTACTTTGTTTTAGATGAAAAGCAGAGAAATTTTAAAAAATGGGTAAAAAGAAGGAAGAATCAGGATGAGAATAAAGCAACTTCTTAGTATCTGCCCTAAGCTTGATCAGTGCAAATCTGGGTTATTTTTTATGACTATCCACATTCCTGGTACTGGAGGTATGAAGTCACTTGGTAATAGGGGCTCAATCTGATTCCAACAGAAATAAAATGAGAGGAATGATTTCTCACATGTATCGCCCTAGAAATAGCCAACACCATGTGAAAGGTTCTACTTTGTTATGAAACACTGCACTAGCACAATCATTTGGCCACAGTTTGTTTAAAGAGCAGTGGAGACAGAGAACTTAAAAGAAAACATGGCTTTACATCTATTTGGGATGGAGGGACAGTTTTTTCCAAACAACAAAAAAGATAACGTTGCTAAGTACAGTTTCAAAAATTGACTTGCTTTTTAAATACATCCAGGTTAAGAAAGAAAGAGAGAGAGAAAGAGAGAGCAAAAGAAAGTGAGAAAGAGAAAAAAAAAAAGAGAGAGAGAGAGAGAAAGAGAGATGGAAGGAAGGAAGGAAGGAAGAAAGAAAGAAAGAAAGAAAGAAAGAAAGAAAAGAAAGAAAGAGAAAGAGAGAAAGAGTAAGGAAGGAAGGTTTAATAATTTAGAAAGCAACAGTAGTCACAAGCTAATATTTCAAAAGCAATTCATGTGCCAACTTCATTTCATATACACACACAAATATAGTATTATTACAGGATGTACCGAGTTAGAGGAGTGTCTCTGAAAATGGGATCTGCTGAGTACGTGGTGGATGGGGCCAAGGGAGGAGGCACTCTGAGCTGTCCTGAGGGACCAGCTCTTGTATGTTCTATAATCCCAGGAAAACAGAGGTTGGAGGGGGAAAAAACACTCAGTCAAAACCGATGGCATTGGTGGGACAGATATTGGTGGACAGTCTGCAGTGGAGCAGCCCAGGGTAGGAGAGAAACTTGCTTAAAGAAATAATCATTCAGCCTGATAATGAGAGGTTGTTGTGGCATGTTTCAACTGCCTCATTCAGATCCTATAAAAAGGACTAAGACTGCATAGCCAAGTCCATTTATTCTGCCTTGTAAATGCAGATTTCCTTATGAAGAAAAAAACCCTCAGTTTATCCTAAACAGTGCAAGGGCACAGTATCTGCACTTCTCATAGACACAGGATGCTGAGCTGGTTCAACTGGCAAGCCATACACAATGTAAGAGTCTGTTATCCATGCCTCCTGCACCAAATAAAACCCAGCACAGCTTGATGTGGGGCTTTGAGAATATTTTCACATTGCTCAAGTCCTGTTCCACAATGAAAAAGGACTGGAAAGTCTATTCTTCTGGTTGAGTAGCAGAAAACATAATAGAGGATCTGTTAAACAACTCCTTATAAAAGCTTAGAGTTTAGAATAAAGTATGCAAAATTTCACTCAATCAGAAAGCCATTATCTCTACCATTTCACAAAACAGCTATTTTGTTACATACATCAAACAAAAATAAGGACATAAAAAGAGACTTCTTGACATGATCAGAGTTTGTAATAATAATCTAGATTATTGGTATCTTTGAGAGACAAGATTCCAAAGAGAAACATGCTCTGAGCTGCTGAACTAGTGACACCTCCTTTTATACAGATTTTCTATTTTCAGTTGTCTAGCTTTGGTTCCCAATGATGTAAAAATTCCAAGTGATATTGCACATAACTGAGCATTTATTTATAAAGACACTCTCTTACACAGATTCTCTAATGACTAATAACATGTGGTCTTACACTACAAGCTTTTCTCTCTCTTCTACTTCCACATTTATTGTGGTTGATGGTAGCCAAAGTATTTAAAGATTACTAACGAGAGAGGAGGAACACATAAACACATTGGGTGCATACACTTTGTTTCCAAGTGTAACATAATTTCAGGGCATGAAGAACAATAAAATTTGGACTATATTAGGGTCTTAGAAGAATGGCAATGTAAAGGATAACAATCGGTCTTATCTTTGCGAAGATCCAGTTGTCTTGGTCTAAGGTAACACAAAAAAAAAAAGTACAAGCTACAAGTAATAGATACAATATACCTAGGAAGAGGTGAATGTGTCAGACCATAGTAAGGCAGAGGGTTTCTTTAGCCTGTTTCCCCAAGCCTAGAAAGAAAGAATACAGATAGTGACAAGGTGGACGAATGTTTGAACCTAATCCCCCTGCCTGTGTCTCCAGTATACAAGCATGAATACCATGGCTATTGAGGCAGTTTTCTTCTGCAGGTAATCACATTCAAGCATCCATCCCAGTTTTATTTCTCAATTGAATGTGTGTTTCTTTAATGGTAACTGTTGTCCTGACTCTCTCTGTCAGATTAAGGATCACTTTAATGTAATGTTTGGCTATTTTTCTCTAGGAAGTTACTTGTACATGTTGCAAAGTCACACACCAATAAAATGAACAGATTAAGTTTTCTTTAGGGTTCCCATTTTTTTTTAGCACTGCATCAGCTTCGGTGTCATTTGTTTAATTTACCCCAATTTTTCAGCTTTCTTTTTAAAGGGCAAACAGTACAAATCTCTTATTCCCATGTTGGGCTCCCAACTGTCACATATCAATACAATCATCTCACTGCTACTTACTGTACCCATACTCACACATCTGTGGGTAATGATTGTCCTTTTACCATGGTATCAAATGGCATTCAGGCTTGGTCCCAACTCACCTCAGGGTTTGGTAAGGGCTTGCAGTGTCTCTTCAATCTGCTTTTCTGTTTATTCTTTTATGACATAAATTTTGGTGTAGCTTTAGCATTCACGAGTTTTGAGTAAGACACAAGGATGCCATGTAAGAATATAAGGGCAGACACAGTTGGAAAGACCAAATGTTCCCCTTACATGGCATAGTCTCTTGAGGTTAGTTATTAAATGTGATAGCTCCTCTTAATGGCTTAATATGGCAGTTGCTCACTATGATGACTCGCAATTTAATGGCTTTGTTCAGCTAGAAGATGGATCCGTACTCTTTGCATATTTATTACCCAGTAGTACACTGGCCATTTTCCACAGAAAAATTCCCCCAAGTGGCCAATAAAGCATTACAAGAGCAGATGGTGGCACCCTCTCCCAGGAACCTCTCCCAGTATCTGCATTATGCTGCCCAACAGCATTCTGAGGCAGAGCTGTGGTCTCACAACAAACAACCCTTGTGGATTTTTGTTCCCTGAAGATGTAAGGTCATTTTTTGAAGATGTGCATACATTGATAACACCCAGCAGCTGCTGCACCAAAGAATGACAGATTAAATGTATTTGGGGTTAAGGATCACATCTTTATATATGTTCTGTACCTTTTCTGGCAATTTGAAGTGATTCCCATTAGCTTGCATTACAGAGACAGTGAGGAACAGTTTCTTACACATCTTCCCCAGGCAGCATGTATCTTCTAAGTGTCTGTCACAAGCTACTTCTTGTGTCATCAGGGGTCCTACCTAATTTAGTTCTTCCACTTTATTCATCATCCTTGCTGTGTTCCTGACACTTTCTGTTCTACCATGCTTTTTCTGAAGGGAGAGAAATGTATACAGCACTCAGGATACGCCACGGACCCATTATCAGTTATTTGAGTGGCAGCTGTCTGTGTTGATTAACACTAATTTCAAGCTCTCTTTTATCTTTAAAAACTCAAGTTCAGTTTCAGATTCCCTGTAAATCAATGACACATTTGGGGTTTTCAAACCCTTTCTACTTGCCTACCAACTTTGTTACACACTCCAAGAGTTAAAGCCTGGATCTGCAAATTTGGAATAAGATCTACAGAGATGAGATAATTAAGACACAATTTTTACTTCACACTTGCTAATTGGAGGCAAGGCAAAACTACACTTGATGGTTTCAGCTGAGTGATCCACTTTCTGCACGATTTGTCCAGCAGCACAATGAGCTGGGGTGAGTGGCTAATGCAGTGGCAGAAAGGGGGACTTTTCTGGCTGGTTTATCAGGCAGTAAACCATGAGAAGCCCCACAACAGCCACAGCAGAGAAGAATCAGCATGGGCAAGCTGGCACCAGCCCCGCTGCACAGTCTGACTTCACCGCTAAGGAGGCTTTGGGTCTCCAAGGGATGTAGGGACTCTGCTGAGGGGTCGCAGGCTGCCCGGCCATAGCCAGGTGCTGTGTCCGAACAACTGCTTGTCTCTAGCAGATTTGCAGCACAGGGATGGCCCTACACTGTTGTTGAACCCACAAACACTCTGGCAGATTGTAGAGCTGCTGTTGTTGAGCAGAATTCTAATTAACATGGCAAATGCAATGACAAATGATAAAGCTTCACTGTCCTCTGTCTTATTTGCTACTAGCTGTGTTGTAAATGCTCTAGGAAACCAATGTTTAATGCTGCCATCAGCTAATAAAATGGCTTTTTCAGTGGCATTTATGGGAAGGTCTTGTTTCCTTTGAGTATCCTTGCTTTGACGTTATTGGGAGAACTTTTGTGGCAGATATTTACACTCAACTGAATTCCTTTGGCATCCTCCAAATGCGTTTGACAAAGGGTTGGGGTCCAGTCTGCCAGAAGATGAAAGAGCACTTTGCACAGCACCTTATCAATTTGTTGTGCTGACTGAGTAGCCTGATGACTTTTCCATGGCTGGGAAGGCTGGCTAACCCTCCTGGAACCATTAATCTCAGGACAGCTTGAACTAAAGGGCTGCTTCAGAGGTTTCTGTAAAAATAGAGCACGAAAAATGCATCTGAGAGGAGAGACTGTGTTGCTTTTTTTTGCAGCTTCTTGACCTCTTCTGTGTGGATTTTATACAAATAGGAAGGATTAGATGTAATGTCCTGGTGCCTCAGTGCAACACGGTGACCAACTTGCACAGCTGTTCTTAGTCATGTCTCCAAACACATTGCAACTTGGGCTGTGCTGTCGAGCACATGAAATAAGGGCCTGACTCACTGCTACTTCAACTTGTTTTTGAAGCTTGGTTCCACTGCAACCAGACTGGAGGAAAAAAAATGGAGGAAAAGAGCAGGAGGAAGTCACCTAAGAAAACTTCTATTTCCCTAGCATTAACTTTTGTTAAGTTGGTGATAAATTGTGGTGGCAGGACACCTGGGTCAAATAAACAACACAGTAATCATTGCACATACAGTAATATGAGATTCATGTTATTAAGATGTCTGAATGCTAATACAACATGTTCTATGATTAAAAAAAAAAGGGGGAGGTGAGGGGGAGGAATGCCTGGGGCATGGAACAATTTGACTCAAAGCTTTTGAGTCAAAGTTTGACATAAGCAAATTTTTTGGAAAAAACAAAATCTCCTCATTTTAAAAATTGTATTCAGTGTATAAGGCTATTTCTTTTGTCAGATATTTTACCTGATACCATAATAGAATATAGCTTTTATTCTGTGGGAGAAGTGCACTCACTTTACCAGCTGAATCTCAAAATGCACTATAAACGTAAGAACTAGAGTGATAGTTGTGTATTAGGATTCCAGAACATGGAAGTGGTTCTATAAGTAGGATTCGTTATGTAAAAACGATAATCAAGTAACTCTTCTTTGCAGATTACAATTAAACATATCTCAGTGTAATGCCCTTTATTTTCCTGCTACAACATCAAATTCATTAAATAAAATGATCATGTAAGTACTTACACTGCTGAAGTGCTTATGCCAGCAGATATATATGCTAATCTAGATGCAGAAGGAATTGAAATTTTACATGCTAGTGTAAGTTTTTTGTACATTATAACCTCAGTTACACTGTGTACAAAACATGTACCTATGCAAGGACTTTGCTGCAAGGGTTAAGGAAATAAATCTGCAGTGCAATGTTTGGACAGTGGTCCAATGAACACAGAATCATTTTCTTGATTGGATGAAAATTCTATCTGAGCAACTTTAACTACTGAAGAATAAAAGAACAGGGGATTGGCCAAGACACATTTGAACAATAATTAGTTTAAATTTGGTTCCACTGTAACCAAATCAATGCCTAGCAGCAGTCATATGGCCCAAAGCTGCAGACAAAGACATACACAAGCAA
Source organism: Netta rufina (assembly GCF_964035555.1). Lineage (NCBI taxonomy): Eukaryota > Metazoa > Chordata > Aves > Anseriformes > Anatidae > Netta > Netta rufina. The sequence continues at coordinate 131,064,695 of NC_140123.1, forward strand.
AGAGTAAGAGAAATTCCCACCTTATCCTTCATTTAATAAATAAATTCATTAAGAAAAAAAGAAAAAAGTTTGTTTTTTTGTTTGTTTGTTTGTTTGTTTTCAGGCTTTAAATCATACACCACGCAAAGTTGATGCACTGTGGATCTTACAGCATAGAAACCCACTATTAATGCAAATGTGGGTACTAGTTGCAGAAGTGGGAATTTAATGATGGATCCAAATATTACAGCATATAAATACAGAAGGCATTTAAAAGCAAATCTATAGAGAGCAAGGAAAATAAGCCCCTCCCTTTGCACTCAGTGACTCCATAATTAGCATTATCAACTTTATCTCTAGTTTTTACAATCATGCTGTCTTTAGCTCCAATTCTGTGGGAGCCCATGTTCTTTCCCACTGTTGCACTATGAGCCTGTAGTTTCCATTTGACATCTGACGTTTGCTGGGTATTTCATCATAATCTAACAAACTTTTCACTCAGAGTCATGAACAGGAAAAAAAAAATCAAACTTAAATATATATATATATATATATATATATATATATAAAGAAATTGCGTTGTTACTACCACCTAGTGGTGGCTGTAACAAATTTGCAGAGAGCACTTTTATTGTACACACACAAAAAAATACTTCATAAAAAGGCTATGTGCACATGATTTATTTAATGTTATTTCACTTATCTTATTTTTTCCATTTAAGATACTCCTAACTTGTTCTTAATACTGAAAAATCCTCAGTAAATAATGGGCAAGCATCTTCTGAACAATTTGAAGTGGAAGTTAACAAATTGACAGATGCCCAAGATTCCCCAGCTCTCAGCACCTATTTTAATGCTTGTGCTTTCATGGTGGTGTAAAGCAGACAGTGCACCCTTAATGAAATGGATCAGGTCTCAAAGACTGAGAGCTGGATCATTCATAAGCCCCAGCAAACAACAATCTTTTCCTCTATATGGAGGAAACTGGCCACTGTCATGACTCTTCTAGAAACTGTCCTGACCTCATTTACCATCAGCCTCTTCCCAATATTTCCAGTAACTCCTTGGAGAGCAAACACAGCTGAACATAGGCTGAACTATCTGCCAGACTGGGATGCAGTGGAACTCCAGAAAAAGAGTAAAAGACCAGTGAATAGGTTTATAGGAAATGTTTATTTGTTGGTTTTCCAACAGCCTCCTCAGATCCTTTCCAGGCAGATGGTCAGTCTATACTTTCCTCACACAGTTTCTAACACAGTGCAATGAATAACACAGGGAGGTAAAGCTGCAAACAGCTTCACTGAAGGTTAATGGGAATTTTGAGAAAAAGGTATAACAAATAACAAAGTCCATTAAATAAGTATGGTCAGTGGTCATAACATCATGGTCAGCTTTCAGCAGCACAGAAACTACCATCCTTCCTAGGCTCCAAGATCTTAAGACCTGTAGGAACAACACTGGCACATGTCTCACCAGCATAACTAAAGCCAACAGGAGCAAGCTACTAGAGGAACCATCAGAGGAACAACAATACCAATGGACAGTGGCTTTAAGAAGTGCCTGTGGACTGAAACGTCTTCCCATCATTTGCATCAAGGAACAGGTGAGGCCACTCTACTGCCTGGAAGCAGGAAAATCCCATGGCACTGACAACATCTGACAGGAAGTGTTGTGACCTTAGCAAGAAATTTGTAAGAGCTGATGTATCTGTGGACTGAATGGATAGACTATGGCTAATATATACACACCAGACAACGATTCACCTCATTAAATGCTATTCAGGATCATTCTGGAGCTGAATTAGCCATTCTGAAGTAATCGTTTCTGCACAGACTTGCGCAGATTTGTGGCAGAGTAGGCACTGATCATCGACTGAAGCAGACCAGACCTAACAGGACTGCTGCTGCAGAAGCTCCCACACCTCTGCCCAGAAAGTGAGGGGCTATTGTGTCCAGTGCAGAAAAGTGATCTTGTGTCAAGGGCTCCAAATTGATGGCATTTGATACTACTGTCACATACTGGTAAAATCTGGTCACAGTTGTCACCTAGACCACAGCTGGGACAGACAGCCCACCTAGTCCCTGGTTTAGACAGTCTATTGACTCTGACCCCTACGTGTGGGCTCAGCCTGTCCAACACAGTTGTACTGTAATGTTGTTGATATCATAATACATTGCTACCGCCACAAGGACAAGAAAATTAAAGGTTGGTAAAAGAATTACTAAATATAGAAACGTTCATTCCATTTTTCTCAATACTTGCTGGCCAGCTTTCCACAAAAACAAACAAACAAACAAACAAAAACAAACAAACAAACAAAAGCTGGTCCATTTTTTAGCTATTATTTGGATCAAAAAAAAAATCTTCCCTCTGTTTCCTGTCCTGCCAGTTTGTGGTCACCCGTGTGTAAGAGAAAAACTTAGGTTTCTTACTTTTAGTGAAGTATATGTGGGATTATGTTGGTTGGTGTTGGTTGTTTTGTTTTGCCACCAGATGTCAGTCTACTCTTCATTAAATAGCAGCTATTCCTAGCTACTAAATTCTAAATCAAGTGGAAAGTTGTGTGTGTACCCAGACCCCAATCAGCCACCCCTCAAGGTAGCAAGCAAATCAGTCATGGTGAGCACAGACAGAGCTGAAATCCTTTTCCTGAAATCCTATTCCCTTTCCCACTGACAGAATGGCATGGAGAATGCAAACTATATTGTACAAATTAAATGAGAAACAGAGATCCGCACTTTAAGATTGGTCTGTGTCTTCTAAGAAAGCATAACAAACACCATTGATCTGGACTTCACTGGAACAGGAGGGTTTCTCATCCTTGCCTGGACACATTTTCATAGAAACAGTACTCTTGTCCCTGGAAACCATGTTCAAAATGATATCACCTGTCCTTCAATCCTTTCCCCCTCTTCCACAAGAAGACCTGAAACCCAGCTTCAAGCCACTGTGCAATAACATTCATAACAAGCAGAATAAATGGATAAATGGTATCACTTAAAAAGACTGTGACTGGAAATAGTTTTGAAAATATGATGCCTAATAATGGCACAAACCATGTCCTCATCTTTCCAGATGTTTGTGGTCTGACGATCTTATATTAACTATTAAAGGTAGTCAGTGTGATTGGAGTTGTTCTTTCATTGGGGTAGTCTGACAGTGTAGAATGGAGTGTTTGTTCTTTGACATACATGTAAACTTATCATTTGAAAATAGGTATATGAAAGTCTCTTTATTCTATATTGAGGAATATCTCCCATATCAATTCCAAGCTTAAGGCCCAAGGGCTTTTTTTATGTGCATGGCTGTTACACCGTGCTTCACCAGGGCTTCACCAGCACAAGCTGCAGAGCAGCCCCACACCTTAGTAGCAGAGAAATCCCACAGCAAACAGGACTTGGTTCTTCTGAGCTGTACACCTTGGGATGGGTCTTTATTGCTTGCAGCCATTGTGCTTTGGAAGGTGCCTTGACTGAACCTGGCATAAACATCTCCACCCATTGATTTTGACAAGGACTGATTCCTTTTTTCTATTGTTTTTGGCTCCAGGACTCACCTTGAAGGAAATAGAAGTAATAAATGAACAGTGAGTGTTCTGAATGGAGAAGGGTCTTACAAATTTGACAAAGATTTATCAGAGGAACCCATCTATTCAAAATAATAAGTGATATACCAGAAGTGGGTTGGATGCTTTTTCTTTTTTTTTTTTCTTTTTCTTTTTTTTTCTTTTTTTTTTCTTAAAGCACAATTAAATGAGAGTCAGTAGACTTCAAAAAGGAAAAAGGTGCTCACTCAGCAGATAGTTAAACAAGGTATTAGACATCTGTGGGAACATTCACAGAAAGGCAAAAGCTGAGATTTTTGCTTTGGAACAGATGAGAATTATTAACTGGTGGACACAGAGAGGAGCTATAGGTCCACCAGTTTGCTACAGGATTTCTTTTCTGCTGAAATATTTGGTACATTCTACAGTCAGAGAAGGGTTAATGGGCTTTGATGAACAATGTAGTGATATTATTGATGTTCACAGGTCACTAACCAGGGAAATTAGGAGAGAGTTTTGTTTGAACTTCCTCCACAACCTATGTATTTACCAGCACACAAGACTAGGAGAAGTGTATCTGGCTAAAACTGGATCAGCTAGTTAACCCACTGACAGCAGCTTGTGCAAGGTTTGCTCATGCAGTCTTTGCCAGTGAGACCTTGGGACTGAGTGCCCTCTCAGGTCATACTTGCTTGAGTGCAGCTCCACAAGGGTATATCACAGCTTTTCATGCAATCCTTGGCCCTGTGGGCAGGCACCCTGCAGAGACCTTTAGCCAGAGGGGTCTGGAAAATAAAGTGGTGCAGATGCAAATTAAAACATTCCTCACCAGCCATTCACAGGGACAGTCACACCTATAGCAGTGTTAAGATAATCTCGAAGAAGACAAAAAAAAGGCTGTAACTGTTAGAAATAGAAGTTTGGAATAACTAAAGCAAACAGGTTCATAAATTTGAGGAGTATTTTCTGAAGACTTGATAATTTGACTAGAATGAGGGGGAGACTGGGACACACTGCATCTGTGGTTCAAGAATTAAATTGCCAGTGCAGGGCCCAGAGGCAGACAGGACTGTTCTTTATTGACACAAATTGTTAAAACATTCCTCACAATGGGATGAAGGTGGTGAAACAGGCAATGATACTGGCAGTGGGATTTCTGCTTGGCTTTCTTATGAGGAATGTCCTAATACCACACTATGGATTTGGTTGCAGGTTTTTTGATCAAGAGGATGCTCCTAATTTTGCTATCAACTGTTGTGTGTAGCATTCTAACATACAACTCAACGCAGTCCCCATCTGGCAAAGCTGTGTTTTTTTAACTTGGTCAGTAGATGTCAGTGACACACGACTTCTCACACAGGGACATATTGTTGAAAAAAAAAAAAAAAGAAAAAAGAAAAAAGAAAAAAAAAAAAAGGAAAAAAAAAGCATTCTGTTTCCTCTTTGGTGTCAATTTGCAGTGGGTGGAAAAGGGGAGAAGTTAATGTGTTTCAGAGGAAAAATGTTCTCAAGATACTTGAGATTCCTGTGTTCCAGTGGCAAATATCATGAAACAGCAAAACTGGGCAATGCCAATTTGGAGACTGACATACCTCATTCCAGTCCAAATTCTGGAAAACTTTCATTCATTCTTTATGAAAACATGCATTATCACTATCCCTTTTCAGAATAGTGTCTCACACACTGCTATAGCAGTTAAATGTATTTAACGTTTAAGCTGTTAGGCTAATACTAACCTTTTTTCTAATGAAAACTCTTCAAGAGGACTGATTCATTACATTTCAGACCAGTTTATAGTAGAGTTTATTAACTGTGTGGTTTGTTTTGCTAGCATATAAACCAAGCAGGCAAAACTGAACATCTCTTTCAGGCATAAAAACACCATGAGTTTTTAACAGACTCTTCATAGCTTCGTAGCTTGCTGAATTGTTACACAGTACTTCAAAACTTTCCAGAAATCATCAGGCAAGCCCAGAGAGTCCTAGATGAATCATTGCACATCCTCTTTTTTTGCAGAGCTAAGTCCCAGATACCAATGAATGTGCCAAATGCTAAAACATAACATCTTGACAAACTGCTGAGAACATTTACCTACTTCCCTTCTGACCATGGCTACAAGTCCATCAGCTCTGAATGCCTCCCTTCACCCAAATGTTCTTCTCTCTTGAACATCCAAAAATGCTAGTAGAAGCATTTTGAGCTAAAACTGTGAGATGCACGAGCCCAAGATTGGGAACTCTTGGGCAAGGGTTTCCAATAAAGATAGGAGGAGAAGTATGTATTACAAATAAAAGTATAATGAGTATAGACCAAAGAGGGACTTATAGAGATATATATATATATTTTAATTAAGTCAACACAATGGAAATTTCTGAGACAATCACCATATAAATCATCTGTGGCCTAAAACTCTGTTGTAGGTTCCCAATTTTAGATGAGGACATGAATACCACACTTCTAACCACACTGTATGTGGTGCACATAACAGAGGCATAAATTAAAATCAGTTTAGACCTTGTGCCCTGGAGTGACCATACAACTCTCTTAGCAGGTCTGTGTGAATGCAGCGAGATGGGTACAGCACCTCAACAGCTGTTGCAGGGAATGACACTCTATGAATTGTTGCAGGGAAGTGAGAAGTGCTTAGTCCTGCACCATAATGCCTCCTTCCTTGGCTGCATTTCATTATGTGTTAGGCTGTCTGTATGTAGCCTGCATGTATTTTTTTTAATGTAATACCTCAGATCTGTGGCCAGGTTCGCACTCCTCCTGTTTGACATGAATGGATTTAGAAGCCATTGACTTTGGATTGACATTGACATTGGATAAAGACTAGTGGAGGAATGCTGAGGTGGTTAGGGGCCTGTAGTACACCATACAGGAGAACAAGCTGGGGGAGCTGGGTTTATTCAGCCTGGAGACATATCTTCATGGGAGAGGATGCAGGGTCAGACTATTAGAAGTCCACAGTGAAGAGACAAAAGGCAACTACCACAACCTCTAGCAAGAGAAATTTTAATCAGATTTAAGAAAAAAATCTCCATTATGAGGGCAGTCAAGCCACTGGGTGAACAGATACCCAAAGAGGCTGTGAAATCTCTGTCCTTGGAGCTGCTCAAAATGTAGCTGGACATGGCCATAAGCAACCCACTTTAACTCCAAAAGTCACTCTGTGTTAGGCAGGAGGCTGGAGTAGAGGAACTCCAGGAGTCCCTTCCAACACAAAGTACTCTTTGAATCTATATTTCACAGAAACCTTTGGGGAATAGCTGCTGCTTCTAAAAACACTGTCGTTCACACTCAGCTATAGCTGTATAAAGCAAAGGAACTTAGCATTGCTTGTTTATTATTTCTCACTTGCTTTTGTTATTCATAGCCTCCTTGGGCAAAGCCAGTAATTCAAAGAGGAAAAACGTTCCTCGTAACACCAGCTGCCACTCATCTCCCATGAATATCAAGCAGTGGAAATGAATATTTTACTATTAGCAATTGTAAATTAATATTTACTTTTAGTAACTGCTTTACATCTTTTCTCCATGCATGTTCATATGACCACAATGTCCACCTGTGTTCCAAGTAACCACACTGCCAATTATATAAAACACACAAACCCCAAAGGGATACACATTTATACCTGCAATTGTTGAAGCCTTTGTGCTTGAAAACTATTCCTTTTTTTTTTTTTTCCCCAAAAAATAATTTAATAAAAGAGAGTAACACTGCAGACCTCATGTATAAAATGGTGTTCCACAGAGTAATTTTCAGTGTCGGTATTAAATTATACAAAAGGCCTCCCATTGTACTCAGGGGATTGATTCCCCTTATTGATTCATATGCATAGTTTGTGCACTGAATACTTCCAAGCTCTGAATACACTGTTCAAGAAGAATGAAAATGTTAGTGCAAACTTTTTCTATAAGTGCAGTACTCTTTTGTTGCCCTTCCCTTCCCTTCCCTTCCCTTCCCTTCCCTTCCCTTCCCTTCCCTTCCCTTCCCTTCCCTTCCCTTCCCTTCCCTTCCCTTCCCTTCCCTTCCCTTCCCTTCCCTTCCCTTCCCTTCCCTTCCCTTCCCTTCCCTTCCCTTCCCTTCTGTTGTTGTTGTTGTTGGTTGTTTGTTTGTTTTATCCTTGCCTTTCACACATGCTTCTTCCTGAAGTTCCTCAACAGTCTGAGTAACCCTTGTGGGAAAAATGTGTGACTATGTACTAGCACCATGGAAGAAATTGGCATCAGATGAAAAACTTGATCATGAATTGGCATCATGCCCTCCTCAGATGCCTGGCTAGGAATAAAGGGTACTTTAAAACCCTTGAGCTCAGCACTGAACATCTGACAATTGTCTTGATAGGCAGAATATGAAGGCACTCTGTGGCCAGTTGTCTGTATACATCTCCATTAGCTTTTCCTGCCCTGGCTGTATTCCTAGGGGACCTTTCCCACAAATGAATTGTCTTTCTGATTTTTTAAAACCCTGGTCCACCTGAAAACACTAAGGGAAGATTAGATGTCTTACAGCATTTGCAACTTCCAGAATTTTTCAATATGCAAGCCAGTAAAAAGAGTCAGTGAAAATACTGACTTTTTAAAAAATGAATAAACCAACAAAACCTCCTTCCTTTGTTTGCTTATGTTGTTGTTGACATACCCACATACATATGTGCACAGCCAGATTCTGATCCACTGATCAGTTTGAAAACTGATTTTCCTGAAAGCGTGCTCTGATAGCCATCCTTGCCAAACATCTCAAAAGTACTAAAAAAAAAAAAAAAAAAAAAAAAAAAAAAAAGTTAATTTGAAGATAAACATGATAAACATCAATCAATTTCTTAATAATCTGAGGCAGTCAGAAAAAGACTTGTTCTTATGAATAATAGCATGTATTTCTCATAAATCTTTATCCCATGTCATGCATGTTAGATACCATCAGCCATGTATGTCAAGTGCTTTTCAACCTCCCTTTGCATCCTGACTTGTTTAAGGGTTGCAGTACCAAAAAACAGCATCCGAGAGGCTGACTGTGCACAGCACAGAAGGGTATTCCTTCTTCTGTGTTTTTGTTTTCCTGCTTCTTCATTTGTGCACCTAATGTGGAAACACCTTGGAAATTGTTGTATTATTATTATTATTGTTTAGAAGAAGGAAAATAAACCTTTTCAACAGTGAAAGGAGTATACAGAGATAGACAATATGTGAGATCTGAGAAGAAAGATTTTCAGTCCTTGCCACATTCATGCTGCAAGCTCTTGACAGTGGTGTTCTGAAAAATAGTGTTCACACCTCCTCTTCATGCTATTTTTAAGAGCCAGCAGCTCTAAAACCCTTTTACTTCTTTTCTAACTATAGCACAGACCAATAAGGTGAAGTGCATATGAGTCAGACATTTATACCCACCCTTGCATTTTTTCTAACAACCTTCTTTGTGGGAATGTTTTCTTTTTAAAGAAATGGCACCCATGTTTAACCAGCAGTCTTGCAGGGCTGCAGACAGCTGAGTCATCCTGGAGGATGCACAAGCTTGATATAAGAGGAGAGTAGCAGAGCTCAGGTTTTGCTTTTAAGGAAAATATGTTTGGGGAGGTTTTTTCAGTAAGGTTATGGAACAACTAGTATATGAGCTGGGAAATGCTCTAAATCAGGGTATAGCAACCCAGCAGGACACTTCGTTTTTAATCTTCTTGATAGTGTTATCATCTCCTGGTATTTGAAGTCACTAAGAAGTCTGAAAAAAGTGCAATTTTGCTAAACCTACTTGTTTTCTCGTCTCCCCTGGTTTGACTCCCAATACGATTTATCTGGGCATTTGTTAATTTTGTTTCCTTTCCTCTGCAGAGGGAGGGAGTCACTCTGAGATTAGAAACTGCCACTTCAAAATGAGAGCTGGGCTGTCTTGTGCATTTAAATAATTCAAAAGAAAAAAAAAAAGAAAAAAAAAAAGGTTCTGTAATAATCTTTACTATCTTGTGTATTGGCAATGGCTTCATTCTAAGTGGATTCCTTTTTTTCTTCCTTATCTATCATTTTATAACTACAAGACAGTAACCTGACTTTCTTGTCAGCAGTATATTTTTTCTATGCAGGTGTTGTTTTTTGGGGTTCTTCTGGCCAAAATGATTGCTTGCTGTTTTCTATTTAAAATACAGGATTGAATTACTGCTGCTCTTTCCCTTCAGTATATTACATGATAAGTTGAAGTGTTCAGAGAGCATTTTCACATTGTTGTTTCTGAGTAACTCCTATGAAACTGAGGATGCAAAAAGAATGCAAAGCAGAAAAACAAACAACAAATAGAACTAGAAACCTCTTCTGAAATTGCTTATTCCACTACTGTACATTTTCTGCCTCTTGGATGTTTTTTGCAAATTTTGCATATCAATTGTATACTGCTGAACAGAAGATCCATAAGGGATCAAGATCTTTGCTGCTTGTAAAGTATGTCCATCTATTTGAAAGGCCTGGCTTTTTTTTTTTTTTTTTTTTTGATTCCTGCAGTACTTTACCTTTATGATAAATGTTGTATTTGCCTGATGCAGCTAATTGTAGCTGCAATTAATCCAAACCTTTTGTCCCTAATGCTGTTTGTAAGCTACCTAACTTTGTAAGGATTTCTGTGCTGATAGTACCATACCCATGGTATATATACTTCAGCATTTTTTTTTACAACATTTGCCCTTTGTTATTTATGCTGTGCAATCAGCCATGTGAGTAATTAATTTTGTTTTCTTTCTACACATGGGTGACTGGATTGTTATAAAGCATGTGCGCTCCTCAGGCTTGAGCAGCTAAATTTGCTGAGAATGCCGCAGTCCATTTGTGATTATGGCATTCAGACCAAGCAGAGCTGTTCCCCATGTTCACAAGAACAGTTTGTTACCCGATTTTGCAAAGGGCTGACACAAGGGGCACTGAACATAGGCCAACCCAAAGCAGTTTAGAAACACTATGTTATCTGCTGTGTTTTTTCCCAAAATACAGGATGAGTAAGCAGAGACAAAAATCTGCATTTATCTATCTTTTCAGTAGGTAAAGATCTTGCCACCTGGGAGATGGATGGATTGTGACAGTGAGAACAGTGCTTTGCCAAACCGTCATCTGAATATTGTATAGCAAAGCTTTATGCCTTCTTCCAAAATAACTACCATTTAAGTCAACTTGTAGCAGTCTCAACTAATGATTGTTTTTTTTTTTTTTTTCTTGTGTTTGCTACAGAGGTGATAGGGCTGCAAAGTGCTTTTCTGAACCACCCCTCCACTCTCCAGCACACAGCAGGACATCCTTCAGGCACTGTTGTGAGCTAAAAGCATCTAGGGGCTGGGTGAGGCCAAACCGGTTCCAGCCTTTCTAGGGAACGGGTATTGCTCAACAGGGTTGCTGAACCCTTCTTGCAATGCGTGCATAGCTGTAGGAGGAAGGATACTACCTGATAGGGCATGGAGAGGAGGATGCTGAAGGGAGAGGAGCCTCCAGCATGACCATGGGTGAGGTTGTCCTTCCTGGGGGAGTATGTTTTCCTGCTCCATCCAGGCCCACAAAACCTCCTTGAAACATGGCTCTTCCAGACACTAACCCAAATATCAAATAGTATCAAAGGATAGTGACCCTGCTGGAGCCCAGGTAGATGGAAGCATCAGGTCCTGCTGCAAATATCATGAGAAGAAGACTGTCCAAATTTGGTTTACACATAGTTCTCCGTGTAAGTACAGAAATAATCTTCTGTTCACTCACCTCATTGTTCATACAATTTTCTGAACAAATTTACAGCCCATTTTCTTTCTCACCTGAAATGACCCATTACCTTTCTGTCAACTGAAATCTTAACACCAATTTTCCTGTAAAAGGATGTAACTGAATATTTTATTCTCTTTTGACAGTCATCCTAAAAGTTTAAACAAGAGATTTATTGCCCCCTTTTGCTTGTTTGCTGGAAATTGCCCTAGCTTTGTTGCTACAGAAATAAATTGTAACAGATGTCTCAGCACCCTCATGGAGCTACGAGAACATCACATTCAGGCACAATCCATGAGCTTGGTGGAGGCTGGGAGCTGAGAGAGGGCCTGAGAATCAGCAGCTTTGGGCTCTTTTTTTTTCAGTGGATGGTCAGGTTTAGTTGAACAAGGTGAGATCCCTAGCTCTTGCTGAAAGTGCTGCTCATTTGTGGTGCCTTGGTTTGGGGACACCATGGATGTAGTGAGCAGGCCCCAGTCCAAACAAATTCAGTGCAGTAGAGAAAACAGACTTTCCCTACTCTGAGCTGGGCAGCTACAGCTAAGAGCACCAGGTAATTTTTTTTCCTGTTTGTGTCATTGCTTATCTGACCATCAGTAATATGAGGTGCTTCAAGAAGTGCTGTGAGGCACAAGTAATCTCTGTTTGTAAAGCACCTGAAGGTACTCAGCTGAAAGTGTAACCCATGGCCACCAGTGTGGGCCTACACAACAGCTTGCCTCTGGAAGTGGCAATATCTGTCTAATGACACAGCAGTAGTCACCTATTGTGTCTGAGAGCAACCAGCTCCATAAGGAACATGCTCCAATAGTAGCAACATGACACGTATTTGAGCACTCTGGCCTTATCGGTGTTAATAGGCCATACATAGCTGCAGTTGTCTAAATGAAACAGCAACCTTCCAGCTGAACCATCAACCTTTCTGATGGCTCACCTGACCCTGAGCAGATCTTAAACATCTCTGCTGTTATTTTCAGGTGTGCCCAGAGCACCTATAGGCTCCTATAGGACCCTCTTGCATCAGGAACCAATCGATGGCACAGCAAAGAAGCCCAGGCAGCTTGTTATCTCTGACAGGAGGCAACTGACGGGTGCAGGTCAGGTGGAAAGCTGAAGGAATTAACTGTGACAGCATCAGGCAGTGTAAGGCATGTCACCCTGTGGTCTTAACCATTTTCCAAGGTTTGGCTGGCATCACTGAAAATAACTACTGCTGAGGCAAACTACAACAGGAGAATGGGGAAAGGGGAAAGATTTGTTTCCCTGGATGCTATTCAGTGAGTTCAGCATCTTGCATTGAAGCTGGGGACTGTAAAACATTACCCATCCAGAGTGAAGGAAGATACAAGCAGCTGGATGGTATTTGAACAGCAGAGGGAAAACATCAGAAATGCCACAAAAAACAGCAAAAATACTAGGCAGACACCTGTTGGATGACCCTGGGAGACTTAAAGTTCAAAACTGAGGGGGAAAATAGTATCTTTCTGCCCAGTTTCTCCTGCGCCCAAGGCAAAAAGCACTTTGCTGTACAGTCTCTGTAAATGAACTGGAGAAATGAGAAATACATATCATCTGTTTTTTTTCCTCAAAAGGAGATAGCTTGCAGCTCCTGAATACTGTCTGCTGTTTGAGCCACAGCTGGGCAGAGCAGTTCTGGTGTTAAGTTTTACTTGTGCTTGACGCTTTCTGTGAGGATTTAAAAGATCTGCTTTCTCACTCTTAGTCTGAGCTCCTCTCGTCTCCTCTCCTCTCGTCTCCTCTCCTCTCCTCTCGTCTCCTCTCCTCTCGTCTCCTCTCCTCTCGTCTCCTCTCCTCTCCTCTCCTCTCCTCTTTTCTTTTTTAAGCAGATGCAAAATTAAGTTTGTTTAAGTTTTGAATGAAAATGTCATTGCATCTTGTTGAGTAGTCCCTGGGAACAGCAGCATCCTTTTAAATATTACTATATATTGCATCAGAATTACTAATCAGAATGAGCTCTTCAGGCTATTCCAGCACTGAGAGACTCTCTTATTTTTCTTCAGACCCACAAATGAGCTCTTAAAGTAGGCACAAAGTCCACTCAAACCCACATCAAGGCTCTTCAAGTAAGCAAACTTGCTGCTCTTGGCCTTACTTTGAGTGCCCAGCCAACTGGCTCACCCCTGCCCTGTGTGGGCCTAATGACAGAAATCAGGACTGTGCCTCATAGGGTAGCTGGCAAACTCTGAATCAGAATTATACTTTCTTTGTGTGATAAAATTCATGGGGTCTGTGTGTCTACAGTGGAGTAAACCGCAAAATGAGTTAATATGCCACATTCCTGTATATACACTGCTCTCTGTACTCTGTAAATTGTTTTAAGTGTATAAACATTTAGTAATTTGAAAGGAAATACATATATAGTGATGTGTGGGGGAAGTAAACTCTTCAAATTTCACAAAACACTCTTTTTATGTAATTATGCAAAGCTCTTCACTGTTTAGTAGGATGGTTTCATAACAGGCCAGCTCTACTTTAGTGGGTTAGAACATGCCAAATAAGAAGACAAAGAAACATAATTCTGCTTCATAAATTGGCTAATTACCATGAGTACTTTGCAATTTGGAAAGTACTGAAAGTTTCTCAACTGTTTTGCAATGGACAGTACATAAGAAAAGCAGGATTTTGATTTAAGTTGAAGCCTCCTACACCCCTGGCAGGAAAGTTTCTATGTTAACTGCTTTGAGGTTGTTGCAAATGCCAGCAATAAATTTACCAATATTTTTGAAGTAGTAAGCACAAGTTTGTGTTCAGAGAGTTTGAAAGAAATTCAAATCATGTTGTGTCTCTTGAATTTTAGAGGGATAAAGAATGGAGAGAAGGACACAGACCAGTCTCCTTGAATGTTTACTTGAGCACAAACTGCATATGGAAGGAGGCAAGAGTCTGGTGTCTGCACCAACACACATGCAAGCATTGTACCTTAAAATTTCACTGGAAAAATATTTGGCATCTTTGTATTCCACAATCTACAGAGGAATTTTAACTCTCGTACTGGCTTTTGGAAGACAAAAATTTGCAGGACAGCTGAGAGCCCTGGATGAAAGCACAGGTTGCTAATGAGGGGCAGGGGGATTTGGAACATGTTTCTGAAAATGTCACACTCTTGTCTTTAACCACATTCCTCTCTATCTAGCTTGTCATATTTCTCCTGCAGCCTGCAACTCTTCTGCTATGTTACCCTCCCTCATTTCCCATCTTATCCACAAATTCAGGCAGAGCTGAATTTACTCAACATGATGAAGACACCCAAAGACCCAAGAGGCAGAGCTGGAAATCCCCTACTGTGTAAACAAGAGCTCCTTGAGGACCGAAAATATACTGCTGTAGCATTTTCTTTTCATTATGTCATGCCTGCACATGAAGAAGATATAGTTTCCATTTTGGCAAGCAGGAAAGAACCGCTGCAAGGTACACAGTGCAAGGTGTTTCTGCCAGCCTAAGGGACACATGGGGCAAATTGGAGCTAAAGCAACAGCTCCCTTACAGGAGTGGCAACTACTTCCACTATTTCTTCCCGAGATTAAAGTTTGGGTGGGATGCTCCATTCTCATTCTGTCATGAAAATATCTTCACAAGTCTTTGCCCCTCAATTTTAAACATTTAAACATTCACCCTTCAGCTTAGTTTCTTTAAAGAACAGTTGGATTGTTTTCTTTCCTTAAGCTAAGTTAGAAGAGGTTATTTTCTTATGCAGTCAATCTTAGGTGCCACGGACTTTAAAAAAAAATCTATGTATACATATTTTTCTTTAAATCCTGAAACTCACGGTAAAATTACAGAAGTTTACATCTTTGTCTTGCAGTACTTGGACTATTTTTTATGTAAGGAAAAAGCTGCATACACATTGTCTTTGATTTCACTCCAAAAACAATTAATCATTTGTTGCTTATGGAGATGAATAATCATTGCTCTGCCGAGCTTAGCATGTCCTTTATTTTCATTGAATGGATCTGAGCCAGTTAATAAATGAGATCTCAGCTCCTAAAAGCAGTTCACCAAAAGCTTGAGCTTATAAATGCAGTCTGTGCCATGGGAAAAAAAAAAAAAAAAAAAAAAAAAAAAAAAAAAAAAAAACAGAAAAGATTGGAGACCTCTGCTCTGGTGATATCTAGACACCTGCTGTCAGATTTCATCAGCCTTGGGATACCAGCAAAACAGGAAGGCTAAACATCTGTTTTCCACCACAAATACCATTAGAAGCATGAGAACAGAGCCTTTGATAAGAAACTTGATAGCAATAGCTCACAAGTCACAAACCAGCCAAAAAGAAAAAAACTACTGGAGAAAGTTATTCAGAAGAGCTAAAAGTGGCTACTGTTCCCTTAGGAGAATCAAAAGCACCTTGCTGGAAGCAGGACATTACAGAAAGCTCACGGTGCATCAAGGATTAGAAGAGAGGTGTTTGTTTGGCACAGAAAGACACAGATTTGTGTCCCCAAACTTGAGGTGCCCAATTAGGAACACAGGCAATGGAGAGAGAAACTTCTTCCAAGGAACAAACCATAACTTGGGTGGGACAAGCTGAGGCCAACATAAGGGAATCTGTGTCCTGCTAGTGTATGAACTTCATGCACGTCCCTGCTAAATTTGTTTTATTAAAGATGCCACTCAGTCTGTCCTTGTAGTCACGCCTGTAAAGTGGTGCTTGGCTGGGTATGTTTCTGTCTTCTTTACATCTTCCAAATGTAAGGCAGTTTTATATTACGTCTGCTCACCCACTTTGAGTAGTACCATTGGAATTTTATATCTATACATACATCGCCTCATTTCACTTTACTGGCATGGACACTGCTGAGCTGATATTTTGATAACAACTCTTGAAGCACATCTTTCCTGGAGTTGATATCATAGCTCACTACTAGAGCTACAGTAGTTTATGGGGAAAAAATGCTTTGCTGAGTGCTTCTAAAACTCCTGCAAAAGCAACAATGTTCAACAACATCCAAAACAGTTCTCACTGAGTCAGAAAGACAAAGCTTGCACCTGCCCCACTCCAGCAGTTCATGGGAGGAGATGAAGGCATCCCCACACTAGCCAGCAGCTGCAGAAACACAGTCGACGCTTCCCCTGATACTGCTTGCAAAGTGATGATAAAAAAACTCACAGCACCCTGGCAGAAAGCCAAGGCTGGATTAACTTTCAGAGGCACTACAGAGTGACTTCCTTGCAAATTATACCCTCAAGACCCGGAGGAGGAAACACAAAAACAAGTTTCCAAGGACAAGGTCACAGTACTTGCCAGTAGCAAAAGCAGAAATGGGAACAACACTGAACAACACTGGTGGGCAAAAATGATGAAAAAATAAAAATAAAAAATTAAAAGATGTAAACTAGTGGAATATAAAGTGGAGAAATTATGGAACATAGTTTTCAGAAAATGACACAGATATTACAAGGTGATTTAAATGTGGGTGAAACAGAGTCCAGGACAGGAACTGATCATACTTCTGAGATCAGCATCAACATGAAAGCAAAATCTGCAAGAAAGGAAATTTTAAATGAATGACTCATTTGGTACTCATTTCAGGCAGGGGAAATGACGATCTTCAGTGAGCACTGGTCGGTCATGTCTCTGGCTTCACAGCAGCCTGAAACATGGATGCCACAACTTCAGTTCTTAAGGAGAGCTCAGGCTATTGCCAACCAGATGTGGTTGTCCTGAAGTTTTGGAGGTGTAACTCCAGCACTTGGTGGCCCCTGAATGAAGGATTTGCTGCTGCTAGGGTCCAAAACAGTCAGCGTAATCTATGGCATCTTGTCTGGGTACTGTGAAGTGAAAGACAAAGTCAAGAGTGATTAGTGTGCGCAGCTGAAATGAGGCAGCCAGTGGCAGTAATTCTGCTGTAAAAAAATGCAACAGACCCAAGAGACAAGGTGAAGGGGTACCCCTCTCCTCCCCCTCCCTCAGTGAGAGGCCAAATGCCAGCCCAAGTCTGTTTGAAGTAAATATAGCAGCAGCTGTGTCACATTAGCGAGCCGCTCTGACTCGCTAATTCTATTTCTAATTTAGATCTTAATAAAATAGTACCAGGACAATTTAAGGAAGAACAGAAAGTATTTAAGGAAACCAAAGGAGGACATTTCAGGGGCTGCTTTTTTTTTTTTTTTTTTTTTTTAAAGTTATCTATGATGCTCCCTAGGCTGCTGATATGTATGCAGAAGGCAGACTCTCAAGGAGAATTAAAATGCTAATGACAGCAGAAAGTACCATTTTAAAGAATGCAAAGAATGCAAAGAATGTGACTGGGAAGCCCTTAAGTGTAAAATAGTTAGCAATTAGTGACAAAAGACAAATAGGCAACAAGAAAAAAAACCTTTTCTGGAGTGTTCAGCTCTCTCCTTTCATCATCCTTCACATATTTAAAACTAAATTGGCCTGTTGCTGTTTCATCTGTTAGAAAACTGGGAGTAAGGGAAGAGGCGGGAAAGGGCATAACCCTTCAAGTCAGTGGAAAATAAACCCAGACAGGCACTAGACATCTGATCTTCAACCCATGTCATGTTACAGACCCTGGGATTTGAAGTCTTACAGAATAAGCTATCAAAAAATAATGTACATGTTTTCTGTTGGAAGAATCCCCTCAATATACCAGATCAGCTCTCTTCTGACTTACACCCAGCAATCTCCCCACATAGGAGCAGCTCCAGGTGACAACCCACAAACCTTCCCATGGTTTCTTTCGTTGATGCTAGCCAGGGGGATGGTGGCGCGGAATGCTCACCAGATTTTCCTTGGCTGCCTGGGGAGAGCAGGAAGATTCAAGGAGGACAAGAGATTGGACCAAGGATTGCTGGTCTAGACAGTGATTACTTCCTATCTATAGCTGAGCTAATATTCAACCATTGAATAAACAAAGCCATGCGACTGGTACATATTTTTGTTTAAGGAGGGAATCATTAGCAAGTTTATGTCTTTCCAAGGCCTCCCTTACCTGCAAAGACAGTTTGAGGTAGTGTGAAGGGTGCATTTATGTATCTTGGTGAAGCTCTCATACTTCATGGGTGGTCAAGGTTATTAAACAGGCCTCTGTTTAGCAGTGCTTTAATGATCTGCTTCTGAAGGGCAAAACAATCTACTGCTGGCAGATAAGCAAGATTTTGATAAACAGACTGTTTCCCTTCCTTCTAACCTTTGCAGGAGGACAAACAGAAAGACATTGGATTCCTGTTTGGTGCAGTGATAGAAAAATACAGTCTGTTTTTGTAAGGGCTTCACTCACTGGCATGCTCCCTATTGCTCTGCTAATACCCATTTTGCTTCAAAAAGCAGGAAAGGGAGCTTCACCACCAGTATTGTACAAAAGAGCTGGGGTTAACAGGCATTAATACAGGTCACAAACAACGATTGAATTGCCTTTGTGTGGCATCAGACAGCTTATATGAGATAGAACTCTCTTTATTTTCTTTAAAATCCCCATTATGCCACATGTGCACACAGTATGATCTAAATTCTAGTTCATGAATAACACACAAAACCCATCCTAAATTACAAACAAAACATAAAACTTCCTCCCTGCAGTAATGGGAGATATTGTCCAACAGAATAAAGGACATCTGGGGCTCTTCACCTTCGCAGTTCTTATCTATCCCCTTAATTACTGCTTCTTCTCCTTTCAAATCAAGTTAGTATGTTTGTATGTGGTAGCTGAAAAATAGGTAGGCATGTGGTTTTATGTTCATTGCCATTGCCACTGCCTGCCTCTGTTGAGGTGTGTAGCTCACACCAAAGAAAGAGTTAAGGATGCTAGCCCAGAAAGCAGCACACTCACTGTTAATTGAGAATAGATAGGAGAGGGGTCACTGGGGCAAGAGATCATGCAGATTCCTGCCTGGAGATGCTGACCCCCCAGGAGCAGAGAGTGAGAGACTGCATGAGGCTGTGGGCTAAAAGCATTTCTGACCAGGGCTATTCCACCCTGGAATTGAATTTGCAATGCGATGGCCATAGGCTGGCAAAATCAGCTGTGATACTACAGCATCCACATAAAACCAATCCCAGCACCTGGGGGCTGTGCTGCTGGGGCACTGGGTTGGGGGCTGGCTGGCTCACAGGAGCACAAGTAGACAAGCAGGATCTGTGACAATACAACCAGTTACACTGAAGCGTCTCTACTTCCTGGTGCTCTTCAAAAACCTGCATCCTTACTCCAGAATCCAAAACTTTTACCGGTTATTTAAAATTTCCTTTCTTGCTGTTTTCTTGTCTTAGAATATAGAAGCTAAAAACACATTCAGTCTTCACTAAGGTAAAAAAGATCCCCAATAACAGTTGGGTTATTTTGCAGCTTGCAAAGGAAGCAGGAAGTTTTCCAGGAACACTAAGTTAAACACAGGGGCATGTTTATCACTCCCTAATGGCATGTAAGCTGTTCAAGGCGACACAGCACTATATAGAAGTCAGCAAATGTTGCTAATGTCTTCTGTGGGACTTTAAGCAGGAGGTTCCCATGGATTTTCTCTCACTTCAGAGAATTCCTAGTAGTTCCACCAAAAAACACTGACTATTAAAATCACCAGAGAAATAACTTAGTCTGCATTTCACTGCCTGCACTTTGAGTAAAGGTCCTGTGTAGTCTATAACCAAAATAAGCTTCATCCTCTATTTAATACTTATGATCAGAAGCAGAATTTTCAGGAATATTTGCTAAGAAGATATCTTTAAAGGAGAGTAAAATAGATGGTCATTATACAGATAACCAATTTATAATGGCACAATTAGAAATTTATAACAATGGGAATCAAAATACACTACAAACACAAATGCTAAGAACCTTCAGCAGGAGGAGGTGTGAAAATAGTTATGCTATAGGCAAGGACTGTCTTTATAGTTTACTTTCCACTTGGGTCCTTGAACCATTACATCACAGCACATTACCCACATTCAATTTTATAAATAATCTTCCCAATTAGAAAATAGAAATAGTATGCTAATGTGTTCCTGTGATAGGAAACTAATTCTGCGCTGTATGCTCAGTGTACAAATATTCCAAGAACATAGTCCAAAACCCGCTTAAATCAAAATACAGGATTTCCATGGTCATTTATCAAGGTCTTAGTGTAAGATGCTACATGGTGTGAACAACAATGACAGAGTAAGATCTTAAATTAAGGCTATAGAAATACAAGACTTTTTTGATGTGAAAGAATAAAAAGGTCTTTGTTTTTGGAACCTGAAAGTTTAAAAAGACTCCAAAAAGATTAAAAACAGATGGAAAAAAACACTAGCACTATGCACCATGCTCTAACATGCAGTTTTTTCCTGAAATAACAAAGTAAATGGAGTGTTTTCAGTAAAGAGTAAAAACCACTCATGATCTCCTACAATTCCTTTTTGTACCATCTGTGGTTACAGCCTTTATAATGCATGAATAGGAAACACATTGAAGTGCTAAACTAATTCTTTACCGAGAAAAAAGAAGCATGTTATCATAAACAAGGCTCTTTCCCTATTGAATATATACATCCCAATTATCACTAAAATTGGACTTTCACTCAGTTAATTACATGTTCAATGCAATGTTCAGATTATTGACATGAAAGAGGATATAACAATCGCATACTAAACACAAGTCATGCTTTCCCTAATCTTCTCCCTAAAAAGTTACGGATTTCTAAACTTTACACACCTCTGTTGTGAGAGGTAATGTTTCCATTACAAACAGATGTCTGCATTTTTCCATTTTGCTTGCCTGGTGTGTGCACCTCAGCACAGAAACATTACATTTCTCAGACAATCTTGCAAAATGCAAGCACTGCTTCTGCCTCTCAGAACAGCCTGCTTTTGTTCCCAGATAATGGTGCTGCCCTTTCTTAGCCCAGATCCTAGCTGTCAGAGGGTGAGAGAAGAACTTCCCAGGCATCTTACAAAAGATGCTACAATGCTTTGATTCGGCATAGTACCAGAGCACGAAAACATGTAGGAGAATGAGCACCCCAAGGTTCAGCCAACTCGTGATTTGCAGATTTTTCTAGCCAGAACTCACATTCACAAAGCTCAAGTGGAAGCTGCAGAAGATAAATCTTTCCTATGGGATTTCTACCACATCTTTTTTCAGCATCGGAATGCCCTTTTTCAGAGCCTAAGGGGGACAATGAGACCATTAAGCAGTTTTTTTTTTGTTGTTGTTGTTGGTGGTGGTGGTTTTTTGTTTGTTTGTTTGTTTGCAAGCTATGCAAACTAATTCCCTCTTGGGAGAGGACCTCTGTAAGAGGAGAAGCTGCTATTTAGCATCTGTAATCCAGCAGCGCAGCTAGGGATACAAGGCTCCCCTTGAAGGCAGAGCCAGGGATACAAGGCTCCCCTTAAAGGCAGAGCCCTGTATCCTGTGCTTTACACGCTGCAGCCCCTTCAGCACACCCTGCTGGCCCTAGTAATGCTGGGGAAGCTGGAGTCCTTAAATTCAGCCTGGCTGAGCTAAATAGAGCAAAGCCCACACTACCTGCAGGCACAGAAAATATTTTACCTACTAACAGAACCAGTCACTCTTTCTGTTTTCTTTCTGTCTCTGTTTTTCCCTTCCTTCCTTCCCTCACAGTGTTAAATCTAACAACAACAACAACAACAACTAAAAAGCAGACAAACAAACAAAAACACTCATTTTCAGTGAAACACAAATCAAATAGGCTAGAATATGAAAACCCTTCCCTGCCGTGAAATCAGAGGACATTTCTTGCAGAGTGTACAGCAACCGTGATGAAAAGCAGTGAGTCAGATTCTGTGGCCAAATGTAAGCAGGGTGCAGGTGGTACTTCCAGTGTCTTCTACATTGTCTAATGAGGAATGCTGAACAGCATCCCAGCTGCAATAACATGATTTACAGCGCCAGATCCTTCTGCCGTTTCAGAGAAGGGTCTCTGCACTGTTGCACAAGCATGGGAAAGCCCACAGGCAGATCACAGAGGCTCAGAAGTGGGTCAGTCCTGCCAACTAGCACACATGCCCACACAAGTGCTCACCACCATGAAAATAGGCCCCAAAGCTCCCACCTCACTGCAGGATTTTCCGTTCAGTACCATGTGTGATTGCATCTCTGGTTCTCATCTTGAACAGCCTTGTTTATAGTCTCCTGATCTGGAGAAAGCTGGCTCCCAACCCCATTCTCTTTCCCCTCTGCAAAATACAGGGGTCCTATGGCTGATGGTGTAACCACTCACACCATGAGGTGTTCTGGCCCTGACCCATAAACCGCTCTGTGAGATCACAGGCATAGGCAGGCCCCTGTGGGAGCCCCAATGGTTTGTGGAGCTGTTCGAATGTGGCATCACCCCACAGACCAAAGCCCATATGCCTCACAGGCAGACAGATGGGCATCCTAGATCTACAGTTTCCTTAGCACTGCCCACACCCAAAGTTAAAGCTTTGTCATTCATCTCAGCTCACGCCTGCCAGAAAAATAGGTTTTCACTCATTCCCCCAGCCACAGAGTGCAACCAGTGTGTTACTCAGCTGGTGTCTACAATCAGCTCCCCTAACTTAAGCCAAGTCTATAATTCCCAAGGATGCTAAGTGGGTTACTCAGAAGGTATTATCTGTTGATGCTGTGATGCAAGTTGGGTCACTATGGTGTTGATCCTCCCAATTATTCTTACACTTGTCATGGTCAACCATCTACCTGGAATTGGCACACTAACATCAAAATCAAAGGGAGAAAAGATAAAATCATTAAGGGACAAATATAAATTACTAATCCCTTAGCAATGCCAGCACATTGCAGTCAGACATATTATAAAAAGCTTAGATTTCTTCCATTTTAAACCAGTGGGGTGATTTCTTTTGGTCCATTTTCTGTTGTTTGTTTGTTTGTTTGTTTGTTCTGGGGCTTTTCAGCTTGCTTCCTCAGGAAAGGAAGGCTAAGGAGGATCATGATGTCTATTCCCACTGTCTTAATCTTCTCCTTCCTCCTCCTTCTACAAATGCTGAACTGCATGACTACCTTCAACAAAACCTGACAATAGAGAGATGGGATTCCCAGAAGTTTTATGAGACAGGGACTGGGTAGAGGACAGAGACCGTGCAACTCCCCGAGTGATGGAAAGGCTGGTTAGCTAACACGGTACTAGACCTCAGAGAATCTACAAATAACGGAGGTGTTAGATGTGAAACTTAATATTTCTCCCATTCCTGGAACAACTTGCTTTTTCTTGAAGCACAGTGCCCACCACTGAGACCTTGATAAATACTTTTATTAAGACATTTTATCCAGGGCTGTCAGCTGGCTACAGATAGGCTGTGCATCCCTGTGCAGTACAGCCATCTCACTATGCAATATTCTGCCCCTAAGCCTCATTGCAGAAACCACTTTAAATTTATTTTTCTAGGCCTTTATCACTACAAAAGAGAAACATATGTTTCTGAGTGGTGGAATTAATTCTGTCTCTTGCTACTTGGATTTTATTCTACTTTCATATGTTGGCTTATCACCTCTGCACATTGTACAAATCAGGACAAGCCCCTGACAGCTGAACACTGAGCTCTAGGGTGGTAACATAGGCAGGGGACACCTATTCTTACTGAGAAAGCTAGCCATGGTTTTGGGATAGTAAATAACTGTATTCAGCCATTTGCAACAAAATAGGGTTGAGGCTGATTTAAAGACAAAATACTATTTCATTTACCAGTCTTTTCAGGCCATCTGGCTTTCTGATCAGGAACAGAGCCACAGAGATGAACAACTAATTAAAAAAAAACAAAAAAAAAAAAAAAAAAAAAAGAGCTCACTATTAGCTCTTTCATTTCAGTTGCATTAAGATAAAGAAGAATTCATTTTGAATATCCATAATGCCAAAACTCAAGCAGTATTTCCTTGTGAGGTATAGATGTCTGAAAAATCAACTTTCTAATTAAAATACTCAAATAACAAAACATCCTTTACATTTGGTTTGTACATCTGTCACAGAGGCACACTTACTGAACATGAAGGTAATGAGTGGAAAATTGTGTCCACCAATGACTTGTATTTGCAAACTATCAGAAATTTTGCAGTCTCCATCATGACATGCAGAGCCACTGGAATTCACGTGCTCCAAGGAAAGACACAGATTTTGCAGAATGGTGTTACTACAGCCAGAAGACCAGTCTTGGCTGGCTACCTCTCTGGTTCTCCTGGTACCCAGTACCCTGTACATCCCTCACCAAGCAGCAGAAGTCCTGCCCCTTACACTGGCCAGCTGGTGGTTCCTTATACCAGACCAGATCCTTTTTTTTTCCTCCCAGCTACCAGCAGAATGCCCACTCTCTAAACCCTAGTATGCCCAAGAGCAGAAGCTTTTTTTTTTTTTTTTCAGTTTACTACTGGAAGCCAATACACCTTTGAGCTGAACAAGGAAGAGCAAATCTGTTTATCCACTGCATGCAGAAGGATGGTATATAAGTGTAAATACATGAACTATGGTTGCCGATTGGGATTTACATCCTGCTGTGTGACAACTTGCACCCACGAGTGCAACAGACTGCGTGGAGAAGATCTACTGAAAAGAGTCGGACTGCAAGGGATGTGATCCTGGCTCCAGCTGGCAGATGTGCGCCCCAGTGCCTCCCTCAAAGAATCCCCCAAAATATTCCACGGCCTCCTCTCCCTCCCATGTTGAGAAAGAAGATGCTTGAGAAGCCTCAGTGAAATGCAAATGTAGCTGGGTCAAAAAGAAAATGAAAGTCTGAGGGTTTGCAACAGGAAACGGCCTGGGGGCGGGGAGAGGAGCCTGAATGCCTTTCATTGAAATGCAAAGAGCAAATTTTCCTTCTCAGGGGGAGCAGAAACCTCCTCAGAGGATTATTTAAGGGAGCAAGAGAGTAGTCGGTAGCAAAACCTACACTAGTTTGGTCCTGAGAAACAGTGTGAGTTAAATCATCCCAAGTGTATTCCTGCAAAGGCACGACACTTTCTGGTTTTTGTTTGTTTGTTTGTTTTCCATGACACTCCTCCCTGCCGTTTTTGAATACATGGGGGGAAAGAAAAAGCCTTTCAAGATTTAATGAGTAGAAATGATGCAAATGGGAATCTACTCAAGCTGATACCAGCATGTCCCAAGCACATCTAGTAACTGCCATCTGCCCAAATTCCCCACTTGCTTTAGTCATTCATCTATTCAGCTCCCTGTGCTGTGATGCTTCTTGGGTACTGAACCTTTTGCATACAAAAGTGACGAAGGCAGAGCCATTACCGTAAAGCACGTGGGTGGCTGTTTCACAGCCAACCATTTTGCAATCCTTAGAAGCTTTTTCGGCTTTGTCCAGGTGTGTTTGAGTCGATTCCTATCATCCAGCAGACGGGGGAGGAGAGGAGAGGGAGGAATGGGTTTGATAGGCAGAAGTTAAAGAGCTCAAGATAACTTGGCTCAGTCAGAAAGAAAGATGCAGTGGTTCAACCAGCAGAATGGAGGAAGGTGTCTCAGAGGGAGCACTGCATTCAGCAGGACCTGAGCCATACAATGGTCCATACTTGCACGTGTCAGCACCACAACCACTACTGCCAGCTCTTTCAGAGTCTTTTCTCACTGAGCACTTGTACTTCTCTTTCAAACTCACTTGGTCACCAGCCACCACTGCTGGTGCACTAATTGGTTATACATCTTCAAAAACCAGCTTTACCTCTGGTTCTTGTCCTCAAGACTGTTTTACCGTTTCCCCAGCCACCCTTCTGTGTAGTATGGACATCACACCATTGCCTGTACTGTTCCACCAGAGCCCCCCCCACGGCTAACAAACAAAGAGAACAAGCTGTGTGGGCAATGCTTTTTTGACTAATTAACGAACTTTTTTTTTTTTTTTTTTTTTTTTCCCCCACAGTCTCCTTTGTATTTCCCAACCACACAGTTTCTGCTTCTACTGCATGCTTTGTGTGTGCGTGCTGGCCCACACTTACTCATCCCCATCCCATCTCTGTGATGGCGCTACTGCTGTCCTGCGGTGACATGAGTGGCAAAATCTGCTGATTCTTTCATTCCAGCTTGTACTGATGACTGTGCATGTTAAACAATGCTACAAGTGGCAGAAATAATGAAGTTTGGTTTCCAAAATGTCTCTCGTCATATGGATTATTTAATGTCTATGAAAAAAAATAAGCTTATTAACTCGTAAATTAGCAAGAAAGCGGGGGGGGGAAAAAAAAAAAAAAAAAAAAAAGTTTCCTCTCCTGGCCTTCTTTCACTGAACTTATAGGAAGTGAGTCTTTTTGAGAAGCCAGCTTCTCTCCCATTTGTTACTGAAGTGCCTAGGATGCATTTGGTAGCTCTCTGAGGGGAGAATGGAACAGCAGTGTACAGTGGGAGGCTGTAAAAATGCACAGGGTTGGTTGGGGCTGTGTTACCTTTCAGGCATTTTAGGAGAGTAGGAAAAAAGTTCTGGAGTTTTGTGTCTCCCCAGCTCAGGTCCTGTGGGCTGGCAGCATTGTTTTTTTCTGTTACAGCCATCCTCTGAAGTTCTGGAGATAAAGCTTATCTCCAGTATAACTGGAGCCAACAAGCATGAAGAGCACTGATGTTTCTAGGCAAGAGCCCTCTTTCACAAAGCAGAGAGGAATAGCTAAGCAAACTCACTACAGACTTTGGGGATTTTATGTGGTGACATGGTTAAATTTTAACCTAATTTTCACCAACTGTTTGCTTTATATCAAGGGGAAAAAAAAGTGTGTATCTTATGTGAAGAAGGAAATAGAAATTTCAAGAAGAAAGTTTTAAAAAATATGTAATTATTTTACCCAACTTATACTTTCTAAAGAGGAAGAAACAAGTTCAACAGGTTTAACTAGAAGATGGTTTATCTGTACAGGGAAATTAAAAGCTGATCAAGATCCATGCTTTATCTTTTTCCTTCTAATACTTTCTTTCTAATACTTTATTTTAGGCTCTCAGTCTGTCCTGAAAAAGATGCAGTTGCAACAGACTGAATCTGTAAGTTTCCTGTACGTGGAACAACCTATTGAAAAGAAATCTGAATTGTAAACAGTGAATAATTAATAATAAATATGTAACATATTTCTGGATTACTAATATTCGGGGATAATCTGTTTTACTAACAAAATGCATGAATAGACAGTGCTGTCTTCTAAGCACTGTTGCTTATTTCTGTTCCTTCATGGGATGCTGCTTTGAAATCCTTTCATTGCATTCAGTGAATCCAGACTCTGAAGAGGAAGAGCACTGCTTTGAGTGCTTGAGTTTTCTTTTGCATTCCCTTGCTTAAATGCAAAGCAGCTTATTTCTGCGTGACTGGCAGAAGATCTAAATGAATGGCCCTTGGTAAAATGTAAATATCTGACTTTCTGCTTGGCTGGCAAGTTAACATTATCAATGAAAACAAGGAAATACCTGTCTAAACAATACTGTAATTGCTTTAAAGAAGTAAATGTGGGTGACAAGTTATAAAATGTCTTCTATCTGTTAAAGAAATATGTACGAATTTTAAGGAAAAAAAACTAATAAACACTGCTAATATTAATATTTCCTCTCCACACTGTCACCCTCCACAGGACTCTCTTGTTTTGGCTAGATTAAAATGTGTATATCAGCACTGGTTGCTTTCCAAGTAATCCCACTGAGGTGAATGGAAGTAAATACAGAGCAAAACACTACCCAAGGTAAAGAAGTTGACAAGCCCCTGGAACAGCGAGGTTGCACAAAGGGGCCCTTTGTCCCTGAAAGGACTCATGTGAGCAGAGGAAGATGGATTTACCTCCCAGAAGGGTTAGGCTAAGCAGGCTGTGGTAGTGCTTGCTTGCATTAATGGGCAGTTTAAAGTGCCTGAGATGATCACCTCCTCTCTTTCACATCACCACAGTGTGAGTTTTGGCTTTGCCTGGGAGTTATTTCCAAGTGTGCATGACTGGCAATGTCTTGTTAAGAAAAAATAAAATAAGCCTTAAAATAAGCATTATGCTTTATACAATTCTGTTTACCTGTAATAAAAAATTACTACAAAGCAGACATATCCATGAGCTGAAGATTTGAATTTGGAATACTAAGAAATGACAGATTTAGTAGCAAACCCCATCGCTAAACCACTAATTGTGGGGAGTCAGGAGCAAATACCCAAAGCAAAATCTCTCAACTCTTGTCTTGCTTCTTATATTCTTATTTTCCTGCAGTGAGGATCAGGATACTGGACTAAATGACCTATTGGCCTGACCCAATGTGGCAGTCCATAAAAGTCCACTTGGTGCAGCTGCCTGCTTTCTTCAAGTCTCAAAGTGCTTTGCAAGGAGCGCAGGCACGGAAGTGTGTCTCAGAGAAGTGAAGGGATTTGTCATCAATCTCTGGGCAGGCAGATTCCTAGCACCCAGAAACAGATCTCTTTAGTTGATTTGTGCTGTTCCTTTCTCTTTCTCTTGTTTGACTATTCCTAATTTAGCTGCTATAAATTCAATTGTTTGGGATTTTTTTTTCTTCCTTATTTTTTGGTGGGGATGGGGTGGGGCTGGAGTAGGAAGGTAGGGGGATGGATGGTGTTTGTAAACTGCTGTCTTAATCACTCTGGTAAGTTAGACAATCTCTAGCATGTTATTTTAGTTTTATCTGTGCTGATTCTATGATTACCACCCTTCATTTTACTCATGTATTTGTATGTCTTGCTATAACATGAAATACAGCAGAAATAATAACTGAGGCACTAATGGCGCTAATTTACACGTTAAGTTCTTAAGAGGTCCTGATTTTCTGCTGCATAATACTACTCTTGCTTTCTTCCTCATTTGACAGCAAATCCAGTTACAAATAGATTATAAAGCCCTGAGTCTTGACATGTTTACAGCCCCTTTTAGATTGTTGATACTGCTGTCTCCCAGGTGGCTAATCCTATCTGGAGCTGTCCATTAGCTGTTGGCTTACAGGTTTGCTGTAAAATGCTGTATTCCCTCCATAAAAGATCTCAAGCTCCATCTATAAGCTTGAGTATTTGGACCACAGAGTCTATAAAACAGCTTATTTCTGCGTTTATGTTCTTCTGCACCTAGCAGATGGACACAATTTGAAACAAACAAAGAAACATTTTCAAATATTACCTAATGAATGAATAATGAATAATACGCTAAGAGAAATTTTTGGAGCCCAGAGCAAAATGAAAGATCAGTCAGTTCTTGGGTAAGGTTTCCTAAAGTTCCTCAGGCTGAGTTGCAATGTCCTTGAAGGCAGGACGCTACAGGTATCTTTAAAGACAGTGGAATTTACTATAGATAGCTGACACCATGACTGAAAGAAAAACCTACTCCATGGTCAGAATAGTAACTAGATAATAGAAAAGACCACAACAACAACAACAACAACAAAATCAGCTGAGATGTAGCCATTACAAATACTTTGGAGTTGAATGTATTCTGCAGACAAATATTACCTAGATACAGAACTCATGACGGAGAAGATTTTACTGAGAATAACATTGAAACATAACTTTGAAGGAGGCAAATGTGCTGAAGCAAACAGGCAGTCAACGTAGCCAGGGCAGAGATGCAACATACTGTGACACCAAGACATAATGCTGCTTGTGCTATGATTGAATCTGGAAATCTGAATCAGATTGTGTGATTCCACAGCATAAAATGTCGTATCAACAAATACTTCAGACATTCCCCCTTCCAAGCCTTTAAACCTCCATAAAAGCAGTAATAATTTTTCTTCCAGTTGGAGTTTCCACTGACCTTTAGGCTGGAGCTCCAAGCAAAGCACAGAGCAGAAGACACCAATTACATGAATAACAATTACCATAGTACCTCCTAAATTGGCTAGCTTACAAACTTACCCCTCCAAAGCACAAACCAATCAAAGACAAGTGCCAAAAAAGCCATCCAAATGCAGGTCTTTGATCTTCTTTTCCCAGCTGAAGAAAACTGTAAATTAGTGCAAACTAGGCCATCTCCACAATGATTTTCAATCTTCAGACCAGTTTGAAAGGTATCAGAATAACCTGGAGCCTCTACACACTCAGTGGGGGTAACAGCAATGAAGGATTTATACAAAACTCAGTAAGAAATCACCTTTCATTGCCTGAACCAGATACCTGAAATAGATAAGGGTTATGCTAGCATCAGCAAGGGCAGTGTAATATAAACATCAGAGATACAAAGATAATTAGCTACCTAATCAGACAACCTCAGTGGCTCCTGACACATGTACTTCACAACTGCTTATTTCAGCCATGTTGCTGTTACCTTGCTGTTTGAGGCAGACATATCCACAACCTTTTGCAATATCAAATGCTACCTTAAAATACTTTTTATCAGTGACGAAGCACAAGGGTCTAAATGGCACCAAAACTCCAAGAATCATTGCCTCTGAGACCTTTAACAGCCAGAAGCACTTATTTTTTATTGTTTTCAATTTCTGTGATGATAGCACTAGTGTCTTTTTGTATCCTAAAGTGCCATTGGTTCCCTAGGGACTCACCAACCCCAGCTTTACATGTACACAGCACTGCAGTTCACAGGCTGTGTCTCATTCATACAGTAACCCAATACGATTTCTTTTTTCAACTTCAGCTAACAACAGCATGACAGAAGTCATCCCAACTGTAAAGCAGACCTCCAGTGCATGAGCAGCAGAGGGAAGCTGAGCTGTGATAGCACACAGGGAGGAGACGGCATTCCTACAGATGGGCTCATTTTCCTTTGTTAGAATGGGCACTTCATGCTGCTTAATGGCGCTGCCCTGCTGCTATTAATACACAGGCAGTCACTTGACCTTGGCAGTTGCTTTGGCTAAAATAATTCTCCTTTGAAGCTGGCAGGGGCACAATAGGAGCACACGCCTGCTGCCCGCTGCAGCAGGGTGCTCGGCTGGAATGAATGACCTTCGCATGCCTCTGAAGGTGCAACTTCACAACCCAGCAGCTTCTGCTGAACCTTCCTTCTTCTGCCAACCCCATCTTCTCCCTCTCCCCAGCTGCATGTCCCCGCCCTTTTTTCTTGTGTCACTGGTGTTACTAAAAGTTATTTTTTTTTCCCAGCAATGATTCAGCTTGCTTTTAGAGTGAAGGGAAAGAAAAATGCAGTTCTAGGATTCAATGCCATTGTCCCCATAACAGACATCTAGATTAGAAAAGATGAATGAAAATTACTTCCCTTTTTTCCTTTTATTTTAAGGTGACAAGACAACTAGAATTCTATGCTCTATTTATTTAAAGGCAGATAAGACAAATCCCATCATTAAAGTGTGCAATCATCTCATCTACAGTTCCCCACTGTGAAGTTTTCTAAGCCAGTAGACTATAACCCTTCACAGTTATAGCAAAAGGTGGACATCCCTAAAGGCAATTCATCCTCTTAGCCTGTATTCTAGGATTAGTCAAATTGGTCTCAAGATCAGGTGTCAGGTGCTGATATTCTGACATTAATGTCTGTAAGGGTCTGTTTGTTTTCCAATTAAATTCCTTGGGTATCAGGGGTTCACTACTGACCAAGCCCAGAATAACCTCTGTCATGTCTGAATCGCAGTGTCAGCTTCATTCTGGTCAGATACTTAAAAAAGATGTTTTCCTCTGCCTAGAAGCCAGCCATGGAAGCAAAGATTACCCAAGTGTACTGCCCACAGCCATTTTCATGGCAAGGACAGGTGGAAGAGGGCTTGATCTGAACATTTTTATTCATTCCTTTAATAAATAACATTATAATTGATATTTAGATAATATTATAGTTCACAAATAGTATAGTATAAAGCAACTGAGAAGTTGCTCAGAAGCCACAGCTGTGGTTGTGAGTTGGTTTTTGGTTTTGTTTTTGCTTTTATCACTTACTGCAACAGAAATAAAGAAGAGCCCTGGTCTGTTCTTAGAGTACTGCTGCTGCTACAGTAACACCAGTCTGAAGCTTGTTGGAATACTACTCTGTACCACTGGAATTGTCATATTTAATAATGTAACTATGCTATAGTATAACAATCCTGTAACTACACATACCCATGCACACACTAGGTATCAAAGGTGTTTTGGTTGATAGAGCATGTTTTGTATGGAAAGGTAACATAAAATATCTCAGGAACAGGGTCTTTCTCTATAAGATGAACCTCCACCAAGAACTGACTCCTATACTTTTATAGTCTAACTACATTGTCAAATCCTTTCTAGTGCAGATGAAGTCTTAGCATTGGCAGAAACAGAAGAACAGAGTTAGTGCAAAAAGTAACATCAATAAGCAATAGACGGAGATAATCATCCATGCTCGCTCAGCTCACTCAGTTACTATTTAGAATTCATGACAGCAAACAATTACCTTGTGCAAATGAGAACAGGTGTCAAGCTCCTTTATCGACTCCTTGATCGTGAACATGGGGCTGCAAATGTAGTATACTCTTAGTGTATATACATATGTATATATATATACTCGTTATATACTTCCTATCATAGAATCACAGAATCACAGAATGGTTTGGGTTGGAAGGGACCTTAAGGATCATCTAATTCCAAGCCCCCTTTCATGGGTAGGGACACCTCCCACTAGACCACTTTGCTCAAATTAATTACGTTTTGTAAAATGAAGAAACAAAAGAAAATGGAATGAATCACCGTTGCGTATGTATTGGATTTGAAAGTCAAGCACTACATCCCCAAGTACATACAACAGCTGCAATTATATTGACCATCATTTGTGAAATAATATGAGAAGATAAAATGCAAGTTGAAATGCATTAAGCAACATCATATATCCAATAAATTAAAATTAAATTAGTCTGCCAAAGTGAGCTACTACGAGGTACATCTGTAACATCAGAGGAAAAGTAAACAATAAGTTTAGGACATCACATAGTCTTAAGGGCTTTTAATCTACTAACTGCTCACACTTTTATTTCTATTATTTTAACTACTGTTCCAAGTCCTGATCAGTGCAACCAAAAGCCAGACAGGGTAAATTTCTACTTACCTTTCTTGCAGGACTAAAAAGCAAACCAACAAAATATTACAGGGTACTTGTGACTTTCCAAAACTACCAGATCTGTAGCTGCCCATATGCATGTCTCAGTGTTAGCTAATAAGTTCACAATGACACAGAGATTTCAAGAATACAAACTAATGCACATGATCAATCGCTGGCACATGCCAAGGAAAAAAAATGTTGTACTTATCTAGACAGTGTTAGCTGATGTCACTGGTCATGTTGATAATGCTATTCAAGACAACTTACTGTTTGTTAAACAACTCAGTTTATGTGCATGAGTTATTATTTATAAGAAGTGTTGGAATTACAACACCAGATACAGGAAGAGGTATTCATGTAGACTAAATTTAGCTTAGTGGAGCTAATCCCCATCCCCAGCTCCTTCTGTTCTCTGTGAAAGTGTAAGCTTCTCTAGAAGGGACTTCAGAGCATGAGCTTAATTTAGGCTGAAGTTGCAGAAGAGGTAGTGAGCTGATTTACTATTTCTCAGCCACAACAAAAGCAAGGGATTCCTTGTGCCTGCTCATTTGGAGCCTTCTTGAGCTGCCTCTGGTGTTTGTTGGGCACTTCCCTGAACCAAGTCAGTTGGATAATGAACAGAAAACTGTTTAAAGGAAAGGAAAAAAAAAAATCTTCAGCTGATTTAATGAGCTGAACTGGCTCAGGAGGAAATCAGAGTAGCATCAAAACTGGTGGGTATGAGGGATGAGCAGGGGTGGAGGGCAGCACTTTGACACTTGCCCTGTCCTACAGTGCTGAGCTGACCATTTGACTCAGCTTTGCTGAGTAACTTTACCCTTAGCCACCCTGTAAATGGAGAGCTTTAGTAGTGGAATTGGTTACAGAAGTTCCTGCACCCACACTGTGATTTCCAGTCCCATTCTCAGGCTGCTGTCATTGCTGTGGGGCAGATAACAAATGATCTCCCTGAAAACAGGGATTTGCTTTAGACTGCTGTAATTGCAGCAATACAGATGAGGCAGCAGCAGCAAACAGCAATGCAGAACTGGAAACCGCCAACATGGGGCAAAAGCTCTGAAGCTGGCTTAACCTCTGAAACGTTTCTGCTGACAGAGATGGGGGGATGGAATTACCTTCCCCAGCATTTGTGAATACTGCCCCAGAAGGCTCCATTTATTCACTTGCTTTGCCAAATGGGGTTCAAGTCCCCTCTTCTGCAGGCATCTAGCTTAGGTGTAAGTCAGAAGGTTGAGGCTGGGAGTCTGTGCTGCATGCAGACAGCAGCTGCAGTCTGCAGTGGGTGAGAGGTGTCTGGAGGAGGTGGTGTGAGCAACGAGAAGAGGAGCATTTCCTCCTACATCTTAAACTTGCTTTGGGGATGACTTGCTTTGGGGAGAACCAAGGAACCATTTCTATGTCTTAGCTGTCTTCTTTGCTTAGAAGAGATAGATGTTGGTATCTATCTGAGTATAAAGAATGAGATGAAGCCAGATAGTCACACACACATAGCAGTTGTTTTGGATCTCTGCTGTTTTGACCCAGCAGAACAATGAGTTTGCATTGTAATCCTCCAGGTCACATTACCAAATCCCAGCCATGAAGTATGTCACTGCCTCTTCTTTCAGTGTATTGTAATGTATTTACTGCAGGAAACAACAGTTCCTCACAATAATTCAAAGGAATCAAGGAAGTTCTAAGTGGGTGCCTGTTAAAATCAAATGAAAGGTATTTGTTACAATCATCCTAAAGCTCATGGCTCACTTTCTTTTGCCTACAGCTTTACAAACCAAAGTGGAAACTTGGTTTGCTGAACTGCTGGGATCTATTGTAAAGTTTAAAAGAGAAGATTCAAACTGTGTCCATGGACATCTTGGCTGACCTCTGGTATACCACTCTCAAGGATCACTACTGCAAAATATAGCCCAATTCACTTAGTATGTGACATTCATCTGTCTTTACTTTCGGCAGTGTATTTTTTTTCTTCTGCAAAACCATCTGTCCAGAAGAACAGACTAGCTTTCAAGGGACAGTCAGGACTCACAGCATAGTCTTTCTTCTCAGCATGCCACTTTGAATGATTGTAAAGGCAATGAGTGGTTTTAAAGGCAGAGTTTTATTTTCAAATTTTGAAAAGTCCCTAGTTTGAAATACATTACAAAAAGTGTTCCACGAAGTCAACCTGGAATAGATGCTTGCATACCTCTATGCCCAACTTCACCTAGGATGCCATACTTTCTCTGAGAAGCAGCCCCTGTGGGGCTGCCACTTGTCACCTCTTATTTCACTGGTCAGTTGAAATAAGCCATGACTGAGGGTGCTCCAGGAATCTCCTCAGCACTCAGATAAATACTGACTCATCACATCTGTCAGCAGTTGTCTTCCCAGTGATGCCAACAACATTAAGGGTTGGATGCTCCCCCACATTGCCTGGCTGTTTTCTACCAACTTCCATCAACAAATCTCTACCACCATGAGTCCCCAGTGGGTTCAGAGCAAAGTGTGTCCTTCCTAGCCTTCACACAGGACTTGGCTGCAGTGTGATGGAGCCAAACATTCCTCAGTACTGGGAAACTTGTTAAATAATGCTCTCTGGAAACTCAGTTGTGTTCACTGTATTTCCACCAAAACAAAACAAAACAAAACAAAACAAACAACAACAACAAAAAAAAACACTTGCTCTATGAACTATAGAGCAGTATGGGTCCAGAGTGCAATATGGCAAAGGTTAGCTAAGATATCCATTGGTACTTCCCACAAAGGAGGACAGTCGATCAACCTCGACCCTTAACATCAACAATCTACTTCAAAGGCAGTGGCTGGAAGCCTGTGACTGTACTAGTGAGTACGAGCAGAAGTGTGTTTCTGTAAAGACAGGTAAAAATGCATTCTGTTTTCAAAATTATGATCGCTTTTAACAGGATAAACATGGGATCATTTAGGTGAATGTCTAGTTGGATGGGAGTGTGGGAGAAGAACCTGGTCTTTAGTGAAATACAGTGTAAACAGCATCCAGACTTGTGGGACTCATGAGGCATAGTACCTTCTCAATGTATCTGAAGCAGTTCCCCAAAACTGGTATGAATTTGCGCTGTTTGACCAGGAACTTCACCAAGTTCATTCCAAAGATCCTGTGAGGCCTTCTAAACAGTGACACAGGCACAATGAGGAGACAATGGAATCATAGCACAAGGACATGGAAAGCCAATGAGGTCACTGGAGTAAGGGAAGATACTTCCCAAGCAAGAAGCTGGGAAGATACTTCCCAGCTCTTTGCCAGAGCTGGATGTGTGTATCATGTAATGATACTTAACATTGCTTGGATCACAATCAGTCAGTCAAAGTAATGTAAATCATGGCATTCTTTATGGTGCTGAACATCTGCTTATTGTGGCATTGTGATGAAGAATCCCAGAACTCATTTCATAATAAGCAATGTGAGTGCTTTTAGATGATAATGTAACTTAGTTTCCATTGACCAAAGCTGGTTTTCATTCTCATTTTGAATATCAAAACTAACTTAAACCTAAACTTAATTTCCACATTAGGTTAAATGCAGCTGAAAATAACATGTGGCAAAATGAGCAAAACTCTTGGGCAGAACAGAGTATTATGAAGAAATATGAAAGAAAAATTTGTCTACTGGGAGACATGAATTATGAAAAATGAAATATCTTTTCCAGGTACTCTATCAATATCCCCCATATGGTAACACAGGTTTGACAGTGTCAAATTAATGACAGTGTCATTAACAGTGCTATGATCTGTGTTAATAAAAAAAAGTTTAATTTAACGAGGGTTTAGCTCTTCCACTAGCACTAGGACCTTCAGTTGCTGGTGATCACTGTACAAACTTGTGCACACGTGCATGTGATGTATATTTGTTTTTTGATTAACGACATTATAAAGGATTTAGCTATTATGAGTGTGTTATCTGTTGTACTGTATAATATTTAAACAAAAATTAAACAAAACCTAGGCCCAATGCCAAAAATAAGGAATCATTCTCTCAAATAAAACTGAGGTAAAGAAGGTTGCAGAACTGCCACTCCAAGATTATTTTTCTTTATTGTGTGATGTATTTTCCCTCCTAATGGAAAAGTCAGATGAATAAGCAGTGAATTAAACTTAGGTGCACCAGAATTTCAGTTCAGCATCTGCAAATATTGTGTGTACACTGGCACTTTGTGATTTCCGGCACATGAATCTATCTCTCTCTATTTTGCAAAAGTGGACCAATAATTCATGTTTCTCCATTCTCCTTAGGACTATGGCCATCTTCAGACCATGGCCATCAGACCACTGACATTTTGCTGTGGGAAAGAGTTCCATTAATACAGATTTTCAAGTGAGCACTCTGTTTCTAATCAGGTCTAACAGTAGTTTTGGAAAAAAGGAACATCAGGGAAATCATATCTACTTTCATGTGTTTTGGGAAGATGATGGCACAGATGCAGACCTACCTAATTACAGACCTTGTATACAGCCACGAGTTAAATATGATTAAAATGTACATACACACACACGCACACACACAAATAATGTTGTAATTGTATGAAGGTTACTAGGCAAATTTATTTAGACTGTGTCCCTTAACACTAGGGTTTGTTTTTCTGAAAAACTCTGCTTCATCAAAAATGCCAACATTGCCAAACTTGAGCTGAACTTTGAAATTGTGACCTGTCACCACTAGGCCTCCTGTTTGACCTTGTCTCTTCACTTCCCAGTGCCTCAGTTTTCCATCGTCTGAGAAAATAATTAAGCAAGTAACTGGAAGCAGAAAGGGGGAATAATCTTCTTTCTTCTTTTGACCTGCACCTGCCCTATCTATTTATATTGCAAGAGCTTCAAAGAAAGGATTAAATACCCTCTGCTTTTAATACTGCCAGCAGGACAAGGCCTTATCAGAGCCTTTAAGGTCTTTCAAACAGGAAAGTGGCCTTTCCCTCTTAGCTTAATTACAAATGCTACTGTCATAACTAATTGTTGAATGCTTGTAATGCAAGAGAAAGATCCAGTCCAAAGAGCATGTGATGCAGTGGTGAGCGCTCCTCAGCAGGGATGCTGGCAGGAGGCATATGGACCCGTGCTCCAATTCAGGAATGAGTGAATCTTGCTCTCAGATGCCCCTGGCCTCTCCTCCCTCACTTACCTTTTTTTCTTCCTTCCCCCTTATTTTATTAAAGTCCAGCTGTACATGTTCCAGTTCCGATTATACAAGATAAACTGTCTTACCCTGACTTTTCACTGTATGATTTTAATTTCTGTCCAGCTCCCACTTCATCTGCAATTAGGAAGTCTTGAATTCATTTTCTTCAGCCACTACCTGAAGTGCCATGCAGATGACTTAACTCATTCCTGTCTCTCCAGGGCACCCTTTGCAATGCCAAACAACATAATGAAGTAAAGTAGGTCACAGCTAGATAGTAATTTAAAGCCAGCACGGATCTGTACTGCTGCCCAGAAAAGCAGGTTTCACCCTTTCGTCACCGCTCATTCTCACCAACTCTCCCAGGCTGGCACCAGCATTTGTTTGGCTGCTTGGTGAGCCAGAGGGAATTAATCCAGTGAGTGCTAACCTGGCAAAATAATTGGCAAAAAGATCAACAAAACTTTTAGCTGGGAACAACAACAAAAGGGCAACCACGGTCTTAGACAGCAAGGGCTAGCCTCTGTGCCTAGTCACTTATTTAGGAGGACTCTGGAATCTACCCTTCTGTTTTCCTTCTCATAAGAGAGAGAATTAATGATGTGTGATGAGGCATCTACAGCATTTTTTTTTTCCTGGTGAAATTGGAAATGTATGCAATTCAGCGTTCTACCTCTACTTTCTCTCTTGACTGCTACAGAGAAGTCATGTTACAGCATCAGGAGAAAATACTTTTTGCTATTCTTTCCTTCTGATTCCCCATGCATTGGCCCTGCAGGAATTTTAGCAAACCACTTCTTTCTTTCCTGTTCAGCAACAATGGCAAACTGTATACCCAAAATTGTATGCCCAAAATATCGCAATGGAAAGCAACGGAATGGTCAGAGGAAAAGCATGTCATATCTTATTTACTGTTCTTTAGAGTGGTTGATGTGCTTATTACTTTAAAAAGGAACAAAACTCCATTCACACTCTGGGGACTCAGGCTCATTCATTCCATGGCCCCTACATATTAAAATTTTAAAGTGATTACTGGGATATGGCACAATAGTCCAAGATACTATGATGTGGGTTGGGCCTTCTGTTGGAGGAGGAGAAGGAGTTAGAGGAGGAGCAGAAGAAAGTAGTAGGAGGAGGAACCATTGTGGCACAGCATTGTTACATTCCTTGTTCTTGCCAAAGCCTGTGTGACTTCAGGCATGCCATTGTCCCATTAGGATTTATTCAACCACAAAAAAAAATAGCTGAAGTCAGCTGCAGGGCAAAACTCAGAGCACAAAAAATCAGATACTGTAACTTCAGTAACTTTGCCCCAGAATAAGACAACGTAAAATGCTTTATTTGTGCACGACTCTTTCTTTGCAGTGATTCCTCTTAACATTCCTCCTGGTAAAGTTAGTAGCTCTGTGAAACAGAGAGAACACTTTCTCTACGTGACTGTGAAGGTAAACTCAGAGATGCGAGGGCCTCCATGTACATGACAAGAACAAGCAGTGTCCTTTATGTGTACAGAGTCAAAAGCAGGACAACAGCCAGCTCACAGCCTGGGGCGTAAAGTAGGGTCTATTTCCAACACGGTGCGGCCTGAGGCTTTGCGCTATACTGCACAGCCTGTTTCCAGCTCACATAGGGCTCTGCTGCAGGTGACCTTGGGCTGGCTTCCGACAAACTCACTCCAGCCATCTGCGTGCCCTCCCTTGATCAGCAAAAATAACCCAGAGAGGGACAGCGTTTCCCTTTTTTTCTGTGAGGCCGCCATGCAGTTGTACAGGCCAAACTAAGCAGGCTCCAGCTTTCCTTGTGCTGCGGCAATGCCTGGCTGCTGTGGGCCAATGCTACAATAACCCTTTGTTGCAATACCCTTTGGTGCAGTGACACCCCATTGCAATAAATCCTTGATGCAGTGACACCCCATTGCAATAAATCTTTGGTGCAGTGGCATCCCATTGCAATAACCCTTCGTGGCAGTGAACCTTTGTTGCAGGGACCTCATTGCAGGGACCCCCTGCTAAAGAAACCCCCATCGCAGGGACCCCCGGTTGCAAGGATCCCCCCCATTGCAGGACAAGCACCCCCACAAGCCCTGTGGCGGCGGGCCGGCGGAGATCCCTCCCCGCTTCCTCCAAAGCGCCCCAAACACAAGACAGAGAGAGACGAGCGCCAAGTGCTGCCCCCGTGCCCCCGCAGCGCCCACCCTCCGCGGGGCCCACCGCCCCTGATGGCACTGGGGCCCGCCCCGGGGGCGGCGGGGGGCGGTGCGGCCCGGCTGGTTGGGGGCCGCCCCTTCCGCTGCGGATCCCTCATTGCTGGGCCCCGAGCGGAGCGGCGGCACGGCTCTGCATCCCCCTGCTCGCGGCACAGCCGGTGCGTGCGGGCCCAACGGGGCCGCCGGGGATCGGGCGCCCCGGGTCTGGGAGGGGGTGGAGGGAGGGCGGCCGTTAACGGATGGGGGCTTGGTACCTAGTGGGGTGGTTGTGGGGTCGTGTCCCGCCGTGCTGACCCCAGCCTTTCTCCCCAGGACGCCATGGCGACCCTGAAGGAGAAGCTGATGACCCCCGTGGCCGCCGCCAGCGCGGTGCCCAGCAGCAAGATAACGGTGGTGGGCGTCGGGCAGGTGGGCATGGCCTGCGCCATCAGCATCCTCGGAAAGGTACGGTGCCCTGCCGCCTTCAGCCATAACCCTAGCCGCACCTGGCCTGTTCCGAGCCCTCCTTTCTCCCTTTTTTTTTTTTTTTTTTTTTTTTTTTTTTTTTTTTTTTTTTTTTTTTTTTTTTTTTTAATATACGCACCTTTATTTCTTTTGTAACAAAGCCGGAGGCTGCCCAGTGGAGCTCCGCCACTGAATAACGAGCGTGGGCGCTCCCTCCAGAAGTCGGTGCAGAGCATGGGAGGACTGTGCGCCCTTGCAGCGTGCTCTTAATGCATCTGTGCCCTAATCAAAGGAGCTAAAACATTACTGCTGCCTTCAGTGGGCTTCTTTATTTCTCTTTAGCTGGTATTGCCTGGTTACAGAGGTGTTATCTGTAGTTTTCAAAAATTAAATCTGAACCTAGAGATTACTCTAATTTCTGTTTACCTTTTACTAGGTAAATCCCAAGTTGTGGTCTTAGACCAAAGCCTAAACACGTAACAAGGATCTTTGTCCATTGCCTTTTGTTTTTCTGTGAATACTGTGACCAAGTTAAATTTGATTCCTTATGTTCTTCTTTAAGAAGATGAGTGGGAGCCACAGACCTTATCTTTCTTCCTAAGAAGACGCTTATGCCCTACCCCCTTGAAGTGGTAGATCTTGCATCAAGTAGCTCACAACATTGGGATTGAAAGTCTTGCATGTGCTACTGAAACGGTTATCTCTTATTTGGAGATGATCTGTTCTCTATTACCCTGAGGATGCATGTTTTGAAGTAGTGATTTTAACTGTGAAAATGTTCAAGGGCTTTGACTTGCTAATATTTAAGCCTTGGCAGGAAGAAAAGATGGCAGTAAGTAAAGGCCATTGTGAAAGTAAGTACTGAATAGAATTTAAACTTTTTTAAAAGTATGTAACTTGTAACTAAAGCTGAAAGGTAATGGGGGAGAGGACTGTTGCTTAAAAACTACAGATATAGATATGAAAAGAAAATGCTTTCCTCAAACTTGTTTGTTTTTGAAGCAGTGCTGTAGCCTTTAAGGGTAACAGAACAGAAAACAGGTAAGTTACTGTGAATTTGATTACAATCCATCATCTGCGTGCACTGTTGTGCACTATGCAGGATCAAATTGTGCTCTCAGAAGTCTAGTTTTACAGTTGCTGAGATGTATGGACCGAACCCAGAATAAAAGCCAGTCTGAAATCTTTCAGTCTTGATTATGGCATAATGGAGTTCATTACCTCTGGGCTTCTGCTATTCTTATTCTTTTGCAAGTGTCAGTTGTAATATGAAATGCTTTTATAACAGAAATGTGACTCTTGTCACTGAACTAGATGTGACTAACTTCTGCAAGGTGGTTGGCTGCCCAAAATGTCTTCTGATTTTGTTAAACCATAGCATTAAACTTTGTACCTAGCTTCCTGTGTGTTAATATTTGGACACAGTTGGATTTTAGATGGCTTTGGATTTTATGTAACTTAATGTGCTAATACTAAGTTAAGTTTACTCCTGTAGTATTAATATGTACATTTCAATGACACTAAAATTCCATGTTAGTTATTTTTAGCTCTATTAGAAACAAGTCACTGTTGCTGTACCATTTTAGAAATGGAAAGACCTACAGTCTCAAGGCAACTGTTTTTAATTAGAATATTTTAAGGTGTTTCTGATGGTGATTATGTAGACTTCAGTTCTGTGTGTGCTAATGGCAAGCTGAATTCCCTAGGCAACGTTGATGCAAATTCCTGAAGTCAGTTGCTGGAGTTATTCCAGGTACTTCTCCAGTTCAGTGAGCAAACTGGCTCCTTAGCCTGCAGAGTCTGATGCAAGATCTATGCTCAGGACAATATCACTAGGCAGTGTGTGTAAAAATGTATACATAATCACACTTCTGCATGCATTCTTTTTTGAGATTCAGATTACGTATAGTTTAATGCTGGTGACTTCTGTTAAGGATACTTTTGATAACACGTAAATAACAGACTTTTACACTCCTTTCAAATAGTCTGCAGGGTAAACTAGTGAGTATACAATCACAGAATGGTTTGGGTTGGAAGGGACCTTTAAAAATCATCTAATTCCACACACCCTCCCCCCTGCTGTGAGCAGAGGCACCTTCCCTTAGACTTTGAGGTTTTCCTCCAGTACTTGGTCAACTTAGTTGTGAAAGCTAATTGTGCAAAAAAAAAAAAAAAGCAATGGACTCCAGTGTGATTTTTTAAATCTGAAGTGAAAGACTTGAATAAGTGAAATATACCTGCTGTTGAACACTTTTCTAGATGAAAACAGTAAATACTGTTACATGTTCAAAGTGTGTGGTTGATACTAATAACTAATTTTGATGTGAAATTAGTATTGCCCTTTTTATATGAAACCAAAGAGAAGCTTGTTTGATGTGACGCTTTCAACAAAAGAAAAATGTCCTAACAACTACCTTCAGATGGGATACTGACAGATATCTAGGAAAACAGAGCTACTAATCTGATTCTCAGTATAATATACTGAAAAAAAACTTCAAAGTATAGTGGAATTTACAGAGTTAGCTAACACCTACCTCAGAAGGTGGTAAAACTGTAATAGAAGAAAATCTTTATTCCACCCCTGTGTTTCACTGTTGTCCTGTTCTGAGACTACATAATGTTGTTGTCCAGCCCAGTTAAGTTGGGAAACAAGCATATATGACTAAATCTGTTTTGCAAAGCAACAGCATTGTAATAGATTTAATGGAAGAAAAATTAAAGTTTGTTTTCCCTGATACTGTTTCCTAATATTGAGGAAAATCAGTCTGTTTCTGTTCTATTTCTTGTTCAATAAGTTGAGAGATTTTTTTTTATAAGAAAACACACTTATTTGTGAAGTAGTATGGTGTTAGGTGTCTAAACATTAAAACGGGCTTTCTTTTTTCTGCTGAATGGGTTTATAGGGCTTCTTATAACTCAAAGGTGCAGCCATTTTTTTTTCTTTCTAAAAAGGAAAAGTCACGAAGTGTGTACTGGTAAAGGGGTAGCAGCACACTAAAAGCGACCTGCAAGTGACACTTCAGAAAGTCTGAACAAGGATGCTAAATTTGTTCTGAAGTAGCATGTGACTTTGTTCTGGTGTATCTTGTAGTAGCACCAAGGTAGTTCTGTCCTACTGGTTTGTCTTTATAGAGTGGATGCTTCCAGATGTGTATCATATTCACTTAAAAGGTTATATTGCTCAACTTGGAAGTAACTATGGCTAATAATATATTGGTTCCTTTTAAATTTTATTTCTTCAGGGTCTTTGCGATGAGCTTGCTCTGGTTGATGTTTTGGAAGACAAACTAAAAGGAGAAATGATGGATCTACAGCATGGGAGCTTGTTCCTTCAAACTCATAAGATTGTGGCAGACAAAGGTGAACCTCAGAACCTTAAATTATTTTATTAATGCTAGTATTATGTAAATCTAATAGTGGAGCATTACTGATATTATCAGGACTCAGGATTGGGCACCAAAATGATTAAATTTATGAATCGGGGTCAGGTTCCAGACTAATGTAACAATGGGAATGGTTCCCAATTCAAGCTTTCTTAAATCTCTAATGGTCAACTTACTATTTTAGGTGGTAGTTATGTAAAATAGTGTTTTTTTTTTTTTACTAGTGAAACACTAGTACTTTGTAGAAGAAATAATGTTCATTTATATGAATAGTGGAACTGAGATTCAGAGGGGTTGAATGTATTCTCCTGACCTGTGCGCTGATCTGTTGAGATGTCTCATGTTTAGGTTTGAGTATTGGCATAGTGGAGAGACTACCCAGAATACCTGTGTGAACATGATGCTGCTGAAATTAGTGATAAGTCTAAGTATTTTTCCATGCTTGATTGCAGATTATGCTGTCACAGCCAACTCCAAGATTGTGGTAGTAACTGCAGGTGTTCGTCAGCAAGAAGGGGAGAGTCGTCTCAACCTGGTTCAGAGGA
The DNA here is from genome assembly GCF_964035555.1 of Netta rufina. Classification (NCBI taxonomy): domain Eukaryota; kingdom Metazoa; phylum Chordata; class Aves; order Anseriformes; family Anatidae; genus Netta; species Netta rufina. The sequence goes on from NC_140123.1 coordinate 131,109,499, forward strand.
ATGTGAATGTATTCAAATTCATCATTCCTCAGATTGTTAAATACAGCCCCAATTGCACCATTCTTGTGGTTTCCAACCCAGGTAAAACAGCTCTCTAAAGTACTTATGAACTAATTCTGGTTTTGGAAGACTAGTGTTGTTTCCATAATCTTTTCAAATAGAAGTCTCATGTCAGAAATAACTGTGGATGTCTGCTATATAGTTGTTAACTAATATAAAGAGCACAAAGTGTAGAACACTTATTCAGAATTACTCATAGTCTGCATTTTAAGAGTGTATCTAATGGTAGATATTTCAGTTCTTTACTTGCATTGGCTTAAGAAGTAGGTAGCTTTAAGTTTCTCATTCTGAAGGTTTGAATGAGCAGGAGACATTCACTTAGCTCTTAAGCTGTTTGCAAATAACTTTATCTTTGGATATACTACGGCCATTCTTCAGATTGAAGAATTTACCCTTTTAAGATATAAACCATGCTTGTTAAACAATTGCAATAATACTGAAGTAAGAAAATACAGCTACATCTGTATTTTCAGGGAAGAGTTTCTTTGTGCTGAACAAAAATCGTGGGCTAAATATAATAAGTTATGAAAGATGATAATTATGCATGCTCACTTGTAAGTAATAACTACTAATTGCACAGGGAAAGCTTGGACATCTGGATGCCTAAAGCTGCTTATAAACATCAGTATGCTCTGTAGGAAGTCTCTGTAGGACTGTCTTTGCTTGATTCAGCTTGATTCAACATCAGAGTAAAGCCATTACTATAGAGCCCTGGCAATGAAGTGAGACTGCTTTTAAGGCTGATCTGACAGAGCAGTGCATGTAAAACTACCAACTCATGGTGTTTAAAAATTAGCTAGTGTACAAGCAGTACTAAATACTGGTGTACCAAGCAAGTACTTACTATGCAAGTACAATAACATGGCAATTTTAAACTTACCTAAAAATCAAGTCACAAATCAAATTGTTCCTGTTCTAGCAAGGCTGAATTCAAACTAAAGACCTGTCCTATAGCGTAGCTGCAGGGGGAGAATTGCACACTGCTTTTCTGGAATTGTTTTGCTTTGCTTTCTCTCAGAATGTGTGGAATTGTCTTGTACAACTAGTGGGTGTAGTGGAAACTACTGTGAGCCCATTAGAAAGGACTTCAGGAGCACTGGAATATGACAGATCTGTCTGGGCTGTAACTCTTAACACTGTCCATATCCTGTCCCAGGTGGAAAGCCCTACTGTTGATGAACAGTAAGATGACAAAGCTGTGACCAGAACTGTGATGCATCTTGGCATCTGGAAGGCAGAGTGAATGTACTTATTTGAAAGGGAGGAGCTCCATAGTCTATACATAGATTGCTCTGGCCCTGGCAGGAACTGTGCCAATTGTGGCTCTAGGGAAGCAATGCCTAGTGGGTATGCCACTTGTAGTCTCAGTGCAGTTTGCACCTTCCTGTTATGTGCTTTCAGTGCCTGAGTAAATGATCTATATATAAATACATTCCTCCTGAGAACTGGCTTCTCCTTGAGTTTTGGAGTCAGAATTTATTGTTGTCTGATCATTATTGCTGCTTTGAGCTACAGAGATAGGTTGCAGCAGACAAGAAAAACCTTAATTGGTTTGTTTTTCTAAAACTATTTTTAGAGCCACATGCAGCCAAAGCATAGAGCTCATTTGGCTTTCCATACTAAAGAGGTATTCAGTGCGGAAACTGTTTAATGAAGATGTGTTCAATGAATGAATCTCATAGTATATAATTTTCAAATTTTTATTGTAAATTGTTCTTGCCTGTTATTGTGAAGTGGAAGGTGGCATTACTTCAGGAAATCACTTGACTGTCTCTAGATGAAGAATTCTGTCTCAATTCCAGATGCCCTAGGGGTCTAGCTGTGACCAAAAAAAGCTCCTGCAGTTTTGGCTGGTAGGATATTTTATATCCAAAGGCCTTCCTTAATATGTTTTGAGTGGTAGCTAGATGGGTCCTGAACTTAGGTGATATATTCATCTTAATCCTGCAAATAGGGTAGGTCTAAAATGTGAACAATGAGCCTGTCTGTGTTTTGTGTCCTCTTGATCGCCCTACTGCTTATAGTAAAGTGCTTGCTGGAACATTCTTTGTGGTATATGTGAACAGTTTCATTTACTATGCATGCTCTTCTTTTTAGTTGATATATTAACCTATGTCACATGGAAGCTAAGTGGCCTGCCAAAACACCGTGTGATTGGAAGTGGCTGCAATCTAGACACAGCTAGATTCCGCTACCTGATGGCTGAGAGACTTGGTATCCACCCAACCAGCTGCCATGGCTGGATTCTAGGAGAACATGGTGATTCCAGTGGTAAGGAGCAGTTTTCGCCACTTTGAGATTAAAAAACAGTGTTACAGACTGAGGCTGAATGTGTTATAAAAATCTGAAAACAGATGTGGCTGAGCTTGAGTGACTGGCACTATACTGTCACCTAATTAAGATCGTAGGACAACAAAGTCCAGGAAAGTTCAGGAAATCTAGCTATGCCTCTTTCCTGAAAGTGATTCAGGATGTATAATTAAATCCTGAATTGAAAAGACCAGTGTTCACCAATCTTGTGCTGTGTCCTAAGGACTGTAGTTTACCACCTCATCCTTAGTTTTTGTAGAATATATGGTCTGCAACATGATTCTCTTCTGAAAGCAGTATTAGTTTGTACTAGGTGAGTGGCAGAGATTGTTGTAAATAATAGAAAAGGCTTACAATCCAGATTCAAGCTAACAACTATTCCTTCCCTTATTTTGTGATTCTCTTCCATGCTATTTAAAGAGGTTTTCAAAAGGTAACTTTGGAAAATCATGAAATCAAAGAAGCTTATTCATCTTGGTTTTCATGTTTATTTCAAGCCCGAAAAGATGCAGCAGAACTTCTGTCCAGAAGATGGGTGCTGCTTTAAATTGTAGTACTGTTTTTGTAAGGGAGCCATATCTTCAATGGCACATTGCATTTGATTAAAGTAGTGTCTGATCAACTACAGTACTAACTGAAGCCAGACCTGTGCTGTCACGAAAGCAGAACTTGGTTGAGTATACACAGAGCCTGTTCTGCTTCACTTTCATCTGCTTTTGCTTTGAAGTAACTAGAAAACTTTCTGGTTACTGTGCAGGAACAGGGGAGAGTCTGCTGTGAAGAGAATTGCAAATTCTTCTCTTGGTATTCTAAGTTTGCATATTGCTATCCCGTTATTCAGGGAAATAGAGTACAGTTCTTGGAGAATATCTTCATATTGATTTGTGGGACAGCGATTACATACTTTTGTAATTCTTGAATAAAGCTAGTTTTAAAAGGCTGAACAACTAAGATGTGCCTGTTTGCTCAAATTTGAGGTTTCTGACTTGAAAAGTACTTGTCCAGAGGACTCAAAGTTCTGTAGTTTAATCTGTACCAGTACTAAAATCTCAAACTTGATGCCCAGAGTCTTCAGAAGTAACCATAGCTAAATTAAAATAGAAAACCTTCTTTTCAAACTATTGTGGTTCTAGCTGCTATGACTTTATTTCAAGTTTATATTAGTAAGTAATCCTCTGCTTTGCTCAGTGAAGTGCTGTGAAAACTTATGTCCTCTCTCTGTGTTGTAGTGGCTGTTTGGAGTGGAGTTAATGTGGCAGGCGTTTCTCTCCAGGAGCTGAATCCTGCCATGGGAACTGACAAAGACAGTGAGAACTGGAAGGAAGTCCACAAGCAAGTGGTTGAAAGGTACAGTAACTTAAGGAATTCTATGGATGCATTTGATACTACAAATAGCATTTCTGCATGCTGCATCTCCATTCTGTTGCAGCTTTAATGCCCTCATATTAGGAGGGGTTGCATAAGTGAAAGTACTAGTTTAAGCACAAATGCAGGATTTCAGTTGGTAAGCTTTATTTTCCTGCAGTGCTTACAACTCTTGTGCAATGTACCTACTTGAGTAGTGCAGGGCTTATAGAACCAGTATACACTTGCATTTGTGCAAGTAGCTTCTTACATGGCTATCCTTGTACAAAGGGAGCAAGACAGTAGGAAAAGGTGATATGTTTTTGTGAGCAGAGCATTGGAGTTGAGTCTTAGGAAAACTTTTGACAAATCACAAAAAAAGCTGATACTTACGTCCCTAATTTACCTGTCTCACTAAGCTGGTGTAAAGCTTTCAGACACTGGGTAAAACAACTAAGATGGGGGGGTGGTATGCAGCTCTATGTCTACTTCATCATTCTGAATACATTTGGAATATCTAAGCCATTGTCCTACTCATTTGAATATGGAATCTGTTTTCTTTTGTTTTTCTACCTTTAACTAAAATAATAGTTCGCACATGGAATCTATGAATCTTTTCTTCAGCTAAGAGAACAATAGGGTTTTGTAAATATACATATGGGGTAATGTAGACTATCTTTTATACTGTAATGCTGAAATGACTTAAGTGTTTTAATTCTAAAACTTAGCATATCAGGGAGTTCTTCAAATGGGAAACCTTTGTTTATTTTAAGGTGTCTTCAATATACTTTTTGGAATACTAAATCTTAATGTGACTATTTCAATGTTTCCTTAGTGCCTATGAGGTAATCAGGCTGAAGGGGTACACAAACTGGGCCATTGGCCTTAGTGTTGCTGAGCTCTGTGAGACCATGCTGAAGAACTTGTGCCGAGTTCATTCAGTGTCAACACTGGTAAAGGTAAGAAATGGTGGCTAATTGGATCCTCTAGTTCATGTTTTCATTGTGGGAGAAACTAGACTATGAAAAGACTAAAACCGTTGGCAAGGTGATGTGCAAAGGAAGCTTTGTTTAAAAAGTATTGAGTTTGAAATGTTATACAGGGAACTTACTGTTGTAACTTTTTTCTCTTCTTAGTTTATCCTTAGTTTGGCTCCAGACTTGTTCTAAGTGCTCTGTACCGTCTAGTATTGTATTACCCTTGTGTAAAGTTTGCTATGCATGGTATGCAGCTTCATTAAAAAAATCTCCATGCAAAAATAGTAAACTTCAAAGAGGTCCAGCTGTGATTCCTCAAAACACCCCCTAGCAAAGGTGGTAGGGAAGAGCGTGTCCTGTATAGCTGATATATAGTTGCCTGCATTTAGTCTGCACTAGTTGCATAATCCCACATGGAGGAAGGAATGTAAGCAAACTGAATTTACAGCTCCCTCTATAGTCAGGAAACAGAGTTGTCACTGCAACATACCGTAATCCTGTATCTCTGAGACTTGTCAACTGCTTGTTGGATATAAACAAAATCGAGGCTTTTAGAGGTGGAATTTCTGAAGTCATCTATTTCAGTATTGCTATTTGGTTTTAAATAATAGCTTTTTGTATCTTCAAATACATTGACTGAACTTTCTGCAGGCTGTAAAATAAGCCTGCTTTTTGCAGGTTTTAAGACCTTCTGTCAGAAAGATTCTTGACATGCAAATCTGGGGTTATGGGTTTCTGTCAGTAATGTACTATTTTGTTTGTCGCAGGGCATGTATGGCATTGAGAATGATGTCTTCCTGAGCCTGCCTTGTGTCCTAAGTGCCTCTGGATTGACCAGTGTCATCAACCAAAAGCTGAAGGATGATGAGGTGGCTCAGCTGAAGAAGAGTGCAGATACATTGTGGAGCATCCAGAAAGATCTCAAAGATATGTAATTCACAAGTGTTAAATTCCAGCAATAGGAAAAACAGCGTGTTGTGTGCAAATGTGGGCGCTCTACTCACTATACATCTCCATGGTTAACATTTAATGCTCTTCCAGACTGAGCTTTTGTCCACAGTAGCTAAACTTATGCTTGCTGTAACGCACAGACCTTATGAACAAATAAAGTAACTTTCAGGCATGTTTTGTTGTCCTAGTGACTTATTTCTGGTATTTCTAGTTTCTTCTAAATAAAGCATTCTACTTTCATGTAGTCTGTGGCAGACATTAAAGGATAGATGTGTGGTTATGAGGTTAAAAACAATGTAGTCACCTGTGGTGAGATTTCACTAATACAGTCTTACTGTAAGCTGTTTCTGTATGATAGTTTCAGTCCATATAATTTAAGTGTAGCTTATGCCCAAATTCTTATATCTTTACTGCTGAGTAGAAATTGAATAGGGGGTTTCCCTGTGGGCCACCCATCAAAAGTATGCCAACATTAAGGTTTTGTTTACCACTACCCTACGGAAACCTAGAGAAAGGGTCCTATAGATCTAGAAACCTGCTGTGGGAAAAACACTGTTTACATTTCTCTTACGTTAGATTCACTTACTTGCCTGTTACTGGTGTCTGTTTTTCAGTGATGTTTTGTATCAGTAAGCTTCTCTTGATTACTGAAGTCCCAGTGTTTAGTTGGGCTGGAGTCTTATGGTCATAGATTTGGGCCTTAAACTGCTGTGTCCAATTTTGGAAGCTATACAAGTGTTATAGAAGAGAACAGATTCCTGAAATATCCTTAAGTTTTGTTTTCTAATTGTTTCTGTGCACTTACAGAATTGACAATAACCATAAAATAAATAAAAGGCTGAGATAAAAGGGTGATAAAAGCAAGTTGCTGAAAATTAAACTCCTTTATTTGTGACACTTGCTCTGAACAACATCCATGAAATATCCCAATACAGAAAATACAAAAAGATCTGGGGGTGGGGGAGCAGAGACTTGGAATAATGAAGGGTGTCAGTGGAGGACACTCACACAGCTTCATGCTGTTCCCTTGGGTCCTACTGCTGGTCACTAGAGAGAAGAGACCAGTGTCTCCTGCTTTTGACAAAGCTCTTGACCACAATGAGGCTGCCTACCAGCCTTCTGTAAACCAAGCTTGTACCACAGGGTCTGGCTGGCCCTTTCAGCTGCCAGGGCAACTTTGCTCAGATAAAAGATGAAACTTATTCTCACTGCTAAGCCAGTTGTCTGAGGTTTGGGCAGTTGTGAGTGTTCAGTGCTCATGTTTATTATGTGACTTTTTGGCCTCTGTCATCTGGAAATTGCTGACTTCATGAATTTATCAGCAGGAAGGTCCTTTTGCTACTTAATTTTTTAAGCGGAAGTCAAAATGACACTTTCATTTTGTTTGCTTAGTGATTCTTTAATACCTAAACAGAAAATAAAAAACAGTGAATGCCTTCTAGTATGAGACAATACTATCAAAACCAGGTAAACATGGATCTGATAATACAGCCTTATGATACATTAAGGACCTAATGTCAGGTATAAAATATTTCAGTTGAATCTTTTCCCTTTTCCAAATTACTGTGGAAGACAATCCTGGTGTGGACACTAGCAACGTCAGAGCCTTTCTTAGCTCTATCATAACACTGAGTAGTGGATGGAAGCACTTCCAGAAGTATGTAGGTAGCTTTTGTAGTTTCTCTTTAAATAGAACACCCAGCAAGCTTTTCTGTAGTGTGTAATAACTGATACCCTGTGATATATCAAGTATTACATAGCCAGTGAGATACCATGTATTGGGATGCTAGTGACAGTGTTATTTACAAAGGGTATCACAAGAAGATCTTATGAGAGATTCTGTTCTCAATCACAAGCTAAATGCCAGACTATTGGTAGGATGGGGGGGAGTCAGTCTCTGCTGTCAGAACTCAGTGTGAAGATCTCACTGGAAGTCTCTCCACACCTGGATAGATTGACTAGCTCAAGTTCCTACTAAAAAAAAAGTTCATGATCAATTGGTGTGGTGTTAGCAATGACTGCATGATATATCCACCGGCAACTTTCACCTGAGCACATTTAGCTGGTTACCTCTGTGTAGTTCTTTTCCTGCTTTGTTCTTCCTTGTGCTGTACTCAGTTAATGCATTAATTCAAAACTGTGTTGTGGCATGTTACTTTCATGGGATTCTTGAGACTGGTGTGTGTTAAGAGGCATCAGCTCTCTTAGAGAACAAGGAGTGGGTCCTTTTTCTTTCCAACAAGGAATTTTTTTAAAAAGTTCACTCAGCTGCAGTAAACTGTCATTTGACTCTGATTATATCAGCATGCATTCCTTACCCATTAAAGAGTAGTGTCATACCTTCCTTGCTCTGTGATCAGCAAGCTGAGACCTGAAGTTGATTGTGATATCTTGAAATTAACATGGGAATCACTGCTTGAGCTGGGAAGCTAATTGTCACCTAGTGTCTGTTAACTGCTCCTTAAACCCCTCAGAGTCCACAGAGGTTTGTTTGCTAGTGATCGTAAAATCAACAGTATTGCAAGATATTTTGTGCCTTGACATTAAGCAGGTGAAGAGCTAACAGCTGTTCCTATCACAAGAAAGCACAGCATGTGATGAAAAAAAGTATCACAGAGTATACAGATGAAACAGGTAATTGAAAGAATGAGGAAATCACATTGATCTGTGTGCCAAGCAGTTTTCTTAGTACATCAGCAGCCTAACTGTACCAATTTCTACTTCTAGGGAGATGATGATATGAAGGAAATAAGCTGAGAAATTTGAACAACAATAGAGTGGCCTTGTATGCGTTACGGGAGGGATTGGTTCAAAACTTCAGTATCAACAAGCATCTCCATGAAGGTGATTTTGAGATTTTTATTAATAAACTCTTCAGATTATTTTTGGTGTTCACTGATTTTTTTTAAGCCATCTGCATTAATTATACTGTAATTATTTGTTATTAGGGGTCTTATCATATAATCTTGCATCTTCATTGCAGTTGCATGGCTGTCAAATAGCTTCCCTACATATGTTTAAACAACAGCAACCTATCACCTTCTGTTACTTGGATTTCATCTGTAATATAAACTTGTATCAAACATATACATTCCTTAATGACTATATTGCTGTAGTACTTTTCATCTACTTTTGGGTTTTGAACATAATAATTATCCTGTCTGTTTTGCTGATAGGATAGCTTGCTGATACGTGAATTTTGTTCTTGTTTCATCCTGTGAAGGGTGATGCACATTTTTAACCACATTCCTATGTGTCAAGTGGTACCTTGGTCTGAAAGAAAATACTGTAGTGCTGTTGGACAGTATGACAAAGTAAGCAGGAGATGCAGTAGAACACTTCAGAAAGCACTGAGGACAACTTGCTTGACTCTTACGATCGAAGACTGGTAATTTTATTTTGATTGCTGTAAGGACCTAGATCCCTTGAATTTTCACATATATAGACACAGAGTACAGAATAGAAAGGCAGTGTGACTACTCTGCAAGTGTCAGGCAAGAGACAAGCAAATATTGAACAATAGAAAGAGGAGGGATGTTACAGTCAGGGTTGTAACAGGACCAGAATGTAGTCCTCTGTGTTACGCTTAGCCTTGAGTGTATGCTATTACCACTATATTTGTATCATGGCTTTACAAAGAAAACAAACACTAAGGAGATAGAGCTCAAATTTTCTACCATCCACACTTCGAGACAAATGAGTATGTAAGCATATCTATTATACCTAAATATTTTTTCTTATGAGTCCTATCCTATAATCTTGTACCTTAACTTCATTGCGGTTGGATAGCTGTGGAATAGCTCTCCCATGTATGTTCAAACAGAAATCTATCACCTTCAGTTACTTGGATATCCTTTGCATCCTTTGTTTTATTACTAGTCTGCATAACAAGAAACTGTAAGCTTAGTAAAACATCAGTGCTCTTTCTGGTAATCAGACTTCACCCAAGCAAGAGGTGGGCTTGTTCGGTGCTCATCTGTAGTGTTGTACCAGCTCCTCCTTTAGTAGTCAGAGGACAAAAATGGGTCAGGGAGTTGGAGGCAGGATTAAATAGTGAAATAGTGTTAAACAGAACATACAGGTGTAGAGTGATGGAGATGTTTTACATACTCATTTTGCTAGACTGGTAGCGCTTATAGGACTTTCATAGCACCTAACTTAGAACTGTGTTTTGTGATAAGTAGGTGACTTGTGAGCTAAGCTGACCACAGAATTGCTGTTGCTGTGTTTACACACTTCACACTGGCATTGTGCTGCAAATAAATGCTGTTTTCCTCAGTTTACAAATATAAATCAGACAATTAAGCTGCACATTCACAGTGGTCTGTAGATGCTGAACTCTCAACTAGTGTCAGTGTGATAAGGAGCCCCAAAACATTTAGGTCAGATCCTTATACTGTGGTCCAGGACACAATACACTAGCATAACTAGGCATCTCAGGGCAGTATTTAATTTTTGGTATTTCTTTCTTCCACGAGCAGTTCTCCTTTCATTCATGTCTCTGGATCCAACCTTTTATAATTCAAAACTTTCAAAGCTTTTCAGATATAGTAGACAGGGACTTCCTAAAATCCACACCAATCACTGTGGTGAACTACATTTGTATAAACCATTTCCTGAGATACCATTGCTTTCTGCGTCATTACACTGTGCAAGCAAAGGAGTCATGCAAGTAATTAACTTAGATGGTCTATTGGAGATTTGTCTTATGAGGCCTGGATTTGCTCAGTGTCTGAAATGAGTAATTCACCTGCAAACATAAGTAACAACTCACAATCTGGCACATCAATGGATGTGCAAACTAAGGTTTCTAAGTAAATATTTTCTCTCTTACACTCTCCTCTTCCAGAGCTCTTCAAACCCTATTTAATTGTGTTTACACATTCAACATCTGAGCTAAAAAAAATCAATAAATTTGTCAAAACAGAATGAAGGTGGATCCCAATCAGCAGAAAATTCTGGAAGGTAATATTCATAATTCTTGCTCTGTAGGATGTGCTAAATGAAAATGTAAAGGGAAGAAAAAAGACTTTTATATGATACAGGTTCTCTCTGTGCTACCAAATCTTTATTTCAGACAATGAGATAGAAATGCTATCATATCCAGTCTCTGTTCATTTATCCATCTCCAGTGCTATCACTGTGAATGAGTAGGCATGAACGGCATCTGTTAGAATCGCATCAAACTTACTTTCCTACCCCTATATAACAGTTGAGTAGTCCCTGATACTCTCGGCATGAAGATCAGTCTAGAATAGTATTTGTTGACATTCTGTTCATTTTACTAAGTTGTTTTTTCCCATGGTAAACTGTCATGCAGTAGAAGGAAATACTTTTTTTTTTTTTTTTAATTACTGGGCTCGTTCTGAATGCTCTCGTATTTTTTGAAAAGATACAAGAAGACGAATAAACAGAAACATGTTTTTGGACATGCATAGAGAACATTCAAAAGCAATAGAGAGGTTCTTAAAGAGACAGAAAAGATGTTAAGACCATACCCACCTTACAGGAAGTCCTTATATTCCACTGAGTAGGATTTATGTTCATGTGGATTGTTGAATGGGGTTACATTTCAGCATGTATCTTAATGCTGATCATGATCATAGATAGCTTTTTTTTTATTATTATTCCTGATTAAGCTCTTACTATACTATAACAGAGCAAATGGAAATGTCTCTTTCAGTACTACACTTAGGAGTTTGCAGAACAGTCTTTCAAAGCACAGAAACCTGGGAAAGCCTTTGCAGCCACAGAAGTAAAGTGATGCAGTCCTGCCTGCTTGGGGAGATGAAGATAAGCTCTGTGAAACTGAACTGCCAGCGCTCCAAGGTCACACAAGATAAAAGACATGTATTAAGAACTTGCAACTAGCCTGAGCTTTTTAACATTTCTACCAAAAACACTCACTCACTTAAAGAATGTCCTTTGGTTTTTTTCCTTCATGTTTTACAAAAAGAAAGGACCATGATTATGAGAAGAGGTATGAGTAAAAAGCAAACTCCCTGTATGTTAGGCAAGTGAGGCTTCAGTCTCAAGTGTGATTAGCACTTACAATGAAGAAAAAAACCACCACAAATTACGCCAACATACTAACAAATCCCAAAGCTAGATAAATACGACACAATCTGTGCTGACCACAGAAAACAAGTGTGAAAGCTATGCACGTGTGTGTACATCTGTGAAAGTGTTTGTGTCTTTGTCCATGGGTCTGTGTTCTAGATGGGAGGACGGCACCATGTACAGTAGAGAGGACAGGCTAAACAGTGTTAGTCTTGCATTTTAGTGCTAAGTTAGAGACACATCATATATCACATGAAAAATGTTGGTGTTTCTCAGAAATTGTGTTTACATGTGCCTATGTGCTCTTACACGTTTATCTCACAAAAGAACTTGGTGATTTTTTTTCAGTCTAATACCCAGCACCAGTCTGGAGACTCCCTCTCACAGAATGTGGGCTGAATGTCCGTCCTTTGTGAAGAGATCATTTCAGATATCTGAGGTGAACTAAAAAGGGAAACAATCCCAAATCTCTACTCACATGGGAAAATGACATATGCAATTCGTAGCACAGCTTTTATGCATTTAACAGTTCTTGGTCACTGCTGCATTTATTTCAAACTTTAAATGGGATGGCAACATTTTGATTTGCTTATCCAAGTTGCAGGATCCAGCTTACTTTCTGGCCAAGCTACCCTGGCATCTTTTTCCAAAGCCAAGTCCAAAAGGATTAAAAATAAAATTGCCTGTGGTGAACTGATGTCTGCAGGATGACTCTCATTCTCTCTCCTGGATGAAGCAGCAGAAGTCACAATGCTCTGCAGAGCTGTGAATGTCAGCCTCGCAGATCACTCAGTATGAACTCTTTTTTGGGGTGTCATGGAGTCCATGCACTACTTGCCTATTTGGGACAAAACTATACCATAGTTTTACTGAGAAAATTCCAATGTTGTCATATGACTTGCTATAACTTAAGGTGCTTCACCACCTTGTCCCCCTGCTGGCCATTTCACAGGGTTGCTGCACTCCAAGGGTCAGCCACCCTCCAACAGGAGGGGAAAATTCCCCACTCATGAGATGTGGAACATAGGATGTGGGAGGTGTGGAACATTTTTTGGACTTGTACAAAGCAGTGGCGAATGTTGTTCCCTTGCAGCTGAAGATGCTGAGTTCAGATAGGTAATTAGGGCTGTCCCTAAGGCATTTCTGAACTCCCTGATCTTTCCTAAACTCTGTAATGACCCTAAATCTGCTAGAAAATGAGCTAATCTCTCTGCAAAGAGCTTTGTCCTCCAACATCTCTCTTCTGCTAACAAAGTCAGGGAACACTCAGCTGAGGGCTTAGTAAGCCTCACTTCTCATGATATTTGCAGAGCTCAGGAGAGCACATGTAGTACAGGTAAATGGTATCATATCGGAACAGACCAGCTGAAGGGTTCCAATTCCTCAACAGTTAAGGCCCTGATGATCTGATCTAAAATGGCAGTCATTGCAAGAAAAGCAGTTGGCAACACTGAGGAGCATTCCTATGCTGTTCTGAATAACAAGTTCCTTTTACTTTAATAGATACTCTGCTGTGGTAGGAAAACAAAATTGTTTAGCTCTTTGTTATGCCACATGACTGTTACTATCCTCTCATCAGTAATTACGATTTTTCTCTAAAACTAAATTATTCCTTTCATAGCAACCTAAATGACATGAAGACCTGATTTTTTTTTTTTTTTTTGAGTATTTTAACAGATACATAGGAAACATTTTGTAGTGCTGTTATAAAATAGTATCTATCAGTCTGTGGCTTCAAGGGGCTTATAACCATAAATATACAATTATTATTAATACGTTTGAGATTGAGGATTGAGTACAATTTGAGAGTATCAAAAACAAATGTTGGTAGTATATCACTTTTAAAGAGTGGATCTTATTTGTAGGGGCATAAAACAAAACTCAGCCACTCTCTTTCTCATTTCCTTGTTTCTTTATAAGAAACTTTCTTTATAAGAAACTTTCCTCAAGTTTCTTTATAATGGTTTGTCTAGCCTTGGCAGCCCACACTAGTGAGCTCCAAGAGCTCACTTTATTAAATATCCTGTCATTGCTCTTCATTTCCTCTCTTTCCTGCATTTCTCAGCTTGAAGTAGGGGCTTTTCTTCCTGACAAAAATCCTCCACTTTGCTGATTGTCTTTTGATTCTCTTTCCATGCTCTTCATAAAACTAAGGTTTATAAACCAGGATTTAGTAAGAAGCACTAAACAGCCTTTTGGACAAAACATAAAACAACACAGCACAGATGTTGGATAATCATGTTAATACCATCAGTGCCACCTACTGCTCTATTTCTAAAGTACAGTGTGTGTACATAATTGCTACAAACCATCGTAACTTCCTCTTTATAAAACTTAACTAGATGTTTATGAATATTTTAAAAATCTATGTCTGATTTTTTCCTACATTTGACCTAGACACAGTTCTCATTACAAACTCCCACATATTGAGAGTGTTTCTTCTCCAGAGTGTACTTTCTCACTTGCAGTCAGGGGGGTTGAAGTTGATTTTCCAACAACAAACAATGTCCAAAGTGGTTCTTCACAAGGGACTGCGGGGTCTTTGGTCTGAAGCCAACATCCATAACTCACTTGCTGGGGTGATGTGCTGAGTTAGCTTTTGCAGAAAATTTTAATCTACCCAAATAGAAGGAGTTAGATCAAAGCGAGTGGAGATGACAACAACATGGGAGGTAATGGTTTCAAAAAGAGCCTTATATAGGGCAGAGTGCATGTCATTGTCCCTGTCTATATCCACAAAACTGTAAAAGATTTAAAAAACAACAACAATACACATATTGTACAATTTCTCTTCAAAGACCTTTATACAGCCTTCTTGTCTAGGATCCTTGCAAGCAATAATACTTCACTTCTGTGGGTTGAAAGAGAATTTGGTGGGATAACAAATGATGCCTATCTGAACTGAGTCATCTTACATAATGCATTACCAGAGAGCCTTTGTGTACTTAAGATAAGAGTAATAAGGGAACTGAAAGACTGGACTCAAAACCAGTTTCACTGGTTTCTAGATTTCTGGAAATATTTTCAAAAAAGTTATATTTTATAAACTACTATTCTGGGTATGTTTCCATCTTTCAGCAGTTGTCCTTTCTGATACGTTAAAAAGGAAAAAAAAAAAAAAAAAAAAAAAAAAAAAGGTGTAGTCACACCCTGTCTCTATGACAAAAAATGGCACATTGCTTTATTGTTAACCGTGTCCCCTTTTTACCAATTGTACCTCAATGCACTTGGCATGGAAGGTGAATATTCTGTTCCTTTCTGCTCTTGGTGACTGTCCCTCCACTGAACATACTAAAAGTTTGCCCATTCTTACTGCCAGAATATAGCTTTTCTCCTAGAGAGCTCACTTTGCTATAGGATCACAGGCACAGGCATTACCTCATTAAGGACAGTAAATGTAAAAAATTTCAGATGCATCATAGAGACGCCAAACTTAATCCTAGCAGGCCATAAATACAATGAACAGAGCCTTTTGCCCTCTAGCAATTACAGAATCACAGAATCACAGAATTTTCTAGGTTGGAAGAGACCTCAAGGTCATCGAGTCCAACCTCTGACCTAACGCTAACAGTCCCCACTAAACCATTTCCCTAAGCTCTACATCTAAACGTCTTTTGAAGACTTCCAGGTATGGTGACTCCACCACTTCCCTGGGCAGCCTGTTCCAGTGCCTCACAACCCTTTCAGTGAAGAAGTTCTTCCTAACATCTAACCTAAAACTCCCCTGGCTCAACTTAAGCCCATTCCCCCTCGTCCTGTCACCAGGCACGTGGGAGAACAGGCCAACCCCCACCTCGCTACAGCCTCCCTTGAGGTACCTATAAAGAGCGATAAGGTCACCCCTGAGCCTCCTCTTCTCCAGGCTGAACAACCCCAGCTCCCTCAGCCGCTCCTCGTAGGACTTGTTCTCCAGGCCCCTCACCAGCTTCGTCACCCTTCTCTGCACCCGCTCGAGCACCTCGATGTCCTTCTTGTAGCGAGGGGCCCAAAACTGAACACAGTACTCGAGGTGCGGCCTCACCAGAGCTGAGTACAGGGGGACGATCACCTCCCTAGCCCTGCTGGTCACACTGTTCCTGATACAAGCCAGGATGCCGTTGGCCTTCTTGGCCACCTGAGCACACTGCTGGCTCATATTCAGCCGACTATCCACCATCACTCCCAGGTCCTTCTCTGCCTGGCAGCTCTCCAACCATTCCTCTCCCAGCCTATAGCTCTGCTTGGGGTTATTGCGCCCCAGGTGCAGGACCCGGCACTTGGCCTTGTTGAACTTCATGCAGTTGACCTCAGCCCATTGGTGCAGCCTATCCAGATCCTCCTGCAGAGCTTTCCTACCCTCAAGCAGATCGACACACGCACCTAACTTGGTGTCATCTGCGAACTTACTGAGGGTGCACTCGATGCCCTCGTCCAGATCATCGATGAAGATATTAAAGAGGACCATTAAGACCATTTGCAAGGATGAAAGTTTTTGAATGGGCTGTTAATCTAACCTTTCCTATGCACTTCATTTGCTTTTCCTTCACTAATAATAAAAAGCAGGTATCTGGGATGGCACTATATGATAAAAAGCTTCATTAAGACAAACAGATCAGATGTACTCAGAATATGAAGGAAAACTAACGTTCATAGTGCTATTGAGCACTTTTGGTCAGAAGAGCTGAAACGCTTAGAAGCTTGAGTATCATCTCCAACTCCAGAAAGGTAAAAACAAAGTTCAGAAGAGTTTCATGAGTTGCCCAGGCTTACACAATGACAGTGTTGCCAGTGGTTGTGAATTTTCTCATGATGTCTGATGATTCTTGCAAACCCATTCTCCAAGGCCTAAGGAGTTACATCACATTTTACCAACTCCAAAAAGTAAAAGTATCCCCTAACTAGAAACAAAAGCTAGAGAGGCATGATGCTTAGGAACCTGAGAATCACAGACTACATAAAGAGCTTAAAAAATGTATTACTACAACTTCAGTTCACTGTTCTAAAATTATTCACATGTTTTCTAGGCTCATCACAGCTTTTGAATGCTTGGGGACAATGGTATGTTAGTGAGCCAGTGTCACTGTTCATCTGGCATCACTGCTAAAGGTTTGCTTGCCATCTGTGGAGAGGTAACTGATGTGGGCAGGATAACTTCAACATCCTCACTGTGGCTCTATAAAGGACAACAGGACTCTGCCAGCAGTGATAATGGGGCTCACGCACCTGGAAACACAACCATTTTTCCTCTGGAAAGCTGGAGCTTGTGGTAGTTACTCATAATGAGAGCCATCAGGCACAAGTTCCTTGGGCATGGATCTCATTTTTGCTCTACAGAAGTAGGTATGTGCCACCTAGCACCATAAACTGAGCCACTGATGGTTTTGCTGGTGGATGGCTCTGCCTGGCATCCCTTCACCGGCTGGCGGTGTGGCCTAACATGGCTGCCTCAGCTGCTCGGCAGCCCACGGGCTGGATGGCAGCAACAGGGCCCAGTGAGCCAGTGACCCTGACTTGGAGTCAGGCTGTGGGCTAACCCTTTAAGATGCCCAGTTTTGCAGTGTGTCCGTTGACACTGGACTGATGAAACCCTGTGGGATTAGGATGGGCTTGTGTGATAGTTTGTTCTTGCCCTCTCAGCTAGGATGGCATTTTTGAGGCTTGCAGCCTTGCCCTCAGGGTTTCCAGATAAAAGTGTGACTCAGCAAAGTTGATGGTTCAGAAATGAGGGGACCCTTAAAATATAACGTCTTTTTCTTCAAATAACATGAGTTTTAAGCTATAGGATGATCTGCTTTCCTACTTATTCCACATAGTAAAAAACACAGCTTCTCCAAAAGTAATGATTCTCAGCTGGGCTTTTTTTCATAAAGTGATAAATAGCACAACTCCAACCACTGAGACAAAAAGACACGCAGCCCTGAATCTTGCCCTAGGCCAGCAGTAATGTCTTCCAGTTAGCCTAGAAAGAAAATCTTTTTATTCTCCCAAAGTCCAGCTGGGCCTGTGGGTGAAGTGGCACAGCATAGCTGAGCCCTTCTGGCAGCTCCTCTGACTGGAAAGGCAAGGCACGATTTGTTTTCACCTTCCTATCTCTCCTTATTCACCAGCAGTGCTGCTCTGTCTCTTTGGACGCTTACCAGGCTCTTTGCTGAGCCAGCTCTATTTCCTAACTTGTTAGAAAGGTTTTCTGTAACCTTAGGTTAGTTCTGAGAGCTGCTGTGAATGCCGTCTAAGTGCAGAGACAGCATGAGCAGTGTCAGTGGAAGAGTAAGTCTTTTGGTGATAATTAGCTGTTAAGATTGGCTCAGCTGTGTTATTGTATTACATTATATTATATTTGTATTGTATTGTATTATATTGTATTATATTATATTGATTGTATTGAGTGATTGTCTTCCAACAGACATGCATGCAGTCCCCTCTGCTCATTCTGGGCTGAAATTTGCTGCCTGGGAAACACTCCTGGGTTGTTTTCCAGCACCTTTTGCTGCTGGTAATGTCAGCTTCTCTCAAGTACTGCGACTACTGATTCACTATCATGTAAACCACCATTCTTGCAGTCTGGCAGCACAGTGAGAATATAAAGGGAAAAGTAAATGGTTATGCTGTGACAGAAACATTGGCCTAAGCCATAAGTTCACCCACAGCTCACGGAACTGTTTGTTTACAGTGTTCCCTAAATTTCTGTCCTTATTTCACAGAAAGCTGACCTCTATATGCAATTATGGGTATTGCAGTATTTATTACTGGTTCTTATATTGTAAAGAGTAGGAAGTCATGCTTTTCTTACACAGGTGAGCCACCTGTCTTCTAAACCAATCACTTTGGACTTGTTTTGTCTATCTGTGCTACTATAAAGTCCACACTTAACAGTGCAACATTATTCTCCACAATGCTAGTGATGCCCTGGATCTCACGTGGAGATTTGATCCATGCTGAATTCCAGATTTTGGTCAGGTTGTGGTCTAAGCTCAGAATCGGATTCGATCTACACAGCTGTCCCAGAAACACTGGGCTCTCAGCATAAGCACATAAGTATCTTCCCAGCAGGCAGCTGCTCTGTGGGGCTTTGAGGTTCTTAGGTTGCGAGTTGGAACTACAGCTCTGCAGGTGTGTGTACACAGCTTACAGTATCCCAGCTCTGTGCTGGAGCAAGACAGGGCTGTACTCTTTCCTGGGCAGAGAACCTGGACCCAGAGGCCAGAGAAGAGCTGTGGCATAGAAAAAGAGAAACCAGCTGGAAAATAGGGGACCAGACCTGCAGAGAGGGCCATCAAAAATGTGTGCCAAAGTAGGGACAGAGCATTTGTGGTTCTGTAAAAGCTCTCGAGGCTGCAGGTTTGTTCTAGAGCAGAATGAAATCAACAGCTTGCACGGAGCAATAGGGACACAGCTGGAATTAACTGTGGAAAAAGGGTGTGAGGTAAAATAGTGCTTTGGGACTGATGAACTGAACAAGAATTAGGTAACAGTGCCTTACTTGGCAAGTCATCTAAGAGATATCTTGTAGAAAAAGTCTACTTACCCAGCTAGTGAGTGGCCAGCGGACAGAGAAGGTCCATGAGTGCTAACAGGCAGGGTGTATGTCAAGGGGAGGACTTGGGGGGCTGGACTCTAATCAGGTGGTGAACTCAAAGTGTCCTCCCTACTGGAGTTTGCTTAGGGCAGTGCTGAATTTACAGCTGTTGACTTTCAGTCATTCCTGAGGTGGTAGCTAGTGAATGCTGTGGCTGGGAAGCTCAAAACTATTTTTTATGTCCCTCTAAGGAAAGAAGGAAGAGGCCTGGTCCCAAAACAGTCAAGACCTTTCTCAGGTCAGTCTTAAATTCTTACCTCTGCCCGCAGCTGCTTCTCAAGCCTTGAGGATTTCACTGAGCCAATTTAATGCTGGTGGTCAGACAGTTTAAACCCATTAGCTGCCAGCTATCTGAGTAAATTTTCTCCTCCCAGCCCAGTGCACTAGAAGACTACTCCAACCAAAACTGCAGAGAATTGCCACATTAACCGAACATTTGATAATAACTCTTGTGGCCTGTGTGGTGAGTATTTAAGGGCTGAAGAAAATGCCACTGGCTAGATCACTCTCCATGACCTCTCTTAATGGGCTTCCTCAGTGGGAGGATGAAGACCTACCAGTGGAAGATTTGTTGCTCTTTGAAGTTTCTTGGGAAGTTACCAACAAAGGTTTGTACAACACTCTGAGGAGTCAGCATGGCTCTTTTTATGGAAGTTGGGGGAGGAACGAAGGACTTGGGCATTAAGGGCATTAAGGGGATATTGGGGAAGAGCTGGCTGCATGGTTGTATTGGAAGGAACAAATGTGGCATCCGTATGTGACTATGCTTGCTGTGTGTGGGCTGCATCTGTGTGTAGTTGTATGGAATGAGCGTGGTAGAGTCAGGATTTCTCTGTGTTTGTGTGTGCACAGGATTCACCACCAGGGCTGCATAGTTTAAACAAACATCCAAGTGTTATGCCTGGGTGTGCATGCATATAGATATATAGACATTGATTAGTAAATATTTATCTTTTACCTTCCATGCAAATTCACTTGGGAATGTAATGTATGAGAAGTAGCTGTAAAACAGACACCAAATTCAGAGAAGTTTAGGAGTCTCTCAACCTTCTGCAGCAGTGTGGAGGAGAGGGAAGAGGACAAATTTGAAAGAAGCATAAATAAACATAGCTGCATTGAAGCCAGCGAACAAAAAGCAGATGTCAATGACCAGCAGCCTTTATGCCAACTGAAACCTTTTTGGACTGGTCTTTGCAAACACGGGTAGTGCCAGATATGGACTTCATGTTTTGTGCATGTGTACAGATTCAAAATCTGCGCAGTGCATACAGTTTTGCACACAAAGTCCACATTACTCATTATGCAAAGATCTTTCTGCCTCCATTTCTCATTCCCTCATCAAATCATCCCCCTTTCAGCTAGGTGTAGTTTACCAAGCAGGAACATGTTTCAGCTTTGTCACAAAAGTGAGTTAGTATGAGTAAATGATTGACCTGTGTGTCTTATTGTCCTGACAGATAAATAAAGAGATTAGTCAGAAGAGGGGATCTGTAATCTGTTAAGATTTTAACCCTAAAGGGGAACTGTGTGTGAGAGGAATAGACAGTTCTAGGATTTATCGCTGTAGGGAAACTGAAATTACTGTTCTGTGGTAGCTTCCGGTGTTTAATCTGCACTTCAGTGTAATTTTACCTTGCTCTTATTAGTTTAGTGAGGAGTGTCAATACACAGAGGTAGTCCCGAACTTTTGCACTTTGAATCCCTGTGGGCTTATTTTTCATTAGTTTTAGTCACTCTTTTTTTGAGTTAATCTTCTACTGACAGAACTTGGGCCATGCAGCGTTTACTTTTGCATTATGCATGATGAGTAAGCCACTGGCAACCAGATGGCAGCAGAAAGCTAGCAAATTCAGGTGTTCTTGCTCACATTTCTTAACTCCATGGTATATATATTTTCTGAGTCATCTGGACCCACTGGTTATAGAGATCATACAATATGTTTAAGAAAAAGTAAAACCTAATTAGATTTATCTGCCTTTCTGTGTATATACAAAATGCTGAGAATCATTTCATCATTCATATAGCTCATACTGACTTATTAGTAGCTGTGTCATTTGATGCATTTATTATTCTAATATATTATGAGGTAATATTTACAAGTGAATAAACATTTTTTCCAATTAGTTTAAAAATAAGGTGCTGCTCATTACACCACTTATCAAACCCTTGCATTCAAATGGAGCTGACTCAGCTAATCATAGCAAACAATATCTTCATTAGAACTGGATCTCTGTTCAAATATTCCATTAGCTGACCCTGACTGGAAATATTTATGCAAAAATTCTTTAATAAGGCCATTTCAGCTTATTTTTCTGTTAAATTCTTGATACGGAAGGCTATTTCTCTATATGTTCCATGCACTTGAATGTCAAAGTCACATGGTGAAACACTGTTCCCTGGTGACCTAAGTTTTATAAACAGTTCTTGGAAAATGCTAGGGCACTGTGCTTCTTAGGAGAGAGTGTAGCCAACAAAATGCAGGGAGAGTCATCACAGAAGATATACAGGCTTAGAAAATATTAGCTTACACTGTATTTTTCCTGTCTCCTTCGGCATAAGGAATAATTGTTCATTTGTCTAAATAGCCTGCCCCACATAGATTTAATACTGCTACATATTTTAGTGTTTTAGTTTTAATGTTGCTAATATTGAGGGAAATGTAAGCATTAGCTGGGCTTATCGTCTGACAAGTTTGATCATTTAACATGACGGTTTATTACTTCTTTTATGGCAATGAAAAGTTGTATCAGGGTAGTTCAATGTGAAGTTTCTTCACACTGCTAAAGCGGTGTAACGTTGCTGCTGCCTCCGGGAGGGAGTTCAAGGCTTTTTATCAACTTTGGCTATGGGTTCATTTCCTTCATGACTGCTTCATATTAGTTCCTCCTTTTCTTTGTGGCAGTGACAGTTAGACTGAATATCTTCTTCCCTATTACTCCTCAGGGAGGAACATGCTACCAGAGCTTACAGATGGGTATCTGTTCACACTCTTGTAAGCAGTACCCTTTACAGCTAGCTCTGCTCAGCTGTTTTTTCAACCTCCCAAATATATTCAACTTCAGAGCTTGAGGATGATGAAGGGTCCTGCAGATTGGAGTATATCCGATTGTGTAGTGTGGGAAGGTCTTCATGTGCCAGGGTGCTGATGGGGAGAGAGGGTTTACTGTGATTTCCTTGAGCAGGAGATGAGGCTGATCGATGCTGTGGCACTTGATGCAGCTCTAGGGAGGGATGAGTCAGCTGTATGGATTAAATACTCGGAGATCTACAGGTATCTATTATTTCCAGAGTCTCATAACTTCTTTCTCAGCAGCTGGCACAGTGAAAGTGTCTCTGTTTTTTAAGTCTAGTTCATATAACACATGCTCTATCTAGGCAAAGTTTTCTTCTTCATCATGCTTCCTTTTTATATGGTGTTCTGGTGCTGCCTGTGCTAAGTGACATCTGACGTGTTGGAAAGCACTGGCATTTTGGTTACTCTTCTTTCTTCTTTGTTTACATCCTCTGGCTGGTGCAAGCAAAGACAAGGTAGCTGAAGAAGATAGTGAAAAATAAATTAAAAAAACTAATTTGCAAGTGTGACTCTCCCTCCACCTTCCCCCAAGTCATGTGAAAAGGAATTTTCCACTTAAAACATGAGCACAATGTTGAAATAATCTTGCATTTAAAGTCCACTGCCAGAGATGTGACAAAAGTGCAGTTTGTGATGCAAGATTTTCTCCCTTTATTTGACTTTCTACTGATGGGCAAGTCCCACAATGTGAAGTGAATCTACTGTGTTTCTGTGGCAGAAAGGGAAAAAAGATGAGCCCCAGTGCACTGCCATGCCACGTGGTCTGGTGGTAATCATGGGGAAGCTCTGCTTCTTTCACCTTTCCTTTCCCTTTTCTCCTGGACAACATGCTTCAGTAAAACTAGGTGTGATCATATCTCCGTGCATGTTGCACTGGAGGACTGGTTTTCTTTCCTCTGTAACATGAAGACGGATAAAACTGTAAGGACAGGAGCGCAGACCAAGTGGCTACAAGCTTTGTAGATCTTGTGTCCAAAGTTCCAGAGATGGAAGTTGTCAGCAGGGAGCCAGAGGCCATTACTTGCTGCAGCAGTCCTGGAAATTTTCCACAGTGATCTTTTATCTTTGCTCCCTCCTCTTCAACCTCTTTTAAATGTTTTCCCCACTGATAATTGAAGTATTTAATCTGGATAGAGGAGAAGCCTAATCTGTAAATTGCCATAACAATTAGTTATGTAGGGTAGTGGGTTTTCTGATACATTAATGGGAAGGGGCTGCAAACTTTCAAAATTTGGTCTGTGCTCTATAAAGATGCCTTTAAAGTGACTCCATGGATACTCAGATCAGTATCTCCTTCTGCTGTACTTCTTAACAGCTTTTAGATAGAAAGTAGAACAGTGCTTAAAAATGCTGGGCAGGCGGCCAGTTTGTATCATCATTCAGCTGTGGACAGATTAGCTCAAGAGTCACTGGTAGATGAATTAAATATTTTTTTCCATCCCTACTGGAATGAAGACTCTACTAAAAACAAACCTTGTTTCAGGTCCCCACGGAGCAGAGCTCTGTATATAGTTTCTCTGGTGAAAATCTGTCCCTTAGAAATTAAATCCTGTATTCTCTGAAATCAGTAAAACCAGAACTTCATCCCCTCTGTGTTAAATATCTTTCCATGATGAAAGTTGCTTGGGAGATGGTGAACTCTGGAGTCTGTGACACACGAGAGCTAGCACACTTTAGGGATTGAGAATATGTTACCATCTCTCTTATATAATTATATAAGATACTCCTGTTATATCTATGTATCTATCATATGTATAGATAGACTGGTATGTATATATGTATGGATATATATATATATATATATATAAAAGAAAAAACATATTCTTATAGGAAACTTAACATAAGCACCGCATCAAAGCCCTTTGCATTTTTACAGTCTGGTGGCATGCCAGCATCAAAGCAACCTCAAATGCAGTCCTTTTTATTCAGGGTGATGCACATAGGAATAGCTTCTGTATTGTGGCCACCTGTCATAAATTTCAGTGTTTCAGGGTTATTACAAAATATATTTGGAGTGCCAGAATTTCAAAGAATATGGAGAACTTTTATCTTCTGATGAGTCCTAGCCACAAAAAGTAGCCAAAAATACATGAAAAGCATCTGCTATCTGAAGAGGCAGTGTATTTTTCACTTGACATATTGTACTCTAAAAATAGTGCCCAGATAAATAAATAAATAAATAAATAAATAAATAAATAAATAAATAAATAAATAAATATCCAACCAAACATTAGAAGAAATGAGTTCATGCCTAATTTTATCACGTTTGTAGATCAGAGATACATTAGGATGGGAAGGGGGGGGGGGGGGGGGGGGTGAAAGAGTAGCTGATATAACTAGTAATTGCAGCAGTAAAGTCAGTTTGAATCATGAGCCTGGGATCCACTTCCCTCTTGGGTTGCACCCAGGAAAGTATCTTCAGAGTGGCCTGGTGAGGCTGTGGGAAAGCAGCTGAAGTGCCCTGGGAACAGCTTGATCCTCTGCCTCTGTAGCATAGGTGTGTGGGGAAGAGCTCCTGCATGGTCCTGGAGGTGGTCCTGGAGGTCGCCACTTATCTCCATCTCAGTTGCATAGCTTCTCTTTCTGCCTCTCCTTTTTGGTTTCTGTGGCTGCTTGCCTCTCTCCCTCCACAATGTGGGGTGGGTGGGAGAGCAAGTAAAATGAATGGTGGGTATTTCTGGCAGCTTTGAGAAGTTTTGGCAATTCATGCTCAAAGGGTCCTACCTCCAGAAGCCATTTTTTAGTAATGCAGTTCCTGTGTATTCCTGCAAGTTGCGGCCACATCTCATCAGGTGACACAAAGCATTTGCAATGAGTCTTTGCATATAATAGCTTGCAACAGAAAGAGCATGTCTTCTGCAGGGTTAGATCTTGCACAAAGATCTCCAGTTGCACAATGACGTTTCCACTTCTGCCTATGCTGTCTTCAGTAGTGATACAGTATGGGGAGACTGTTCTTGACTCATAGGCCTTTTATTTATTTAGATAGATCTGATGTCTGTCTTTGAAGGCTCTAACTACTGCTTGGATTTTAAATATGCAGCAGAAGTAATGCACCAGGGCTGAAAGAAGTAAATGCCTAGTGAAATGCAGATAAATTTTCAGATAAATTTATAGTAATGGCAAAGTATATGAAAATATTCAAACTTTAAAAAATAATTGTATGAAATATTTTCTGAGCAGATATTTTGTTTTCATCTACTTTCTAGAGAGGTCACCAAAAAAAAAAAAAAAAAAAGAAAGACTGTTAAATAGACAAAGTCCTTATTTCCCAAACATTTTAGTTCTCCTGTCCATGCCAGTTTATTTTTCCCTGGGGAAAAAAAAAAAAAAAAAAAAAAAAGAGTGGATGGAAATAAATGGGGAGAAAGATTTGTTGTTAATTTATTTTTTAACTTGATTCCATTTTTCTGGCAGAAAAGTTAAAAATAAATTTTAAAAAGAAATAATAGAAATATGTTTATTTCAAGGACATTTTAAAACTATCAGAACTTAAAATATTGAATAAAACATTTTGATGGAGATCAAAACACTATATTAGCCCTTTATCGACATTTTACTGGTAATGCTCCATGTTTACAATGTTTATTTATGATCTGAACCAGTTCTGTGGATCTGATGTCTCCTGATACTGCATCTCTTTTTTATTTTGTCTTTCATTGTTTTAAAACCCGTTTCAGATAATAAAACTTCAGAGGCTGAATACAGAAACTTAAAATGTTATGAGATTTTCATATATTCTTGTTGTTTGGAAAGGTTTTCTTTCTACAATATGACCTTAAAACATCTGATTGAGTAAGAATCAGGAGGTTTACCAAATTGTTGGAAATAATTTGAGAATTTTGTTACGGTTTGCATATTTACTTTCAGCTTAAGTCTTACTTGGTAGAATGTGTAATAGGTGGCTTCCTAACAGGGGTATTTCCAGTGAATTCTAAATAACCTCACAGATGTAAGACATCTCTTCACGATATATAATATATTCCTTGAATTTGTTTTGGGAAAGAGTAATTTCTAAAGTCAATACGTTATTCTAGACATTGTTCTTTTCTTCTCAAGATGTCTTTTTTAAGTTCTGCCTAACCCTTTCAATATATATAGTTTTACTTGCCCACTTCTCCCTGTGAATTAAAGCTTACACAAAGATGTCCCTTGTGAGCCATATTGCTACAGTAAGTAAAGACAAAAGCAAGTTTGGGGACCAGGTAAACCAGAGATTCTATTGCAGCTATCTTCTGAAGAGTTTTCACAGTTTATAAAATTTATTCTTTTGGTTTATCCTAAGTACTTTTTGTTGCATTTCAGGCAAAACAGTGCCCTGAAATGTTTTTTACAGTGTTGTGCAATAAATTACAGTGTTAGACCACAACATACTCTCCACTTTTTTTGCTCAGAATAGGCCTTCCATACATCTTCGGCAGGACATGCTTCAGGACAGAGAGTGATGCTAAGCAAAACCTTACGAAAAGGAACCCTCAGCTGTTGGCTTTACCTAATGAAGTCCCAGACTCTGTTCAGCTCCTGCACCGTAGCTTTATCGTTACTCTTTCAAATGCAGTATCTGTGGAAACTCAGCTGCCTTGCTGATTGCGGTGTTGAATGCCTTGCAGTGTGGAAGAGGCTGCTCTTCACTCTTGTGCTGGTGGGGAAAGAGCCCTGCACCACTCTTGTCATACATGGCTTTATCATGTTATCTAGGATCTTTCTTTGTGCAAATAGATATATCCTCTTTTCCTTGGGGTCACCAGGCACAAAAATCTTCCCTTATTATAAGCCCAGTATTTCTGCCAGTTAAAACCAACTAGTTTCATGACTGAGATTTCTACCAACACCATTATTTATCTGCATTAAAGCATCCTGTGTTCATGTAATGCATTTACGATCCCGTAAGGAGAGCATTTGTGTCATTATAACTGCATCACATCGTGAGTTGAAACTTATGATTTGTCTCATATCATTAGAAGTGTGTTTACATGAATATAAGGTATTCAAGTAGTCTCTCAGCCTGTGAGCAGAGGAATTTGGAGGGAATATATGGTGTCACTTTCCTAAAATTTCTCTAAATCCCCGTCCAGAGCAGTCATGGTAGAGCGTGATGATTATGAGTTAGTTTCTTAGATTTCTGGTCCTAATGAAGTGTAGAAGAATCTGATGCATAGATTTCCTTCTGAAGTTCCACATGTCTATCATGTGAAACTCCTCAGCTATGGGATAGATTTAAGAACATATACCTATGACAGTCACATCTTCTTAGATCTTGAGTTACTATGTAGGGTAATAATTTATAGTTCTTTATAGTTCTACTTAGCAAGCTGGTAGATCGGGACTATTTGTTTTCATTTGTAAAGTAGCTAGAACTCTGAGACACCTTGGCAT
This sequence comes from Netta rufina, assembly GCF_964035555.1. Taxonomy (NCBI): domain Eukaryota; kingdom Metazoa; phylum Chordata; class Aves; order Anseriformes; family Anatidae; genus Netta; species Netta rufina. The sequence goes on from NC_140123.1 coordinate 131,137,205, forward strand.
ATAAAAAAAAAAAAAAAAAAAGTAAGACTAGGGACACTTCAAGCATTTCAAGCATTCAGAACAAATGGAATACTTGTAAAGAAAAAGATTGTAAGCGCAAAATTTCTTTTATAGGAGCAAAATTAAAAAACAAAACAACAACAACAACAAACAAAACAAACAAACAAACAAAACCACACCATATCTCTGGTTGCTGAGTTTCTTAGAGCTAAAAGATACCAAGCTTGACAGGCTTTCTGCATTTCTCAGATGATACAGTGTAATTAGCCTGGGAACTAATCTCCCAAAGTGCTGAGCAACTTCATCTGCTCTGCTGTAAATGGTGGTTATATGGGTCAGATTTTTAAGGAGACTCGGGTAACCTGTGAAGATTTTATTGCCATGTGCAGTTGGATGTGGTGCATCTGCATCTCTGAATACTCAAGTACCTTTTAAAAGTAATTCTGGAGTGCCTGCTGTTAGTCACTGGCAATTTACAGTGCTGACTCCTTATGTATTTTGATGACTACTGAAAAGCATAACACACTCTTCATGCCTGCAGTATTACTATACATTTCTAGATTCAGTGGAGGATGACATTTTGAAGTAGGAACCCTAATTCTTTTCCTGTCGTTCCTGGGTCTGCAAACTTTGTTTGCTTTCATATACTTGCTGTGTTTCATTTGCCTTACCCTGTTTGAAAATCATCAGAGCTATGCCAAACATTTCTGATATATAGCAGTGGCCTAGCCTCTTCTCTTCTCTTGCTGTCTTCTTGAAGGATCTAAGCAATCACTGTTGTTCTGTATTTGTGGTGGAGGAAAAGGCCTATGCCTGCCACCACAGGTCCTGTGGCAAAGGTGGGTTGCAAGGTTGCCCTGTCACTGCATGGCTTACAGGGACAGAGGTGGAAAACAGGGAGGGAAGAGCAGCTGGTTGACTCTTGCATACTGTGTTCAAGACTAGATAGATCTGTATTTACTCATCAGGGGATGTTGCAGTCCCATCCTCTTACATATTTAATACAGCACTTATTTTTAAAATAGACAATACTTTGGTGGAAGGTGCTGCACACATTTATATTGGCAATGTAGGCTACACTTGTTTCAATTTTAACAATTTTAGATTGGTGATAGAACATGAAACCTCTTGCTTTGAGGATTTGGGGTTAAATCTATTTTCATGGCCAGTAGTCAATGAAATTCATCTCTCCTTCTACTTCTCTCAGTGATTTGTGTGTAGTGCCAGCTCAGTTGTTACCACATGTACATGTACTTCCTCGTCACAAAGAATGTGGTTGAAAAGGATAACTTCTGCAATAGAAGAAGCAGCAGGCTGCACTTGGGATGCAGTATAATTAAGATTTGGCATGTGAAAGCGGAAGCAGGAACCTCAGGATTTGAATTCCATAGTCTGAATGTAAAGACTTCAAGACCTGAACGGGGAAGGGGGGCTACATAAAAGAACATATTGGATGAATATTTGTGGTGTGACTACATGTATTAACACATGAAAGAAATTTAAAAAATAAAAAGACCACAGACTTAGATAAAAGTAGTGGTTAAGACTAGAAAGCATCCGTTTATGATTAGAGGAGGATTTGAGGGAACCCATATGCCGTCACCCAGAATTTAGCAAAGTGTTAGAATGCCATTCAAGAATTACTTGTGGTCTGCAATCAGTGCATACTCCTGAACTGAGTGGTGAAGTTCTGGTCCCAACAGACTGAATTCCGATTTATTTGAGTCTAGGTTTCAGTTAAACTCTGAATGTGTGAACTGGCTTAACTAGTGGAATATCTGACCCCCAGGTTGGTTGGTGCTTATTCCAGAGCTTTGTGGCCCATGCCCATTTCTAATTTTTGTTCTTTGTCATCTTCTTTTGCAGTGGGAGGCATTTACACTGTGATCCAGACAAAAGCCAAAATTACAGCAGATGAATGGGGTGAAAACTATTTTCTGATTGGTCCCTATTTTGAGCACAATGTGAAGACTCAGGTGGAAGCATGTGAGCCTCCAAACCCAGCAGTTAAGAAGGCAATGGACATCATGAAAAGCCAAGGGTGTCAGGTAAATCAGATGTGCTACTGCTTCCCAGGGCAACTAAGCTGACTCTGAGTAGATTACAGTTTTGGTTAATGCTCTCGTTATTCCACTTGACACAGCAGTCCTGGTCAATGTCACAATGGGAAAGGCTCAGATTCTACTATTAGAACAGCAAAGTCAATTCATTAAAGGTTATTTTTGAGGAGGAACTGGTTTATCCAATTACAGGTTTTAACAGTCATTTATCTGGAAGACTACTTAACTGGATTAATGACTTACTTCTCCAGCCTCTAAATGCAGTGAGATTTTACTAGATATAATACGACCTTACTTTGACTGAACCCGTATATTACCTTTGGCATTCTTGTGCTGTTGCAGAAACTTAGAGAAAAGCATTTCATCATCTCACAATTTTTCTTAGGTAGCACTATTCTGAGTTGAAAGAGAGACGTGGACAAAACACAGGCAGACTTGAGAAAAGCACCCAACTGATAATATTGGGGTTAGATCTATTGCATGTTGCCTCTGATACTTACAGAGGGATGACTCTGCAAGCTGTGTAATAGTCCTTTGCTTGGAAAATAGCAAAAGGCTTGTGGGGCAGATTAATTGCAATGTTATATATATGCTTCATGCTGCTCCAGCATACATTCAGTTTAATCAGCCAACTCTGCCAGTCTAACATGTACATTGTGCTGCTGGAGTATTCATATATAGCAGCAGATCTGTCCCAGGTACGTCAAGTATAGCTTTGATCTCTAATAATGACGCTTTAGTTTCCAGGAGCTGCGCTTATCCTATTAACATTTGTGACTGGATTTTGCTTATGTATCACAATGGATCCCTTTAAATGAGGGGACCTAAGAATGCTTCCAAACTTTTCTGGTCAGGTGTGTTCCTTGCTGCAACCTGACTCCATATTTAGATAAAGCCAGGGTTCAAAAAGTCTCCCTACACCTTTGACCTCATTTTCCTGAGTAAGAAACCTGAATAGCCTGTAATAAGTATACAGGGAGCTGAGCATCCTTCACACACTTGTCTTTGTTACAGCCTGTAGTTTTTGTGCAAATGGATCTAAGAATTTTCATCTAATTGTTTTTAAGACCTGTCCTCTATCCAGCCTGTTCTGCATCAGGGCTGTGTTCCCTGGAGGTCGCAGAGGTTGGTGAATGAAAAGAGATTGAACAGCAGCATAAAAGAGTCATCTGTGTGGGGTACAGAGTATAAACTGCACTAGCCTACCTATAGTACCTCATTCTCTGCAGATAATATGCCTCTGCTGCTGTAGCCATTTTGGTTCAGAAGAATTAAGGTAAAATAATTTGACTGTACAGACTGTAGTGTGTATCCAGCTGTGTATTGTGGCCTTGTGACAGTTCAGTCTATTCTCCTTGTTGGGCAGGTAGGTTATATCACTGGAGTTAAAATTCTGTTAGAGATATTTAACTGTACTGATGCAGATAGTGCAGGAAAGCTGTTCTTTGGGGGGCTGACATGTATTTACGTATTCTGACGCTTTCTGATTGTTCCTTCCACTCTGCCAAAGGGCACCAACTGCACCATGTGGGCAGAATGAGGAAATGTAATGTAGTTTCCTTTTACCCCTGCCTTTGGTAACATATAACTCCATGTATTTTGCAAAGAAAACCACAAATCTTGTGTATGTAGGACTATGATCATATTCCTTATGTAAAATATTTAAGATTTGATGGATAAAAACACTTACGGAAATTGTTTTTTACATTCACTTTAACATTTAATTCTTATATCCTTGCCTCTTTCCTGTAGGTCTTTTTTGGAAGATGGCTGATAGAAGGCAGTCCATATGTCTTGTTGTTTGATATAGGATCAGCAGCCTGGAATTTGGATAGATGGAAAGGCGAATTTTGGGATGTTAGCAACATTGGGATCCCTTTTCATGACCGAGAAGCCAATGATGCTGTGATTTTTGGATCATTAACAGCCTGGTTTTTAAAAGAGGTACAGTTTTTAAATCTAGAGTTTTTAAATCCTTTGGTTTTGTCAGCAAGGCAGAAGAACTTTGGGATGTAATTTCTATTCTTCCTCCAGTTTGAAAATTATGATTTTTAAAAAGTCAATGCATGATCTAGATCAAGTTTGGATTTATAACTTAACACTTTATTTTTCCATGGGGATCCCAATATGAAATGTGCTGTGTCTTTACTGTCACTTCTCCCTCTGTTTCTTCTCAACTCCTTTGTCACTGGATGCTCTTACAGGTAAGACCTCAAACTCTCTTTTCCTCTCCTACCATAGCCAAGTTGTCACATTCACAAACTGTCCTTGAAGCCAGTAAGCAATGTATCTCTCAGCTGCTAGATTCTACCTTGCAGAAGTGATACAGACAGAATGACAGCACTGTGACTTCACGTTACTCTGCCACAGCCCACCCGAAGACAGGAAACTGTCAGTCTGCAGAATCATCTCTGTCACAGGTGCTCATGATTTCCTTATCCAATGAGAGATTAAACAGCAGAAAAGTAAGTCAAAAGAATAGAGAGTGACTGTCCTTGCCTGAGAGCTGCCCAACACTCAAGGAAGGATACTGTTCTGAGGCACATGTGCTTTGTGGTCTAAGGATTATGGATGATTGGAATCAAGACACATGACCATTTAAAATACTGTACTATTTTGTCATATGAAAGAAAGAAAGCACACAGAAGAAGGCATGAAAGAACATTTCTGAGGTTGTGATGATAAGCAGGATAATGTGTGTTTAATATGTGTTCTTTCTAATTGTTTTCAGCTTTCCTCTCAGTTTGATGACAAGCCCAACATAATAGCTCACTTCCATGAATGGCAGGCAGGAGTGGGTTTAATACTGTCTCGATCTCAGAAACTTCCTGTTGCCACAATTTTTACTACCCATGCCACTCTTCTTGGGAGATACCTGTGTGCAGCCAGTATAGATTTTTACAACAACCTTGACCAGGTAAGAGATATTTTACTCATTCCTTCTTTTTTCAGCTAATCAGTTCCTGATTCCTTTTCTGTTTACTGCATTACACTATGTATTGTACATTTTTGTCTTGTGTTATCACTTATGATTGAACAAATTTAGGATTGCACAGCAGAGTGAGAGATAGATCATCAGTTCCAGGGCAAAAGAAATGTACAGGCTGCCCAGAGAACTTGTGGATGCCCCACCCTGCAGGTGTTCAAGGCCAGGTTGGATGGGACTTTGGGCAACCTGGTCTGGTGGGAGTTGTCCCTGCCCTTCCAACCCAAGACACTCTATGATTCCATGAATCTATGAAATGGTAAGACCCTGTGGTGTCTAGGTCCAAGTACCTTTGTCTCTGTGCCATCTGTCAAGTCCTAAAGCTCAGTGAAGCCTGGAATACTTGTGCGCCCTTCAGTTAACTTTGGTTACCAGACTTGCACTGCTGAGTACTGAAACTCACTCAGCCTTCAGACAAGTCAGTGGCTTGGTTCATTCTGCTAATATATGAAGTAATATTGTAAGAGTATGGGTTTGCCAACAGAGATTCTTAACCTTCTTTTCAATGATTTGAGGTATTTTCAAAAGCCAGGGAAGAGTTATAGGGCCAGATATCACCACAAGTCAAGTGCCATTGAGAATCTTCCCCTTCTTGTTCAGGGAAGGCAATCAACTCAAGTAATGTATGCTACCTTTTGTGAGTTAGTTAGCACAGTGAGTAACCAGTAAATGTAAAACCCAATCAGCTGTACTCAGGTGCAGCCTAACAACACTCTAATGAAAATAGTGAGTACCTTTCCTCATGCTGAAATTACCCTGGAATAGCATTAAATGTTTTTGTTTGTTTGTTTCCTTTCCCTAGCCTACTTCTTAATTCTCCCAAGTCATTAGAAGTCCTTCTACTTTCAAACTTTCCATGTTAGGCTTTGTTTGTAACTGACAAATGTAGGAAGCATTTTCTGAGTTCAAAAGACCCACATCTGCTTCTGGGAATTCTTGCATGTTGTCTAGTGGTTTTGGTTTTCGCTGTTCTCTTTCCACTAAAAGCATAACATAAACAAACATTTCAAGGACTCAGATGTCTTTAGTACTGCCTTCAGAAGAGTTACATTACATGATCTGAGATTTTTGATGTGGTTACAGACAAATTGAGTACAAGAGATATTTTTTTCATTCTACCGTGAATTGAGGTAGAATTTACTACGTAGCAGTAGTTAAAAGGCTAAATCAACTGTCTTATTTACTGTCAATGCATTTCTTTGGCTAGAATCAGTGAAGAAAATGAATTTATGAATGTATTGGTAACACATTTAATGTTCATTCCACAGTGTGTCAAGCTTCAGTGTCTCCCAAAGACAAAGCCCAAGCAGTAGTGTGCTACTGCCCTTATTCAGGAGCGCAGAGTACACTGCCATTCCCTTGTACTGCAAGGAAGCAGGCACTCACCTTACTCGTCTTCCCACCTTCCTAAAGGCAACTACTAAATCACACAAGGAGTGAAACTGTCTCTACTCATTTACAGATATGCATACAGGGGTGCAGCATGGTAGTATGTTAGGGGAATTCTCTCTGCCCGGTCAGTGCAAGGCAAATATCCTCATATTACCATCTGTCTCCTTCTATCATGTAAGAAAACTAGTCCCATAAATTAGATATTATTGCTAGGTGCGTTAATGAGGCAGCATGAATAACCCAGTCGTGCTGTCATATGCAGATTTCAGGAGTCTAGATGTTCCTACTCCCTTGTATTCCCACTTTATGTATACATGCAAAATCTAGCTTTCAATCTCATTACATTATTTTTCTCTGGACAGCAAGATTGAAATAACTAAGATCATGTAGTTTCAGGTTTAACACTTGAGAAATTGGGGACTGTTTTGCAGAAACGTTATTAATTCACCCTTGTATTCTTAAATGTAATTTGTTAGTGAGGAAGTCACAGTTTAAAAAAAATAAAAAGGTATTTAAAATGAAAATTAGAATTTTTAAAAAAAGAATGCTAATAGTTTAACGAACTGAAGCTAAATATACTGTGTCAGAAAATTCTCTTCCTTTTGTAGAGGATGTTCTAAAAAAGTTTATGCTTTGTTTTGTATTCTGTTCTATCTGGTGATCTACAAGAAGCCTCACAAAATAGTCTGCTTTTCAAAAAAACAACTTTTTTTTCTTCATGATGACTTTGGGGGCCTTAACCTTGTCTGTGTACTTGAAAGAAAGTCATGAACTTGCATCTGAGCAGATGTACAGATTTTAGTATATTTATATACCAGTCCCAGTATTAGGATTCTTTTTTTTTTACTGTTCACACATGACATGATTGACTTTATGTGGTAAGTTACTGTGCATTCTGCTGCAAATCTTCACAAATCTCACTGGTAACTATCAGCTATGTGATAATGTTATGCTCTCTGTGTAGAGATTGACATTTAAATATATTATTAATACAAGAAATGATGCAAAGCTGTTACACTACTGTTTCACACACTTAAAAGGTGCTAAAGCTCTTCCTGACAAAGTTAACATTTAGTAAGAGATCAGATATCTTAATGAGGGTTCCTTTGTCTGTAAAAAGGTCAACCTGGCCCAAAAGCTTGTTGAGAAACATTAGAGGTTGATCTAGAGTGCAGCAATTAAATGGTACAGATAGGCAATTCTTCAGAGGCTGTTCTTGCTGCTGTTTTCTAGTAGTGAACTATTAAGGTAAAACAAGTGATTTGTCCAGTGATGAAGATTCTCCAGGGCTTCCTAATGTTTAACCTTTGGATGAGACAATATGCTTTTAGCTCATGGGAACTTACCCAAGAATTATAATAGCTTTTTTTTTTTTTTTTTTTTTTTTTTTCTGTTTTGGTGCCATTGCATAATTTTCTTTAAGGCATAAGAATAAACTTTAAGTTCTCATTTTTGTTCAGCTTTTCATGTTTAGAATATATTTTCCACCAGCTTTAAGCACAGCAGCTGAGAGAGGTGGGAAAGAAACAACTGTGGTATGTGCTGTGCCACATATCACAGAGAAGTCATTGCAGCACCGAAGGAAAAGGTATGGCCTAGCTGTGCTTGGAGAGAATTGAGCATAAATAGCCCCTGCAAAGAAAAGAGGAAACCTCATGTTCCCTTTTCTAGTCCTCAACAGAAAAGCTGGGTTTGAATGCATGCTAGAGAGAGCTGTACTTTGGTCGGTGAGGCTGCTCTGCTGCAATGTTCAAGAAGAATTTAACAGTGGAGATTTTTCATGATACCGTGGTGGTTAGATGCATGAGTAAAGATACTTACCCAGCAACTTCAAAATTTTCACTCTCCCTCTCCCTCCACTTTTACAGTGCCCTAGATGTGTGTGATCAGCGTGTTCTTTGTCACTATAGTATCTCCTGCTAGCCCTGACACTAGCTGACTCCCTGCCTTTCCTCCACTGTCCACCAGCCTTGCGGTCTTTGTGCACATGCATGCAAACACATGTGCACACATATGCATTCAGCACTCTTTCACTTCAGTGATATTACACCCCTGTAATATCTTCTGGCACTGCCAGAAGATACAAGCTGAGTTGAAAAATCTCTTTTAAAAATGTGGAGGACTACTGATATTTATTTTCCTTCTCCAGATTCTACAGTGGAAAAAATACCTCTTTGATTCACCTTTCTAAGCTCAGTATGTGCCAATTAGCACAAGTATAGAAGGCACAATTGTATTTTCTGAAGTAAGCCAGCAAGGTCAGTAGCTTTAGACCAGAGAATTCTTTGGCCCAAGACCCAGCCTGCTTGGAGTAAACATCGGTATCAACAATCATTCAAAGGGCTGTACAATGCGGGCTGGCTGACATTTTCTCTAGCATTCCTACAAACAAACAATTCAAATCACTAGCCCCTGCCAGATGATAAAAGTGGAAGGGAAGGCTCCATGTGATCTTCTGATAGCCCTTACAAACACTAGATCCATAAAAACTTGGCCTTCATTCTTACTGGTCTTTTGGTGAAACATTAAGCATCAATTAGTGAAGGGTTGCCATGATGTGATGCATGATTCTTTAGAGACTCCTGAAATCACAAAGGGGCCTTAGGTGTCATAGGGCCACCAAAACTGTGTGGTCAAGGGATTGTGTTGTCAGTCTGAGCTGTACTAAGCCACTTTCAGGTTTTGGGAACTTGAGTGAGTTTACCAATTGGTTCAAATACTGTTTGCACTGATGTTATGAATTGATGTTAGGGATAGCAACTGGACCTGACTGGGTCTAAGGAGAGAGAAGGCTGTTCAGCCTCATGGCTGTCACATATCTCAGAAGTGTACCACAAAATGGCTGGAACAAACGGGGAGCTGAAAATCTATTCAACCTAGTAAATTAGAACTGCAGGTTGCTGGAAGCTAGGAGAGTACACTATAGAAGTAAGACAATAATGTCTGACTTCTGACCTCTTCCTGAGCCATCTGCTATTTACCTCAGTCAGAGACAGGATCCTGGTTCTCATACAGCATCACTGTATGACAGTGTACAGTTCTTCTATTCTTACAGACTTAGTTCATCTAGACTGGGAGAAATTCAGCTGATCCTGCTCCAGTGGAAAACTGGGTGTTAAACCCTCAACTGTGTGCACAGGAGCATAGTGTATACTAGAAGGATCACTGTTGTGTCTTCAGCAGCATTTAACAAGAAACAGTTTGTCTGAGCCAGGGACCCCTGAGGCATTAACCCTACCTATATCAGCTAATCAGTGTATGTTTTAGTTCCTTGACTCACATTTAAGTCACTGTGATTCTGAAGGAAGGGAGGGAGGGAAAGCAGAAAGAACAAAACAGAAGCTGACTTGCATGGTAACTGGTAGTGTGTGATATTTCTATTCACCTTTAAGCATCTGAAGAACCCTGGATAAACAGATGGGTAAGGGACTGCTAACTCCACCTGCAGGTTACTGCCTTGAACTCTTCCAAAGTCAACACTTCCTAATTTCAACAACAGAGCATATTATGAGCCTCATTCCGAATGAGGTCTCTTCCAACCTAGAAATTCTGTGATTCTGTGATTCTGTGAGATAGTATCATAGATTTAGCTAGCTTGAAAAGTTTTGCAGATCTAAGTAGTCCAACCAGGAATGCATGAAATTTTTTCCCTTTGTCCCATGTCAAGTGTAGCTTTTACACTAGTGAAAGTAAAGATTTGTTTGTTGCTAGGATAAAAGTTTTGTGATAAACTTCTGAGCCTATAAAGCCTTTTTTCTCTTCCGGAGCAACTGACTTCTCAGCTGAAGATCAAGCATGTCAATCTTTTATTGCTTTCCACACTAAGGGATCTCTTCTCACCTCTCTCCTTTCCCCTCTCTTCTCTCTCCTCTCCTCTTTAAATGGACCAACACCTTTTATAAATTGACTGAGAGACAATGGTGGTCCAGGCTAGTTCCTAGGTGAATTAGGAACAATCTTTTGGGCAAATGTTCTAACCTCGAGTTTCATCTGAGAGGCAACTAAAATGGTTTTGTAAATTACTGGCCTGGCATAGCTGAGAGGTTTGTGGACTTCAGCCTCTGCTGCTTCTTACTAAAAAATCACCCTGAGTTCTAACGGGAAAAGTGCTCTAAGGAAAATAAAATAAAAAAAATAAAAAAAATAGTTTCATTCCTTATAGCTTTTTTCCTTATATAACAGTGCCCTGCCAATATGTAACACTTCTGTTCAGACCTAGCAATGTGATTGAATCTAGTTTGCAAAGTAGTGGAGAATTCTGTCCCAAGATGTCTAAAAGGAACAGTAGTAAAAATCCCAATGGAAATGAACATTGGAAAGCTTCTATGCTGACAACATATGAGCACAAGCTCTTGTTCATCTTAGTACAGAACTCTTGTAGCTGTCACTGAGCTCACTGTTAAGCAAAGCTGACCCACTTTGGTAGTAGAGCAGCTAATGGAAATCTGACTTAAGCCAGAAAGTGTAAGTTTCAGTCTTATTTGGCATGGCTGAGCTATACCAGAATGAAAGTTCTATTTGCACAAGATAACAATCAATGAGAGTTAAATCTGATGTAAGCTGGATTTAAAAAAAAAAAAAAAAGTAATTCTTACACACTTTGGACAATGGCAGCTGATGTGATTATGTTAGAATTGAAGATTTTTCAATTCCAACTGTCCATAAATAAGGAATTTGAACTCCACACTGATCTCTCTGAAAGTTCTTGATTGCACTGCAGAATCACCTTGTGAACTTGAGTATGCCACCAACTTTAGAAACCAGAAAAAAACAATTTTATTCTCTGCCTAAAAATTCCTCAGCTACCAATTCATATATCAAACCTATAGTTTTCATTTGAGATACAAACTGCATACAAAAATGTTATCCACTCCTGAGGTAAGGCTGAAGTGATGAGGGGAATCCACATTATTTATGCAAAGTTTTTCCTTCTTTTCCACTCTCAAATCATTCTTCTTGTGCATTTCTAAATCTTTTGCAAATTGTCATTCTCAGTTCAATGAATGTCTAATTTGAATTTATTACTTCTGTAACTGCTCTTTGTTTCCAAAAGAAACATAATAGCAGTGTCCCATAACCACTTGATATTCTCTTCTTTTTACATTCAAAGATTGTCTTAGCTCTCTGAACCGGAATGTCATGCTGGCAGGTTCAGTAATTACCTACTGTGCTCCCTAACATGCTAAATTTTAAGACGTGAATGAATGTTATGCTCATCACCTGGATTCTAGAAAGGATTTAAATGGGTTGGAATTACTCCTCAGAACTACATTTAAACAAATACAAGTTTCAGTCAAAAATATTATGCCTGTGGAACATCTTCCTGTTTTGCTTTGGAGTTAGAGTGGCTTTATAAGGGAAGTGTTTTCTCATCTAATCCTTGCTATCATGTGAATTCTAATAATTTGCTTGGTTTTCAACAGTCATGGTAGGAGGATATCCTCACTGAGGGCAATGGAGTATTTACAGTAAAGATGTTAGTCCTTAAAAGCCACTGAGGGAAAAAAACAGTGAAGCTGGCTCAGATCTGTTTTTCTCTGGATGTAGCTTTCATCTGTGGCTTTGCTAGTGTTCCAATTTGCTGATAACAGCAAACAAACATAAGTAAGCATGACGCACTTCACAGATATTTTGCTTTGGCCTTGCTGAAAGTGAACATTATGGAACATAGTTCACAGATACCTGAGCTGGGTCTGACAAGCAGTGCATCCAGACTGCTGAGAGGTTGCTGAGCAAAAATGCTGGCCTGGAGCTGAAAATCAGTCTTGCTGTGCTGGTGTTCTGCTTCATTTTGGCACACTAGCTCAATACAGAGCTATGCCTCATGTTACCTCTAGTTCTCAAGCTGTCTTTGCAGAGTACTCCACTGTTTGGACTAAATTTGTCTCCTGCACTGTCCCATCTGTTAAGTTCCATTTAACCTGTCCTTCAACTTGTTTAAGACGTATTTTCTGAACTCACTAGTCTAGCCTGCTCAGAAGTACACAATGAGATTTCATATTTCACACTACAGATTAGGTTAAATGTGAGGATCTGGCAATATGGTTCAATGGAGGAAACTTCTGGAAAATAAGAACAGATGAAATGTGAGGACTCTGTGACCTCAGTTTATACCTGCTAACAAAGAGCAAATTCTTGCTAGTGGAAATGCACATCCTTTGAAAATGCACGACAAAAGTCATGTAAGAATGTGCAAAATAAAATATTTCTCATTTTCAGAAGATTAAAAAATGAATATTTTTTCATGTGGAGAGATGTCAGTGTGTTTATGTGTTAAATGTGTTAAGTGTTTCCATGCAACAAAAGAAACAAAAGCTAGCAAGAAATAAGCCATAGTGTTTGTAAAAATCCCTTTAAGAACCATTCTCCCAATAGAGTTGGAGGGACTACATATTTACAGTTAGTGAACATGTCCCAGATGTAGTTTGAATTACATTTTGTAAAGAATACATTCTTGGTGAGGAAGGAGACGAGAACAACAAACTTTTAGAGTTTAGCCAGGTTTGGTTGGTTGGTTGGATGGTTGGTTGTTTTTGTTTGTTTGTTTGTTTGTTTGTTTGTTTTGTTAGCAGTTTAAAAACATTTTAAATATGAAGCCAAGCATACTTGATAAAAGTTTTGCATAGTTTTGACTATGCAATGGTATTTCATCCCCTTTATGTGTTTACCCAACGTGCTAAAGAATTGCCCCACTTTGCATCTTTTATACACAATAGTTGAACAATCCAATTTATTTATTTATTTATTTTGTACAGTCTGCTATCTTTCTTCCTACATGTAATTAAGATTTCTTCTCTGAAGAGGGCAAATCTGCGGTACTCTTAAGAGCTGTTTTGCAGAGTCATCAGTGGTATCTAAATGCTCCAGAAACATTAATTAATTTGTTTACCACACACATATTAAGGAGGGTAGTTACATTATTGATATTCTTTTAGGAAAGTTTTATTTTTATTTTTTTTTAAAAAAGCTTTTATTAACCTCAGAGCACAAGGTCCCATGGAATTCCAATACAGATGTAAATGCTCAGCATTTCAGCAGATCAGACTCAAAAATATCAAGGTAGTCTCTCAGAAAAGGAAGAACACAGTTAGGGACTGAATGTAAAAGATTTGTGTTAGAATAAGCCAAGCATCATACTGGAGCTCTGTGTCACTCTCAGTAGTTTAATTCAGCTTTATTTTCTTTTCCTTTTCTCCACCTTTAAGATAAGTTCTTAAGCATGTACTCAGCATGGAAAGTCACAGTCTAAATAGCTTTACATCTGGCCAAGTTCTGAAGCATGGAAAGCAGCTAACAAAGGTCAGAAAGTCATAACTATAGATAGTATTTTCTGCTCAGCCTATAATAATGGTTAAATCTATTACAGTCACTGAAGTTATGGAGTCAAATGCAATCAGAATCAGACTGTGCATCTAGCATTAGCAGTGATAATGACAGAGCTCATTGAGAGTCAGTCACGTTCTGTATAGCTCACGCAGTCTACATGGTGCCCGTGCTGTTGACCTTGGCGAGGGTAACCTTCATGTTCCCAGAAGTGAAACATCATGTCAGACTAAGAGGATTGCCATTTAATTGTAATCATTGGCACCTCATTAGCATTATTCTTTTTTAGACTACTTTGTAGTGACTTTGCAGTGGACACCAGTGATAAACATTTGAACTTTTTAGCATGGGTTAAATAAGTATTGTGGATTTTCTTCCCATTGTGATAAGGTTTTCACTACATAGCTCTTGCCAGTTTCTGTTTCACTAACTTATTTGTGAGCCAGAAACTCTATATCAGAGGGACAGAAAAGCCTGCTTTCCTTTAATGTCCTTACTCCTATTCCTGGAATACTTTTGTGAATGTAAAAATCTAATATGCAGTTATTCACAAAGATCTCAGCATCCATCAGTAAAATGCAGTCACCTCTAGCTAGAACAACACCAGGTACTGTCAATGCACAGGAACATTGTGACAGTAATAGGGACATGTGGCAAGGAATCTGCTTGGTAAATGCAGCCATAGTGGAGAATTTCAGTGTGGAACAGTAATTAATAGATACTGAGAGAAGGTGAATCCTTTGCACCTGCCTTTGCAGTTAAAACTTAGTGATTGCAAACCTGAGCTTTCTTTGTCTGTTTTGTTTAGTTTTCATTTATCTCAATAAAGAGACAGCTGCAAAATTTAGAAGTGACTTCAAAATAATTTGGGGTGGTTTGTCTAGGGGTTTAACTTACATCTGCCTCTAGAATTTAACTGAGTTAAAACTGAACTAAAAAGAGCAGCAAATAGTAGTGGTGGACTTAGAGGAAGAACAGCTCTGAGTATCAGAAAATATCTCATTTTCTATTTTCTTTGTTCCATTGGAATTTGTGGCTGAGTTGTAATATCCCACCTCTCCATAACTATAATAACTCCATTTCTCTCTTGCCTACCTATGATTCCCAGCAGACTACCCAGCCACCAGATCTCTTTTTGTCCCCATTCCATTTCTCTTCTCTCCCCCCTATACCTTCAGTTACCAGCAACTTCCCTGTTCTACCAAGTTTTCCAACAAGTCCAGGAAAGAGGCAATATAATGTGGCCAGTCAGCAGGCCAGACAGCACAGATCCTTATGTATCATAGGATCATTAACCTGTGCCTCCTTCCAATGCTCAGCTGCCATTTTTTTTCACAAACATGCAGGAACCGGGACTTGTCTTTTGCCATCAGTCTCTTTGAAGTTGATTAAATGGTTAAAAAAAGAGGCAGAGAGACCACATTCACAAGTAATTCCCTGGGGAAATCAAGCTTAACTTGAGAAACTTTCTTTATGGTGCTAAGTCTGATGGGCACATCACTTAAGTGTCTTGTTTGTTTATTTTGTTATTTAACAGTTTGACATTGACAAAGAAGCAGGAGAAAGACAGATTTACCATCGGTATTGTATGGAACGGGCATCTGTACATTGTGCCCATGTGTTCACCACAGTCTCACAGATAACGGCTATAGAAGCAGAACACATGCTTAAAAGAAATCCTGGTAAGACCTGAATTGTTTTCTTCTTATATTTCCTCTCAGTATCTACATTTTCTCACATTGAATTAAAATAATAGACAGGCATACAAACATGAAGTGCAAGGCACTTCGTGTCCATACATGTGACTACACTACAGAGAATAACTAGTTTACAAAAGAAATGTGCAGACGATATCACTTGAAACACATTCTAGTAGCATATGTAATGTGGAAGAAATTGAGTTCAGCACCATTCAATAGCTACATTCTGTACTGTTTCGGGAGAGCATTAGTTTACCTCTATGGATAATATGTTTTCTTTGCAGGGATAGCTAAGCTTCAGGAGTATTGTCTACTGAGGTAGACATATATTATCACTATCTTCCAGTTGACCAGAGGTTAACTGATGAAAGCAGAAGGTGGAATATTTGTAATACATTTCACCAGCTTTTACAGAGTGTGAGATTGGTTGCTTTGCTAGTACGAAGCAGTATGCTCTTTTAAAACTATAGCAAAAATTTTCATGTGTGAACCAGTGTTAGATGTTGTGGTGGTTTTACCGTGCTGGGCAGCTAAACCCCACAACCGCTCTCTCACTCCCCCTCCTTTAGATGAGGAGGGGGAGAAGTAAAGCAAAGAACAACTCACGGGTTGAGATAAGGATAATTTAATTAAAGGGAAATAATTATAATAATTAAATAAAGACTACCATGAACTAAACAATTTAACTAAGGGGAAGTAAAAGGGAAAAGGGGAAAAAGGGAGGAAAACAAACAAACAAAATAAATGAAAGCTATATGGAAGTGCAGAGGAAAGAAATTACTCTCTACTTCCCACAAATGAGCGATGATTGACCACGTCCTTGAAGCAAGGCCTCAACGCACGCAGCCGGTGTTAGAGAGGAGGACCGACGTCTTCTCAACGAGAGCCCACCCCTCCCCTCTTCTTCCTGTTTCCACCTTTTATTGCTGAGTGTGACACCACATGGTATGGAATATCCCTTTGATTGGTTTAGGTCAGCTGCCCTAGTGATGTTTCTCTCCTCACTTTTTGCCCACCCCCTAGGAGGGTTAGAGAAAGGCCCAATGCTGTGCCACTGCTGCTCAGCAGTAGACACAACACTGGTGTGATAACACTGCTGTTCCAGCTACAAGTACAGAGTACGGCACTGAATGGGCTGCTGCCGGGAAAGTCAACATTCCAGCCAGACCCAGTACAACCTCCACCCCTTATTCCATAACATTTGTGTCACACTCAGATCCCCATACTTTAGCATACAAGCATTCTCATCATTATCCCTTGTCCTTTAACAGGACAAGGATTTAACAGGACAGGATTAATAGGCAGGTGTATCTTTTCATTCCATAGGTCTTTCTTGGAAAATGTTCATAAGAACTGTTGATGATTAGGTCTTCATCTGCTAAAGTGGTCACTCAAGGCAGGCGGAGTTGGATGTCTGGACACCAGCACCAGCTTAGCTCAAGTCCTTGTTGCACTGCCCGGCTCCTTGCAAAGTTGACCTGTCGTTGATCCTACAGCATCTTCCTACAACATATAACTTAGATTATAGATTAGTTTTCTCTCAATGTCAAATCTCCTTGAGGCACACACTTGATATCCCCATTCTTTTGCATGACCCACCCGGTATACCCTGGTCCTTGGGCGAAGACAATCCCACGAGTGGGTTTGCCTTTTCCCGAGGCAGGAGCAACCCACACTGCCTTCCCCATCCACCTTCCTATATGCACTACGGGAACCTTAGCTCCTTTCACAGTGTGTAGGGGTTTTGTTTCGGCAGGACCAGCACGGCTGTCAGACCCCCTATTGTTAACTAGCCAAGTGGCTTCTGGTAGATTTGTGTCACATTGTTTCCACGTCCCAGCACCTAATGCTCGTAACATAGTCTTTAACAGTCCATTGTACCTCTCAACCTTCCCAGAGGCTTGTGGGTGGTAAGGGATGTGGTACACCCACTCAATACCATGCCTCTTTGCCCAGGAGGTAACAAGATTGTTTCGGAAATGACTCCCATTGTCAGACTCAATTCTCTCTGGTGTACCATGACACCACAATACTTGTCTTTCCAGGCCCAAGATAGTGTTTCGGGCCGTGGCATGGTTTACAGGGTATGTTTCCAGCCACCCAGTAGTTGCTTCTACCATGGTGAGTATGTACCGTTTGCCTTGGTGAGTTTTTGGGAGTGGTCTGATATAGTCAATTTGCCAGGCCTCACCATATTGAAACCCTAGCCATCTCCCCCTGTTCCAGGGAGATTTTACCTTCATGGCTTTCTTGATTGCAGCACAGGTCTCACACTCATGGGTAACCTGCGTGATGGCCTCAATGGTCAAGTCCACCCCTCGATCACGAGCCCATCTGTAAGTGGCATCCCTCCCTAGATGTCCTGATGTTTCATGGGCCCATCGAGCTACAAACAGCTCACCCTTACGTTCCCAGTCTAGGTCCACCTGAGCCACTTCAATTTTCGAAGCTCGATCCACTTCTTTGTTGTTCTGATGTTCTTCAGTAGTGCGACTCTTGGGCATGTGGGCATCTACATGACGTACTTTAACATCCAGGTTTTCTACCCGGGCAGCAATATCTTGCCACAGGGTAGCAGCCCAGATAGGTTTACCTCTGCGCTGCCAGTTGCTCTCTTTCCATTGCTGCAGCCACCCCCACAGAGCATTTGCCACCATCCATGAGTCAGTATAAAGATACAATACTGGCCAATTTTCTCTTTTGGCGATATCTAGGGCTAGTTGTATGGCTTTTACTTCTGCATACTGACTCGACTCACCTTCCCCTTCCATGGCTTCCACAACTCGTCGTATGGGATTCCACACAGCAGCTTTCCATTTCCGATGGCTCCCTATCACACGGCAGGATCCGTCAGTAAACAATGCATACTGCTTTCTGTCTTCTGGCAACTCATTGTATGGTGGTGCCTCTTCAGCACGGGTTACCTCTTCTGTTGGCACTCCGAAATCTCTGCCTTCCGGCCAGTCCATAATCTCTTCCAGGATTCCTGGGCGATTGGGTTTTCCCATTCGAGCCCTCTGTGTAATTAACGCTATCCACTTACTCCATGTAGCATCAGTTGCATGGTGTGTAGTGGGAATTTTCTCTTTGAACATCCAATGTAACACAGGTAGCCGCAGTGCCAAGAGGAGCTGTGCCTCTGTACCCACAACTTCTGAAGCAGCTCGAACACCCTCATATGCTGTGAGTATTTCTTTTTCAGTTGGGGTGTAATTGGCTTCTGATCCTCGATAGCCCCGACTCCAGAAGCCCAGAGGTCGACCTCGAGTTTCTTCTGGGGTTTTCTGCCAAAGGCTCCAGGTGAGCCCATGCTCCCCAGCTGCAGTGTACAGTATATTTTGCACAGCTGGTCCAGTACGGACAGGCCCAAGGGCTACTGCATGAGCTATTTCTTGTTTGATTTGTTCAAATGCCTGTTGTTGCTCAGGGCCCCACTCAAAATAGTTTCTCTTTCGAGTCACTCGATATAGAG
The DNA here is from genome assembly GCF_964035555.1 of Netta rufina. Taxonomy (NCBI): domain Eukaryota; kingdom Metazoa; phylum Chordata; class Aves; order Anseriformes; family Anatidae; genus Netta; species Netta rufina. The sequence goes on from NC_140123.1 coordinate 131,156,138, forward strand.
GACTCACAAGCTGACTATAGCCTGGCACATGCATTCTCCAGAATCCCACGAGGCCTAGGAAAGCTTGCGTTTCCTTTTTGCTAGTTGGCGGAGACATTGCTGTTATTTTATTGATCACATCCATTGGAATATGGCGACGTCCATCCTGCCATTTTACCCCCAAGAACTGGATTTCCTGTGTAGGCCCCTTGACCTTGCTCTTTTTAATGGCAAAACCAGCTTTCAGGAGAATTTGGATTATTTTCTTCCCTTTCTCAAAAACTTCTTCTGCTGTGTTGCCCCACACGAGGATGTCGTCAATGTACTGAAGGTGCTCAGGAGCTCCCCCTTGCTCCAGTGCAGACTGGATCAGTCCATGGCAAATGGTAGGGCTGTGTTTCCACCCCTGGGGCAGCCGATTCCAGGTGTATTGGATGCCCCTCCAAGTGAAAGCAAACTGTGGCCTGCATGCTGCTGCTAAAGGGATGGAGAAAAATGCATTAGCAATATCAATTGTGGCATACCACTTGGCTGCCTTTGACTCTAGTTCGTACTGAAGTTCTAGCATGTCCGGCACTGCAGCACTCAGTGGTGGCGTGACTTCATTCAGGCCTCGATAGTCCACTGTTAGCCTCCACTCGCCATTAGACTTTCGTACTGGCCATATAGGACTATTAAAGGGTGAGCGAGTCTTGCTGATTACTCCCTGACTCTCCAGTCGGTGAACCAACTCATGGATGGGAATCAGGGAGTCTCGGTTGGTGCGATATTGCCGTCGGTGCACCGTTGTGGTAGCAATTGGTACCTGTTGTTCTTCAACCTTCAGCAATCCTACGACAGAAGGGTCTTCTGAAAGGCCAGGCAGGGTAGACAGCTGCCTAATCTTCTCTGTGCTCAAAGCAGCTATGCCAAAAGCCCACTGGTATCCTTTTGGATCCTTGAAGTACCCGCTCTTGAGATAGTCTATGCCAAGGATGCACGGAGCCTCTGGGCCAGTGACAATGGGATGCTTTTGCCACTCATTCCCAGTTAGACTCACTTCAGCTTCCAGTACAGATAGTTGTTGGGATCCCCCTGTCACTCCAGAGATACAGGTGAGTTCTGTCCCTTGGTAGCCTGATGGCATTAAGGTACATTGTGCGCCAGTGTCCACTAAAGCTTTGTATTCTTGTGGTTCTGATGTTCCAGGCCATCGGATCCACACAGTCCAATAAATCCGGTTATCCCTCTCCTCTACCTGGCCAGAGGCAGGGCCCCTCTAGTCCTGGCTGGAGCATCTGCCATTTAATTCTTGCAAATGAGAGGTAGAGGTCCCTTCATCATGGTCAAGAATAACATCAGCTCTTCTACTGCCTCTGGGGTACTGTCCAATAGACACCGGAGCAGCATTTCTCTTAGGAGCCCCTCTTCTTGCTGCTGTATTTCCTTTCAGTTCACGTACCCGAGCAGCTAGAGTTGAAGTAGGTACACCATCCCATTTCCTCATATCTTCCCCATGGTCACGCAGATAAAACCACAAGGTGCCACGTGGTGTACGTCTTGGGTACTCTCTCTCTTGAGCAGGCGAATGCTGATTCTTAGTGGCTGAAGTATCACTCTGTCTAGATGAGGGGGAATATACTTTCTCCACAAGCTTGTCAAGTCCTTTAGACAATTTCTCCACAGCTGAGACACAGGACTGTAGCGGAGCAGAGAGATTGTCTTCATATTTTTGAAGCTGGCAGGAGACATCATACATCGTTGGTCCCATCCCCTCATCCCAGTGAATTGCTGCCAGGGTACTGGCATGTGCTGATGGTGCACTCCGCACAAATTTACGCCACATGGATGTTGTGCACTGGACTTCATTGGGGTCTTGAGGTGTCTGGGCATTGTCCAAATCACTATAAATCATCTCCCGCACAGCTAATTCCCGCAGATGTTGGAGACCTTTATCCACAGTGGTCCACTTGCCTATGTGATATACAATATCTTCCTTATGGGGATATCTTTCTTTGATAGCTGCCAGGAGTCGTCTCCAGAGGCTGAGGGCCTGTGCTCCTCTCCCGATTACTTTGTCGATTACCCTTTCTCTAGAGAGGGATCCCAGCTGCTTGGCTTCATTGCCTTCTAATTGTAGGCTACTGGCCCCAGCATCCCAGCATTGGAGCAGCCAAGTGAGGATGTGTTCACCTGGGCGTCGACCATAATCCTTTCGTATTTCTCGCATCTCACTCAGGGATAAGGATCGAGTGATTTCTGATTCCTTTATGATTTCCGTCTCGTCTTCCTGCTGTTTTTGTGACGGCTCTGCTTTAGAGGTGCCTGCCAATTCCCCTTCTCCCTCCTTCTTAGGAGAGCCTTCTTCCCTTACTAAACGAGCTGACCTCCGTTTCCATTGTTTTGACTTGACTATGGGGGCGACTGATACCATAGTTGGTTGGTCCTCTGGGTCAGCCACAGCGTGTGTTACTTGGTCATCAGATTCAGAGACTTCCTCCCGCTCTTCAAATTGCTGGATGATGTTAAACAGTGTTTGATAGGAATAAACCAGGACCCAGCACAATGCTGCAAGCTGTTGTTCTCCGGCATTATCAGGGTCAGGACATACAACTCTCAAACATTCTACCAAGTTTTTAGGATTTAGCACTTGCTCAGGGGTGAAGTTCAAAACTATTGGAGGAGACACTCGTGACAGGTATCTGCTAACATCATCCCACACACCGTGCCACTCACCACAAGACTGTTTTGGGACAGATTCCCAAATAAGTTTTCTAAACAATCGACTAATCTTAGAGAGAAAATGAAACCTGTTATTCAGAATTAGAAATAGCAATACATGGGTTACAGATGGATCTTCAAAATACTCCCAAACTGTTGTAATTAGCCCACTGTGAAAGAAGGGAAAGGTACCGTTCCTGATATTATTAATAAACTGGTGTCCAGATGAGAAAAGGAAGGCAGTGTAGTTCTGAATATTCTCTGGAAGATAGTTTCCATGGGACCCAAATGATAACAGCGCAGAGCCTGAATTCCAGAGTAAACCCAAGGTCAGTGCTTGGCAGCACAGCGAATTAAAAAAAGTGAACACAGATTGTAGCACTTTGTCGGATCGGATATATAGGAGAAAGGAGAATATGACACGGATTGCATGACATATGAACAAAGCTATTATTAACAGGACAATGTACATGGTTACTAGCAAGCAAGTGTGTTAGTTGTATGCGTTTAATCAATTCTATTTTTATCTCAACCCTTCGAGCCCCACGTTGGGCGCCAAAAAGGACTGTGGTGGTTTTACCGTGCTGGGCAGCTAAACCCCACAACTGCTCTCTCACTCCCCCTCCTTTAGATGAGGAGGGGGAGAAGTAAAGCAAAGAACAACTCACGGGTTGAGATAAGGATAATTTAATTAAAGGGAAATAATTATAATAATTAAATAAAGACTACCATGAACTAAACAATTTAACTAAGGGGAAGTAAAAGGGAAAAGGGGAAAAGGGGAGGAAAACAAACAAACAAAATAAATGAAAGCTATATGGAAGTGCAGAGGAAAGAAATTACTCTCTACTTCCCACAAATGAGCGATGATTGACCACGTCCTTGAAGCAAGGCCTCAACGCACGCAGCCGGTGTTCGAGAGGAGGACCGACGTCTTCTCAACGAGAGCCCACCCCTCCCCTCTTCTTCCTGTTTCCACCTTTTATTGCTGAGTGTGACACCACATGGTATGGAATATCCCTTTGATTGGTTTAGGTCAGCTGCCCTAGTGATGTTTCTCTCCTCACTTTTTGCCCACCCCCTAGGAGGGTTAGAGAAAGGCCCAATGCTGTGCCACTGCTGCTCAGCAGTAGACACAACACTGGTGTGATAACACTGCTGTTCCAGCTACAAGTACAGAGTATGGCACTGAATGGGCTGCTGCCGGGAAAGTCAACATTCCAGCCAGACCCAGTACAGATGTGTTGTACTTTCCAGTGTTAACCCTGTTTTTCTCTAGTTAATATTGCAAATGATGAGAAAGCAAAAATAAATAAATAAATCACAAATGAATGCAGTTCATTTGCCTATATTTCTCACAGCTAGAAACAGCAGTGTGGTTATAACCATCATGATTTTAGAACCTAACCATGATAATCATGGCCAATGATTTTGGACAAATCATGAACCATGATTTTCCACTTGACCAATCAGTACAGTTTAAAAAAATAGTTGATATGCATGCCCAAAACTTTGTCCAATTTTCCCCTTTGCACTTGTCTTAAAAAATATGGAATTTATCTTCAAACCTTACTGTATTCCATGCATAGAGTTTGAGGAAGGTAATAATCCGAGCTTGGTGTGTCATTGAAATACCATTTAAAACAGCACAGTGCTCTAGAAAGATAAGCCACAATAATCCATCCACAAGAATGCATCATAGGGGAAAAACTGCAAAACAGTTTTGAGACTATTTAGTAGGTGTGCTTATATCTTAGTTGATTATTTTAAGTATAGCAATGCTCAAAGAACTTTTGTTTTGGTTTAATCTTGGTTTTCTTATTCTTTATAGATTTATTTTAGGTGAATTGCAGTGCTAATTATAGCTCTGAGACTGCTATCCCTATTAACTTCAATGCTTGAAGCCACATCACAGTTTATGCATTAGTATAAAGGTGAGGTTATCCATTGGATCCTCTGTCTCATTCCTGACCAACTGACAATAGCATGATGAAATTAGAAGAAATTTCCTTTTTAAGCATGACAGCCACATCCTAAAAGTAATTTGTGTCTGGTCACCTAACCGGGGATCTTTCTGAAAGGCCTTGTTTCTTGTCAAGGGCAGAGAACTCAACCTCTGAAAATCAGACTTTTGAAGCTGTTTTATATTGGCATGAGGCTTCTCCACACAATAGCTTTAATTAAAAATCATAGTTTATGTTTAGGTATTTTAGGAGATTGAAATCAGTCTGAATCCAGTTTAATTTGGGAGAGGAAATCTGCATATTGCAGATAGAACTTCAGGTGAAGCTGAAGGGAATTCCATGCCCAGAGATTTACAGGCCTGAGTTTTTTGTGTATTTTTGAAACTTTGAAGAAAGCAAGTAAATATATTTAATGCTTGGGTTAAAAAATGTTGACAAATACCATACTTCATGTTGATAGAGCTACCAAGAAATTCCATAGGAGTTGGTATCACAAATCCTAGGGGACAATTATAAGTGGAAAATATGTTTTGATGAGAATAACTACTTCATTGTTACTTTAAATCTTAGACCACAAATAAACTGTGTAGGGGGTCTATTCTCACACTATTTATTCTTTCTATAGTTGTGAAATCAACATAGATGTTGGCTGTTCAGAAACGTCAGCAAACTCTCAGTAGATCATTAAGCTTGAGTTCTGCAAAGGAACATGAATAGTGAAAGAATTTTTAAAATCAACTTCATGATCACTTTAGAAAACAAGCTTTTAAAAGGGGAGTGTGGAATTGGCACAAAATTGTTATCTTTTGTTTGCACTTGAATTTATTGAGAGGTAAGCTGCTTCACAACAAAGTTGTTAACTAAAACCAATTGAGTAAATGTGATAAGTACAGCAGTCTCTGATATTTCTCATTCATATTAAACTTGGATTATAATTTACATTACAAATGTCATCACATAGAAAAGCCTCTTTAAAACTATAGAGGGCTTTTGCATCAGGACAAAGGGCACTTTGCCATGTGTATAGAGTGTGCATAATAAGATAAAGTGTGTAGTCTAAACCTGGCAGAATGACTGCTTACATCAGACAGATTTCACATGCTGCCATAGTGCTTCAGTTTTAGGAGTACTAAATTTGATCAGTAATTTATCAATTTGTTTGTCAAAAGCTGGAGTGTCTGATGTTAAACCTATTTTTTTTTGATCATGCAAGATTCTGTCAGTGATCATAAGTTATATTGCCATGATTTGAAAACTGATATTGTGGGATTTCTAATATTTACATTCAGTTATGAAACATATTTTTCGTTACCAGTAGAGAAGACTTTGAATCAAAATTCCAACATATTTAGGTATCAGTTAAGATCTAAATCTAGACTTTGAATCTGCATATATTTGATCAAAGCCACAGGAGTAAATGCTGAAAAAGTGAGTCAACCCTGAAACTGCAATTTATCAAATGAAAACATCATACTGTACTGTTATTACTTAAATCAATGCCAGTTTCTTTCCTGTGAATACTGAAGATGAATCATTCTGATTTCATCTACTTGGGATGATTTTAAAACAAAAATATCATTAATACATTAAAGAAAACAAAAGAACCCCACACTTAAAACAGGAACAAAGCCCTCTTTCATTACTTTTTCCACAAAGGCAAGGGTACATTTCTTCACACATATTCAAAATACTATTGTATGTTGAGCAGAAATAGTGAAATGGATGCTTTGAGAAACCATGCTTATTTTGTACTGCAAAGGCTTGAGAGACAGATCAAGCCCCATTACTGATGAAAGGGTAAATGGAGCTGCATTTGAATCAAAGAACATTTGAGTGGGTGATATACAGGCTGCTGCTGCTGGGTGAGAATGTCCAAAACGCACTGATAATAATATAATAAATACCAGACAGTGGACGGAAACTGGCCAGCAATACCCCCATCAAGTATTCTTATTTTGTTGGGAAGAGCTTAAAAGTAGTTACAGTATCAAAGCTAAGTCCTGCATGAGCCAGTTCTCCCATGCTGAGTAAGTAGTTCAGAGGAAGGAGAAGATACACTGTTGGCAAACACAAGGAGAAATGGAGGGTGTTTCAGCTCTTTTGATGAAATACTTGTATCAGCCCACAAAGGGCTTTGGTCAGAGTAGCTCCACTGTAGTTCTCTGGTTATGGGCAGCAGAAAGCAAGAAGGACTCAAGATTTCTTGTTAGTGTCACCAAAACTCTCCTTTCTTGTCACGGAGAATCAGATCTCTGGAGCTTAACAAGCAAAAATTTCTGGTAAATGCTGGTCTTCAGTTTGAAATATGCTATTTCAAGAGAAATCCATCAAATTTTTTGGTGTTCCATGGTTACTAATAAAGGTTGTATTTTTATCTACTGCCATTTAACATAAAGAGTCCCAGAACACTTCATAAGGTAAAGAGTTATCAGAGATCATTTACTTGGATGGGAAATACAAATACTGGTAAAGTAGACTAAATTTCAAGGAAGTCATTAAAAATGGCCATGACATTTGCCTGAAAAAGGTCAGGCAAGTATATTGAACAGAATATGGAGAACTGATTGAACTTATTTTAAATGACCATGATAAGAAAAGGGACCTGGGGTTATTGTTTGATAGCCAGTTGAACATGAGCCGGCAGCGTGCCCAGCTGGCCAAGAAGGCCAATGGCATCCTGGCTTGTATCAGGAATAGTGTAGCCAGCAGAACCAGGGAGGTGATCGTCCCCCTGTGCTATGCTCTGGTGAGGCTGCACCTTGAGTACTATATTCAGTTTTGGGCCCCTCAGTAAAGAAAAAACATCAAGGCCCTGGAGTGTGTCCAGAGAAGGGCTATGAAGCTGGTGAAGGGCCTGGAGCACAAGTCCTGTGAGGAGCAGCTGAGGGAACTGGGGTTGTTTAGTCTGGGGAAGAGGAGGCTCAGGGGAGACCTTATTGCTCTCTGAAACTACCTGAAAGGAAGGTGTGGGGAGCTGGGGGTCGGCCTCTTTTCACGTATAGCTAGTGACAGGACTAGAGGGAATGGCTTCAAGTTGTGCCAGGGGAGTATTAAGTTGGATATTAAGAGAAATTTCTTTACCAAAAGGGTTGTGCTGCATTGTAATAGACTGCCCAGGGAAGTGGTTGAGTCCCTGTCCCTAGAGGTCTTCAAGAAATGTGTAGATGTAGAACTTAGTAACATGGTTTAGTGGTGGACTTGTCTGTACTAGGTTAAAGGTTGGACTAGATGATCTTAGAGGTATTTTCCAACCTAAGTGATTCTGTGATTCTATGTATTCAGCTGAAGGAGCCTTGGATGTTTTAAAGATGTCATGTTGAGTCATGTTGTCCCCAGAAATAAGAGACAGTTTGTATTAGGTCAGATGCTTAATGTTATAGCAAACCTCTGCTTTTGAGGGGAAGGAACAGAAAAAAAAATGAATGTCAGACATCATTGACTGAAAAACCACAATGGCAATAACTTCAAGCCCTGTATTAAGTGGCAAGCAAGAGCCGGTGCTCCTAATAGTAATCTTGATGTGAATGGGGACAGTTAACTATATGTACTGAGATCAAAGGAAATGCTGGGGTTTTTTTGCACAAAGAAGTGGTAGGGAATGGTATTTTTCCTGAAGGTCATTTGGATGTTACATAAAGCTTTAACAATGACTACAGCTGATGATTGTGGTTACTAGACATCTGATGACGCTTACCAGGAGTACAAGTATGAAATCAATGCTGATGCATTGTCTAATAATTAGAGTTTCTTCCTTCTTTGAAGATTCTTTGAATTTGAAGAATCTCTGGTGTAATCTAGTGTCAGTCTACTGAAGTCAGCTGTGTTACTGTGAAGGTACTGGCCCCACTTTCTTTTCCATACACAGCTTTAATAAATGAACTCAAAGGGAAGAAAATGACATTCTTTCCATTTACTTTAAGTAGATTTAGGGCAAGCCTTTAAATAGCTGCTGTGCTGTGCCAGAAAGGTGAAGGGTGACGGAATTTCAGTGTTGGCTGGAACAAGCTGCGCCTATCCATAACTCTAACTTAGAAGGTACTGTATATGAGCAAATTTTAACTGCAAGATGCTTTGGTATTTTTGAGAAGAGCTGCTATAAAAGTGTAAAACTTAATATTCTGTGGGTATTTGAAGGAGAAATCCAACAGCTTAATGAAAGATGGTCCCTTCAGAAAGATTTCTGATACACTCTTTTCTGGTAAATCCTCGTAAGTCTGGATAGAACAGACTGTTTTGCCATGCAGTGAGCAAGTGCATAGTATGGCACAATTTCTGCTTTCAAGAGCTTTCAATGTACAGTAATAAAGCAGGCAACAGTGATGTCAAGATTAAAGTGGTGAAGGTTGTATTGAACAAAAAATGACCAAATGGAAGCATAATTTCTGTCCTGATAGGGCAAAAGGGACCTTTCTATCCATCAGGGTCTATGCTAATGCTGAGTACAGGTCAAAATGATACAAAGCCATTTCAATACTGTAGACAGTGGAATACCACATGCAATAGCTCTGAGGAGAAAACTGGTGGAAAGCATTGTGTTAAGGCAGTGCTGTTCTCTAGCTATGAGTAATAAGACTATATTAACTGTTCACATGCTGACACTGAAAGACACACTGGTTCTTTCCTTAAAGATTTCTCTGACTTTGAAGTTGTCTACCTCTGCCTTTTCTCTGCTTTTCCAGATGTTGTCACCCCAAATGGCTTGAACATTAAGAAATTTTCAGCAATGCATGAGTTTCAGAATTTGCATTCCATGTACAAGGCTAGGATCCAAGAGTTCATTCGAGGTCATTTCTATGGGTAAGCTTTTACTTTTCAAAATTCAGCAATGGTTGTCCACTATTAAAAAAAACAAACAAACAAAAAACTACAAAAACAAACAAAAAACAAAAAACAAACAAACAAACAAACAAACAAAAAAAACAGAAAACACAGGAAGAACAACAAATACTTCATAATGGAGGTGAAATATTACCAACTTAGTCAAATATCCATCTGGGATTTCTCAATCAGAAGCTGAAGGAATTTCAGACACCAGCTCTAGCCCTGCTTAACATCTTATGGAATCAGGCAGATGTTCAGAAGAAGGTCAGAAGGTCTTTTTTTTTTTTTTTTTTTTCCAATTATTTACCCAAGATAGAGTTTATCAGATTAAGATATCACCGTAATTCAAAGAAAAGCCTCTTTGTCATTATTTTCTTGAGACAGTAAATTCCTCCAGAATAGAAAGCTGGTGTGTGTTTTGTATGATTACATCTTGAAAAACATTTTGTGCTTGTCTGTTTTTTTGCTTGGTTTCAGCCACCTTGACTTCAGTCTTGAAAAGACATTATTTTTCTTCATTGCTGGGAGATACGAATTTTCCAACAAGGGAGCTGATATGTTTCTAGAAGCCTTATCAAGATTAAACTTTTTGCTGAGGGTAAGAAAGCTTCTGGAAATGTAGAAAAAGTAGATCTTACACTCAAACTTACCTTACTGTGGAAGTGACATGCAAGAATTTCCATGCAATACTCTTGGTTTACAGGAAAATAATTATGGAATATTCAAAGTTTTCATAAAGCTTTCTCCCTGAATCATCAGAACATACAACACTCTCAGGTTGCTTAAAAATAATTAATTACATAGTTCAAGAAGTTAATCTGTGGTTACGACCCTTGTTTTTAAAGAAAAGTACTAAAAATATGCTTAAAGAATTAGCTCTGAAGGTATACTTATCAGAAGGCAAATAAAAAATCATCCTGTAATGATGCAACTTTAAAACATCTTTTTAATGCAATCACATAATTGATTAGAACCTGACCGTGATTTTTTTTTGACTACTATTATCATATTGGATGGGAATCTTGCATTAAAATTCCAAGTACAACAGTGTCCTGATGAGTGAGCATGGGGAGGCCAGTCACTGCACAATGCTTCTGTTTTCTCAGATAAAAATGAATGCAATGTTTCTTAGTTTGTTTATGGAGTACTTTAATGGAGAAAAGACCTAGACCTTGTCATGACCAAAGAGCAGAGAGAGTGACCTCTGCAACTGAGGTCACTGAAAACATCTCCAGATATGTCACAAGGACTATATTAACAATAAATAAATAAATATATATGTATATATATTTTTTTTAAAAAAAACAGGCTGATCAGTTTTCAGTCATCTCACAAGTTGTCCCAGTCTCTCTTTTGTACTTTGTCACTTAAATGATGTGGAAAATCTGAATAAAAACCTTGATACAGTATTGTCAGCAGGGCTGACAAAATACTGGTGTTCAAGGCCCTAAGTACACTTGTTCTACTGCTGCCTTCTATTAGAATGTCATTGGAGCCTGTGGATTTCCTGGAAATGCTAATCCACTCACTCATACAACGGATCACCTCATATAACTTAAGGATATCCTCCACAACTTTGCCAAATACCTGTGTTTTGTTGTTTGGCAATGCTGTGCAAAAATAGCTACCTTTTATTGGCATTTACACATCTATGAACTATAAATGCTGATAACATACATGCAGAAGGTCTTGCATGGTAAGAAGGAAAGAACTGCTTAAGCAATTATTGCAGCATTCTATTATTTTATCTGATGACTGATGCAAAACAAATGACAAGCAGCTAGGTTGATGGAAAATCAACAGAAACTGAGGTTAGTTTTCCAGAGTACTCCAGAAGTGTACTGGGGCTTGCTTTTCCCGTTAGCTGAATGGCTTTATTGTGTTACTGTTCCAAAGAACACTTGCTCTGTCATTAATTCCGGAGAGGTGATTTGGCTGGGAACAGCACAATAACCTGTACTATCTGTGAATCTGAGAATTATAGTGCTTCTTGAACAAGTCTCCAGCAGTGTGCCTGAGCCTCAAAAATACATAGCATTGGATAGAATTATTTTACAGTATAAAATCATTTTCCTTTACTACTAAAACGCTTGACTGATATGTCAAAGATAAAGTATGTATATTACGGCAGATTGTTAATATACGCTGAGATAATAGCATAATGGATTTTGGACCTGCCTTGAAGAAAAGGAAGGGAGGAATCTTAAAATGATAGATTAATCTTATTATTTTGTACTGCACGTTTTCCCATACTTCATTCTGAGAGAAGGTGTGCTAACAGCGTGTTTGTGTGTCTAAAGTTTAGAGGAGAGGCAATTAAAAATAATGTAGTTTTTACAGCTCTGAACATAGTTTACTCTTAGTTTTCTTTAAAGAGCTGCTGACATGAGTAAACCTCTTTCTGCTCCCTGTGAGGAGTTTCCCTATAACCAAATTGTCATTTTTTTTTGTCATGTAGTTTTTGTCTTTGGAGTGAGATGGATGTGAGAGATGATCAAGAAGTTACTAGCAGTTCTTTGTGTATCTGGCAGATTTTGTGCTAGGAGTTCAGGTGCACAGTGGTTGCTGATAACATCTCTTTCAGAACATTCATCTGAGGCAGTGTTACTATGGAAGATAGTTCTGCTGGCTATAGAGAATCCCTTGCCCTGTGGCTGACTATACCCCAGCTAGTAAACTAATTTCTCACCTCTTTGAGCCAACCACATTTATGTCACATGAGAAAATCTGTGTTGTATTTTTAACTCTTTCTGTTTATTTTCACATCCTAAGCCATGGTCCTTAAGCCATGAGAAGTCAGGGAGATCCATATTGCCCAAATTGGAACTCGGCAATTGACATCTGTTTACCTGTATCTGTTTTCAGCTATACTTCTGACTTGACAAAAACTTCACAGCTGAAAGGAAAGTAATAAGATCAGAGCCTTCTTGGATAACTAATCAAAGTGTGTTTAGTTTTGCTGTGGCTAATGCTTAGTGTTAAAGTGGGCAATGATACCGTGTGGTGAGATTCTCTTTTCCTCTCTGTCTCATGTCCATGCAGGTACATAAGAGTGATGTTACGGTTGTTGTGTTCTTCATTATGCCAGCAAAGACAAACAATTTCAATGTGGAAACCCTGAAAGGACAAGCAGTCCGGAAGCAGCTCTGGTAATTACCATTGTCACTGAAGGTCTTGTGTAGTCAATTAAGGAGACATGCAAATGTTTCTGATGAATAATAATGCTTTCTTTTTGCTCTGCTAAAATCAAGGATTGTGAGTAACATTTTGATTGTGAGAATGTATTTGTGGGGATGAAAGAGATGGGAATGATAAATAAGGGTAAATTATATATTTTTTGTTCTAGGTTATTTTTAGTGAAGTTTTCTTGTCATGTTTTGTAACAAGGTAGCAGCCAGTACTTGGTTTGTAGTGACAAAATCAAATGCTCCAGAAAACCTAGTCTTCTGGATTTGTTCTGTTTCCTCCTTTGGACTTGACACTGAGCTGCCACAAAATAAGGACTGCTTGCTAATTTACTAGAGTAAGCTTCTCTGCCATAAGTGGGGAAAAAACCCTACCTAATTACATCTGCTCTCTTATTAAGAAATATGGAAAGTGTTCTGTCTAATCCAGCAGAAAAATAGCAGTTGATATCAATTGTGTGTAATTTTCTATATAGTTTACAATGAGCGATGGCTAGACCCAAGTGGTGAAACTTGCAATTACAAAGCGAAAACTCTCACAATCCTCATTTTAACAGTTTTTCATTTTACAGCTTTGAACAAAAAAGCAAATCAGGGGCAGAACTCAACATGCAGCTCTAAACTCACCTCCCTTTAATGGCTAAGTGATTCTGCACAGGAGGGGACATACTAAAACTGCACAGGAGCAGTGACAGAAATAGTTCAACATGGGTGATTGAACTTATTTAGCTCTTGCTATATCTGAAAAGATGACAAATAGGAAAGATCTATTTACTCTCTAGATTATCTCCAGAGTCATCTCTCAGCAATTCTGGGGGACTTGCAGGAATCATTCTACCTGGTTACCACTCTGGAAACGGGTGCCAAAAAGGTAGAGAGTGAAATTAATTGCTTTTCTATGGCTTCCTAAAAGCAATGCATCTGAGCTGTTTTCACTGCTAGTAGAGAGTGGTGGTTCTCTTCAGATAATGATTCATCCTATACCACCTCAGGAAGAATCTAAGATAAGTGAAGGGAATCATCCTCTGAAATTGATTGTCACCATTGATTGATATGCAGAGGATTTACACAACTGGTTTTAACTGTAGATGGCTAAAGTGAGGTAACATAGCCAGAGTTTTTAATAAGACCTCTATATGCAGGAACTGGCTATTCAGATGGAAATACTGTTGAATCCTGAAATGAATTCAAGTGAAGTCACTGCTGTCATAGGGCCAGGATCTGGCTCTGAATCAGCTGCAGGAAGATAATGTAAGCACAGTGAGAAACAGCCATGCTTGCAACAAGCCATTTTTTGCTTCTACTGTGTTTTTGATATGAAGTATGTAATGTTTGAATGCAATGCAACAGGTTTATATTAAATAAATAATATATGATATATTAGTAAAGTTTATTTAAATAAAATATGAAAAGGTTTTTCCCTGTTTTATCTCTACTACAGGGTTGTTTCTCTGGTACTCAGTAATGCAGGTGCAATGGTAACAGTAAAGGTAACTTTAAAGATGTGAAATCACACAAAAAAAATGCTGTTTCCAGCTGTTATTCCCACTATGCTCTGTGAAAAGCAAAAGAGTCTTTGTGTCCTCACATGAAGAACTGTCATGGTCAGCATCTGGAGCTGGTGGATAAAACCACCTGATATAAGTGTTAATAATAATTTTAGTTGATTTTAAGGATGTCACAGAACTTAAATGCTAGAAGACATTGGCAGTTACTGAGGAATACATGAACAGCAGCACATCCTATCTGAGTTAAGTTTTGGAGATTGCTCATGTCATGAGTCAATGAAAATACAGTTACGAGGGGACTAACTTACTGAGATTTGGATCAATTTGTTTTGACCTCTAGTTGCTTTACGTCTCATCCACAATTAACTCATCCACTACTGTATCTTTGTGAGCTGGGAGAGAGCAACTAAAAATTAGTATGTCAATTTTCAGCTTGGTGAAGTTTAGGATTTCACTTCACAAGTTTTGTCTTAGCCCAAAATCTAATTCTTAGAAAGTAGGAAAGAAGGAAAAGTTCCATGAAAGAGAGCATTTTAGTCAAATTGAGCATGTGTGCGCTATATTTTAAACAGCACTTTCATCTGTATTTTCAAGTTATTTATTATAGAGATAGGATAATATAAATGGCTCTTTATATTTAGAATAGCTGTTTGCTGGTGTTCTTTCTCAACTAAAATATAACACTTCTGGGTTTTATTACTGGCTTAAAACATATCCCATGATTTTCAGGAAGTTTTTTGTGTGTTTGTTTGCAAACTATTTTTTGTCAAACTACTTGTTAGTCTAACTCTTATTTTCAAAAGTCTTTAAGTTAAGAAACAGGTCTGAAATGGAAGGAAAAAGCTTGCTTTAAAATCCTTATTTATTTACCTCTCATATCCTACATCTTTCATAAAGTCATGTTAAGTTGGGAACCTCCGAGTCTTGATTAGTGTCCAATGTCAATTATTATGTTTCTTTACTTAAGAGTCATGTAAATGCTCTCTTTTTCATCACTGAGATATAGTGTGGTTTTCTGATCGAAGTATTGAAAGTAATCACTGTTGAGTTCTGCTTCTGGCTTTGGCAGTTTGTCCATCATTGAAGGCAGATCATATCCTCAGTTGCAATGAAATCTGTCGGTATGGCTGTTGGTCAGGTAAAAGACCTTTGAGAATGAGACCTCTGTCTCAATGTTTCTGCATTCTTGGTTCCACCAGTATACAAACACAATTTGATTTCCAGCCGCAGGAATCTCTTTTTTTCTTTGTCCTGGAGCTCGTGTTTATACATAAATCTATTTATTTTCCTAGGGACACTGCACAATCTGTGAAAGAAAAGTTTGGAAAGAAACTCTACAATGCCTTGCTAAAGTGAGTGTGTAGGTTGTTTTGCTCTGCCTTGCAAACCCACATATTCAGCTGGTTTACCTGTGATATACTTGTGCTTCTACTCTTTGTGTAAGAAATTTTGGAATCCACAGAAAGGACATAGGTGAAGGATATGGGATGTTCTATTCTGTAAACACGATACAGGATCAGCAAATTACAGAGAAAAAACAAAACAAAACAAAACAAAACAAAAAAAAAACATACTAGCATACTACTGTGGAGTCTTAAGAGACATGAGGATGTTTAAGTAGCACTGAGGCTTACTCACTGACAAAAGCAATCTACCTCAGCTTAAAAAATCACCAGAGACAAGTATGGATTAGTGGATTGTTCATACCCTTTCAAAAGACAGATTATGTGAGCTGGAAATGAATGACTCACAGCACAGCTGGGAGGACTGGAACTTCAGCAAAAATAAGGTGTGACTGAAAAACAGAAAAAATAATAATTCTAGCTTTTTTGGAAGCTAATTGGAAGGACAGCAAGTGTATGAGAGAATAAAATGTAGGAAATATAGGAGGGCCATGAAAACTAAGGAAAGATTCATGTTGACATCAGCAGACTTCAGAACAGACCGCATTTTCTGTTTCTTCATTTTTTTAATGCAACTTTAATTCTCATTATTAAGCTCATAATTAAGCTCATTATTAGGAAAGCTTGTAGTTCTAGTTGTCAGAAAGACTAATAGTAAGTCATTTGGTAAAGTAGGCTCTGTGTTGCCTCTGCAGAGGAGAAATTCCAGACTTGAACAAGATTCTTGACCGGGATGATATAACCATTATGAAAAGAGCCATCTTTTCAACTCAGGTCAGAAAACATACTGTTTACACAAACATCTGTTGTGGATGGTAAGCATGACTACATACAAGGATTGTACGTGACACATAGTCATATGTGTACTTTGAAGAACTATTCAGCAAATACTCTTCCTACTGGTAACATTTAAAGGTCTTCTGTGATTGTTTTTAATGACAGTACAACCCAAAATAATTATTTTGGTAATTCCATATATCTTCCTCCAGTCATGTGCAAGTTTCCAAATTCTTCTGTTCTGCATAAAGTGCAAAGTCTTTGCATTGTTCCTGAAGCATGGATTCTTCCAATTTTATAAAATATGTAAAATCAATCTCTTAAGCAGAGATAGTAAAGTCGATCGCCTACCACTAAAAACAATTAAAACTAAATGGTAGGCCTTTCTGAAAGTCAGTACAAATACATGAATTTTGAGGTAAATGAAGCTCTGACAGCTTTTATGGTCTCATTTGTAGCCTGGCTTATACAGGAGCACATTATATGATTGCAACTTTCTCTTTTTATCTTAAAATGAAACGGTAAAAACCTATCCACATCAATGGCAAAATCTCCCAGTGTCTTCCACTAACCTTAGACAATGATAGCAGGATGTGTTGCCAGCAGTTTTGCCCCTCATAGGTTGCCTTTTCTCTTTTTAGCGACATTGTCTGCCTCCAGTGACCACCCACAACATGATTGACGATGGCAATGATCCAATCCTCAATACCATTCGACGCATTGGCCTTTTCAATAACCGGACAGACAGAGTAAAGGTATGTTCTCTGATTTCCATTTTAAATACAAAATGGATTTTTTTTTTAAAACAGTCAGTCTGGATCATTAGAATGGGAAGCACAGTCAGATTCTTGATAGAGGGGCAATAATACACTACTGGAGTACTTCTCCCTCTTCCTCCCTTTCCAGGAATAACTAGTTACTTTACAGATACCCCCGTTGCTGTTTAATTAAGTTAATTTCAAATTAGAAATCTAATGCTAGGGATTTGACTGTTTTCATTGCTGCATCCTGTGCTGAACAAGGAACTACTGACATCCAGAAAGTACCATAGGTTATTTGCACCTGGATGTTAAACTCTTTAACAGATTAATTTGCTTAAAACTGGAGGTCTAGAGTTTCAGCACAGCCATTTCTGAGTATTGGTTCTCGTATTAAGAACAGCGCCCTGACACTCAGCGTTTGCTGTAAAAGCTAACCAGGATTCTGATCCTGAACAGAAATATTTCCTATTCATGCTGCCCTCATGTTTAATTCAATTGCTGAATCTAAAATTATGTAAATAAATTATTTCCTATACTTCCATGTATGTTTTACCAGACCACAGAAATGATCATCTCCATCTTCCACAGGTCTGTCAAAGTTTTTTTAGTCTGGCAGTCTGTGACATTTTCTCTGTTAACTATGGCTCTCTCTTCTTGCATTTTTTTCCTCTTCCAAACATCCTTTTGGTGGTCAGGTGTATAGTATCTCTGACAATGATATATCTCTTGTTCTCAGTATGCTGGCTGTTAAACTCATGAGGATTACTGCATAACCATTTTCCTCAACTTCCTAGTATGCTTCTTCATGGCTTAACTGTATATCTACTAAGCACGTGTCTCCAATGAGCTCTGAGAATGTAATATGATAGTAATGTACCAGATGTAATAAATGTAGGGTAGAAGGAGGCACTGTATATAAATGTATTAAAAATTACTCAGAACTAACATCTTGAAGTCATTAGAAAGCAGATTGTGTATAACACTGCAGATACCTCCTCCTACTTCTCAGCAAACTTCACTGAAAAGGTTGTACAAAACTGGCATTACCACTGGAAAATTACCTACTACTTGAACAGAATGTATACTAAATGAGCTGATTGTATCAATAAAAGTTCTCTAAACTTGAAAGAGAAAGTCATCTTGAGACACGTATGACATGTCCACACAATTGTCATGTGAAAAAAACAGTGATGCCAATGGGAAATCTTACTTGAATCAGTGGGTTCAAGTAAGCTTGCATATGAGAAGTTTACAGGCAATTTACTGGTTGAATACACTCATGTGTTGATTTATGCAAGTGAGTAGCATGACTCTGTTATTAAGAATAAATAAAGGCATCTCCCTGATGAGGAATGATGGTTGAAGTATGATAATTTGGGGAAGAAAGGCCCAGAGGTTAAACCCTTCCCTCATACTTCTTTCTACCAGAGCTGACTGGACAACCTACACAAGGTTCTTTACCTGTCAGTGGAATATGGGGCAGTAACACCAAGCTGAACAGAGTCATACAAATAAATTAGCTTGGGTCCTGGAAGAGGGACGTTAACCTAAACTAATAAGCTTTGTCTTTCAGCAAGATTAGTTAGCCCAGGCACAGGATTGTGATGATCGGGTTATAATATGTCTGGTTTCAAAATTCTTTCAGTTCTTAAAAGACCCTCTGAACACCATAAGCATTCCTATATTTCAATTGGAAGCTCAGGAGTGCTGTGTCCTCATGAGGTCTCCTCTAGAACAAGACGTCCCTGTACTGTCTGTACCTTGGTACAGCCAACCAAAAGAACCAATTTAGAGTTGATAATTGTCACAGCCTTAGCCATAATTCACAACGTGCATGGTCTTTTTTGATCAGGAAGGATAAAGCCAAAGACTTTTCCAGAAAGTACCGTTTATTATCAGTATTATTTCCAGGACAAGACCCATGCATGTGGCTTCATTATAAGATCATGTATTTTAGTGTGGGAATTGAATTAGGTAATTGAATTAGGATGGGCAAAGGAGGTATTGTCCAAGTACTTAGGAAAAGACCAGAGTGAAGGAACTGATGAAGTATATTGATAATTAAAATGTATTAGTAGTTTCCTTTCACCTCTAATGTAACTTTTGAATATCCAGGTGATCCTACATCCAGAATTTCTTTCTTCAACCAGCCCATTGCTGCCCTTGGACTATGAGGAGTTTGTTAGAGGCTGTCACCTGGGTGTGTTTCCATCATACTATGAACCCTGGGGTTACACTCCAGGTAGGCAATCTGTACATTTAACTAAGTATCAAAGATGAATACACATTCTGTTGATGCAGAATAGCTTTACAGCCAGTTTCTTCTGGAGTGCTGAAAAAACTCTTTTGACTCTGTTTCCTCTGCAGTGCAAAGGTCTTACTGCTGGCAAAATTTGGGGGCCAGGTGGTATAAAATGGCATCTACTGACTGACAACTACTCAAATTTGTCCCTGCGCTGGACCCTTTCCCATACTAACATGTAATCTTTTGATTTTCTGTGGCTTTAGAAAAAAAAAAAAAGCATATTGAAAAACTTAAAGCAACAACTCTGTTGCTACCAGCAGACATACTTCAGTGGATTTAATTCAAGATAGCAATTAAGTTTGATAGACATATATAATACCATATCTAAGATATTTACCACAAACACTTACATAAAGCGATGGTGAATATCACAGACTTAAGTTTCTAAAGATAGAGAAAACTTGTAGTTTCTGACATTAAAAAAAAAAAAAGTTAACAATCCAAAATTAAAAAAGGCACTTAGCACCTAATGAGATCAGTGCAAACTATAAACATGAATACTTGTGAAGATCAAATACCAGGTGTCTTTTATGTCCTCCAAAATATTTTCTGTAATCTCGATACACATCTAAAAGTTTAGATGCTCCTCTGAAGTGCATTTGCTGCAAGCCAATGAATCAGAATAAAAATTTTGCAAAGTTGATCATTCTCCAGAGCTATTTCTCTCCAAGTAAGAGACCTATCTAATTCCAACTAAGACAACGGTCTTGCATTCCGGCAATTTCTCTTCCTGATCAAGTTTCAGGTAAAGTATAAAGAAAATGTGACAACCAGGTAACTTCGAAGTAACCCAGCCAGAAAAGTTAGACTGTTAACAGTTTTGAGGAAAGCTGTGATTTATGCTAGTTAAAAGAATAGCTTCTCTTTCTTTTATTAATGCAAAAATTTATTTCTTTGTTGATATACCCACTTAATTCTCCAAGAAACAAAAAGTGGTGGTTTTTAGGTGGATTTGTAGCTCTGTTTTATAGACACAATCTTTGTTATCATATGAATGAAGGGCGTGTAGACGGCTTTCAGCATTTCAAAGACTAGAGTATTCTATTTTATCTGCCTGCTAGCATAGGATAGGCTTAATTTCATCAGCAAAAAACTCTTTAAACCTGAGTAAATAGTTATTCTTGCTCACAGAAATGACAGAAATAACTACAAAAGATGTGTACATTTTATAATTTTATGATACTGGTTCCACATCTACTTTGAAAGCAATCCTAAATTAATGATGCTTTCTTTGTTGTTGCTATATGGACCAGTTTACAAACAATGAATATCAAAATAAAAAGTTTAACCTGCTCAAGCAACTAAGTGATTCAATTTTCCAAATAGTCATGAACACCTAATGAACATTTGTGTATAACAGGCTTCAATTTAAACTCCAAACTAACAGTCCAGACCATATGTTGGGATTCTCTGTTTCAACACTGGATTCCCAGAAAGTTTTCAATTTAGCTGCTGGGAAACATGAGGCTAATTTCACAGTGCAAAATTTTCTCTTTAAAATTCCATTTTTTCTCTCTTCTTTTTTTTCTTTTCCTCAAAATCCACAAAAAAGCATAATAGTTTTCCCTTGTCGTTTTCAGAGCAGCTCTAGTTTTATGGGACCTCTGTCAGCCTGTTTCTTTTTCTTTTTTTTTCTCTCAGGGTAAAATCATTCAAAACATACTGCCCTGAAACACTTTTTGTCTGTTTCTTTTGGCAGCTGAATGTACTGTGATGGGCATTCCAAGTGTGACCACAAACCTTTCTGGATTCGGCTGTTTTATGCAGGAACATGTTGCTGACCCAGCTGCTTATGGTAATTTTGTTTGTTTGTTTTTTAACACTGTATCAAAATAATGCCCCTGCATTAGGAAATCAAAAAGCACAGCAATAGTGCTTCAGCTTCTCACTTTCATGCTTTCACTATTGCAATGTGGTTCACTGGGGGAATACATTCAGAGCTCCAAAAACCAGTTAGAATCATAGAAACATAGTCTCCTAGCACTTCATAAAGTCACAGAATGGCTCGAGTTGGAAGGGACATCAAAGATCATCTAGTTCCAACCCCACCTGCCATAGGCAGGGATGCCACCCACTAGATGAGGTTGCTCAAGGCCTCATCTAACCCGGCCTTGAATTAAGCATTAATACAGTCTTACTTAACCCTTAAAGCATACTTTCCATAACTGGAAATTCTTGAGGTAACACTGTTTTTTAGAAAACAAGCTACAAACACCTTCCCCCCATCCACTCTCTTCTACCTCCTCCCCCCAAAGTGGTGCAGGGGACTGTGGGCTGTGGTCAGTCCCTGATGCTTCATCTCTGCCACTCCTTCATAGTCACTCTCTTGGATGCAGTCCTTTCTAAACTGATCCTGTGTGGGCTTCCCACGCAAGCAGTTCTTCAAGAACTGCTCAAACATGGGTCTGTGCCACGGGGTCCATCCATCAGGAGCAAACTGCTCCAGCACAGATCCCCAACAGGCGGCAGCTCCCCCCAGGCCCCCTGCTCCTGCGTGGGCTCCTCTCCAGGGCTGCAGCTCCAGCCCGGAGCCTGCTCCTGCAGAGGCTCTCCATGGGCTGCAGCCTCCTGCTCCACCGGGGGCTCCTCCATGGGCTGCAGCATGGAGATATGCTCCATGTGGGACCCATGGGCTTCAGGGGACAGCCTGCTCCACCAGGGGCCTCTCTACAGGCCGCAGGGAGCTTCTGCTCCATGCCTGGAGCACCTCTTGCCTTCCTTCTGCACTGACCTTGGGGGATGCAAGGCTGCTTCTCACTCCTCTCTCTCCCAGCTGCTGTTGTGCAGCAGTTTTTTTGCACAACCCCGCCCCTTTCTTAAATCTGCTCTCACAGAGGCACAAATAACACCACTTATTGGCTTGACTCTGGCCAGCAGCAAGTCCCTTTGGAGCCGGCTGATAAGTTCAGCAGCTGCCCCTTATCTAACATGGAGCTGCTGCTGAACTCTTTTCACAGAGGCCACCCCTGCAGCCACCCACTACCAAAACCTTGCCACATAAACCCAATATGCTTCCCCAGGCCAGGGCCTGGGGGCTTCTCTCTGGTCACCCCTGCAAGGGCTGCCAGCAGAGAATCTATGGGTAAATACCCTGCAACACACGCTGCCTTGCCTGCCACTGGCAAGAGGACAGGGGTGCACAGGGGCCTCTATCTGCTCAGCATTGCTGCTGGGATCTTCTAATTATTGCCTCAAGTAGTGGCTTGGACCCTCTCTTCACACACCACCCCTGCTAGAATCCCGCGGTTAGCATCAGAGCCCCTCTTTCCACCCAGTACCCATTCTGGGATCCCTTAATAAGCAGAACAGACTCTCAGTCCACCCAGCAGCTATGCTCTGATCCCTCCAGTAGCAGTAGAGCCCCTCTGTCTTTCCACCACCCCCTTATCAGATCCTTTAATTAGCAGTAGAGCCCATCTCCACCAAGCACCCCAGCCACAGTGAGACAGACACACACAACCTCCCCTTCCTCCCAACACCCTGACCGGATCCCTCAAGTAGCTGCCCTGAGCCCATCACCACCCACTATTGTTGCTGGGATCCTTCAAGTAGTGGCAGAGCCCCATCCTGCTGGGATCCCTTAATTAGCAGCACAGACCCTCTGCCCTCCCATCTCACCTGCCTAGATCCCTCAAGTAGTGGCAGAGGTCCTCTCTGCACACAGTGGGGGTCTATAGGGTAGACCCTATGTCCACCCATCACCCCAGCCAGGGTCCCTCAACTAGTGAGAGTCCGTGAGTCCCCTACCACCTCAGCCCAGATCCCTCGGGTAGTAGAACAGCCCCTCTCTCCACCCACACCACTACCAGCATTGCTTAAGTAGTGGCTTGGTTCTTCTGTCCTCCCGTCTCCACTGTCCTGATTCCCTGAGTAGTGGCTCAGTCCCTATTTCTGTCTACGTTAAGACAACCACTGGCATTCATGAGATTACTAACACCTCCTTTGGCACAGATATGTAGTGTAATGCCAGCTGGTGTTGCATTGCCATTTGCCATGTGGCCTCGAGCCCTCTGTAGAGCTTTCATGCTATCCACCATAACGTTTGTAATACTTTGTATTTCCCTGGATAGATTTACTATTGCCTTCTTCTCACATTGTTATGACCAACCATGGCACGAGAACTGTGGCAAATCTGGGAGAGGTGGTTGACCAGATGGGCCATTGCTGTTTGCACTTGTATTTCTTACCTTTGCTCTACCTGGATGGATGCTGGCCTTTAACTTTGCCTGTCAAGGGTGGCACATGCCAAAGAAAGGGGTGTGTTGTCCTGTTCCTCGCTCATCACGTGTCTTCCGTCAGTGGCCCGTGGTCTCCCCCATTCCCAGCACTGTTTCATCAAGTGTACAATCCCACATGGAGACTGTCCAGACATGGGGCCTAGGTCACCATGAGCCACACAGACCCCAAGGCTGCTCCTGTAGACTGGACAGGGCAGAGCCAGGCAGGAGCTCCAGCAGGACATTATTATACATATATATATATACATATATATATATATGCATATATATGTGCATATATATGTGTGTGTATTGTATTAATTAATTAATATAATATTATACTGTGTATATATACATATATACATATATATACATATATATATACATATATATATACATATACACACACATATATATATATATATATATATATATATATATATATATACAGAGAGCATGGGTCACTTGCTGTTCTCTGCCAAAACATGGGTGTGGGCATTGACGTAACTTATACATTCCTAGGGAACACCAAGCAGTTCACTTAAGGTAGTTGTGTGTCTGTCTTACCTATTGAGATACCTGAAGTCTATCCTCCTTTTCTTTCCAACTCCCTGGGGACAATAATAATGTATTGATCTTGGCAAACTACACAGAGGCAAAGTTTACCTCTGCCCTTTCTCAGCCAGAGTTGTACATTGATTAATGTGTGTGAGTTAGCTGTCTCTGTGCAAGTCACTAGTATTTGTACTGAAAACACAGCCCATGTCCTACAGACTGATTCACATTTATAAATTCTAGTGCAAACTTGGAAAGCATTAGATATTTTTTAAGCAAATGGTATTTTAAAATGGTGGGAGATAAAAGTGGTATGTCTTTAGCGAGAAAATCTTGAATCCTTTTGGATATATTTATACAAGAAAAACAACAACAAGAAAGTCTCTATGTTTTGAGTAATCTGCTGTATTTCAGCTTGAAAGGTAAAGAAAATTGAAGTAAAAAAATACATATTTCCCTACATCTTTGAATGCCATCAAAATAGTAGCAAATGTTCCAGTTATAAACAACTGCCTCCCAACATTAAAAAAGGACATCTAACACGTAATGTTTGTAAGTCTATGTGACAGGAAGTAGAATGGAAATGTAAGAGGTCATCTTCAATTCAACTCATCTCCTTTTTTGTGTCTTTTAGGGATCTACATAGTAGACAGGAGGTTCCGCTCACCTGATGAATCATGCAACCAGCTGACTCAGTTCCTATATGGATTTTGTCAGCAGTCCCGTCGCCAGAGGATCATCCAAAGAAACCGAACTGAGAGGCTTTCAGATCTGTTGGACTGGAGATACCTAGGCAGGGTGTGTGAAACTATTAATAGAGGTATTAAAAACAGACACAGTGTCTAACTGTCTTCAGCATCATGCTACTTTGCAAGGAGGCATCCCTGTTCTGAAAGGCACCCATCAAAGGTGCTAAAGATAAAGCCTGCCTTTACATTTCAGTGTAATGCTTCCATTCTCCAGTGGTATGGAGGGACTTAACTGAATAGGTTAGAGCAGGAGCCAATCACGCTTAGTTTTTTGTACCCCTCATGC
The DNA here is from genome assembly GCF_964035555.1 of Netta rufina. Classification (NCBI taxonomy): domain Eukaryota; kingdom Metazoa; phylum Chordata; class Aves; order Anseriformes; family Anatidae; genus Netta; species Netta rufina. The sequence goes on from NC_140123.1 coordinate 131,181,348, forward strand.
TAGTCAATGCAAAAAGCTTTTGGGAGCTTTCTCTGAGGACAATAGCACCCCTACACTAACTAAGATTTGTGCTCCAAAGTCATCTGGACTCTTTTCAAGGATCCTATTTCGTCACGGAAAGAGTAGTCGGGCATTGGAACGAGTTGCCCAGAGAAGTGGTGGCATCACCATCCCTGGGGGTGTTCGTGGAAAAGTTGGACCTGGTGCTTAGGGACATGGATTAGTGGGTGACATTGGTAGTAGGCTGATGATTGGACCAGATGATCTAGGAGGTCTTTTCCAACCTTAATGATCCTATGATTCTATCAATTCTTCCTGAAAGGCTGTTGGGCCTTGTGGATAGTCAGAACTCCTAAACTAAATCTGTACCTTAAAGGCAAAACAGTGTTTTTGATTTGACATAGAAAACACCACAGTACCACCTACTAAGAAATAGCAAAGCAATATTAAGTCCACAGGAGCAAAGGAGTGGAAGGATCCATACATATCAGTTTTGTAATGATTTCGGACCTTGCTCTGCTTTGGTATCTGTGTGAGATCCTTTCTGTTGATATTACTCCTGACACAATATAAGACTGACACAAGCTATTTTTTTTTAATACAGGTGATGGAGGCTGGTGAATATAATGGATCCATCAAATATTGTTACCAAATTCTTAAATGCCAAGCCTCAGAAATTCATAAATGTTTCTTCTTTGTAACTGTTACACATACTCTATATGCAAGAATGAGCCTAAAGTTTATACACATACGTATTTAGAGATGTAAAATTTCCTGGTTTTAAAAAGACAGTTCTGTCTTGAGGGATAAATAATGCCTGTCACTCTACACCAAACTACACCGACTGAGATGAGTGCTATTTACCAAATTGGTACACCTTAGACTTAAAAGAACCTTATTCAGCTTCTGTTCCAGCTTCAGCTCTACTTTGGAGCTCATTACTTCACAGTGATATGTTTGTTACAGGTAGCAAAACCATTTGGGTTCTCTTTAGCTAAACACATGGTCAGGCTTTGTTAAGCATCACCTTTGAGAAGATATTCATGTTACATTCCTTTTTTTTCTGTGTAAATCCGCTGTCCTCCTTGACTTGTAAAGGTTTCTCTTTTATTTTGCAGTATTACATGCATGCCAGACACTTGGCCCTCAGCAGAACATTCCCTGATAAATTTGAGATGGAACCAAGTGCTCCACCAAAGGTACAGTCTGCTTTTGGAGATGAGTTCATCTGCATTTTGGCTGTTTTACACAGAGAAAGAGAGAGAATGTGTGTGTGCTTGAGAGAGAGAGTCAGTCAGCAAGTTTTGTTCTAACTGCAGATAAATTAGCTCGCAGTTAAAATCTTAAGTTGTAGACCCAAGCTCCAGTCACAAGTTGTAATGATATCAAATGCAAACAGTAAGGATACCATGTGCAATACAGGGACAGTTCTTCCAGCAATTTAGAGTGATCTGGATGGGACTACGCCACTTTAGACCAGCTGAAGAACTGGTCCTTGGAATTTCTTTTAGAAAAGCGTCAACTTCTAGTTTTGCTCCTGGTAAACTCCATGAAGATGTTCTGCACTAATCCAATAATAAAAAGGAAGCTGGGAAAAGATACCAAGGGAAAACGAAGCAAAACACAGTATTCATCTAAACAGAGTATGTGAGGAGAAGGCTGTGGCTGGAACTGCAAGGGGTCCAGTTTAAAGGCATACTTTCAATCACTACACTTCTTGTGTAGTGCACATTAGCACCAATGTTAGAAGGGATGCTGCTCAAATTCAATCCAGACACCCCCAGAGCAACTCAGGTTTTCAAATAATAAGAAGAAAGGAATCACAGAATCACAGAATCACCTAGGTTGGAAGGCTCAGGCCAAGACTCCTTGTTTGGCTCTGGTTTTGCAGAAATTGATGTATAACTAGAAAATTGTTCAAAACTTCAGGCTAATTCTGAATTTCAGTCAGAGCATTCTGACTAGAGAGTTCAGGAGGATTTCATGTAGCATTGAGGGTTTTAATGCTCAATAAGTCAAAGAAACAATGCTGGAAAGGAAGCGTATTGTTTATGATACAAGCTAAAGATTACTGCCATACAGGCACATACTTCCTATCAGAGAAGGACTGAGAGGACCTGTATTTAAGGGAGTTTAATTTTGGAGTGGTCTAGCTTACATGCCATCACCAATAGTTTGCCTTGACGTGCTGACTGCCTTGAATTGCTGTACACAACCAACTGAGGAACACTGTGATAACATGTACAACTTGCTTCTCTCTCTGCCAGACGGAAGGTTTCAGGTACCCCAGGCCTTCATCAGTGCCACCATCACCTTCTGTCTCTCAGCATTCCAGCCCTCACCACAGTGAAGGCGAAGATGAAGATGAGGATGAAAGATATGATGAAGATGAAGAGGCTGAAAGGGATAGGCAAAACATCAAATCTCCCTTTTCCCTTGGAGTATTACCTCAAGGGAAGACAAAGCAACATGGAGAGTACAGGAACTGAATGTGTTGCTCTCACTGTATCAGGGTCTCTTCATCCATTCAAGAGCTTCTCCTGTAGGCTTGGCAAGCTTTGTGTTAAGGACAGGGTGTTGTGATTAGGAGAATCTTAAATGTTACTTGAGTTACACTGTTGGGAAGCCTAATATTATTTCACCTTGAAAGTAGTTTAAATGACAATTCTGTGCCCAGTGAAGGTAGAAGAAATTTTTCAAGCTTAGTAAACCTAGACAATGTGACAGTCCCTTCAGGAGCTTATACAAACTGTAGATCATACCTTTGTTTGCATAATTGTCTATATTAATCATGGCCCATGCTGATAGCTCTATTATGGTTGTTCCAAATGAACTCTTGCTTCATTTATGCCCTCCATTTTCCCCTCCCAAACTGAAATGATCTTTAAATCAGAGCTCAGAAAATGCAGAGAAAAAGTGGTACACCGAGGAAACCTTATCAGGGTTAAAAAAGATTTACTGAAAACACAATGGTCTTCATTTTTCCTCATGCTGTTTATCTTATTGTAAGCTTACATCATTTAAAACATTTTTTTACAGCACATGGAAGTATCTTGATTCAGTGGTAAAATATACTGTGGAACAATATAAAGTCTTATGCAGTGGGCATTTGAATTTTAGAGATAAATGAAAGTCATCTTCCTGAAGTCATTTAGACCCACAATAAACAGCAGATCATTTATTTTATCATTTCTCTGTTATGTTTCTTTAATTGTTTTCACTATGTCGTACATTAAGTTTGTTAACCAAGTTCAGGGAAGAAATGAATGTTATTTGGTTAAAGAAAATGACAAAAATTGCTTAATTAACACCTTCTCATGCAGGCAAACCTACATGCCACAGAGCAATGTGAAAACATTCAAAGTTGTGCATTTAAATTCTTCCAATTGCCCCATAAGTTCATGCTCTCTTTCACTTCTGTGGAAGAAACCTCATCTTAAAAAATAATTCTAAAACAATTCCAAAAACATATCTTCCCCACAGACATGATTTGTAAAAAGCACAAGATACTTCTTTTCAAAGTGTTTGGGGAATAAATGAACCTTACAATGAAAACCAGACATCTAATTTGTGTTATGGTTTTCAAAGGTATTTTAATTTTCAGAGAAGCAGAGAGTGCCTGAAAAAGATCTTCAGAAGTAGATCTTAGCATGAAAATACTAGGAAGGAGATCCATCTTTTATTTAGAAGTTTGAAAATCAAGAATTTCTCAAGCTGTTTAAGAAAAGACATTTCTAGGAATTGATTCAGGCTGTTCCTCAGCAGGTAGGATGATCTGACCTCTGGAGGTATTTACCTTCACTGTCTTTTCTGGGGAGAGCTTACATGACCAGTTTTGATTAGATACCTACCTTTCAAACACTTAACCAACACTTGAAGACATGGTTCTTACTATAGATCATATAAAATAAAAGTGATTAAGTGCCTATCTGTATTTTTGGTCACCTAAAATCAGTTTTAAAATTGGACTTTCATTCTCAAGCTGATTTGGATAACTGAAAAAATACCTATTCTCAGAAGATATGTTCAAGTTTTATGGCAAAAACTTGACTGGATTTAAAAGGAGTCACTATTGTTTAGCCACTTATAAAGTAATTAAAAATGGTTAATAAGTATTTTTCATATGAAAGCAGTGAAAACAAAGATACCACATATGTATTTTCTTCATACCTTTTACTAAGTGGAAAACTGCATTCTGTGAGCTCAAAAATGTATGTTCTTTGTTGAAGTGGATTTAATCAGTTACCTTGCTGAGTCAATGAATATGATGTTTAAGGGTGCAACACTTCCCCACAGCATTCTCCTGGAAAAACTGACTGCTCATGGCTTGTATGGGTGTACTCTTTGCTGGGTAAAAAATTGGCTGGGTGGCCATGCCCAAAGAATCGTGGTGAATGGAGTTAAATCCAGTTGGCAGCTGATCACAAATGTTGTTCCTCAGGGCTCAGTATTGGGGCCAGTTCTCCTCAGTATCTTTATCAATGATCTTGACAAGGGAATTGAGTGCACCCTCAGTAACTTTGCAGACCACACCAAGCTGGGTACAAGTGTTAATCTGCTCAAGGGTAGGTAGGCTCTACAGAGGGATCTGGATAGGCTGGATTGACAGGCCAAGGACAAATGTATGAAGTTCAACAAGGTTAAGTGCCTGGTCCTGCACTTGTGGTATAACGCTATGCAACGCTACAGGCTGGGGGAAGAGTGTTTGGAAAGCTGCCCAGTGGAAAGAGACCTGGGGGTATTGGTCGATAGCAAGTTGAATATGAGCCAGCAGTGTGCTCAGGTGGGCAAGAAGGCCAACCGCAGCCTGGATTGTATCAGAACCAGCGTGGCCAGCAGCACTAGGGAAGTGATCATCTCCCTGTACTCAGCTCTGGTGAGGTAGTAGAGGTCTTTTCCAGACTAAATGATTCTGTGATTCTAAAAGAACATTTAAAGGTCATATTGAATGAAAATTAACTTTCTCTTAAAAAAAAAAAAGAAAAAAAAAAGAAAAAAAAAAAAAGAAAAAAAAAGGATTTCAGGAAGACTAGCATTATTGCTTGTATGTCAACACACTGTTATAGTGAAGAAAAGCATTTAACCCCATGTTCCCTGTAATTTGCATTAACATCATCTGAGAATGATCCATCACTTCCTTTGTTGCTTACAAATGTTCTAGTAGTGACAAGCTGTTTATTATCATTCCAGACCCAGCATCATTTCAGTGCTGGAAGATATGATCACTACACACATAACTGTAAATCTTGCTAAATGATGGAGACAGCCCTGACAGTATTGAATCTGGAAGGGTTTTGCTGGGGTTACATTAAGACAGCTATGCTTTTTCTTTCTGGATAAGGAGAAAAATAAGCAACGTGTATTATCATGACTGCAGGTTCACTTAGATGTACTGAAGGTATTTGAGTTTCCTAGCAGACACAGAGAGTTGGCATGACATCTTCTACAAAGCCAGCTATGTTTTTTTCATCATGCTCACGCGTTGTGAGCACCAGCCCAGTGACAGAAAGTGTACAATTTTTGATACATAACTAAAGTGAATACCATGCTCAGTCTTCTCAGAAATACTCCTGCAGGGGACAAAGTGATCTCTGCCTCCCACTTCTAGGCTTATTGTAGTTCTGCCTTGTACATGTATGTTAGGACCAGATATCAGTAGCAACGCAGTTTTAAGTATGGCAAAACATTTCTGCCTTTTGAAATGTTAGGGGGAATGGCTTCTCATTCAGTCAAGGCAACAGACTGTCTAACTTAAATGCCCCAGATTTCTAACTGATACTGTCATCTGACAAGGTTAGTAGCAGCTTTATGTTACATAACCAATTATCTGCCATATTGCAAATACTGGGGTTTCACAGACAGCTCTACCTATGACAGAATTGCTGTTCTGGTTCATGATACTTAAAAAGGAAAAGGAAAAGGAAAAGGAAAAAGAAAAAGAAAAAGAAAAAGAAAAAGAAAAAGAAAAAGAAAAAGAAAAAGAAAAAGAAAAAGAAAAAGAAAAAGAAAAGGAAAAAGAAAAAGAAAAAGAAAAAGAAAAAGAAAAAGAAAAAGAAAAAGAAAAAGAAAAAGAAAAAGAAAAAGAAAAAGAAAAAGAAAAAAGAAAGTTTGAACTAGTGAGCTCAGATCCACAGGAATACATACAAGGTCAATGGAGAATGAGATTAGTACAATTTTTGTATTTCTAGGACATTTAGAGGAACATGAATTTCAGAATACTAAATCAGATGTCCTAATTTTTTCTTAATACTGATTGATCATACTGCAAATTTTGGTGAAAATTAACTTAATGTACTTTCAGAACATGCTTGAAACAAAGAGTTACTAAATGAATGAAAAGATTGTGGTGTCTTTAGATGAAATTCATCATGAATTCATTCTGTCATATAGTATACACTGCTATTGATAGATATATTACTGCTTAAAAATAAACAAACAAGGAGATTTTGATTTCTTCTATGTTTCGTCATGAAGTGACATAAACAATTACTGAAAATGCCTATGGCCCAATGATAGAAATTAATTACTCTTCAGATGCATTTTTTGTGTTGAGGAGAAGCATTATAGTTAGTGTGAGTTAACAAAATTAATTAGCAGTATCATGAGAAAGATCTGAGGAAAGTAGTATTAAATGATGAAGAGCAGGACCAGGGCTAAAGGTTAAAAAAAAAAAACATAGTTGCTTGGACACAAGAATCATGTGGCTATTTTTTAATTACATGAGAACTACAGAGGGCTTTCCAGTAAGACCACAAAGCTGCATGAATAATGTTCAATATATCTTTATCAGCATGGAATAATTAACCATTTTATATATAATTTCAGTTTGAAAACTTAAAAAACAACAAAAATGTACAAGAATGATGCAACTAATATTCTGTGTGCCAGTTGTCATGTATGACACTAGATTTGTAACTAGTGTGCCACCACCAGCTCCAGCAGACCTGTACCACCTGCAGCAGTAGTGACTGTATGCCATGGACCCTATTGAGGCCCTGATTCTGTACTAACCTTCATCAACATACAGGGACAGAAATGAAAGAATCCACCTTAATTGGAAGTAAAAATGGCTCCGATATACAGCTGGGTAGAAGGTGGCAAAAGGTTTTCCACTCACTATTGAAAATTTGATTTTAATGAAGTAATTGTGCAAAAGGACAGCTTTAATCATCCTTTCAGCTAAGATGGAACAGCGTATTTTAAACTTTGGATTAGAAATACAAAATGATCTAAACAAGGCAAGAACTTTACAAATATCTTTAGCTGAATTGGTAATTTTTAATCAGTTTGTATTCAAACCATTGCTATGAATAATATGTGAAAAATACGTGACCCTTTTGGAACTTAAGTGAGGACAAATTAAATGCTCTGTTTACACAAATCATGGTTTCAGGGTATACAGAATACAAATGTTAAAGAAATTTGAAATATTTCACCAATTTGATAAATTATCCGTCAAGTAGCCAGGGTGATCACCATTTTCTTCTTCAACTGTAAGACAAGACACAATGGGAGAAAATAAGATGTAGATAAAGGAAAGTTCAGCCACCCATAGTTTTCAGGATATGAATATACCTCAGGGACAGCCCTAGTGTAATCTGACCGCTTAGCTAAATGATGAAAATAGAAGTAATCATGCCTTCTGTCATTTTAAATGTAGGAATTTTTCTGTTTGTTGAGGAACAAGGATATAAGCCATGTCCAGAGAAATATTTTGGTAAAAGGAACAATTTTTTCATGAAAAAAAAAAATATTTGTTCTGTATTTGCACATTTCTCTCAGTCAAGAGGATTCTAAAATCAACTGAACATGATCTTCTGAAAATGTGTGGCTTATCCATGTTTGATTGTTTTGTTAGTCTAGTACTACAATGATGTCAATGTTATTTCAGAGAGTATTTTTCAAGCAAGCTGGCAGTTTTGCTTAGCTTTCTCAGATGTGTCACCTTTTTTCTTAATGGGTGTTGCCAGACACTATCTCCTTTTGAACAGCAACAGCAGGCAGGAAAACACCACTAAAATTTATGAATCATGAACTTCACAAGATTTTCTCTTTTTGTTAGCTCACAAGAAACAGACACTTTCACTGATTTATCTTTAGAATTGCCCATATAGTTTGTCCAAAGACTTATGCTCATTGTTAATTCTGCCTCTTTCACCTAAAGCACCACTGAAATTTTTGGTTTTCAGACTTCTGCCATGGCAGGGAGGAGAGAGTTAAGCATAGAGCCCCAGAATCATGTGAGGTACAGTGGGAGATGCTAGGAGTTGGAAAAGTCAGTAATGGTTCAAGGATATCTGCACATACACCAGGTAAATTCTGTTTTCATTTCAGGAAAGCTGTATACTTTAGATAAACAAGGTGAGGTGGTATGGCAGCAATGGCAAGTTATTTATTGCACACTAGTGATCACGTCAAAGGTAACGAGGCAGTAATAGGCCTGTTTTACCATGCATCTATGCAAAAGGTACAAAACACCTCATATTTCACTTGGGTTTTTCTTTACATTTCATAATTCAAATAAAGCTCTTCTTCCTATTGTGACAACTGTAATTAAGAGGCTGCATAAAAATCTCACAACTGAGACCAAAAATGCCACAAAGATAGCTTCTAGTCACCTTATATTCCTCCCTGGCCTGGACCAAAGAGGCAAGGAACATAGCTTGGACAAGCTCCTGATCTTGCATAAGCTCTTCCAACCTCCCCAGCACCAGGGACTGGAGTACAGCACAGAGTCACTGGTGCTTGTATCCTTCCCTTTTCAACTTCCCTGTTCCCAACTCCATTTCCAAATGGAGTAGGCCATTGACAAAAAAATAGCCTGTTTAACTGAAGAGGTGAAGGGTACCTGTACTCAGCTCTGGTGAGGCCACACCTCCAGTACCGTGTTCGCTTTTGGGCCTCTCAGTACAAGACATATCAAGGGCCTGGGGTGTGTCCACAGAAGGGCTACGAAGCTGGTGAAGGGCCTGGAGCACAAGTCCTGTGAGGAGCGGCTGAGGGAACTGGGGTTGTTTAGTCTGGAGAAGAGGAGGCTCAGGGGAGACCTTATTGCTCTCTACAGCTACCTGAAAGGAAGGTGTGGGGAGCTGGAGGTCGGCCTCTTCTCACAGATAACTAGTGATAGGACTAGAGGGAATGGCCTCAAGTTGTGCCAGGGGAGGTTCAGGTTGGAAATGAGGAGACATTTCTTCTAAGAAGGAGCAGTCAGGCATTGGAATGGGTTGCCCAGGGAGGTGGTGGAGTCACCATCCCCGGGGATGTTCAAGGAAAAGTTGGACCTAGCACTCAGGGACATGGTTTAGTGGGTGATATTGGTAGTAGGGTGATGGTTGGACCAGATAATCTTGAAGGTCTTTTCCAACCTTAATGATTCTATGATTCTATGACAGGCGACAGAGTGCATAGATTTAGGGTCTCAGCATGGTGAACTGTATGTATGCAACAGAAGATGAGGGGTTTGGGATAACAGCTTTGCAGGAAGGCTGGTCTAGGGAGGAAAGGTGAACTATTGCAGGGTGAGGGAGCTGGGTGACAGGAGACAGGGCTCTTCATCTAAGGGGGTGCAATATGTGTGAAGGAGATGGGGGAACACAAGTTATTTAAGACTGACTCAGTAACTGGTTTCTGCTGTAGGAGGCTGTGAAAGACAGGCACAGGTTTTCAGGTTTTGCTTTGAGAAGCAGAAGTATGCAGCAGCAGTGTGAGAAAGCAGGTGATGAGGAGAGAGAGATGGGATGGCTGGACAAGCTCTATGGCAGGCTGGGAATACATGAATGATTATTGGATTTTTCAGGATATTTCAGGGCTCTGCCTCTAAATCTCCTTGGGACCCTTTGTCGACTGTGCCAGTGAGCTCTCAGAAGCCAAATGTTAATCCCACAGCTCCTGTTCTGGAGCTTTTTAGAATTCTTTTTAAGCATTTCTACCAGGGCAGAAAAGCCAATGGAGTAATGAAAATTTCACAAGCAATATTTTGTAGAAAAAGGAGTCCCATTAGAGAAGTTTTGTTTTAGAAAATTCAAATCAAAATAGCCATTCCCTTGAATCTAAACCAATAAAAATCTGAAAAGCAAATGAAAAGCAGACAAAAGTTTACCAACTATGACTTCTCAGATTCATGCTGTAGCTTGTGTAAATGTACACCCTGATAAAATATACCCTGTGGAACACCTTATTTCAAGACTGACTTTTTAGATTAACATGTTAGTATTTATAAACCCCTTATTAGTACTTATAAACCCCTTTTTAAAAGCTCTGGGAAAAACAAAACATGCACTTACCTTGTTCTTGGGCTTTCTGTAAGGAACTAAGGAACAGTGCTGCAGCTTCAGAAAGAGATAAAGGATTTGTATTTTGGCTGCGTGTTTCTAGAATTACAAAATCAGAGATGCCCAGTTTGTCAGTGTTTTATGCGATTTCTTTATTTCACTCTGCTTTTATATCTACAAATAGAGATATAAATAGAAAAAAATACTGCTCTTTCCTTCACTCTGTAACATTATGTACTCAAAACCAGCCTGATAAATGTCTAACACAGAAGAGGTTACCTATTTCTTGCAAAGGGGGTTCCTTAGAAAGTAAAGAGAACATTTTTTTTCACGTGTTATTATTTTGCTAGGTTATTTCCTCTGGGCACATTGTCTAGCATGAAAAAATGTTGTTGACTTTCGTCACTTGTCAGTTCAGCAGAATTAATAATTTCATTTGATTTTTTTCCACTGGGAAAAGAAAGTCAAAGGGCCTGATGATAATGTGAAACATTATCATGTGAATACTAATAATGTGAAACATCAATGCTTATGGAAGTGAAGTCACAGGTACACAAGAAAAGAAAATCAGATACATGGTCTTTATAATGTGCTTTTTGGAATGAAGGATATAACAAAACAAAGTTATATTTAAAAAGTGCTTCCTTAAATATGATTCCGGGAAAACAACCCCTCTCCTGTTTCTATAGATTTCTTTCCTAATCTGAGAAAAGACTGTGGGCACTTACCAAGCTGCATTCTGTCATACAGATCCTTTCGCTGGCTCTCATCTGAGATGAATCGCCGTCCCTCTAGAAGAACAGTGGGAAAAGCTGAAAACAACCTCACAAATCTGTTGTAATTCGTACCTTACAACCCCTAAAGTAGTCTTTTCAAAACTCAAAGTTACAGCATTAATTCTACAAACATAAAATTGGATGCATTTATCCCCTGGGGGATTTTTGAAATCAGCAATAGTCCATCCTTAACTGGAACACTCCCAAACATACTTTATTCTAAAAAGATGTTGTTCCAGCACTTTTCATTCATATGTTAATCTACTGTAGGAGCTGTATGTAGTATGGAGGAATTTACTGAATTTTCCTCAGTTTTTCCTTGACTCCTATATGGTCAAGAGCCTTCAATCACTTTGCTGGTCTATAAAGTATTGTTTTTTAAAGGGATTTTGCTCTATAAAATGAAAAAAATAAAATAACTAAGTTATAATAAAAAATAATAATAACAGTTCATTATTCAGTTGGAAGAAGTAAATAAAAAGGTGGGGGAGAATCTCTTGTTTTGGTTTGTTTTTTTTTTTAAGGAACTTTGCTCCCTCAATACACACCTTGCCTGGTACTTTTTGATTTTGAAACAATTCAGAATAGAATTGTTAAAAACACAAATATTTATGTTAAATGTGGGTCTGCATCAGAGGACAAGATCATCTCTCCTTGACTCTAAATTTTATATTTAATGCTCCTTTAACTCTGTACTAATACCAGAAATTCAAAATAATTTTTTGCAAGAGTTAATTACAACAGTATTGATAACCCTGACATTCAAGTTCTTAGAAGAGGTTGCTTGTGGTTTGAATTCCAACTGTAATGCAAGATGCTTGTTATATGAATGTGTTTTATCCTATTGCTTGGGAAGATGCTTTAATTAAAGCCTGAGTGAGAATAAGGGATAATGGCTATATCCGGTATGTCTTAATCCCCCTTTAAGATTATTTCAGTTAAGAGAATTGCTTTTCCAATAGGTTTCACAATCAAGCTTCCAACTCTATACATTTCCAGTACTTTCTGGAAGTAACTGTGCTTTTCTTCTTCCAGAAGTTGCTTTCTTCAATTTGATTTCTTTAAAAATTAGTAATAATACTGGCAATGCCACTGTTTCAAAGACAAGGAGAAATAATTATAATCATATCCAGGTAGGCTTCAGAATTTCTACCTACACAGTATCCTTACATTACTGCTTGTGTGGAGCCAAGCAGATCAGGAATAATCCGGTGGTATAGAAAGTCATCTCCTCAAAACTTAAAGAGCTTAGGACTTACGTGCACCCTTCAAATACAGCATAGCCTGGGGAGTCCAGTTTCTCCTTTGGAAATGAGCCTTTATGCCGAAAAAGAGAAAGAGACATGTCAGCACCATACGCCATTACAAACAAGTACAAGTACTTATACAGCACAAACCTGCGAGATGCAAGGATGCTGCGCATTCAGCCTGAGTGAGCTGTTTACCTGAGGAGCACTCCAGGAGAAAGATATGAAGGACACTGCAAGGAACAGTGCCACTGAAGATGCTGTCAATTTACGGAGTCCCTGTGCACAAGAACCACAAGACACAAGAAAAGGGTTTCAGGTCTGTAGATCTTCTCAATTTCAAATCTAAATGTGAAAGTATTTCCAGTCCCTCCTTTCTCCCTGTCTTGCTGCCCAACCTCCTCATGCTCTGTGGCTATTTCAGCTTCAAAACACAGTGATCCAACAAGAGGATGAATGTTAAATCAAACACTTTATTCTCTTTACTCATATTTATTATAAAGGTTCCATACAGGTGAGAACTGTCATTGAAGTGAACGCCTTTTGTGCTTCTATTTACAAGGACACTAGATCCTGCAGGAATGAGAATAATGTGCAAACTAAGGAGAAATATGATATAAAATGCATCTTGATTTTACTACACCTGAAGACAGAAACTAGACAATAAGCAAAAGTAGGGGACTTGTTATTCCAAACAAACGAACAGGGAAAGTAGATCACTAGTTCCTCAGGAAAGGAAGTTTTTAAACTTAACATCTTATTTGCATCAACCATGATTACATACTTGTCATGAGATAGGCTTACTTGATTCTTGGAGTTTGTTTGCTGATTCAGCACATGCAAATGAAAGCATTCAGCATAAATCCTCTGCAAACAAATTGAATATCTGCTTGTTTGCACAGATCATGTTACTATTCATGCATTGGTAACCATGATGGGTAAAAGAGAGGATCTAGCACTATGATTCACAGTGTTTTATTTCAGTCTGTTTTTGAGAGCGCATTTTGCTTATTTATTTCTAATGCAGTGGTTTCAAGCACACTGAACATAATGACATGTATATTTATCTTAAGTTATTTTTTAATGTTAAATTTGTTAACCCCCACTGCAGTTCCTAAAATATTATGTTGAAATGAAAAATCTTGAATTGCAAACTAAATGTTTCCCACATACCAAAAAGTCTCACTCACCTTCATACTTATTGCAGTGGTGAATCTTCAGTCTTCGTTTATTGGGATAACGTGTCACAAGATCTCCTAAACGTTTGTGGGTACCTTTTTAAATCTTCAGAGTGAATGTCCCCTCCCCTTCTGTGGCAGGGTGGAGGAGTCTAAAGGGATCTCTTGTCAGCCCTGTAGATGGAGAAGTAGAAGGTCTGATGACTCCTGAGGGAAACCTGTAGTCTTGCAGGAAGTCAGTGAAGTGATTGAAAGATAGACACACTTGGAGATGCACCCCATTAGCCAGGTGAATACTTTCTGAATACATCAGCATCAGCCTTGTGCATTTGCAATACAATGTCACCTTCTTGCCAGATGATCGATAACAACGGCCAGAAGCAAATATTAATATGGATGATGAGTATTTACCTAGGATAATCTAACTTCAGGTTGTTAGTCATTTTGGACACTGGAAAAGGTAGTAAATAGCTCCCCAGTCATAACATGCCAACATTGAGAAAAGGGTGACTTATCCAAGGGTCACTTGAGATTGTTCCTAGCATACGCTTAGAGGGGGCAGTCTCTTGTTTGCTTCTCTAACAATCTCTTGCGTATGGTTTTCTTACACATGAATAAAAATACTAAGCTGAATTAAAAAAAAAAAAATTAAAAAAATATCCTTAGTAGCCAGAAACACTTTACTGTCTCCTGGATTGATTGGTATAAAAGCCCAGGTTGTGGGCTTGAATTGGTCAAGCAGTGGAGCAGTTAACAGAAGAAAGGCAGGAAGAGGGAATCAGAGAAGCCATTTGCATAAGCTACTTCTAAGTGATTGTTGTCTCATCACAGTCATGGATGGTCGTTTTGGTCCTCAGGCAAAGAGTGAAACATGCTTGATTCCTAGCTTTGCTTGTTGTGCAGCTAGTGTTTTTATCTCTGCTTCTTCATTTTTTCCTTTGTAAAATGAGAGAGGATCAGAAGGGGAAGGGAAGCAAACAGGGAGTCAGAAATTTGCTGATTGGAAGACTGAACAACAACAAAAAAACCTACTCTGGGACCCTCACAAACCAAACCACCTTGTTATGTAACAAAAATACAAGTCATCCTATAGGTGTGACAAGCACATGCTCGTGTATGTGGAGTCTGAATTAAGAGTGTACAGGCAATGTTAAGGCTTTGTAGAAGCCTTTTCCTGAGATCAGGTGTCTTTGGAGACTGCTCTGAACCACACTGATACTGAAGATGCAATTACTCTCCTGCTTTTGGGGGAAATTTCTCTCTGTTCTGTGCTGATGCCAGACAGAGAGAGTTCTCTAAGTCATGCAACTTAGAGAACTCACGTTAACTACAACTCACTCTGGCATAGATGCAAGAACTGAAAGGGAAGTTTAGGTTTTGGCCTCATGCAGCTTTCATGATGTTTGGGAACTGCCATTGTACCTCTGTCCTCTAAAAAGGCCATGCCATGATGCACCTTTATCCAGCAAAATGTATTCTACTTGCATCTTCTTCAATATGAAGTTTACATTTTCCCTGCTATTTTCTTCTTGCTCTGACAGAGACATTTCTTGATGATGTTTTACCCTTAGCCTTAGAAGAGGGTTATGCATTGCATCCAGAAGACATTTAACAAGCAGAGACTTGGAAAAGACAAAGCTACTCACCTGTCCCCTGTAGCTGCTTTGGAGCCTCTCTTTATGCACAGACCAAAGGGCCAGAATCACAAAGTACAACTGAGTCTATGAAAATTAACCCCCAAAGTTCAGCACTACTCACTGCAAAGTAAATTGTCTTCACAATGGTCGTCCTTGTGGTAGAAGAACCAGAATGTGTTTGACACAGACAATAAGTCCTCGTTCTCCTGCCACTAGAATGAGGCAAGTTAACTGTGAAGACAACCAGGTCTTCTCCTCCTGTTGGAAGTGGGGAGAAGGGGAAAAAATGGGAGGCATGGATAAAGATTTATGTCACTACCACACTGTAGGAAGAAAACTTCAGCCTTTCATATCTTTTGACCACTTTCCAAAGTCTTCAGCTGCTTGAAGTTGGTGTTGCTGGAGTTGTGCTCTCTCTTCCAAACTTGTCTCTGTTGGCAGTCCCACCCTTCTCCTTGTGGTGTCTGTGGCTTGTTTGAGGCTGCCCAGAGGGCAAAAGGGAGCTCAGCTGGACAGGTCAAAACCTGAGCTGGCTTATTGTGGGATCAGGTGACCAAGGGCAAAAAATCGCTCAAGGGCAAATGCAGGACCTTGACAGCATCCTCTAATTAGTCAGAACTGTTTTAATGCTGTCTTGTCAGGTGTCTCAATGGCATTAAAGTGTCTAAAATTGAAGGGTTTAGTTTCATCCAGTAGCAAGAAACAGTCTGCTTTCCCCAAACACCATCCAGGACACTTAAGACACTCATGTGGGTCTGCCAGCTGTGACACAGGGCCTGCAAGAGACCCAAGCACTTGTGGAGAAGGAGGTGGGGGCAGGCAGGGTTCCTAGGGCACCTAAATTGTCACTAGCTCCTTGTGACTAGAACTGAATCAATTCCACAGTTTCCCTTTCTGTGGAGGGAAACAGGACCTCGAAGAGCACCCTCTGCCCTCAGAGCATCTGACATTAAGAGAGAAGGACTGAATTCCCATCTGGAGATGTCTGTTTCTCTTCATTGGCTTCAGACGGAGTCTAGACAGCTGGCATTTTGCACAGACCATATCAGGTGAAATGAACCCAATCTAAAATCAAATTTCCATAGTGGTCTAAAATTAGGAGCTTCATAATCCTTAATGAAAAAGTGTGGAAATCAGACAGAGACTAAAGAAGAAAGCTTCTTGGTTTCCTTAAATTCTTTGTGCCTTTGTGACTTATGGCCCTAAATCCATTTAATTTCACTATGAACAATGATTCTAAGTTGCTTCGGTGTTTTAAAAAAATGTATTTCCAAACCATGTCCCTGGAAATAAGAAGTCTGTGTGCAGAACAAGGAACTCCAGGTTTGTCAATTCTACTTCAGTGATTAAATTTTAAAAGACTCTCCTTCTCTCTTCATAGCTCTTTCTTGTCATGGTTCTATGAGAAGGGGGTCCTCTCACTTTTCCCAGAAATCTAACCACTTCTGGGATAGCATATGGGATATGCTCGATTTATTTGATTTATTTGCAAACAGCAACAGAAGGCAATACTTCATACATTGTGAAATGCACATACTGAAGGTTCTTGCATTCACAAAAGAAAAAAAAAAAGGATTTGTATAGGCATATATAAGCCTATACTGTTGAAAATGAAGCAGCATGTAACTGGGTTATGGTTCATGACACACTGAAAAACTACAGCACTTCAGGGTGATAAGCTGCACACAAAACACTCATTGTCAATCCTGCGATTTCTCAGCTGATTCATATAAATGAGGAAGCGGCTTTGGCATATAATCAATACCTTAAGTGAGGGAAGTAGAGTGTAGCAGCTGTAGCAGCAGGATCCCTTATTAGAAAGAACATAACCTGCATAGATCATCTTTATTTTTAAAGATGATCTAAAGGGCAGAGGCTGCTTATCCTGACACTAAATGATAAAAAGCCAATTTCTGGGATTGGCGTTCAGTGCTGAGGTGCATGAAGGTTCTTGCATGAGGAGATTTACCTTGTGGAGTCAAGCATACATCACTGACTTACGTCATTACCATGTGTTTTCCCAAATCTTTCCCTAAAAATATAGGCTACAGTCATTGTCCCTGTCTATTTTTAAACTGCTGGTAATGTCACCAATGTTCTGCTGCTTGCCCTTGAGTAGAAGGTGTAGCTGTTGTGTGGAGGTGGTTATACGTCAGCCAATACAATATCCTGATGGTGTCAAGGTTCAAATCCCCTGTTACCATGGCCCTTGTCTCTTATGTTTATTCTAATTTCTTTTGTGCTTTCCTGCTAGCTTGTTAACTCTTTGGCAAATTCATCTCACTTCTGTCTGTCATGTGAACAGCATCTAGCACAGTGTAGTTATGGCTTGTACATGCTAGTCTTAATATCTTAAAAGACTGAACTATTGTGGGAGAGTCTGCAAAACAGGAATTGTAGACAAATGGTATTGTACTTAACTTGCATTAAGGGAACTTAAGTTACATGTAGATTGAAAAGCAGACTTTCTAATGGTAGCATAGTGCCTTAGAAGGCTTTGAACCTATAATCACTGAGAAGATCAGAGAATATATTAGCCAAGCCCCTATTAGGACTAGTTGGTACATTGCTCCTGCCTGTGGACAGGGTGATGAACTGTACAATCTCTGAACAACGTCAGTCCTGTTTTTTATGTATCCTTCAAAGCCAGAATATCTTGAGGCACAATACCAGTGCTAGTGTATCATTACTGGAGATGTTTTTCTTCTTTTCTCTAGACCTCACGAGAAGAACTATACAACAAACTACTTAGCTGTACTAAAAACTACTCAAAGTAGAGTTCAAGATGTAGAAAAGACAGTCTGCTAGGGATTGTGTAAATGGCTCACACAGTAGAGGTAACAGAGTCTTTGCTGAGAACTGCAGTGAGATGCTATATTTGGGTCCAGACACTACTTTTCTCAAAAGTGTATTGACAAAACAGAAGAGATTTCTAGAGGTAATTATAAGTAAAAGTTAAAGGTGTTATGTGAGGTAAGGGATATTTAAAAGTATCAGGAAAGTGTAGAAATCAACAAATATTTGAAAGGTGCAAGCATCACAAAAAAGAGGTATTACTTCTGAAGTTTAGTGATCCATAGGATAGTAAGACATTTTTCTTCAGTGATGAAAAAGTATGGGGCAAACACCAGGAAGAAAGCACCAGCTGAAAAAGTTTTCTGCAATTTGCAAAATGGAAAAGAAATCTGACCATCTAAGTACAGGCATTTACAGTGTCTGTTAGCAGAAGTTGTACAGCTCTTCAGACCAGCACATACTACTACCAAACGCATCTTCCAGAACATACCTTTCTATAATGGCAGAAGCACCAAAGGCCAGGGAGTCATCTGACCTTTTCATCCACCCCCATGAACTTGGCAAAGAGGATTTTTGTCTTTGTCAATAAATTACCTAGAGGGCTACAAACTATGCTAAACATTACACATGCAGTCGTCTTGTCTTGGCTGAGTTGTATGTTTGTCACAGAGTCTCACCCATAGAGCTGTACAAGAAATACATGCTGTTGCTGGGCAGCTGGATGCTGACATTTTGTTGTAAACAGTGGGTAGAACTGGGAAAGAGGAGGGAAAAAAAAAAAAAAAAAAAAAAGCAGGTCACACCAAGAGCTGGAGTGATAACTGGACAGTCAGGAGTCAGAGACTGAAACAGCCTGCTTCATGTTTTTTACAAAGTGTATGGACTGTGCTTGCATAGTCCATAAAATGCATGGTCTCTTGGGCTTGTTTTCCTTACCCATGCATAGCAGGAGGGAATAGAGAAGGGTTTATATGTGTATTATATGTGCATATATATTTATATGCAAAGTGTATAGTTTATGTAGAGAAAAATGTTGTTAAAGACAGAATGGATTTAAGAAGTATTTAAAGAAGTATTTTCAAGAGAAGACAAGTATCTTACGAACTCTGCTCTATTATCATTCGCTATACTTTGAAAATGTTTGTCCTCGATACTTGGCAATGTACCTTGAATATGACATACACCTAACCCTTACCTAGTATGCCAACAAGACTATTAGGAGATTATTAAAGGTCTAATTAAACCTCATAGCCTGTAAATGAAACACTTCTTCCAATCACCCTGTTTTTTACTCCTCCTGCCTCAGTTTAGATTGCAAGGACTACAGGCATGTTGTTTGCCCCTGTGCCTACTCTATGAGCTGTACAACAGCACCAGTTATCTCAGGAACCTCCTGACAAAAGGTCACTTGTTCCTATCAAGATATGAAAAAACATGCATGCTATTTCAATTTGGGAGGTTTTCTCTTCAAACTAGTAAGTTAAAAATCTTCCTGTGTGCATAAATTTCTCAAAGGTAAAAGGAACAAGAGAAGAAATGCTCAGCTGGATTGGCTTGATCTCAGAAATCTTACCTCTGCATTAATATCAGTTTTACTCCTGGAGGAAAAAAAAAAAAAAAAAAAAGGAAAAAAAAAAAGTGTATCTAGTCAAAATGCTTACCCATCTGCTAGTGAAGTCAGAACTGATTTTATCAACACCTGGTCTCTGGCAATGCTGCTGGATGACAATAAATAAAAAGTGCCTACTTTTTAATTATTTAACAGTTTTCCTACAAAAAATGGGAAAAGAAAGGTCAGTACACTTCCATGTTTTGAGTTTTAACCACAATGCACCTGTGAGAGCATTTGTAATTTTTAAAATTTTTTTCTTCTGTGAAGTGCTGAAATAGCCTGTTGTAGACTGGGAGGTGGTGTTTCTCCAAGTGTTTCAAGTCTGTGGGGCTGAATGTTTAGTATACAGGGCAGGCAATAATATTGCCTAAAAACATTATATTAGCCTATTCTACTTCCTTTTTTTTATTTTTATTTATTTATTTTTTTTGGTAAAGCATATATCTAAAGATCCACAGTGTTAAAATGCAAATCTTGTTGGAGAATATAATACTTAAAATATTTAAGTCATGATAGGTTTTTTAGTCACAGACCCAAAGGCAAAGCATTCAACAACACAGGGAGGGCATACAACACAAAGACTCTTTACTACACCATCAACCCAAGATGTTTTAACTTCTGAATTCTTTCAAAAAGTGGCAAGAGCTATGTTTTTTATATGATTTCTGTATTCTCTCCTCAAACTTCTACACAAGAAATGAGGTGAGATCTGCTGCTGCAAGAAAGTTCACAGCAGCTGGAAAAAGTAAGAAAGAACTAATAGAAGTGAGAAACATCCCAAGTACCTGAGAACATACTGAGCAGTAAACTATATTGTTATTTTACTCGCTATTCTTTTTTGTTTGTTTTAAAAGGCCGTGTGCGTGTGTGTGGATAGCAGTGAAACTTCAGGATGTGCTGAAACTCCATACTATTTGCTTAGCAGGTTCAGGAAAACTACAAGAAAACAAGAGCTAAAAACTTGGAGACTGATACTTAATTTGCAGTTCATTGCTACCAATTGTCCATTAGCCTTAGAGCTGAGTGGCAGACAGCCACAGGTGTACCTTGTAAGGCTGATTTTCTAGCAAATGAACCCTCTGCTAGTTTTGGTACTAAAGTTTGTTCAGTTAGTCTTCATATAGAGGAATGGCTAAAATATCCTTAGTTACAGTGTTCTATCTCTACCAGAGAGGGATAGAAGGTATTTTTTTATGTGATACTCTGTAGATATAAGGTTTTATATATACACTTGTAGGTATAAGGTTTTGTACTTACGTTTCTTTTTGTAACAGGAAAATGCAGACAATATTTTAAGAGTATTGTTAAAAGGGATAATGTTCTTTAATGATTGCTTATGCTTAAAGGCTTTCATGTACTGAGGGAATGTAATTAAATCTAACTGCAGTGTTTTTATTTTTATTTTTTTTAATTATTTTTAAAGGTATTCTTTATCTCTAATATAGGAAACTCCTTTACTTCCTAGTATTTGCTTTTAGGAACAAATCTTTCAAATCAACCATAATAATAATAAAAAGCAGTCTCTCTCTCTTTTATTTTTTTCCTCCTTCTTCAAAAAACATGCTGCATTTCTTACTATTGTTATTTTTTTAAACTATTCCTGTGACCAACAATATATTCATTATGGTAAGTATTGTTACTTGCAGAATTAACAGCAGAAAAATAAACTTGGGGATCTTGTCTATCTGTCTATGAAACTCAGCTTCTGGTGCGCAGAAAACTCGTAGTAGACCAATTTTTGTGAAGTATTTATGCTTGTAGGCAATCTGGATTCTTAAATATTTGCATGTGATTTTCCTTTTTTCACCACAAGATTATACAAGTGGTAACTCTTGTGTTAACTGTCGTGAAGCATGTTTTTTTTTTTTTCTATAAGCATTGTACATAACCTTTTTGCAGGAAATGGTACAATGTGTTAATAGTGCTGATGAGTTCAAAGTGATAGAGTGGTGGAAAGGTAGGTATGTAGCTGTAATATTAGATGCAAAATAAGAACTAAAATCTGATTCTAGGGAGCTTCAGCTAGACTTACCTGGTGCTATTTTTATCTTTTATAATGCATCTCTAATAATGATCTAAATGTCATAGCTAACTTCCAGTAGCATTGCTTGTTTCCCTCTTGTTTCTTTACACTTACAAAGTTTAAGAAACCTGTTGTAGAGCTCTGTTGGAGTCTAGCAACATTCATAGGCTGGTGGATGGTGTCTCATGGTGCTGCTGATTCAGCAGATTATCTTCTTTGGAAGAGGAACTGTGTGGGAAGTCCACAGTGGGATAGTGTCCGAGGAAAGCTCCCAACTACTCAGTTCAGAGGAGGTTACAAACTGCAGGATAATGACAGAAATCTTGTTGAAACAAGGTTTTTATCCCTTCAAAATGCAACTCCCATGGTTTGGTAATGCACATGTGCATATCTGATCAGAAATATCACATTTGGAAAGATAATAAAACTGCAAATAGAACCGAAACACTTCTGTAGGGCATGTTTTTTGGGCCATTTTTTGTGTGGTAGTGTGGCAGCTGTAGTTGTAGTTAATTGTTAACTAAGAACATATGTGTTTTTTTTTTTTTTTTTCTTTTTTTGTGGGCTCGTTGAAAATCTTATGCTTGTTTTTCCTGCTTTCTGCTATCCCCCAATCCTGTACCCACGAAGAGTAAACTCAGAAAGGCAGACTAATATTTTCCTGAAAGCTAACTTCACTTAAACCTTAGCTTCTGAAACCTATTGCAAGATGATATCAAGAATGCTGCAGCCTTGGAGTACTTAAAATGTCCTGTATAGCTGTGGCTGCAGGGTTTGACTGAGAGGCTTCTGAATGAAAGTAAGAACTACTAATGCCTAAACCTGTTGGAGGTACCTTGGGTAGAGAGCTGGACAGTTGCTGTTAGACACAAGCAAAAACCCATGGTACCAGGAAGGAAGTATGTGACCAAAATATGACCAAAAATAATCATTATGAAAGTTGTGTGGGTTCTTGCTGCTGTTTTGCTCTTCTAATGAGAACTTCTATATTTAAAAAAACATATATATCTAATTTGGGATAAACTGGGCTGAGTAACTGTTGCTTAGAGCTTACTTTAAGAAGATAGTAAACTGCTAGGTTGGAGAGAGAAGTTTTATTTTTTTTTTTCACCCCTTCCTCTCTGGTATGGCTATTGTATTTAAGAATAAGCAGTGAAATTTCAAAAAAATATTTCTTTTTTCCCCCGCTTTGTCCAGATCTCTATCACTTCTAGTTCCCTGGACAACTAAACAATGTGGTTGAAGGTTCCTGTCTAGTCTGTATATGAACCAAGGATTTTCAGATCACTTAATACCAAGGCTCCAAGATACCTGCTCAAAGGAAAATTCTCATTTAAAAAGTTGTCCATGGTGATGTACCTGACTGTTTTGTTTTGTCCCTTTTCTTTCCAGATACTTTGTAAGAGAGGGGAATTTATAATGTCTTCAGAGCATGGCACTAACAAACGACATCATAACCCAGTGGACAGTATATGCAGAAAGATCAAATCTATCCAAATGATGGACCAAGTCTCTAATCCCACTTTACAGATACCAAAATTTCAGTCACGGAACTTTGACAGTCCACAATGCAATATCAGAAAAAATCTAGAAGAAATACTTAAGAAAAGAACATTTAGAAGTCGTGATAGTACTAGTCCACGCTTCATCAGTCCCAGCAGTGAAAGTGTTTTCTCTGCAGACTTGCAGTTGCTGTCTCCTTGTTTTGGGGAGATCTCTGACAGCTGCTCTGCAAATACTACATACTCAGTCATTAAAAGTGAAGAGAGGACCAGCAACCCATGGATGCCAGTATGCTCCATGGAGAACAGTTCTCCATCCTACTTCACACCCAGAGAAGATGATGCCCAGAACCAATGGTGTGCTTTAGCAAGTACTGAGTCTAAAGATGCACATCATGAAAAGAAATACCTTACGTCAAGTCCACACTTACAGTTCTTCACATCTGATAAAAAGTCAGAAAGTGCTGTGATCCAGTCTCCTGCACCACAGAGATTATCTCTGAATGAAGGAGGTAAAAATTCTTGAAACAAATACCTTTTAATCCAAAAGCCTAAACGTATGAATATTAAGCCTATGTAGATGAATTTCTTTACCCCTTAACCTAGTAAAAATGTGTTAGAATCACTCCAACATAATAAGATTACAAATAGAACTAAGCAGAATCGCAGAATCTTAATTTTCCTCTAAAGAATATTAATCTAAATGTAAGAAGTGAGGAAGTAAGAAGGCTTTTTTTTTTTTTTTTTTTTTTGAACAACAACAAAAAACTTCAAATTTACTGATTCTCTTCTTGGGGACAGGTGTGTTTGGGTATCAGTGTAGTCTGCTTTTAATGTAAAAAGATATTATTTCAGATTATTTTTTTTGGTGTGTTTTAATGTAATTTGGCTATGATAATTTTTCCACAAAAAATCTTATTCTGGATGTGGAGGAGAAGAAAACACATTATGTAGCTTTTACCTCATGCAGAAGAAAAGCCAGAGCTCCCGAATGTGTGCATCATGATGTTATGTGTATGTTCATGCTATCACAAAAGTAACAC
Source organism: Netta rufina (assembly GCF_964035555.1). Taxonomy (NCBI): domain Eukaryota; kingdom Metazoa; phylum Chordata; class Aves; order Anseriformes; family Anatidae; genus Netta; species Netta rufina. The sequence goes on from NC_140123.1 coordinate 131,205,433, forward strand.
TGCAGTTAGAAGCTATGGTGCATGACAATAACTATGAGCACATATAGATGGATGATAACAAACTTATCTTTCATAGGATGGAAGCAGTCACTGGGCTGCAAAACCGACAACATGTATGATGTGAGCTTGATCTGTGAAGAAGACTTGCTTACCACTATTTTCTGTGCATGCGACGTAGAGCATACAGGTTTGTCAGTGGCTATTGCTCTTCTGTAGTCTTCCCTAAAAAAAACCTTCAAAGCTGCTATGTTACATGTTGAGACGTGGTAACCTCTAGTATGTTTAGACTGCCTAGCTACCTTAGCTAGGTGGCTGTATGCATGGCAGATGCAAAACAAATCCCTGTGCCTCTTTCACATGTTACCTCTCTCTTGCCTTCCCACCCACAAGTTAATCTTTGCAGTACTTTAGTGCAGAAGAAGTAGAGCGGCAACATATTTCTACCAGTCAAATGAATTAGAAATGACTGCTAATTTCTTTTAGTTTGTTTCCTATTAGAAAAAGAAATTTAGGAAACTTCAGACTGAAAGGCTATTCTTCCAAGTTCTATTTCAAATATTCCAGAAGTGGTAAATAAAGGAGTCCAGCAGGGTAAAATAATGTCAGTCACTGGGTCTACTCAATTTGATGAGATATCTGAATGTAGTAACAGCAAATGAGGTGAGTCTGTTCTTTCTAAACCGAAGTCCACAGAACTAGTAACTCAGCTTTCACGCTTCTATATTAGGAGATGAAGGGGAAAAAAAAAAGCGTGAACTACTTCTTACAGCATCACGCTAGAACTGCAATGATCAGTTGCTTGCCTACAACAACTGAATGTGCACCAGTGCAGATCAGTAGGAGGCCCTTTGACAGCTCTTTACAGTGTCCTAATAGACTTTGGAATCTGGTACATGGTCACCTATATTTATTTTAGGAAAAGTAGCAGTTTCCAAGATAGTTGACTATCTGAGGCACACAACAAGTCGTGGATCAGAAGACAGTGGTCTTGAAGAGCTGTGTAACATGCTTGATCCAGAGCAGAAGGACATATCCATGGACCTTGAAACATATCATGCCATCATGAAGGAGTGGATTGAAGACTGCAAGAGGAAATGGTAATCGTTTTTTATCAATTTATCTCATAAAAGCTTCTGTGGAAACAGGAAAGTAGAAAGTTTTCCCATGGCTTATGTGTTTTGTACCTTGGAATTAGGGCATTGTGATCACAGGGTGGTTTTAGGATGAAAAGTTTCAAGTATTACAAAGTTGGTAAGTGATTATTTTTTTTTATACTCTTGTATGTGATTTTTAATGCTTTCTCTTTCAGGGAAGATGGTACAACTGAGGAACCAACAGCAAGCATAGAAGACCTGGAATTTAAAGTACATAAAAACACATTTGAAGGTGCAGACCATTTTATTCGGATTTTTATTCAGGAAACATTGCTTTCTTACTCCATAACCAAAACCAAATCTCTTTCAGTAAAAAGGACACCTGTTCGGATGAATGTTACATCAGGAAGCTTGGAAGCCTTTGGGGGTGATGTGTCTAAAGGAGACATGTAAGTTCATTTAAGCAATTCTTTCTGATAATTTAGTAGTCCTGCCTTTGGATTACCCAAGAAATTCCAGGAGCCACTAAAACTGATGGAAGCTCTGCCAAGACAGTTTTCTGAAGCTAATGCTGACCTCAGTCTGTGCAGAGTTTTGATGCTTTCACATTCTTCCATACAGATTGTGCTCAAACTGAAAAACGTTCTAGTAATTTTCCCTACTGGTTTCTTAGTCCTTTTGTGTTCATTTACCATGTGAATTCTCTGTGGTTGGAGTTTTACTGGGAGAGGAAGTTATGTTTTTTCTTTTTTAAGCTGTACCTCCTAAGTTAGCGTAACACTTCTAAGTTCTTAGATGTTTGACAATAGAAGGTATTTTCTCTTGAAAAATCTGATCCTTAGTTTTGCTTAGGTTATTTTTTAGTAATCATGACTCAGATTTGAATTTTGTTATTAAATGCTTTGCTATTAAGCACTAAGTTTCAAATACATATATATATATTTTCATTTTATGCATAGTCAAAATATTCAGATATACCTTCTGACGCTTTCCTCTCATTCCTCAGAACCTCAAAATGTGATCCCTGTTAAAGTTTCAGTTGAAAGTGTAGGTGCATGGTAGCTTAGGAGAAGTGAAAGGATCCAGAACTTAAGGAGTAAGTTAGAAGTATTAGCGATCACCTAAGAGGTGATTAGAAAAGGCTTAATTAAGATGCTGTCCTGCAGGCATGCAGAGGTGGCACTTGTCTGGTGGCATACTTCCATTGCAGGGAGGGGAAAAAAACAAAACAATGATTAAAGACAAAACATTTCCTGGTGTCCATAGAATTGCAGAACTTATATTTTCGTTTACAGCAAATGACTGTACAATGCAAAACTCCTGTGTGAGCTCTCCTCTTGCTTCTCTTATTGCTGTAGCACAATGTCCGGATTTAAAAAAAAAGTCTAAGTTAGAGACAGTGACTTATCTTGATCTTCCCTGGTTTGTTACTGAAACAGGGAGACTTCGGACTTGATAACCTGTGTCGCAGACCTGCAGTACAACAACCAGAAGCTTCAGGAAGAGAACAACAAACTGAGGCTTACACTGGAAGCTGTGGATGAGACCAACAATAAGTTATTGGCAGATAATGAGAATTTACGTCAACAAATAAAAAGGTAGGAGACCTGGGCTACTGTGTAATGGCTGTGGGTGGACATATCTTCTACCAAGTGGTCTAGCCTTGCTTTATGTTTGTGGCCTCATTCATGCTTCATGCTAGCAACTTTCTTGACTTAATGCTGTGTCTATAATATTTAACCCTCTTCCTCAATTGTCCTGCTCTATACCTCCTGGTTCTTATAAAAACAATCATTCATCTCATAGCCTGGTTCTTGCTTTGCATGTGTTATAGGCAAACTTTTAGGGTGAAGCAAAATCGTTGTGGGGTGGGTGGATGAAAAAGGGCTAATATTACCAAGGGAACAGCCCAGCACTGTAAGGTTTCCAGTCTTAGACCACTTTGCCAAGCAGAGAGGAAATGAGTGTGTAAGAGCTATTTTGATAGTCCCTTGAGGAGCCAGAGTGAGTTGTCTCACTAGATCAGTATTGCTGCATCTGGGGGAACCATCAATGCTGTGAGCATAAGCCTATTTATACAGTGAGTTCATAATGCTCATCTCACCCAGCTAATTCAAATGTGGCATAGTTATGTCAACTGCCAAACCGTTCCCAGAGTCTTTGGGGAGATTACGACAACAGTCCTGCAGCATAGCTGGTGTGGGACATGCACCCTTATACCAGACCACATGCTCCATGGTGTGCTGTACAGCCCATGGCTAGCCAGAAACAGGGCCTTGCCACACAGGTTAAATATACATAGATTGCGGTATCTGATCAGGAAAACAATGATGCAGAGCTTATGCTTGAAAACTGAACTGAAATGGCTTCCCTAACTGCTAACAATGAGGTACTGTAAAGATGATTTATGTGCTCAAGTTAATCAGATATATGACTGTAGCAAGCTAGGTGGTTAGGTGGATACAAACAAAAACCATGTTATCTTTGGTGCTATGCTTGCCTGGGTTTTCATCCCTTAATCTGAGTGTGGAAGGGGACTGATGAAATAGACAGTGAATCTGTAAGCCTTTAATTAACAGCACAGCCCATCATTTTTAAGTATCTGTGCCAAAGAGTAAGTCCCTGATGGCTTCTAAAAATGCTGTGTTCTTGGTGTTTCAAGCCTGACCAACAGCAACATGCTGTAGTTTAATTGGGTTTATTTCTGTACATGCAGCATCCAGCATTCTGTGCTGAAAGCCAAATCACTGGAAGAAGAACTAGAAGAAGCAAAAAACAACCTGAACCTGTTGGAAGAGAAGAGACAACAGATTTTCTGCCAGAATAAACAGCTAGTAGGTGTTCTTACTTCTTAGCTTATGTTGAATAAGTTCTCATGCTTTGCTGTAGCAGAGGCATGACCACTCAGACCATAAAAAATCAGCAGTATGACCACCTCTGTACTCATAGGTATTGGGGCTTGAAATATGATTTATTAGTGTTAGGAAAGTATCGTGAAGTTTTCGTATGGAACTATCATCTATTACAATGAAGAAAACAGCTAAAAGGGCCAGTCTACCATGGAAACTGATCTTGCTTTTTCGTTATGACAACAGCTCTCACACCACCATCATTGAGCTCTGTCTGATTTGAAGTTGGTAGTGTTCTGTCAGAAATTCAAGTGCTGCACATGACTGCTTTTTTAGAACCAGCAGGACAGAAAGCTTGGTTTAGATACCTGCACAAAGAAATTGTTTTCCAAAACCTCCCTAGGCTTACCGGAGTTATCCACATGGGCTGGCAGAAGTGACAAGGCTGTTCTAGGCTGACAGCCAGAAGTATGCTTGGCATCTCTCCTTTGAGGCATGAGGTGCCTACACAAGGGTATCTGAATTGCACCTCAGGTGTAGTAAAGGAGTAGTAAAGCCAATGTGACTGTAAGATTCATAAAGCAGCATGGTAACAATGCTGCTGCTGCTGCAGCTGTAGCAGGTGCTGTCAGATGTGAGAGCATATGCTGTCTGGAAAACATATGTTTGTGTTGCTGCCATGTGTGCTGTTCATGCTACAGTGGTATCTCTGTGTCTTGCTGTGTGGGCATAGGCTGTAAATGGGTGTTCCATTACTTGGTGTGCTGCTGATGTGGAGTACTTAGAAACCAGGAAAGCCTTTCATGCAGAGCAAGAACATAAGATTTATTTGATGCTACTTTTGATCCATTGTGTATACGTTTTTGATTGTTTTGATTTAATTTTGGGTTATACACCTAATTCCCCTTTTGTGAAGGAGATGGGAGGGAGAAATATTATGAGGAGTCTTGTAGTTCCGCTTACAAGTAACGTAGTAACTGTTCCCTGAGCTGTGGAGGCACTGAGTGGGATACTACTACTGTTCTTCCTTTGCAGTGGTGGTGGGCAGTACAAAGTACAGCGTGGCACGTAAGCTTTTCAGACTTATCTGAACTTACACATAATTAGCCTTGCTCACTCTGAGTCCGAATACATCCTTCCTATTGTCTAGTGGTCTGAGTTTTATTATAATATGAAATATTGGGGTCAAGCCCTGAATTTTGGAAGTGTGGGATCAGTGAGAGCTCATGAACTGCACCGGTTTCAACACGCCCCATTCAGCTTCACTCTCTGAAGCAAAGGAATGCAGCACAACAGCTTTGTACTGGGCCTTGTGTGTGTTTGTGCTCTGCTTTTTGTCTCAGTTTGGCTTTGAATGTTGAATCTGATGTGCTAAAAATGACTCTCTCTTTTTGTCTGTTTGTTTTCTATTAATAAACCTCATTAGGAAAAAGAAAATCAGTCTCTCATCATCAAAATGGCTTCTCTTCAGGAAGAGGTAAAATAAATTGTGGCTTTGCAAGTACATCTTCTTGTTCAGCTAAAAGCTTACCACTAAGAAATGAAGTGTTTCTCTGACTTTGAAGCCCGATATGCTTGTTAGGTTATCAAAATATCTGATGTTCAACAAGAATGGCTTACCATAATACACTCTATCTTGAAGTTGCACTGTGCTTTAGACTTTCCATTTGCTGGGCAAGCAAGGATATGAGGCTGAGGAAGTGTAGGGGACAGGATTAAAGCAGCTTTTAGTTTTCTCTCTTTCAAAGCTAGATAGATTAAACTCTTAACTATTTTTAGTTAACACAACTATGAATACAATAACTCTATAATGTTTCAATCTCTAGCTAACCCTTTCTCACTTGATACTCACTTCTGTTTCCCTCCGGTAAGATCCAAAGGAGAAGTTCTGCATTTCTAAAGAAATGCAGTGGCCAGGGGGCTCCACTCAGAGAGAGACCCATTATTGGCCAAGGACCTACAGCAGGCTAACAGAACTCTCTAAGCTTTCTGTTTGTTTGTGGCCCTTTTCGGGGGGAGCTGTTTGTTTTTACTTTCTCTTATTTATTTCAGTGAAGTAAGTATTCAATAAAAGTTATCATCAGATGATAAAATGTTTTAATACTAGCTTACAGCCTGCACTTTTACAGTATTTAAGATGAGAGTAGAGAAACAGATTAAATCACAAGAAGTAATGAAAAGAATCTTCTCGCGGATTCAGGAATCTATTGTCATATAACAATGTAGGAGCCATTGTTTGTTGCATGCTTACCATGTTCAGAATATTAGTCTTTCCCAAATACAACTATCTCAATAGCTATTGATTGACAGCCTAGTTCCAAAAACTAATATTCAAGTGGTGGGCCTGAAAGCTTTTCTTTTGCTTTGCAGTTCTAGTAGTGCTTTAAATCAAGTTCTGAGATTCTTCACTTTTAGTTCAAACAGTGCTCTGGAGAAATGGAAAGAAATGGAGGAGAAACTGTTTAGGTGGGGCAAACTTAGGTCACCTGGATGAGAAAAGGAATCCTTAGAAATGTATTGGAGATGCTGGTGTTACCAAATTAACCTCATCCTTACAATTTCACCTTTCAACCAAAAGCTTGTCTACAGTGCAGGCATGCTTTAAGATAGAGCTCATGTTATTCTTAAAAAAAAAAAAAAAAAAAAAGTTCCTTTGACTTGAAGGACTTGAGCTTTAATTCTTGTTCTTCTATGATGTGCGTTTTCATAATCCAAGTAAATCCTATTGTCCAACATGTTTGCAGCATGAAACCTTTATTTTGAAAGGTATAGAAACATGAGGGAAAGTAGGACAAGAAGGCTTTTATGTGAGTAAATGTCATCGCTGCTTTAGAGTAGGCAGTATCTTGGGGGTGGAGATGTCATTATTCCTAGTTTCATCAAGGAGAAGCTGTCAATCGATTCAGCTGTGCCTAAACATTCTGTATCTTGTTCAGAATATTAGGAGTAACATGGACACTGATGGACTTCAAAAGAAGATTTTGGAGCTGTCTAAAAACGCAGCAGAGCTTCAAGTAAGCACTCTAACTCCAGGAGACGTGCACAGGCTATAGCTTACTCAGGTTTAGTGGGGGAAATTTCTTCCACTGGAAGGTAGGCAATGCTGAACCAATCTGTGCTAAAGAACTGTAGTGCAGTCATAGCTGGGCCAGTATGACAACTTTGATAGAGAAAGTTTCAACCTGGAGATTAAAAACTGGGCCAATATAGGCAATCCACATTTTTCATTCTTCCCTTAAAGTTAAGCGTTTAGGAAACCCTTTCCCCACTGAGGAGATGTATTAGGAAACTGCGCTTTGGCTCATGTTGCTGTAACTATTAGCCTGGGCAGATGAGGGGAAAAGATGTGACTGATAGCTTAGGATGTTTTCACTTTTAACTGGGTGCAAGGTTTGAACTCTGAAACACTCCATGCAAAGTGTTCAAAAGAAGAATCTGATTTTTCTACACAGAGAATATTAATGTCATTTTTTTTATTTCCAAGTAGGAGATAGCAATAAAATTGTATTATACTGCATGCTGATAGCTACTTGTTGTTCTCTTCGTTCTTCAGATTCAAGCACATATCTATGAGAGCACTGTGGTGAATAAAGAGGCTAGCTTAATACAGGTTAGTTGCTTTTATTTCGTTGCTGTCATTACTTTCATGACTGAAAAATGTGGAGTATGTGGTGCTTTTATTTCTAATGTTCTCACATAACAGAACCTGATCCTATAAATGTTTTCAAAGTAGGCGAGATCTGCTTTAGGACCTGGTTATGAGTCAGCATAATTAACGGCTTCTAGAACTTGCTTTTGTTTTGAAAAAATAAAATAAAAATTTAGAACCCTTTAAAACAGAACAAACTTTAAAACCTCAGAAAAATGTACAAAAACTTCTGAAGACTACTTCCTTCACCAAATGGTAAAAGAATCTACCTGCAGATGATCCTTTCCCCCTCATGTATTTCACTTAAATTACTACATTTTTGTGTCAAAGTAAAAAATGGTGATCCTGAACCCAATGGAAAAGCAAATCTGTTCTCAGTATTGACATGTGTACTCTTCAGACCTAGATAACTACACTTCTGATGCTTTTTAAACTTGCATTTTGTACTAAAATACAAGAACACAAGACCACGTAAGGGTTTTGGCAGTTCTTGGACTCATGAACTGTGCAAACAGCCTTCTAGATTAATGAAGCTTCCATTTAGTAGAAGATGGCCTAAGTCAGCTGACAAAATATTTGACTGTCAGGCTTTCTGCAAAAATGAGTGCAGTTTGAAATTTAAATAGTGACAAAACAGAAAAATTTGCATGTGATCCAGACGATAATTTTATAGCTGATAAATTGGTCTTTTTTTTGTCCTTCCAGAATCAGATTTATAGCTTTTACTTCCTCCTCCTTGAATGATTCTGACATTTTGTGGCCCCTGTAGAATGCTGTTTTCCAATGCTTATTTAGTCTATTGACTGGAAGGGAATTTTTAATGTAGTCTACTGAAGTGCGTGTTCTTGTAGGTCAAGGTGACTGGCTTGCATAATCTTGAAGAAACTAGTGTGGAAAACTTCATTTTGATTGTTTGCATTAGGATCAGTGGGACTAGTGTTCACTTGTAAGCTTTAAATAAATACATTCTCATCGCTCTTCATCCAAAGAGACTAGATAGGATTGATGGCCACTAAAAACTAATGCAGTGACGTTTCTGGTTTTGGCCCAGGACTGCAGAAGGTATGTAAAGACAGAAAAAGCTTAATAAAGACAAAGGAAAAAATGAAGTTTGTGTTAAACTTCAGTACCACAGGTCAAGCATCTTTGCTAGGACTGGAAACTTGACTCTAACTTCATTTTTTCCCCTCTATATCCACTTAGTTTTCTGTCTGTTTCATCTCTTTCAAAAGTCTCAAATCTTTTTAAAGAGGAAGATTAGAAGGGGTGAGAAGATAGAGCTCGGTGGTCTTGTGAGGATCCAGGAGTTGGACTTGATGATCCTTGTGGGTCCCTTCCAACTCGGCCTCTTCTGTGATTCTGTTAAGTTGGTATTTTCTCTAAGAAATGCTCTGCTTGTCTGTTTAACAAATTCTATTGTAATAGAATAACATGACTGAAGCCCATTGCTAGTTCATAAAGCTAAGAAAGCTACTATTACCAATTCGTCTTGCCATGAGGTTGATATGTTCTCTATCAGCCCTTTCACTAGGTATAGTTTAATCTGATGTGCTACTCTATAAGCCTTTAATCATACAAGCTAACGAGAGTAAATTTGGAGAATACTGCAACTAGTTTTAGGATTAAAACTCATGCCAGGCATTTTACAGTTCAGGTTTTCAACTAAAAGTAGAATTTCTGTCTAGCCTGCTACAGCCAGTACAGAAACAAGATGGGGGGCTGGGGGGGAGAACAACAACAACAACAAAAAAAAGTAAATAAACTGAAAAGTAAATAAACTGAAATAAAAATAAATAAACTGAAACGCAGCACCTAGGAGTTTTCCTCCTTTCCCTTAAATTCTGTAAAAAAAAAAAAAAAAAAGAAAAAAAGAAAAAAAAGGTCTTCTGAGTGCTTTCTGCTAGACAGCATGTGAAGCAAATTTTTTCAGCCTGCTGCAGTCGTATAGGATTGAGTATAGTATTATGGCAGTTGCAAAGCATCTCAGTCACAAATATTACAAATGCAGTTCAATGTGTTAGTCTTCAGGTTGTATGCTTACAGTTTCTTTTCTCCACAATCTTTGCAGAAGGAGCAGGACATCAAAGAACTGAAATTAACCATTGTGGAGTGTTCCTCAATAATAGAGGTATGGGAACGGTCTTATTTTTTGACTGCCCGGGCAGTGGGTATATGCATATTCTGTACTTATTCTGCAGAACTGACTAACTCTCCAACTGGTTGTGATATATTTTAGACTCTGAGGGCAGAAAAAAATAACTTACTGGAGAATATGCGACACATGCAGCAAGAATTGATCTCGTGAGTATTGTGAGCATGTTCCAGGAAACATAGTTCATTAAAAAGTAAAAAGGACTGATTTTATTTTTTCCTGCTTTCTTTAGAAATGGTTTAAGCTTCCCAGTGATGTATAAATTTAATGGCAGTATTCCTGAAGGAATGAATTCGCTTCACTGTGAACTGGAACTTGCTCAGTCTTCTGAGGTACGAATCAAAAATCCTTTTGATTGTTATTCTAGTTGTCTTGCATCTGTAAATGAAAAACAAAGATTTTTCCCTGCAAATTGTTAGATAATCCCAGTGTTACGATTCATTAGTCCTAGCATGCAAGCACGTAACATGAGGCTTACGGTGTTGTTCCATGTGTATTGGAGAAAGTCCAGATAAAAACAAAGCAAGAACTTGCAGATCTAAATCTGAAAGAGCTAGGGTCAATTATTTAGATGAACAGAAGATGGCAGAAGAACAGAGAGGGGATAAATCTACAAATATGCAAGAGGCTATTATTACACTGAAAAAGATAATGGTCTGTTTCTTGTACTGCATACACTGGACACAAAAAATGGCTTTCAATTGCAGAAGGAGAGACTTTTTTCCTTGAAATCTATTGCGGCAAAAAAGAAAATAAGCACTGAGTAAACATCTGAGAAAGTTGTAGAGCCTTCATCTTATTTATTATTTAGAAACTCTGACAAACATCTATTTACAGGTACCATTCCCTTGTCCCCCAACAAGAACAATGGGCCTTAATCTCTGTCCGTGCTTTTTTTTTTTTTTTTTTTTTTTTTTTTTTTTTTTTGAGGTCTTTTGGTAGTTACTTAAAAGAGAGCAGGAGAGGCATTCTTCATAGAAGCCTGGCACAGGCTGACAGAATCTTAATGCTGCAGTTAAGCCTGTTGGTTTGGAGTTGTAGCGTCCCGTGTCCTCTGCAGTTCCTAGCTAGTAACTATACATTTGGTCAGAAACAATTCACGTGATGCTGGAAGTTTGGTCTCCCCTGCAGATACAAATTGTTCAGCAGAACCGATCAAAAATAAAATCACTGCAACAGCACACTTTTTTTTCTTCTTCTTAGATTTCCTCATACTGCTATATACTTTTGTGTTTGGTGCATTTGCAAAGAGGTAGCATCTGAAGAAGAAAATCCTTGGTGGGACCGAAAATGCAGGCCCAGAAATGAAAGGTCTATTTTGTGAGGCAGATTCTGTTTCAAAATTAATGTATTGTCACCTATTACAGATGCAGTGAGTCACTGTGTTTACCTCTCAAATACTGTAGGGAGACACAATTCCACTAAATCACCTGTAAAGCCAAGTTAGTGCTCTGTTTATTCTTCCCTTAGTAAAGCCTACTCCAAATAAGGATACCTAATTTTTGACTTCCTCTTGCCTGCTTTTGACATGAAAATTTGCATTGGATCACTCAGGAGCTTGGCTTGCCTTTAAAAAAATATATATATCTACATGACAAGATGGTTTTGAAAAGCTCTTACAAGCTAAAAGTTTCAGTAGCTCTGACCTTCTGGTAAATACAATGCAGGGATATTTTGGAAAAGTCTAAATGTCACTGATACCAGTCTGTAATAAGATGTCAAAATAAGCTAGCTGTCTCTTCTCTCTCTTGAAAGATTACCAAGGCTGAATGGATGTCCCTGGATGAAACACTGGACCGTGAAGTACTGTTCTTACTTCAGGGACCTGAATATGCGGGAGAAAAATTTAAGCTTGTTATGCAAAACCTGGTCAGTGGCATAGCTTACGTGAATAATGATGTAGTCTGTTGTCAGCCTGTTAATTAGGGCCTCCCCAAACACTAATAATTGGCTCGTGTTTACTCTTTTTAGGGGGGGGGAAAAAAAAAAAAAAAAAAAAAAACAGCTTCTTAGGTGGTGGAGGTGGGGCATATTTACCCTAACAGTATCAGTTGGCATCCCATCTACCACTGTGTATCAGATAGGTAATTCTGGGCAGCACTATTTCAGATTAGTGTTAGAAATGCCAGGGTTTGATTTTTAATTTTAATTTAATTTTATCTTATTTTGCAGCAAGAAGAAGCCTCTGAAGTGGAGGAACTTGTCATGACATCTTTACAATGGATAGACGATCCTGATGTGAACATGCAGCAGGCCTGGGAAAGAAAACTTGTAGTAAGTAACTCTTTCTCTGAAGCTATTTTCTGACGTACCTGCCTAAAATTTTTGCACAGTCCCAGTATCTTACTGTTGCGTGCTATGTATGTTACTTGAGGTCATAACAGTCCATCTGTGGGTTAGATATGGCTGTATAGAGAAGTATCTCTTGTTATAATTTATTTTTTTTTGGGGGGGGGAGGGGGGAGATAATAGCTCTTCGTTTAAGTGCTGTGCTTTTCCTGACTTATCTAGTGCAACTTAGCACTTTGATTAACTTATCGCTTTGATAAAGCTATGCTTGAAGGAAAGGGTAGATGAAGCAAGTAGATTTGAAAAAGAAAATGAGGTCAGATGACAATTAAGCTTTTCTGCCCACTGTATGAAACTTGTTTCTCAAGCACTAGTTTTTTTTCCCATGTTCTGTTTGACTACTGCAATGGATGGTTCCTCCAATAGGAGGAGCAGGAAGGAAGGGTTTTTAACCAGTTTCTCAAATCAGTCCTATCACTAGGTTTGCCTTTTTGAAAGACAAAATGTTTAGCTCTTGTTGGATATGCCTCAAGAAAGGTTATTACAAAAATATTTTATACTTCATCTTGCATAATGTATGCTTGTGCTCAAAGTAACTGTGGCAAGAATAACTTCCTCATGTAAGCAGCAGTCTGTGGATACTGCTTAACCGTCTTGCTCTTGTTTGCTCGCTGCACCTCACTCACACTCCCACCATTTTCCGTGTAATAGCAGTTTCTCAAATGGTCATCTTACTCATAGCTTTGTCTCTCTATTTTTTTCCTTTTTTTCTGGCTTTAAATCCTGAAAGCTTCCCCTGGGAGAAGGTGCCAGAGTCTCATTTTATTCACCCCAGCATGTCTCTAAGTCAAATCAAGGAAACTGCTGTCTTGTGCATTGTTATAACTTTTTTATATTTAATTAAAGACTTCCTCCTTCAAAACTTCACATCTGAAAGATACTGGTTACCTTATCATTCATGCCAAAGCTGTATTCCCATTAAACAAGTAAAGTTGAATTTTTTTGGTATAAATGTTGGCTGTGGGAAATCCCATTCTCTCGCCTAAAGTGATACAATTGGAAACTAAGCTAGCAAAGGTTCAAGAAAGAGAAAGATGCTTTAAAAATAAAAGGTCCTGTGATTCTTGAACATTGGGGTTGGGAATTGTCTTCATGTTAAGCATATTGTCTTCATCTACCTGGAAAAAGATGGATGTGGGGGAAATATGTTATAGGGAGTTAAACAACAAGGTAGCTTCTTGTAGTCTTACGGAAATTTTTTTTGTAGAAATATAAATGAAATCTTGGACTATGCAGTGGAACTTGAAGCCTAACACTTTTTTTCCCTCACCCTCTATATTCTGTAAAATATATTATGGGCATGTTTTGCTGGTTCATTTTAAATTATACCCAAAGTAAATTTTAATTGAGCCTGTGTTTTTCTATGTATATACATAAGCATATATGTAGATGGTAGCAGTAAAAACTCTTTGCCCCTTTCCTGCTGGAAGATAACTGTGCTACACTGTACATGTGCCCTGATAAGCCTGTGCCACTTGTGCGTCAAAACTATGGTATTTCTAACAGCAGCTGCTGACTGCCTTGGCTGAGAAACTTATCTTCAGGATGTGGGCATTTGCACGTGGTCACATCCCATGTCATTCCAGTAAACCTATCTAGTGAAGCAGTTCAGGCTCTTTTCTATGGTGTGATACTTGATGTGCTACACTTTTTTTTTTTTTTTTTGAAGCTCATGAACAATATTAAACTCTAATTTACAAAGAAATAACATGTCCTACATCTGTAGGATCATTTCTCCCCTTCGAATTAATATAACATCACAGAAATGGGATCTGTAGTTAAGCATTCTTTATAAGCTGAGGCCTCCATTTTGCACATTCAGTTGAATTACGTCAGAAAAAGGACTATTTTTATTTCACAATACTTTATATTGCAAATCACTGTTCAGAGAAATACAGACAATGCAACATCACTTAAAGTTTCATTTTTTATTTTTTTTTTGTAAATCATCTTCTCCTTCTTCCAATTTCACCTCTGATTTGGAAAAGGAAATCTTTGTCACAGGAGTCATTCCTTGGATAGACTTAACCTACTAGAGACGTATGACAAAATGAAATGGGAACTTTATTGTGGTGGGTTGTTCCCACACACACACACTTCAGCAGTAATATGCATTCAAATCAGTTCCAATGGACTTAACTGGATGTTGAAGAAGAGGTCATAGAAATTTAGATTTCTGCAAGATGGTCATTATTAAAACTTTTCCTTTACCAAGTACGTTTTTGTTGTTGGGCATCTTTCTAAAGGAAATTTTTACAACTTCCTTGTGAACCATGTAATTCTCTGCCACTCTTAGTGTCTGCTTACTATAAGTGCTAGTTAACCATATATTAATTTTGCTATCTGTACACCCTAGATTGGAAAAAAAGGCTGAGTGTGGTTTCTGTCTTAGAAGTAACTTTTTTTTTTTTTTTTTTTTTTGGAAAAAAAAAGTAGAAGCTGTTTGCCAAGTTGAACTGGGATACAGAATGCTTCAGATTTCTTGTTTAAAAAAAAATAATAATAAAAAAAATATTACTGCTCTGAAAGTACTAATGCTTGACAGGAGCCTAGCCTGTCTGTCCCCACATCCCATCAGTTCTAGAAGTGATAAAGCACAGGTCTGAAGGTTAGGTTTTGTCAATTCTCCTCTGCATTATTGCTGGCAGTGTTGGGTGATGATACGGTGAAGCAGGGAAATCAGTTCAGTGTGTAATTCAGGGCTCTGGTTTACCCTCTGTCTCTGCTCCTCATCTAACCAGGTGGCAACTCGATTTCAAAATTCCACAGGTTCTCAGGCAAGAGCTAGGGGAAAAAAGACATCTTTGGATCCAGAAACTTCACCTCTTGCAAAAATACAAAGAATCTGTAGATAAGGATTTTATTCGAATGGCAAGCAACCTGAGGCGAAACAGGACAGAGCAACTTCACCTAAGGAAAGAGCTCTCTGCCAGGTATCCCTTTAAAGCAGATGTGTTTCATTTGTTTGTTTAAATTGTGTTGTGGAACAAAATTTACTGAATTCTGAAGGCCACCCCCCCCTTTTTTTTTGCCATGGAGGAAATCTGCTGTTTTAGTGTAATGTTATGCTAAACCCAGATCCGTTCTCCATGTGGGAGTTAAGGCTTGTGTATGAATTAACATATGAGCTTGGAGATGTCTCTGAAAACACCAGGGAAGACCACAAACTGAACAGTTAAAAGTGGGTAAAAGGGGTAGGAATGCTGCCTACCTAGCAGATGCAACCATTAAATAAACTGCTGGTTGTGTGTGAAGCTGAAGATCTGTAAAATACGTACATCTGGGTATTGGTGTTTCTAGCATTACTGCAGCTATACCGTTGAGAAACTGAGGCAGTGAGTTACCTCATTACATATGAAAATATAACTGTAAATCTGAGTTTATTAGCCCATAGTTCCTGCTGGGAGCTTTGATGTTGCTGTCTTTTGCTGCCATATTTGTAGATGTAAACCCTTGTACTTCTTCCCTCCCACCTCTCCTAGACATTCAGGAAAGTAGCTAGTCAAGTTAAGGTTTTTGTTTGTTTTTCCAGAACAATTGATCTGGATTCATTGTCTTGTTTCAACATAGACTTACTCATAGTGTCAGCTTTCCACCATCCTACACTAAATTGTAAATTTTTGCATGCTTGCCCTTACTTGGGTTCAGGGTGCAAGTAGATTACTAGGGCTTTGCATCCCTGAGAGCTAACACAGAGCAGTCATACTGCTCTTTTACATTACTTATATTCAACTCACATTGTTAATGTAGACCTCCCACCTGCTTTTACTTCAGTCAGAAAAGAGCTGATAAAAATACTGACAGCTTGGTTTCTTGATTCTCACTGCATTACCACTCTTTGTGGTGATAGCAACAAGGAAAAATAAAAACATATAAAAGTTAGAGAATAAGAGGGCAAGGGTTGTTTTGCAGTGAAAAAGAAGAGGTTTCTCAAAAGCAATTGTGTTTAGCACTGGTCCTGTGGTATGGCATCTGCTCACTGTCAGGTGAAATACCATCTGAATCACTTGGAAACTAATTAGCTGTGTACCTGTAGTCATAACTCCATTTTTTATTTTGCCAGGACAATTGACTCAATATTCAGTTATTTTGACCAAACTGGAAAATTTTTTCACAACTTGGTCAACTAAGCTTTTTATCTAGTGTCTCTAGGTAATCTCCAAGCTTCCACTATGGTACCCAGCTGTCTGGGGATGGCACAGACCTTTCACTGCTTAGCTAGAAAGAAACCAGGGAAAACCTCCATTCCCTTCCTACTTTCAGGGCTGCTAGAGGGAGAAAACTTGTCTGACTACCAAGTTAAATTGTTCTTGCTTAGTGCAAACTCCCTGGTGCTGGATCGTGGGGAGCCATGATGTGTGATGGCTGAATATGGTCTTTAATGCACATCTCAACAGCTAGTGTGTGTCATCTCCCAGGCATGCCTGCTCTAAAATGTCAGTAACGGATTGTGGTTTGTGCTCTTGCAACCTGCAGACAACGTGAGATAGAAACTGTCAAACAGTTGCAAGAAGAAGCTGCTGGCCAGGCAGAAGCCCTTGGTTTAGAGCTGCAGAAAGCTACAAAGCAGCTTGAGGATGCTAGCAAACAGGTAAGAGAGGACCTAGTTTATTCTACACAGAAAACAAGCAAGCAAATGCAGAATGCTACATACAATGCATTGCTGCTCTTGAGAAAGGAAATCGTGTGTTCGGAATGGAGTGCCTCATTGCAAAAGTGGAACCAGCAGAGGAAGTAAAATTTGAGGGGGTGGTGACAACAGTTTGCTGATGAAAGAGGCAGCATTGCATATTTGTGGTGGCTTAAAAAAAAGAAAAGAGAAAAAAGCCAAAAATAGCTTCCATACACAGTCCACCCCAACTGTAAAAATGCAGAAGTTCAGAGGGAGCTTTATCACTTCCTGAGAGAGAACAGATGCAGTTCAGTTTCATTTACATGAAATGTAGTCTCCTTGTATTAACCAGGCTGATCTTTTTTATTTATTTTTCCTCCTTTTTTTTTTTTTCCCTAAATATTGTTTCTTGCTTAGGCAAAGGATCAAGTTGAAGCCTTTCACTCTGCTTGTGAGGAAGCCGCATCCTTAAAATGCAAGTTAGAGGAAGCCATTTCTGAGCAGCAAAATCTCAAGGATGTGAATGCAGCTTTAAAAAGCACTTGCCAGTTGCTTCAAGAAAAGGTGGAAGAGCAGAAAAGTGAGTAACTCTTGGCAATGTACCAGCATTCGCTCTTGCATGGGCAAATCCTTAGCTGATTATTTGTGATGAAGGGGAATAAGGCTGACCTGTGGGTCACCCGGTGGTAAAATGGTCTGTGAAAGTGTGTCAGGTGGGATTCCCATGAGTGGCTGTTGGGCTGTGCTGCAGCTGCAAACTCCTAAAACAATCTCCTGCCATATGAAGAAGGCTTAGTAACTCCATGGATAGCACTTCTTTACTGAAGGTGCTGTTCGCATACCTGAGTAGCCCACCTTACTCCTAACGGTCTAAGCTTTCTGTACCGAGGAGACTTGATTTTTATGCTCTACATTCCTCTTACTGTTTGGATTTGCTCTGTGTACCTAAATAACTGTGTGGTATGCAAAAGCTGCTTTCTTTGGTGGAAAGCAATAGTGTTATTGCATTGTGCATGTGCAACTTCTGCTGTGGAACCATGAAAACTTCATACTACATCTTCCTTGCTTGCACAAAAGGCTGGACACTTACATAAGGTAATGGCTTAATTCCATCACGTGGATTTTTTCTTCCAAATGCTGAAGAACCTATTGCTGCTGGGGAGAACAGCTGACTGCTTTTAAGCTCACTGAACATTTGGCATCAGGCATGCATTTCCAAATGCAATGCAAAATATAATTTATGATAGGCAAAAAGCTTAAGGGATGTGTGTGTTTTAAACACATTTCAGTGAAACTACAATTTGTCTTGTAGAAAAACTACACTGATTCCTATGCCTTAGCTCTATGGTACTGATGTGGCAACCAGAGCCCCAAGCTGTGCTTGCTGACTTGTGACCAATGTTTTGGCATTGTCTGCACGTGTATGTTCATGTTCCTTTCATGTCTACTGTTTTCTTCAAACTGTGGGGTGTTTTTTTAGCAAGAGTCATGGCAATGGAAATGTATTTTCTTCAGCTCTGAATTGATAAAGCACTTCTGCAAAGCAAGTTAGCATCAATAAAAAGAGAGAACCTCAGACACTGTGGAAGAGAGAGATTGGTGCCACTGACCCACAAAACCCAAACCAAAACAGCAAAGAAACAAAATCAAAAGCCCTACCAACTTTACAGCCAAAGTCTCATCCTTTCTTAAATGATTCTAGGTAGTTTGCAGAAGTGTTTTTGTAGATAGATAGAAGTAAACAGGTAGATCTGTAGAGAAGTTGGAAGATCTTATAAAGAACAGGACAGAAACAAGGATGGGGGGTAGGGGAAGGACAATGCTCTACACTGGTTCCTGCAGAAAGCCAGGTCTAGTGCCCCTTCTGACTAAAGAACTGTTTTTTTTGTTTGTTTGTTTGTTTTTGTTTTTTGTTTTTTTTTTTTTTTTCTCCCCCTTCCTCCCCATTCTGTTTCCCTACTTTCCCTACCTGCATGATAAGAGATAAGAAATTGGGTAATATGTTGGCTGAAGAAGCTTCTACTCAACCCATGTTGGCCAGGCCCACGTAACCATGACTTGCAGCTAATGGCTACAGCCACTATACAGTGAAAAAAGCCTGAAAGAGCCACTGAGAGTAGTGTTCAAATTTTGCTTGGGCACTGAGGTGACAGTGCTAATGAAGTATTTTCTTCCTCCTCTCCAGTCCCTCAATATTAGATGTGATATAAAAGCTACAGTAGACTTGTATCAAGGTGTAAAAAACAAAAAATAACAACAACAAAAAAACACACCAGGGGCTGCCTCTGTTTATTAAACTTGGAGAAAGAATGTTTCTAAGTATGAAATAAAGCCCATCTACTCTACTTTAAGGCCTTTTCTAGAAGTGTTCAGGATGCCCAAAGCCCCCATCCAACCCAACCTGGTCTTGGCCTAGTGGGAGGTGTCCCTGCCCATGGCAGTGGGGTTAGAACTGGATGGTCTTTAAGGTCCCTTCCGACCTAAACTACTCCATGATTGTCTGAAAACTTTTGTACAAATGCTTCTTCTGTAGAGCTGTAATGGAGTCATCCATTTCCACAGGGAACTGTAGCACATTAACACTGATGGCACTGGGAATTAACCCCTCGCTTTAGAGTAGAACAAGGGAAACATAAGCACGTGGAAAAAAGTGTCCAGGTCTTCTGTATGGTGGAACTTGCAAAACAAAAGGTAAAAACTCTTTCTGTGAAAACTGATGTAGATATGACTGGGCCAAAGTGAAATATAATGGGTTTGTGACAGGCAGCGGTTGGGTTACAGGCACTTTAATGCTGTACTGTTCCTTCTCAAATTATAAGGGACCCTCTAAGACTTGTAAATGTCTCTTCATAGCTACTGTTAATGCACTGAGAGGGGAACTGCTTAAAGGACGACTCTGTGAATGGCAGTGCCAGGTATGAAGCTTGTCTGGTAGGAGAAGAAAAGGTAGGTTTGCACACTACATGTGCTGGTGGAAGGACATCTATAGCTGAGGTGAACTGCAAGTAATTTGGCAGCAGCTTTCTTCTTTTTGGCTGTGGAGACAAAGTGAACTCTCTGTACTGATCTACAATACACATCATTTACCTTCAACCTTTTTGAAAAGATGGGCTCAAACTTACAGCAGTGGTGTGGTGTTGTAAACAGCTGTGTTGGCTGTAAACAGTTGTTCACAATCATGCTTAATGTAGGTGAGGGAAACCTTCCTTGATGGGATGGTGTGAGTTGTCCCCCACAATCAGCCCTCTCTTCTGCAGGCAGTCTTCCAAATAACTGCTTAAAATTTTGTTATAAAACACTTCCAATATCCAGGCATTGGAATATCCAGTAAAATAGTTATTACCTTCATGCCCCTCTGTGGAAATATGCTGGAAGTTATATAACTCTGGAATACTCTGCTTTGAATAAATATACTTTCTTCAACTTTAGGAGGGGGTGGAGGGGGAGTTATAGTGGGAAGATTTTTTTCCCAACTGGCTCTAGTAAAGAACGCTGTAGCTCAGCATCTGAGCAGTCTAGATTTAACACAGAATAACAAGGTATTTATGAAGACAAGCAGAAGATCCTAAAATGTATCTTAAGCGGTAACAGGGACATCAGAGGAGCAGAATCAGAACTGTGGACCAGCTGCACGAGAATAAAACATGTATTTGTGCATAATGGTCTGAAGAAATAAAGGCTGAAACTAGCATGGGGAAACAACTGCATATTTTTCCCGATAACTGAAAATAGTTCAGCTGGAAAGATAAAATTCCATTTTTGTTCACAATCAGTTGTAGTATTCCCTTTTTTTCCCCAAATCTCCTATGCCTACTTTCCTTACACTGTTTCTCTATTGCAACAGCACTGTGTAGATGAAGAATCTGATTACAGTCTACTGCCTACAACAGCTGAGCCAGTGAAGAGGAAGGTAAGTGTTTGTTCTGATCACTGCCAAGCCTGCTAAAATGTGGTACTTGCTTTGTTTGTATTTTCTTTCATGACCTGGAGGAAATAGGTCTCCTTGTGAGAGACTTTGCCAGGTCAAACAAACTACTTTTTTTTAATGTGTATATATAAAATGTGTAGATGCACACGCATGCACATATACAAAAGTATATTCAAAACTTTATTGCAAAGTTAGTTTCCTATTGATTTTGAGCAGTCTCTGTGACAAAATATAGGCACTTGTTAAATTGCCTTTTGAGAAGGATCAGAAGCTGAAAATGGAGATGCACTCTTTAATTTCTCTTCCATTACTTGTTGTTTATGCAACACTTAGTAAATTGCAGCTGTGTTAATGTTATTTCAGAAGTTTCTTCCAACAAATTTCACATGATACCTCTTCAGCACTAACCAGCAAATAGGTGGTGTATGTTTGTGAGGCAGGCAGGCAGCATCTTCTCTGCATGCACCAGGGCTCAAGTTGGAGTTGTCCTCATGCCTCTGCTAAAGGAAACACATTCTGCTTAGTAGGTGCCAGACATTGGGGAAGTGTTCTCTGTCTTGGCCTGCATGGTTGATTTGGCTTGTGAAGAGGTAGAGAAGGAAAGATTGGCTTTGGTTTGGTTTGGTTTCTTCCCTCTTCCACCCTGCTTGTCTTGCTTTTATCCCATCCGTTCATATTTCTTTTTACCTCTCCCAAACCTAGCTGAAACCAACACAGATGTCAAAAGTGTAAAGTTTCAACTTTTAATTATTCTGCCTTTTCTTGTATTCATTCTGTTCATAAAGGATATAAGCTTTTCTAGAAGAAGAAATATACACATATATATGTATAAATTAGAATTCTATTACACAGATGCATTTCTGTGTGTGTGGTGGCTGGGAGCTGTTGGCAGTTGTGTATTCAACATGACTGAAGATCAGCTCTTTCCACTTTTTCATTAGCAGCTCCATTGCCCTAAAAGACTGTGGAGTGAAGGACTCACCTTGCACGCTGAACTTCACAGGACCCTGCCCTCAGATATTTCAGACTGGTGTCTTACACCTCTGCTAGGTAAGACCTAGTGGTGTTGGCCAATCTTCTGTCTCTCTCCTGAAACACAAAAATAGTTAATAGGAGGAATGGAACAATCTCACTGGTGCTAAACATGCTAATAAGCTGTGGAAAGCCTACTGTTGGCTTTAGCTTATTTTGCATGTGATTGGATGCTGAATCATGCCTTTAATGCTTTCCATTAGAGGTTTGAAAAGATGACTGCCTGTGAGTCTACCAGGAGTCCTAAAAAGCCTAAGGAGGTATTGTAATAAATCATGTAGTCAGGTATACTCCTGACAAAGTACTTGCAAGTGTGAATTGACAGGGCTTGAGTTGTTTTCCCCATTCATCCTCTTGGCTGGAATACAATGTGGTGTAGTAACTGATGCCCTGCTACTGAGCTAGGGCCAATCCTGGTTTAAAAACCTGGGTGAGTAACAGCTTTTAAGAATTGTGTAATAGTATACACTTCTCCTGTGTATATTAGGCTATTTGTACTTCCCCACAATTCCACTGTGCTGCAGAGTTCATTTGGTATTTTATAAACAACGTGTTTCTTCCGCTGTGTACAACACAATGACTCTTCTTGTACAAGCTATAAAATACTCAGATGTAATCCTGTGCCATACTGGGGAGAAATGGAAGAAGAATTTGTTTGACTGCATGTGCTATCTCAGTGTAGTTACAGCTTGCAGTAATATTGTGATCCAGCCACAAATAAGGCAGGTATTTGCATCTTGCACCAATCAAATATTAATACAGAAAAGATCACAGTAAACAATCTATTTCCTGCTGTCCTCTGTCAGACAATGCTTCACTAGACCAGTACTGTCCTATGAAGAAGTTTCTATAACTTTTTTCTCCATGTACAAAAATATGTGAAGCCCACCTAGCCTCTTTCATAGCAAGATGAAAGGTGTCTTATTTTAAATCATTATTAAGTTGGTCTGCTAAATGACTATCTTAGTCATTTAAGGCAATATTTGACTCTTAGGTCTATGTCCAGCTTTTCCTATGACCACTGCTCTTCACACTTTTCTCTTTCAACAGATGCTCTGACCTTGGAGACCTCGGTACCAGATAACTCTCCTGTGCCCAGCTGGAATCCCCCGTGCAGACAGTGCTCTAGCAGCTGCACATTTGAAAGCTGTGATCTGGGTCACACGTCTGCTTCGGATGTGACATCAGTAGAGTGCAAGTAAGATGGCAAAAAACATCTCTTCATGGTGAAGGGTGGAAGAATCCATGGGATTTAGCAGGTCCTGGGGGATGATGTATCCCCAGAACATACTGAGTTCAATAGTAGGGCATCTCTTAAGAAACAGTGGACACTCAGTGCTCAGCTAATGGCATTTTGGGTGTAACACTTTGGACCTTTTCACAAGAGTAATATTAGAACTCTTCACTGAAACGCTGCTATGACCACCAGCTAAGCACAGTGATGGTGTTCCTGTTTGATATTTGGAAAACTGAGGTATGAGGTAGGTGTTCTTGTGTCTATTTTCAGTATTTAACTTATGATTGACACTCTCACTTAAGAGCCAAAATGCTGTTGGTTTTGAGGAGTCAATTTTTTGGCAGAGTTTAGAGCAGGAATTCTGAGATCTTGCCTATCAAGCTGCCTCCTTAGATGTTTCAAACAGATTGAACAGTGTAAGGCTATGAAAGTTAGCTAACTATTGTCAGTGAATATTTAAGAAGAAAGATAAGGATATTCCTGAAGATGCAGAGGCAGGCAGCCTGCAGCAAAAGGCTTAGTAGTTCTTGAAGCTTTTTGCCACTTTTTTTTTCCCCCTTTTTTCTAGAGAAGTGCAGTGTGGAGGAGGCTAGGAGAAGGACAGGTGGTGGTTCTTGCTGTCTGGGGGAGGAGGGGTTGATGTTTGTGATGAATCTCTCTCTGAGAGACCGGCTGTCTGTCTCTACAGATAGTGGTGGCTTTGGTTGTTATGTGCTTAAGGAAAACAGGCTATATATCTCACTGTTGTTTGGGCAATATGCAAATAAAATGTGTATTGCCAGGTGGAAAATATACTCTGCTGATAACTATACTGATGCAGACCTTCCTGTTTCCATTACAATGATGGACTCTTCACTTACTGAGGTGAGTGCTGTCTCTGACACCCCAGACATGGTTTTGAATGGGTTCAAGTAATTATGCCTTATAAATACCCTTAAGATCCAGACTGGGCAGCTGTAAACCAGTGTTGTAATCAAGCTGGCATCAGTCAGCAGGGTGCTGTGACAGCTTGTTTTCTGTGGGGCACTCCCTTCTACTTGGGCCCAACCCTGGAATATTGTAGGGATGGACCTAAATGTCTTGATGTTCATGTGCAGCTGGGTCATGCTTTTAGCTGGGGAGTATTTTTTTTATTTATTTTTTAATGGTTTCAAGGCTTAAGCAAGTGTTATTTCTGCAGTAATACTCAGTTTTGCTAGGGAAGTCTGAGTGACTTCACTTACCCACCTGTAATTAATCACGGGATGTTTTAGTTGTGAATGCTGCCTTTCTTTGCACTTTCTCCCACAGCTACCATGTAACAGCTGAAAAATAGCATCTTTGCAGTGCATGAGACCTTCCCTCAGCTGCGTGCTCAGATATGCCTTCATGGTTGTATTGAATCCAGCATCTATCAGAGCACTCCCTCCCACAGCTCAAGCTGTCAATCAGCTTTTTCATGGCAGCAGCCTGATGAGCCCCAGCTCAGTGCACTCAGCTGTGCTTTGTGCACGGCACTGTAATACTCGCTGCCGAAATCCAAACCTCAGCCCCACAGGCATGGTTTTATAACGAGCTTTACAAATGCCAGCGTTGGTGGTGGTGATGGAAGGATATTGGTCTGCTATTTTGATGAACCTGGGAACAAACCACGCAACACCAGTGAGCAACCCTACCCTGGGTGCTGTGCATCCCAGTGATGACTTGAGGCAGAAAGTGCAGTCAAGGTAGAAAGTTATGAGGGGTGGGGAATGCCCATGGTTTCAGCCTGCTTTTTGGCTGCAGTAGAGGAGGTGAGGAATTCCCTCACTTGTGCTGCTGCTACTTAAATTACCTTAAAGAGGATAATCCCAAGGGAGGCTCTTGCTTTATCCAGCCCTTCTTGGAAATGACAGCCTCTCAAAGTTGTTTGAAACATCTGTGCTTAATGAAGCACTAATGAAGCTCTGGAGCTTCCTGTGAATCCAGCTGGATTCACAAGTGTCACTTTCTTTGTTTTTATACACACACACACACACACACAAATATAAAAACTGAATATTCTAGAGGGGAAAAATGAAAACATTAAAGCTTTTCCCCAAAGAAAAAGGTAAAGGAATTGTATCCAGTATCTGTTCCTAAAAACTGTGACGTGCAGCAAAATTTGAATATCCTCGTTTAATAGGAAAAGTATCCCTAGGGTTTTTTATTTGCACAGTGGTTGCAGGTGTGTTTGATCAGAGTGAGCCCTTCAGCATGTAAGTAACTTGAGTTTTTCTGTTAGAGTTGTCATTGTAGGTGTTCAGGGGCTATTAAATAAAGGAGTTCTTGTGATGCCAGATGAATATTGGGCTTCTTATGCTTGTTTTGATTTTATGAAAGTCTTGTAGTTCAAAAACTAGAAGAAAGGTCTCCAAAATATTAATGCTTTTTCATGGAGTTTATATAAGATTGTGGTCAGAACTTACCTGCTGTGGTAGAGGATCTTTAGATTGTTTTGCTAATTCAAGGGATGGAGGTGGAAAGTGATCATGATTCTAATGCAGGATCTTCACCATTATAATCTTTTTATTAGGAAGAAGAACCATTCTCTAATGCTCTGCAAAATCCTATTTTATTAGGAAATGTAGCAAGTGTTTTATAGTTTTTCCTCTTTAAGTTTACCTGTGCAATCCTAATGTGAACAGCTAGTATGGATTTTTTTTAAATGGAATTGAGGATTTTGCTTCATTGCAAACAGGAAATCATTGGCCATGCGTCACCTGGGGAGGGAGGAGGCATGTAGAACAACGCATTGCTTTGGTCGCTTCCAGATGGCATATGTTTTCTGGGTAGGGTGGTGTGTGCATGTGTTTTAACTGTCCTCCAGGTTTCTTTTAGCTTCATTCCAACATACTACTCACCTTTCACCTTCTCATTCCCTGTTACTCCTGTAGACCTAATGTCCTGGACAAGACAAATACTATGTTTTACTTCCTTAAGCTTAAAAGAGAATTCAAATATGAATAAAAATAGCCTGGATTTGCTTTGGAGGAAACATTGGCTGGCTTGGGGCATAGACTCTGCAATGGCAGTCAAGCTCTGTGGAGGAAAAAGATCAAGTCCTTACTGATGCTGGGAGCAGCCAATGCTGTACAGAGCCCCCAGGGGCTTGGCCATCTGCTGTTCAGCAACAGCTTGTTCTCTACTGTGCAAGCACCCCTTTCTGGGGTCCTCCAAGGATGTTTAAGGGAAACAGGAAGATAACAGATACCTCTAGGTGATCACTTGCTGATGGGGTTTTTCTGTTCCCAACACCACTTGTGTAGTGCTCTTGGGATTTGTAGGGAGCTATCCAAAGCTGGATGGTTCCACACCTCCTCTGCCTGAAGAAAAGGTTATTTCTCATTCCTCTGTGCTACTTTCATGAAAAGGAGGCCTGAAGCCTTCTGAAAAGCCTAGGTAGTTGTTATATATCATCATGAAAACAAGCGTCACTCCAAAATGAGCTCTAGAATGCACAACAGAACAGGCAGGCTTCCACAGGCAGGTTTTCTGCATTCCAAATCATCTGCTCAGTAAAGTTGTTAAAAGTAATGCTTTTATCTACCTAAATGAGTCGGATGTCTATAGCTGAGTGAAGTTCTGTGCACTTTATGACCTCAGAAAATGGATGTAACCTGATGCACGGCATTAGGACAGCAAGGTGGTACAGTAATACCATCTTCAGTACTATACTTCAGTCATTTGAAAACAGGTTGGAAGCAAAACATGAAGTCAGGAACCAAAATATATCTCTAAATGTGATACTCCTGAGGTAAGACTTCTGCAGAAAGTTATCACTCTTAATGATGATATGGCAAGCTGCGTGTTATATGTACAGGTGGCTATAGACTAGCAGATGAATCTGCAGCCACTTATCATCCAGTTCTCTGCTAATTCAGGTACAGCTGCAGTAATTATTAAAAACTTTGACATAATTTTTTTTCTATGTGTGGGGCAACCCTTTTGTCTAACACTAACCTTTCTCTCTTTCTGTTAAGATGGACCGTGCAGAGCCATCAATACCAGTCAGCTCGATCCCGTCCAGGTCAGGTTTTGGGGGGAAAGGAGGATGATGTCTTTAATGTAGTTATATAATATGGATCAATATTTGAAAAATAATTTTCTGTTGACAGTGATCACTTAACTTCACCCCAAGAAGTTCCTACATCCTCTTCAGAAAGCACTGTGCCAGTAACAGGTAAGCCCTTAAACTGGAGTACAGACAGGTAAACTTCTTGTGCTGAAAGTCTCAAAACAGATGCGCTGAAGTCTGCATTTAATGAACAGTAAGTGCCCTGTCTTCTGTTGTCTGATGTTCTAGGCTGTCTTGTTATGGAGGAAAAGCCACCCAAGCACTCATGTGCAAAAGAGGAAGTTGTGCCAACTTCCGCAGCAATGGAGAAAAACAATAAGGATCCTGCTGGTTCTGTATCAGGTACGGTAACTGCTGCAGCCACGCTGGCATTCACGCAGTGAGGAAACAGCTTGCTTCCAGTGCATCTTTGATGTGAGGAAGCTGAGTAAGAAAAATAACTTGATGTTTGCAACAACAGACATTCACAACTTGCTTTCACCTGCAAGCGCTCTAAACTTTCCCCAGAACTAAGCAGGAATAAGGTCTATCTGGTTGTAGAAGGCAGGTGGCCTTATAGTGCTGCAAGAAGTAAACATGAAACAACTTAGTGACATCATGATGCTTGCTCAGCTGGCAGAACACTGTGTGGGTACTAAACCCCATGCAATTTTTAGGAGGAGAAAGATGATCTCTTTCATGGTTCTAAAAAGTTTGACACATAACTGGATTAAACAATGTTTTTCTCTTTCAAAACTGAAGCTCAGAGCACGAGAAGATGGGGTGGGTCAGGAGGAGAGATGGGGACAGGGCCTTTGTGTACAATCCTGCCTTAACTCTATAGTCACAAACATCCAGAAAAATTATTCTTACCAGATCTGATGGTGCTTATTTCACTTATAAACTAAAAGCAAAACAAAACTAAACTGTGTGTGTACAGTGTATTTAAGCTATTTTTTAAAAAGTTGATCTGAATAAGCAGCACAGAATACATGAGTGTGCTTGCTTGTAGTTATTTTTTAACCTTTACCTAAATACGATATCTCTTTTTGCTGTTGTCTTTTGGTTTTCTTTATTTAGTAGTCTTCCTGAAATCTAATTTAGTCCCCTCACTTAAATATATTTTCTTTCAACTGATTTGCCTCTGCAGTTAATTTTCATATCTGGTGTAGGTGCCTTTGACAAGGAGGAAACAGATATGCAAAACAGATCAAAAAGAGTCCAAATAGCTTTAGCTTTAAAGTCTGAGATCCTGCTGCTTGTTGTACATCACCTCCAAATAGAAAGCCTTTCTAGCATTAGAATGGAGACACTGATGAATCTCACCTGTGGTTTTTAATAATACCACACCATGTCTTCTGAAGGTGCTTGGGAGCCAAGTCAGATACTTAGGGCTGCTGCAAAAAGTCAGCAGGGACAAAAGGCAGACTAAGCAGAGGATGTTGTCAATGTGAAGGTTGAAAAGAGAAAGCACTTCAGATGTGAAACTTTTTTTTTTTACTTGTGCCGTTTCTTTGGCTTGCATCTGTGTGTATGTGTGCATGACTATGTAAATGGAAAGGAAAAAAACCTAGATATTTTAAAAGGTATAAATAGCTACCAGAGTTACTGCTGCACATAAAATTAATGTAATTCTGAGATTTTCATCAGTTTCTTAAAAAAAATAAAATAAAATAAAATTAATCCCTTTTTAATAGCTGTCATTCTGTAGTTTACTTTTTGAATGTTTTAAACTTCTGGATTGTGGTTGTTACAAGTTTGTGTTGTATTTGAGCTGGCATCATCAACTCTCAAACTTACCAATTCTGGCAAAGAGTTCGTTTGTTGGCTCTATCATCAGTCCGCTAGTTCATTTTTAGGTACGAAGGACAGTCCAAGTGTCAGGATGTTTGAAGTTTATGGGCTCCTGAAATACCACAACTGTGTGCATTTCATGATCTGGTTATGCTCAGGATACAGTAATAGTAGCTGATGTAGCATGTTGTGAAACATCAGATCAAGTCTGATCTTTTGCAAAGAGGAGAATTATAAACGATCATCCCATCTGCTATTAATTTGTGCATGTGATTTTTTTTTTTGCTACCTACCTTTTTGCTACCTTGCCAATAGACATCAAAATATTCATTATAATTGGTCTCTCTAAATAACAAATTCCTGCTGGTAGCAAATTGAGATTCACTTAGCTGAGAGAATATTACTGTTACTTTTGTGGCTTCACTTAGAACAACTACTATCAGAAGAATGTCTCACAAATGTGTAGCACTTCTTACTGTGACTTACTATTTTCAAGCCAAAGATAATGTACTATCACGTTCCTTCCTTAATACCTTTACAGCATGCTTTACCTGCCTCTCCTTAATGTCCTCTACTGGCATTTGCTACAGTTTTTCATTTGTTTTTGGTTTTTGACCTGTTGGTCAATGGCTAGTACTCTGAGTGTGTTGGAGGCTTGTTTTGCTTTTATTACACTTGTTTTCTGGAATGTTTCCTCCCAGGGCCTGATCTAATCAAGAAAGAATTCAGCCCTGTGGTAGAAGAACACAAAACCTCACTGCAAAATCTTTTAAAGAAAGACCCGGTAAGAATTCTAGTGACACTGAAATGTCAAACTGCTTTGACTGAGCAGTGACTACCAGAGGAGGGCGCGGGCCCCACTGCTGTTTTTGTGGCTGTTGCTTTACTGCAACTACTCTCTGACTTCCTTTTAGGAGATGGGCCTGGAAAAGGAAACTAATAAAGAGCAGAGTGAGGTAACACCAGCCATAGTTCCCAGCAGGAAAGGTAAGAGTTTGCTGTTGAATTAATCTGCATAACTTACTGGAGTGCAGACCTTGGTCACTTGTGCCAACAGCTGTGTAAACAGCTGTAGAGAGCTGCCTGGACTACACCAATTATTATGTGGGGTTTTTGTTTTAAGGGGTAGTAGCTGCGGTTAAAAAATCAGAATGGGCTAGCGGTGGACAAAAGGAAGATGTTATCAAGCAAAAACCTGCTTCTGATTTCTGCAGATACTGATCTAACTCAGTCTTCCTCTAGACAGAATTTCTTAGAAGTTGCAAAGCAGCTAGGCTATTTGAAACTGGCATGCATGTCCTCCCCAAAGATTTATAAAGCAGCACCCCTTACACTAACTGGAGTTTTGGGTAAAATGGTATAGATAAGCTGGACAATGTTTCTGCTAATCTGTGCTTAGACACCTCCACTTTTGTGGTCACCTGACCTTTTGCTTTTGGAGTTGAGTAAAAGCTAGTGATGTAAGTCATGTAACATCCTGGGGGATGAACCTATGGGCTGAGGACTTGCACCAAAGCCTAGAATTAACCATTCCCATACTAATAAGATACTAGTTGAAGCTGACTAAACAGCTAACTTCTGTGGCTCTGTGCAAGAGTGCTTTCCAGTCTCAGCTGGCATTCTAACCCCAATGTACTGAGGTACACAGTGCTTTTATCAGCAAGAGCTGGAAACCTTAGCCATGGCTGCTGTTAGAGCTTTAAATGCTTTCAGAAACCATTTTTGGTCTGAGAACTTTTTTTTTTCTTCTTCTCAGGGAGCTCACCCATTGCAGGTGGCATTAAAGGGGATAAAACAAAGCAAAATGAGCTGTAAGTGTTTTGTCTTTCAGTGATCACCTGCAGGTATGAATTTAGAGCTACAATCTGTTACATGGTTGTTTCTTCTTATCCTACAGTGATTCGCCTAATGAGAAAGAGGTGGAAGTAAGTCTCAACTGCTTGTATCCTTAGATATCATGGACAACAGCAAGATCTTGTAGATAGCCATCACTAATATTTTGTTCTATCTAAAAAGAATGCCAATGAGTAGCTCAAATTGGATGTATTTCTGTAAATTGGCTTTTGAAATCTTTCTAAACCCTCTTGGCATAAACAATATGTTTCCATATTCAACAAACTATTGAAGGGACAAGATAAGGTAGAAATCTGTAAAGCTGAACAAAACATTCGCTGCAAATTAAATGTTTGTAAGTGTTGAGGAACATAGCTGTGACCTCCTCCCAGGCAGAGTGTGCAGGTTTAAGACTTTTTTTTCTCTCCCAAAGGACACAGATAACATACTGCATGCTGCCAGGATATTACTTGTTCTGGTTGCAGGTTATTTCCCCCCACCACTACAGATGGGAGGACTGTCTTTAGGGAAAGGACTGTCTTTGGGGAAGCAAGCTATGTTTGCTTCTCTTCTGTATCTCTCCTGTAGCTTTGTTCATGGGGCATATTCCCAAATGTCACTTCAATATACAGATCTACTTAAAAAAAAAAAGTCTGCATCACTTGGATTATTCTGAAATCTGTTCTTCTCCACAACAGGCTGAATTTCTGAGACTGTCTCTAGGTTTTAAATGTGACTTGTTTACCTTGGACAAGAGGGTGAGGCTTGAAGAAAGATCCCGCGACTTGGCTGAAGAGAACTTGAAAAAGGAGATAACAAATGCTCTAAAGATGTTAGAGGTTAGTGTAAGCTGAGACTGTTGGATGCTAATCTTGAGACTGTGTGAGCCTGAACACAGCCCCTCAGTGCCATCACTTGAGTTTGCCCTTCTTACTAATAGATCATATTTGTTTTTCTTACCAATGTGCCTCTTTAGGCTTTAGTTCCTTTGTGTGAAGAAGATAACCAAGCACAAGAAATTATTAAGAAGCTGCAGAAAAGCTTGCAGTTCCTTAGCCAGTATGCAGCCCGAGTTGCCAGCAGAGCAGAGATGTTGGGAGCTATTAATCAGGTAACACTATGTACATGTGTCTTATACAAAAGCTTCTAGATGTTAAGGAATAGCACTACCTGTTTGCTAGGCTTCTGATTCCAGATCTAAATGTGTGAATGTCATGCATGTGAAGCAAACTGATACAGTTTAGTCCTAGCTCTCTCTTCTCACGTCTCTGCTTGCATTATCATTATGACAAATCCCAGGCATTGTAAGAGCAGCTACATTGCACTAGCACTGTGCAAAAACACAACCAAAAATGTGGTGCTGATTTAAAAAAAAAAAAAAAAAAAAAAGGCAGCGTAGGGCTGTATACAGTAGAGTGTACAAGAATAGGATGTGGTAATGATTGTCTTTATACTGTAATGGTAAATCCCTGCCTTATGGAAAGGATTTTAACAGGGCTTTGGACAAGGCTTATATGCTAAACCTATGCAAGTTGACAAATATCTACTCAAATGCTATGTGTAGTAGTATAATGCTGAAGAATAGTATGAATCTTTCTTGACAATAAGTACTAGTAAATGTGGGTGCCTGTTGAGGCTGTAGATCAGAGAAAGTTAATGAGGAGTTGTAACGATTCAGAAAATGTTCTGAACTATGTTAGGGTGAGGGGGATCACTGAAGAAATGAGACCTGCATAACTTGGGCATGGGATCATTGAATGGTTTGGGTTGGAAGGGACCTTACAGATCACCTAGTTCCAACCCCCCTGCCATGGGCATGGACACCTCCCACCAGACCAGGTTGCCCAAAGCCCTATCCAGCCTGGCCTTGAACACCTCCAGGGATGGGGCATCCACAGCTTCTCTGGGCAGCCCATGCCAATGCCTCACCACTCTCTCAGTGAATTGTTTTTCCTTATGTCTGACGTAAAACTACCCTTTTAGGGTAGATTTAAAACAATTTCCCCTTGTCCTAAGAGAGTTTAAACTATCACTACACCCCCTGACAAAGAGTCCCTCCCCAGCTTTCCTGTAGGCCCCCTTTAGGCACTGGAAGGCTGCTGTAAGGTCTCTCTGGAGCCTTCTCTTCTCCAGGCTGAACAATCCAAACTCCCTCAGCCTGTCTTCAGAGAAGAGGTGCTCCAGCCCCTTGATCATCTTTGTGGTCCTCCTCCGGACTTGTTCGAACAGGTCCATGCCCTTCTTGTGCTGGGGGCCCCAGAGCTGAACACAGGGCTCCAGCTGGGGTCTCAAAAGAGCAGAGCAGAGGGGAGGATCACCTCCCTTGCCCTGCTGGCCACACTGTTTTTGATGAGATGAGAGATGGTGAAACTTAGCAAGTATGATGCAAAATCCTTTCACTTTAATCCACAATGATGTAAGATGACAGTAGATGGTCAAGGGGAAAAAAACTGCATCATGTTTAGATTAAGATGTTCCTCAGACACTTTTTTTTTCCTACTGCTGCTCTCTTCCTTTTAGGAGAGCCGTGTCAGCAAGGCTGTGGAAGTAATGATTCAACATGTGGAAAACCTGAAGCGCATGTACACAAAAGAGCACGCAGAACTTGAGGAGCTGAAACAGGTCCTGCTCCAGAATGAGAGATCATTTAGCTCTCTTGGAGATCGAGGTAACCTAAGCAAAGCTGCTTAGCCTTTCCATGGCTGGCCAGGGGCCAGACAGACCCTTAGCTAATTAAAGGTCAACACTTTAGGTGGAGAGGTTATACAGCTGATGCACCTCCTTTCCTAAAATCAAAGGAAGAAATGGCAATATGCTAACAATATGGAAACAATTGTAAACTCTGTGTAAACTGCCAGGAATCTTGGGACAGGGTGAAAACATTACAAGTATGCAGCTTTCAGAAAAAGTGCGTTGCATTTGGTGGTGATGATCTTACTTCTTTCAAGTAGAATATTTGGGTGTTCACTCACACTGGAGCATTCCCAGTAGCTATTTCTAAGTAGCTGAATTTTGACTGTTCTTTACAGATGCTTTCTGCTCTTTTTCTGAGTATGAATCACAGACTCCGTAAGTGCAGGTGCTCTGAATTTCCCCCTTTACACAGATGGTACGGTGGTCAGGTTTTCAGACAGTGTTGTGCACTTACGGCTTTTCCAGGACAAGTATTAAAATCTAAAAAAAATAATAAAAAAAAAAATAAATAAAAAAATGGAGCATGTATTTTATAAGTGGAAAGGGCAGTCTTACTTGTGCACTAGTAAAATTTTCTCAGGAGCCTTCTAAATTACAGGCTGCTCTTTCCTTTTTGGCTACAAGCTGTTGACTGTAAGAGATTAACCTAAAACAGGACGTTTGACTTTGATCTTTGATAATGGTTGAATTTGATCCCTGTAGAGGATGTATGATGTGTGAATGTTAACAACTTATCTAATGAAATAGAGAGCTTTTATCCCCTTAAGTCTCATTTCTGCTTTCTGGGAGCAATTTGAGCTCTCTGCTGAACTAACGCAAAAAGTCAGACCTCTAGTTCCAACTAAAGCTCATTACATTCTTGTAAACCTTTCTGATGTTCAATCTCTTCACAGACGAATCTACAAATAAAAAGCTATCCAATTCCTTTAACTTCAAGGTATGGCCCTTAAAGGTTAATGTGAAATTTCAAATGTGTTAAGCGTCTGTGTGTGGTTTCCTTTGCCTTGTCATGTGCTGGTGCTCTGATGCATGCATGACTTAGTGGTTTTCTGTCTCAGATATTGGCTGATGTCATCAGACACGAGGATATATGTTCAATTGACCCTCCTCCCAGCCTGAGGGAACTGCATGTGGTCCCATTTATGGTAGATGAGGTGTTCACAGAAGCTGAAATGGCTCTGCGTTCTTGTAGTGGTTAAAAACTGTTGTTCACATGTGGTTCTTTCATTGGGCTTACAGAAGAAGGGTTTAGCAGAGAGATGAAAAAATAGATGGGAGAAATTCATATTGACTGTAGGAACTCCTGTGAGGGTCATTAGGAGAATTTAGACATATTCAGTTCTGGTATTTTGCTGGAAGCTGTGTATCCAGCTTCACTTTAGATGCCTGGGGAAGTAGGAGGACCAATTACTGTGGAAAGATGCTGCTTTTAAAAGTGTATGGTTTGGGCTGTGCTTATGATTCAACTCTTCTCTCTGTGTCACTTCAAGCTAAGCAACAACTTCTAGTTTCTATACAGTTCATACAACAACAGATGGTGTTTGTGTGCTCAGTGAGTAATCCAGTCATTCCCTGATAGAGCCAGTAATGCCTTTTATTTGTGTAGCCACCATCATCCCTACGAAGAGTTAGCATTGCAACAGTGCCTAGGAGTGCTGGAAATGCAGGTGTTGGGTTACCGCTGGTAAGTAAGGGTTCCCAGACATTGAGGTGCTTCACCCTTCTCATAACTGGCTGGGTTTTGGTGGGAAAAGGCAAATGCAGTAAAGTGGCTTAAACTTCTTCTCTAGGCCCAACTACAAGAAACTGATGGAGATGAATGGAGTGATAAACTCAACAGGAGATCAAGCAGCTGGTAAAGTTACTTGGCTTTTCTTTGAATAGGGTTAAACATTTTTCAGCTCAAACTGTGCCTGTATTGAGCATCTTGAGGCATAATATTATTAGGCTACATCTTTCATGTTAGTTCCCCGTGCTTCAATACAGAAACAAGCCTTTGTGACTAAACGTTACAGCTTCCCTTTTAATTAAGGGTTGAGAAACTAGAAGAAAAATTACCTTGACTGTCTTGCATTAGAAATCAAATCTAAAAACTAGGCAGCTGACACTGATGGATGTAGTTTAAAATAATAATAAAAAAAAAAATCAGGCGACTAATTTTGAAGCTTATTTATCTGTGTCCCAACCAAATGAGTAAGCTGTTGCAGAATTTCTAATTTCATGCTGGGTATCTGGGGGAAAAGTAAACCAAATGTGTTTCAAATATGACAGGGGCCGACTAGGAGCAAAGCAAAATGAGAAGCGTCCTTCACTACAGCGATTCATTAGCACGTATTCCTGGGCAGAGTATGAGAATGAACATTCGGAAACAAAGTAAGTTGAAGAGAAACATCCTCCAAGGTATGCGTGCAGGGTTTGTTTATTTTCAATGAACTCTTCACCTGTCACTAACCTGATCAGGGCTATAAAGTGAAGGCAGGGCGAGCTCTGTGAAATCAAATGCTTGATAGAAAAGCTTTCAAACTGTTGATGCTTGCTTACAGAAACGAGCAGTCAGAATTGCCTGCTGAAGTGCAAGAAGAAACATCAAGAAAGGAAAGCGTCTCTGAAACAGGAAACTGTCCATCAAAATGGAACCTGGAGACAGCGTAAGTATTCCCCAAAATGGTCATGAGGTAAAGTAGTGGTTGGACATGGGAAGAGGAACCAAAGCTGTAGCTTATGGCTTGGTTGTTAATCCTGACTTTTGAAACAAACCAGCCAGGAATGAGTAATATAAAGTGCCAGAGGCTCACCCCACCAGGGAGTCATAACTAACCTTAAGTAGTGAGTCCTGTGCAATGCTTAACAGCAGCTTTGACACAAACTGAGGGACAAGTAGTTATCAAGATTAACAGGGTCATTGCAGCTAACTTCTCTGGATCTCACAGGTCAAAAGAGTGCTGTCCTAAAGAAGCATCCCCTGCAAGCCCCTAAACTGCCCTACAGAAAAGGGGTTATACAATTTATCTGCAGAGAATGCATGTTCTGCATTGATACCCTATGCTAAACCTACACTTTAAGTATTCCCAATCAAAGGGGAGATGAGACAGTTACACGCTAGTATGTAAAACTGAAAAGATGGCAAGAAAAATATACTTTCTTCCTACTGTTTGACAAAGGATAGAGGTACCAATTTTGTGAGAGGTTTAAAGTTTGGCTATTAGGCAGAAGCCTTTCCTCACCTAACTTCACAGAAGGCACCAAAGCCCTAGAAAACAAAGCTTTAAGCCAGTACTTTTAGTGTTTTTCTATAAGCACGATGAATTCTTCACAATCTGCAAGGTAGTATTTGTGAATCCTCTTCAGACATATGGTGCGATATAGGGAGCGTGGCTGCTTGAACAGGGCTTATGGGTCAAGTCCATCACCTAAACAGCTTATCAAAAACTAGTTAACTGAAGTCTGTGAAATGCAAGCTATCACTGTACATAGCTCCCAATGCGTCAGCTACCTTGTCACTTCTGATCGTTGTTTGTTATAAGCTTTGGTTTGTTTTGTTTTTGGGGTAAGGGTGGGGAGAGGGGTTCCTATTTTTGAAGAAAGATGGAACTACTACATGACTTACTCTTTTCTACAGGTGCAACTTAGTGTCATCATGGGCATCCCATTTCAAGACTTCCTTTTCCAACGCTAACAAAACTCTCTGGGTTTCTGTTTCCATCCTGGTACTGCTTGCTGCTTTTACAAGCTTCCTCACTGGGTTGTCTCTTCAAAGACCAGCAGATGCAGCACCTGTCGGCACTGGGGACTCCTGGACTTCACTACAGCAACTGTTGTGGCCGTATACAGGACTTCAACACAATGGACCACCCCCAGTATAACAAAGGTTCTGAATTTTGTAAAGTTATCCTTCTGAGTTCTGGTTGACAGTATGAGAAGCTGAGATACTGTATTTAAGGTTACATGTTTAAGTTGGTTTGTTTGGGTTGTGGGTGTTAGCGGGGGATTTTTTTTAAGTGTGACTTGAAATTGAGAAAATATTTTTTCCTTATTCTGACAGAAGTTCTTTTCAAGTACCTAAGAGTGTCTTAATTCCATTCAGATATAGAATAAAACAGTTAGTGATTTTGAACATAGCTAACAGTAGGCATGACTAAATGGTCCAGCCACAAGAGAATAAATAACTTATTTTAACAGAAATAAGATGGTTACACTTTAGTCATTAAACCTGTTCCAATAATTTGAATAGAAAACGATTAAAGACTTAAAATGTAACTTTATTGAAAGCTTTTGATAATAAAGTTTTAAAGGAAAGCATGCAGTATTTATGAGTATGTTAAAACTCTTGTAGCAAGGAGCAGCTGAAATACAACATCAATAAACAGGAAGTTAGCTGTACTCACTCTATCAATTGCTTCTTTGCTGGCAAAGTCTTTAAGCATATGGTAGAGTGTGGAGTGAAATTCAGAATCTTCTTCTAGCTCTTTTGAAAACGCTTCACTGGTTTCTGTGATCTTGAGTTTCAGGGCTCTCTGACCATTAAACATGTAAAGAGACCAGTCTTTGACAAAATCATCTTTAAGATGCTCACCTACCTAGTGCAGAAAAAAAATGGGCTGTAAGATGAAGTCCATGACACTGACAAAGAACAAATTCTAGTATAAAATTCTAAGTTCTAGTGTACTTACGAGTGTAATACAGGGAAAAAAAAAAAAAAAAAAAAAAAAAAACAACAAAGCATTGCTTTGAACTGTTAAAATAGTATTACATTTTTAAGTAAATGTGTGTGTACCATGTATCAAAATCTTCATCTTGTTTGCCTCTATAAAATGCAAGGTTGGTCACTCTAGCTTTCTTGCTGTTCCTGACTCATATGAAAAGAATAGCTAGGTGCAACAGGCATCATACACTTTACTTCTTCCTGCTGGGATTAAGAACTGGGCTAAACATTTGCATTTGTGTTAAAGTCTTAGTCTAACTCAAGATCTCTCAAGATTTCAGCAGTATGGTATGTTCTATATCCACAGTCATAACTGGGAGTATTACAGTGTCTGGGAGAAGTTTTAACCACATTTTTAAGTTTACAGAGGGAAACTTATCAACTCAAGTTGCTTATTCCCTTCTTTACAGTACAGAACAACTGAAAACACACACAAAGCCAAGAAGAAACTTCTAGATGGTAATTGAGGTGGCTTTTGAGAGCCCCGTAGTAAGCTACTTGCTGAAAAATCAGCATCCACCTGTGTCATCCCAGCTTCAGCTAGAGCCTCAATATCTGACCTGTCAGCTATACATCTTAGCACATTAGCAAGTATCTTTGTTACTGAAACTTACATTTGTGAGGAATGGGCTTGAGGTGTGAAGCAGTGGAGAAGTAGGCACTGAAGTTTTGCTAAACAAAATACTATTATGTGAAACAGTCACCCCGAATCTTAACTGCTGCACTAAGCATTAGGTCAGAGCCTGAAGATTGTTTGAAATGAGCATAAATGAGGAAAGTTATTTGTCTTTTCTGTGATATCCTTCTGTACTGGTTGGTCTCTAGACATTTGGTCTAAAGCTACAAACCTTGAACACTACTTGATCTTGACCCGCTTCTAGATTCCATTTGCTCCAGCCAAAAGCAAAAGCGGATGCAACCAGGGCCATCTGTTGGTATGCCCTAACTTCTGTTAGGGGAGCCTGTAATGCAAAAGTACAGTTAGAAGATATGCATCCACTAAATCTCTGCTTTATATGAAGGTAAGAAAAAGCTTGTTTTAAGCAGAATCCACTGGCTAAGCTGCAAGGACACTCATCCTCATTCTGTACAATAGGTCCTCATACAAGAAAATGTTGCCTCCCTGAGAAAGTTTGGGGGGGGGGGAAGCCCACTCACCTTCTTGTTCACAGAGACGTATTTATATGAATACTCTCCTGGGAAAATATTCACACCAGCCTCCTTCAAAACTTTTCTTAAGGTGATGGGACATATCCATTTTCCTGTCAGGTGAGAAAGCACATCCTTCTCTTCCACTGTGACTGCAGCCACCATACACTGATTACCCTGTTGTATAAACCAATCAAAGCATCTTACTGATGACTAAAGCTATTTTTGGCTTCAGGTATCAATGACGTATTTGCTCCTTTTCTATTCTGGATATTACCTATATTAGCTATCATCCTCGTCTTTAAACATTCACAGATCTTGTAGGAAGCCATTTTACTGTTGTATTTCAGAACTGACACTGGTTTACTGGTCCACAATTATGATCACACTGTCGTTTTAGTAACAGATATTGATTTATATGACAAGGAAGATATGCACAATCACGCATAACTTGGTATTGGTTCTTTCTAACGGTTCAAAAAAGCAGGTTGCTTGAAATGCTCAGTTCTTTTTGTGCAGTTTTGCAGTAAGAGAGAGCAATACTTCTCACATGCCAGTGAAGCAGCTGACTAGCAAAGTAGTATCAATATCAAAGAACTTAACGGAATGTTGCAGAACAGATGCTTTCTTTTGACCAATTCACAGAAAAAATAAATCACCAATAATATTGGTGTTTACATTAGAGCTTGGAGTAGTTCCTTCCTTATTTTCAATAGCAAAGGAGTGAGATTCAAGTTGCTCTTGTGGAACCATCCCACGTTCTTAAGAAAGGACAGTGACAATTCTGTTTTTTAAAAAACAAACTACCAATGTTTTAAGAAAAAATAGTACCTTAATTTGTATCTGAACTTCTGCAAAGACTGTAGTAACTGTAAGTAGTGCTTCATTTATACCAATAGGCCGCAATTCCCATGCCTGATATGGCATGTTGAGATGAACGTTCTGGAGAAGTGCTATTGTATGAAAGGCACCCATCTCAAAAGTGATACTTTTCTGTGTTTCATATGTTATGTTGCTGATGCCATCAGTTCTCCACTGTTGGCCTTT
This sequence comes from Netta rufina, assembly GCF_964035555.1. NCBI lineage: Eukaryota > Metazoa > Chordata > Aves > Anseriformes > Anatidae > Netta > Netta rufina. The sequence continues at coordinate 131,245,608 of NC_140123.1, forward strand.
ACAAGAGATGCAAAAAGAAAAAACATATACATAAAGTTTCTGCCTGTAATATGTACTGGTGAAGAATTAGTAAAAGATATCCTAGGTAAACTGATATTCAGAGTTGGATAAGATAAAGCACAAAGTAAAGAGAATTCATTTAAGGCAAAAACCTTCTCTCCTTTAAGTACAAAATTAGACTAATTCTGATGTGAAAGCTCGCTAAGCTCAAAAGAAAGTTATGTTAGTATTTGTATCTTTTTTTAATGTAGGATATAGCACTCTTCAACCTTATTTCCAACAGTAACTTGAAACATTGAACTATCTTAAGTTCTATTACCTTTAATGACGTAACATCAGAGGTAATGTATACTTTTTTTTTTAACATTTAATATTTTGAGGTAATATGACTACATGTAGTTAGGGGGTAATTTAGCTCAAAGTGTACTTCATAGGACTTTGCTGTATCAAAATGTCATTTGTGGTATACAGTTCACTACTACACCCATTAATATGAAAGAAAAAAAAGTTAGTGAAAATCCTCGAGCAGTCCCTGATTACATATGATGCAGAATCAAACCAGAAAACAAAACAAAAAACACACAAATTAGTTAAGGGAGTTTTGTGTAAACTATTTCTTGGCTGTGAATTGGCTCTTTTCTTAACTGATAACTTTCTGAAATATTTGAAATTATGTATCAAGTCCATTAGTCAAACGAAATACATTTATCTTAAGTTGGTACCTGCAGGATCCCATCGGGCTATCACAGGTTCCTCGCAATAGATCACGTTGTCAGAAAGCCTAAGCGTTATCTGTATTGGTGGATATGGGGTATCGTCAGACTCTTCTGGGGGATATCTGTATGCCTCTAAGCCACTGTCAAGTAACTTTAGCAAAATGCAAAAGGGACGAACAAAAACACTTATTAGAAAATGCAGTAGCCTGAATTTGTTTTTTAAATCCACCTAGTTACCTGTGGAGTTTCCTAACATACAATTTAAAATTTACTAGTTGAAATTGTTGGCTAACATGGCCCACTTCCAAAAAAGATTTTTCTTACATCTTCCTGCTAAAGTATTTTGCTTTACTTTTAACAAGCATTAACGTGAAACCCCCTAATATAGAAATCAGCACAAGGTCTGCTGCAGTAAACGTTTCCCTTCATGGGAACTATACCACTGAAGACAGTATTCAAGGTAAGTACCAATGGGCAGTTGAACCCTTTGCATGCTGTCTGTGGCACTTTTCAGGCAGCACCACAAAGTTAAGTGGAATCATTCCTTAATAGATTCACGGTACTCAAAGTAAACAAGAGCACTTCACAGGCAAGAAGAGATACAGCTCCAATTTGCTTGCACAGTGTCAAAGATAATGAAAGAAGTCAAACTCAATTGGTAAGGCAGGTCTCTGCATGTGGCTAGAAAGGAAGATCCCATACTTCTTAATCTGCTCACAGTCCTGCTTTCTTAGTCTGTATGTGAATTTCACTTATTAATGGTTTTCAATCTCACAATAAAAACTGTGACATAGGTTAATGCTGCATAAGGCACCACAAGTAGGAGAACTATGATGTGTTTTCTATAGACCATCTATACCTTGCAGAGCCCAGAACTGAGTGGGCAATAATTTTGTTACCATACTTCCTTAAATGTACTTTTCATAGACCAAAAAAAAAAAAAAAAAAAGAATGTCGGGCTTTGCTTTTATTTCACCCTAGAGCATTTACAGCACAACAATTTAATGTATCCATGCTAGCTGCGCTGATGAACGCTGATCAAATGCGTGCTTCAGTAAATGCTGCTCCAAAAATTGGCTATGTCTAACTGAAAACACGATTTCATAACTTGGTCCTTTAGTTCATTGCTCAAGAAACCAACATATATATAAACTGCATACATACTATGGTGAAACAACTCCAGAACAGCTCTTCAGGGATGAAGACTCCATGAGGTGTAATACATTTTTTCACTCACCTCCACCATATTCCAGTTCTTGACTTGTTTGACCTGAGGTGGAAGCTGCAGTGCATCGATATGGTACACACCACCCACTGGTACAAACTGTTGCAAATCAACAATATTTTCATCAGTTATCTCATCTTCTTTTTCATTGGTCTCTTCTTGCATCTGTGGACTCAGAACTACAAAACAAATAAGAAAGAAGTGTTAATTTGGTGCTTGAACTAAGCCATTGTAATTTCATACTACTTTTTTTTTTTTTTTTTTTTTTTTTTTTTTACATCTCCACAAGAAGTCTGTGTACTTGAAATGCTTTACGTTCTGTGGTATTTCAGCTCCATCTGCTGGTATGCTACACATATTTGAACAATTAATGGAAACAGTTGGACAATGAAAAAAAGCTTTTTTTTTTTTTTTTTTTTGGTACTGAGCTTTCTAGCAGATTAATCTCTACTCTTGCTTTGTAGTCAACTCACACTGTTTCATATAGTAATAAGGTTTTACTGACAAAAAAAAATCAGTTGCATCAGTAATCAGAAAAATTTTACAAGTATACGAGACAGTAGATTCTGGCCAGGTTTGGTAAGATCTTATTGGCATGGAAACAAGGCAAATCAAAAGGTATAAGGCAGCTATAGACTACAGGTGAAAGCTATTTACAAAGAGCATAAGGCGTTTAACATGTTAAACAAAATTTTTAGAAAACAAAAGACAATTCATAATGTTTTTTTTCTATGTATAACTGTGTATGTATGAATTCAACTTTTACTCAATTGAAAAAAGTTATTAGAAGGCAACAAGGTAATGAACTAAAATGACTAGAATCACTTTCTTCAAAAAAAAAATCACAAAACATTGTATCAGATGTTACAGAAGGAGAAAGTTATTGTTAATGGGGATCAAGGAAGTGTTCATAATGTCAAAACAGTTACTGTGTTATAAAAAAATACACTTTTAGAGAGTGAGATAATCTTAAAAAAAAAAAAAAAAAAAGACAAATATCTGTATAAACTGCCTTCAAGCTTTTTACAAAACAAGTGAAAGTTCTGTTAATTTTGTAACACCAGCTTTAGTTGCATAGTTTATGTAGAGCTTTTACTCTACTGTACTCAGACTAGAAGATGCAATTCAAAGATCCTTTTGCAGTTATTCTGAGCAAAAAAATTACAAAAACTAAAAACCATTTTAATACCAGTCACAATATAGCTTGCACTTTAATGTGCTTTCTAAAGTAATAATACAATAATATTTAAATGTCTTCTAAACAAAACTATTAATTCTGTTAAGATAAATTCTTAACACTAGTACAACTTAAATCCAGAGAACAACCTGCACTAGTTCTTGCTCTTTTCTGTGTTGCACACTCCTGATTTTCTACTGTTTTACCTTAGCTGCCTGTTTTCACTGAATTTGTGGTAACTTACTATCCTTTCAAACCCCATTCCCAAAAATGGTTGAATGGGTTTGCAAATCATTAGCATGTCAGCAAAGGCATGATTTTAAAAGCCTTCTCTCCTTATTAAAGCAAATAGTAGCTTCAAAGTCATTCAGATATAAGTAGTACATTTCTGGGTACATATATTCAATCTAATAATAGGGATTTTCAACGCCTTACAGAAATAAAATATAACTCCCCCTCTGACTGAAGTACAAAGTCCTTTATACTCTCTTGAAAACCACCTTGTTTGGGTGATCCATAAGGTACAGTCTGACAACGTGCTTGCTGCAACTCTGTTTAGCAGAAAGTTGTTTTTTTTTCAAATGAGCAAAAGGCTGCAAAGCTCAGCTGAACTCTGATGAACAGTTTGCATTTTACTTAAGACAGTACTACCAGAAAACTCACTTTTACTAAACCAAAGGACACTACAGCACCACAGAAACTTATAACTTATGTTGGACAGTTTTAGTTCCTGGATTAGACCCTCTTTTAGTAAAGCACATCAGTCTATATCCTACTCTAAGTAGATGTTTAAGTAGTACTTTGTAATACCTATGCTGCCTAAGTACATACTAGTGTAAGTACTGGATTTATTTTCTTCTGGAGAAGTTAATCTCACCAAGCAAACTGGCAGATTCATAAATATTGTTTGCCTCGCTCATAAACATACACATACATAAACATATACATAATTACTATGTTTATGTACATTTATGAATTAACACATACATGGGCATAAAAAAAAGTGTAGGGACAAGATCAATCTCCCTATCTCATTTTTTCCTCTGCATTTAACAATCATTAACAGAAGCGTCAACAAAACTCATGTTATAAAGTCAGCAATGTATTTATAAACTTTGTTCCATTTGCATAGAGATCTATATCACCATGCTTCCATATACAAAACAAGACATTTAAAATCAGTAATTCTGTAGTGCTGCAAATAAAAACTAACCAAATACCTTGTGATGGTATGTCTAAGATTTCTGATTTCTTCTCAGTTGCCTCCTCTGTCTTCTCATTTATGTCAGTTACGCTATTGTATTTTTCTTTGAATGAAATAGCACTCTATAGAAAAAACAAAAGACATCTTTTATTAGGCAAACAATAAAAAGAGCATATCACCTCCTCTAAAACAATGGTCTAAGGAGAAAGAGTGCAGTTCTACTCTTGTAGCCATATTTGTACCAATCTTGCTACAGGGTCAAGGTTTTTGGAGAAATCATTTTTACCTATATAGGAAAAATATTTTTTATTAAAGGCATGCTCCAATGGAAGTTTGAACATGTAAATAGAGAAAAACATAAAATATTTACTTCATTTCCACAGCAAATTCGACCCCAAACCCCACAGATACCATACAAGCATTTAATCATATTAGCAATGTGTGCACTCAAATATTATGCTTTTGCTGCCTTTACAGCTGAAAAAATGACACAAAGAAAACTTAACCCAATGTTGAAACCAAACCCATGCTGATACTCTGTCAGCTTCCCCACTTCCAGTCTTAGACTGTGCCTTGCCTGTAACGTTTATTCCCTTTCCCATAATGTTTCAAAACGTTTTTCAAATTTTCAAAATGTTACCCTAGACTTCTAGGCAAAATTCCAACCCAGATATGAATTCATCACTGTCATAGTAGACTTCTGGAAGCGCAATGGTAGACAAATGGCAGTTCAACACACAAACCAGGCATTCAGAGGCACGGGCACCTCCTGTGTCCTGTGGCGTGCCTGACATTGTGCTGGATGAACAAACACCTCAACTAGGACAGAATGGGAGGGCACTAAGGTGTTTACCCACGTAAATGTGGAGGAGATCAAGGCAGAGCCAGACAGGAGTGACCACAATATCTGAGAGAAGTGGAAGCTACAGAGAGAACAGGAAAATTCATGAAACTGCATTCAGAGAAGGAGAATAAGGCCTGTAAAAGAAAAAGAGAAGCAATGGAATGAGAAGCCTGGAGAAAGCCTGAAAAACGCATGTGAAAACTGCAGAAGGATGAGACTTATCATGCAAAATAAGAAAAAAGGAACCAAGAAAAATGTGATTTCAGGCACTGATTCACTACAGAGGATTTCAGGGACCAAAAAGGCAAGAATCATTGATCCAGGTATTAAGAAGGTATGAAACATGATGGCTTACAGCTTTTTATGCAGAAATTTTAGATAGAGAACCCGAGTCGTTTATCTGCAGGTCACAGGTGCGACCAAGTGAAAAACTCAAGCCCAGTAACAAGAATACAAAAACAACCGATCCCTCAACACCCAGAGCCAACATACTCCATTGAAGTTTGCAGAGGGTTCAGCTGCCAGAAACAGGTTTTGAAAGCTCTCTAGTGGCAAAAGCTTCAACATACAGGAACTGAGCAACTATGTAACTGCACAACCAAGACCTATTGAACTCTGAATCCTATTTTGCACTCTTCTGATGTCCCTAATACTGCATTCCTGTAGTGATTTTAGTGAGCTGTAAGTTTCTCCGAAGCAGAATATATCCATCTTGACTTATGTCACAGACACCTGGATATATCTTACAAGAGATACAACCTTGCATTCTTCATGGCATGATCCGACTCATAAAATGACAATCAAATGCCAACCCATGCAGCATGCCAATACCCTGCAACTGTCACAGCCTGTCAAAACTTTCCTTTCTACCATTTTTATGACAATCTTCAGTCGTTCATCTTTCCACACCCTCAGAAGATCTATGACAATCTTAACACAAGTTGTCTTTTTCCACAAAAGTTTAAGAACTTTGTTCTCTCAGGCACAGGGCACATGAAGAAGCTATTACACAGCAATTAGGCCTCAAGTAACAACAGCACCATAAAATATCCTCTTGTGAGATTTTATGCCTACCTTTCTCTCATCAGAATGTGCTTCTTCCTCAGTGGGCACATTGGGCTCTTCTGCAGCTTTCTTTTCTTCTTCTAGTTCTTCTACATTGTCCTTTGAATGATGAGTTGACTCTTTGCTTTCTAAGACTTCCAATTTCGGCACACTCTGGCACTGCAGCCAAAGTGGAGATACGTGGTCATAATGAGTGTGCAATATGCGAACAGCAACATTACTCACAGCCAGGGACTTTGGAAGATCGAATCCATGATGTGTATCACAAAACACATGATTCTTGAACCTGTAAATAAATTAAAGAAATAAAAAAGTTCCCTAAGTAGGATCGGCAGCACTTATTTTCACAGTTATTCATGAGTATTCAAATTGATGTTCTACACTAAAAGTCACCTAAATCCTCTTTTGTCACATGGCACAGTGTAAGAATTAGATTTGGATGTTGCAATACTCTTCCTGCCCTGCATTAACAGCTGTCTGTAAGCTCCTCCAGAAAACCTGCAACTGCATGAAGGGCATCAGGAGCTGCAAAAACGTAATGGTCCTGATAGGAAGACAAGGCGACATAATCAGATGGCAGCTGTTCTACACAGTACATTTCTGATAAAACAGATTAATTTAATGGGCAAAGTCCTACACAGGTAAAATCACTATTTGTCTGTGTTACAACAATCTCAGCATGTTCCACGTAAAACACAAAGGGATACAAAAGCAATTCTGATAATCAACAGCATTACACACCCACCAATCCTTTTGACAGCATAGGAATCAGGCTAAGAGCAGCACAGGAGGCCAGCCTGCATCAGACCACTTATCTAACTTTTGAGTCAGGATTCTTGCATCTGTCAGAGTAGACGTTTAAGTTTCTTACTCATTGCAATTCCAGCCCAGCCAAATGCAAAACAATTTAAATAATACTGATTTTCTGCCTAACAATAGAAAAACATCTTCTAGTAAAGCACTATTTAATTTTTAATATGATTTTTTTTTTTTAATTATATGTGCTTCTTGTACACCAAAAGGCTTTAACTCGAATGGGCACTTGCCAGAGGTCAGTCTAACATTGCTCAGGATCAGCCTTCTAGATACCCTAGCAAAACTTACAACAGCAGGTCCTCAGTCAAGGCAAAGTCACTTTATTCCTCATATTTGCAGATAGGGAGTAGGAAGGCTGCTCAAAAAATTGTTTTGGAACTTGTTCTGAAAAATGTATCTACTAAAAACTCTGATTCAGAATGAACCATTGATGATATTTACATTCCAAGCTCTATAATCATTTATCTAACAGAGCACTGAGCACAAAGCATCATTCACCACTTTGCAAGGAACTGTGAAGGCTTAGAAATTATTTTAAGGCATCAGCAAAAAAACATTAATTCCAAAGGAATTTCAATTCTCTGCATGAGTTTTATTGTTTTTATTTTAAAATTGTTCTGTCAGAAACAGGGTTCTACTCCAGCATTTTAAGAAAAATATATATTATATATATATGTGTGTGTGTGTGTGTGTATGTGTATCTAAAGATACACATATAAAAACACTCCAGTTGTTCAATAAAAAGCTGATGTAACCGGGATCTTCCTTAGCAACAGGATGGTATGAAATTCATCAGCTGGGAGTCTGTAGAATAAATGCTATTCACCATAAAGGGATCACAAGAAACCAGTTCTTTGTGTTTACTTGATTTGATTAGACAAAGCCAGGCTTCACTTCAATTAAGAATTTCAGTATGTTGTACCTTACTTTCTTCTTCAGATTGGCCCAAATACAGAAAGTAACATTTTTGTCCTTTATGACTGCCTGCATATTTCCAGTGTCAGAATCTTCATACATACTAGCTGTCTACAAAGAAGCAGATTAAATCACTTTTTCTTCTTATTTATTTGTTTTTCTTAAATTTATACTGGAATAAATAAATTTAAAAGAAAAGACATGTAAGAACAAAAACACACTGGACAAAGCACATAAGTTGCATCCCTTGGTAAAACTTGAACTATGTTATTTTTTCTTCCTCTGACATCATCAATTCTGTCAGTCAAAATACTGCCAAATATGGGGTCTTACGTTATCCCCTTCGATGGTTCTGCCAATCTCTCTTAATTATTTGCCTTCAAAAATACTTCTCAGTACAAATTTAAAACAAAAAATTTTTAAAAAAGCATTTCTTGAATAATAAACACTCCTACACCACAGTCACTACAAAAAGTATTTTTTATTTTTGTTAATATAAAACCTGTAAAATTATAATTACATGAGGAGTTCAATCCTAAACTCAGGAAAAATGATCAAGAATTCACAGAAAGTTTTGACTCTCAGCAAACACACAACTGTTTCACTATTTCTTTTATTTCCTTTATTCCTTTTTTTTTGTTGTTGTTGTTGTTTTTTTTTTTGTTTCCTCTATCAATACTCTTTTACTAACCATACTTACACATATGATTAATATGCTTAGAATAGCATATGCTATGGTGGTTTAACATGGGTAGATAGCAAAGCACCACCATGCTGCTCTCACTCCACTCACCGCCAAAGTCCCGCAGCTGCCAAAGCCTTGCCACATAAACCCAATACAAGCAAGATCACCATCTGTACCTATGTACATGCAACCCAGAAAAAGGATTCATAAATACGTTTTCATTTTCTTGTTTAAATGCCTTTTACGCTTCCTAATATTTTCACTTAGTCACATGGTCTAAGATTTTGGGTAGATGTGTGGTGCCAGGAGTTGGACTTGATGATCCTTATAGGTCCCTTCCAACTTGGGATATTCTATGATAATATTTTAGTCATATCTACTTGTATTAAAAAGGTATATAAGCTAATCATATGATCTACTTTTCACATTTGCAATTTTTTTGTAGAGTCAGCTAACTTCTAATTTAAAACAGCGACAAAATAGGAAACAAACTTCACACTGAGTCCCTTGTTTCCAACATCTCCAACTATCACAAAAGTTCAAAGTAATTGAATATCAAACACCTTAATGGTAATGGTAGTTTCCACTGTAAAACTAAGATCTTAAGAGGTTATGAAAAAATAGTCTGGTATCTACTCTACATGTGATTTGTGTAACAATATAAGAAAAAACATCACAGCAAAACACTTGTAGCAAAAACTTTTATGCACTGTGTATATTACAACTTTGAAGTAGTAAATCTTACTTACTTTAAGCAGGTGTTCTGTTGCTTCATTGTACTTCTGATGAAGTAAATTCTGCAATTCCAAAATAGTTTCCTGGTACTGGACTATTTCTTTTTCTGTTATCTCACTTGGTGGTGTGTCCAAGAGGAAAAACTGCAACTTCTCAATTAACTAGAAGACATTATATGCAGGTAAAGTGCCTCTGTTTTGACACCAACCCCAGCATAATGTGTGTTCATTCCCTAACCTGTGGGCTGTATAGAATTTTAGCTTATAAAATTTATTGAACCAGTTTGTCACATGAATAAATCTGTTGGTCAAAAATTAGTTTTCATGAAAAGCTTACAGCCTTGTTGAAACATATCTTCTATAGCAAAAATCGCAACTGCTAAATCTAAAAAAATATGTAATAGTGAAACACATAGCAATTAAATTTTAATTCTCAGAACAATCCTTAGTGTGAAGTTTGGAACTCTGTGATAACATTGTTATCTTCCATTATATGCTAGTATCTTGACATCTAAGCACATGTACAAGACTAAAAAATATTCCTAGTTGGCTGAAGTTTTAAAGACACTGATCTATCACAGGGGAAAAAAACAGTATTTCATTGGCATTGTATTTATTAGCATACTGTCTAGTAAAACTGAATTTCAAATCTGTTGATAAAATTTGTATTACTATTCACTTCCTATCTACAAATTATAGCCATTAATGTTAATAAATGCTGCACAGAATCAGGAATAATTTGTTTCACTTTATCTGTATGACTTGCTTATTTCTCAAGAAAAAAAGGTGAGTTTGGGGCTCTGTATGGCGAAGGTTGTAACTTCAAAGTAGATGAATGACAACAGTAAAATGACTGTAAATATTAGCATTTTAAAACAAACTTCAAAATGAAGATTACAGGAGAAAAAAAGAAAAAAAAAAAAGTAGTACATAAAGCTTATGAAGCTGCTGTTTCATGCTGACCACCTGACTATTACGGAAAACTTCACAATGCTATATTTGGAATACCTTCTAGCTATCATTAGAATTACAAAATAAAGACATTAACTGGAGGGAGGATGTTAAATAAAAATCAACCTTCACAGAAGCGAAGAAATGATCAGAATAATTATAATAGCTTAAGACCAGATGATCTTGGAGGTCTTTTCCAACCTTAATGAATCTATGATAGAAGAGCTTACCACAGTGGGCTATGGACAATCTGTGGTCTATGAAGCCCCAGTAAACTGTTTACAGAACAAAATTAAATAGGGTTTTTTAAATGGGGTCTATCAGTGCATATGATAAACCATGAAAAAAAAATGAATTTTAACAGTAATGTATTGATGCAAAAACCTTGTGGATCATTGCCAGTGATGGTATCTTCTCAGTCAGACTATAGTCAAAAGTCACAAGTTACAAGTAGATGTTAAATTCATTCAGGGGCTCCCATCCTTTTAGACTACTGTCCCAAATGCCATCTTCTTTTCCTCTGTGCCTTGGCATCTTTGCTTCCTGTCCCTCCTCCCCTGGGCCTGACTCCTGCCACTTCACAGGCATCTGCATCCTCAGAAGCCTCCCTTTCTCTTTTCTTGCACCCTGCTTCACTCTGAGGGACTTGCACCACTGCCTCTATCTCTCTACTTGTGTCATTCCTGCAGTGATGCCTCTCTTCACAGCTCTGGGCCACAGGTCCGCAGTAAGAGGATGAGAAGCATTAAACATCATCCATCTGCGGTCCCCCTTGAATAACACCTCTCCTGTCATCTCTGCATGCCTCACCTGTAATGGGAAGCAGCACCACTTATCTGGCAGAGAGGAGAAACACTGTTGTTATGCAGACAGAAGAAGAGCTATCACTGCAAAGACATATTATGTACCTCTTCTCTTCCCTGTGCTCTCCCAGGCCTGCAGTGCTGAGACAAAGGGAAAATTGGATTACATTTTATACCTCCCTTCCAGACTCACTGGACTGTTTTTCTCTTAGCCTGTGAAATCGCAGCACTACTGCTTTTTAAAGGAATAGCAAAGCAGCAGCAGATGTATAACAATATTACTGTCTTTTTATATTTAACTTTAACACAGTCTGCCTTGATAGTGAGGTGACCCCTATCAACTAGGATCTACAAGATCTCACAGTCCTGAGTGGTTAAAATTTTTCTCCAGATACATGAACAGAGCAGGAAAGAAATGCTTAGATGTTCAGGACCAAGAGAAGATAACCACTATTTTAGCACTCTTTGACATCACCTCGCATTTCCAACAGGAGCGAAATAAAAATGCCTATGTCATAGTATCACATAATACTCTACTGATCATACAGTGCAAGGGAGCACACATCTGCAGGACCTAGAGTAGCTGTAACTGTTTCGGTGTTGGATGGGAAACATGGAGGAGTGGGAAAGAAATGTGTTTGGCAGAAAGAGTTGACAGCAGGGAGTCTAGTGGAGAGAAGGAACGGAAGTGGGCAATCGTCATGCTTTTTGCTTGGTCTGCAGCGTAGAAGAGAAATGGGAGAAGTAACCTGTTGAAATTCTTGGAAAGGACTAGCATATTCCCCACTGGCTCAGAACAAGACAGTATGTGGCAGGTGAAAATTGCAGCACTCCGGAAGCATTGCAAGATGGGAAGTCTAACACAGAACCAAACTAGCCCAGTGAAAGATGTATTACGTATGCAACTTTCATCCCCATTTCTGTAAGACACCTTCTAACTTGCAGAATGCTATAAAATTAACATAAATGAAAAGAAAATCCTAAAATTTGATATCAGACACAAATTGCTTTGAATTGCCTCAGAAACCATCAATGATTGGCTGTGCATTTTGGGAACCCCTGCTATTACACAACACTTTACTGACCACAAACATTATGTAGTAAGACTTTTGTCCACTGAAGAATCTAAGTGTGACATGAGCTGATACATTCTGGCTCAAGGCTTTTAAAATGTAGATAGCAGGGGAGATGGAGGTTGGAATACTAGAGCTCAGCATAGAAATACTACACAGAAGTCCCTCAAAGGCACAGCATGTTTAAAGTCAATAGTCTTCTCCTTTAGACCTAACAATAAATCTGTAATAAAAAAAATAAAAACTGAGGAAAGATTACTGGCTGACAAAGGTTATAGCCAATTTCAGTCACTTGACTGTTAAAAAGAAAAGTAGGTGGGGGGAGCAGTAAAAAGGACATACTTTAGTGACCTTAAACCAAAGGATACCATTTTAACATTTACATTTAGTACTTGTTGTCCCTTCTCCACAACAAGTTGAATGTCCTTATTTCGATCTTCACGCCATAAGCTCATGAAAGTATTTATTTCCTGTGGTATAGTTGGGTCAGGACTTCCATCACAAGCAATATAATGCTCCCACTATAGAAAACAATCAAAAGAAAAGTAGATATGGGCATGTGGTGCAAATCATTATTAGAAGAAAAAGGAGGATTCTGAAAGACAAATACATTTAGTGATACATTCACAAGTGCCTCTAAACAGGACTGTAATACTACCTGGACTACCAGTGATCACTATGCCAGAAAAGAAATGGTTTACTTCCGTACTAATGCATTGAGATACTTCTGCCTACCTAATACTTACTGTTTATTCTGTTCATTTGTTAGTGGGTTCTGTTCTCCTCAATAAAACTTGCATGTCTACAAAAGCAATGAATTCAGTACTTGACACAGAATGAGGGGGTGAAAGAATAAATGGCTGAGAATGTAACTGAGGAACCAGGGCAGGTGGAAGGGGCAGATGGTTCTCAAAACAGATATGGCCAATAAAATTGAGTTCTTACACTGGCAATAAAGCTCCTTAAGAGATTTCTACTCCAACATGTTTATTCTTCCTTTCTCAGCCCCTGAAGATTTCCTTCTCCTTTCTAGCACCCACTCAGGTATCATAGAAAGCTCCAGTGGGAATCTCAGAAGGATAGAATGATGTTTTTAAAAAAATGATGTAATTTTCAAATAAATTATTGGTCATTTTTATAAGTGAAAATTAATCAACAATCACAATCCACTTAACTCTATGAATAAGCCTAACTTTGGCTCATAGGATCAATCTACAACCTATAATGTGTGTTGTTTTTTTTAATCCATACAGTAAGGTATTTAGGAAACCCTGCCTCTTTGTATACTGTGACGGTCAGTAATGCAATGTTACTGAAGTTTGTGTTAAAATCTAAAATGGATCTTCTAAAGCAAAGGTGCTTGCATTCCCAACTGCTTGCATAACAATTTACACTGACTTCAAAAGCAGTAACAACAGTGCACTGTTACTCAGTGCACTGAAACTCCTGTATAAAGATTGATCAGTCTCCAGGAATAAAAGCATCTGGTAATTTTTTTTTTTACACCTTTGTACTTAAGACTGAGCTTCATTTTCATCATTAAGAAAGCACATTCTCATAAATGAGAACACTTGCTCTTTAAGGAAAAGGATACTTTTCATAAAAATAAATAAATATGCCTTATTCTGATTTGAAATTGCTTAGAAATAGAAACGTAGCAGTTGGTATTATGTATTTCTTTTGCCCTAAGTATTCACAGCAATAGACCAATGCAAACTCTGGTATTTCCCATAATTTACCAATATTGTATTTGAAGATTTATTTTTTAAAATAATAGGCATATTTTGCCATTATTTTTCACAATAGAAAATGTTTCTCTTTTCAGAAAATGTTTTTCTTTTCAGAAAAATCCATAAAAAAACTGTGCTCTTTCAAAATGACTGCCAGATCCTGTTGTTCACAAATATAATAAAGTCAGAGTTTGATGTCTACTGGAAAAGGTACTAAATAGCACCCAAATGCGTCAAGACATAACTGTGCAGTTATCATACTATGCCTGTGCAGCCACAAAAGGCTAAAGCCACAGTGGTCTACAATAAGAGTGTACCAGCATCGCTAGGACTGTTCCCTCCATAGTGCTTGTGAGGCCGCATCTGGAGTACTGTAACTTGAGTATATATTAAGAAATATACAAGACAAAGAGAAAACCCTTGTCAACAAGTCTATTTAACATTAACTGGAACCAAACTGACCAAATATGATAGCTACTGAGTGATGTTTCTGTAAGATGGGTTCACAAGAGTGAAACATTCTATGAGTCTACTTACATATCTTATTATTTTAAATTTAACTTTACAGATATATAGTAATATTGGGTAATAATTCAGCCTCCAGGTATGTCACCCTAAATTACAGACATTAACTACATTTTCATGTGTTTCTGGCTCTGATATGTGTCCCAGATTTGTGTTTGTTTTAGCCAACCTGTCTCCAAATGGTGACTTGGAGTGGTGGTGATGGCGGTGGAATGTTTAAGAGTAGAACAATTTAAATAAAAAAGAAACAACAAATACCAGAACATCTGAAACTACAACTGTCCTCCACTGCTGGGGTAAGCTGTGGGGTCCTAATACCTTGATAACCCATACAGTCTCCTCCTTGCCATTTTTCTTTTACATGTGAAACAAGGTACATAAAGGAAAGTAAGCATGGCCAATTCTTACCCTGAGACAGAACTTGAGAGGTAGTCATAGTACATATCTAAATTCAAGAAATTGAAGCATTCCTAGATTTTGTAATGGAGAAGTAGCCTAAAGCTTCTTTGTTGTCTGAACTCTGCCACACTGGGCAGATTTTGGAAAGAAACCTTACCTTTGCATGGGCTCTGTATTTTGTTTTCCACAACTGAGCAGACACAAACTTTTCTTCCAGTGAATGAAGTTCTGCTAGTTCATACTCCCTTCGCTCTTGATCCTGTTAAAATATTTGTGTAACAAGCAGAGAAATTAAATATTTGTTTTCCTTCTTACAATTATTTTATATCAAAGAAAATAATTTGGAATATTTGAATAAGTTATAATTTGAACAAATCCAAATGCTGATTAACTTTTTTTTAATGAAACATTTAATTCAGAACGTTGCAGTAGTTAGCAATATGCCAGTGTCATCACATTAGTTGCTGAGCCATATGATAAACATTGGTGTGTCATATGACTTTTATCCTCAGGCTACAAAAGGGTGCAAGAAATTTGTAAATTTTTAAATTATAATTTCAGCTATTTTTTATTATAATTTCTGCTATTTAAAATTCTTCTTGTGTGTAAGGGAAAAAATACTCTGTGAAGGACAAGATGCACAGGCAAGAGTGGTTTTTCTTCTGAAAAACAAAAAAAATACAAAAGATAGAAAAAAGCAAAAGGTAAAAATTGGTCTCACAAAAATATTTGGATGTTACTGATCATGTCTTTTTCTGAATTTCACTCTTCTCAAGTTCATAAACATACATATTCAAATACACCTATATACATGTATATATACATATGCATATCCGTATGTCTGCTTTAACATGTAATCACTTCTAAAATTTATACCAAAATTTTCTTGCTCCAGCTGTACTACATATAATTCCGAGGAAGACAAAAAAAATATAAGCAATTCAAAGTCAGTGGAAATGAGTAAGTATTTATTCCAACTGGAATATGACATACCCCAAAAGTTAACATATCTAACCACAACATCTTCACGTAACAAAACCAGGCAAGACTATCTTGTCTCGGGGAATTTTTCTGAAAGCAATGCTAAGTCAAATATTGGCTTAGAGAAAGAACAGAATACATTACAATTTCAGCACCATTTATCTCGATTGTATGTGTATTGTGCTTTATTTAAACACTAATCTAGATTGCTACCTTCTCAACTTTCAGTGGCTTGGCTAAATTTTTCATGCTTAACTTTAATGTAGCGATGCTTGAAAATCTCCTCTACTTTGTTCCCAACACTAAGGACATAATGAAATCCTTTTTCATTCTCACACTAAATTAGTAATGCTTTACAGACCCTGTCACAAGTTTAGAAGTGGAGTTAGAATTTTTCAGTAACTGTTGCATATAAACTAACTTTTGCCTCAAGCTTTTCCATCAGCTCTCGTTCAATCCTCTCCTTTTCAAGTCTTGCTGCTTCTTCTTGTTCAGCTTGCAACCGGGCTTCCTCTGAAGATTGGGAAATATAACAACAGCATAATTACATTTTATTAAAACAAGACAAATTATTTTGTTACTAGCTGCAGTGACAAAGCAAGTATAATAGTAAACAACATAAGTAGGCATCTGCTATTGCCCAGAAATCTTCCAAATGATAAGAATTTGAAACATAGTACTAAAACCCACTACCTGTGGTGCTCCTCAACCAGCCCATGACAACACAAGTGGAGAAAGGGATCAGCAAGCCCTTGTTTCACCCTCAAACAGTAGCAGGAGCACCCTCTTCCTTTACCTACAGCTTGAACAAGTTCTTAATCCAATGGTGAAACTGCCTGATCGGTTCAGTTTTAAGCTTCTCCTCCTTTTCTACATCTTTTGGTGGGAAACTCAATCTTAGATTTATTTCTTTACTAAAATAGATGAAGTTTTAGGCATGTCTCATTGGCTGTCAATCCCCTTCAGGATCAGTTACTCCTGATCACGGGTTTAGCTTTTCTTTGCTGCCACAGGGACAGCAAAGGGATAGCAGACACCAGCCACCTCCTGACAATTGATGTACCCTGTGTGTCTTCTCTGGAAAAAGTCCTCTTCAGAGAATTTCTCTTACCTATCGATATATAGGCTTGAGAGAAGAAAACCACAGAACACTGCACTTCTAACTCACTGAGAGTGTTTCAAAATGTAGTGATAAGAGAGGAAGAAAATCTAATTCTTCCTGCTATTCTCACTCCCAGGTTCCTAATCACGGTAAAAATAACTAAAGGAAAAAGTGTGGCTGTAATAGGAAAGTGAGATGTGGGCAGCAGTAACAAGTAACACAGAATTCGTCCCACAGAAGAGAAGAGAGATGAATAATTTGTATTTGTGAAATACATTGATAACAGTGCCCATACAGTTAGGCGGACTACTTTTTGTCTAATTAAAATAAATGATTTGTACCATCACTTCCCCTGTAAATGAAGTACATAGTACCTTCCTCTTTCAGCCTCCTTTCTTCCTCTTCTTTCTGTAATCTCAGTTTTTCAGCCTTTTCTTTGCCACTGGACTTTTTCTTTGCAACAAATTAAAAGAAAACAAATGTCAGTATTACTTTCATATATCTGGGGAGGTGTTCACCCTCTGTAACCTGAGCTCTTTTAATGTGATCCTTGAATCCAAATTAAGATTTTAGACTGCCATTGATGCCCTAAAATGGCAATATACATCCCACTCTCCATTTTTCTTTACATTTCATGATGTAATATATGCTCTTATACGTAATGGATCATTCTGTGCTAGGCATTCCTGAACACAGGAATATTATTTTGAATGTGGAAATGGAATAACAAGTAGATCTGGTAAGAAAGGAGATGTCACAACTTCAAACATCTTAAGATACTTCTAGGAAATGCATTTTGGGACATTGGCAAGTCTTGTATTTAGAAGCATCTAAACCACAAAACAACAGAGCTCTCTCTACTGTTATAAAATCTAAACTGCAACTCAAAACAGTTAACTGCTCCAACTAGCACTAACCTCTAGGCTAATCCTAAAATAATAATATACTAAGTTTGTGTTTCTCAGAAATTATCAAATCTTTGCATGAAGAACATTTCAATAATAAAAGGTAAACACCACATATAACCTACAGTCATGTAACCAAAAGGGAACACTTATTTTTGCCCTGTAATTCATAGGTCTCATTGATACCTCACTGATTTATAAATATATATGAAACTGTAATAATATGCACAAAGCCAAGCTGTCTTCTAGACACTTGAACAGCTATATGTAAAGCATAATTCTCCCTCAGCATGAAGATATTAATGGCCCCTCACTTTTTTTTCCCTCTCCAGCAAAAATGCAGATTCTTGGATGATTTTTTAAAGTACTTTATGTTGACACAGTCTTATAGTGTTCAATCAAACGTGTAGGATCAGCAACGTCACTATAAAACTGCACTTAAAGACACACAAGGAAAATACTGATTTCCTATTGATGCAGTAGCAAATGCAGCCTAGAGTTATAACCCTCAACAAGTGCATATTTAGTAAAAATCCAATTATATTTATTCAGTTTTACTCAGGGTGTACACAGGCAAATGCTGCCATTGCATATAATATATTGCAGTTAGTGTGGCTTGATTCCAGCTGGGGTTGATGGAATGATACCATGGAGGAGGGCTGCTCCTGAAGGCAGATGCTGCAAAGACAAGGCCTGAAAACAACACAATTAACAAACAAACAAGAACCAAACACACACACAAAACAAAAATAAAAAAAATAATAAAAAAACAACAACAACAACAACAAAGAGACTACTATCAGAGATGAAAGAGAAAGATGGACCAAGAAGTAAATCAAAGCAAGTACATGGAGCTTGTGAAAACAAGGAAGCTGACCTCGTAGTGAACTGCAATATGAATTCACAGCCAACAGTATTGCTTTAGTGGAGCAGATTTTTTTTTTTTGCATACGTGAGAAAAAAAACAGTATTCTGCATAGTGTCCAATGTATGGAGAAAACAAGGAGTGACAGCAGGCTAAACAAAGGTTGAAAGCAAAGCTACAGATGACAAAATACAAGATAGCAAGGAAGACAAATGACTTGTGTTTTGTGTACTGGCTGAACAATGGCATTCTGCTGCTGAAACGCCACTGAAAAGAAATTAAATGAAATCATGCATTTAATTTTTCAAAGCAGAGAAAATATGGAATGTAAATCAGTTCAGTAGATGTGGTAACGTGAAAAAGGAGACACATCATCTATTTAGACATCTGACCTCGATGTATTTTAGAGAGCTGAAATTAGGATCCTAAATCCTCATACTCACTGGTGAGATACAAGGGCTTACAAGGATTCAATCTGGGAAGGTAAAATGCCTAAACCAGTATGACTGTCATCCAAAGCATCAGCAAGTGAATACACTTGGATGGTATCACAATGTACAGGAGACCTAAGGACCAAAGGTATCTATTAGGAATGCAATTCTCCTTTTCAGCTGAGAAGTGGGTGCAGAATTGTACCAGATCAGCACAGTGCCCTTCTTGCAGAGGTGTAAACACAGAAATAGAGAAAGAGATCCAACACCACTGACAGGGAGAAAGACCAAATGAAAACTTAAGTCCAAACACCTGCAAATGAACCCGATGGCACATGAACTCTTTCCACCCATTCCACCTGAGTATTCTTTTAGTATGGTAAATATTGTTAAAAGTAAACCAATTTATTTAAGACATAAACAAGAAACACCTTTGTCATTCAGCACACAGAAAGTGTGTCCTCAGTACTGTAATGTCACGCTTTGATTTTGACAAGTATATTTTCAGAAACAAATAACTGCTTAGAAAGCTACTCACTTTATATTACTTTGCACAGCAATAAATAAATGCACAAATGTAGTATTGAACACAAAGTTTACCATAAAGCTTGAACAAAAACAATGGTGAAAGTTTAGTTCCAACAACAAACATACAGTCAGCAGTTAGCATCACATCTTGCCATATTTGTTACCAAAACATTTATTTGCAAAAACTCTTCTACAACAGTCAACAAAAAATTCTACCTTTTGCAATTTCATAGAAGGGTCAGTTCCTTCCAACTGAAATAAAATAAAACAAAATAAAACAAAACAAAACAAAACAAAACAAAATAAAATAAAATAAAATCCAAGTATCTTTCCTTCCAGTGAAAATGAAAAGATCATCTTGCTTCAATTACTTATAATCGCTTTTAGTCAACTTGCTTTCACAATCTTATGACTTAATGTAGTACTGACAAATGTGAGATGTACAATTCCCCAAAGAACACATTTGAACGTGTTCTTTCTGGGGGTGGGGATAGTTTCATTTTCATTGCAACTGAGAATGAGCCATGGACACGAACTAACAAAATCCCACCTCCTGTGGACTTCTGCCTGTTGTCCATCCCCCCTATGCATCAAGCTCAGCGGCCTGAAAGCCAGGACACCGGCTTGCTGTCCCGCCATCCAGTACCAAGCCAAATGCTGTACCTGGGCCAAATTTGCCCCCTCTTCCCTAGCAGTTCTGCAGGTCTGCTACGCAGCCTCCTTGTGCAATGTGCACACGCGGAGTGTCACGGAGGCACCTGCCGCTCTTTCCATCTAACCAACTGGCCAGGAAATATGGTTCAAAAAAGAAATAAATCGATTTTAAAGAGCATACTATTGTCACAGCACCTTTATTATTGCAGAACAGCTTAAAAATATTTTGTTGATGTAAAGTCCAAAAATATCCAATGTTTACTTTAATTTCAGCATGAAACACTTAGACGTTTTACTCACTGAATTTACAAAACAACAGGAAATAACAGCACACCACTGAAATGAGCACTGCAAGGTCCAAAGTGTTTTATATGAAATAGAGCATAACTTTACCTACCCACCTTTTTATTCTTTTTTGGACCCTAGAAGTTGAGGGAAGAAAAAAAAAAAAAAAAAAGCATCAGAGAACAGGGTATAGAACATCACAAATCATTAGAAAAGCCAGCTACTCCGTAAAGCACGCTGAGACTGCCTGCCAAGAATGGATGATAATTTCAGTATCAGGGACAATTCGCTGCTAACACGATTCCAGCCCAGCATAATTAACACTCGGGCTACAGCTGTATATTCCTGTTAGACACGCACCAAGCAGACAGCTCAGCCCAGAGCACTATTTTAGTCCAAAAGCAAGAGGCTTTCAGCGGTTTCTGAGCCGGCCACCTGGCGCTGCCGAAAGCCCCAACGATAACCCGCGCCGCGCCGCGCCCACCACGGCCTGACCCCCTTCCCTCACGGGGACACCCCGCGGCAGCCGAGGCTGCTCAGGGCCGTCCGCAGTCGGCGACAGGCGGAGAGATGGCGCGACAGGGGGCGACACGAAGAGCAGGCCGCCCGCCCTCACCATGTCGCCGCCGCGTTGCCGGGGTGACGGCGGCGCCCAGCGGCGGGGCGGTGCCGCGCCGTGCGGCCCTGCCGTGAAGCGGCGCGCTGTTACGACAGGGCGCGCGGCCGGGGAGCCCCTGACCTTCCCCTCCGCACCGGGGGACCCAGTAAGTGCCCCAACAAATAGCCCCGTCTGGGTAAAAACTGTAAACGGCCAAACCGTAATTGCTTACAGGAGGCTGGACCGGGATTTACGGACTTCCACAGAAGGCTAACAGCAAACCGATTAATCTTCAGGTAAATTAAAGACGCAAGCAATCGCGCAGGGCTGCAGAGTTCGGGGAAATGGGAGAATGGCCAGTTCGTTACGAGGGGAAGTGCTGAATCTTTACAAAAACGTAAGTGCTTTACGTGCGTCGAGCTTAACCGGACAAAGCCCTTTTAACTGGAAGCCTGTCTAAAAGGAGTTTTTTCTTCTTCCCTCAAGCTGCTGTACCTCGGAAGGGAGTACCCCAAGGGAGCAGACTACTTTAGAAGCCGTTTGAAAGCAGCTTTTCTAAAAAATAAAGATGTGAAAGATCCCGAAAAAATTAAACAACTAATTGCCCGAGGAGAATTTGTGATAAAAGAGTTGGAGGCTTTGTACTTCCTCAGAAAATACAGAGCAATGAAACAGCGCTACTATGATGACAAGGAGTAACCGGTATTAATGACTATGTAATGCTACAAATCCATAAAAGCAATCAATAAAAGAACTGTAACCTCAAAAGAAATGTAGATCCTTCCAACCCGTTTGAAGTACAAATTATGACTTTGCTTACCCTTAAGTAGGTGCTTGAAAGATCTGGGGGTTGTATTGTGTGGGTAGCAGGTTCTTCTTGACTAGCTTTGACCTCCTTGATCTGAAACTTCACGTATGAAAATAATTCTGCAGGGAGCAGCGGCAGTGTGCTTCTGTTATATTTCAATGTATGTGCTGAACAGTTAGCTGGTGATCAGCTGAGTGTTTATTTGAGATGCTGCATGCCTCTTGTTACTTAGAGGATTAATATGCTTTTTCAAGGCTTGTACATTTAAAGCATCATTCCCACCATAACTGAGCACCTGCTTGAAAATGAGGAAGTTCTCAAAAGTTTTAGCTACATCTGCTTCACGTGCAAGACTCCCAACGGCAGGCTGACAGAGGTAGTGTTACAGAGAACACTCTGGGAAGGGGATGGAGTAGAACAACAACGGTTTAAGTACTTAGATCCTACAGACAATTCCTGCACCTACTGCTGATTTCTGAGGTTGCGTAACTCCTGTAGCAGGAGTTTAGAACTTGATCCTCTCCTCTGGAAGAGAAGTTTGACCCTGGCTGTTTGCTCCACAGCCAATTCTTTGTAGACTTTGGCTCAGCTAGCACAAACTTGTGCCATAACTGTTACTCTGTATATACTGTGGTGTTTTTTTTTTTCCCCACAGAACTAAATTACACTGGAGATGGAACAGAAATAATCTTTGAAATATAGGTAAGTACTCACTGCAGTAGAACTGCTGACAACAGCAACAGTCTATACCTGCATAAAATCCAGAAAAGTAAAAAAAGAAAAAAAGTAAATAAAAAAATTAAGGCCAATTAGAAGGTATGCTACCTTAAGATAAAGTATGTGCTTCAGTTTGTAGCACCATGTTGATGTGAAGAAGTATTCCCATATAATTTACTAACTCCTTTACATGTTGCACTTAAAACTACCCTGAACAAATAACCTCTACATGCAACATTCAACTTACCCTTCTTGGTAACTGGTAAAAGATTATCCAGATGGGATAACTAAGAAGGGTGAATGTGCAAGTTATAGAACAGTAGCAATTCTACACTTTGTTCCCCCCATAGGACACAGGAGTGTCTTTTGTATTTTCTCCTAAGTTTACAAAAGGCATTTGATAGAAGAAAGCATGCACAGCTGGGAATGAGCACAGCTCATATTTTAGACTTGTAGACAAATTTGAATCGAGTCTGCTGTTATGACTAACAAAAGCAAGGTCTCTGGGCATGGCTGGGAGTTAATAGCCCTTTAATTCCAGAAAAAGGAACAAGATGTGCAACCTCACAAGGCTCTGCTCAGAGAACAGGATGCAAAAATAGCACAGACCGCTAGAGGGATCAGTATTACAAAGCATTTTGTCAGAGTGCTGCAGCCCCTCTCAAGAGGAAGGGAACACCACTGGGCAAAGACAACCACTTTATGACAGGTAATGAGAAGTACAAGAAATAAACTGAAAACAATCGTCGAACACATGCAATTCATGGGTTACCCCATTACAAAGATGATGAACTGAAATTCTTCGAGAGAAAAGCAAACGGGGACAGAAATTCACAATACCTATTATTTTTTTTTTTATTACATTACAATAAATAGGAGCAGTACAGTTTGACAAAAAAAATGACAAATTCCAGATCACTTCACAGCACATACTCCTAAAAACATTAAAAATTTTAAAACAAACAGTGGTCTTTTTTTTTTTTTTTTTTTTTAAACTTAGTATATGGTACGACCAACATTCCGGTCACACAACCAAATGATGGAAAAACTGGATCACACTGCATATGTTCCACATCAAATAAAGCACAATGTACAAAATGTGCATGTTTCAGTTTACACTATACAAAAATAGTTAAAATACATTCCAGGTAAACATATTACATTAAGAAGTCATTCTAGTAAGAAGTTGGCACTCAAGAGGAAAAAGCAGAAGTATTTTCAACATGAAAACACGAGACAGTGGAATAAAGAAATGTTAGGAAAGATTTACCATCTATGTAGCTTTATGTAAACTTCAGACAAAATGATTTGTATACAGTTTGATGGTCTTTGAAGGTAATAATTGTATTGCTTTATAAAGCAACGAGTAGAAGATTGTGTGTCAGGATTTACCCATGACAGAGATCCTGTTATTGTAACAAATTCTATGCAGTGTAACTTTTTTTTTTCTTAAGTTAGGGAAAAAATATAGGGCAATGAGACTGGTTAAAATAATTTTCAGTTCTGAGAAAACCAATGATAAAGTTTTTTACTGGTGTTACATAAAGCTACCATAAGGTGTTACTCCCTGACACATGGCAATTTAATGTATTAACATGGTAAGTGATTCACATGTTTATTTAGCAGTTACTATCAGAAATGATAGTACATCCAGGTATGTTTTTTGAAAGCATTTCAAATAGGGAAAAGACGGAATAATTATGAGATCAACGTGTGCAAGCTGCAATCCAACATGCTTCACACCAAATCTTTACAAATATTAAGACAAAACTGCACAACCGTGGCAAGGATGAGCTTTTTTTTTTTTTTTTTTTATGTCTATAAGGGCAAACGTAAATAGACTGTAATAATTTGATTGGTAGCTACAGATCACACTTACTGAAAAAAGTACTTACATATAGCTTTGTGTTAGAGCTATATTGATCTGCATTTGATGATTAAGACGTTTCTGCTAAATTTATTTCTCCTACCATTTTTAATTAAATTAATATGAGAATTTTAGACCAGCCCTAATTTTACATGCAGTGTGACTCAGTTACCAAAAATCGTAAGTCATCTTAGGATTGCTTTTGTTTGCTCAAGATATACTATCCAGTTTTGCTGTGTTCTTCATATATAATCAAGAGCATCTAAAATGTGCAAATAACCAGTTGTCTCCAATACATCTTTTAACATTGGATGCTGTAAAATGTTTTGTAACATTAAGAATTTGTCTGTATTCCTTACTGGCCCTTAAAATGTAGTGCTAGTCTCTCCTATTACTATTTTTCACAATCTTTCATAATCTGAAGTATATTTCGTATCAAAGCTGAAAGGGGAGAGACTGGGTTTTGGTGGGGGCCTAGGGGAACAAGCAGTGCAGGCATGGAAAGGCATTCGTTTGTTAAATTCTCAGCCACATTAGTTAAAGAACATGCAGCAATCCAGACAGTACACTTCCCCTAGCAGCTCTGCAGCTCTCCACCTAACAGTTACTGCTGTGTTTTTCTTTTTTGTAGAAAGAAAAATATTACATTTATGCAGTTGCACCTTTGACATCATATAAAAGGTCTAAGTTACACTGGTATATTAGAATTCTACTGTGTAAAATTTCCATGTAATGGTTTAGCTATACTTTAGGTTACGGAAATGGTGCTCTTCCCTGTTCCAAACTTCCAGGATTTACCAGTCCAGTGTCCTGAATTACCCTACGTCAACGTCATGTTTAAATTTTTAGGGTACACCAAAGTCACACTTTTAAATTTTACTCTGCAGCTGACTTAGGGACTAGTGTACCTTCTGGAACTGAGGCCACACTAAAAGCATCTAACAAGGCAACATTTGCAGTAAGATGACAGGAACTGGTAGCACTGCAATTACTGGCTCTTACTTTGGTGCAGAATAGCTGGACTACTTGAGTACCAAAATGGAAAGCTTCTGCAAAAATTCTGCATTAATTCTGATCAGAAAATAAAAAAGGAAAAAAAAAATCACAAGAAAATATAACCACAGAAAAAGACAACATTAAAATCTTGGTCTAGTTTCATGACAGTCTAGACACTGGAATGCCACTCACCAACCATATAATCTGTGCAACAAAACCAGCACTTCACAAACATCACACAAACATTGAGTATGGGAACAATGTTCTACGCTGAAGATTTGTGCAAATTCCACACCATTTTATGGCATTGTGGATTTCCAAATTATTTGTATGAAGCAGCTAAATTCAAGCTCATTAATTCATTGATTTGAGGTTACTAGAATTTAAAAATCCCTCCCCTATTTTTACATAAAATAGGCATCTGGAAATATTTCATGCCACCCTTGGGGAAAAAAACAAATGGTTTTAATTTGCTATGTAATTTAGGAGTCATTCTGATTTAATTCTTATGATAAATTCTGGATCCATGTATGAATTAACCTAAGAATTTGAATCAACTTATCTATTAAGGCTTTCTAGTTTTTCCTACAGACACTAAGGGTGAAATCTTGTACCTACTGAACAAAGCTACTTAAAGATAATTTACTGCTATGGGGTCAGGAGAGCTAAGATTTCACCTTGGTGTCTTCAGACACAAGAAGTTAAGTGAAAGTCTTAAAGCAATGCATTAACAACAGCAAATCAATCTAATTAGAACTTTTACTTTTTCCATTGCCAGATGTGCATTATTGTCTTTTTTTAATTTTTCTTTTTTTTTTTTTATAGAAAAAATATAGTATTTAAGGAGTGACCGTGACAAATTGCAGTGAAAAATTTTTTGTGAAAGTTTTATCTTTACATTCATTAGAGTTGATCTGAAATGCTACAAGACTAGATGCCTAAAAGCAAAATCTACAGGAAGACTATAAAGGCTTCTGGTCTCTCTATATTGCAGTCAGTCTAAATTAAAAGGAAGTCTGAAATGAAAGTCTCTTTTGCTAACTAATCTGTTTTCCCAACCAGATTTAAAAAAAAAAAAAAAAAGAAAAAAAAAAAAAAGGAAAGGGGATGTTAGAATGTGTAGAGCATCATTTCATTGTTTTGTTTGCACACAGAACAAAAGTTCACAATCAGTAAGAAAAATAGGAAGTTAGCGACTGCATGCACCAAAGAGTCCTAAGACAGGGTTTTTTTTGTGTGTGTTTGTTGGTTGTTTTTTTTGTTTGTTATTGTTTGTTTTTTTTTGTTTGTTTTCTTCACAGGCATTGCTAGTTCAAGAACCAACACTCAAAGAATACTGGCACTTTAAGAGGAATGAAGTTTCCACTGTCATTTAAAACAAGCATTCAGGTAAAGCTAACAGGATCATGAAGCAGAAAGTAAAGTAATGCTAAAACAAATGCTAATAATTTAGTGTAATGTACAAAAATTACTTAAGTATGTCTTAAGAATAAGGATAAATTGTATTTACATAATTATACACTTTGTCTTTGTCTTCTTTTTCTTCTTTTTACCATCTTTGCTCATCTTCTCTTTGTGTTTTCTGATTTCTCGAACTAATGTATAGAAGGCATCATCAACACCCTGAAAAAACACAGAGTTGCACACATTAAGATCACATTAACAGACTTAATTGTCTAGGTAAGTACAGTCTGTTTTCATCTGACCAGATGAAGTGACTTCAGGTGAAGTGTGTTCAATCAGCACTCTTGCTGCCTGCCAGGAGAGCAGACACTGTCTTCTTGCCGAAGCCTTTACAACATCCCTAAATCAAGCTGTGCATTGGAGGAATTGCTGGGGCACCAACACCCTCTCGAGCATTTCTAGATTTTGGGAATGGGCACCTTGGGAAAAATGGATTGAGATGGATGGGGGACTACAGTTGTCTCCTGTCATATGAGATGCATGTCTAACTGCATCACTGTACATGGGCAGCAGGGCCCACAGGAGAGCAGCTCTAGGCAGCAGCCAGCCAGTCAAGCATTTGAACAAGTCCTGGCTACAGGCTGTTCCTCTCCAGAGGTCTGAGGAACACTTACTTAGACACCCAAATGAACTATTCTGACACCAGCAACAGCTAGCATCATCTGCCTGCCCTTTCTCTACTATTCCCAAGCTGGACTTAAGAGCAGCCTGCGGGTGAGTTACTGCCCAGGAGCTGACCACAGACATCTGCAGATACAACTCTGTTAATAATGTGACTCGGGAACATGTACTGCTCTCCTGTCCACATAGGTGGGGCATATGTTATCCCACCTCAGACTAGAAAAGCACAGGCACCGCATCTTTAGATTCCAAGTATATTACTACTACTAAATTTCAGAATAAAACTCTGAAGCATTAGCTAGCTTTGCTTATGCCTTAATAATCTACATGGCTTTTAAAAGTAAGTATAACTATTTGCAGCAAGAATTTGGTACCAAAGAGATAGTTATGATTAATCTACATTTAGTGTCATTTGTCGTGCACACTAATACAGTAATCACACTATAGTGTTGTTTTGTTGTTTTTTCTTAATCGTCAGATAAGCAAGACAATCAAATCAATCCCGCATTGCAATGATAGATTAGTATTTGATAAATCATTCCATTCAACCTATATGAAGACACATGAAACACATTAGCTGTGTATTCTATCACGTACAGTCATTTAAAATCTCCACAGCTCCAACAGTTAAGCTACAGACACAAATGCTAATGTTTCTTCACACTAAGTAACTTCTCCACTTTGGGGGGGGGGGGGGGAGGGGGGGGATAATTATGACTGAGGAAAATTAGCTGTTTTGACCAGAGATCTGTATGCCTGATGTGAACCATAATCGAGTAGAGTGTTATACAGTATACTTGTATATATACTTGAAATGACCTATTTATGTGATACAGTTTATTTATATTATTGCCTACCTTTCAAGTTGCCCCAAATCCCAACTGAGTATCTGTGTTCTCAGTAAGCCCGTTACATTTAATACTGATAGTTATAAAAATATTAAGAAGAACTTAATTTTTCACTGCCTTACTCCTTGCATTATCTTTTAGATATGTCAGAAATAGTCGTGTAATGTTGATGCATCACAGTAGCCAACTGCACCACTATAGAAACTGATCTAGAAATTTGGCCCTACAACTGACAGGCAGCTTTCTACCACTTCTCAGCTAGTTTGCCTTCAAGCTGACAATTAAAATCAAGTCTTAGTTTATTCCTGTATACCTACTTCAGCGGAAGAGCATAAAGTGAACTCCGAAAAAAGGGCAAAAATAAAATGTCAAAAATCAGCTTATTCATTGCTGTTTCAGTCAACTACCAAATGGTGATGAAACTATTATATGTTAAGTCCAAATGACAGCGAGGTGTTAACTAGCTACACCTAGAAAGCAATGCTTCCAGTATAACAAATTTATTAAAAGCTTTCATGTGTCAAGTTTATAAACATGTTTACAAATAACTAATGTTAGATCAAAGTCCTTAGTAGCCCTACCACCAAAACTAATAGTACACTATGCAAGATCTCATGACCTATAAAATACTCTTGCAATTAAGTTTCTCTTATTTTTAAAGTGCTATTTGTCAAAATAAAATTGATGTACCACACCTAGTAAAAGTACCCACAGTTCTGGAAAAGGTTATGTCTTTTGAAAGTTAGAAAAGCTAGGTATTATTTCATAGACAGCTACTGTATTTTACTTATAACTTCAGCATTAATGCACAAAGTATATTTGGCAGTGTTCATGTAGGGAAGTGATCTACAAATAGCGATGGTTCAAAGCATATCTTCTGCAGTTCTCATCTCAGACAGCCAACCAGGAGGAAAGTAGTAATAATCAGTCACAATAGAGAACAGTTTCATTCTTACAACAACAAGAAAAACTTCTGTACAATATTAATCTACAGGACTATTCATATTTCCTTACAAAATTACTTTAGCACTTTTTACTGTGCTAGAAAAGCATTCACTACAAGGACAGTTGTTAGCCTTAAGTGGCATCTTCTAAGACAAACTAAACAGAAATTGCAATTGAAGTCTTCAAGTGAGCAGTCTACCTTCCTTAAACTATATTTTGAGTAAATACAGAGAAAGCAACTCATACAAAGTAATACTGTGGGCCTTTAATCACAGGACTTCACAACTAAGGTTGAAATCTTATTCTACCTAGTAAGGTGATGATCTTTTAAATACAGTGCATGTTGCAAAATACTTGTGAAGAACAACTTTCATCCTTGCATTTACACCTTTGTAACGCAAGCTTTTAAAGTTATTAATGACATATATACTAGTTTCTGTATTTGAACAGAAATTCCTTTTAAAGTTAGGTAATATAACATACAAAGCGTTTAGAATATTTGTGTTAGGACTGAGGGATTCAAAATAAGCTGATCTTTGTCTGTGGAATAAGTGTTAAAAATTAAATTAGAACACAAGTGGAAACTGTTTAGAGAAGTTCCCTAAAGGCATCAATACTACAAAATCAAATGTGGTCAGCTTCCCCAGTTACTTTTTTCAGTAGCAATGGACAGCATGCAGCTGACTTTTCTCCCTCTAACAATGGAGTTACTGTGCACAAACTTTTCAGGAAGCATAAGATGTACTGAATGAATGAGTGCTTTAAATCCAGGCTTAGGATTAGAAACTCAAAATATATGATGTATGCTCCAAGCTATACCACACAGCCACAATAAATGTATATTTGCTCTGAAAAACAGAGGCTGAGAGTAGGTTGCTGTATACAGTACAGAGCTTGCTCTTTACTCTTGTTTTTCCAAAGTGCATCTAAGAAACATGAAAGGAACAGAAAAATCCCACTGTTCCTGCAGAAACAACTTGATCCTGGCTACAGCTTCTCTTTGGGGCACCACAGTTCTATCATCCTGTGGCCATACAGAAATCTGGATGTCTAGTTATGTGGTTACAGGCATGTGTGCAACTTTGCAAGTAAGCTGGATCTATCAATAAGAAACCATAAAATCATAAGAAATGGGGATTCCTAAAGTACTGCAGCCTCAAATAGATCTTTACAAAAGTTTAAAATTGTGGAAGAGTCTTTTAAATGTATTTAATAAATACTACAATACACACACAAAAGTTGTGAGAACGTTAACATTTATCTCTCTGTAGTTCCATGGAAAAATCATTAAATTAGTTTTAAGCAAAAATGTAGAAGTTAATGAACTTTCATAATTTAAGTATTTTTACTAACACAGCTCAATCTGAATTGCTTGTCTAGATGCTTAATTTATACCACAGAGTAGCTTTTCATTATAGTATTTTTTTTAAATGTAAAAACTTCTTAATGCTTTCAAGAGAGAAATCGTTTGAGGATCTTACACTGAGTTTCAGAATTTTCTCCTTGCTTGTTGAAAATGAAAAAAAGGTTTTGTGTACTTTCTGCTTTGTGTAACAACCAAAGGAATTAAAATCTTGGAAAGTGTCAGCAGTTAATAATAATCTGGGTAGTACAAGGTTGCTCAAAACTTTGACAAGATCGAAGTAACTAAAAAGGCACCTTGTAAGCGGCAATAAGATAACTGAATATTCCTAGAGGTACCAAAATGCTCTGAACCATCAAATTTGACTACCAACAGACACGAAAGGAAAATAAATACTGTGCATCACTTCAAAGCATGCTATAGTGAGTATTTCTGAAGTTTTGAATACCAGCTGAAAAACTTGCATCATTAGGTGCTGCTCTCCTTAGCTTTTCTACTATACAGCAGACTGAAATAAAATACATATGTCATGGAATGGGAATTAATACAAGCCAGAGTGTTTTAAATGCTGGACTTCTTATGCCACTAGAATCACTACTGAATTACAGCTGTACCACAAGAATTTTGGAGTATGCTTCCTCCAGCTTAACCTCCTGCATATGAAGTTGCTGAAATGACTATCAGTATTTTGAAGATTTTTAAAGGAATTCATTTGAATATGAAGATGAATGTCTTCTCTCCTGAGCAGGCACTCTGCAAGTTCTACAGTCTTGTACCCAAGACTATTTTTGAAATAGGATATGGAAAAAAGAAACAATATCCATTGCTGACAGAAGAGATTTCCCCTGATATGGGGAAAAAATAAGATGACATACTTCTTTTGGAAGCAGGCAGAAAGAAAATAAGAAGCAGGTAAAAAGAAAGCATACATTCCCTGAGCTATATTAAAAAAAAAAAAAAAAAAAAAAAAAAAGGAGAGAATCCCAGAATCTGAAAAACAAATAAAACCACAATTCCCAACATCCTATTCTCCTCCCAAGGAAGTCTAAGAAAAGGAAAAGCAGAAAAGTCAAGATCTAGTATAAAAAAAGAAATTTTACTTCAGGGATTACAAATGAATGCTTTCTTTACTAGACTAATTCTGGTAATGGGGATCAAGTGGGAAATTATTTACTGAGTGAAAAGGAACAAACCTTCCCATAGGAAGAGGAGCTCAAGGAACAAGGTCAAACCATTACCAAGGTGGAGGGCAAGGGTTTAGTAGAAACACTTAAAAACATCTTACATGGAAACAAAGGCACTTCACATCATGGCTATATTAGTAATACAGCAAAAAATGGCATAGTTGGCTTTCAGAAGACTACAGGAAGGAGGCCTAGACAATTTTAATTCCTATTTCACTTATCAAAAGCAATCTTTATCAAAAGCAAATATCTGAAGTTGCATCTTAGAGCAGTCATTCACTCTTAGCTTTTCAGTGATATAATAATCCTGAGATCTAGTAAAAAAAAAAAAAAAAAAAGTTACATAATAAAATCTCTCCCTCCTCCTTCTAAGGATTCAATTGTCTTATCTAATGAAATCTTCCTACAGGTACAAGAGTCTTTTTAAGACGGAATTTGAACTCCACTACCTTTCTGCAAAGCGTTTCTAAAGTGTGAAAAACACTTCTTGAAAAACAGACACTATCTTTTAAACAACAGGAAACACCATATCATCCTCCTGCTTGCAGAGTATATAAGGAGTAATAACCCACTTTCTGATTTGTTGCAGAAAGAGGTAAAAAAAAATAATGGGTTAGTAATATATGCAAGGAGCTATTTTGACGGTTTATCCAGACATCACTGGAAGTGATTGAGACTAGCACTTTTTCCACATCACAGACTCTTCTCTCCTCCTTCTTCCTATTCTTCTTAGAGTGCATCATTAACAAATTATTTGCAACAATTCTGGATGTTTTTTTTTTCTCCAGTTTTACTTCACTGTTGCCTTCCCACCCCCCCCCCCCCTTTCTTTTTAAAGACTCAGGAGAAAAAAAAAAGTGAGAAACTCCTCTTTCTGCACCTCAGAAGGCCTATAAATGTTATCTTCTCCCCTCAGCTCATCAGCTAAAGGTTCACTCAAATGTCCAACTTCAGCAGTATCTGCAACTGATCTGTATTAAAATATTTTCCTCTCAATTTCCTGACACACAAAATTATATCTGCACTTTACAGATGGAGACCCTGACATGCAGGAAAGACCTCCTCTTACTCTATTTATCAAAAACCTTTAAAACAAAGCAAATCCACGTGTTTGCTAGGAATATTATTCAGGACTACTATACTGCAATCTGATTGGTTTTATATCGTAAATTATGTAATTAATCATAAAATGTCTGATTTGCAAGATATTCTCAATCAGCTTTATTTGGCAAATGATTTGTAAAACTTACCCTGTTACATTACAAGACTTACCCTGTTACATTACAAGACTTACCCTGTTACATTACAAGGCATTTTTTAATTTTCACGCACCCTGGAGTCTTTTCTTCTTTGCTGATTTTTTTCACTCTGTACTGTCGAATCTCTCGCACCAATGTATAAAAAGCATCCTCCACTCTCTGCATTGTAAAACACAACTCCTTAAAAACTGCTTTATTATCAATTGACATATTGGAACACCCATGGCAGAGGAAAAAAACACCGAAATTATGAGCTTTACTTGAGAAAAGTATATGGATCTCCAAATGGTCCACAGAAAAGCTGTGTTCATATTACGTCCAGAGATAAATATCAAAGATTCTGTCCATCAGAACAGCACAATGGAATAAAACTCTCAAAGATGTCACAGAATAAGCCACAGGACCTGCCTTCCTAGCTGACAAAATTTCTTTCTTACATAAGATCAGCCTTGCATTTAAGGTACAGTTTAAGATTTAGCCCAGTACCCAACTTCGTCAAGCAAACTTTTTTCTCCTCAATATATTTAAAATGCTGGGTCTGCGTATTTGTTGCTTGATAAGTACTTTTTAATGCAAGGAACTGAGACATGCCAAAGAATTTACTGCTGACCAATTACCATGAAATCTGTTCTTTGAGACTTTTCTTTTCCTGTGCCAGGTAGCACTGGGACAAAACAGAATAAGAACAATTTTCTTCCATTTCTTCCAGTGCTGAAAATAACCGAGCTTGTATTTCTGAATCTTTTCACACATTTTTGTGGGCATGAATGTATTTAGCAGGCACAAAACCCTGTTAGATTGGTAACTAGGGGGTACTTGCACACAGTTAGCCAACTATTTGCACTTCTTAGCCAAAGTGAGAACCTGTTACTCTTTGGGCTGGCAAAGCAAGCTTGTTTCTTCTGTTCTTGAAGTACTTGAGTTGCAAAGATCTGTGCCACAAGCTAACAAAGTATAGAAAAATTCTAAATCAGGCAATTTCGTAACAGGTTACAAATAAATTCCCCTAAGAATACTAAATTTCATTATTGTTTTTTAAAGCTACTTATAGAGCAAACACGATGCTTCCAGGTTTAGGAGAGTGAATATTTGAGTCACAGCAAAGTGCTTTTTAAGAAGCATCTAAAGTATATCTATTTCAGAATAACTTTCAAAGTAAATACTTATTGTAATTACAGAGGTTATTCTTCCATGCAGACGTAGCAACAAGTTCATTACTGATAATGTTTAAGGGCTTAGTTCACATCCACACGAAAGGCTCAACCACTCTGCTCTTTCTGGGCTACTTCAGCACCTGTCAGGGTAGATAACAACACTACGCACAAACAGCCTGTGATGTTCTGCTGCTTGCATCTTCCTTTGGTTAATGGGAGCTCTTCAGGCATGCCAGAGCAGTGTTTCATTCTCCCTGGTCTCATGCCTTACCTTTCTGCAGCTATATGTTTATATCACTCAGAGATGCTGAGGACTGAAGAATGGTGTTAGCAAATACAAGATGAAAAGGTACAGCGCCAGCTTCAAGTTGGTGTTAAGGTTTAGCTGTGGCTTTTAAAGGGGATAGTAAATCTTTCATTTGCCTTCCTGTCAGTTTCATCACTTGTCTCCTCAGTCACATTGACTGTTGTTAATTTACTGTAAAGGTCAATATTTGGAATAACAGTGGAAGAGACTAAAGATCAAGAAATACAGTACAACCATGTAAGCCCCCAAGACATCAGGATTATCCAAACACAATCCAGGCAGTTTTTCCTTAAGTTCTCTCTCCAACCCACCTTTGTATTATACAACCCTTAACAAATATTATTAACATCTACTACTGCAGTTACTGGGTCATTTTGCTTGACCTGTACCATCGGTTATCGTATTTCAGACTCATTCTTAACACACAGCTGTTTATCTGAGGGTACGTCTGACCTACAGCCATACCAATTTTTAATATTAAATGGATTTTATTCAAATTCTTGGATTGTATCTGTTATACAAAACATGTCCTGTTAGCATGTTAGAGAAATTCCCAAGTTGTCCTATATTTCGGGCCTCAAAGTTCGCAAAATTTAAAAGAGCCATCAAAAACAGAAAAAAAAAAAAAAAGAAAAAAAAAGAAGTAAAGCTCATACTTTCATGTTTTCCTAGAAGGCATGGAAACTTATTCCATTAAAAAGAGGAAAGAGTAAACATTGATCTGCTGCTATTCGCCAAAGTACAGGCTGTACAAGAATCAACGTTTTTGCAAATCTACTGTTTTGCAGTAGAAATACGTAATTTGATTATGGAGCTTACACATGAATAATTTGATAATTCTTCACTTAAAGTTTATTGCCAATTTCCCCATCACCATCAGGAGCTGTGATTTGCTTTAGCAATGCAGAGAGAGGAGAGAGAGACAGAGTGAGAGAAGAAATTGCTACTACTGCCACCATCAAGAACAGTCTTATGAACTCTATTGAGAGAAACTATTCTGAAAGAAAACTTTATACAAAGAAAGACATTTGCTAATTTCATCATTACAAGGTGACATTTTTAAAGAGCCAGGTGCCAGTTTTAAAAATAAGTCATCTTAACAGCAATTTATTTTAATAGCTCTCAGTATTTTTTCCTTAAATGAACCTGCCTCACACATCTGGAATATAATCAACCAGTCCTTTTAGCTGACATAAATGGAATTAAAAATATCCTTTGGCAAATATTAAAAACATAAAAGCAGTTTAGATGTGAACAGCCTGAAGAACCCATGAACTCTAGGACAATGTTGCCATAGATGCTTTTGACTTAGAAGATAATCTTTCTTTGCAAGTAAGCGTATTTTAAAATGAATGTTTGGCTACTTCAATAAGGACCAAAGCATAACCAGGAATTTTCACCTGTTCTGCTTCTGTAAATAGTGCTTAAAAGAGACTAATGAAGGTTAACCTTGAACCTCAAAAGCATTCCGTTCACCTTTATACACTTTATAAGAGTTGGTATCCTAAAACCAATATAAACAAAAGTATTCCTGTGGACATGGACAAAAAGAATTATCCTCACTTGCACAACAGTACACCTGACAGAACTTTGCAGATGGAAAGTCAGTTCAGCCAATACCAGATGGTGTATAAACCTGCAAAAACCTACTAGCTCCTGCTACATGAGGTTAAGGCTCTTCTTGTTTTTGCTGTCTATAAATACAATGCTTCAAAGGACTATTTGGAAACTGTTACTGCAACTCAGCCACATGCAGAAGTAACTTTCACTGGTTGGGATGGTAGCATTTATTTAGTTTCAAGTTGTGTTATCTTATAAAGGTTAAATATCAGACGTACATCACCACACTCACATAAAATTCTGCACAAAATCAGAATTGCAATTACGAATTTAACCACTCGAAAGTTAAGAAATGCCAGAATTACAGCTGTCTGTCCTACCTGAAACTTCACAATTGCTATACACATGTACCCCTTTTTTGGCTGCCTCTATTTATGTTGTTAGGTAAACAGCAAAACTGTTTTCCTCAGCATCCTGGAGTCATTCAGCACAGATGTTGGATGCCAAAGTTCTGTTCCAACATTATCAAAACGTTTTCTTTTTCCTGAGGCCTTGTCCTTGGGAAGGACCAAACTTTTCTGGAAAAGTTTTACCTTACAAACAACTGGCACAAAACAAAAGCTCAAAAAAAAAAAAAATACAACTCAGCCTGCACTGTGAAGTCAAGTTATAAATTACCGAAAACAAGATTTTAAAAATGGAAAGCGTTGCACAGCTATACACATAACAGCAGCTTTGAGTGAAACATAATATTTTTAAACAGATACAACAAATCCCTAAAAAATTACAAGTCAGTCCAAGCAAATTGTCTAAATTATCAGTTATTTGTGCATCTTACCAGAGGCACAGGAATAAATGTCTGTAAACGCTGCACCAGTTACACACAGGTTCTCAACAACTAAAGCATACAGTAACTCCTACATACCTGCTTTTCCTTTGAGTCTAATACTAGTAGGACAGTGGCACATTAAAGGATACCCCCTAATCCACACCTTCATTGCCAGTCAGAACCAAGTAAAAACAAATACACTAGCTTTCATAACAACTTATTAGTGCGCTTCATTTCAGTGTTATTCCGTTTCCTATTTTTGACCTAGTCTATCATTTTTTTAAGATCTTAAATAACAACTGAATTAGTTGGAACAGACGTGAGATTTTGCCTGAGCATGAAATGCTTTCATTTTTAAAGATATGCCTTGGCAATCAAAACAGAGTAGACTGACAACTCCTTTGCATTTCTACCTCTCTTACTTCCCTAGAAAGCCCCTCTGGTTTTAACTCCAGCAAAGGTGGGGTGCAGAGAAGACCTAAAGCAGCTACGCAGCAGGGAGCCCTTCAGCAGTGCATTAGTACCAACATTTGCGTGATGGCAGGTATAGGAAAGGAGGAGAAAAAAGGTTCCTACTACTGAATAATGATGTCAGGCCTTCTGCACATTCCAGGAGTTATTGGACCATCAACTACACTTGTTCATAGACAGACGTTCTGCATGTGGCCAAAGAGTATCAGATTTTTATTTTTATTTTTTATGACAAGGGCTGAATTCTGCCCAATAAAAATATAGTCCACAGACCACATCCAGCTCACAAAATGGCTTGACCCTCCCCCCCAATTTAAAGAGTTACTTTTGAAGAAGTGGTTTTGAAGTGGTGTTATGAACACCACTATGAAAGAACCAGCAAACACATAATGATTCAACTTTCAGAATGCAACATTCTCAGCAGAGACTAGTATGTTTCTTCACTTTAAAATCTGAGACCTTTAGGGACCCCTTATCTGCAGAGGGTGTACAGCTTGACTTTGAAAAACAAAGGCCAGCCAGACCCCTTCTATTATATTTCAATTGGCATTACCAAAAACACGAAGTCACAGATTAGATTAGAAGACAAATTGTAGCAGTAACAGTTCATATGAGACATTTTTTGTCCTGTGAAACAAGTACAAACCTCTGCCAGACCTCTTGAAAGATGTATCTGGATGAAAGAAAAAAAGCTGATAGTACTTCAGGTAAAAGAGGACTAGAAGAGTGGACAGGTGTGTTGATTTTTGAGCATGCAGTTTTGTATTAGGCTAGGCATGGCAGGATGCTTGTGGGAGTAATCTGCAGTTTGTGGGTGAGGGAACCTTCTTCGAAGATACACCCAATTTCATTAAAACTGTGTAAGAGTATTTCCTAAACAATGTCTGACACTTTATACAGCAGGCAGAACAAATTAAGATCTATATGTTAGTATAGAATTTGTATTTCAAACCTCAAATGTAATTTCAGAGTTGTTCCTTTTTATCCTAGCATCTCAATGACAGCCACTAATGCAGGAGCTTCCAAACACTCTAATTATTCAGACCACTTATACGCCACACTCTTCAGAACCCTCTTATGGCCTCGTTTATTGTCAGCCACTGAAGTTCTGTAGTTCTGTTTTCCTTATCCTACCTGACAGAGGTTTACAGGCTCTCTTATTGCCAGAAGTTAGAATCCCTTTGATTCCTCAGTGAAGTTTTACTTATCAGCCCAGGTTTCAACTTGTCAGAAACTTGGGTGGGTGTAGCAAATTTGCACTAATGAAATATTCACTTCTTTTATCCAAAAATAACTTGCATACTGTCCATGATGAAGTTCTGCCAAATGATGCAGCAGTTACACAGCGTTACTTGAATTGCAGCATTCTGCCCTTATTTGCCTTTTTCTGCTACACCTACTTCCCAATTCATAGCTTGCATGCAACACTTCTGATTATGCAGAGTACAAGTTATTTGGCTGCTCAGGCCTGGTAAAATTCTGTAGTGAGAGCCTTTACTCTTACAAAAAGAAAAATCAAAATCAACTTTTTTTTTTTTTTTTTTAAGAATACATTCTCAGGCACAGAAAACAGTTTCACCTATAGCTTCCAGCTTATCTTCTCCCGAATATACCACCGTGTGTAGCTTTGTTCCAGATGAGTGACAGAACACTGAGAGGGCCCTAGTGCTGCCTCTTCCACCTATAGCAGTGGAGTACAATAAACAAGTGTTTGCTCTAAAAATGTCAGGAGTACAAGTTTACATCAGCAATTAATCCTGTAGAACCACATTATGGTTTGGTTTGGAAGGGACCTTTAAAGATCATCTGGCTCCAACCCCCCTGCCATGGGCAGGGACACCTCCCACCACACCAGGCCACCCAAAGCCCCATCCAGCCTGGCCTTGAACACTTGCAGGGATGGGGCATCCACAGTTTCTCTGGGCAGCCTGTGCCAGTGCCTCACCACCCTCCAAGTGAAGAATAGCAAGAAACTCACTCCTAGTATCTAATCTAAATGACCTGTAATTTCAAAGATGACTTATGGTCAATTGCTTAGCTATAAAATAGGTTTATCAAGTATGATCCACTAATGCTAAATCAATACCTGAAAGAAAAATTATGTTGGTTACTAATTAAGCATACAAACAACTCATCTTCTAGCCTTATGTTAAAAATTCTGCAACTGTCTGACAGTGGAGTGCAATAGCATTGAGGGTCTCATTCTTTAAGT
Organism: Netta rufina; assembly: GCF_964035555.1. NCBI lineage: Eukaryota > Metazoa > Chordata > Aves > Anseriformes > Anatidae > Netta > Netta rufina. The sequence goes on from NC_140123.1 coordinate 131,285,424, forward strand.
TTGTGCAACTGAAGCAAATCACACATTAATAAACTACCAGTTGTCAGTGAGATGACAGAAAAGACACCACAAGAATTTCTACTCTGCAGAAAAACATCCATTGATATGACCAAACAACTGTCAATACCCAGAATGATTAACTTTATGATAATTAAGATGGGAGTTCCATACTTTTATCTGGTAAGTTTTGAGCTTTACCTGTCTTGTTTTTGCTGATGTTTCAATGAATGGAATTCCATAACTTCTTGCTAAATCCTGAGCTTGTTTTGTATCTACTGTTCTGGAAGGCAAATCACATTTGTTTCCTACTAGCACCATGGGGACATCTTCAGAGTCTTTAACTCTTTTTATTTGTTCCCTAAAGAAAAAGACAGATTTAATAGATATTAATAGTTTATACAGTAGATTTAAAACCACTGAAACAAAATGAAAATAAAGTATTCCAATGTCATCAGTTATACTGATCTACCACACATACGCTATAAAAAAAACGCCAAAAAGTAAATTGACTAATCCTATCACCATCAAGTATATTACCCTATTTTAAAAAAGCTGACATTTTTCAGTAAGTTTATCCATCAACAATGCTCATAAGGCTGAACTGCCACAGCTTCTGGCATCATTACACAAGAATTCCTTCCTCTTCTACAGCCATAGGAGGCCCTTTTGTAGAATCACAGAACGGTTTGAGTTGGAAGGGATCCTAAAGACCACCTGGTTCCAACCCCCTGCCATGAGCAGCGACACCTTCCACCCAACCAAAGCCCCATCCAGCCTGGCCTTGAACACCTCTAGGGACAGGGCATCCACAGGTTCTCTGGGCAACCTCTGCCAGTGCCTTGCTACCCTTTGAGTAAAGAATTTCTTCTTTGTATCTAATACAAATCTACTCTCTTTCAGTTTAAAGCCATTACTCCTTGTCATATTACTACACACCCTGACAAAGAGTCCCTCCCCAGCTTTCCTGGAGCCCCCTTTTAGGTACTAGAAGTCACTAGAAGGACTTCATAACAGTCTGGTTAGATGAGCAAGAGTTTAGTGGTCTTTTTTGTTGTTGTTTGTTTGTTTTCTGAAACCAAGAGATATTTTGTATTTGTCATCCCTGCTGTAAGAACTCTTAAGTGTTTCATTTTTTAAGTCACCAGTACCAATACATTCTTTAATTACAACATTTTATATTTAATGACATTTACACAAAAGCTGGCTAACCCAATTTAAATTTAGAAAAGGAACTGTCCTGGAGCAGAAAGCCCACAGTACTCTCCTAATCGCACAGTTGCTCCAGAAAGATAAGCCAGTAGTAAACTATTTTTGTGGCTAGGAATCTACCAGTTCAGCTACTCAAATCAACACACAACAGAGTCAAATGAGCTGAGCTGCCAGCATACAGGAGAAAGTGAAGCTGTATGATCAGGACAGTTACAGCTCCTGACTTTGATTACTTTGAACTGTCATTGTATCCCACCTTAAATGAAGAGCAGCAACTTCTACCTGGTACAAGCTGAAGTTGCATGTTTTTGGAAGCAGATGTTGAGTTTATGCTTATTACTTACATAGATTTGTCAACACTTAAATATCTAACCAGGAACAGCTTAATATTTGTTTGGGATTGACTTTAAATTGAAGCTGCTAAACTCAGTGATCTTTAGTGGGATTTGCATTGCCTTCTAACAGAAGGTAAGTAGAATTCAGTAATATTAAATATTAATTAAATATTAATATTATTTAATATTAAATATTAAATATTGATTAAAATTCAGTATAACGTTAACCTACAAAATTACAAGTGGTACGGTAATCACCAGGAGAGACTGGCTTCTATTTCCATTTTACTGTAGCTGATGTCAAGAAAGCATGAGTTGAAATTTTATCTAAGTCAGCCATCATCCTGGAACTGAGATTTCATAAGTATCTCTTTCTAAAGGTGTTAGAGCTCACATCTTACTCTAGCAACACTGCACAGATATTTTTCTTCCCTTCCCCCCAAAGAACAAAGGCTAACAATTTATATTATCGCCTATGAAGTTTCAACTGTGTAAGTTTTCCCATCTTAACACACAATTTTATTTATGGAATGAGCAATTTACCTTTAGATAATTTTTCACTATAATAAATAAGATCCACTGAGGCAGAAACATTAAGTCACATTAATTTGTAACAGAAGAGCTTTTAGATATGTTGTCTGCCTAACTCCCAAATGAAGCAGCAGACTTTCAGATTACCCGAAATTACAGACCTATAAATGCATACATAAATTGAAGCGTTGCTAACTTGTGTTTTAAATGCTGTTTCACAAGAGATCAATTGTTATGCAGCGTAAGAGCAAACAACCTATCCACCTAATACAAGAGTTAGTCAATTATCTTTCTATATACACACCTATAATGGTGAATATCTTCAAAAGATTTTGTATTGTTTATAGCAAATACACACAGGAAACCTTCTCCTGTTCTCATGTATTGGTCCCTCATTGCACTATATTCTTCTTGACCTGCTGTATCAAGAATATCCAAGAGACAGGTTTCCCCATCGATTACTACTTGCTTCCTGTAGGAATCCTAAAGAAGAGAAAAAACATAAGCCTTGGTTAAGTACAAACAAGCAAGATTTTGAGCACCCATAGCTCAAAAAAAAATCTAAAATTGCTTACTAGTATTTGAGCATAACTGAAAACACTTAAGAGTTAAAATCCAAATTTAAAGATGTGCAAATGACACAAAAAAAAACATTGGTAGCCCATATTTATACTAATACAGCAATCCAGAGAAGGAAAGAGCACTTAGAGGACATGCTCTGATCTGTATTCTGCATCTTCAGCAAGTAACCCTGCATGTGTGTGCATGTGTACATATACAGAGGACAGTTCTTATTCCCCACAAAGGGACACAAAGTACAAATTGGACCCAGATCAAAAGCCTCTCCCTTTGTTAATATAAGAATTGAAGAAACCTGTAACAATGATTTTTAAAAGTTTAAGTTTACTTAATTTACCAACAAAGAGTAAAACTTGACTTTATTCTATGGATGTTTATGAAAGCACTGTGCCACAACGTACAACAAAATTAAAAGGGTTCACAAGTAAGAGAACTATTCCAAGAAAGTATGCCTCTGAAAAAGAAATTATGTATAAAAACCCTCCAGTGTTTGGGACAGGAAATCTGTTTTGTACTCCTAAGCAGGTACATACAATAATAGTTATTAAATTATCCAAGTTTACTAGATATAACTGAAGTTCAATCTTCTCAGCCAAGACAGACCAACACAAAGCACAGAGTCTGATAAAAGCCCTGATGGGTTAAGAGAACAAACGTTGGAACGAATTATTTCAACTCTATCAATTCAAAGTTTTTAGGTCACTGATTCAAATAGCTGAAATCTGTACAAAGTCTCAAACAGCTAAATGTTAATGCATATTTATGGGCTTTTTGGTGCTAGGTTTCTGTTGAGTACATAGTTTTAGCAGTAACAAGAAGATGAACATTACTTTTCCATACAAATATGAATTTGCTGTAAGCACCTATATATTCTAAATAAACCAATGTCAATAAGCTTTAACAATGTCACTGAGTATTATTCTCAGTAAACTGTACTTGTAACACATAAAAGGTGTCAAGACGAAACCATGGCATTACCTTTCCGATCCTTTAGGTAGAGCTTCACATAATATTGCTTCTGTTCTTATTATATAAACAGGATATTTTTAAAACTCTGCAAAAGTGAGCCTAAGCTACGGAGAAGCAAGTTAAAATTGCAATTATAACTAACTTGAAGATTAATTCAAAGTGATCTTGCTTCCTTTGTACGCATTTTAAGGCACTATACATCTATTTCTATGCACTTCGTCAATTTGGTGGGGTTTTTTGTTTGTTTTTTAAATAAGTTTCTGTTCTTTCTTGTTGCTCATCCTACAAACAAGTAGTTGTATAGAATGAAAATCTTGAAGTAAACAGACTCTCTACTCTCCTATTTATCTTTAGCCTGGCTATCATTCAGCAATATCAGATAGAACAATATTGACCACTTACCCTTTAAGATAAAAGTTAAATTTCCAAAATCACGTTGGAGTTTATTTCACAGAAGTGCAAACTCAGTGTTCGTAGTAAATACTAGGTAATTTTAGAAAAATATAAGCAATGTTTAAACATTGACGCAGATGGGACAAATACACAAGCTCCACTAAGTTTTAAAATAAGGTTAATGTTCCATGACAATGCTTAAAGGAGAAGAATAAGAAAACCTACACATCTCTATTCCAATTTACTCAAATTCAACAAGACATCACACATGTCCTATGATTAACTTTATCACAGTTAGTGACATACTAGTAGAACTTCTTGCATTATACTAGGCATGTTTAAAAAGCCTATTTTCACCCCTTAAAATTTGACTGGTACTTTAAAAATATAAAAAAAAAACATTTCTTGGAAAGCCTGTATTACTCCTTTGCACCTTATCACTTCAGAGGAAAAGAAACTCACCACAAATGAGTCCTAAACAAAAATTTTACGTAACTTTCATCAGAGAAAATAATTTTTGAAAAATTCTTCCTGCAGTAAGTGCTAGCTTTATTATGTCATGCTAGCAACAGTAGCAAAGATGCACCAGCATAAAGCGCAACATAGCTACAAAAGCAAGGAATGCCTTAAGACATTCGTTTTGCTCAGTTCTGGAAGGAAAAGTTTGTCACTAACTAGAAAGACCTGAGATGAAAGGAAAAGACAAAGGATGCGGGAGAGAGGATTCAAGTTTGAGATTTTCTTAGTTACTGAAAAAAATACACATTTTGCTTATTTGGTAGTTTTTGGTTTCCTCTCTGCCAAGAAGCCAAACATTGAATCACATTTGTAGGTAAGAAAACTGAACCACCATATTAATAGCTCAGGTTACTGAGACCCCAACATCACTGCAGTGAACACCAGCCTACACATATTACAGATAAAATTTAAATGTTACCATGCTGTGAAAGTTATCAAGTCCAGCAAAAAACGAACACAGTACGTACTGAAAAGCTCAGCGCCAGTGATGCCACTATGGTACTCGTAATACTCTTACTTCAATATGCAATAGCAGAACCCAGCACGGCCAGATTCCCCTTTAACAATGAAAGACCCCTTCTTGTGAATTTTTAAAAACTCAGTAGCTTCACTGCACACTGGAAGATATTGCAATAAAGAAACACCTAATTTAAGGCTATCAAGTAAAACCAAAATGCAAACTAGAAATGAATCTCAGAATAGTACATGACCCCAAATATGAATTTGCCATTTTTCCCAGTATGCAGACACTACCTACATCAAAAAGTTTTAATTTAATTAATCACATAGCCTGCTGTTGTTGGCCTTTCAAGCCATAAAAATCACACAAATTATGCAAAAGGAGCAATAATTCCATCTGTTCACAACTAGCACTGATAGCAAAACATGATAGGAGGTCTCAGCTATGCACTACATATGGAATTTATCTGAAACAATCTACTGCTTAATAAATCCCATCTCTGAGAATAACTTGTTTTAAGAATCCACTATACCAATGATTTAATATTAGAATATCACAGCTACTAAGACTAAGCTATTACTAAATGTTGGAAGTTTCACAGGTGCGCAGGTTATTTAAGAACATACAGACTTAAATATCAGTATTTCTAAATCACTCAAGGGATTTTGCTAATCCGATTAAAAAAAAAAAAAAAAGCCTTTATCAGCCAACTAGGAAGGCTGTTCTTTCTCTAAGACATTTAAAATATGACCCACAGGTTAGTACTAAATATGCTGATGCAGTGAAAATAACTATTGAAAAAAATTTTTTTAAGTCATCACACAAGATACTGCAATTAAAGTCTTAACAAATCTCGACCAGTAGAGGGCACTAGTCCAACTGCTCTCCGTGTTAGGCCAGATTTCCAAGGGATAGCATACACAGTCTTAGAAAAAAACACTTGAAATTGCTTGGCTATAAACATGTGTTTGGACATCCATTTCAAGTGATATGAAATTGCGATAAACATATAAAGCATGCATTTCTGAGAAATGGTAGCCAATCAAATATGCACTCATTTTAATTCTTTCCCCCCTTATCACCTGGTCAGACAGAAATCTATAGAATCTAAATTCTATATTTATACCCAAACAGGTCATGAGATTTGAAGCTTCCCAAGCAGGTAAGCCAGTTATTGATTCACTCATTCTAATCCACTGAAAAAAGCAATAATATTGCAGAATGTATCAGTGGTTAAGTAACCTTTTTTTTTTTTCTCTCCTCTTCAGCTGCACTGTCTTAGCAATACAGGAATTTTGGAAGCGTTGAATTTCACCTTGTTAATCATGAAAGATTTAAAATCACTATATAACCACACAGGTATAGAACCCGCTGTATATAACAAACACAGCTCTTTTCTCTGTTTTCTCCAAAATACTTACTTAGTTTGATTATTTGCCTGTAAGGAAAAGTTAGTATTTTGGTAACAGCTACACGCCAATAAAAGGAACAGTAGTAAGTGAAAAATAATAGTTGTGACACTACCAAGTCACCTTACTAGTTACTTGTCAAAACAACTTTAGCCTTGTTTCCTCATACTGCATGAAAAGACAGCCTCTATGGCTATTGTTCTTTAATCAACCCCTCGCACCACAACTGCATCTGTACGGGAAGCACAACCTCACAACCCCTCTCAACAGAATGGGATTCTGCCCTGGTGAGGACTGAAGCATTTATACCCCATTACAAGCCCATTCGCTGGAACGTGTTTGTCACCCCGGAATGACAGACCACCCCTGTTACAACAGTACTATTTCTTCCCTAGAAGCTTAACTATGTGATTATTCTACAGTGCTGTAAGCAAACCAGGTGATTTACCACGTGAGTAGGAACATCCAGTCTCCACTTTCAAGGTCTCAGGATTTACAAGACAAAAATGGTAACTAGCGCTCAGACAACCTGCAGGAGTTACAGAAGACCAACACCGTTGCATGCAACAGGCTGTTGACGCAGGTAACATACATTAAGTTGTTTCTTTCTTTCAGAAGATATTGATTACGGACCACAGCATTACAGTCATCCTGCCCATTACTAAGTAAGAACCACTGTTCTCAGATTTTATGTCCTTTCTACAAGTGCTGTGTTTTAATTGTATTGTCTTACAATAAAAATTATTTGGCATGTCTCAAAATACTCAGCTTGTTGATTAGCAAAAATCCATCAAGTGATTTAGGGATACTGACATTTAAGTTTTTGTGTTCCTAAACTGTTTACACAGGTCTGTCCTTATATGACATTTTCTATTACAGAACCTCCACAGTACTTTGTGGTGTTTAAATACACTTCTAACCTAGGAAGCCCAGATGATTACGAGCATGTATTACAAATACCAACAAGTTCCTTCTGCAAGCCCATTTTGTCTGTTCCTCTCAAGGAGATGTGTGTACCCTGTTTTTTAAGCATATTTTGAGTTGTCATTGTTTTTGTTTTCAGCTTTCACATCGTCATAATTGGAAGGGCTGCCTTCCTAGTGCTAGTCATTCTTCCTTTCTCCTTTTCACAGTCTTCAACAAGCATACATGAGGTTACTTGGCCATTTAGCAGACAGACAAAACACACGTGAAGATTAAGATAATCCCAAGCTTGAGCCAACACATCATTCTTTGGGGAATATTACCTCAGGTCTGTACATCACTAAAGATAGCCTCCTGCCATCTCAGGGCACTGGCTCCTTTCACTCACGTCCACGTGAAAATGACTACATAGCCATTTTCCGAGTCACCATTTTAAGCCCAGATTTAAACCTTTGTGATTCCTTGAAGTGAGCTTGGAAGCGCTCCGTTGTATAAACATATAAATGAAGTCATAAGCTAAAGAGCTTCAGTGCGGGGAACATAAAAATCTTGGGTAAATTATAGTGTCATTTCTCCTTTTATACAGTCTGAGGTTATTAAATCCAATGATCCACAGGAGATTTCAGACAACACGAGTATTTTTCTTATATTTATAAGCCAAGGCTTGCCTGCTCATTAAAAACCTTTAAAATACTGTAACTTTTAAAGCTTAGATATAATTTTAGATTTTGAAGGCCTATGCCATGTATTCCAAAGAATTCACTATAGCAGCTACTTTACACCTTTTTCTAGACACACAGAAACACGCATTGACCTGTTAAAAAAAAAAAAAGAAATAGGGTTCCAAATTTTTGCCTCGTTCAGCATAGCATCCCAGAATACATCACTCACCATGTGAAACAGATCACAATGATAAGAGCTGAGAAAGCTTGACATGTGCATGTCAGAAGTAAAATTGCTCCTTACACATGACTTTCCTTTTTGATGTTAAGAGACGGATGCAAAGCCAAAGTTTTAGGAGGCATTTTCAAATGACTTTGGGGAATACTTTCTTACCAAGATCCTAAAAACTTGCATTCAAACTGTCCAACAAAACATGGCAACCAATGCCATACTTTAATTGATCAAAATTGTGAATGTTTTAACTGTATCCGTTGTCCCACAGTCAGACCAAGAATTACAGTGATTGGCTCATACTGGTGTGCTGCAGACCTTTACTTCTGAGCCCTTTTAATACAAAGTCTTGCTCTATGATGTTTGTTTTTTTTGTGGTAAGCATCCAAATGCAAGCAACTACCATTACCGCTGATAATCCTCATCACAAGAAGCACAAGATGAAGTTGTTTACCTCTATTGTAGGGTCATATTCATCCACAAAGTGATTCTGAATTAGCTGTATTGTCAAGGCACTCTTGCCTACACCACCAGCTCCAACGACAACAAGCTTATATTCTGTCATTTTTTAGCAGACCTGATGACAAAGAAACCAACGTTAAGCAGGAGAGAGTCAGGCACCAACTAACAAGGATGCTGTCAGCGCGTTTTCATTCACCGCCGCGTTCCTCTACTAGCACCGGAAAGCGATCCCCTCCCGGAAAGGCAGGACAAAAAGGAACGAGGGGAAAAAAAAAAAAAAAAAAAAAAAAGCGATTTCCCAGCCAAAATCACACCTCCGGAGCGCGGCGCGGGGCTGCGTGCTCCGACCGCGAAGAGGCTGAAACTCAAGGGGCCGGAACGCACAAATCCAGGCAGCACCCCGCGAAGAGGACAGACCAGGGCAGACCCTCCCCACTGCCTGCTCCCCAAGTTCCCGGGAGGCCGCCCAGCTTTCCCCGGGGCCGGGGCTGCCCCCCGAGCCGAGGAAGAGCCCCAGGGTCGCGGCCCTTCCCCGGCCCCTCCTGGCCCCGGCCCCGGCCCCGCACCTCCCGGGGCCCGGCCCCGCGCCCGCCCCGCCCCGGCTCCCCTCAGCGCCCGGCCGGGGCCGCGGCCGCCCCGGCCAAACTTTCCGTGCCGGCCCGGCGGCCGGGCTTTACACTGAATAGAAAGAAGGGGAGAAGGGGGGCGAGAGACCGAAGGGTTGACTCAGCACAAGGGTGCCGGGCTCCCGGAGGGCGTTGGCCACCTGTCCCGCCGCCCCCTGCCGCCGGCGACGGCTCCGGCTGAGGGCAGCCGGCAGCGCGGCTGCTGCCCCCGGTACGGGGCGGCGAGGCGAGGCGAGGCGAGGCGAGGGGCGCCCGGCTGCGGGCAGCCGCTTCCCCTTCAGCGGGGGACGAGGGAGGGAGAGCGGGCGAGGGGTGCGGGAGGAGGGCGGCTACCTGCGTGGCGCCGCGCTGCGCCGAGCCGAGCCGCGGGGCGACGCCGGCGTCTCCGTGCCTGTCTCCGTGCCTGCCTGCCTCGGAGGGCCGCCCCGGCGCGGCGGGCGCTGCGCCTCGCTGCCCGTCCCGGTGCGAAATGGCGGGGGACGGGGAGGGCCGGGGCTGCCGAGGGAGCCGAGCGCCGAGCGGGCGGGCGGCCGGATGGAGGCAGGGAGGGAGGGCGGCGATCGATGCGCTCCGCGCTCCCCGGGCCCGCCCCTCGCCGCGGCCGCGACGAGGGAAGGGCAGGGAGGGCGGCGGGGCGGGGGAGGGCGGTCTTGCAGCGGCGCTGGCCGCAGGGGGTCTCCTCGCCGCCCCCGCACGCCGCCACCGGCGGGCAGAAAGAGGCTAAAAGGAGCCTTAGCCGTCCCGGCACGGCTTCGCCCTGAGGGGGAGACGTCGGCTGCTCGGCCGAGGAGCGCGGGGGAAGCTGGCTCGGTGCACATAAGAAAGCGTTTTTATCCCTAGCCGGTCACAAAAATGTCAAACGGGCCTGGCTGAATCGCCGTGGAGCTTAGGCGCCCGTTAACCTTTCACTAATCTCAACGTAAAATGTGAGGCTTTGTTGGTAGTTGCCAGGGTGCTCTGTACAAAAGTTAATAAACAGAGCTGATGGTTTGGAAGCACGCTAACAATTGCACGATGAAGCCTGTTTTCTTACTAAAAGGCCAGAAGTGTAATTGAACTGTAATTGCAAAGATCCAGCGTGCAGGTCCTTTACACGCCCGTGCTGCACCCAAAGAGGTGAGATTTTTTGAAACGTGTCGCCAGGTCCCAGATAGTGCAGCTTGTTCCTAATGAAGGTTTTTCTGAGGGTAGCTGCGCTGATGTCGACCAGCTTACACCAGGGATTAATTTGTGCGATTTTGCTTTCCCTCTTGAAATTGGAAGGTCAAAAATAAACATGTCATGCCTACACATCTGGTGATCAAGGGTTTTAATTTAAGAGGCTGGAGCTTTGTTCTCCGCAACTGCGTGCGACAAAACTTTCAGCCTCTTTCATTCCCAGTGTGAATCTAAGGCGCTCTGACTCTGGGCCATACCCATCTGAGAAGCAAAGGCATTAACCCTTTGGGACTAAGCCATCTAATTTACAAAATGTGTTCCTGTGATTAATTTGTGTAAATAAGCCAAAGACCCCGTGCCGCTGTTCAATCCTACTCCCTCACGTGGAAGGTGTTAAGACTTGGGCAGAAAACAAACACATCTTTGAGCTGTTGTGTGAAAAATCCTGTCGCTTCAGACAGAGCCTGGAAAAGATCAGACGAGCTGCTTTCCTTGTGTTCTTGAAACCAGTCTTTTCTGCCATTGAAACCGGTGACAAAAGTCCTATGGGAGCCTGTGTAAGGATTCTTACAGCGCACTTCTATGCAGTGGGAGGGTATATGTTGTCATGAAATGCGGGGAAAATGAAGTGGGGAAGTACCTTACGATTCCCATTTCTCCTCTCCCAGTGACTTAAGTTTAGCAACCTGGTAATTTTTGTGTTAGATGTCTGTATTAGATTGTTTCTCAACAGCCTCAATTAAAAATACTCACAAAAATACATCTGACAGAGCAACAGATAAGATCATCTCACAAATCAGAGTTAAAACTGTGTGATTCGGTATGCTTATTAAGTAGGCTATCTCGCCTGAGCAGATGTAAAACCCGAAAGAAAAACCTGCTTTCAAAGAACAAGTAGCCTGGTGGTAAAACCACAAGCTTGGGATGTGGGAAACCCACATTCCCGTCTGTGGTGTGAAAGAGGCAAAGAAAGGATTTGAATGCAGATGTTCAGTGACTGAGGTAAATGCCCTGATCAGCTCTTTTAGGACAGCAGGATCTCACTTTCATATTTTGCCCCCCCTAGGAAAACTATGTGAGTGTTGTGGTTCTTCCTAATGCAGTGGGAAAATGACTGTGTCACAGGAAAACTTGCCCAGTCCTGCACATAATGCTGATATTCCACAAACAACTTGTATGGTTTGTTCTCATCTACAGAGCTTTGTATGGGGAGAAGCTGTTCGTCTTTAAACCCACACAGTCACAGCTGGGATCAGAAGAGTATCCGGAGAGAGCCTCCGCTGTGGAAACTTCAGGCCCCGATGACAGCTTGAATCTCCGTGTCTCCATATGATGATCTCAATGAAACGTGCAAACAATCATTGTACATATAGTTGGAAGGCAAAATGAATTTTTGGGATTCTGGAAAAGCAGGATACAAAGCTTCATTTGTTGTTGTGCACATATTTGTTTATAAATGTCCATGTCCAAACTTGTTGTTTGCTTTAATTAATTTTAGAAATACCTTCTCAGGCTTTTGGATGAAGTGGTTTGAAAACAAGCTGAAATAAATGAACTGAGCAAAAATATTGAGTTGCATACCATGCATTGATATGAAAGCTGTTGATAAGTCAGCAGAAGTGATGCAAAGCCTCCTAGATTTTGCAGAAGTGTTGTTCAATGAGATACCAACTTTATATTAGTGATTGTTTCTTTAGTGCAATTTTCACAGAGAATTCCAGACACAGGCAAAGAAGATGAATGTCCTTCAGTGTGCTGGAGCTAAATGATTTTGTTAAGTTAAAGCATATTTATGAATTGAAAGGCTTCCTCATGTTTGCATTAAAATATTTCAGTCCCAGTCTCCTGGATCCTCCATAGATATGGATCTTTGATGGCTCTCAGGAGAAACCATCAGCCACAGCTCCCTCATTAATATCAAGCACTAGGCCTGAATGTGGGTATAATCCTTTCAGCCACACATTTACCCTATTCAAATTTGCCCAATCCCAAGCAATATAAAATAAATTCATTGAAATTTTAACATTGATAATAGATTAGCTTTCACGACCTGACTGTCAGCAATTGTGAAGCAGGGGAGAGGAAATGTAAAATACAGCTCCAGCCTTAAGATAAATAATAAGCTTTCTCTGCTAACATAGATCGTCAGACAAGCTGAGACAAGAGTTAATTTTCTTGTGGCTTTTCCTGGCATTTAACTGTATGCAAAGCAGATGCAAAGCCAATGGAGAGTGACTATGGGAAGACAGGTGGGTTTGTGCAACTTAAAAGTTTGCCTGCCGTGAATTAAAAATACAAGTAATGCGAACTTGTATGTCACACAGACAAGGTCGAGGGTCCATGGCCATTACAACCAGCAGAAAGGCATATTCGTCGTTGGAGAGTTCTGGCCAGGCACAAGCACATGATGGTACTCGAGTTTGTTTCGCCAGAGGCCACAATGCTAAAGTTAGTGGTGGTTACATGCTTTTAGGCTACCATTACAGTCCTTTGTGCAAGGACAGACACTGCCTGAATCAGCCTGCACAGGTAGAGTGTTTGCATTTGACCCGGCTGTGTGGGTTTGTATTGGCTGTTCATTTTGTTTCATGCAGGCATGTTATTTTGATCTGTTATAAGAGCATGTGTCATGCAGGAGCAGCACTGCAGACATCCCTGCCATTTAGGATGTACCAACCTTTAGTTTTTAGCTTTTTGGCTTCTCCTTCCAGGAAAACGAAGACTTTAAAGGAAGTCCTGCCAACTTTGTTATGCTGCCCTTTTGTTGATAAGACCACCTACAAAAGATTTTACATCCAATCTAGTGCAGTAGGAATGTTAAAATGTAGGAATTTTTCTCACCTGACACGGCAGAATACAATCAGACTCCCCCAAATTTTTACTCACTAATTTTACTCAAGACAGCATCTGCAAAAGGTACACAGTAAAAGAGTTATGTAAGGAAGCATATGATGAACTTACATACAGAAATATTTATATCCATATATAAATATATAGATATATCCATATATCCATATATAAATATGCAATTTTAAATGTGCTATTTTATATTCAAAAGGCTGTAGTTCTCATGTGGTATTACTTTTTTGCCCTATCAAATTTCTTTAGTAATTTGACATGTATAGAGTGAAGTTTAGCATGTATAAACTCACACTGCATGTGAATGTATTTTTCCATGTTACAGCAAATTCTTTTCAAAATAGCTGGTGGACCCCAAGAAATGCACAAACCTTAAACTGAAAATTACCTTTCAAATGCTCAGCTATGTGAAGGACAAGTCTGGGTTCTGCTCCTTCAGCTTCAGTGGCAGCTTATTTGTCCACTGAATGAAACTCTTCAAATCTTCCTTCCTTTCTGTATGTAGGCTCTAAGGAAACATGGTTAATGTATTTTTTTTCAATAACATTAGATTTGGCTTGAAAGCTATGTGCTGAGATACACGTTACTGGTATTTGTAAATGGTTTTACTTTTGGTTTAATTCAGCTGTCTCTGACATTTTATTTTGAGTATGTTTCTGTGCTAAAAATGGGGTGGGGAGAGAGGAACAGTTCAACTGTGAAATATTCTTTAGAAAACTGAATGCTTTTGCCATTCTACCATTGTCATCTGGCATTAATTAACATAGCATCTCGCTAATTATATTGTCAGCATATAGCCACTAAATTCAAATACAAAGAGAATTGTTAAAATTTGGCGATTTAACTTTGGTATTCCTTTTAAAGCATCGTTCTTCAAGTTTTGTGTATATAGGAAATCATCCAAAGCCCACTGAAGTTAATGGGCTTCCTTCAGATTAGGACCAGAAACGTTTGGAAAAAATCAGTGGGGTGTCCAAACCGCCTCTCTAAATCAAGCAATTAGGTACTTAACTCCTGTTATTGGTATCCACAGCACAGCACCCAAAACTCCCTGACTATGCACACTGCAGACCTGATGTGCCACCCAAGGGAACAAAGACCACATTGAAAGGGGAAAGACAGTGCTGGACACAGTGTGAGTTCACTATCCTGTTGTGCCCATGCCTTCAGGGTGACAAAAAGAAACACTGTCTGGTGGGAGAAATCAGGCAGTGCAGGGAGAATGGCAGTGCTGCATGGCAGCTGTGTGGGGCACTGCTTCCTCACACCAGCAGCAGAAACTTGTCAGAGTTAAAATACCTGTGCTAACTCAGGTGGGTGGCACCTGAACCGAGCTGTGAATTGCCATGTGAAAGCCATGGCCTTGTTTCCAAGTCCTCTGTGCATGCTGCTGGTGCTTCTTGTGTATTGCTGTATCCTGTGCTTTTTGCATTGTGTGAGAGTCAGCTGCTCACTGATACCCTCCTTATGAATTTTGCATTTCTTTTCTTCAACTAGGGAGAACTGAGGGAAGGACAAGTGTCTGAGTAGTGCCTGTGCTTTGCCTGGAGCAAAACTTTCCACAAAGTCCCTCTTGCTTAAAAGCATCCTACCAGCAGTGAGGGGATTCCGCATGTGTGGCTGAGCCAGTCTGGGAGCCACATCAGAGCCAAACACTGGATTAATTTTGCCTTTGGACAAAATCTAGAGCTTAGTCCTGCTCTCAGTGAATGGTGGTCCTGTGACCTGCTCGTATCTGGCTCTACATGTTAGTTTTGCCTTCTCTTCAGCATCACTGGCCTCCACTCATGTCCCTTGGTATTACTGAAATCTTTGAGATCTATTTGATTTCTAGCTCACCAAGGGTTTTATTTCTCTGGAGCATGGTAAAACTATACATCTTCCTGAGATGATCAGAAACACATGGAAAAATATTAAAATGTTGCATAAACAGAAAAAGAATTAAATATTTTCTTTCCAAGACAGCTACTCTTTTGCTGCAGACTTTTTACTTCAGGACAAAAAATAAAAAAAGTGTTGTCAGCACTTTGAAAACTACATCCCTTTCTCCACTCCAATGGACTTTTGCCTATTTTGCATGGACCTGTAAGCTGGGCATGTTGCTACAGCTCAGGAAGATGCACGAGAACCTAATGTGTCTTTTTTAGAGAAGTAGACAGTATTCCAGCAGCTGTAGCCATTCACATATGTCTTGGACAGGATGCATTTCCCCAGCTCCCTTGGGAAACTGCAATCAGAATCCCAGGGCAACCCTCATCACAAACTGCTGTGCTTGGGAGGCGGCTGAGTTGGGGACATGAACGAGCCCAGGAGACCAAGTTGCTGGAGAAGCCAGAAAACTCGCACACAGCTGGAGGTCCTGCGGGCCCTTATGGTCTGTGTGTGCAGTTCTGGGTTGGGATGGAAGATCTCACTGCTCCACATACCTCTCAGGCAGCAGAAGAGCTCAGAGCCTGAAAAGCCAGGGCACCCAGGCAGGTTTGGAGTCCAAGATGACAGGCAAGGGACAGAAGGCCAGAAAGCTTCACTTGAAATCAGTAGTTCCTCACAGACGGTTCTGGCTGGCAAATCCCTGATTCTCAGTCAGGGCTGCTGTCTGGTTACAGCTGCTTGCCAGCTGAAGCTGGGTCAGCACTGGGCTGTGTCAGCTCCCGCTGGGACATCCCAAATGCAGACGGCAAGGAACGTGCTGGCCTTGTCTTACACAGCCTCTCCCTGGGAAGAGCTGGTGCTGCCCCTTTGATGAAGAAACACGTGTGTGTTGCTACAGTACCTTCATGACATGTCAGTGATTTTCATTCACTGCTGTCCTGACAGGGATATGGTGTGAGCGGGGTGACAGCCGGGTGCCCTGTCACTGCAAGCTCTTCCTCAGCGCCGCAGCCAGCTCGAATAAATTATGTATATGTATTGCACAGACACCTGCAAAACAATTCTTCGATCCCAGTGTAGGCCTTTGGTTGTTATTACAATACAAGCAATATTGCATAAATAAACACAGGAAGAAGTAATATGTATCTGCAGCAGCTTGGGTATCTATTTCTTCACACATGCCCACACTCCAGTGCTAGGACTGTGTTTCCAGGAAAGGTCACCATCATGAAGATCACAGGTCCTGCTTTGCTGTACTGTAACTGAGTGTTCACTCCATTTCATTTCAGGAGATTCCACTGTACATTTCTCAGCTCATAGACTCAGAACTGGTTGGGAACAGCTACATTTACTCCAGGCTTGAACTGGAATAAGCAAAATTTTTCTGATGACAGTTAGTGGAGCCCAAAAGCAGTGTACCTAGGAAACCTAGTGTACCTAGGCACAGCAGTGTGCCTAGGAAAGGCACCTATAACCACCACAAGAATGTGAACACGTGCTGAAGGATAGCACATATACTCAGAGATGGCTCTAAAAATAAAGAAAACTTATGTTTAATCACGACTGTGTGATTTTTAGGATCACTTGCTCTTGCAGAGGCAGTTAAATAGATCCTGACATAGAGTACCAAGGAAGGAAATGTACATGTTTATTTTGGAGTTTTTGGGTCACTGGATAGAAAGCTTATAGGAAAATGGAAAACATGCAGTAGTAATTTATTTCTAAAGGGAAGGGGGAGAAAAGTCAAGGAAATTCCCTTGCAGTCTGTTTGGAGCCAGGTTTTCAGCTGGTGTAAATCTGCATGCTAGGTTAAAATTATTGGAACCATTTCACGTCCTGTGTCAAGAGAAAGCAACACTACAGTGCTGAGTTCCATTAGCTGGTGATGTGAGGCCCTAAGGAGGGCCAACATTACCAGCCCTCCACTACAGGCCAGTGTCCTGTGTCAAGAGTAAGACCATGGCATCACCCTAGGGTCGGATCCAGGTCAGATCTGTGGTAGAGCTGTGCAGCCTCCATCACTTGTTACGTGCCAGTGAGTGTGAGCCTCATCCTCTCTTCCCACCATTCTGGTAAGTCCCTCCCTGACTGCATTAAAATAAAATTTTAGCTTTTGCTTGGCCTTAGATCCAAACTCTCAACAGCTTTGCAGACAGAAAGTGTATTCTCCATGACCTCCCCAATATGTTTGCATTATCAGCTGTTGAATTTTTTATTACATGTCATTGAATTTGATGCATCAAGACTTTTATGCAGCTTGCTCCTACTCTCTAGGAATTTCACAAATAAATCACTGGCATGCACTGCAAATTGTCAGTCCCGGACACACTACTCAGTAGAAAGGCACTGGCTAACCTTTTCCACTAGAATGCTATTTTTAAGTGCTTTAACAAAGAAGACTATCGTTTTTTGAAAATATATTGCTATGGTGAAAGGAGTTAATGGCTTGTACATGATGTATCACACCCATGATAAAATTCTTAACAGAAAAGTTAAAAATCCCAAGCAGTAACCGCGCACACAAAATTGTTAAGGGTACTGTGTGGGTTGAAGTCTCAGCTTTGTCTGAGCATTTAGACCCTTCTGAGCTTCCTTTGTGTAACAGAGCAGAAGTACAAAAGCCGGGCTTAATGATCCAGGCACTTTTCCACACCACAGGGTCAGAGCCTTGGGCAAAGGCTTTCCCCAGTCAAAGGCAGCGATGGAGGTGAGAAAGGAGTGCTGAATGTGTCTAAATGGCTGCCTCTGGGTTTTGTGAGCACCCTGAAAAGAAAGGATACCAAAGCATCTGATATTTGGGGCAAGGCCATGGTGTTTCTACAAAGGGGAATTGACTGTGTGCTGTTTATAACCACTCTTGTGGTAATCAGCAAGTGTCTGTACGGGCTTTAAATAGACACATTACCCTAAGGAAATACCCAAGTCAGCACCTCTGTATCCTGCTCTCGGAGAGGAAACCTGACCTACAAGGCACCAAAATTTGCTGCTGCGTGATGAAGGGGCCAAAATATCTCAGACAAGACTGCTGCTTGCTTTTCTTGGAGAGGTAGCTCCATCATGCTTTGTTCAGCTCTTACGTACATCAGTTTTACAGTGGGGTGACTCCAGTTACTTAGAGGAGTTGCTCCACAATTACATGAGTGGTGATGAGAGAAGAACCAACCCTTACAAAACTGCATCCTAAGCGAAGCATGAATGAAGGTTATGATCGAGTAATTGATTAGCAAATACATTCCTCATTTTATCTAATTTCTGTTAAACATTGCAATATATATTTCCAAATATTTATCTAATGAAATTACTGCTCATTTTTTCTGATACTTAATTCTTATCATATGAATCATTTAGAACTAGACAAGGCAAACCACCAGAGACCGTGTTAAGCAAAATGAAGATAAAGTTGCAGCTGATCAGAAAACCAGACAAGATAGTCTTTCCCCTTTCTCACTGCCTACAGAGGACAGTTTTGTGCTGGAGGTTTTAAACTGTAATGGTGTTTGGGACAGTAATTCTAAAAAGAACTTCAGCGAAATACTTCTCTATAAAGAGTTCTTCATAACCAGGTGACACATGAAAATATGTGACTTCCACAATAGTGTGTAAGTATACATTTAGAAGAAAGAAGAAAAAAAAGTCACTAAAAGACATTGTGAACTGTAGCATTAGATGCATCTATTAAAATGGAGTCGCTATCTCAGTGCAATCAGAAACTTCACAATTATGATCTGCTGTTTGCAGACAACTTAGAATGCTAGATTTTTCACTGTGTATTTTACATCAGAATCTGGCTGTATAAACAAAATTAAGGAGGTTGAAATGAATGAAACTACTCAGGAATGACTATTTTAAGTGAGATCAGAACAAAGTGTAATAATACACTGTTAAAATTTAATTAACACCAGAATAAGTGGAGGAATTGTTTTGTGTTTTTTGTTTTGTTTTGTTTTGTTTTGTTTTTTTAAATACATTTCTCTTATTACTTGTCAGATTTTGTTCAGATTTCCCTGGAAAAAAAAATCTGCCATTTATAGAAATACATATTTTGGAGGAAATGCAATGAATATGCCAATTTAATTTTCCAGGTACACAAATACACTTAGAGTTTTCACAAGACTTAGTCCAGGGGAATTGACTTTACAAACATACACTTCAGCCTGTCAAATGTTAATGTAACAATTTCTTACATTGCTCTCCTGCCATAAGGCCCATCACTATCCCAAGTCCCCCCTTTGAACTGTTAATTCACATTCTCACTTTTCAAAGGTGTCTTAAGTAACTCCTTGTGAACAGCTAACATCTCACTTCATTCATGTAGCCCCATATGAGAGACAACATGCATCGCTGGAGCAGTTCCTTGTCATTGGACCTTCCATGAGTAGGTCGAAGGATGAAATGTATGGTGGTTAAGGAAGAACCGTGAATCACTGCATTTGTCACCCTGTCAACTCTTAAATTGCTGCATTCACACTCATATGTAGCATGAGACTGAGCATGACCAAGCTGTGGCCAAGCCGTCCTTCTGGCCTTGTTTTATGTCTGTCCAGATGGCAGACATCCCTGCTCCTCACAGAGGCAAGATCTTGCTTCAGTGACAGGCCAGGGCTTCTGACTCATGCAGCTCCTGCTGAGCTCTGAGCACAGCCACAGCCAGGAGGAGTTGCCAGGCACAGAGATGGGAGCATGTGCCAGGGACAGGGGCAGGGACAATGCCTGATAAAGTGACATACCTGTAGTCTGCACCTTGCTTTGCAGGAAGCGTGCACCAAGACCTTACAAGAAGTGGGGAGCAGCAAGGCACTTACCCTCGGGCCACCACTGGCCCTGCGGGAGCTTAGCAGCAGGAGATTGATGCTGGGCACCCCAAGTCCTGGCTGTGTCCACAGGCAAGGGCGTAGGGCTGCTGGTGGAGAGATACGCTGGCTTAGTGAACACCATCACACACAATGTGGGGCTTCTTTCCATACAGGGGCAGGCAGGGACTGAACTGGAGAACCAAAAAACTGTGTAGACATATCATATGTTTCTGACATGAATTTCACTGTGCAAGTTTCTGCTTTGCTTGGTCTGACTGGAAGATGTAGTCTACGGCTGCCAATGTTACCTGATGTTTAAAGAGCAGAGACTGCACAATTTTATGGAGGACATAGCTAAAGAGTTAATTAAATCCTCAAAATGTTTTCTTTTGCTTAGTGGAACCACTCCACTCTCAACTGGGATGAGCTTTCTCCTGCTTATTGCAGGCACCGTGTATGTGTTGGAAAGCCTTGTTCACAACAGCTGAGAAGTCACACAGGATGAGTGCTCCTAAGCACACTGTCAGCATGGGACTCTGAGGCTCCCTACAGCCTTATTTCCTTATCTGTTTAAAGAGGGAAGGCAATTTCAGCTATGCTCTACACATGTGAATTTTGGTGGACAGGGAGCAGCCACTTACATTCAGAGATCAGCCCAAAAGGGATGATCAGGATTCATTTACGCTCTCTGTTCCTGGTAGGTCGTGTGTGGGGGTTAGCAGCCCTCTATAATCAGTAATCCCATAAGCCGTTGATAGGCACAAGCAACATGACCACCGCGGAGGGGACTCTGCATTTGCAGAGGGAGGCCAGCCTGACCCCTCGCACAGCGCTGAACAAAGCTCGGCCAGGCATTTCTGCAGCGAGCCCAGAGCTCATTTGGGAGGTTTTACACGCCTGTAAAGCCATCACCTACAAGTGCTACTAAATCTTTCTTTGTGCCATGTACCGACCTAAGCTTTGCGGTGTAAAAGGGTAAATCTGCTGAGGCAAATACATCTCTGTAGCTGATGTTATTTCTTCCATTCTTCCCCCAGCACACTTGCCAGCAAGGGTGCACCCACCACCACTGCTGCCAATGTGAAGGGCAAGAGGAGAATGATCAGCTTTACCAGGGCACATAGATGGGGCAAGGGGAAGAGAGAAAGTCTGATGACATGAAAGGCAAGGACAGCAAGGGATCGGTGGAAGCATATGAGCTGACAGATATATTTTCTATCAGGAAGACAAACACAGAAGCACAGCTTTGCTTTTTGTCAAGAACAGTTCTTCACAAACAAGGAATGTCACTTACTGACTTTTGAAGAATTCCTCTGCAATGCCTATAGAGCATCACTACTGGTAAAGCTTATAAATCTGCTTGAGACCCAGGAATGAAAGATAGGACTGCAAAATGTCATTGTTCAAATGGTGTAGTTCACCAAAAATAAGACCTTGGAGACTGTTACTCCTGTTCTTACCCTACAATTATGGGGAGGGAGTGACTGTGGAGCATGGCATTTAGGACACCATGGAATATATTTGGCCTCCAGGCAGTTCTCAGAGCACCTTGACATACATAATTAGTGAGGATGCTGATGTTTATTTAGGGCTTGTGGTTGTGAAAAATAGAACAAAGAGATTTTTTGGGGGTGGGCAATAATCAAGGCAGTAAAATCATTTCTTTCCTCTCTTTTGCTTTTTCTTTTATATTTTCTATCTTAGAAACTAATCAAACGCCACCCCTATTCCAGTTAGTTCACTTAACTAACACTCTTGACAGGTAAAACATGTAATGCAAGATTTCTTATATTCCTTTTTACCATCTACCCTTCCATTCCTTTCTTGCTGTATCATCTTAAAGCTAGAAGATCTTACCATTTCAAACAGCCTCTGAGAGCCTACAGTCAGACTGACAGAAGGCAGCGGGGAATGAGCTTAGCTTGCTATTTTTCTCAATAGCTCTTTTTGAGATGAAAATTCTCCCTTGCCACATAGAGACCTAAATGAAAGAGTAATTTCTGACTTGCTTTCATGAGTCTTTTGATTTTCTTCTTCTTTAGTCTGCATGTATCCTGATATTTTTCCAACTCTTGCTCCTTACGGACCAGCATCATCTTACATCACTCTTACAGTTTCATCAAAGCTTTCCTTGTAACAGAGACATGCTCCTTAGAAAAAGCTCATATCTAAGTTTCCTTGAGCTTTGAGAGTGAAATCAGTCTGAAATTTCATTTTTTTCTGATGCTAAAATAATTGTTTTTCTGAGATTTTGTTTTGTTTTGTTTTGTTTGTTTGTTTGTTTGTTTTTAGAAAATGTGGTTGTGTTAACATTACTTTTTGAAAATATGCACTCATATTAACAACTGAACTTTGTAGCTTATGCCCATCCATTGCTTTAAACTTTCATTAGAAAAATACCCATTGAAAGAATTAATATCACAGTACAACCAGAAATAGAGGTTGTTTTTATATATACGTGATCTAACACTATAGGTAGAATGCATTACAGAAATCTAACTCAGCTGACTTTATGTGAGTCTTTTCTGTTCTACAGTTTCTTTGTTTTAAGGATCAGCAAGATAAAGGCTGACTAGGTGAGTAATAAACTTGTATCACATACATTAACATGCAATAATCAGATAGTAAAATCTTATTGAAAAGCCCTATTGTGCAAGATGCTGTACAAAGACAAATATAATTCCTGCATAGTGACACTTAAATGAAAAAGGGAAGAAAAATCAATTTTTACAGAAGTAAACCTTAACATAAAGCACAGCAAAGTCTGTGCTGCTCTTTCCATCGACTTCCCTTGATTTCAGATCCTATCTGTCCATATACACGTGTGTGCACATACACACAAAAACTTGTTCCACCTATGTTTAGAGATACACATATTTTGCTGAGATGCTGGTCTTGGAGTGATGGTGTATGTCCCCAGCAGTGTACGCCATCATGCTGAAATAAGAATTCAGGCTTTACTTGGCAATGAAATCAATTCCTGCTTTTTTTAACTGCTGCCACTCTCCTCCAATGTGTGTGTAACAGTTGTAGTATGACAGAAGCAGGTATTGAGGGAAGATGTGTCTTGATCAGAAGGAGAGGATTAGATTGTAGAAGTAAAGCATTTTTATAGAGTATAGCAAACATATTTTAATTCAAACAAGTTGCTGTATGAAAAGGAGAAGGAATTTTTATCACTTGTATTTTCTATATTTAAGTGTAGCTGAGGTACAAAAATCAGACGCTGACTGCGAGCTACAAAGGTTAAACCTAGCAAAGCAGCATGGTAGCAATGTGGGGGCAGGGTAAGAATGTATCTTTTCTTTAGCAGCATTTCAAGAACTACGTCTCACAAATTTTTGACATATTTTGTGTGGCATTTAATGAAGTCACATCACAACTCCCTCCTCAGCCCTTAACAGATGCTATTGTCTTTTTCAAATCTTCTTTTTCAAAGCATACTTCTTCACTGGTGAACTTGTTGTGATGAAAACAAGCATGACAGACAGCGAAAACTTTAGATTAATTGAACATTCAATTTGTGTAGCAAACATGTCGCTCAAAAGCTTTCTGGAAGAAACTGATGTTGCAAAGTCTGGAGGACAATTTTCAAAATTATGTTCAACAAAGTTTTGGGCCATATCCCCCTACACAAAGGTTGACCAAAAACACTATGAAATGCTTGTGTCAATGAACTTCCAGGTGCCAAATTTGATGCTTAAATTTAGCTCTCGCTTGTGAGTGGTTACTCCCTGTTTGTCCTCTAGCCTGTTACAAGGGAGGCTGGCTCCTACAAAAAAAGCATTGCACCTTTTACCTAAATCCGATTGCCTAGCCTATTCAGAGCCTTTCCTAGCCTAACAGGAGTAATGTTAATCTCAAAATCCTGCCCAAACATCTGCTAACAAATGCACTCTGCCTACTTAGTTTTCCTAGTTAATTTAAATTATTGAAAAATAAAAGCAAGCACAACTCCACAACTGTTTCTACATTGCAGTATTTTACAGTCTGTAAAACAAAAATGTATAGAGTCTGTTAAAATGTGCTCTACTTCATACACAGCCACAAAAGGGAGTAAAAATTTACTTAGTTCATAGTGTACATTGATGGTATTGAAATCCCTTCATGTGAAGGGATTTCTATAAATAACTTCTAAAACTGCTTTTTGTTCATTTTTTCTTTTGGTTTACTGTCTTAGCCTAATGTAGGTGGTTATGCCGCTATTGTTCATTTACAAATTGGGCTATGAATAAATAACAATTAGCGTGCTTATGCTTTCATTTTCAATTTTTATGTTCTACTTGCACCGAGAAAGTAAAACTTGAAGGTTGAATCCACAACAGAGGAATCACTATAAAGGAAGGATGCACATGGCTAACTGGTCCTGGTCTCAAAACATCTTACTTGCAGATATTTCCTTTTGCAAACTCTAATGGGAGATGAGGCTTGATCCATGTTTCAGTTTATCTGAACTACCAAAGTTTACAAAGAAGGAAAAGAGTGGGTGGGAAGAGAGGAAAAGGGAGGGGTGGCTGGGGGAAAAAAAAAAAAAAAAAAACAACATTTCAGCTGTTGTCTATCTATGTTCTAAATACAGGATTCTCTGATCTACTGATATGTAATTCATACCAACAATTTGATACCTTGAAAATATTTTGAACAGACCTGATGATGCTACGCTTATTTTTTCTCTACATCCTCTAATAAACAGTGCCATCAGTTGATTTTCCTTTCTTAGCCTGAGTCATTTCCTCTTCCGTTGCTTCAAGCTCTTTTAGCCTACAAGTGACAGTAACCACCTCTCCACCATAGGACTCCTTCAAGTCTCTGTCCTCAGCTGCAGTAAGCTTGCAACAATTACATGTCACTGTTCGGGGAAGCTATTGTAACACTTGCCAGGGTGTGAATTTAGTTACTGTGGTCTAAGTGCCCACGTGGACACTCTTACTCTGTACTAAAAGGGCCTTTTTGTGGTTAAGTTGATCCATTTCCAAAGTGGCCTTTGCTAAAACCACATGGACATATCTACATGGAAAAATAGTTTGGAATAGCTGTTCCTTACTACCTATGTGGAGATAGTTATTCCAGCCCTACACTCTTGAATAAAATCTTGGGTAGTTTTACATCAAAAAAAACTATTTTCTATTGTCTCTTCTATGCTATGAAATGCCAGCAACTTTTTTTTTTTCACCTAAATAACATGATCTTTAATTTTTAAAACAAGCATTTTAAGCATTTTTAATCTGATTTTTAAACAAGCATTTTAAAACATCTTCTATGAGTGATATCTTATAGACTTTACTGTAATACCACAGATAAAGCACAGCTTTTAAGCAAAATTAATGCTGACAAGATGTTGCTATGGAAATGCTTAAAATATAAACAGCTTTAATCTGCAGCCATTGTGATGGGGGAAAAATTGACAAATACTGTTTTTGCAGCTCCCAAAAGCTGCTCCCAACCAACAAACAAGGCTGTTGAAGAGAGCTACCACAGACCCAGTTTTTCCTCTGATGTGTTCTTCTGTTCTTCCAGAGTCCCATCTGGGCACACTTGTAGGAAGTGCAAGCTGAGCCAAGTTTTCTGTAGTTCCCACGAGAGCAGGACTGTGGTTTTTGCATTTATGGCTGGCAGGCAGCAGTATGAGAGCAGCAGGTAGGAGGCAAGGAGAGCCAATGCATGAGGCAACAGTGTTTCATCAGGCAGAGCTGGAGGAGTCAAGCAGACAGAGGTAGTGCATAGTCAGGGAGAGGAAGGAGCTTCTGGGGTGTACCCAGAGGATGGGGGTTTGAGCTGTAGCAGAAATGGAGCATGTTGGTGGGAAATGAGCTTTGGAGGAAGGACAATCCTGGCAGGAGGGTGGGGGAAGTGGGCACTGTAAGGGCTGAAGGGCTCTGCAGTGGTACAGCGAGGACAGACCTTGTTGTGACAGGCAGCAGTAGCCATACTGAAATAGAAGTGTTGGTGGATGGGAGCTCTGGTTGGGAAGTGCAAAGAGCTCTGAGACAAGATGGACAGATAGCTGGGATGCCTGGGGGTCAGGCAAAGTTGGATTTTCCTGGGATGAACTCACTTCCAGGCGTTCCCAGTTAGGCCTGTGCTCTAGTGGGTGGGCTGCCCATGGTTACTTAATGCTACTACCCTGGCATCTACCTTCAGCTTCTCATCCTCATTTTTACAGTTAGAAGTATGGTAGCTCAGTTCAGAGCTCTGTGCTTACTGCTGGTGGAGCCTCTCTGAACTCCGGGGAGCTCACCAGTTTCAAAGGAGAAGCAAGCAGCAGGATGCAGGGAGTGGCTGCAGTGGTGCTGGGGCTCCCCAAGGGCTGCAACAGCCACCAACCCTGCACAAGGCAACTCGCTGACTTCACTGGCCTTTGAATTGAGAGCTGAACAAGAGCTAGGCTGGGACATGAAGGATATGAGGTATGGGAAGGATAGCTTTATGTACTGGCAAACCATCATAGTCCAAGGGGGTTCAGACTGTGGCCAGGACCCACCCAAGGAGCAGGTTGAGGGCGTGACGTTGATGTTCCTGCCAGGAGTCCCACAGACCTAGAGAGTGAAATCTTGGTCCCATGGGACTGGAATTTTATTTGCAGTAACTAAAAAGTAACTAAATGGGCTCCTGAACAAGTTAAATGCTGCTTCTGCTGCTATTGCTCAGGAGTCCACTTATTCACTGCTGTATTTGGCAATGTCATGACTTAGTTTTCATTATTTTGTTTAAATCATGGAAGACCTTTGGAGAAAAGAACTGAATGATAAGTTGTTTTGAGTTGTTTTTATGTTGTAGAGCTTTATCTTTTAACAACTTGAGTTATGACCTATTTTTAAAAAGCATTTGTTTCTATACCTGGCTTTTATAGACAGCATTTACAAGAGTTGGGAGGGAGAAGGAAAAACAACAGACATTTTATCCTAAAGTATAAAGGAATCATGTGGATCTTGGCTTAGGGATGTTCAAGTTAATTTCTACTTAGACGATAAATCTATTTTTCGTGGATTTGTAACTTGGCTATAAAAGCATGCTTGAAGACTTGAATCTTGGCAGCCAAAGCTTTCAGGTCAGAAGAATATTTTTAGCAATATTTTATTTAAGAAAAAAAAAAAAGAAAAAAAAAAGAAAAAAAAAAAGAAGGAAGAACATAGAAGGTTGTTTTTAAGTTTAGAAAGAGAGAGTTTTTAAAAGCATGGGTTGGGTCATATTTTGTCACCCATGTATTTTTTTTTCCTTTAAAGAAAAACAACAAAATCCCCATCCAACCTGCTTCCAGTCTGACAGATAATGACAGATATTTCAGATTTATCTTTTCCAATTTGCCCACATCCCTGTTTTGTATTCAAGAGTAAATAATCCATCTCAGCTAATAATCATTAAATACTGAACACAGAACACTGTTGTGAATATTAATGGTTATGCTTAATGAGCAGATACTCAGCTCATAAAGAAGTCATCGTAAATCCAGGAATGGCAATAGAGCTACACCAATTAGCACTTGCTGAAGATGTGGACAGTAACCATACACTACACTATCTCCCTTAAAACACATGACTAATTCAGTAAAACTGAGGCAGTAAAGTAATTAAAATATTTAATACATTAGAAGTGAAGAACCAATGACAGGACACCAATAGGCTCAGCATGCCACGTACAAAAAGCATTAGGACAATTTTGGTCAAGCATACCAGGGCAAGCACTTCACCACAAAATCTTTGGTTTTACAGTTTTGTTCAACCTCAAAATTACAGAGGGGCTGAATCAATCCTGCCAGGATTTGAATTAGTGGTTCCAAGGAGACTAGGAGCTAAGCCGCAGGTATAGCTAAGGACAGGGGCCAGAAAAGGTGTGGAGCAGGCAGAGCAAACAGGACGGTACATTTTTGGTCTTTAACTTACACCCTCTTGTTTGCTTCTGCTGCACAATCTCCTTTCTGTGATTTAGACTCCCTTTAACATAGTGGGCCAAAGTCAGTTCTGGCTCCTAGCGCTAACTTCTTTTTGTTGTACCAGCAAGGCAAAGACCTGTCCTAAAATTGTAGTTAGTGTTTTCTTGACAAGAGAAATCCAGTTGTGGCGTAAAGGTGGTTCACGCCACCTGCTCTCAATGCAGACCAGGAAACTTTATAGGGCACTGCCTGGGCCAGGCCTGAGGCACCCCTGCAACAGAACCACCTGTACAAGAATATTTTAAAGCAGCTTTTGGATTAAAATACCCTGGAGCCAAATTAATCCCAGCCCTGCAAGGTTTTAATGGAAAGGAAATACTGATTTTGAAAGATGTACCTCTCACCACAGGTTCTGCATTCAGTTCATCTCCTTTGTGCCTGAAGACCTAGCACTACTAAGGTGAGGACATCAGCAGTTAAATGCAACACTCATCCTCTTGGGCACCTCAGAGGATGACTTTGAGTTTATTTTCATGCATTTAACAGCCAGCAGTGACTTTTGTAGGCCCAATTGTTGCCACTAAATTAAATCTATCATCACTGAATCATTTATTATCATTGACCAAATTTCACTTACACATTAACTCTGTAGTAACCATCTCTTTTCTTCATTCCAATAAGCTTGGATCAGATTACTAAAGTCTGTGGAGAGTACTATTTCACGTCAAGGCTGCACCAAACCAACAGCCCAAAGAGGGAAGTCTTACTCCCTGTCCCTCCACCCCTGCTCCTTCTACCGTCACCCTTTCTTGCTCTCCCCTTCCTGGCTTTTTCCTCCCGTGGCTGTGTTTCCCCCTCTGTGCTGTACACACCCTACTAATGATTTCTACACATCAAACCTTCCAAGCACACATCCTTCCCACGACGTGTCCCATAACACACCTCCCGTTCTGAACAACAGGCCTTTTCTTCTAGCTTCTGTACAATGAAACATCTTAGTCCCTACACCTAGCCACAGCCCAAAATAGAGTACAGAGAGGAACGACTGGGCAAGGTTTGGGCAATGTTTTAATACACTGGGTTTCATGCACAACAAAGCTGTGGGAGAGCAGTTAGGATATTTGTAGCCTGCTAGAAATTCACAGGGTAGCTATGCTCAAGAAGGTTCAATTTAAAGCAGAAGGTACAGTTCTGCTAACATCATTTAGACTGACAATTTCACCACTCAGCTATTTCAGAGAGTGTGGCTGTTGGAGTTCCTTCAGACTGAGCCTAGGTATTATATAGTCCCCCTAGCTGTAGTATTGGAGCACCTCCCAAGTATTTAAAAATAGAAGTCACAGTAACAATCTCCCTTTCTTACTTGGCAGCCAGGAGAATAAATAGTTGGCTTAACCTATACATTTGTCTGCATATTTGTGGGTGGGATCAAGTTGTTTGTTGATGTGTATATGGGAAGAATTAAGTTTGCCTCAGCAAATTAAAATGATTTTAGCACAAAAAATGATGACTTCAGTGGCAGTTTTACACATATGCATTCAGCAGCTTAATGAACTGCCTTGTGTCCCTT
The DNA here is from genome assembly GCF_964035555.1 of Netta rufina. Classification (NCBI taxonomy): domain Eukaryota; kingdom Metazoa; phylum Chordata; class Aves; order Anseriformes; family Anatidae; genus Netta; species Netta rufina. The sequence continues at coordinate 131,314,856 of NC_140123.1, forward strand.
GGATTCCCTAGGCTTTGCCTAGAGGGCTAAGGTGTAGTCAAGGCCACAATTTGGAGCACATCATTCTAGTTAATTAGCTGCTGGGGTCTCCACAACATGAAGAACTTTCTGTCATCTCATTTCTGCTTCTGGGCAAAGCACACCACTGCTTCTGAAACACTTCAATCCACTGGAAAGCCTTTTAAAACACTCAAGCAGCCCACCCATGTGGCACGAACACCAACTGTTTATTTGTAGAAGTCTCTGTCTCATAGGAAGATGGGCTTCTTCCCCCCACACCCTTTGTCACCCAGAGTGGCTGACGGCCACAGGGTATAGTGTCCGTCAGGAGCTGGGTGCATGGATCCCAGATGTGTGTGCATGAAGTATGGTCTGCAGGTCACACATCTATACATTCAGGAAGGACACACTTCAGACTGAGGTCAGCACATCACTGAGGAGGCAGAGAGCATTTTAAATTTTCATGGGTTACCAATTTATCAGGGATTGAGCCCAGAAGGTGACTAAGCCTGGCTAATCAGTGGGAAATGATTAAATTGCTCTCTGGATAAAATAAAGATCAATATTTAACGGAGATGAGAAGAATAGAGAACAGAAATGGAAGACTTCAATCCTGCCTCCAAATATAAATTGGAGGTAAATATAGGGTACATAAATAAATGTGGGGATAAATATGAAAGCCAGAATACCTTCCCAAACTGAGATTTTCTGATTTTCCTGTCTGAACATAATCTGAAGACATAGGACATACACTAAGTCTGAATGTCCAAATGTGTTTATTATGAAATTTTTATGGCTTGTCAGCTAGATGCAGGGAGGGCAGAAAGAGCAAGGGGCTTTTGTTCTCTGGGTGTGCTGTTAAAGAAAGCAGATAACCTTAGATTTACTTCTTTTTTGTTCCCTATTCAAGGAAAAAAATGTTTCTCACTGTTCTCTTGTTATTAGCTAAGTTCTTTGCATAGCTACAACATTTAACATATACTTCCACTATACTTGCACGTTTTTACTTCTTGAAGCTCCAGATTTTCTGGTGAAGTGTCCCTGGAACAGCACAAAACTTTGGCAAAAGGAGCTTCTCTAAGTGATATTCATTATGGACTCAAAGGGCTAAAAACAGCCAGAGTTGCTTTTTTTCCCTGGGAAAGTAATGCAGGTAACATGGAGCCTTGCAGAGCCTTTTGAAAGATGCAAGTTATCACCCTGACAGGAGCCTCCCTTATAATGCTGTCATGTATCTGTCCCCTATGGATAGATGATGCAACAGGTGAGCTGCTGCTGATGAGATGCTGGATGCTAATTTGCTTCTGTTGCAACGTGTCCTACTCTGTCTGGCTCCTTGTCCCTGCTCCCACAGTTCCACTCATCTCAAAGCTCTTGTCTGAGGATTCTTGGTGAGTGTCTGCTCTTCTCACCCCTGGTTTAAAATAGTTTAAGCCTCCCATTTTGCCTACTTTGATTCCAGTCCCTTCTGCCACACAACCTGCCAGGTAAGCTAAAGCTGCTTTTGTCTATCCCAAATTGTGGCTGACCAACCAGGAACAAACTTGACCCAACGGCTTCTGTATGGTCATGTGCAATTAGCAATACACTGAGTTAACTCTGGCTTTTCCTCACACCATCAACGCCTCTTTAAATGGCTTTGTAAAATTTTTGGAGTCTCATTCATTGACTCCACTCATGTTCCAGCAGGGTACATCATGATTTGTCTAGTTGTGAATCATTTCTCTTTTCACTGTCCTCCAGTAGCATTTCCTGGACAAAATCACAGCATACTTATGGTTGGAAAGCCCCTCTGGAATTCATCCACACTTCTGCTCTCAAAGTAGGGTCATCTAGACCAGGTCATTCAGGTCCATTCCAGGTTGGGTTTTGAATATCTCCAACTTCTCTAGTGCAATCTGTTCCAGTGTTTGATCACCCTTACAGTGAAAAAGCTTTTCCTTTTTTAAGGTGGAAAGTTTGGGCCCATTGCCTCTTGTCCTGTCACTGGGCACTACAGGGAAAAGCCTGCCTCTGTTTTCCTTATACCCTTTTGTCAGATATTTATACACATTGATAAAATCCACTGAGCCTCCTCAGCCCAGCTCAGTCTCTCCTTTTATGACAGATGTTCTAATTCTTTAATCATCCTAGTGGCTTTTTGCTGCACTCACTGTGCTATTTCCATGTGTTGCCTATGCTGAGGATTCTAGTACCTGACCCAGCACTCCAGATGTGTTTCAACAGTGCTGAACAAAAAAGATGGATCAATTTTACCTTCATCCTGCTGGTAATACTCTTCCTAATGCAGTCATGGAGGTTCTTTCATTCTTTACTTCAAGGACATATTGCAGGCAGATAGTCAGCTTTACTTGCCTAGTTGATAGTCAGTAAAGCTGCAGGTCCTTTTTTTGCAAAGCTACTTTCCAGCTGGTTGGCCCCCAACCTGTAGTGGTGCATAGGGTCATTCCTCCCCAGTTAAAATAGCTTTCATGACACATGGGAGATGCAAGATGATATCTTCTGTTCCTTGAAAAAACAAAACAAACAAACACATCCTAGGATAAGCAGAAGCATACACTCTCTGTTACCTTCCTCTGCAACTGTGCCCTATCTCCCTGGAAGAATGCTGCTTCTTGAAATGTTGTTTTATGCTAGCAAATGTGTATACCCAAAATACACAGGAAAAACAAAACACCTGTAATGTGCCACTCATGTAAGTAAGGAATATGTTGATGTTAGACCCTTACCTTGCAATTGTCATTAACATGAATCATAGCAAGGTAAAAGCAAGTAAGAGCATTTATGTAAACCATACAAAATGTGTTGTAAAGGTTTATAAAGGTAGAAGTGTCAAAAGAAGACAGAAAGAGAACCATTTATCCCGAGATCAAATCCTTAAATCCTCCTTTCCCTACTCCCATAAACTGATAAGCTGAAGATCCACTCTTAACCCACATGGTTAGGACTCCATCACTCTGTGCACACCAGCTCTTTAGCTTTGCTTTTGTTTAGGGTTTGTCTGGGGCCAGCTCAGGTTTATGTTTTGCGTTTCTCCCGTCTTGGTCCTGCTTACAGTCATTACTGATCTCATCTTAAAGAACCGGTCTCAAACTTCACCTCCTCAGACTGTAAAGTTTTTGGAAATGCTAATACACGTGCTTGGCCTGTTGTGTCACAAATGTCCCTGAAAAGGTGTAAAATGCCTTTTCGCACCTGACAGGACCAAGTGCAACATTCAGTGAGAAACATTTCCCTACACTTAAATAGACTCGGACTGAGCTGTCATGCAACACTAATGACTTACTTCAGGCAATAATATACAGTGGAAAGCTGAGCCACCAAATCTGTGTTTGGTGGGGTATTATTTTCAGGTGTACATCATAAATTTACTAGGGTAAATCAGAGCTAGCTTTATGTACATACATTTAAAGCTTGGCACCTCCTTGTTGACAATTGTAGAGTGATGCCTTGATTCTCCTCCCCTCCACATACCTGCGGTTGTATGGCTCGAAAACATGCAGAACATTTTGGTCACTTGAGTACTTTTTTTTTCCCTTGAGAATAATAGCAATATCAAACACTTAAGTAGCACTTTTCATCCACAAGGTGCCTCACTAGTGTTAATACTAATAGCTAACTTAATTCTCCCTCCTCCTTCCCCTGAAAGTGCATAAAACAGGCAAAAAGTTGCCAAAGGAAGTGCTAGAGTCACTGGCACCCAGTCTGAATGCCGCTCCCTCTATGAAGCAAGTGATACAAGACACCCCCCACTAAGTTCCATTATTGCAGCTGCAATTTTGCAAGCACCTTTTTATAACAGCTTTTGTTCTTTATCATCCAACACACTGAGCAAATAGCTTCTGGGAAGGAACACACTCATGTTTACCTTTGCTCTAGGTGCCACCATCAGCGCTATCCGAAATCCAGACAGACATGAAACAGGTGCCAGAGTTGCATATTTGAGTCACCATCAGTAAAGACTGACTCATAATTACAGTGAACACATAGTCTGTTTTCAGGTCTTTGGGTAGAGATGTAAAAACCAAATGTCACATTAAAGAGAGGCTGTCAGCCCTTCAGGTCCCTAAGGAAGCAAGGTTTGGCAGTAAAATGGGTAATGATATTATTTCTGGAACATTCTTGTATCTATTTTTTTTTTTTTTTTAGGGTTTATGACTCCTAGACTTTACACAAATCAATTAAGCTTCTCTCTGCACCCCCTACATCTGGAAAAAGCAGATTTATGGAGGCAGTCTCACAGCTGTCTCCAGAAAAATAAATAAATAAATAAATAAAATCCATTTATGCAAGAGGAAGTTAAAGTGGAACAAAGACCAACCATGTCAGACTAGACTGAAGAAAGAGACGATCCAAGGCTATATCAGGCATAGGTGGGTCTTCAGTCCAGGAAAGTTGGTTCACATTCAGGCACTTCAGTGCAGTTCAGTTTGTTACAGAGGGTGGTCTCTCTCTTTTCCAGGATACCTGCATGTTTAGAAAGGGCTCTTCCTTCCCTTGGGAACAAGGAGGAAAATGAAGTACAATGGGCTTCTTGGGAGGCAAATGAGCACAGAGCCCTTTAATTTCTCCAGTGCAGATTCTTCCCCACCTTTGGACTAGCACCACTTCTCCCCACCCCCTTCCCTTCTTCATGCAGCTGTCAGCTGGGACCAGCAGCTGGGCTCCAGCTGCAAAGGTCATTCCCACATTAACCCCTGCAGGTCTGCCTTCCTACTCTGCACACCACGAGGATCCCGGACTGGGGAGATCTGACTGCACCCCTGTGAATGACTTGGCCAAAAATGCAGTGGAGTTTATGTCCTGTCACAAGGGAGCACACAAAGTACTTCAAACACATTGCCCGAGGACTACTGCTCACTATTTTTGAATAAAGGAAATGCTATTATCCCCATTGTATAGAAATGTAAGGCACAGGAAGCTGTATGTCAATTTCTTAAATGGACATAGAAATCAGTAGCTGAGCTGGAAACAAAATCCAGGTCACCTGCTCTGACCTGCTGTTGCCTCTACAGTCCCTGCTTATCTCTGCTGGGTGTATTACATCAGACATTTCATAGGTTAGACTTTGTAGAAGTTGCAGGAGAAAGCCCTGATTACTCAAAAGACAGGAGCAAAAATATAGACATGGATGCCATCTTCATTTGTTCATTCCCTCATCAGAAACATAGTTGAAGTGTAATACCTACTCAACAACCAGTTACCTACAAGCTAAGTTCCATTCACTTAACGCTTGAATGCTGATCAAAAAGTCCTGCCACTGAGCAGAGCTTCAGCAGAACAATATTGTTTCAGTGAAGCAAGAACCACTTCCATTCACTACAATTATTATACAATCTTATCAAGTGATCAGTTTGATCAAAGAGGTTTCCATTAACATTCTATATGGTTCAGTCCAGCAAGAATAGGATATTGCCAGCCAACTTCTGGCATGTTTGAAACATTGAGAAATAACAGATTCCAAGAGTAGCAATTCAGAAGAATTTTTGGCAGCTAAGGCACAGATCTTGCAGTCAAAAGGTAAGCAAGTAAGCTCCTACACCTACAAGCCACCAGTGACTGAAGATTTGTAGTGACCATAGTTCTTGCCCATGTGTTCTTAGTTGTATGCTGGAGCTGAAGACTGCTCCTCCTAGCCAGGTGCAGGCTAGGAGGAAGCAGAAAGGCTACAGAGGCAGTGCTCACACCACGCACAGGCACTCCAACTGCATTGCAGTCCCACCTAAGTCTTGTCTGGAAACAGGCCAGCTCTTGGCAGAACAGAAGGCAGATTTCTCATACTTCCTGATAATATCTTCCTCAAGAATGACTCTTCCCTCTTCCTTTTCTTTATTTTCCAAAGTTTTGTGCATTTATCTAATTGTCTCACTGAAACCCCTCGTTGCTAGCTTTCATACAGTCTCCTGTTGCGTCTACTTCTGCTTCCAATTCAGAGACTATCCAAAGACCACATCAGTCTCCTGCTGTGTATCAACATCCTCACCTTCATTAGTACTGCACCAAATAACACCATTAGTACTACACCAAATAACAGTATTTCTCCTGTCATGGAATATAACACAGACACAGAATCCAATATTTCATCACCTAGGTTTAAACTTATTGTCCTGTTTTGTTCTCTACTTTTTGCCATTGATGGTGATGGGCCGACACCATTGATCGCATTAATGCACATTAATGTGAACTCAAAAAAAATGGGGAAGTTTAAATCTAGAACTCCAGCTGAGCTTCTCTCTAACAGGCAACAATAACAGCAAGATTTAGAAAGCAACTAGACTTAACAGACATATCCAACATGGTCAACATCCAAAGAACTGGCAAGAGTTTGTCTCGAAGTCAAGGCTACAGAGCTTACCTATTTCACCATTAGTGTTGTCCAAATCTCCGCAGCTTTAGCAGCTACTTTCTAGGACAGGAGAGTCAATGCAGTACGGAGCATCCACTGCAGCTGCACCAGGCTATCTTGCAAACATCAGCAGCTTCAGCTTCAGTCCTCTGAGGACTCGGGCATATCCTGTTGAAGTCTCAGTGAAGAGGCTCAGACTCTCATTCCAAAAGAGGAGCAGGGAGAAAATTTACCTTCTGGCATGTCTTTTATAAAGCATATGCTTATTTACTTTCTTATCCTATACGTGCAATTACACAGGCAATTACCTATGTAAATTGGGCATCAAATAGAACTTTATGGGAGTAAAAGTCATTCTGTACATCATGTCTATTTACACTGCTAATTGTGAAAGTGCTAAGTCTTTGCTCTGGTCTGCAATTAAAAATGAAGCCAGTATAGTTACAAGAGAGCAGGAGTTCCACTGTATCCACAGTTCCCATGTGGATACATGGGAATAAATCTCCCATTTCTTTCCAGCACAGCTCTCCCAGAAAAGGCACTTTCAGCTACATCGCCAAAAGGAGAGTCTATCAGTTGTTACAAATGGCATAATATATGCTCTCAAAAATATTTCTGTGACCACAAATTGGTTCTGCATTAACTGGGAAACCTAGTTGTACAATATATCTATCCTGACAAGCCTCTTCGGACAGGTAAGTGTCTGTATGTTCTGTGTGGCAGTGGAAACACACACGGTACTCAGTTCTAATGATCCTATGACGATTTTGGTGGAGTAATGTGGTGTAATTCAAGGTCAGTGCTCCCTGAATCAATTTTCCATGGTCTACAATATTTGCTGTAAACAGCCTGCTCTGTAACTAAGAAAGCAGAAAGGGTTTTAATGCCATCACTTTCACCCTTAATACCTCCATATTAAGCTCAAAGAGGTGAAAGGATTTCATATGATTTGTTCCAGGCTCGTATCAGACTTCATCAAGGTGTCTCCCTTTTTGTAGACCAGAACGGTGCCCTCTAATGTTTGTCTCTTCACTGGACTGGCCCAGTGTTCAGCATAAATTAGAAGAGCAGGAGGATTAAATCCAAAAGAGTAGGCAAACACTCTCCATGTAACCTCTGCCCTGTTCATCTGCTCCATGTTTGGCAGGTTCCCATGTTGGGAGCAAGGCAGAAGGTCTGCAGGCAGCTGGTGACTGCTTTGCTTCTCTCTTGCAACATGGGACTCCAAAGAAAACCATTTCTACCGTGTGACGTCCCCTTTGAACAGCACTGCAGACATAAAGGGGGTCACAGTACTGGGGAGGACTGAACTGGTTTCTTTGTTCCTCATTTTTACCCTGGAGTCAAACATTCATTACCTTTTTAGTGATCAAAACTGTAAAAGTCTCCAAAGGCATTTTCCCAATGTTCTCCCCCAAATAAACCACACTCAGGAACGCCACAGGGTGCTAGAAAGACTTTGAAGTTCCTGTGAGAGAACTTTTCTGTGATGCTCTTTCCCTTATCATGTCTAAATTATTCTTTAAAATTACAACAAAAGAAAGATAGGCCATTACCCTCTATTTATTACTGTCTCAATTTAAAACTGGAACACATGAAAAGCTGCAGATAAGATCTGCAATAAATAAAAACATAGACTAGGCTATCTATATAATGACAAGATAATATGATAAGTAAAATATTTAATAAAAGAAAACCATCCCTGCAATAGTCCAAAACCTCAGTGATTCAGTAGGTTTCGCCCAACTGAGTTAAAACAGTGATGTTTTCAGTATCCTAGTAGAACACTCTGAAACAATGACTGCATAAATAACAATAATTAATCAAAAGCTCCTCCTACTGGTATTTCCCAAAGTCAGGGTGGTAATGTGTCCTGGTGCAGGCCATGTCAAAGCATGTTGTATGACCTCCAGTACATCCACACCAAGCAGACACTGACCACTAACAGCCCAGCAGAAGACAGTCGTGCTGAGTGTCAGAGGAGATTTTGTGACAGAATGGGTCCCCCATTTTTTCATTTCTGTAGAAATTTGGTTTGGAAGGACATTTGGAAGAAAGAGACTAAGTAAATGGACACTAAAACTACTGAAAAAGAGTTAGACAACAAAAGATGAAAGGCTGAAGAACAGAGAGAGAAACGTTCAAAAACAATCTTACTTTTTGACATTTCATATGGTTTTGCTTTATTTTTTAAGACTGCAGTACCAATGTTTGGATTTCAGAAGTCCTCAAAAGCATTCAGTGTTTGGATCTCAGGTTCTGGTTTGAATTAACTCTTATTTTCAGACTCTGTTTTCCCTTAACATAGGCATAAGTACATTTTTACTTTATAATGTCTCACAACGATTAGTATGCCTTTTTTGATATTTGTATTTATTGTCTGTATGGATATGAAAAAAAAATCTTTTTCAATTTAGATAAAACAAACTTAAAAAAAAAACCTCAAATGGACAGCCTTTTGCTTCCAGAGTCCTAAATCTTGCTATTATGTTATTTCAGTAATTCCCAAAACAAACAAACAAAAAACAAGTTATTCTTTTTATTGTTTATTATTCAGTTAACTTCACAATTAACTGAAATGGAAAAGAAGGGAAGGGAAGGGAAGGGAAGGGAAGGGAAGGGAAGGGAAGGGAAGGGAAGGGAAGGGAAGGGAAGGGAAGGGAAGGGAAGGGAAGGGAAGGGAAGGGAAGGGAAGGGAAGGGAAGGGAAGGGAAGGGAAGGGAAGGGAAGGGAAGGGAAGGGAAGGGAAGGGAAGGGAAGGGAAGGGAAGGGAAGGGAAGGGAAGGGAAGGGAAGGGAAGGGAAGGGAAGGGAAGGGAAGGGAAGGGAAGGGAAAATCTCCACTTATCCTGTGACACAAATTGAATCAAGAAGAAGACACAACGGAAGTACACAGTGTGCTTTACGCTACAGATGTGCGAGCCTGTGTGCTAATGAACTAGCTGTTAACAGGCATGACTGTACTGACAATGCGGTAGCAGACACGTTTTTGGCAACAACTCACATGCAACATTCTGTATTTTACAGAGAATGCCCGGGACCTCGAGCTCACATCCTGGTACTAAGAAACAAGACTTCTTGTTCATTACTATCTTTTATGTGCAACCTGAAAATAACATTTTGCAATCTTCTAGATGGGCTATTTCAACTAAAACCCTCAATTTGCTTTTGCAAGCTTTTTTCCAAGGCCAAATCACCTTTGTGTGGTAGGCGTTGCCTCCATTTTGCAGCAGGGGAAACTGAGGCACCACAGGTTCAAATCACTTGCCCAAGATGACACGGTAAATCTGCAACAGCCCAGCAATAAAGCCCAAGAGAGTTACAAGATAATGATAGGAACTGTCAGCATATCATTTTCTCATTACTTCATAGTTTGATGAGGGATAACACATTACAGAACAGCAGCTGTCCATGTGAAATTGCTAGCCTTAACTTCTTGTATGTGTGAACTGTTTACTGAAGCAGACAGTAACTGACTTTGCTCAGTCTTGTGCTTTTGTTTCTGTATTTCTTGTCTGCTCATTTGTCATCCAAGTGCCAGCTACAAGGTATTGTTATAGTAGGGGTTGAGTGGAAAATACAAATACGGTAATATATTCAGTCTTTACGGCTTTTTTTTTTTTTTTTTTCAGATTTCTGCAAGCACTTGAGATGCCTGGGCAAAAATATTCAGGCAGTGCACTTCCTCTGCTGTACATTGGCAGAAAATGAATTTCAGATTTGACCGTGCAATAATTCTTGCTCAAAGGGTGTGCACACAGCCCAGACAGGCAAGTGAAGCGAGACCTATGCATTCAGTCTCGCAAATTAGACACTATTTTAGAAATAACACTTCTTTGCTCTCTAAAAGGTGTTCTTTTTTCTCAGTGTGCCATTCCATGCAGGTAGCTTAATGTGGCTTTTGTCTGCTCTGCAAAAGTACCTTTCCCCTGCCTATTGACAGAAGCTCTCCATACTAATATAAGGGTTTTTACTGGTGGCATTTTGCTGTCGGTTGTGAGGTTTACTGAGAATACTTGGCCAAATTAATTCCTGGCAAAACTCTGACTTGCTTTGCAATTGAGCAATTACCAAAATAAATAAATAAATAAATAAATAAATAAATAAAAATAACATTAGTAGCAGTTGTGATACCAGTTTAAGGAATCATGTGTTTGATCATTTAATATCCAAAATCAACCCTGTGGCTCCATTTTGGGGTTCTCCGGGAACCACGGGCCACTAATATATTCAGGGCTGTACCAAGGGTGGGGCAGAAAGTCAGACAGCCCTGGATGTTCCTCCAACAGAGGCACAAAATGGGGAAATGAACAAAACACAGCAGCTCCTTGTGAGTTTGGAGACCAGTAGGAGCCCCAGCAGGCAGCCCCCATGGAGCTGGAGGGAGATGGGGCAGCCGCATTACTTTCCTGCTCCAGAAAGGAGCGTGCCTTGCTGCAGTACCCTGAAAACAGCAGACTGAAATTTCTTGCTTACCTGATCAATAGGAAAATGACGTTAGCCTTATCTGATGAAGCAGGAACCTGACTGCATAACACCACAAGCAAGCTATCAGGCTCAGGCTTCGGAGCTGCTGGTTTCCTCTGAGCAACAGTGATTCACCTTTAAGACATCAAATGAAAACGTGTAGAGGTGGGTCCAATGAAAGCCTCAGATACCTCGTCTTCAGGGGCCTGTTTCCTAGAATGGGCTAACAACTGCAAGCCGGACAGCTGAGCTACCTACCTGGCTGCAAAAAGGGAACACTGGGAAACCTTTGGAGTAGAAACAAACAAGCCATCAAACTCACCAAAACATTTGAGGGCCTTCAAAATAGGAGGAAATGAGGGCTCTTACTCAGAATACCTGGTATGGTGGTGGCATTCCTGCGAAGAGGAGATGTATGGTTTTGAGCCTCCTTTGGCTGAGGGGACTTCAGACCTCCTCACGTCTCCTCTCTGCGCAGCACCCTAAGCACTGGGTGTGACCTCTGTCCTGCAGAGCTGAAGGAGGTGACTGAGCCACGACCCTCTCGCCACATGCTGGCTGGGAGCTGAGGTTGCCTCCCAGCGCAGCCCAGGTGCACTCCAGGTGACAGACGTTCTTGTGCCATCACCGTGCTCAGCTCTGTCCCCCAAGGGGTCACCCCAGGAATCGATCCTCCGGTTCTCACTCTCAGCCCTTAGCGTAACTCCAAGCCTCCAGCACAAAAGCCCATCAGGGTAACTCAGCACCACCCTCTTCATGCAGGGGTTACAAGCAGGGTGTCCCTTGACGCCGGAGAAAAAGAATAGCTTTGACCCAGACATCTGATAATGCAGTTTTGTACTAATCTACAAGATTCATCAAGCTGGAGAAATTAAAAACTTCTGCCCTCTTGCAGATAACATGCTTGCAGGTAAATGCTGATGCCACTGGCAAAGGAGTGTAAATTACTGCAGTTTGAAGTGTGGTAACCTACACCCTAACTTACCTAACAGGTTTTATTTAACTGTAAAATAAACGAGTCCTAGCTTTAAAAACATATTAAACAACACTGCTGTTCATTTACTTGAGAAACCTTTTGTTTACTGATAGTGAAAGCATGCACAGAAAACTTATTACAACTGCTGAGTAAATGCCATACCACAGTCACAGCAAAAAGCTCTCTCTAAATGCCATCACTAGTGCTTGCTGCCTGTGCTGATCCATATTCTGCTGCTCCGGTGCATGCTTAGAGGTCCTTCAGCCTTTGGAGTAAAAAAAAAAAAAAACTCACCAAAATGTTCACGGACCTTTAACAGAATCTGTGAGCTTTCCCCTGAGTCACGTTAACATCAGATCCCCAATAAGCTACTTAGTCTTAGAAGGAACAAAGAAGAAAGGACAAACAAAGCTGTTTGTAAATAGCACACGTCAATGGGCCGGAATATGTTTACAAATTTCTCACCAGATTTCATGCAAATTTCATCCCAATAAGTATTATCAACTTTATCAATGTGGGATCTCTCACTAAGGGTGTATAAACCCAGCTGTACCACTAATGCAGGAGAGGGCAGAGAATGAGTGCCTTTGAACCATATGCTTGGTTCTGCTGCAGGTTAACTGGGTAATTTTGGGACAGCTCTCAAAAGTGATCTGTAACTCCGAGGGCTGCAATTTTGGGGAAACCCGTGTGTTATAACAGCTGCTTTCCTTGCTTAGTGCTGAAAAATGTGAACCACTAGCTTGAGGCCACTTTCAGCCAAACTTCTCAGCTTTCCCATCTATAAAACAGGCACAGAACTACCCTGCATTGGGTTTTATCCTGCAGTCCCTTTTTTAGGGGAAGAAATTAAAATATGCCAGGAGAACTATTTTGAGTCTACTCGAAGGAGAAACGGTTTGCAGAACACAGTTGTGAGATTACTGCATAGCACATGCTATAGACAGAGACGCAATGTCGGAGGAAACTAAATATGAGCTCTTTAATCCCAGGACATTATTTACACAAATGTGTTCTATTTCAAAACTGCCTCTAAATTATTTCAAGAAAGCAGAGAATGCTCATTCCCCAAAGTGTTAAATTATGCACAGGAATTGCAATTCAGTTCCAGTAAAATACTTGTTCTGATGCTAGATTTATTTGTCCCCCCTGATTAATTGCATGTGCTGAAAAGACCACAAAGTCCACAGTAACCTGAGGCCATTTTACTGAATGCTGCAGGGGTCATTTAGGAATGCACCATAATGGATAAGCAAGGCATTTCTCACATTATAACGTGCCACAAGGCCTGAATGACACACCTTCTGTACATTCTGCTGCCTGGGTTTCTTTCCAGAGCAGAGTGTTTTATGAAGGAGCAATTTCAGTCCGCAGACTAATAATGCAAGACAAGTTGCCCAGGTTGGAAACATGGGAGGAGTCACTCAGAAGAATGTTGCTCTCAACACACTGGATTAATAATTAACAACACAGAAAGAAGAAAAGTCTGTACAGATACACATTTAGGGCTACCATCAGAAGACCAATATCCATGCTTTCAATGCTCCTTTGGAGTATACTTTATTCAGATTAAAACAAACAAACAACTGTTTGACTTTCCATTGTAAGTGAAAAATACAACCACCTTCCTCAACCACGCCACTGGGTTTATCTTTCCTCTGGGCCCTTTCTCCTTCACTTCCTTTAGCCTGTTGGGCAGATGGCAAGCCAAACTCACAATTCAAAGTCCCTTTTCTGCACTCTGACTCCTTTTCACATGCTCAAATGCCCTCAGACCCATGACTGATAGACATGACTCAAGTCGGTGTAAGGACTGAAACACTGGTGTAACTTAAAGGCTGAAAAAAGCACATTAAAGTAGTCCAAGTGCTACCCGAAAGAAGGCTTAAATACTCCTTTTTGTAAGGGTATGATGTATTTTGGATCTAGAGATGATTTTTTTTGGCTGTGAACACACGTCATCTTCTGAGTCTGGCTGTGCTGGTAAAATCTGTTACCACCCTGTGCCCCTCTGCTGGTTGTTGGCCTCATCTAACTGCCTGTGGAGCAGTTCCAGCGAGCGCTCCTCCTTTCACTTCAGACAAGCTCAGGCCAGTTATTGCTACCATGCAGACCAGCCTGCCTGATTTCTGCCTGGCAAGGAATTAGGACGTGCTCCCACAGACTAAGCAGCTTGATAGGAACAGCAGTCTTCCTCCAGGAGACAATTACAAATGGCCAACAAGCTGCATGTGGAACGTGACATCTTTCTACAGCCTTACTGAAATAACTACACTGAGACAGCAAATGCAGCAATTCCAGTACCAAAAATGTCTTAGTTGCACCATCCCACCTCATCCTGCACCCACCTAGCAGCTTGTGGCCTCCAAAAGAGGCACTGCTTCCACTTCTCCCTCCCTGGGCTGCCCTGCATGGCCCTTTGAGCTCTCTATTGCTCATCGAAACAGAAAGGAAATAATTCAGCCCATTCATCTAGCAGAGAACTTGCCACTTTTCTCAATCATTACCACTGGTACTAGTCTTCTGCTGTGTGAGTGAATTGGGCCAGTTTCAAGCAGTAGACAGCAAGAGTCAGGGCTGGAGCAAGGTCCCCCACCATCATGACTGGTAGCAAAAGGCAGCAATGGGTAGGATCCCTCCTGGCACCAAAAAGCCATTGCAGCCACAGTCCCTGCCACATAGCCACCAACTGCAAAGAGTTGGGTTTATTTTGTGTTGATCTATGAAAGTAACTATGAATAGGAAACACCGGCGTAACAGTAACTGTGCCACAGGCTCCGCACTGCTTTAATCCTGCCAACGAAGCCCAAGACAGACCACTTCCACACTGAGAGAATCCCTAACTCAGGCCTTTGAGAAACATTTGCAAGGAAGCGAAACACAAGTAGTTATGATTGCTGTAATTACTTAATTCATATTCAGTATCTCCATCAAAGAGGTTCATTGGCACAAGTGCCAGTGCGAACACAATTATGGTAACCGGCTGTATTCTGTTCGCAAAGCTCCGGGGGATTTTGTACCCATGGGGCTGTTGCACGCCTGGTGACAGGACGCTGATAGCCCGAGGCTACATTGATGATATTCAGCTTTCAGGGGTAGTGATAAAAAAAAAAATATATATATAAAAATCCCCAAAATTGAATCAGAGCTGATAACTAGATTGAGTCTTTAGTATAACAACAGGCAGACAAATAAACACAGGTAAGTAGGCGTAAGAGAGAGGGATTTCAGCACTGCTCCCCAGCTCAGGCTGCTCAGTGACAAGCGTGAGCCCCTGACAGCACACGCTGGGGGTTGCTGGATTGAAATGTACGAACCTTCCAGCAAGACAGGAACTCTTCACAGGCTACACGGTACAGATGGTGCTTGTTTTCCTCTCCTCTGCCAGCTCACGCCCTGCCTCTCCACCTGATCCTGCCCCTCAGGATGAGCCTTCTGCTCAGCAGCCACAGGGGACTGCTAAGCGCGGCTGTCCCTGCTCCCCAGCCCCATCACGTGAAAGCTTCTGCGCTCACAAAAGCCTCCATCCTCCCACCCGCCTCCGGTATCTGATCATTTTAAATCTGGAAGTGGTTCGTTTCTTTGTACGTACAGAGTCGA
This sequence comes from Netta rufina, assembly GCF_964035555.1. NCBI lineage: Eukaryota > Metazoa > Chordata > Aves > Anseriformes > Anatidae > Netta > Netta rufina. Next base: position 131,330,244 of record NC_140123.1, read on the forward strand.
GGGGTGGGGGCTGAGAATCCTTTGTATTAGTGACCAAGACGTTGACTGCTAGGCAGATGGTGCTTGCCAGTGACACTCCACAAGTTTAACTTTTTGGATCTGGCTGGTTTGTGCTTTCATTTATTGTGAAATGCAATTCAGAGCAGGAAGAAGCCACAGCACTACTGGCTGAGGCAATGTCATACACTGAAACGGTCAAGAAGTTCACTACATAAATTTCCATAAATTCACTTAAACTGCAGAGTGTATTAAAAGCCACAGCTTTAAAACTGAATGTAGACATCACAGTCATTTTCAAGTGGATGCCAACAACAGTGCAAGTAGCAGGGTTAGAATAAACAGAAAAAAGCCACAACCCAAGTGAAACTGCTCACTTGAAGCACATTCCATCTATGAAATATGTTTCGTCTTCTCTCCCACTGTGGCAGTGATGAGATCCTTAACAAAAAAGGAAATTGGCAGCCTGAGCATTTCAAAAAGCCTTGTAAGACGTACTTACCCACCACAGCATTTTAGCATACAGGTTCTGCAAGGGCCTGACCCAAAGACTGCTAAAATCAGCAAGTCTTTGCGCTGATTGAATGGATTGAATGATTTAGTTTTAAGAGCACAAGAATAAGAAATCTGTTGCTCTTTTTACTGATTTACTCACAGCGTCTTTCCCTTTCCCAGATCCACTTACGCTTTATCCTGGAAACTACTGCCATGCGCTGATAAACAGGGGTCAAGTCAATCTGCACACTCACAGTACTATTGAGGTAAATTGTTTGTTGGGAACTAGCAGCACAAATTTCAGGCTATTGGGAGCCCTGCAGTCAGTCAGCTCTACACAGAGGTAGGCTCAGTGTGTGTGTGCGTGCGCTATTTACTTATTTATTTTAATGCCTTTTTATTTGTTTATTTGTTTTGTTTCCTTCTTCCTTTCCTGGTTGCTTGAAGAAATCCTAATAAAAGCCAGAGGGAAACCTATCCGTCTGCCTCTGGTGGGAAGTGTGCCTAACCTTAAGAGCTAGAGCATCTCCTCTCAAACCCACTAGCAGTGAGCGTGCTGCCTGGCCAAAAGGCACGTTGCTGAGGCTTTTTTTAAAGCACGAGAAGAGACATTTGCAATTCTTATTACAGTCAGTGCTCAGCGGTATCGTGAGGCAAGCAGCCATGTGCGGTGGGTCTGCATGAAAACACGCACAGCTACAGAGGGCTGGGTCTCTGAGCAAAGGGGTAAACGCTACAGATTTCAACAGCGCTGGATGCTGTGAATCCAACACTGCACAAGGGGGAAATTGTACTGGAAAGAGCAGCAGCTCGGTGACTCTCAGCAAGCCTGTGCATTCTGACAGGGGACTCCTCGGGTCCCATTTCCTCAGAGAGGACTCATGTAAGGGCAGGCTTGCGAGACGGGCTCAGAGTCACCGCCGCCTTACCTCACCGCTTATGTCAGCGCGAGGCGGTTACAAAACCCTGCCGCTTCGTTACCGCCTGGAGCAGACGCACGCACCAGCCCCGGGACCTCAGGCACTCCTAAGGCGCCACACCTGGGCGCAAAGTTCCAATAAAACAACAACAAAAAATAGAACGGAAAAGCAACCCGGACCCACAAGCCAGCCCTGACAGAAGCGACTTTATTTTTTGAACTGAGAGCGCCCGGACTGTTTCAGCCTCGGCACCTCGCGCTGTGGGGCGGCCGGGCGCACCTCAGCGGCTGTAACGGCCGTAACGGCTTCAACGGCTCGCGGGCCCCCCCCCCGCCCCCTCCCGATCGCACGTGCCCCGCCGCCACCACCGCCGCCACCGCCCAGCGCTGTGCGGCGCCTCCCAGGGGCTCTTTAAATAGCGTCTATAAATACAACGGCACAAGCCGCCTCCCCATTGGCCGCCGCCGCCCGGCTGATTTGCATATGCCGGAGGCGGGGCCTCCGGGTCACGTGGGGGCGGGGCGCGAGTTGTGCAAGCGCGCGCTGACCCATTTCCCGCCGGGGCGGCGGCGCCTGGCGCTTGGCTCGCTGAACTGCACGGGACTGCTCGGCACTGCTCGGCACGGCTCGGCACGGCACGGCACGGCACGGCACGGCATCACATTGCATTCTATTGTGGTGCACTGCACTGCAGTGCCTTGCCTTGTCGTGCCTTGCTTTGCCCAGCACTGCTCTGTGCAGCTTCACGTAGCATTGTGCTACCCTGCATGGCTCATTGCATTTTATCACTTTTGCACATTACCAGCAAATGCTCAAGCGGTGTCAGTGTGTCTGAGGCTGCTTGAGTCCCTGGCTCTGCGTGGGGTGTGCAGCTGGCCGCGAGAGGAGGCCAGAAAGCACCACCCTGCCTCCTCCAGCAAACAGCGTGCAGAGGGTTCAGAGCCGGGCTGAAAAGAGCACGTTTCACACTCCCGCTGGTGTATTTCTGGAATTAGGTGGGGTGGGAAAGACAAACAAGGCCCTTGAAACTGTGGACGTCAGTAGTGTGTCATGCTAGGGTCAGTGGCTGACAACGAGGGGACGGAGTGTGGAGCTAGAAGTGCCGGAGGCAGTGGGGCGAGAGGGGAAGCCCAGGACATCCGTGCAGGATGCTGCCAGCACCCGCTTCCCGCAGCACGGAGCTGCTTCATGCAGCACTGGGTGCTGGGCCTTCACGGGGGCAGCCCCATCACCCCTGACAAAGCAGCCCCACTCTGGAAGCAGTAGCTGTGTGAAAGATCATGAGGGTGCTTTGCAGGAGCAAAATGCGGTCCCTGTGTGAGGAGTGCTGCTCCTGTGAGAAATAATGTAAGAAAACGCTGAGATTCCTTTGCACAAAGGTCTGGAATCTCGACAACTCCCAGAATTTCCACCGCTGCCCCTGTTTCTCTGCTGGGCACAGGCCCTCCCTCCGTCACCCACTGAAGGAGCACTCCCTGTGCTGCTGAATTCCTCAGGCCAAAGCAGGCGGGGTGCAGATGCTTGCCTTTTATTTTCATCTTCTTAGCACTTAGCAAAGTGACTGGGAGTTGTCAGAATGTGGGAATTCATCTCAGGGCTCGGATATCCAGTGTTTTCCTCAGACCTATGGCACCTACCTCGTGTGCTTGTAAGAGCATCTCGGCTTTCCCTGAAGGCAAAGGGGACACTTCTGGATCTTGTGTCCAGGCAGGAAGACGAACGAGGGCAGCTAAAAGGGAAGAGGGGCAGGGAGAAAACAATCAAATTCTGGTGCAAAACATGCCAGAACGTTGCTGCACAAACAGTGGAGCTCAGGATTTCTGCACTCTCGGTGTCGGCAGCATTGCCGCACCAAAGGAGTCAGCACGTTCCCCACTTGCGTGCTGCACTTCCCGGCAATTTCACTCCAGCTGTGCTGACCCAGATCTGCCTGAGGAGCTGATGTGGTTTTGAGCATGATCTTAAATACACTTTTAATTTTTGAGCAGCTGTAATTAAACACAACTTTATTTAAACACATCCAGACATGCGCAGCACCGTGTAGCAGCCGAGCAGCTGCTGCTGCCGCAACCTGGACACACCACAGCCAAACTGGATGGGCCATCGGAGGGCTTGTTCAGTGAGAGAAGGAAGAAAGCAGAGTGAAAAGAAAAAGGAAACAAAAAGAGAGTTGACAACTGCAGGCCACAGGTCAGAGTTGTACTGCTGGGTGACATGGTATGGCTCTGAAAAAAGGCAGAAAATGGGTGCACCACTGTGTGTGTGCAACTTCTGGCAGCAGCTAGCGTCTTCTGCCTGCACTTTTTTCCCTGCCCTGGCTTTGCCATTTCGGCTGGTGGGGAGAGAAGCCAATACACTATAGTTTTTGTCTGCCAAAGCAAGCCATTGCTGCATCCTAAAGAAGCAGTTTTGATTCGCAAGAGGCCATCGATGACGGAGGTGACGGTGCAAGCAGCACTCAGCGAAGGGCTGTAGCTCCCACCTTGCCCTGCTCTGCCAATGTGCGACAGCCCCAGCAAGGCTGCAGTGTGCCACCGGGGCTGTTTGCCCTTCCCACTGCAGCATCGGCTTGGTGGTGTGGCGAGGTGTGTTTGCACAAGTAGTGCAGTCATCACATCTCCAGTTTTCCTCCAGAAGGCACATATAGCTGGAGCCCGACGTTGAGAAAACACAGAACACTAAGGCAGGAAGATTTTGTTGTGATAGTAGATTTAAAGGAACGACAGATAGCATGGCTCTACAGTAATTTATTCTGGTGTAAATTTGCTGCAAAGTACTTCTAAATCTGCCTGCTAACACTTAGACCCGTTTTATACTATAATAAATAACCGCACAAGATGCAGATCCATAAAGGTCCAGGCTTGTGATCTGGGAGCAGTCACACCATGAAGCCAGCCAAGTCCTATCAAACCCTATATTACTTCTGGCATTTCTGTACTGCTCTATGCTCTTGCGGGTGCCAGGTTATCCCGAACTTTATTAAACACCGCTTTGCAAATTACTTTGAACCAAATCCTGCTGAGACAATAAATAACCAGTCCTACCCAGGTGCACCTCTGGCAAATGAAAACTGCACCAATGCAGAAAAAGTGCTGGAGCAGCGGGACGGGCAGACAGGCCAGCCAAACACCGAAGCTGGCAGTGGGAAGGACGGGGCTGCCTAAGCAGGGATGCCTGATGCTATTTTGGGCAGGCGTGTGGATCCCTCTCAGCCCTTCCCTGCCAGTCCAGAAGGGCGTGGGTCTCTTATGGGTTGCGTGTCAGACGTGCCTGTCTTGTATGGATGTTTTGGGTATTCTAGGATGGGTAAAGCAGCCATTCAGGGGCTGGGCAGGGTAAACTAAGGCACTTAAAATAGCATTGCGTGACTGCATTTAGGCAAATGAGCATGGCCGTGGCATGTCTGAAACCATGCCCAGTTATGTCATTTTGATACCTGGCTCACTGCAGAAGGTAGACTTGGATGGCAGAACTACAGATTACTCAAGATGCAGTGCTTAGAAAAAAAAATAAGGTCAAAAATTAGTGTTGCTGCCTTTGGAGGTAGGTGGAAACAGAAAGGGTCTTTTCTGGGGGGCTGAGGGTCACAATCTTCAGAGTTCTGGTTCCCTCTCGGTCAAGCCTCAGACTGCTCACACATGAGCAGACCTTGTCCTCAGCCTGACTCCTGCAGCCAAGACTCTGCCTTGGACACTTGGTGCAGACTGAGAGCGCAAACAAGTGCATCAGGCATGCGTGGCTCCCTGCTAACTCCATGGATTGCAAATCGTCTGACTGCATCCTGCAAAGAAAAGGAGAAGTGAGGCTCTTCAGAGGAAGAGCTTGCTGGAGGAACTCGTGAGGCTTCTCCCTGCTCAGAGTGTCTGCAGCAGCCAGGGAGGGGAACAGAATTGTCTTTTGTATACAGTCTTTATGGACACACAGGATACACCAAGCTTGCATCTGACTCACACCTTTCTTTGTCACCCAAGTGAGGCAGCTCTGTGTGGCCTGCACGCCGTCTGGCTGCACAGCCGGTAGGATGGCACTGGGACGCAGCTCCACAGGAGGAGCCAGATCCAGCCAAGCCATGCAGCAAAAACCCCTGTGTCAGTGCAAGCTCATCCCTAAACAGCACTGAACTGTAAGGTTGCCACGTTTCATGGGCTTGGAGAGCAGAGCCATGGCCTGTTTGCCACTGTGTGGGTGGTGCACAAAGAAACAGTGAGGTTGGCCCCGGGGGACGTGAGCTGGGCTGCGGGTGCTTGGCCTCAGGGCCAGAGAATGGGCCCAGGGCAATGTGTTTGCTCATACATGTGTTAATCACCATCAGTGACCCCTTGGACTGTTTTGCTGGGAAGGACGTAAGTGCAAGAATTAATTGTCTGGTACCACTGTTTTGGCTGCTGATGTGATCTTAGGGGCTGTCACTCAGTTTGGAGGCTTTCTACAGAAAAAAAAAAAAAAAAAAAAAAAAAAAAAAAAAAGAGAAACTTCGACCCCTGCCTTGGCAGATGTTTGGTGCGGAAACTTCAGTGGAGTACCACCCTGTCCTTCTGAGGTCCTCCTTGCACTATGCTTGCACGTCAGGATGCTTCTGAGGGTGAGTTATACAGCCAGAAATACCCAGATGATGGAGACAGCTGGTATCCATTGCTTGGCACAGCATGGTCCAGTCCTCTCCTATATCTCACACAACATTTGGGCTCCACTTTTGTCCTCCCCTAGTCCTATTTTAAGGCCCAGGCATGAGTTTCTGTGGGCTGGGAACTTTCCTGCCCCAAACAGTCACCTTTGGAGGTGGGACATGCGGCTCTGACTCCATCCGAGAGGTGTTTACTGCCCCCAGCTGCTCACTGCCAGCGAGCGTCCGTCTGCAGCCCGAGCGCAGGATTCCGCGGCCGCCTGCAACCCTAGCGATCTTGTGTCACATCCCATTGCAAGCTTGCTTTTTCGCTGGCACTACGGACCTGTGCTTCAGGCCATTTTAAGGCTTTTGGAAGACGCAGACACCCGGCTGTGAAAGATCACGGGATGCGTTTGCAAAGAGTTATGCTTGCAGCCGTGAAACAAAAGCAGCAGCCTAAACAGCTATTCAGGGCTCAAGAAGCTACTTGGTATTCAGAAGTCTGCTTCTATCAACGTCACCACCTCCTGTGGAGCCTCATGTCGGTGTTCATGTTCTATGTTGTCATTTTTTCTCCAGCGCAACCCCTGCTTATCAGTGGGGATGTCACAAAATGCTTTCTGGAGGCTGGAGGGAAAGCGAAGAAGGGTGGGGAGCCGGGGAAAGTCACCTGTGACATGTCAACAGCCACCTCCCAGAGTCTTATCATGAGCCTCCCATGCCTTCAAAGGGTTCTCAAAGCATCCAGGTGAAAATGAATCCAGCCACACACCTGAGGAGCCAGCATGAGATACAGGGCAAGTGGGAGGAGGGTGTTTGGAAGTTTCTGGGACACTGCACAAGTCTCATCTGTTTTCACCGGAATTCAGATCATTTGTAATGTGCTAGCAATTGTTTTGTGCCTCACCTAACAGGTGGTCTATTACAGTCTCTCAGCTGCAGTTGCAGGATTAATACTTACAGGCTTTACAAGCACCATTCGTCTTGGCTGGCAAGGTAATTTGTGTGTGTCTTAAATACTTAAAATTAGAATGTTCCTCACTGGAACAAAACAGACTTCAGTAACACATGAATAATTCAAAGTGTATTCCGAGGAGAGGAGAGGAGAGGAGAGGAGAGGAGAGGAGAGGAGAGGAGAGGAGAGGAGAGGAGAGGAGAAAAAGAAAGAGAGAAGAGAAGAGAAGAGAAGAGAAGAGAAGAGAAGAGAAGAGAAGAGAAGAGAAGAGAAGAGAAGAGAAGAGAAGAGAAGAGAAGAGAAGAGAAGAGAAGAGAAGAGAAGAGAAGAGAAGAGAAGAGAAGAGAAGAGAAGAGAAGAGAAGAGAAGAGAAGAGAAGAGAAGAGAAGAGAAGAGAAGAGAAGAGAAGAGAAGAGAGGAAAAGTTGTTTTTCTGCCTCTCCTCACTGTTACTCCGTGTTCCCAGACTGGGAAGTGGGGCCCCGGTCTGCATGCAGGTCGCACAGCTGCCCCTCCCGGGGAACTGGGAAGTTCAGAGAAAACCAAAGCATTCAGCAGGGAAAGGAGTTCTGTAACATCAGTTTCCCTAATCTGGATGCACTCGCTCGTGCTGCTGCCTCTCCAATAGGTACTCCACCCAGCCCTCAGATAATAATCACAAGCTATTTCGCCGTCTCTGTTTCCTTCCACATTTTTGTTGTTAACTCCATCAGCTGAACCGATAGCATTCGGCTTAGGAGCGTGCGCCTCAGAACAGCTTGGTATTTCACAAAGCAAAAAGCAAACAACAACAACCCTGTGATCTGGGCTCCAGGCTATGAAAATATTGACCCTTGCCTTGCAAAATACACAAGCACATGCTCAACTTTTTTTTCAAGGAGGCTGTGTGTAAGCATGAAGTTGAGTGCGAGTCTTGAGGAATGAGGGACAAAAATGCACACAGTGCATCGCCAGGGTGAGCCCATCTGACAAATGGATGTGGACATTCGTGGTGTCACGTTCTTAGCAAAATCACTGCCGTACCCTACCGTAGTCCAGGCACTCCCTGGGGGAGGAACAGCTTTGCTGTCAGAAGGCCCAGTACTCCTGTTTTCACTCAGACAAAAATTCCACTGAGAGCACGAGCTGATATGGCCGAGTGGAAATTACAAAACTGGATTCAGATTGGCACACAGTAGAGAGTCAGAAATACTCAGTGATAAAGCTTTTTTTTTTTTTTTTTAAAAAAAAGCATATATCAGTTTCTGAAACAGATTTTATTTTTTAGAAGTGTTATTTCCTCCCTCAGTTGCTCATAGTTTCCTTCTTACACAGAATTATTTTAGCAGCCCAAAATACATATCTCCCTATGTAAACTTCAGCAGCACATTAAAGAGACGCTGCCCAAAACATTTCAGTCCTCATGAAGTGAAATGCATAGTGCCTGATATGGAAAGTTTGTCTTACTTTAAGCCTGAATAATTCAATCCATCTGTTGTGGAGACCTTATAACGTTCCTTTTGCTGGACTGGTTTTCTCTAAGGCTTCCCTTCCTCTGAGTGGGTCCCCAGGATGCCTCTTTGTGGCTTCCCTGACACATTTTCAGTGTACAAGCAGCATTTGTAGGCAGGACATGGCACTTTCTAGCAAAGCAACCTTCATAAAACCCAGGATGCTTTTCTTCCCCAACTAGTCATACGATGTGGCTTCAGACCATCATTTCTGGGAGCACCCTGACATACAACCCTCCTTTTCAGGGACACATGGAGCTGAAATGAAGAGATGCACTCATTTTTCTAAGGGATAAAAAATTATTCAGCCAGAAAGAAAACAGCTCCAAGAGAATAATAGTGCAGATATACTTGCACAGGCGTCTTCCCACTGTGATGAGGGCTTCTCTCAAAGTCCAGGAATGAGCTTGGTGCCCACCATCACTTGCAAGATTTTATTTGGTGTTGCAGTTGCCCAGGCAGGGCAAAAATGTGCCATGCCCTGGTATAAGTATCCTGCCCAGCTGGCCAACCTGGCTCTGCAGTAGAGACTCTTCCTTTTAAAAGCACCAGTGGCCTTCACTGGCTGGTCCAAATTCTCCATTCATTGATGGCTTTGTCCCTTCCCCAATGCTCAGTCCTGAGGAAAATAATTCAGCCTGGGCAGCAGACATCTCCTCATCCAAGGGCCCTCCAGCTGGGTGGAAAATCATCCACACTTGAGAGCTTTCCATCAGTGTCCCTGTGCCAAGTGCAGGAATTTTTCCCCTCTTCTCTGGAGAGCTGCAGCTCAATGCGGCAGGGAAGGAGGGATGAGGAGGTGAACCAGCCCTTGAGATGAAGCTGTTGTTCTGCCAGAAGTGTGCTGAGAGAGGCCCCAGGACCAAACTGGCTTCAAGGGGGCAAGCTTGCCTATGCAGCCGAAATCTTCACATCAATACCCAGCAAATTAATGCTCATTATGGACACGATTCAACTCTTCAAAAGCATGTGCCTAATTCGGCATAATTCAGCATTTCAATACAGCCTTTATATAGACTCTTTAAACCCACAAACTATATTTTAGTGGCGTAACTGGATTCCAGGTGCAAAGAGGAGGAGGAGGCAGACCCTCAGCAGAGTGCAATTGGGGGTGGCAGAACATCTGCCTGCTTGCATTGCTTGGTTAGTCCAGTGCTTTCCAAAAGCTACCCTCAAGACCAGGGTTTCCCAATGGGAAAACCCTGGTTACAATAAAATCAGCAGCATTTTTGCCATTAGTTTCATGGCAGTAGGATTTGACTAGAGTAAATTTATAGAAGTCAGTGAGCATTTTGATTCTGTGAAGAGCACGCAACTGGAAAAACAAAATAAAACAAAACAACAACAAAAAAACTTTACTCAAGAAAAATGTATATAAACAAAGGAAGCTTAAAATGTGAAGCCTGAACTAACAGAGAACAGCCCACGTCTGCCACTCTGATTTGTAGGCATGGAGCTCCAAGACAACTGTTGTCTGGACAAGAACCAGAAGTTTGGTCTTCATTTATGAGCTAGATAATCAATATGGGCTGAGGCCAAAACCCGCAATTTTTATAAGGCTGGGCTATTTCTTGCTTCATATTATTAGGCACAAGAGACAGAGCTGACTTAGATTTACAAAATCTTGGCTTGGATGCAAAAAGCTTCAGCATGACTACTGAGGATGAGTGCATTCTCAGTTTAGGGCCCCTCCAAGAATTGGGACATTTTACTGAGCTTTTAAAGCTCAGCTCCAGTGCAAATGCAGGATTAATTTCTAAGACAGCATCACTTGTGTGTTATATGAAGCAGTATAATATTACAGACAGGGCATTTCTGGGTTTTAGCCTTTTCCTTTTATTCAAACCTAGAGAACAGTGCAATGCAGACAAATCCTGGAACCACTGGCATGCTTTTTCTCAAGTCAGACTTTCAGTCACTGGGAGTTATGTACACAAGCCATAGCGGCTTTCATCAGGCACCCACGTTTCTTTGAAAAGTCTCATTCAAAGTGTTTTTCTCTATGATACACCACTGAAAAGCAGTTGACTGAAGTGGGACAGCACTGTTGGATGCTGTACAGACACGATGCAGGGCAATTCTGAGTTTAAAGGAAAGAATAATTTTCCTGGCAAAAACTTCAAGGGTAATTGAGACAGAGATTTTGGTGAGAACAAGAAGAAACATCCTTTTTAATCTGTGAGGTTTGCCCTGTGAATTTTTCGATGGCATCAGGAAGTCAGCACAGTTTTCCACCTTATCCAAAAGATGGCACTATTAACATTGCAGACGCGCTGCATCCCTGCTGCGACACTCCCGCAGCTCTGAAGGCCTTGTGCTGGAACATCCAGCAAGCTCAGCCCTGCTCAGCTCCTGATGCCTCATCTCCCAGCCCACCCAGGTACGGCAACAGTCATCAAAGGCAAAAGCAAAGCATCTCAGAAGCTCCACTGAAGTCCAGTTTCAAATATTCTGGAAGAGTTTTGTGTGTTTGAGAGACAGATAGAGGGGAGATGCAGGGGTGAGGGGAAGAGCAGATGAGAAGCTGTGATAAGACAAGGAGCAGATGAGGGGGCTGGGGTAGGAAGCAGGACATGCTGCAGCAGTGGGAAAGGAAAGGAAAAAGGAGCGAGAGAAGAGCAAAGAGATTCACGACCCAAGAAGAAGAAGCAGGGCTAAGATGCTAGGATGGAAAATGCTAAACTTGCTTTGCTCACTTTGCTCATATTTCTCCTCACCCATCCTGCCCAGAACATGCAACTAGTCTGCAGTCCTGAAGAAATGAGAGAAATTTCTAGCAGTACTTTCTAGCAGTGAGAGCTGTGGCCCAGCTGTAGACACTCATGGTAAATAACAAAATGCCTTATCCTGGGCCTTGTGACCACTCTGTGCTGAGCCCCATGATGCTTTGTGGACCAGAGCCTGTTATGGAGGGGTGTCACAGAGTAGCGAGGCTTTGCACAGCTGCAGCATGGTGGTGGCTAGCAGGGCCCCCCAGCAGCTTGGTGCAGTCCCATGTGGGAAGCAGGGACAGGACACGGAGGACCCTGGTATGATCCATGGGACATTCCCATGAGACAGCTCTGAAACAGAGAGGTCTACCTGCAACCTAGAGCAGGAGAGGGACTCTCACTTGGTGAGTCCAGCCTTGTACTCACTATGTTGAAGCCCAGCTAGAGAATACCTTTGTGGATAGAGATGGAAAATATATCAGTTTTTCAGGAGAGCACGGGAACTTTACACAGGAGTGTAGTATAGGCAGTGAGAAATTCCATGTTAGCTTTAAGTTTAATTATACTTCCATCCCTTTCAATCCAATTTTTACTTTGAAGAAGACCCAGGAGGTTGTCAGTTGAGGTTTAATTGACCTATTTGCAATTGATCCAGCTCATTCCTATGTCTGGGGACTCATTTTCCTAGATTTCAATTCATTGATTCAAGATTTTAAGGCCAAAAGGGACCATTAGATCATTTAGCCTAGTCTCTTGTGTGAAAGACACTTTTCACCTGGACGCTTTTCCCTGAGCTCCACAACATGTACCTGGAGAAAGGCTGTGTCCCACCAAGGTGCTCAGCTTGGAGCTGGTGCTTCCCAGAGGTGGGCAATGAATGCCCTGTTTCCCTTGATTGCTGGCTCCAGCAGATCATCAGTCATCCAGAGATTAAAATGTAAGCATAATCACGATGGTGGTGATCCTGAATACTGCCTGATCCAAAAACATTTAATGAACAGTGCCTGACAGACAGACTTAATTTTTTAGATAAAATGCTTAAAATATAAATTGGATTATAAAGTACTTATGAAATGTTAATTTTGCCAAGGGGGCTGATGAGCTCCAGATACAGATAGAGCAGACAAAACAGTGAGAGTCATCATTTGTTCTCTCAACTTTAGCTTACATTTTTGTTAAAACTCAAGCCATTTTGGGCGATGGCTTACGTTTTACAGAACTCAGTTTTTAGTTACGCTTTGGAAGCTATGACCGGGAAATGCCCCCGTAAGACATTGCAGATGGCTCTTTCCATGTACTGCTTGGCAGATGTGCAGGAAAATTACACTGGAAAGTTGGCTCTCATCTGGGCTTTGTACTGAGGCGCTAATGCATGTGTTGTAATGCTTTGTAACTACATGATTTTTTGGTGCTTTTTTTTTTTTTTTTTCTTTTTTGAGTTTCTGTGCCAAATTATAAATCCAGTTGCAAGTGGAAGCGTGAAATCTCACATCTTCACAAGAAGGTAAGCAATGACCTGAATATCTGCAGCCCATCCTGGAGCACCGTACTGCCTGCTGGTGAGGGCCTGGGTGCCAGAGCAATGCTGGAGGCCTCTAGGGACAGGGATGGGGCAGGAACTGGGCACCGGGCTGTCACCTCCCCGCTAGCAGCGCTGCCCAGAGGCCCTCAGCATCACAGGCTCCCTTGCCTTTTCTTCATCAGGTTCTTCTGTCCATTTAATTCCTCTCCTGCTTTCTGCCCACTTTGCCCTGCCTCACTCTTTTTCCCACTCCTTTCCCCCTTATTTTGTCACCAGAGCTTTAGTGTTGAACAGGGTCGCCTTGCTGGCTCCTGGCTCTTTCTTTCCTTCTCCCATTGTCCTCTTCCCCAGTCCCTTCATGCTCCCTTTATCCTCATTTCTCTTGGTTGCCTTCCCCTGGCCTCCTTTCCCCTCTACCTGTCTCCAGACACCTTTGCCTCTCCTGCATTGCCTTTCTCTGCAGCTCACTGGGACAGCCCCTTCCCTCCCACCCACTGGCTGAGGAGATGAGTCTTTTTTTCCTCACTAACGCCAGTCCTGGTACACAACTGTCTGGGGACTAAATAATGTGAAATAACTTTTGATAAGGAAAAGCACCCACCTGTTGATCAGAGTCATGGTGATAGCTGCAGAGGCTCACCAGGGCCAGACATTGGGCTTCCTTCTTCCCTTCGTGATTGTGGTCCAATTCCCTGCAACAGTATTGCCACCTTCATGTAAAATGTTCTGAGGGCCCAAAGGTTGCCCTGAGAACTGAGGAACTCTCCCTTTCCCAAAACTGAAGCCTGGAGTGAGGTGCTGCCTGCTTCTGGGTTATAGGTCCTGCAGAACCTGCTGCCGTGGATGACACCAAGCTAAAACAGCTCTGCAGGAGTCTGAGGCAACTCTGAAGCCTGTCCTGTCCTGCTTTTGTGCTTGAGGAGGATTATTTCCACCCCAGTCCCATTGCTCAGCCCTATCCACGGTAGTTGGCCAGGGAGCCAGGCATGGGGATGTCAGGACAATGCCTGTGCTTAAGGCCTTCACCCTGCAGCCAGCTCAATAGGTTTTGTGTGGTCCCCGCCTCCTCACACCGCATGGGCAGGGTGTAGTGAAGGCCACAGGTGGCCAGGCAAGCCTCTGCTTCGCAGCATATCCTTGGCTCCAGGAGACAAATCTTGAGTTTCTACCTCCCTTGTGTGTTTCACCTGCTCCAGGAGCAGCGCTCCTTGCCCCTGCATCTCCTTGCCCCAGCACCCAGCGGGAATGTCCTGCTCCTGCGGTGGAGATGCGGGACCTGCTCTGTTACCCCCAGAAACACGCTCAAGGGGTCCTTGGCAGAGCATTGCAAGGACATGTTGGTGAGAAGCAAGCTTTGTTTTCACTGCAGTTTGTCTGAGCCTCGAAGCCACCACCAACACTTCTCCACAGGCAAGAGGATTCATTTTCATCCTGGTTCCACTCCCTTCCCAGCACTGCAGTGTGCTGCTGCTTTCCAGGGATTTGGGCAATGTGGTGAGCGTTACCTAATGTTTAATGTTACTGATTCTTACTACAGTCGTTTAAAGTACAGGAGTGAGAAACTGGGATCAGAGAAAAATCCGAGGCAAGGCATATCATGCCTGCTGGCAAGAAGACACCAAAATCCTATGAACCTTGATGTGCTGGTGTCAGGGAAATGTAAGGGCTCAACTCTTTGGAGCAGGAATAAGGAACTCCATGACAAAAGCAACTGCAAAGGGAATTTTAAATTAAGTAGGGATTTTAAATTTTAATAGCATTTAAATTTTAAATAGTCTATCTCTCTGTAAAATGAAAGCAATATTTCTGTTCCAATACAAAATGGACCAGATCCTCTGCAGCTGTAAGTTGGTGGCCCTCTGCACTGGAATTGAGGGAACTTAATTGATTTGTAGCAGCTGACAATCTGCCAGTTTATGCTCTCTCCTGGAAATACACTCCTCCAATCATCTGTCTGGTAGTGCAGCCTTGATGTTTCATTAATTTGCAAGAAAGCTGCTGCCAGGATTGACACACGCTCTGGCAATGCAGCTGAACAGAAAAAAAAATGCTCTAAAACTTGTTATCGTCTGTCATGTTATTGAAGCTAATTTAAAAAGCATTTCCCAGGCTCCCAATCTCAAAGGATCACTTAGGGATGTTGTTTTTCTTTCTGTGTGTATGTTAGGAAACCACTGCTAGCATTGTGTTTTCCAGGCTCTGTTTCTTTTAGAAGAGAGAGGGCAAGGAGTCATCGTGGAGGAATGGGAAAGACCCTTCATGCCCTGCCAACACATGACTATCCTCTACACTCAGAGCTTTGTCCTTCACAGTGTGAAATGACTCATTGATAAAGGTTTTCACTACTTCCTTTGGGAGATCATTAAACAGCCTTTCAGGCTTCAATGTTAGGATGTTTTTCTTGATAGTCAGCCTAGACATTGCTCTGCTGTTTCCTCCCATTGCCCCTAGTTACACTTCGTCCCACCCTAAACAACTCCTTTTCCCTCCTTGTGCTGATATGTGTATCCTCAGCATATCAGAAAAGGCTGGGGAACCAACACGGAAATAACACATAAGCTGTCTTGTCTGCAGAAAAAACTTGCACTAGAGGTCCTGCCATGATGCTGTAACCAGGAGAGTGAGGAGAAAGGAAGGTATTTGCTGCTATGTTGGTTGTGCCTCACCCAGTGTGATGCCTATGAAAATTAATGGGTTCAAGGGTCCTTAGGAACTTCACAAAGCTCTCTGTTAGGCAACTGGACCTTACAAAGGTGTGCACTCATGTCCAGCTCCCTTTCACCAAACAGTGCCCTCAACACAGCCAGTTTTTGAGGTAAGGGGATGCAGCAGGTTTAAACGACAAGGCTACTGTGGAATCCACCATCCTTTGGAAAAAGAATGAGCACAGGGTTGTAAAATGGCATCAGGGGCTGTCTTGAGGGAGTTAACTGGATCATCTTCCACCACTAGCTTTCCCACTGGAACCTCACAGATCTTGTTTGTCATAGTGATAATGTGGGTTACTGCAAAAATACCAAGTCCAACAGAAGCAAAAAGATCCCTCTGGATGAACCGCTAATATGAAAAAACAAACAAACAAACAAACCATAATAATTAATGGCAACATTTTGTCATGATCACAAAATGAAAAGTACTTGAAATTTGTGTTTATTGACTTCTACGCAGCAGTAAACAGCCTAGCAAAACAAAAGGGAAGAAAAGCTGACAAATGTGAGGCTACAAATGCAGTGTAAAGGAGAGCACAGAGCAAACAGGCATGGCTTTAGTGGTCAGAGATGTTCTTTGTCTCCTGTCTTAGTGGGAATTTTGCAGCTCCCTCTACACTATTAAGTGCAACAGAAGTCTTTTTGGCTTTGACTGTCTTCCAAATCTGTGCTTTAAATATCTACCTCAGTTTTGGGAAAAAGCTCACTGCTGCCAGATCTTTTCCTTTTCTCAGCTACACACATATATTAGACTTATGATTTAAAGGCACTTCTCAACATCCAGACAAAAATGTTGATTTTTGTTTTTGTAAATAAACAGCAATGAGATGTTTAGCTCAAAACTGCTGCACTACAATATTAACTGTAGGAAGCATTGCCTCTGCAGAGCTGGAATTAATAGATGTTTGGCAATGAAGAGGGAGCTCACGTAGTGCCTTGGTGCGATCCACACAAGCAGATTCTGGAGGAAAAACTCCAGTATTGTCTACTCACACTTATTTCTCCACATTATGCCTTAAAGAATCAGAGCAGGACACCTGAACAGCACTGCAGGGGTTAATGTTGCAGAAAGATTCAAATGCAAGTGGCCAACAAAACCCCTTAACTTCAGAGACAGGAAATGGGAATTGTTTTGCCTCCTCCTATATGACTTCAGCTGACTTTTTCCTCACCTTTTTGGGATCATCAGTTGAAAGCTTTGAGCTTCTTTGGCTTTGTTGCTGCTATAAGGGTCATTAACTCGAATGTAAAAATCAGTGAGGTCAACAATATGTCTCTAGGGATGCAGACTGGAAGCCCACAAAAACTGTCTTTGTCCTTCACCAGAAGCACAAGCATTTCTGTGGCTGGCAGGAGAAACACACCTCTGTAGTCTCCTGTGGGGTGTTTGCTCGCTGTCATTCAGGTAAGGGGACAATTTCAAAATCCAGAAAAGATGCTCAAAGCTTAGAGACTAGTTTAATAAAGCCTGTGAAAAAATTTCTGTGAAGATCTGCAGAAAGAACAGGAGGGCACTGTTTTTCTTGCTGACAGCAGGACTGAGGCTGAACTGCAGCTTTCCATGTCTGGAAGACGATTAGGAAATTGAGGCTCAGATTTCATAACCTTCTCATAATGAGGAAAATCAAAAGGGCCTTTGGGATATCAACACTCACAGGTTTAAAGGGAAAATGGGACCTAAAAAAATTGCTTCGAAAGCCAAGCTCTAGACAGGACAAACACATTCCTGGGGACCAATCTGATTAGGAGAGTTCCTTTGAAGGGCAGCCATGATATATAGAGCTTTGTTTGGCTGTTATGACTCAACTAATCTGATCATTGCCTCCTCCTGGCCTCCAGGACACCCCGTCTGACCAGCTCTCTGCCTACCCGTTTGAATATATGAGCGGCTTCCACTCCAGCTGATGGTTTGCCAGTAGCTCATAAGGCTAGAGCAGAAAGCAAACAATGACTGCATGAGAAATAGCACACTGCAAACTCTTTTCAACATCCATTTCTTCTTCAGGCAAGAGAAAGTAAAAACATTTATCTATATAGCATGTTTTCTATGTATATGTTTTCTCTTAAACATTATGTACTTGCATGTATACATACAAAGTTTATAAACTATACACAGCACACTATGCATCAGTAGAAACATGGAATTACTGTGAAATGCTAATGATAATGATCTTTAAAGTGAATTTTATGGGACATGCCAGGCTGTACAGATAAAGCTGATGATCTCTGGTGTCACCACAAAGCCAGATCTCATTTCTTGAAGCAACAAGAAGCACAATTTTAAATCCTGCAAAGGATTTAAAAATAAATAAATAAATGATAAAATAAAAGATAAAATAAAAAGCTCAGACAATCTCTTCCTGTTGTTGATGGAATTAGTGATGGATGCTAGAGCAAGTGACGTGTTCGTAGCATGTAGCTGTAAGATGGAGTGACAAAGTACTTCTGGAGAGTAGTGCCAGCCAGGGGGAGAGACTGTACATACATCACTCCACCAAAATTAGGCTGCAAGAAAGAAACAAGATCTCTCATAAATACTGGCAGTGCAAATAGCATTATATCAATACTTTTAACGATAACCGTGCTGATTTAGTTTAGCTTTTCCTTTCTCCTAGTAATCTCAATGCTCACGAGTGTTTCTGATTATTCATTCAGCAGGTCGTGTGACAACAGAAATATTTCTTGTGCTAGTTCTGCTGCCTCAGCCCTGGCACCAAGGGTCCAACAAATATACACTCTGTGTTGGAATCCAGCTCCTGAGACTCCTATGGGGAGGCTAGTTGGTGTCAAGGAAGACCATGGTGTTTTTTCCATTTGCATTCTTTCATTACAAGTTGGACTGCAAATGATTTTATATTTAACCCTTATCTCAGCTGTACATTGATGGTTATTAGTACATCATATTGAAAAAAAGTCCTGTTGAGACCCCAGTAGTACAAAATCCAAGTCTTTCTCACCTCTCTACCCTATGTTTGCTGTACCTGGCTCCTTTCTTTTGGAGTAGCAGTAAGGAAAAAAAAAAAAAAAAAAAAAAAAAAAGGAATTTCATCCAAGAATATCAAGCAAAAGAAAAATTGAGATTTTCAATTTACTGACCATGGACCAGGCAGATGGCATTGTACTATTTTAACATGGCTTGGTTCTCAGTAAGTGATGAACTTTCGCTTTTGGAAAAATCAATGGTTACTCATGGTGATCACCTAAATACCAAAGTATTGCAGATCGCTGATCTCTTTCCAAAAAGAAAGGATCTGAATTGTTGAAAACAATGATACTCAGACAATTTTCTGAACCTCATTAGTCTACGTTTCCACTCTGCAGCAGGAAAAAGGTGTGTCCGAAGTTTAGCCACTGCACCAAGAACTTGTGTCAACAAGTTGATAATTTCATTGCTTTGCAATCTTTAACTATGTTCCTAAGGTCTGGTCAGTCTGCAAACAGCTGAGGAGAACAAGAGGCATTTATAAATGGCTGCATTAAGAAGTACCATGGAAATGAAAAACATAACTCTTGAACCACTGAAATGAGTATGTAATCATTTTAGTGATACTATTACTGCTGAAGCACCCACAAATTGAAGAATTTAAATGTAGAGTTCATCAAGGCCAACAGGAATCTTCCATTGGCTTCTATGGGCTTTGGTACCTTAGCAATAGCTTGTTAAACTATATAGTACTTCTTGAAACGGAAAATGCTGTGTTCTCTTCCTATGTCAGTGGGGTTTCTTTAAGGCTGTTTGTAAGGTTCAGGACGATGTGAAGTCAGTGCCAGTCCCAGCTCTCTCTTCTGTGCTACATTCAGCCCCACTGGAATTGTCCATTTACTTAGAAAATGAAGTGTGAGACACAGGTGAGTTGACACTTTTGTCAAAAAATCCTAGTCACGAGTCACATGCAGTGACTGCAAGATGATTTTTGATGCTTGTTATGACTGCAGTGCCATGACTGGAAATTCACAGAGGAGCAAGCAAGAGATTTTATTGTGGAAGGATGTGGTCTGGTGGCTAAAGAAGCAGTGTAGTTTTCAAGAGAAACTTTGCGAATCATCTCTGCCAGAACTAGCTATTCACACTGTGACCTTCAAAAGGTTATATTAGGTACCATTCTAATAACATCTAGGACACAAGGGTAGTTCAGAGGCTTAATTAATCACGGTCTCAAAGTTTCAAATTCACAGACCTTCTGTGAAGTTAAAAACAGTATCATAATAATTTGAGCCCTCTAGCTGGTTATGTTCAGGATCAGCTACCTGGGGTGATTTAAGATAAATGCGTTGGCAGGTACCGCCCCTGCAGTTAGTCTCGTACAATTCCCTGCGGAGTGGCAGTATTTTTAGCTGCAAGCAAACCTGCAGTACAAAACAACGTAGCACAAGTATTTCCCAATGTAAGGTATGGGGGGTTTATACTGAATTTAGGAATATTGCAGTAGCAATCCCAGAGTGATTCGTTTAGTTCAATGCCTGGCCTTTGAGAGTGGACACTGTCAAAAGTTCCCAAAGAGGAAGCCAAGGCAAAAGTGGGAACTTAGTGAGTAGCCTCCCCACGGGATGAGTCCTGGGCTCAATTATCCCTTGTAGCAAGATCTTGTCATTAACTGTACACTGTGGAGGAGAGTCCCCTTTGATCTGCTTTAAATGCTCAGTTTAATTAAATTCATTTTATTCATTCTGAGGAGAAAGAATAAGATGAAGTAAAACAGTTACCCTCTCTCTACTGTTTTTCCTTTTATTCATCTCCAAATGACAGTTCCAATCTTTACAGTTTCTCTCCATGTGAACACTTTAATCCAGTAATTTCAATATCCCATTTCTGACCCTTACTTTTTCTGAAAAAAATAATTTTGAGAAAAAAATAATCAAGAATTAATATAGTATTTCAGATATACTGATTAGCTTGGTTTATAAAGCAGTGTTAAACTATTTGCAGGGTCTGTTTTCCGTCCAGAGCTGTACAGTACTCACACAATTCTCCCACAATTTCTTTACCTCTGCATTTTAAGTAAAGGTTTTCACTGTCACTAATTATGATCCACTTTTTTTTTTTTCTGAGTAGAGTTAATTTTCAGTTTTTAACAATAGTTGACATTTGTGTTTGTTTTTCTTTTCTTTCCCAAATCTAATTACTTTGTATTTATTCAGAACAGAAAATTGTACTTGCTCTCATATTTCTATCTTTCCTTGCTTTCATAGACTCTTTTCAAGTTTTTCACAGTCATCCCCAGTGGCCTTCACCCACCTTGTGTCATGTGCAAAATTTCCAACCTCACTGCTCGCTCTGTTTTCCAGATCGTTAAAAAAAAAGCAAAAAATACACTTGACAGTATGGATTACAACACCTGCTGCTAATCTTTTGCCAATGTGAAAATGTATCATTTATTTCAAATTTTACTTTCTCCATCCCATCGAATCTAATGCTGAGCAGCAATTTAACTGTTGCTTAAGATATTTACAGATATTGTCAATGTGAGATTAAATAAAAGACACTTTGAATAAGAACTGCCATGTGAAAAGTTGTCCCTGTTTGATGACTCTCATCTTATGTTAATTTCATTTATTCCCCTTACACTCCTAATGTTAAATTGCATTCGTCCTTAAAATGACAATAACAGGGGAAATATAAAGTCAGACTGCTGGTATTTTAGGATTGCTCTGTGGCAATGCCATGTGGTCATCAGAACTGTTCAGATCTTTTCTCTTGTTAAAATATCAGCCTTAAATGCATATCCAGGAAGAATAAGTGTTCTTTGATGGAAAACAAATTCCATTATGCGCAACAGGTTAAAGCATGATTACCTTTACCTGTTAAGTCAGGAGATCTATTCTAGGAATTAGTCTGCTGGGACCATTATTTGCAACAGATCAGTCTTATACATACATGAAACCATAATTGAAAAGTGTCTGGAAAAGAAATAAATCTGCTATAGGCTGAGTAAGAGTAAGAGTATAGATTCAAGACGTTTTGACTGTATTGAATCTTTTCCAAATGATCTGAGTAATCATTTCCAAGTGTTGACTTTCCTGGATGAAAGCAGAACTAAACTAATACACACAAGAGGTATGCTCACAAGCTGAAGAAAGAGGGCAGCAAAAGGATACCTCATTCTCATCCACAGGACCAAGTGAATTTCATCTCAGCGTTATCTGTAATCAGCATAGACCTTTATGACGCAAAGCCTTTCTGTATGGGATACTGACCAAAATAAATCTGTGCTGACATTGCATTCTGGATAAGAGACTGCTTTTGCCCTGGAGTAAGGGATGCATTTCTAAAGACCAGGTGCTTCCTTTGGGATAAAGTTACCATTTTCAGAGAATTGCATTTTCTTGGGGAAGAAGTCTGATATGGCTAGTAATTAAAACAAAAATGTAGAAATTCTGACCCAACCTTGCATCCCATCTGTGGGTCCCTATCTCTGAGGGGAAAATGGATCCTAGCCCAGGAGCTGGCAGGGCTCATTGAGAGGGCGTTAAACTAGGTAAGAAGGGGGATGGGGCTGAAACAAGGCTTGTTAGAGCTGTGCCAGGGGGAACAATGGCAAGGCCGGGGGATAAGGCAATGGCCCAGCTGAAGTGCATCTACACTAATGCATGCAGCATGGGTAACAAACAGGAGGAGTTGGAAGCCATCATGCAGCAGGCAGGCTATGACTTGGTTGCCATCATGGAGATGTGGTAGGACCACTCTCATGACTGGAGTGCTGCAATGACTGGCTATAGGCTCTTCATAAACGACAGGCAGCACATAAGGGGTGGTGGTGTGGCTCTCTATATTAGAGAATCTTTTGATGTTGTGGAACTCAAGGCTGGGAATGATAAGGTTGAGTCCCTGTGGGTTAGGATCGGTGGGAAGGCCAACAAGGCTGGTGTCCTGGTCAGAGTCTGTTATAGACCGCTGAACCAGGATGCGGAGACGGATGAGGAGTTCTACAGGCAGCTGACAGAAGTTGCAAAATCATCGGCGCTTGTTCTCGTGGGGGACTTCAACTTCCCTGACATATCCTGGAAACACAACACAGCCCAGAGAAAGCAATCTAAGAGGTTTCTGGAGAGTGTGGAAGATAGCTTCCTGATGCAGCTGGTTAGTGAGCCTAGCAGGGGTAGTGCCCCACTAGATCTTCTCTTCACAAACAGAGAAGGACTGGTGGGAGATGTGGTGGTCAGAAGATGTCTTGGGCAGAGTGACCACGAAATGCTAGAGTTCTCTATTCTTGGCAAGGCTAGGAAGGGGACCAGTAAAACTGCTATATTGGACTTTCGGAGGGCTGACATTGAGCTGCTCAGGACACTGGTTGGCCAAGTCCCTTGGGAGGCGGTTCTGAAGGGCAGAGGAGTCCTGGAAGGCTGGGCACTCTTCAAGAAGGAAATCTTAATGGCACAGGAGCAGTCCGTCCCCATGTGCCCAAAGACAAGCCAGCGTGGAAGAAGACTGGCCTGGCTCAACAGAGAGTTGCAGCTTGAGCTTAGGAGAAAAAAGAGGGTTTATAATCTTTGGAAAAAAGGGCGGGCCCCTGAGGAGGACTATAAGGATGTTGTGAGGCTGTGCAGGGACAAAATTAAAAAGGCCAAAGCTCATCTGGAGCTCAATCTGGCTACTGCCATTAAAGACAACAAAAAATCTTTTTACAAATACATCAACGCAAAATGGAGGACTAAGGAGAATCTCCATCCTTTACTGGATGCAGGGGGAAACTTAGTTACAAAAGATGAGGAAAAGGCGGAGGTGCTTAATGCCTTCTTTGCCTCAGTCTTTAGCGGCAAAACCAGCTGTTCTCTGGATACCCAGTACCCTGAGCTGGTAGAAGGGGATGGGAAGCAGAATGTGGCCCTCACTATCCATGAAGAACTGGTTGGTGACCTGCTACAGCACTTGGATGTGCACAAGTCGATGGGGCCGGATGGGATCCACCCGAGGGTACTGAGAGAACTGGCAGAGGAGCTGGCCAAGCCACTGTCCATCATTTATCAGCAGTCCTGGCGATCGGGGGAGGTCCCAGTTGACTGGCGGCTAGCAAATGTGACACCCATCTACAAGAAGGGCCGGAGGGCAGACCCGGGAAACTACAGGCCTGTCAGTTTGACCTCAGTACCAGGGAAGCTCATGGAGCAGATCCTCCTGAGAGTCATCGTGCAGCACTTGCAGGGCAAGCAGGCGATCAGGCCCAGTCAGCATGGGTTTATGAAAGGCAGGTCCTGCTTGACGAACCTGATCTCCTTCTATGACAAAGTGACATGCTGGGTGGATGAGGGAAAGGCTGTGGATGTGGTCTACCTTGACTTCAGCAAGGCTTTTGACACCGTTTCCCACAACATTCTCCTCAAGGAACTGGCTGCTCTTGGCTTGGACTGGTGTACGCTTTGTTGGGTTAGAAACTGGCTGGATAGCTGGGCCCAAAGAGTTGTGGTGAATGGAGTCAAATCCAGTTGGAGGCTGATCACTAGTGGTGTCCCCCAGGGCTCGGTGCTGGGGCCGGTCCTCTTTAATATCTTTATCGATGATCTGGATGAAGGCATCAAGTGTACCCTCAGTAAGTTTGCAGATGACACCAAGTTAGGTGCGTGTGTCGATCTGCTCGAGGGTAGGAAGGCTCTGCAGGAGGATCTGGATAGGCTGGACTGATGGGCTGAGGCCAACTGTATGAAGTTCAACAAGGCCAAGTGCCGGGTCCTGCACCTGGGGCACAACAACCCCAAGCAGAGCTTGGGCTGGGAGATGAGTGGTTGGAAAGCTGCCAGGCAGAGAAGGACCTGGGAGTATTGGTTGATAGTCGGCTGAATATGAGCCAGCAGTGTGCTCAGGTGGCCAAGAAGGCCAACGGCATCCTGGCTTGTATCAGAAACAGTGTGACCAGCAGGGCTAGGGAGGTGATCGTCCCCCTGTACTCAGCTCTGGTGAGGCCGCACCTCGAGTACTGTGTTCAGTCTTGGGCTCCTCGCTACAAGAAGGACATGGAGGTGCTCGAGCGAGTCCAGAGAAGAGTGACCAAGCTGGTGAGGGGTCTGAAGAACAAGTCTTATGAGGAACGGCTGAGGGAGCTGGGGTTGTTCAGCCTGGAGAAGAGGAGGCTCAGGGGCAACCTTATCGCTCTCTACGGGTACCTTAAAGGAGGCTGTAGCAAGGTGGGGGTTGGTTTGTTCTCCCACGTGCCTGGTGACAGGACAAGGGGGAATGGGCTTAAGTTGCTCCAGGGGAGTTTTAGGTTGGATGTTAGGAAGAACTTCTTTACCAAGAGGGTTGTTAGGCATTGGAATGGGCCGCCCAGGGAAGTGGTTGAGTCACCAACCCTTGAGGTCTTTTTAAGACATTTAGATGTAGAGCTTAGTGATACGGTTTAGTGGAGGACTTGTTAGTGTTAGGTCAGAGGTTGGACTCGATGATCTTGAGGTCTCTTCCAACCTAGATGATTCTGTGGTTCTGTGAAAATGCATCAGACTGTCAATACACTGAGCTCTGCCACTGTTACCTACTGACTGTGGGGATGAGTATCTCCTGCGCAGTACTTCACTCCAGCAGCAGCAGCTGTAGCTGACTGTGTTGTTGCAGGCAGGCTCACAGAGCTGCTGAAATGGAGCTCTGTGAGCAAAACTTTATAAAAAAAGTATATTCACAACTGAATGTGGAAGACAAAACTTTACAGTTATAATTTGCTTCTCATCTCAGAAGATCCCGTGGGAAACCACATCTTCCAGAGACAAGATCCAAAGTCGTGCTACATGGCAGCTCAGATCTCACAAGTATCTTGTGACCAGCACCTTGGGAGCAGAGATGTCCATCCAAGCTAAGCCACTCCTGCTCCCTTCATCCACACATGCATCATCACTCAGCACATGCTTCGTTGTAAGGCCACGTCTTTTAGATGGGGTCTTTTATAAGAGAAAGTTGCGTGCCACATTGTGGAAAGAAGTGAATACATATAGGTCCATTACACAAACTGCATCTAACTGCCCTGAAGAACAGGCTGTGAACACTGCACAACTAGATTTTATCCTTCCCTTTCCCATTGCTTATTTTGACCACTCACAACGTAGCTGGTCCCAGGTAGTCTCAGTTCTGCAATTTATAATAGGTGTTTTTTTTTTTTGTTTTGTTTTGTTTTTGACACATCACAGAAATCATATAGTTCAGTTTCATTTTTTGTGAAACACACTCATATTTGTCAAAGGAGAGAGAAATTATACTGTAGTTCATACAGATATCTGTCTTTTCAATTATGCTACAACCTCTTTATAGCTCTAGGTGGGTCTGAAGCCATGAGTGTAATACAGAAGCAGCAAAGAAGGACTATAAGCAAGTGTTTTTCACTTCACTATTTCTCACAGATCCATCGAAAAGGCAGGTATCCTGTCCAAGCTAGTTATGTAGGTTCCCTCTTTAGTCTGTGGATATAGGAAGATACCTCCAGTGGGAAAGTGATCCTGTCAGTCTTAGACACCTATTTTTGGATAGAGTGAATCATCTTCTAGAAGCACGTCTCTAATTGCTGACTACCGATGGAGCCCAGACTGAGACTAGACATCTAATTTTTTTGATGTCAAAGGTTAAATGAAGGAAGTCCTACTCTAAATCACAGCATCATTATGTTTCAATCCAAACAATTTGTTGCAGTATCTTCATGGTGTAAAGCCGACACTCTGTCACACAAAGACAATTAGAGATAATGATAATGATTCTGAGAATAAAATGTAAAGCACTATTTATTCTAGAAATGCCAATTTTAAAATAGGACTGATCAAGCTTAGGGAGATCTCAGGAAAACTAGGTAGCAATCTAAAACCTTGGCAAAGAAAACCAGATGCTACCAAGTCATGCTGTGCTTTTGCTCTATCCTTGAAAATACAGTAAAAGCTCTGGGTATACTTCATACATTTCTTTGCTATTCCTCGTGCTTGGTGCCAAGCATAGTAAATAAAAATGATCTTTATATATAAGATTTAAAGCTCTTAACATGCTGCATTTATATAATTTTTTTAGTGCCCCTTCAGTATATTGAGAAGACAAATCAGTCTTAAGAACTGTGTCGCCTCTGAATTGCCTTCTTATGCAAAAAAATATGGTTAACATTGAATTTGAGTGCATCTCAAACGTGTGTACACAGTGAAGTTGACACATGCTGCTTTTATAATAGACCACATCACCAGACAGGAAGCTCTCTGCTTCATGGAAATTAAAGCCAGGAGGACAGATATCATCTGTGTGTATGGGCACAGAGGGCGAGAAAAAAGAAACAGTCTATGAAGATCTAACAGTCTAAGAGTCTAAGAAACTTCCAAAACTGCTACACACCTCTTGGCAGGAGCCTGCCTGCACGTAGCCACTATGCACCTTTTGCCTTGTGGGTGGAGGCTGGTTTTCTGTCTGCAGCATCTGCTGACTCTCCCCACCTCCGCTCCAAAGTGGCTGCTTGAGCTGCCTTAATCTTTGCATCACTTCACAATAATAGTGGTGCCAATGATTAGAAAAACAAAAAACAAAAGCACATTAATGAAACAAAACATTTGTTTTACAGCCTTCTTCCCCTTCTGTCAGCCAGCTAAAGGCAATTTCAGCGTAGAAGTGTTTTCCTTTCCTCTCAATAAGGTCTTTTCCTGCTGGAGTTCCAGCCAACTCCACCGTTTTTTTTTCCCGTCTACCTGAGCTCAAACTAATTAAAAAATGGTCTTTGCAAATACTCTCTGGGGGATCACCAAACTTGAAGTGAGTTTTCAAGAGAAGGAATACAGTCCCAAAATGTATGACTTATATTCCAGTAGCAAATTCTCATGACTTTGGGTCAGATCCTTTGATGGAGTAGTCTGGCAAGGTTCACTTCTGACAGCAGAGGTACACTGGTTTATACCAGCTCAAAGTTTCATCTTGCCTTTGTTTACCAAATGAATGCTGAACCTCCAAAAAACAGTGAGGTTAACAAGTCATGCAGCTGCAGTCTTCCGTTACTGATAGAGAGGCATAAGGGGTGTCAATCTCACTTTCTTCCCTTCCCAGCAGTCTCCTGTCCCACTGGCTGTACATAGATGGGGTTCCTTGGAGAGCCTTCTGCTCTCATTAGCTTCTCCACTGCTGGGAAGTCATTAGATTTAAAGCAAAAATGGGTAGATCTTGTTCACTCAGCAATAATTACACAAAAATAGAGACCGATAAATTCCTGGAAGATAATTGCTGGTGGTAACAATTGAAACCTGAAGTCTGCTGCTCTGAAAAATCACTGTGTGCAAGATTGTTTCTAGCTAAGAATTTCTTTTTACCAGGAGATTCTTGGAATAGGAAGATTTATGTGCTTCACATCTCTTTGTGCAGCCCTACATAGAGGGAGAGAACCTCAGTGTGTGCACACATGCCTGTGTGTACATGCAATATCTCAGAGGATGCCTTTTCAGAACAACCAAATATATGCCGCAGCATTAGTATAGAACATATCTTGTTATTCTGGTCACAAATTACGATGGGGACACAGAGCTACTCCAGCTGGGTGTAGCCATTAGTTTACTACCTACTTGGCAGGAGATATATACAGGACTATCTATATGGCACAAGTGGAATATGCACCACGGTGCTCAATTCAGCCATAAAAGTGCTCTAATTTATTGAAATAGTGCAGTTGGATGACACAAAAACTAATCAGGCTAGTGATTCCACTACTATCTGGAACAAATCACCCCCCTGCTTCACCATATCTCTATCTAGCACATTCCTCCATCATTTAGAAACAATCACAGTGCTATTGAAATGTGCTAGATAAATGGCATTTGAAACTGAAGTTCTCTGTGCTTCCATGGAAAAGACCTAACTAAAAAGTGTCAATGTATTTTCAACCTTGCAATGAGACTTTGTGTTATTCCTGCCAACAGAAACAACATTACAGTCAATTTTCCCTTTCCTCCAGACAGCCTATCTGGCACAGACAGGTCATGCCATCAATCTGGAGAAATCCAAGTGGTTTCTGGTTCATTGCAGAGCACAACCTTCATGAATAAAGCTATGCTGAATGAAGTTATACTGCTTCCTCTAGCAGAAACATAGGTGTGCCAAGACCTAACTGATCTGCTAAATCCCAACAAACCTAAGCTGGCTTCACTCGGTCTCGGTGCTGGTGTGGGTGGCTCTATACCATGCACCTGGCTGAAGAGGACAGGGTGCAGATATTGGAATGACTCAGGAAAAAGTGCACCTGAGACCAGCAGAGCTCATGTGCCAATGCCCAGCATCACTCTGGACAGCCTGAGCTAGCTCCCTGCTGCACCACTCAGACATCTTTCCACAACACTGCCCACCATAACCTACTGTCTGTGTATAACCTTGATTATTTGATCACTTAGATTTTCCTAGACCTTCACTACCACAGATAAGGAAGAACCAACTGTCTTTACAAAGTACTGCAATCTAAAAGATTGTCAGTATTATTTTATAAGGGTGTTCAAGTGCTAGGAAATTCTGGCCATACCCACTGAAAACATGAAAGTTCTTTTTCCAGCTGCTTGAGCATATGCAACACCCAAAAGGGATGGAAAAACTGGTCAAGGGAAGGCTGTTAGCTCTTGGTAGAGGTGGAGAGGAGTGGAGCAGTGAAGTATCAGCCAGTCTTGCTGTGATCCAATGGCATTCTTCCTCTTGTCTTCCAGAAGAGCCTATAAGAGGGACAGGGTATTTTGATCCCCAGAGCTCTTCAGTCCTATTCCATCCAAATGGTGCCAGCTGTGAGGATGTTTCCTGGCCTTTGCCTCTCCCTGACAACTCATTTCACAGTTATCTTCATTGCATGCTTCAACTGTACCAATAAAGGTGGAATAATAGGTAAGGCAACTACTAGGCCTCATTCATTATTAACCACAAGCACATCTAAATCAACTAGCTGGAAGTGCTAGCTGGTTCATGACCTCCACCAAAGCATGTGGCATTTCGGTTTTGGGTACCCAGGAATCCAATGCTACCACTTTGGAGGGCAGGACAGAGTTGCTTAAGTTGCATTTGCAAGGAGGTTTACATTAGACAGAAGCTTTATAGGCATGTGTGTTTAAATGACTTTGAAAACGAGAGTTTGTAGAAATGTTCTATGGTGTATCCTGTTTAGCATTTCATTTTGGAGAAACTGGCAGAAAAGCCAAAGGATATGGTTTTGACAAAACCAATGAAATCATGGAAACAATGTCAATTCACTATGGTTTGTGGTTGTAGTGAGCGATGCCATCATACAATCACAGCAAACCATAGAGCATGTAATTTAGTGAAATGTGGCATAGTTATACGGCAAAAATATTTGTCATGCAATAGAAATGGTTGAAACAATCAGATGCCTTTTTTTGTGCTGAGGCTTCTTTGCAGTGCTCTGCTCGCTGAATTAATTAACTCTGTGTCTCCAGGTTCCTGCGGTAAAACCTCGCTTTACAGGATGAACATGACTAGGTGCACCTCAGCCCTGCACATTACTTTTCCATTTGCAGGGTGTTTTTACGGGCCCAGACTTTGCTGAAGACACAGTGTTCTGGCCCCAAAGGACATGTCTTCAAAATACATTTCAAGTGAGACTGCATCTGCTCTTTTGGAGAGACACAAGTCTAATAGGCAATCTGCTTGATTTATGTACCATGAAGTATGATTAGAGTATGGATAAGATCCTCGTTCATTACCTAATTTCTTTGAAATGATGAACCTGGTGTGTTTGCTATGAGATACTAAACCAAGAGTAAAAGGACATTTTCAAGGCTGGCTCTAAGCCTGTATTTAGCAAATCCTTTCTTGTTTTTGCTCGTCGGATCTCTGAGAATGCTGTAGAATGATTTTTCCCCCTTTCTAAACAAATAATATATATATATATATTAACATTACATAATCACTTTTGCTTCAGGTACTTTAAAATCATGCATCATTTAAACTTCACAAAGGCATTATTACACCCTGGATTCAAATGGATAAACTGAGGTAAATGGGAAGCTAAGCAATTTCCTTGAGAGGCTGAGCTGAATGTACAAGTCAAGAGCTTCCATTGTGTTAACTAGCACACTGCAGATCCTTAGGCATTCTCAGTTTTTCTGGAGTGAAAAATCAATGCCATCGTCAAAATGCACTATAAGGGAATACAGTATGTTGTTGACAAAGATACATTGTCCATAGACTTCAGTTTTATGAAGTTGCACTGAAGAAAGGAAAAGCAATATTTTAAGAGCACAGAGACATAACTTTTAAGAGCACAGAGACATAGCTCTCTGACTGGGGAGAACCTTTATGCAAGAGATCTTTAGGAGCTGATCCAAAATCTACTGAAATTTCACACTGGCTTAAATAAAGCTTGAATCAGGACCCAAACTGCTGTATTATGCAGATATTTCTCAAGTTTAGGAAGTGACAGATCATTCTGTGCATATCTTAAATGAAAGAATAGGAGCAGCAAAGGGAAATAATATCTGTAACAACAGAGCAAGGAAATGGTGGAAGATCATTCATTTGTCACTTTCTCCTTTAAAAGAAGACAGAGGGGAATGAGAAAACAGTAACTGGGAAATGAGGTGCACTCCAGATCTGAAAAGGCAGTGTCCATAAAAGAAGAGAAATCTAACAGAATATTCATGGAGAATTAATCTCTCTCCCTCTCTCCCCTGCCAGTTCTTCTCTAGGTATATGTAAATCTTTATCTAATGTTAAATATATGTACCTTTAAGCTATTAGGAATCCTAAAGAAAAGTTTGACAATTTCCATGTGATTTCTATTTGTGTTACTTAAGCTGTTTATTAAAAATCTTTTGAATACACTCTACTAGTCTTTATGCCTACTCCTCCACTAAGGCAAAACAGCATTTATCCCCTGAAATCATACCAACATCACAGATTTACAAGAGGGCAGGACCTCAGGATGTTGGGTGTATAATGACTGCCATTTTGCAGTATTCAGAGGTGCTTTAGAGCACAGCACCAGTGCACCACTGTCTGAAATGGGGAGGGACTGCAGCAACTGGAAAACATCACACAGCAAAGGAAAACAGCGTGCTGTAAATCTGTGTTGCCATTGTGGCAATTGCTTGGGACTAGGAGAAGGTGGTAGCAGACTTTCTATCTGCATGAAAATTTTTGAGCCTCTGCTGCTAAGTTTTACTTAAACTTTTCCCAAAGTTTCAGTAATAAAGCCTAAGATTTTTTTCTTAGAGGTGGTGTGGTCGATAGAAGCATGCCTCAATAAATGATATTGCACACCATGGGGAGTTCTTGTCTCTCCTTTAGCTGATGCTGTGGTCAAGGTCACTGTTTGGTTAGTTGGAGGTTGTTTTTTATATATATTGAATATAACATAGAATTCACAGAGGACAGAAGCAGCAGCTTTTTACAGATCTGGGCTGGAGCTGCCAAATTCAGAGCCAGACTCTCAGCTGGCATACAACATACACTGAAGTCAGTCAATTTTCAGCCAAGAAACACAGACTTGGGTTTTTGCTTCCTTCAGGAAAGAAGAGGG
Source organism: Netta rufina (assembly GCF_964035555.1). Taxonomy (NCBI): domain Eukaryota; kingdom Metazoa; phylum Chordata; class Aves; order Anseriformes; family Anatidae; genus Netta; species Netta rufina. The sequence continues at coordinate 131,362,083 of NC_140123.1, forward strand.
GAGATGATCCAGGTCTTGTTTTTTTGCTACTACAAACTATTAGTTGTTGAGACTGAATTTAAACTATCCGTAGGCTGCATGGTTTTATATGAATTATTAGTGTTATTTACTCTCTGCTGAGCACTGATACTTACTCAGGGAGACATGGAGGGCTATGCTGCCCTAGAAAACAGAATTCCACTCTTTCCCTAGGCTTTGCAGAAAAATCATAGAATTGGTATCAACAGACCTGAGCTCTAGCAAAGGTGATGCCACACATCTTGTCAGAAGTGTTGCTCCTGCTGTGTTTAACAGAGCATTGCCCATTCACCTCAGAGAGTGTGTGAAGAAATTGTTTGTGAATGTAGAACACGCCCGGGTTTTTGTATATGATGTGATATATCTGCTGCTGGCTGATTAGCTGGCCTGCTGCAGCCAACTTCAAATATGAGAAGCCAGACCTTGACTGAACGAGATTTAAGTTAGATGATTTCTGTTGCCTTGTATTATGGCTTTGCTCTGGGTTTCTCTTTATCCTGTTTTGGCAACTCCATCCTCACGCTGCAGATGTGGAGCGGGACTCACCACACATGCATACCCTCAGAAGTGAGGACTGGGAGGAGGTGTGCCGGAGGTACCCCCTCAACCTCCTCACCACCCTTCAGACCAGAGCTCAGATCATCCCCTCCTCCCCACCTCTTTCTCCCCAATCCCCTGCACTTCATACGGTCACTCCTAGACCGCTGTAACACCTCAATTCAGCACTTCTCAGGGGACTGGAGAGGCCCCAGCCATTATTTACATGGGACTGGGACAAGATGGGGTGAGGGAGCCTTTTAAATTACCCCGACCTCAAATGGCTGCCCTACAGACTGCAGTATTGTCTAGGCTCCCCAAAGCATAGCGAGCTTCATTGCTGCTCATCACTTTTTATTAAAGGTTCAATCACACCTTGAAACTCATATGAACCATCCGACTCCCTGGAGGATAAAAAATAAAAGGGGAAAGCTCACAGACAATCTATAAATCATAGCTGGTAATGTACCGGTACATTTGTACCACATGCATTTGTAATATCCTCTTGATAGCATACATTGCAAATTCATCTGTGTAACTGACATATTGGTGAAAATGAGGACTTGTTCTGAAATCACTCAAGGCCAAAGTTTATTGGATAATTCACTCACAACAAATAACTTACTCAGTGTTATGAACATGTGATGTAATGTGCTTATTTGGTGACCTCTGTGAATGATTAGTTGCCCTTAACCCCACTCTTACTGCAGTGTTGTTTACCCTCAATAAAATTACCACACAGCTGGCATTATTTGTTATTGCTTTTGACACTCTCAGTGGAGGCATTTACAAATGAAGTGGTACAGAGACTACAGTATCATGAAGGCTTTTCAGCACTCTAACAAGACAATGAGAGGAAACTTGTCCTACCATTTCTTGTGCCCCATCTGTTTTGTGGATAAAAGTTATCCACGGCTTGGACCAGCTTGGAAACTCCAAGGAGCCCTGGGTTTTGCATGTACTGAAGCTTAATGAATTTTGCAAACTAGAAATGAAAATACCACAATTAAAATTTTTGATGATGCACCACCAAAATGATGTAGTTCACTTATTTTGAATTGGAAGTTTAGGCTTGTGTATTTGTAATAACACTTCACAGATAGATGGCTATTACATGTTCTGTAGTTGTGCATTGTGAAAACAATGAAGTAAGAGAAGATCTGATGCCTTTCTGGATAGAAATTATTGGGTTTGCAGAATAGCTAACTGAGAATGATCAAGATTTATTGGGTTTGCAGAATAGCTAACTGAGAATGATGGAGATTTTGCCATGGCCTTTAGCTTTGTTTAGATTGCAAGACTCGGTGTGTGTAAACAATAAAAATAAATAAACAGAGGTGAGAAAATCAAAGAGTATGGAAGAGAAGTGATGACAATAAAAACTAACAAACAAACAAACAAAAACAAAAACAAAACAAACAAAAAAAACCCACATTCTCTTCAAACACAGGTCTCAGGCATGTGCAGAGAGCACAATGTATGTCTTTTATGCCTCTTGTCTCATGTCGTGAGAGGCTCTCTCCAGTTTGCTGCCTGCACCTCTACCTCTTGTTCCTGCAATTTCACAGACTGAAGAAACAGTTGCTCCCAATTTATTTAATCATCATTAGCCAGCATAATCACCTACCCATGTTCACTGGGCCAGCAATGCAATGTTACAGGCTTATAAAGCACCTTCTGCACCACGTGTCATTTTGAATGTGCACACATGTACTGTTTCTGTACAACTCTGCAAGAACTGGTTCCAAAGCTGAGATAGATGGGACTGACCTTTCCAAAATGTAATTCATAATTAAAGAAAAGAGAGAAGCTACCCTCTGTCTAGTTTCTAGCTTGCAGCTATTTGTTATGCTTATGTTCGACCTACCCTGTGAAATGGTCCAGCACATGGTACAACAGCTGCAAGGAAGGTAAATGACGATAGAGACCCCCTAAAACTAATGTCAGCTAATGAAATAAAGCTATTTACAGAATTTAGTTACCTCCCAGCTGTTTAACAGGCTGCAGTTCAGGTTACTTTGGGATAAATGGAAACCAAAAATAAGGTTATGTTACGATGGAAGAAGACACCATTGTCGTTCTATTGTAAATGACGTCCGCTTGAGTGAGAGAAAAGGCTGTATAAAAAGAACAGGAAAGCACAAGTCCTATGCTTTGAAAGTCAAAAGAGGCATGTAAAATAATACACCTCCTGTTGCTTAAGTCATACTGATCCCTTTGAAGAAAGTATGGAAAATAAACTCACAAAGCTTTCAGTAATTAACTTATCAAATCATTGCATGTATGGAGTGGATCTATGATTTCGGTGAATTTCCATGTCATTATCGCTAGCCAGCAGTCATCTTGCAGCAGCTGCCAGGCTGGCAATGCAATTTGCATCCTCACTTTTGTGGGACCACAAAGGATTTGCAACATGCACACAGGCAGTGGCCCTGCACAGCTCTGCAAAAACTGTTGTCAAAGCCAATACCAAAGAGAAATGGGATGTAAATCAAAACATTTTGAAGGTAGAAAACTACAACAAATAGTTGGAAGAGACTGAAATCCACACACTTAAGGAAGAGACAGTAACTGCCTACAGGAGGGTAGATGGATGAAGTAGCTAGATAATGAAGTGGGAAGAAACAAGGAAGGGGAGTTAACGAGGGAATCTAGGACAGGAGCCAGTCGGTAAAGATAGGAAGTGTCTGGTCAGAAATATCTGAAAACATACCTGGAGGACACCGAGCCTTGCTAGCAGAATTGCCACACAATGCATTGAGAGAACAAGACGGGATGGAAGGTAAAGCTGTAATTCCTCAGGGATGTAAACTGAGGTTGCACAGGAGAGTCTACTTCTGGCATTTCCAGACCTCTGTGCACACAGTTCCTTATTTCTCATCTTAGTTACATTCCACTTAGCACAGACAGAGACACTTCAAAATGGGCCCTCAGCAGAGCAGATAAAGTTGGTACAGCAAAGTGATGATATACTGAGTAACAGAATATATGTACAGACTACTATATAGTCATCCTTTAAGTGTTTATGGCTTGAGATTTGAAACCGTAAAGATGTATCCAACGACAAATTTATTTTGGCTTTAAGTTTTGCTATGAAAGTTTTGCTCAGCATGGTGGGGAAGGAAAGATCTGTCAAAAGTATAGTCCTTCTGTAAGGTTCTGGGAACGTTTTTTCTTTTGGCAAGGTTACAAAGTGGGCTTCTGCAGTGTGCCGAGATTCACCAGAACCCTTCCTGTCTTTCTAAGCTCTGTTATATCTATTACGTTGCCAATAACTGTGACATAAATAGCATGGGATTTTACTTTGCTTTTAGAGCTCTATCTAAAGGAAATGTGCAGTGATACACGGACTTGTACCAACTCTCTGGGTTTATGCTCAGTAATATCACCCTACAGATTGGGCAATACATTTTTAAAGTGCTGTCAAGTCTGTGGGGGAGTTCACTGTGTGTTTTAGAGTCTCCTGAATGGAACATGCAGCAAAGCTGAGATTCACCACGTATTTTGTTTAACAGAAAAAGAAGCAGACTAAAAGAAAACAGGGCACTCTATCTACAGTGTATTTCCTGTACAGTCCTGTGATTGTGCAGTTATTGCTGAATCGAGTCAGATTTCCACTTCTATTGTTTGGCACTTGCACCTGAATACTCCCACTGTCAGTCACCACTGTGACGTGTTTAGGGCCTAAACCCATGAGTGAACAGGGTTGGTGCATGTGATGTAAGATTAGATGTAAGAACTGGTACCTGGGTGCTGGCAAGGCTCCACATGTGTCTTCTGTTTACACACGTTTCCATGCAAGAATACAATATCACTTAATAAGCATATTTTCTAGAGATTTTTTAATATGCTCATATTTCAAGCTACTAAAATCCTGTAATGAACAACAGCTTTCTCCTGTCCTACGTCTAAACACTCTAATTAGAGCCTGGAATTCACCTTCAGAGGGAATAACTGTATTCTCTTAGCAACTCTTACAAACCACTGAAGAGCCACTAGGCTCACCTTCTTATTTCTGTGAAGTCCTGTACACAAGCCAAGGGACCTGTTCACAACTTCTCTGACCTCTCCTGAAGCCAGAGTGCAGTTAGTGCACAAATATTGCCTGGGACACCATCAGTTCTGTGCTGCTGTTTTTAACCACCATGTAAGCAGGCTGACGAGTAGCTATGTCATAACTGGTTTGGATGCACTGCCTATAGATGCAGCTTATACCTAGACATAAGCCTAAGACCAAAATCCAGCCATCCCCACGCCATCAGCTTGTTTTTCAGAACTACCTTTCTTCTTCTATAACAGTTAAGCTTTTTCTGGAACAGTCTCCTTCATTAAAGAGTACAACAAAATACAGAGTGGTCTTTCCCAACATTACTTAAATAGGATAAAACTGGATAGAGAATTTCCATGCCATGTAAAACATAGTAAATACGAAGGATCAGAAATAAGGTGCAGACTTAATATCCTGGTTTTGGAACACCTTTATTTATCCTACAGTTGGGATTTATCCTATCCTATCCCGTCCTGTCCTGTCCTGTCCTATCCTGACCTTTAAAACAAGCCTGAGGAGGGGTGTGAAGAACTGAATTGGATAGCATTACACTAAGCCTGTCCTCACAGGTCTTTAGAAATGCCTGGTTTTATTTCGGGGTGCTTGACACTCAGTTCATACAAGAAGCATTACTGCTAGCCTTGGAGACAAAAGTTCTTAAATTCATAAATCTAAAACGCAGGGTATGTAGTTGAAAAGAGTACTTTTATGCTACCCATCTAAATTTTCTTAACACTGTCCCATTTGTGTCCCTTCAAGTGCCCATACAATCAATTCTTTGCTGTTGGGATTGCTACTAACACCCCACAAAGTGGTGTGTTCTCTGCTAGGGACTAGACTGAGACCTATGAACATGTCCCACGTGGGTTGCAGTCTGCTCATGGTAACTTGATCGTAACAATCCATGCTGCTGACACACAAGTGAGAGAGCCTTGACAATTAAATCCCAGTCATTAGCATCACCATGGCTGTAGCCACTTAGTCTCAGCACTGGGCATGACTGCAAAGGTATTTGCAGTGTAGTGGAAGTAAATAAATAATAAAAAAGGTACTGTCTGCTCCATTATCTCTCTAACAGTAATCTGGAGTGTCACTTGTTCCCGAGCTATTCCAGACAACCTGAAATGCACTGAGGAGGATAACAAGAGTAATTCTGCATGAGTATTGTGACAATGGACTGTGTGCCTGTGCCCAGCTTATTTGGATTGTTTCCATTACATTGCCTCAGAACATAACAATAGGTACTGCAGAAGAACCGAACAGAAAACAGGAGGATTGCTTATCAACCATAGGACCTTGCTGACTCGAACTCTAGATTTAAAATATATAAGCACCAGTTCACTAGGACTCCTCATGAGAAAGAATTGTGGGGACTGCAACGGTGGAGAAAGGGCTCCTTCTCCCCCACTCCTGCAAGCACACAGGCTTGCAGATAAGCTAGTCCCTTCTCCCGTCCTCTGGTTTCTGGTAGCTGTCATCTTCTCTACTCTGCTTTTTTTTACTCACAAAGCAGACAGCTGCACAGGGATGGACAGCTACACTTCTCATCTGGCCCCATCAAGTAATCAAAGGTCACTTCTCAAATATCCTAAGTTTTCCCCATACTTATTGAAATGGAAATGATTACTTGTCTGTTCAGAAAAAAGGCACGTCTTGCCTATTTAGTTCCAAGGGTAAATCCTATTGATTACTGGAATTGGGATTTCCTTACATGCACTACTGTGAAAAGTCCAATTCAAGAGCAGCAGAAATTACTCAGGAAGTGCTTTGCAGCAAAGGTAAAGGAGAAAGGAACAAGTGTTTTTAAGGATTGTAATGAGTACCAAGCAGCAGACTGATTTCATTTCTCTCTCTCTCTCTTTTTTTCTTTTCTTTTTTTTTTTTCTTTTTCTGCTTAGGAAACACCTGAACCAGATTGATGCCTCTGCTCCTGTTTCAAGAAGCTGAATGTTTGAGGTCCAGCAAGGTATTCTTTTTTTGAGCCAACAAAATGCCTTACAAGTTGCTGTATCTCCTTCTCTCTCCTAACAGTTGGTGGCTGGATACCACACCTCAGGAATTCTACTGTTCATTAGGCATGCATTTCCTCCTCCTAGAGAAAAGTAAAAATGTAGCACATATTAAGATGTGAACATCTCTCTGAGATGGGCTGAACTGGGGAGGCAGATGGCATCCTTACAAGTGCAATGTTTTAAGTGAATTTTTAAAGAGTAGGGTCATTGCAAGCTTCCTCACTCTATCCCAATAGAGTACTGCCATCTTGCCTCAAAAGTGCCTCCTCCTGCAGCCAGAGGGACCAGATAGTAGCCCTTTCCCACTTCGGTTTTCGGTTCTTTTTTTTTTTTTTTTTTTTTTTTTCAGGTTCTCTACTATGGTAACAAACCAAGAAAACTCCTTTACTAAGCTGGCAACTATTGTCTATTGAGAACTGGGAGGAGGCTCACAGTTCCCCTCAATATCAGATTTCAGGGGGGAAAACAGGAGTTTCATGTCATTCTTAAGTCTGAGTTCGGTTCACACTCACAGGCATTCCTATACGTTGACTAGATGTCAAAAGACATGTTGTCTATAGGATAGTTTATGAAGGTCTTTATTAAGGTGGTCTGTGTGGAAGAACTTCCTAGTATAGCTGTATGACTGAAGTTATAGTGATTTAGCTACTTCTATAGATATTCACTTCAAAATAAAGAGGATTATTTTCTTGTTTAGGTTATGCCATATTGAAAGTGACACAGACAAAAAAAGGACACTCTTGTTGTGAATACGACTACTCATATAGTAGGCATCCAGTGATTTAATTTTACCTGTTCCCATTTCCAATGTAAAAACTACCTTTTCATGGGATCAAACCTTCTATGTTTCTGAGTCAGTGGTCTCTGGGGTCTTGGAATTTCCTGTCTACTGTATGATTTCATGATTGAGAAGTTAGGACTATATGGGCGTTATGATTGTTTCCATAAGAACATAAGACCACAGTAAGTCAAAAGACTTTCCACTCATATATCTTAATAATAATTTTTTACAGCATCACAATACATAATAACATTTGGGAAAAAAACAAAAAAAAAACAAAAAACAAAAAAACAAAAACAAAAACAAAACAAACAAACAAACAAACAAAACCTGTCTATAACAATCACTAGCAGTACAATATATAAAGTCACTGTTATTCTTTGAGGAACATGGATTTGCATGTGCATGTGAAGCCACACTGCAAAGCTACACTTGAGTCACTGTCTTCACAGGTGCTGTATGCACCTCACTTTCAGAAGCACATCCCACAGTCCTGTATGCTGTAGCAAACTTAACTCTTCTGCTATTCTTTCTCCCATGCAAGAGCTTATAGATCTGGAGCTTACAGACCTACTTATCTCTATCTCTACTGGTTCAGATAACTCATCCACGCAAAATGGTAAGTGACCAGCCCAAATGAGAGCTTCCCTTGGGGTTTAAGCTAGTGCTCTTGACAGTCTGGCCTGATTGAAAGCATAACTCTATCATGTAAAAAGATTTTTGCATGTGGGTGAATAAGTTTTGATAGGGATACCTGAAGGAAAGCTTGACTCAGCCATGAAGCAAGGGCTTCAAACCAGGGTTTGATGAGCTGCCACAAGTCAGCTAAGCTAGTGACAAGCCAAAATTTTAACATACTGTAATCTGAAGTATTCTCTTCAATCTGTTCAGTTCTGTTTGCTGAAACTAAAGCAAGTGTGTCCTTCATCTTATTTTCATTTGCTCTGACAGAACTGTGTGTGCACAGTCAGTCACAGCTGATAATATTACACGTCCCAAGATGTTTTCTGAGCTGTGAAGCTCTTACAGTGCAAATCAGCATCAAGCCCATAGTACTAAAGGCTTCCTCGTCATAAAGCTCTAAAATGCCACTTAGTTGTCTTTGGCTATTCTAATAGTTCCATTAAACCCTGACTATCATGTAGCAAACGTAGCGATCAGAAAGCAAGTTACTTGGTCATAGTTTTCTTGGGTGGCCAACTCACTTTACTTTAGAGAGTTTCTCAGGAACTGTGTTAGTCTTAATCAAAAAACATTTAATCTAGTGTCACTGAGAAAAACATTAATTCACTGTACTTCTAAAGTACCTCTCATATCAAGATAGAAAAGCCTTTTCACAAGCACTGCTGACTCACAGTGCCCCTAGGAGATATGTGTTATTGCAGTCATTTTACACTTCATGCTCACTTCTTCAGTGAGCAGAGAGGCACAAGCAGTAATCATGCAGTTTCTTTTCTTCTTTCTACCCAATGTATATAGGCTGGCTATTCTTACTATTATTAATTATACACCATTCTAAACGTAAATAGCACTTTGGAGAACATTAACTATTTTGAGTAATATCAATACATCAAGTATAAATCAGTAATTATGGCCATAATAAGAAGTGCATAGCTTAATGGGGAAAAAAATGCACCAATTATTGCAGCTTAAGTAACAGAACCTGAGAAGTAGAGATAGGTAATGTGAATACTTAACATGTCACGACATCTGCATATTTATGGATATTTTGTACAAATAAAAATCCAGAGCAAAAAAAAAAAAAAAAAAGCAAAACAGCTGACTTCAGGAGATGAGTCTAGAAATCAAGAAATTTGAGAGAGAAATTCACAACAACTCAAACTAGAGGGTCTACACATTTACAGACACTCAGAACAGACACTCCAGGCCTTTAGGTAGGGTAGTGCCTTCTGTTTTCTAGATAGAATAGCGTAACTAAATTACAACTTTAAGCAAAAGTAAGATGCAAACATAAACTTCTCTAGACTTACATGTGTGTAGCTGTGATCAAGTTGTATTACCCAAACCCAGATACTTTGTATTTGTAGTTCTGGTATAGGTTTTACTCACCAAAAGAAAATTAAAATTATTTCCAACAAAATAGATCAACTCTTCTATTCAGAATTGTAGTTTGTTTGTTGGTTTAAAAACTCTACAGTTCTTTTCTTTGTTTTCTTGTTGCTGTTTGTTTCTATTGAAAACTGAGTCATAGAAACTTTACTCACCCCTGCTGACCAAGTAGGCCTTGTTCTGCATTCCCCCCTCTCACAGCTGGGAACTGAAGGATCTTTCCTCCAGCTACTTCCTGCATACAGAGTGCCTGTTGATGACAACAGTCATTATTTCCACACATTTACTTTAAAAAGAAAGTCAGTTCAGGAAACAAGCATGCTAATAACAAAAACCCTGTTTCCTCTGACTTTATGGAACTTTTTAAATAAAAGCCACTCTGGGAAAAATACACAATAACATGCAAGGTCACTAGCTGTCTCTAAGATACCTTTACTTTAAAGGATCAATCTCTCTCTTGCAGGATTTTCAGTTGAACTGGATTTCAGTAAGCATTGGTTAGCCAAAATCACAGTTGGATTGGCTGTCCATGAACAAAAAGTACTTCGCAAAAGCTTTAACAGCCTCTGAACAGAGATCACGTCATTTTTTCTCCTCACTGTCATTTTCCCTCCAGTTGATGCTCTCAGACTATCTGTCTTATACCATCTCTGCAAGTCTCACTGGAAAAATCATCATGTCTTTGGCTCCCTGCTGTCACTGTCTGCAGATCTCCATAAATTCCTGGCAGGCAGGGAATAAGAATTTTTACTCCTTGATCTTGAATTTCTGTCAGTTCCTTGAGCTGTGTTCAAACCTAATCTCAGCCCTGGACATACTTTTACCATAGAATCAGCTTTTAAATGGATCCATGTTTCCCCTGTCATGAACACCACCTTTAAGCAAGTTCACTTGGAGATTTCATAAACACTGGGTATTGTTATTATATCAGAGCAATTTCCAGAAGTGGATCTCTGGACTCTATCACTCCCTTATATGACTTGGTCACAGACTGAATGCTGTAATGGGTGACAAGAAGATAAAGGGCCATCCTTAGTCATGACTTCTTGAAGGTCAGGTTGTTCCGCCAAAATTATCCGGGAGAGAATTGCTTTTTCACAAGCCAACTTGCAAACACAGTTTTCCCATAGCGATCAGCTTGCAATAGAAGCAAAGGACAATAAATGTACCTTTCATTCAGACAGTTCTGCTGATATTTCCAGGGGACATGTGTGCTTAGAAGTGCTCACATCTCAAAAGCATTGAAGCTCTCCAGATTTTTCTCTCAGTGGCAGCCAGAGTTTGCAAGTGCCAAATGTGTTAGCACTTCTCAGTGCAGTGACGACATTTGGGCTGCGAAGTGATGGTAATATACATGAAGCAGGTCAGTGTTGCTGACTTTCTGAGGCTGTAGACAGTATACCTGCTACACAACCTATCACCTCTGGACACCTACATCAACGGTGGCAGGGGTATTTTGGTTTCTCACAGTCTTAAGAAAGTCTCTCACCAACCTTTACCTCTCCTCCTTCTCAACAAAACCATGGATAAATCCTTGTTTTTCTTTCAGTGTCACTGGAGTACTCATAATGTAGCTCATACTGAAACAGTGAGTTGAAAGAACATTGCTTGCTTATGCTATTCAAAGACATTGTACATAATGTAATTTATTTCATGTTTTCTATATTTGATAACAAAGAATTATTAATGTCTTTGATTTGCCCAAGTTTTTCCCTCCCACAAAATTTTAAGTCAGAATAACTTTTTTTTTTTTTTTTTTTTTTTTACCCTGGAGCATCAGAGATACACAAATGCACATTACATCAGTGGTTTTTAAGCAGTAAACAACAAATAGATAAGGAAATAATTCAGACAGACTGGCATTCTGCCTGGCGGGTAGGGAAGCATACTGTCAAGTCATAAGATATCATGGCTGAGAAAGCAGCAAAAAAGAAACCAGAATTCCTATGGTTCTGACAAAATGATGGTAGAGCATTTGGTACCTAATAAATGATGTCAGGATACTTTCATAGCTTTCTGCTAACAGAATTGTTTTCTTTACTGGATCATCCTCTTCCATAGCTACACTGACCCTTTGAATTCTAGATTAAGTTTCTAACCCAGTGAGAAATTGAAAAGTTTTTTTAAGGTTTTGAAGGCTACAGAAGAACTTAAGCTGGCAGAGGGCACATAAACACACAGGTACAGACTACTGGAGCACATGGCCGTCAGCCAGGGTGAATGACATTGTACTGAGCAAGCTGAGATGCTTTCCTTTATGTCTTAGCAATGATAAGCACAATTCATAAATCCGCACTGGTTAGCTGATCTACTGGAGAAAGTAGCTGACTTAATTTCGTACCATAGGATATTGCTGTAATATCGTTTGACCTCTTGGTACTCAAAAAGTGCATCTGCATGTTTGTACATCATTTACACTGGCCAATGTTATTGCTCGGCCTTGTCTGTAATATGTCAGAATCCTGAGAGAAAACAGAGAAATCTGCAAACGTTTCTCATTGTTTACTGGAAATTACATGGGTGGTCCCACAAAGTACAAAAGTCCTTGGGCAAGTAAAGAGAATGAATGCCTCATGATATGAGTGCATCTTGTCTCATTTGACTCTTCTTTTCTGAGGCAAAAAGCATGAGAACTGCTGAGGAAAAAAAGAATACTAACAGGCTAGCTCCATTTGCTAGAGAAGAAAGTTGTAGGAATTGGCTCATTTTCACTGAAAAATGTATGCTAAATACTTTTCTTGTCTGCAGGTTCAATTTGCCACTGAAAGCTTAATTAACGTTCCCCAGCAACAGGGAAACATTCAGATTCACGAAATACGTTGGTCTTGGCTGAGGCTTCAAAGTGTTCTCTTTACAATATGCTCCATGGCTATTTTTAAACTCCTTGCAAAGTTCACAGCTGAGCATTTTGATTCAGAGTGAAATTCATCAAGAACAACAAAAATATCATCACAACAATGTGTTTCTGAGGAAAATGGGAGGTGTATGATGAACCTGAAATGCAAGAAGCTTGGCTTAAACACTGTGACTTATGGCAGGAGCAACTTTTCCCTTTCTATCAGTCTAAGAAAAAGAGGATAATTGGAAACCAAAGAGATGGTTCAAAGAGTTCAGGAGTGTTTTTTTGTTGTTGTCAGCACCAAAGAAAACTGTGCACAGCCTCAGGAGGGACTCAGAAGCCAAAGTGGAGGAACCATAATGTGCCAGCTGAAATTTCATATTGGTGGATAGATGCTGAGAGGAACAGCCACTATATGCCCTACCATCATCTTATCAACTGCAAGGACTCAAAGTAAAGCTACAAGCGTAACTGGGACAGGATAATGCAACTCCTGTTCTGTAGCAGTTAGAAAAGACAAATGCTGAGTTGCAAAAGGAGAGGCAAGGCAGACTTCTTTAAACACCATCATGTCACCGAATGTACTTTGTTCTGTACTGGAATATTGCAGATTGCTGCAATTAACATCCAAAAAAGAGGCCAAAAAGATAATGTTTGGGATATGATCATATACTTCTGGGATATGATCATATACTAAACTGATTTTGAAAAGCATAATTCAGTATCTGAGAGGAAAATGTAAAAATACTTTGAATCACTATTTTGATTCAATAGCATTGACCTAACATTGCTATATTATGGCATTAGGAAAATAAATATCCATACTTAATATTGATTAAAAGTATGTTTGCAGCAGAAAATAAATGTGAAGTTAGCAATACTGATTTCTCTAAGTCTCTGATATTAGAAAGCATTTATGAACAAGTTGAAGAGTCCTTTCTGAACAGGGAAGCTTTTGTGAATCAAGAACTAAGCAAGACTGTACTTATGCATACTACTGTGGATTGCAGTTGCTCATAGCATTTATAAGCCTGCTAGTTAAAAGTTTTGAAGCAATGAAAGAAAAATCAAAAGAAAAAATAATAAAAAGTAGTCATATATTCAAAAACATCATTCCATCATATATTTGAAAATCATCATTCTGCCACCATCACTAATAATGTCTAAGTACTCATATAAATCTGCCTGAAGATCTTGTAATTTTTGCTTTGTAATAAAATAAGAATGATGCCTACATCTCTCTATATATTCATTTATGGAAAAATCCTGCAGTAATATGTACTACGCATGAATATTTATCAGAGGAAAATAATGGTTGTAACCATATTTAATTTTTAATCTGATATCTTGGATATTATTAAATTTCCTGACAGTATTAAGAGGAATAATTTCATACTTCAGTAGTGAAAAGAACTGCAAATGAACCATAAGTAAATAGAACTGAATTATCTTTTGCAAAGATCTGGGAAAGAGAGACTAAGGGTATGCAAGTTGCATGAGATTACCTACAGAAAATCAGACACATTTAATGCATGGCACACCACCATGCCTTGAGTTCTGCCTCCACAGTTCCCACACTTTGGAGACAGGTCTGTGGGCAGGCCCTGTCTCTATGCCTGCAGACTGGGGACATGATTGCATTACAGTCTCAGAGGTGTTTTGCTTTGGTTTCATGTTGCTTGCTTTACTGAGAAAAGTTTTAGCCTTAATGATTGCAAGGAAAAAAATAATCTTGAAAACTGAAACCAAATGTAGCCTGTGGCAAGAGCGCTGGCCTCCATCTGCAGGGATGTGAGAAGAGACAGGAATGCAGCAAAGAAGACTATGTGCAGTTCACCCCAGCTGTGTCATCAAATTCCCTTTGGCTCCCAGGAGAAGCACTGGGGGACATCCTGTGTGTGCATGTTGTGCTCTAGGTCCGAAGAGGACTGTTCCCTTGCAGTGGAGTTGCCACTCTCCCTGCCCATGGCACTCAGGTTTACATCATGGAGCAGTATTGAGTGCATGAGCTGGATTCCTCTTGAATGAAACCAAGCCACAAGATGTTCTCCAAAGCAGCTGCACCTCAAGCACTCTGGCTGCAAATGGGTGTCCAGATGGAAACTACTTTGAGCAGTCCAGTGGTGAGCATGAGTGGGTGTTGCAGCAGCCTGGGAAATTCCATGCCCAAAAAGGACCTGCACTGTGCAGATGTAGGTGCCCCCTCATGGTCTGTTGGACCAGCCTAGAGTTGGGACAAACTAAATCACCCTTAAAATATGTATAGGGTGAAGGCCAGATCCTCAACACCAGAGGTTATGCTCTACAGACTGTCTCCTCTTTGTCCACAGCATTTGTGTATTGAAACACAACCTCTGATGCTACCAGCAGCCCCAGCTTACAAGTGCTAACTCCTTCCCAGCTTTTCCCTGTCTGGGAAACAAGCAGAGGAGATATGGGAGACCCAGCTCTGCAGAAGATCAGAGCATCACAGAAAGAGCCAAATCAAGTTTTAAGAAATGGGAAAAATCTTTCAAACAGATGATCCTACCATTACGACAGAGTAGGAAACAAATCATGAACTCACTCCATCAGGTCTTAATCTGCCTTGCCTGGATTTGGCATTTGAGAAGGATGTTCCTGCATGGTTATTATTCAGATAAAGCTAAGCATAAACACTTTCCTAGCTCAAGCTGAAAGGCTTTTCATAGGCCGGCACTCCTAGAAAAGGGGAAAATTTCCTGACATGGTCACTTATCCACACCAGTCACAGACTGACCTCGTTAGTACATTCAAAGAATTTGACTGGCCTAGTTCTAAACACTCACTAAATAAAGAACTGTTGCAAAGCTGTCCTCGGGAGCTGGATACTCAGTTCCTTTAAAATTAATTGGAACTGAGCACTTGAAATTTGTAAGTGGTTTAAAATACTAAATGGAGCAATGAGCACGACAGGAAAACTACACTACAGATCATTAAATCTATGTTTTACATACATATGCAACCTAAGCCTCCCTGCTTTTCACTTGTTTCTGTTCCCTTCAGCTCTATATCTTGGATTGAAGAGTTTTCCTTCTTGCAGAGGAGCTTGGGGTCCCTCTGTATGATGATCACCTTGCTTGTCAAACACACATCTACGTCTTTTTAATCTTCATGAATCAATCTCCTCAGACACTTATTCATTTTGTCATCCTCCCCTGAACTATTTCCAGTATGTCAACAGCTTTCTGGGTTTGAAGCACCCAAATTAAACACTATCTTTCTCACCACTGCCTAATTAGCAATTCACTGCTAATGTAAGAGTGTCTTTCTTTTGTTGATTCCTAATATTCTGTCTCACTTTATAAAAACATTAATATTAGTAGCAATTTCCTCCCTCCATCTTCCCAACATATGCAGTTCTACAGAGCAGTGGTCTTCCAGGGGGTGTGCAAGACAATCCATTGGGGTATGGAAAGAAAATGTTTTTGTACTATTAATAAGTAAAAGAAAATATTTAAAGTATTTAAAATTTTGTTCATCTTTATCTCACCCTTTTTTAATTTCTATTTTTATGTAGTTTTTACAATGTACATATTATTACAGTAGTAAATGTATATAATTTATAAATAAATAAAAATGAATATACTGGGGATGTGTGTTCTATGTTTTTTTACAGGTAGGGGTGCTCAATCAAAACAGTTTGGAGAGCACTGCAGTAGAGCGTGGAGGTACATCCAGGTAGTAAGATATATGCATTTTAAGTACTCAACAGTTTGTGTCAAACTCCACCTCATCACCACTGTTCCATCTGCAGCCCATACTGTGTCAGCTCCTGAACTCACCTGGCACAGGGTCAGGCCTTGACGACTGACACCAAGACTGCCTGCACAAGCTGCTGCCGTCATTCCCCAGGGTTAGTGGTCTAACCAGAGAAAAGTGAGGATGGGTGGGAGAGTCTGGACTTTGGCACCAGGCACTCTGATTAGGAAACAGGCATGCAAAGGTCTTTTTTTCCCTGTAGAGAGAAATTCAATTAACTCTACTGTGTATATTTCACACATTTTGCACATGCATGTATGTGTACAGGATATAAAAAATGCGTCCATATTGTATTTATTACTGCATTATTTATTGTATTGCATTATCATATTTATGATCGCATTTTGCATAGATTTACTGTGTTTACTGCACATGTACATCAAATTTATGCTATCTATTTAACAAACAGCACAAATATTTGACACGTTCTGCATTTAGTTGTAGGTGGAATAACTGCAACTTCTATATTTTTTGACATATCACATTATAATTTACCATTTGCCATTGCTTATAATTCTGCCAGACTTGAACTCTTTGCACTGAATTTTTACATAATTTCTCCTTGCCTCTGAGTTAGTTTCTTTGGAGAGATTGAGCAAAAGTGACTTAGCCATTTTTAAGAACAAAGCTTGTAAAGAACAGCCAGTCCAATTGATGGTGAAAACTGTTCATCTTCCTGAACATCTACAGCTAGAATCTAAAGAAATGTAGAGAAAAGCAATTACTTCAAACATGAGAAGAGGCACCCACCTTTTTTTTTTTTTTTTTTTTTTTTAAATATATCCAGATCGGCTAATCCTTTATTTTTAGACTACATGTATATCAACTCCTTTGCACATGCTTTTCTGTTGTGAACCTGGCTTTAAAGTCCCTGGTACAAACATTTTGGAGGGGACTTATAAAAAAAAAAAATCTAATATTGTGTTCCTTATTTAAAATAGTCAATGACTCTGCTCAGGTGTGCGTTACTGAGACTTGGATGCTCAACTAAATTGTTAAAAATTTAAGCAGAATTTTACTTGAATTTTACTTTTCACTTAGTCTTGACTGACAACAAATGCACTCCTATCAGGAATTTGGGGCTGGCTGGATACCTGTTTGGAGATTAAGGTTAATTCTTATTTTCAAAATTCCAAACCTTTTAAAAATTGCTTACCAAGATGCTCACTTAAAAGCATCCACTTACAAAACTAGTCTGGCACAATACTGTAGTTACAAAGTACACTCAATGAATGTCAGACACCTTTTAATGAAGCTTTGTCCTTTTTTTCTTGTTTGTTCTGAGTCAGCCTTCTTCCACTTTTTATCAGTTACTGTAAATTCCTGTTTCTCTTCCCATTCTTCTTTTTGCTTTGCTGTTGAGAAAGTTGGTACAACAATGTTCTCAAAGTCTTCACTTTCCTCTTTCGCCAGCCATCCTTGCTTTCCGTTCCAGTAGAGAGGAGAGTACCAAGACACAGCCTGAAAAAACATATCACTTCTTATTTGTATTCTGCATTTTTTCATCAAGATAAGTGTTTATTGTAGACAAACCAGGAAGGGGTAGGCACTCCAATATATTTCTAAAATGTCTATAAATAGTAATGGCAAGCATCAAATTCCAGATTTTTTTCTTTGGTCTTTGAAATCAATTTCCAGTCTTTAAATATACTTAGGGTAGAACCATCATGTAAGAGGCTTGAAATTCCACTGCTCCAATTAAGTGAATCAGACAAAGAAGAAGACAGAAGACTTTGGCAAGTTTGTCAAAGGCTGATAAGAAATCTCTTCTCCATGGCCACAGTGGATAGGACACTAAGGAATGGACTAAAACCAAGACAGAAGATGTTCGGTTTGGGCTCTAAGAAAGGTTTTCTAACCATATGGAGAGCAAGGCACTAAAGCAGATTGTCTATTACTGAAGGTCTTCCAGAATTACTTCAGCAAACAAACGAGGAACAATCCTGGCAGAGGTGATCAAGTTTCCCTTTCAGCCTCTGATTTCCTGGCTGTATGGACAATGTAATAGCAAGTACGGACAAACTGAGCTTAAAGAGAAGTAAATATGAAATGGTGATACTAGAAGTCAACATACACTTACTAGTTTGTAAGATGTAATTTATGCTGCCTTGGGGAAGCCGTACAATTTACACTGTTTATGAAAACCACAGGTCTTTTCCTTCTGGTCACCTCTTCAAGTTTGTATAGATAAAAATGACCAAAATCATAGTTGCCACTGGACAGCTATCAGGTAAAAAAATGGTCTTGGGCTCTTTCTCATTCCCAAGTAAATAGAAGCTTGGCTAAAAAAATTCAACCTAGTTGACAAGCCAATGACATGGGCAGCCATTGGATGAATAGCCATTGGCACAACTGGATCTTTCATGGCTGAAGTACAGTGGCAGAGGATAGGCTGGCAAGTTGCATATTTGTAGCCTTGCCTTCAACTGTTGTAAGGATTTTAGCCCTTCATTCAACAAGTGTGTCATCAATCTACTGCTTTCTTCAGTCCTTCAGATCCTATTATCATCCATACTGAAGAGAAGTTAACAGAAATCACAGCTTTTCTATACTTGGATTGCTTGGACTTGATTCTACCAGGAGTTAAACAAAATCACCCTAAACTTCTGGAAGGAAGTCCAGCAAGAGAGCTGTCTGGATATGGGAACATGGTGGCTTTGCTCGGGGCACTCACTTGACCATTGGGGTCACAGAGAATGGTAGTACAGTTGAGGCTTGTCCCAGATGTCTCCAGGCCATTCCAAAGAAAATCTGAGGGAGGTCTGTGAAGCACTTTAGCATCTGCTGCCCAAACCTGCAAAGATCAAGCAGTCAGCACTTTAAAGTCAAAATGGCTCCTGGATATTTATATAATGCTGGGACTCAGTAAAAACATCAGGTTTTCCTTTTCCTTTTTGATTTCTGTAATGCTGGTCACCATTTGATCTGTGAAATCAAAGCTGAAAGAACTGTATTTCAAGACTTGCAGTTTAGTTATAGTGCTTATTTTAAAGTACCTCTCCTGTGGATTAACAGAGATTAGCAAAGGCACAGTTTTCAAGGTGTGATAGTAAATCCAGGACTTTTTGGTCTGGCTTGCTGAGAGTAAGATTAAAAATAGGCAGTTTCTTTTATTTGCTAAATTACCAGGGGCATTTGAAGAGATCTGTGATATCAGCTTTAAAATTCCAGTCTCTGCTTGATTCTGGATTCCCTCTGTTCAGGGAGAAGCAGCCTCAGCTGGGGACTAGAAGTTTTTTGTACTTTTATCCTCATACAAAAGGTTTAATAATGCTGTGCTTTATAAATTGAACACAATTATCTGTGACCTTTATCACAAGCACAGCAGCAAAAGGACCTGTTACGAAAACACTTCTCTTATATAAGACAACCACAACATGCTTTTGCAAGTGTTATTCCTAAAGGATTTGTCATTTGCCATCTGTGAGAAAATGGCTCCAATCTCTTCCTGGGAGCCAAAACAATTCTCGTTCAATTTTAAAGGAAAAATACCTTGGGAAAAAAAAAAAAAATCTCTTCCAAAAGTGCTCATCATACAGCACTCTGCCAAAGTATATTTGCGGCTTTTTCAGACATACACCAGAAGACAGCAGTGACTGTGGCTCTTCTGAGCTCCTGCCAGCTTGCATTTCCAGCTTTCTTATAGGAGGGCTCATGCAGGGCTGTCCTGAACTTGGTGGTGAACATGGACTTCTCATTGTATTCTGCGAGGCCTCGATTTTCATGTCAAAAAAAGAAAATAAGCACTGGTGGTAAAAGAGGCTTCGGGCTATACTCCAACCATCTACTCTGGCATCTAACTTGAACATTTTGCCTTAGTTCATCTGTTGCTCTGACAGAGAGCTGGGGCCTGGAAATCCTGCATAGCTGGCTCTCTGACACAGATGTTATTGTAAATGAATTTTAGATGCAAGAGTTGGCAACTTGAATAGAACCCTTTGAAATTAATAAACCAGCAGAAAACTTCTACTTCCATTTGCTGAAACAGCAACTGTGGTGAACCTTCTACCTCAGGCAGTTGTCCACCCAAAAGCCATTTAGTGATAAAGGGAACAGTAACCATGTAAATGACCTTAGTAGTGATCACAGCATTTCAGAAAGGACCACTTCTTTTTTGATGGTTGGTGCTTCAAAGCCAGTTAGCTGAAATTTCTGGAGAGCTCTTCAAAGTGTCTTGCAGCCAGACAGGCAGTCAGTTCTAGAAAGGCTGTGTCTGCTCTGAGTGTGGGCACAGTACTTGGTATTTTCATCCCTGAGGTTACAGGAGGCTGGCTACAGATACTGGCAGATACTCCTTAGCTACAGCTACAACTGAGTTTTGGTCAGTTCCAAAACCAGCTTTGGTTTAATTCATGTCTGACCCTTTTTCATTACCATGGATCACAGAATTATAGAATTGTAGAATCATCTGAATATTTACTGATTTTTTAACACATCGTTCTGGCTTGACATCAAAGGAAAGTCACACCATTAGCTTCCTTTTAAAGACCATCTGGTTCCAGCCCCCCTGCCATGGGCAGGGACAGCTCCCAACAGACCAGGTTGCCCAAAGCCCCATCCAGCCTGGCCTTGTACACCTCCAGGGATGGGGCATCCACAGCTTCTCTGGGCAGCCTGCTGCAGTGCCCCACCACACTCATTGTGAAATATTTCTTCCTTGTATCTAATCTAAATCTACCCTCTTTTAGTTTAAAACAATAACCCCTATCACTAAAGACCCTAGTAAAAAGCCTCTCCCCATCTGTCTTATAGATGATTCCCTTTAAGTATTGAAAGGCTGCAAAACAGTCTCAACGGAGCCTTCTCTCCTCCTGATTGAACAACCCCAACTATTTGACTCTTGGCATCTTAGGTCCTACCTACCTCTCTATGTCTTATTCAGGCTGACAAAAAGCTACATCTAACTCTCTGGAGGAGAAGTCTATTTTGAAAAGCAGCAGCCCATGCTCTGAATTTTTAACATATAGCTCTGGCATGACATCAAAGGAAAGAACATCATTTTACAGAGTGGCAAACTAAGGCACAGAGTTTCATTGTCACACAAGGCATAGTCACACAAGGCATAGTCAGGACCAAATGCTTTATGGCTTTCTCTGCTGGAAAACAGCTGTCCTCAGATGGTGGGCACAGACTAAAAAGTAATATCACTTCTTTAAAAATTCTCAGTTGAAATCCTACTACAGCAACATCTCAGAGTATGCAAAAAACCATAGTAATGTTTTTTTTCCATAGTAATGGAAACATTACTATGTTCCTGGAAACAGGAACTTATCAAACAAGAACTTTTCAGGATAGCTTTCCATTGCTCGGCAATATAAAATGATGGATACATGATGAAAACGCCAGGCTTGTATTGGTGGTGGACACTAACTGTTACTTCTGAATTCATCATTATTTATGAGTGTTAGCCCTTCTGAAAATACAAATTTTGTATTTGATTGATTTGATTAAAAGTTTGATTCTATACTGCTAGACTAAGAGTGAACACTAGTCTGCAAGCCGGAGACTGAAGAATGACATGCAGGTTCCCCCCACTCACCGTCACAGTGGAGTTGGCTTCCATCCTGGTCTCAGGGGGAAAGCAAAACTCAGCCACTGGTTGACCTTGGATGTCCTGCTTTAAGACATAATTCCCAATGTTTTCCTCTTTTTCAGGGGCACAGTTCAGGATCTTTATAAAATGACCATCTGGATCAACTTCAGAAATTTTCACATTTCCAATAGCACTGAAAGAACAGAAATAGACTTGAAAGTGTAAAAGCCATTGCTTAGTTGAAAAAATACATGTTTCCAACAACTAGGCTAGATGTCAGTAATTAATGGTAAGTAAACATACCACAGGAAGAATACTTACAGTACTGCCATCTTATCTTTTACACCAAGCTTTTCAACTGATTAAAAAAAAAAAAAAAAAAAAGCACTGAAATTAGTATATTCTATCTATCTTTCACTCTTAGGTAGCATCTGTTACCAACACAAACTAAAAGATTCTTTGTGGGGCAAAAAAATTATCAGTGTACCTTTTGCTTCTTTTTTTTTTTTTTTGGTCTAAATCTATGTAGACTACAAGCTCTAAGGCTGTCTTGTGTATTTAGACTATTACGATTACAGGGAGTTGTGTAGCTGACTCCCTTTGTAAGTTTAGAAAATTCCTCCTGTTCGTCAGTATACCTTACTCCTCCTGCCTCTCATTGTTTTTACCTTCCTGGAGAAAGACAGACCTCCATTATTAACTTGTTATTGTAAACTCAGGGAGGCTCCGTGCTACAAGACTGAGATTCCATCCACCCGTTGTTTCGGAACTGTGGGGTCTGTTTTGCATCTCCAGTAAGACTGGGGACTTCTTGCATGAGCAGGGGAACACTCCATCTCCCTTAAGCACTGGAAAACATATTTATTACTTGACTCTTCCTTTTAGTAGTGCACATGTCAAGAAAGTACATTTAAACACTCAGTCCCAGTCTGTAATACTCATCATAGGTCTCATTAGACAGGTTGTGAATGAAGTCTAAGAATTGTTCAGCTTTTCATGCAGCATCCACTGCAATTAATTTGATTACTTAGCATTGGTGCAGTGTCTTTTCTCTGTCTTCTGTGTGTGTAATGCTTTTTCCCTTGCCGTATTTGTCTTCTTCCAGTAAGTTTAAGTCACAGATGTCTGTGTGTAGAGTAAAGGTTGACCCAACACCCCAGACAGCTTATGTGCTTGCTTAACATAGCAAAATCCTCACTGACAGTGTGACAAATTCTGCCCACCCACCCCAGATAATTCAGCTGTGCACTGCAGCATTGAGTCACACTTGCTCATGACAGCCAGGCTGCCTCCAGGCTGCTGCTGGCATTGGTAGATTTGAGAGTGGAGTCTGATGGGGATCGGCCCCCTCTATGGCTAGAGAGGACACACACAGAGAGCAAAACACTTTGCTGCCTCTTCTCTCCCTGCGAACTTGGGGAACTCCAGAGTGCTCCTCTTCCCGCTCAGTCCTGGACTATTAGTGCTTCATGTCAGCAAGGAAAGGCTTGAAGACAGCTTCCCAGAGACACAGAGCCTCAGAGGGGTTTTGGAAGCAAAACCAGACAGAGGAACTGCTCACATTCAGACCCCACCTGACCCCCCCTCACTTTTATGGCTGCTTGTTTTCATCTGGCTACCAGTTTGGCACGCTTCTCCTTTCTCCCTCCTCCTGGAACCACACTCTAAGCTGGATCACTGAAATAACCCAGTGTAAAAGGTTTTGGGAGACATTATTTTATTCAGAGACTTTTTGGCAGTCTCTGCAAGCCATCGTGTCAGTGCAGCTGAAGAGATGGCCAGCTGTACTCAGTAACATTGCTAACTGCTGGTGCAGAGACCAATCCTTCATGATCTGGTTGTAAGTCATCATTTACACATGCACAAAGCAGATGTAAAATGCTATGACTTAAATCCACAGTTGATCCCTACATCATTATAGTCCTAGAACTCCAACAGTGCCTCAGGACAATGCCTATGGTGGGCACAGGATAGGAAGGCACCTTTAGAATTTCATTTTTGCACTCTCTCTGTGTGTGCCTGTGGCTCTTAGTCCCATGCAAAAGCCCTATATGTAACAAGAAGGAGAGAGACAGTGAGGAAACTGAGATGACTTCTCTAAGGACTTGTACAACCAGCTATTCCCTGGATGGTAACAGACTTTTGTTAGTTTTACTGAAGGAATAACATCTCTAAGGAGATGTTCACTGAAGACTTTAAAGCTTTTTTTTTTTTAGCAAGCTAGTTTACCTTTCAAAATAGTGGACCAACTCCTTGGGGACTGGAGCTAAAATGCTAAAGTGCATGGAGGAGATGTCAGTGTGCATTGATGCTGTACTTACCTCTGCAGTGTGCTAATGTGGTCTGTTGGAACAGAATCCAAAATTTTCTATAATATACACAATGCTGCACATTGCGAAGGGAAGAAAAAATGTCAGCACTCTTGGTAGCACAGTGTGCATCAGCCATACACCTGTGACCTGCCATTAGGATGCCAGTTGCACTGGTCCTCTCTTATGTGGTAGAGGCAGCAACAGGACATTTTAAGCCTTGAAATATGCCAAGAATTAAAGTCTTTCTAAGTTCCTAAGTCTTCAATAAAGTTACAGATTGATGTAATTAGTATGTTGGGAAAAGCTTATCTCCAGAAGTGCAAATACATTTGTTTGTATGCCGATAGATTTTATACTAGAAGGATATGACTGGAAAAGTCCTGTAAGAAGGCTCAGATCTTTCTTTGCTGCAGGCTGGGAAATGTTGCATACATATTAGCTGTAGGCCTGGAATGCCAGGACTCAGCTGAGATCCAGAATGCTGTACAGGTGTTCACTGAGCTCATCCTCAGTATATAGCACATTCACTTAGTGCAACAGGTTGATCATTTTCAATAGCCATGCACAAAATTTTAAGTATCAGCATCCACCTCTATTATTTTCTGCAAAACGGTCAACACCAAAATATACTGGCTTTAACACTGCTCAGGTATGAAGGTCAGGGAGAGGTTAGGGCAACACTGAACAACACACAGTGGCTGTCTCCAAGAATCAGTGCCAAGACCTGCGTGAGAATACTGTCAGTCTCCCTGCACACTGCTGATAGCAGCAAATTTGATGCAGCAAATCCTGATGCAGCTGAAAATCCTGGTTTCTCAGCAACCATACATTTCTCAGTAAGATATTAGTTAACAATCTAATTAAACATATAATCTTCAAGGTGCTTTCAGCATTTTCAAATAATCTGAAAAGCAAATGAATATAAATTAAACTTGATCGTAAACAATAACACCAAAATATCCTTGTTGGCCCAAACCACATATTTCCACTGCGTTTGTGTATGCTCACACTGTGACTTCATAACAAATCAGATCTAGACATACTATTCATCAACTCTTTATAGAAGTATTACTAAATTATGTATTCACACTGTGTTCATGCTAACATAAAAGATGTTGCATAATGCAATACCAAATTAAAAGACTGTGTATTGCATGCTACCATGTAATTGTATTTATTGAATGTGTTTTCCAAGAAAAGGTATACTCTAAATACAAAGTGAGCAGAGTTTAAAAAGTGCTAGTGTGCTGGCATGGAGGAATAACGAATCAAATGAGAATTAAAAGAATTGTTTAATTTGTGCATTTAACAAGTTTAACCACACACAAAGTGAACTGTCATTGCTTTTTTACCCTAAACAATTAGCAGAGCTAATGACCTCTCTTGCTTTTTGTATGAGACAAGATGTGATTCAGTCCCCACTGGAAAACAGTTCATGCAATACAAGGAAATGCATAAACAGGAAAGCAATCTCTTTTATCTCTTAGTATCTATTTAGAGTTATTCTCTGCAAGCACAGTCAGATAGTATGGTATAACTCGGTATTTGGAAACAGCTTTAGAGCTCTGATCACAACTGTGGCTTTCTTTCTGTCTTTCAAAGGTATCTTCATGGCTCTCCCTATGCCTTAAGAATTACACAGATCTCTTTATGGAAACGTGCATGGAGTGGGTTTACAAAGACTAAGTCAATGAGGAAAATGAATACAAAGTCCACAGAATTTCAAAATGGGTGAGAGCAGGGAGAGCAGCAGGCATCAAAGAGCTGGGACTCAGGAAAGCATTCGATAAGGTGTCTCTCAAGTATTATCTCCCACTGGTTTAGATACAAATACTGTCACAGGAACCATCTGAAAGACTGCAAACAAGGAATAATAATAGACAAGCGGGTTGTGTCTCATATGTTCCCTATAGGGATGACAGGTAGTTCTCATTTCATGGAGCATCTCCACTTGTGATGTGGAAGGGGGAATAAAACAGCTGGTTAATAAAATATGTAGATAACATTAAGTTGAGAGGAGAGGGTAGGGGAACACAAACGAGGACAATAGAAATAATACAAAGAGCCCTGGAGGGCTTAGAAATATGGTCAGGAAATAAGTGAAATGCAGCTCTTGGAAAATGGTGAACTAATTCAGCAGAGAGGAAATAAAATTCACCAAGAGAGAGACGTATGGGGAGCAATAATGCTGAAAGAAAGCTACGAGGAAGCCAATGATGCATTTGTAATCTGACAGAAGAAAAAACGCTGTTACAATTTTATGGCACTGTCCATGCAGAGTAGGAAGCACAAAATGGAAGATTCGTTTTGTACAGCTGTGGAGAAGGCAAAGTAGAAATACTGGTCCTTATGTTCACATGCACCAGTGCAGCTTCATTGACTACAAGAAAATTCCTCCTAACTGCTTCTATCTCGTATCACGAGTAAATGCAGGTAGACAGGGTTCTCCCACTTCTAAGACAGGCAACACAGAGTTCATCCACCTGTCGTGTCTTGGCCTGAGGCACCATATTTGCAAACTCACCGATGATGCTTTGACTCGTTTTTGAGCATTACTGTGCTAGAAACTTTAGATTTAGGCTGGAATAAGACTGAAATAATATGCATTTGGCTCATTTTAGAACTTCTCATGACCAAAAAAATGTTAATTAAGAAGGAATCATAGAACAGTATAATGGTGAGGGATACTGGGGGTAACTTCAGAAAAGAGCTAAAATGCTTGTATGCAACAGATAATCATGGGGTCATGTGATAAGAATGGGTATGGCATATGGGTGGAAAATACCAAAAAGGCAAAGGCTTTATGTGGCTGAACTATCACCTATGAAATAACATTAGAAAAGGAGAAATGTGTGTTGACTATTGTGAAAGCAATCTTAGCAATAAGCAAGTGCAAGCCTATCCACTGAACAACGTGGCAGGAAACAGTCTGCAGGAGACAGTGTCTAAATAGGAATTAGCCTTAAAACTGGAGTTGTTAGTTATTGCCACTTCTCTCAGGGAGACGGATCTAAGATAATTGAAACCATCTGAGGATCTGTTTTATAGGTCTTTCCCAACCCGTAGTATATGTGAAGCCAAGTTAGAGATGGCAAATGCCTTTTTGGGATAACTATCTTCTCTGGAGACAATACTTTATTTTTAGTGGGTTTTCTCGGTTGATGTAAACTACATACAGCCCAGTTCATTTCTCTGGCTGCCTGTCACTGCCTCATAGAACTCCATGCAGGTGGGATCCTCTAAAAACCCCTGCAATATTGGTTCTACTCTTGGATTCAAAACTGGGTGGGATCAGTTGAAGACAAGGCCAAACCACCTATGAGATACAGTATTTCTGCTCTTTTTCTGGGCTGCATTCACAAGGTGTCTTTACAGCCCTAGGCAGAATAAATTAGCAAACATTGAAAGGGATATAGTTAACGATGTGTGATTAATCCTTTTCTGAGGATTAAGCCCAATTTAGGGGCAGTTGTGCCTAAAGCAGTAAGCATGATCCTTACAGTTCAAAGCCTCTGAGGTTCACCAGTACCCTTTTGGATAATAACTCTTGTTAAAGGGTACTCAGCCTCTTGTCCAGGGTTTGCTTGAGTTTCACAGTCATTCTAAATGAGATACTGCACAAAACACCATCTCTTACCTACAGAAATAAACCAAAGGAAAGGCCTCAACTGTGCCTGTACCTGGATGCAGAGTTCTGGTAGTAGTTCTCATAAGCAGAACAGGTCCTTCCATAAGTCTTTATGCGTCTGAGGCTCTGGGCAGTCCTCCCTGAGTCAATAAGCAAAGGGCTGAAATAATCCTGGTGCTGTCGTGACACTGTCAATGGAAGGCTAAGGTTTCTTGGTGGAGCAGGCTCCCAGTCTGGTATTTCAGTACCATCTCTGAGCTGAGCTGATGAGCAAGCAAAAGACAAAGACACAGTGTTATGCAATATTAACAAAAAGACAAATTATGAGACTGAATTCTTCTTTTTTTGGTAACAAATATGGCACATTTTATTTCCCCTTTGCCTCTAATTGCAAAGTGGTGCTTAGCAAACACTCTTTTCAAATCCTTAAACCTATGGCTATAAAATAGAGCACAGCTGGTAAACTGAATATTTTGTTACTGACATGTAGATTTATTACCTCATTGGAATTACCTTGAGTAACAAAAACAACAACAACAACAACAAAAAAAAAAATTAATTTTGCCATCAGTGATATAATTGTCATCCTTCAATTTCAGTGCTGCAGGATGGCAAAGCATCAGCTGTGAGCGGATAATGAATATATAGAGGCTCCCTTCAAATTACAAAATGAAAGTGATAACATCCCTTAATCCCCTCTGTGTTCCTCTTTTCAAATATAAGTGTCCAAGAGGGACTATGAGGGACTCCCCACCCTGGCAAAGGCAGGGAGAACCAGAGAGGGAGTATGCACAGCAAATCTTTACCAAGAGAACTCCTCTCACATCCCACACCAGTGTCTCCCCAAAAAACTAAATGTTTTTCAGTGCCTGTTTCTCTGACTTTGCATTTGAGATTTCTTTCAAGGTTTTATCTTACTGTATCAGAGTCACTCCATCAGGCAACCTAGCTAACAAAATATGGTGAGGCAGTGATAGCATTGATTGTTGGGGGAAGAGCAGTCCCTGAGCTCTTCTTAGCTCTGAAATGACTGGGGCACAAACCAAGATGATTTTTTGGAAAAGTGGGCAGGCCACTAGGGAGGACTTTAAGGATGTAGCGAGGCTGTGCAGGGACAAAATTAGGAAGGCCAAAGCTCATCTGGAGCTCAATCTGGCTACTGCCGTTAAAGATAACAAAAAATGTTTCTATAAATACATCAACACAAAAAGGAGGACTAAGGAGAATCTCCATCCTTTACTGGATGCGGGGGGAAAATTAGTTACAAGAGATGAGGAAAAGGCGGAGATGCTCAATGCCTTCTTTGCCTCAGTCTTTAGCGGCAATACTGGTTGTTCTCTGGATACTCAGTACCCTGAGCTGGTGGAAGGGGATGGGGAGCAGGATGTGGCCCTCACTATCCATGAAGAACTGGTTGGTGACCTGCTATGGCACTTGGATGTGCACAAGTCGATGGGGCCGGATGGGATCCACCCGAGGGTACTGAGAGAACTGGCAGAGGAGCTGGCCAAGCCACTGTCCATCATTTATCAGCAGTCCTGGCGATCGGGGGAGGTCCCAGTTGACTGGCGGCTAGCAAATGTGACACCCATCTACAAGAAGGGCCGGAGGGCAGACCCGGGAAACTACAGGCCTGTCAGTTTGACCTCAGTACCAGGGAAGCTCATGGAGCAGATCCTCCTGAGAGTCATCGTGCAGCACTTGCAGGGCAAGCAGGCGATCAGGCCCAGTCAGCATGGGTTTATGAAAGGCAGGTCCTGCTTGACGAACCTGATCTCCTTCTATGACAAAGTGACGCGCTGGGTGGACAAGGGAAAGGCTGTGGATGTGGTCTACCTTGACTTCAGCAAGGCTTTTGACACCGTCTCCCACAGCATTCTCCTCAAGAAACTGGCTGCTCTTGGCTTGGACTGGCGCACGCTTCGTTGGGTTAGAAACTGGCTGGATAGCCGGGCCCAAAGAGTCGTGGTGAATGGAGCCAAGTCCAGTTGGAGGCCAGTCACTAGTGGAGTCCCCCAGGGCTCGGTGCTGGGGCCGGTCCTCTTTAATATCTTCATTGATGATCTGGACGAGGGCACTGAGTGCACCCTCAGTAAGTTCGCAGATGACACCAAGTTAGGTGCGTGTGTCGATCTGCTCGAGGGTAGTAAAGCTCTGCAGGAGGATCTGGATAGGCTGCACCGATGGGCTGAGGTCAACTGCGTGAAGTTCAACAAGGCCAAGTGCCGGGTCCTGCACCTGGGGCGCAATAACCCCAAGCAGAGCTACAGGCTGGGAGATGAGTGGTTGTAGAGCTGCCAGGCAGAGAAGGACCTGGGAGTGATGGTGGATAGTCGGCTGAATATGAGCCAGCAGTGTGCTCAGGTGGCCAAGAAGGCCAACGGCATCCTGGCTTGTATCAGAAACAGTGTGACCAGCAGGGCTAGGGAGGTGATCGTCCCCCTGTACTCAGCTCTGGTGAGGCCGCACCTCGAGTACTGTGTTCAGTTTTGGGCCCCTCGCTACAAGAAGGACATCGAGGTGCTTGAGCGGGTGCAGAGAAGGGCGACAAAGCTGGTGAGGGGCCTGGAGAACAAGTCTTATGAGGAACGGCTGAGGGAGCTGGGCTTGTTCAGCCTGGAGAAGAGGAGGCTCAGGGGCGACCTTATCGCTCTCTATAGGTACCTCAAGGGAGGCTGTAGCGAGGTGGGGGTTGGTTTGTTCTCCCACGTGCCTGGTGACAGGACGAGGGGGAATGGGCTTAAGTTGAGCCAGGGGAGTTTTAGGTTAGATGTTAGGAAGAACTTCTTTACTGAAAGGGTTGTGAGGCATTGGAACAGGCTGCCCAGGGAAGTGGTGGACTCACCATCCCTGGAAGTCTTCAAAAGACGTTTAGATGTAGAGCTTAGGGATATGGTTTAGTGGGGACTGCTAGCGTTAGGTCAGAGGTTGGACTCGATGATCTTGAGGTCTCTTCCAACCTAGAAATTCTGTGAAATTCTGTGATTCTGTGTGAAGATTGTGGGGCCAAGTGTCTGGGTCAGACAGCATCCCCGCAATGCAGATCAGCTTCACCAGCTCACTGTGAGTGTTGTCTCTAGCTACACAGATATCGTTACTTTTTCCATAGGAGTTTTTCTCTATGTTACAAAAAAACAAGGTGTTCGAAATGCTGTAGTCCCTTCTCCCTCTGCATTTCACCATGGCGTGGCAGTGGCACAGCATCGGACACTCTTCCAGTGCCATTTGTAATCCCTTCCTTTGGGACACTCAGGGGAGCACAGCTCCAGCCCTGGGACAGTGGTGCTGGTTGACCTACCGGTGGCAAATGAGCAGTTAGTGGCAGCCAAGCATAACAGCACTGGAGTAATAAGGAGTTGAAATGCTACAGCATTAGCAGTCTAAAGAGAAAGCTACAGCTGGCATACAGTTTAACAGAGTGTGACTTTGGTTGAGGATGAACTGAACTAGGAAACATTAAAGTATAGCATTTGGGCATGTAGTGGCAGGGAAATAGCACAAGGGGCAATGAGCTCTTGAAGCTGGGAACTAGAAATGCTGGGCTTTGTTGTTTTGGGCTGCAGTCTTTGCTAAATCAAACATTCAGAGTGGTAGCTGAACTGGCAGCCAAAAGGGAGCAGACTGTGTTGAAGCTGCTTTTCACTGATGTTTCAACAAGCCAGTCTGTTCCTGAGATCAGACTGACAGTTGCTTTTGCTGTTGCTAGGATGTGGCACCCTTAAAAGGGGGCTTTTGGGGAGCTGGGGGCAGGGCTGAAACCATTGAAATTCAGTAGGATCAGTTGACTAAGTCGCTTATGCTCTTTTGGAGACTTCTGTCTAAACTGTGGTAGCACCCAGCACTCAGCAGTGAAAAATGCTGTAGTGGAAGGTTCCAGGAGAGCCTCTCTTGGGCAAAGTTTGCTCTCCTGTGGCACCTTGAACTTCAGGAAACCCCAGCTCCATCAGTCTTCAAGCTGCCCAAAGTAGCTCACCCTGGGGCACCACCAGCTCTGTGTCCCTGCAGACTAGTGAAGCCCTGACCTCTTCCTTTTTTTTTTTTTTTTTTTTTGTGCCATTGTGCTGTGTCATGCCTGCATTGCTGAGCAGGGGACATCCATGTCCCAGAATTTGCAATGGAGTGGTTAGAAAGCTCTCCTAAGAGAGAGGAGACACTGAATTCAAACACATTCTATCCAAATCAGGGTAAGGATTTTAACCCCAGTTTTCCACTTAGGGGGTTGAATTAACTTCCAGGCAACAGTGTGGAGGGAGAAGGGGTCTGTCAGCAAACCCCACTGCCTAACATGCATCACTGCTCACTGATACACGAGAATAGGAAGGAAGGATCTGAACCTGGTGGCTAGCTCATGCTGCAAAGGGAGGAACAGCAGAAGCCACCACTTTCCACATACGTACCCCATATTGTCTGTATAAGAGCTTCAGCTAACACATAACATGCTCAGATTTGTTTGAAGTGGATCAGTAAGTTAAGATACAGCTGGGAGGACAGACAAACGCTCACACGCAGGCACACATGGATGGAGGTCACATTAGCCTCTATTCCCTAGAAGACCAGGGTAATAAAACATTTTTGCATCTTTCTTTCTTTTTTTTTTTTTTTTCTTTCTCCCCTTCTCCCCCCCCATACAGCTGCTTATGGCAGGAGACATACACTCCTTTCAGACAGCAGGCAGGACTCAAACTGGGATCTGTCACTGCATGCTAGTATTTGGGGTGAAATCCATCATAATTCATCAATACTTTGGAGACAATCAACATTGCACCTTTTGAAAAGGAATGCCACCTTCTCCAAACCACAGGGCTGACAAGTGCAGCCAGAATGAGCTGCAGCTGCTCCCTCCCAAGCTCTTCATTACAGTGTTTCACCAAAGCTAAGTGTTTTGATTTGGTTCAATAGGCAGGAATGAAACATTTCAACTGAAGAATGTCCAAGCATTTTGTTTAGGTCAAATGAAACATCTCGACCTTTCCGAACATGCTGTTCCCTGAGCAGCTGAATTAATGAAGCCTGGTTTCTAATGACTTTTTCTCTTCATTTGCCTTCCCCATCCCCCTGCCCTGGCATCATGTGGGTTCTCTGATGGCTAATAAATGGGAAGGAGAGGACATCTCAACCTTTTCTTCAGTCTCATGCCTGACTGTCAATTTTCAGAAAACCTACAAGACCTCATCCTTGAGGAGGATCCCCATGCCAACCTGGGAGGGAGAAATTCGTAGCATATATTCCAAAGTTATTAACGTTGTTAGAAAAATGTGTGCATACACACACATACCAGTAACCACGTATCACAATAATCAAAAATCCTTTTGGTTTCCCTCAAAATGTTTGTTTCCATGTTTATCACTAAAACAAATGCCAAAATATCAGAATTGCCCACTGACTAGAAATGCTGGTCAAAACTGTGTTTAATGAGCTGTGTTACATCCCCCTTTTTGCAGGATGTTGACCAACTCCCCTACTATGACTGGCATCATTGTTCTGGTCTATGTCAAAGTAACTAGAGAGCATTTTAAAATCTCTGGGTATAAATATGCTCTGCTTCACCACAGACATATGTAACAGAGATTTTTCCCCCTTCTCTCATGAATGTCCCTTGCACAGAGCAGCACTCACACATATTCCCACCCAGCTGCACAGTTTCTTGTCTGACTTGTCATGACTTTCTGTGAGAGCCAAAAAGAGTCTGCGGCCAGACGCAAAGTCAGGGCCTTTGCCCCATCAACAGCACCTTGCTGCAAGACAGCCTGTGTCACTTAGCTCCCCTCTGTCCCACACGGCAGTGCTGCGGGGAAAATGACATGGAGGGGGAGGCAGAGAGCACAGAACCTCTGCTGGCATCAGGGCTGCTCTCAGCCCTGGTTGTGATTTGGAAACAATCACAATCCCTTTAACAGATTAGAGCTGGATGCTCACTGTTCAGTAGCTTATTCTGGGCCAATCACTGCTCCAAGAACATGTACACACATCTTTCCACAAACTTCTAGGCATCAACAAACTGCTTGGAGCACCGTTACAGATTTTTCTGCAGAAGAAAGCTAAGCCTACTGCAATATAAGGTGAAAACATAAGGTTCTTTTTAAATGTGGGGTCCTTATTGTAGCCATAAACATTGTGAAACACAAGCTCAGATAAAACTGGAATACTCTCTACTGCCTGAGTGCCCTCCTCCCACTTGCATATTTGGAAATATGATCAGTCCCAGCTAGAGGGTGGGATATGAAGTAGGATGTTGGCTTCTCTCTTCCATAAGCTGAAGTATCATCAAGGCCTCCTCTCAAGCTAAAGGGTTATATTTTCATAACTGTGTGCATATAATGGACTCTCTTTGCCTGTACATGGCAGACAAACCTTCCAGTGCTTACCTATGGTTCTGCTTTGCAAAGTGTGGGCTAGGCCATGAGATTGTGCTGAACTGGATGACTCTATGGTCCCTGTGACAGAGGCAGAATGAGACCAGTCCACAAAGGACATGTCTGAAGAATACGTTGACACATCCACTGTTGAGCATGGAGTGATTGAGCTTGTAACTGATACATCGGAGGACAGTTGGAAGGCTGTTGTCTCAGTTCTGTAAGAAAAAAATGACCCTTTAGTAATCTTTCAAGTATATATTGATTTATTTGTCTATTAAATAAATACATAAATGACAGCATGATCTTATATGGGGACAAGCCATATCATTGCCAGAGCGATAACCTCCCAATCTATTCCTCATTTTAAATTAGATACAGTCCTGGGTGAGCAGTACTACATCACGATAGAGCCAACAAAGCTATCTTCATCTCTGAGCAATAGGCTTATGCTGTCTAATGTGTTTGCATGTTGAGTTGTCTACATGTATTTGTCACATCCTGCCACCTGGGCAAATCTCTATCAGTGATGAGATCTTTACATACCTTTAGGCTACCAAAGCTGCCAGGCTGTGGCAGCTTTTGGCTGAAATCTATAACTCTAATTCTTTCCTGTATGTCACCATGGACAGGAGCAGACAAGAGCTGAGCATGTAGTGCCAGCTCCTTGGGTCAGATGAACCTAAGCCAGTTCCCACCTGGAAGCAACCTTGCCAAGTCAGCACAGCACCATGTCCTAACCAATAAATTTGCTTATCATAACCACAGCTCTGAAGGTTTTGGATCAAAGTTGGCTTATGACCATCCTGCTGGGAGGACAAACAGAAGGATTTGGATTTGTCTGCACTTTTTTGTTGTTGTTGTTTCAACGTGCTGCCTGTATGTGCTGTTCCTTTAGAAGGATGACCAGACTGGTTTCAGAGGCTCCTGATAATTTGCCAGCATAGTTAGGCCACAGAGCCACACAGTTTGTAAACATCTTCAATCACAATACAATAGGAATTTCTGAGTTCCCCATATTAAGTCCTTCAGTTGAAAGTCTTTGTGCTTCCCTTTAAGTTAAATAATTATGTGGCTCATTACGTAATTGAGAGGATATGGCAGAACTCCTTACTGTGGCACTGAGAGGTGCTGCTGCAGTCAGGACAGTTCAGGGAAGGGAGGAGATGAAGTGTGGTGTTGTCCCTGATCTAGTCTAGGCTTGTGGGACAGGATGTGGGGAATTTTCCAAGAGCCTAAGAAGGGTGTGAACTGCATGTCTTGTGAGGACAGCATGCTGCCCAAGCAAAAGTTACTCTTCTCTGAAGCATAATTTCATAATTTCAATTGCATGCCTGTAAATGCAGAGGCAGCCTCTGCACACACAGCAACTGACACTCTCAGGGCTTCACCAGAAGCTTCAACTATGAAACAAGATACCAGGAAAAATGTCACAGTTCATATGACATTGACACATGTAGGGCTTTTTAAATTAGAAAATTCAAAGCTAGCAGCATCTGTTGTAAACTTCCAAGGAAGAAAAAGTGTGTGTGTGTATTCATCCCTGTAAATACTCCCGAAAACACTATTTTTGGGCATGGCAACACAGCTGAGGCTGACCATACACAAACTGTCTTTCAGGCCACATTGGCAGGAAAAGGGTTTCCTTCCCAAGCATCTGGCTTTCATCTGGGAAGGTATGCTTGGTCAGGCTGTTTATTTTATGAACTCCACCTGCATTTACATACATATGCCTCTGTCTGTGAGGGCTGGTAGGGCAGAGAGTTTACAGTACATTGAAGAATTTCAAAATGAACTTAACTACCTCCTTCTTCCAGCTACGGTGGCACAATTCTAGAGCAACTGCAATAATTTCAGTGAGATGACTCGTAGACTTACACAGGTGTGAGAGCACAGCTGCACACAGATCAAGGCTCTTGTAAGTGCCAGCTCATCGAAAGCATGCACAGAAACTGGCAATCCCTGAGTCTAATAAACCTTTATTTTGCAATGGGTGCTATCCACAAGCATTAGACATAAAAATATATCATGAAATCTAAAATACAGGTAAATTTGTTGTGCTCTTTGTCCTGGATAGAACAAGAGGATGATAAAATGTCCACCCCACCCTGCTGTTGCTTAGAGTACAAAGCTCAATGCCTGTACTCTGTGTTGCAATTAAACAGAGGAGTGGACTGCAGTCTCCCTGCATTAGAGGAGACAGCTAATGACAGCAGTTGTACTATGGATGACACATCACAATCAAAACCACTTCAATTTGTTTTGCCTGCAATACTCTGCAGTTACCAGTCAGAAAAACAGATGATAAGCCTGTGTTGATTAAAATGTCAGGGGAGCTCTTAAGTTTATCTGCTAGTCAGTGGTTCCAGCAGACATAAAAGAATAAGCTTTATATACTATATAAATTATATATTTATAATATGTTCTGTTTTATGTTATATGTATTTTATTAAATTATCAGTGTGCATATACAGATACCTACATATATAATGTTTGTGAAAAAGTGAGTTCTTAGCAAGATTCAGCAGGCCAGGCATTGCTGCCTGAAATCAGCAAGTTATATCAGGATAAAAAGTGTCATTTGTGAGAGGGGGATCGAATCAGTGAGGCAAGCTTGATTTGAAAACTTGTTCCTTGCTCCTCTAGCCTTTCTAACCAAAAGAGCACAGACAGGATATGTTTACTGATCTATGTGCAGCCCCAACATTTTCCTTCAAGTAATCTCTTCCTTTTGGCAATGACTCAAACATGACCTTTAATTTTGTGGAGTTTGGCACCACAGCGAACCCCCTCCCCTCCACTCTAGTGTGCAGATCCCAAGCATGTGCAGTTTCAAACTACCGGGAGCAGTAAAAAGAGTGCCACACCAGTGAAACTCATGCCTGCTCCAGTTCTGCTACTGACTGTTAGCTGGAACTGGAGTGCAAAGAAGTCTTGTTAAGTGGATACAGTAAGCAGAAAGCAAATTGGCATGGTAAT
This sequence comes from Netta rufina, assembly GCF_964035555.1. Lineage (NCBI taxonomy): Eukaryota > Metazoa > Chordata > Aves > Anseriformes > Anatidae > Netta > Netta rufina. The sequence goes on from NC_140123.1 coordinate 131,398,973, forward strand.
TTCAGTAATTTCTCTCACCACTGCTTTTCCTCTGCGTTTTCCAGGCACAGCCCTTCTAGCAGGTGCTTGTGGCCTGTCTTGCTTTGCTCTAATAAAAGGAAGCAGTTCTCTTTAACATTAAATGTTCAGAGAACAAAATAAAGTGATGTGGAGCTGGGTTAGGAGGCTGGGTATAAACTTCAGCAGTGCCAGCTGAAGGTTCCCACTCTACAGAGTCTATTTCAGTCAGGAAAAGGTCAGAGATGGGGTGAGCGTGCATTAGCAAGCCTATATAGGCTGCTTTGCCTTGGGTGAGTCTCTGTGCCTCCCAAACAAAGGCTTTCTGCTAATTCAGCATGCAGAGGAACACAAGCTGGTTTGGAAGAAAACAAAGAGGCTAAAAAGGGCTGGTTTGGGCTTTTTTTCAAGGCCTGAGAAAAATGGGGATCCATTGCAAGCTCTACCATGTAGGCTCATGGGTACTTCTGAAATAAGCATGGACAAAAGATTCAACAGCATGTGAACACCAAGCTGTGCTCTGTGAGGTTAGATGGGGTAGTAACAACAGGTCTCTCCAGAAAGGGAGAACTGGTAGGAACTTGGGAGGCGAAAGTGCATCTTTTGTGGCTTTTCTGTGGCTTTTTGACCAACGTGGCAATGTAACACTCTGTCATCTTATTTAAAAAGAGCCTCTACAAACCTGATACTCTTTTTCCTGAGGTAGAGGACTAATTAGCTGTGAGGGGTGGTGGCGGAGACCTTTCTTTGCCTACTTTAAAACTCAAAAAATCTGGGCCTGACATCTGCATATTCAAACGGTGTTAAAACAGATGTGCAACAAATCAGGAGAAAAGGTGAACAGACACTGATTTTTTTTTCAGTTAGCTCTCTCACCTGTTTTCTTCTCCAGGCACATTTCTGGGTAACTCAATTTCACTTTCCAGGAAGACAGGCTCCTCTTGAGCCTCCTTCTGTGCTTTCTTCTTGGCAAGAGGATCTCGTGCATCCTAAGAAAGCAATCACAAGAAATCAGGGGGAGAAAGGATTTTAAGCTTGTGATTGTGTCACACCATTTATCCGAACACAGATTTCAGGTCTGAAAAAAAGAAAAGTTCGTTCATATTTTGATTATTGATCAAATGTTTTACAAGTTTGGCTACATATAGCAGTGAATTTATGAATGAGATAGGAAGGTGGCCCTTTGAACTGTAGTCTTTCAGAAGCAGTCCTCCATTCATTAAATCTTAAAAGTCAGCCATTTGCCATCAGTTCCTTAGGTAAGTATGTACCTTCATATGTCATTTAAGTAATGGTGAGATCATGTATAATCAATAGTCACTATAGTTAATCACAGTGCAGGAAAGATAAACAGAGCTAATGTTTCAGTGCATCACTTGATGTAGAGGGAATGGAAGTTCTCTTGTACCTACATACACAAAGGAAGTTCCTAAAATAACCATACAATAGTGTGTACTTTAAGGACAAAACAGTAAAATCCCAAATTTGACCAAACCAAACTAACCTCACAGCTCTCAGCCAGGAAAAAGCTGAGAGAAGCAGTGTTTCCTCATACTCAAGGGTTACACTGGTCTGTTGGGAGATGGTCATCACAGGACAGCATGAGCCAGGTAAACTATGTCATACACACAACAGAACAATTTGCTCATTGACCATCTTGACCTTCTTTAGTTTCTGTATGAAGGTAGTATTCTTGTACTCTGCAAGTGAATTGAGCTACTTCTTAGCTCAAGTAGGACAGGTCACTGCCCCAGTGATGAGCATCACATTTCCAGTGTCACTATTTTTCTTTTACCAAGAGAAACACCTTCAGAATTTTATCACAGTAGCATCTCAAATAATTTGTGAAATCAGTAACATAAACTATGGTTTCAAAGATTAAGAGATTCCGTATTAATTATGTACACACAATACATGGCAGTTTAAACATAACTGGAAAACAAATCTTAAATCAGACTTTTTCGTAACAGCCCCTGGAGGTCTCATCCTCCTCTGCAATAAATGAGTAGGTCTGCTGACATCTACGTGGTCCGATAACTGCCCAATCAGTGTACAGGAGAAGTGAACTTGTGACTGTTACACTACACTAAAGTTGGTAGCATGAGTTTTACAATGTAAATATTTTGAAAAAAAGAGAACAACCAACTCAATGCTAAAATAATATAACTTGTCATGGTCAAGAAACTAACAAAGGAAACTTTGCAACATAAAACCCAACAGAGCCACAATATGCTTATAAACAGAACTAGTTATTCTGCCTTAAAAGACACATCCTAAATGCCAAACACATCGTTCTTAACATATAAACAAGGACAAGAAATAAACTTAGGAGTCACGATTTCCACCTCAGGGAAAGACGATTTATCTAGCTAATGTAAAGGAAGTTTTGCCTTTACTCTGATTGGAGTGATGCCATTTATGACCTCATTTAAAAATAAATCTAGGCTATTGTTCATACATTTCTGAATCACAGAGACAGACCAAGTGAAGCTAACTGAGGTAGCCTTTAGGAGAGCCAAACCTGAACACATCTACAGTTTTTCCTTCCCCAGATCTTTTCCTGATGTTCCTTCTGCAAAATAATGACCGCATGTCTGCAAAGGCCTGCCTGAGCTGCCACTGCTGCCGGCCAAGCTCCTCTCCCTGCTGGCAGAGCAGCTTGAGGCCAGGGCTGGCTGGCTGCTCACGTTCAGATAAGCAAGTCCTGCTGGCGGCCAGCTCTGCTGTGGGGACTTGGAGGTGCTTCCAGCCCACCTACCCCACCACCTGCCAACCCTCTGCTTGCGCTGCTTACTTGCTTGTTTTACTGCTGATATACATTTCTGTTTTGATATACACTTCTATTTGGGGTTAAAAGTGCCGTAGGGAGGAAGTGTAGGAATTCATTTAAAAGAGCGTGCACTGCCCCATCCATGTGGCTGCTGTGCATTTTGGGAAAGCAATGGCAGAGCTGGAAATCTGGGTGCCCAGCTCCTGCCACCAAGCCTTGAGTGGTCAAAGAAAATGGCAGGTGAAGGGTTATTACAGTGAGGGTCACCCTGGTTTTCACACTCACCATTCAAAACACCTAGGGTATCCAGAGAGAACCCTCAATACCTTTCTCGGGAACGGTGAGATATTGTTGTTGCAGGCTTCTCTTCACAGCATTTATTCTATCAGTACAAGAATTAACCTTTTCAGTCTGAATGAAGGGGAAGGTAGGGAACCTGCTGTCTCCATCCTCTGGCTGCAGCTGAATGCCAGAATGGAAATGGCAAGAGACATCTACATTAGCCCGAGCCCCTACCACAGCTTAGCGGAAGGGCTGGCAATATTGCAGCCCCCCCGAGCCATGCCACTCACACAAAAAGCTGCTGAGGATGTCAAGCCAACCACTCCTCCCTCCACAGAGAGATCAGAACCTTTGGCTGTCCCATCATTCCAGTGCCACCACCTGTGCAAGAACTGTCTACAGACTCTGGGGCTGGTGTGGCACCAATGGCTAGGCTGGGGGAGTAGGGAAATCCTGAAGCCCACATACCTTTTCCCTTCTCCTCCACACCTGCACTGGGGAGTTCAGGATGACTGCCGCATTAACAAGAGGCAACCTCGGAATTAAACTCAGAGCTTTTGATTTCTTAGTTCTACATGGCAGACTAGCAAAGGGGACAATAATAATTAACCCTGCCTCCTAAATGTTAATTACAAAGGCATAGGTTTGATATCAGACAGCTCAATTCTAGTGAACTTTAATTAACCTGAAAGTCTAGCCTTATTTTATGCTAAGACTTATTATTAGATAAAAGAAAATATTCTGATGTTTAGATTTGAAACACATGTAATCTATGTTTGCAAGTTGAGGTAGAGGAATTGTTTGTTTGATACAAAAATATTTTGCTTGAATACACAGCTATTTCAGTTTTATTTTGAATTCATGAGTTATTACCATTATTTACTAATTTTGCTAATATTTTAGTATATAGAGCACAGCTTTTGGGAGACTCACACATGATAAGACTATTGCATATATATTTAAATCTTATGTATATGCCTTCACCTAGGGGCAGCTCAGGTTAATCGAATGCTGATTGAGCGTTCAGTTCACCTGAGCACTTCAGATGGGTCTACATTCATCACTTCCAGGGTGAAAATTCATCTTGCTCTCAGGAGTTGTTTCCTAATCAGCTGACGGTTCAATTCAGTTGGTTGTTCCCTCTGACCTTCCTATGGCTGACTGCATTCTTTGCCTCCCAGTCACACTAATTGACCTCTTAGTCAAAAACATGCCAGGTTTTGGTACTCTGCTCACAGCTAATTGCACCCTCATGGACAATTTTGGCTGAGCATTTTCCAGTATAGGCACTGAGAACAGTGTCTTAGGAGGCATTTCAATTAGAGTATAAGTAGAAATAATCTGTATGAAGGCAGTGCATGTTGTCACACAATCACACACTAGCAAGCTAGACAGGCACAGCAATTAACAAATGGGTCTGTGCAAGATTTTGGGGAGGGGGTGCAATTTGCTCCTTATAAATAAACACAGTAGTTTAAACACCATCTTATCAACCCATTTTTCTGCTGTCCAGTGCCAAACTAGTACCCCTCCACAAAAAATTATTGACATATTTAGTCATCTCTGTCAGTTGTCATGGTTAGGTTTTGTTAGAAAAAGCCCACCGTGTTGCCCATGGCTGATGGAGAGAGATTCACTCCAGCACCTCAGCTGTCCACTGCTGCGTGACATTCACATGGGGACACACACTCTTCAGAGGTGCCATCCAAAATGAGAGTTATTAGGAACCAGTGAGATCTGGATTAGGCTATAATTTAAAATGAGGGTGTCAAGTAGTTGCCCAGCTGTCATTAAAAATTAAAATAATACTGCATGTCTAATTTGCACAAACAGCAGGGAACAATTTGAATAGCACTCAGAAACTTATCTTTGTCATGAAAAGTGTATGTTGCCAGAAGAGAGGAATTAATTTGGAAAAGTGCACTCTAGTCAAGACGTTGTTTCCATTATGTGTTACTCAGGTAAATTAAACGCTATATAAAGTTTATCCAGGATTGTTAAAGGCTTGTTTGCTATCAAGAAATAATTTCTTAAGAATAGACCTGTCTGAAACATTGAGGAAATTCAGCATATAAAAAAAAGCAAGAAGCTTGCTTTCTGAAAATATGTATGGTCCTTTATATTTGGAGATTTATCTAGGTTTTTGTTATAGACCTAGCTTTAAAGGTATATACTTTTGCATATATGATCTTATTCCGGATGACTCTCCAGAAATGTGAAGCACATCAGACAACACGCTTAGGAAGCACGAAAACTCAAAATCTGAAAAGCATTCCTTCTGCCCAGCTTTCCCAAGAGATTTACTTGTACTCATCTGCACCCAGTACAAGCCCTCAAACCCCACCTGCATGCTCACAGGTGGAGCTACCTGAAACCCCTCCTGCAATATAATACCTTTCCTGGGGCAGGCAGCCATGCTGCCAGCCCCGTCCAAGAAGACCCAACACCTGCCTGCAAACCCGGGGGGCCTGAAAAGGATCTGTACTATGCATGCTTTGGCAAGTGCAAAGATTTAGGCCTTAGGATTTGGAAGATAAGCTTGATATAAACTTCAGAGTGGCTGTGAGGTTCTTTCATTGGCTACAAACAGGGCTTTGTACTTCCTGACAAGTGGGACTTTAAATCCTCAGCAAGGATCCTTTGTTTCTTGAAATGTAGTTGTAATTTTGCAGTAGCTTGAATTGCATTAAAAAAAATGAATCTTTTGATGATTCCTGTATTAGGGCTGAGGTAGAGCTTGGTGGGGCTGCCAGTTTGAAGGGAGATGTGACAGTAGTACTGCACCAGTGTGCATCATCCAGTGTATGCCCTTCTGGGAACCATTTGCAGAGAAAAGCAGAGTCTGATACCTTCATTCCAATTGAGCTATTAAACATCACAGTTCATCAATGAGATTGTTCACATTCTCTAATATCCAGAAATCAAGGTATAAACACAAAGTTGAGATTTGGTTCAGGCTGATTTCTAAAATAAAATAAAATAAATAAATAAATAAATAAGACTACTACTTTGGTTCAGAATATTTATTCTTTTTTAAAAAAACTTTCCTATAATTATTAAATTAATATCAGTAATAATAATACCAGTAATATTCTGATAACGTCTTTGCTTTGTAGAGTTTGAAGGGACAGCAGAGGGCATATGTGGTCTTACAACAAGGAAAAACCTATTTGAAAGAGAAAGTTTTTGGAAGTATAAAGTTTGGTATCTTTTCCTGAGATACGAAGCACTGGGGGAAAAGGGTTATTCTTGTCCAGTTAATTAAATCTCGGCAACAAGAGTGAGGCTGCCTTTAAAGGTGCTATTAGAAACTGAGCAGACAAAACAGCTTTATAAACCACCTGCCAGCAGGAGAACAGAAGCAGTATGCCACTTTGAAGTCTCATAATTATGAGATAGTGTAAAACCCAGCTAACAGCCCTCAGTGACGCCTTGCCTTGTCTTGCTGGAGGCGCCTGCCCAGGCAGGGGGGCACCGTGCTCTGCCCCTGGACGCAGGGCACTTGCCTTGGGGAGCTGGGTGGCTGACAGCTGGTGAAGCTTTAGCCTACTGCAACAGAATTTGGTTCACAAAATGCCTACGTTTAAAGCTTGCCTCTGTTGCTGGTATGTCAGAGAGAAGCTGCAGCATCCCAATATTCCAGGTGTGCCTTGTCCCATTTCCAGACTACCTCTGTTAGGACCTGTGAAGTGCTGTAGACTCAGACGTGTTGCTAAACTCAGGACTTGAGCACAAAGGAAAGGGACTGGCCAGACCTGTGTGGGGAAAAGCTTTTGAGGCTGAACAAACATATCGCATTGCTGCTATCTTTCCCTAAGTCCAATTTTCTCTAAAGTCTCTCATTGGTGAAGTGCTGCTGGAGTACCTTCAGGATCCAGTGTACAGGTGGAAGTGGTGGCAGCTTGGAGAACATATTTGTCATGCAGTCCTGGCCCATATCCAGCTTTTCTGGGTGGATGTGCAGGTTCTGCTGAGCAGGGTGTTGCTATGACTACTCCCTTAGCACTACCTGAGCCCACTGTATGCAAAAAGCAGCCTGGCAGATGTTTAGGCAAAGCCCAGTCAGCGCAGCTAATGCAAGGCAGGCCTGCTCCGAGTCGTGATCGGATGGACAGTGACTACAAACATACCACATGAAGGTATAATGGGGGACATGCAGTTATGCAGACACCGCCTGGGAGAAGAAGGCTGCAAGATTCAGCTGGTTTCTCCACCAGTTCTATTTCAGGTGGCACAAAGAGCCAGCTCCTGGCTGCACGCAGCATACTGTGCTGAGGGAGACAATAATTAATGTACCAGCAGGATCATTAACACTGCCCAGGGGTACTCCTGCTTCCGTGCATATTTTCTGCTCCTCACAGTCTTTTTTTAATTTGTGTTTTATATAGGTGGCTTAGTATCACCATGCACTGCCTGCCTTGATTTGTTTTCAGCCATTCACAGGCATTCGAAAATTCAATCAAGAGCTTTAGGTCTCAAACCTAAGAAGCTCAAAGACAGACTGGAAACACCCTTTTCAGGTTGTGAAAGCACTGTTTTCAAGACTTGGGTTGGCAGGAAAAATTTGATCACATGCATGTATCTGAGTAGAAGACATTCACTCGAAATATCTTTGCGTGAAAATTTGGTTTTCTGTTTTTGAGTATTCCACAGCATGAAGGCAATACATATAACTCAGAGGGTAAAGAAGGGGCTTTCATCACAGCAGTAAAATGGGCCTCCAAACTTTAAAACCTCTTCCATGCACCATTTCTGACTCCCTCAAGCAGAATCTCTCACTGCAACACTAATTCTCATGAACAAGGGGTAAAAATGGGCTGGACATCTTGGAGTGGTGCTTACTTCATGATCCAAACCATTTTCATGTGCCATTTTGCCACAGTGGCAAAACTTTGTGTTGCTCCATGGCTATGAGCATACCATAGCCATGGGCAGGCAAGAACAGCCTCAGGACCTGCACCTTGCAGACTGGGACTGAAGCTGTGACAGTTGATCCTGTTCCAGTTTCCTGCCGCAGCATCAGCACAAATTGCCTCATGGCTAAACATCTCAGGAAAGACAGGGAAGTTATTTTTCAGAACAGAAAAACAATTTAAAAATATATTGTTGAAAGATGATGTGCAAATAAAGGCCATTATATAAAGTAGCCACGTATATATGTATATATATACACACATACAAATAAATAAATGGGAAAGTTATCAATTGTGTCATGATTCTGAGTTATGTCACTGGAGATAGACAAGAAATAGCTCAAGTGCCAATTAAAATTAATATTTATTTATTTATTTATGTATTTTCCTTTGGAAACCAACAAGTGAAGAAATATTATCCTGACCAAAACCATTAACTGGAACTCCCACACTAACCTTCAGAAACATCTACTTTCTCCCAAGACCAGCAGGAACTCCTCCAGCAGGTATAACCACATGACAAAAACCCCTCCTTTCCAGAACAGAACAAGATGCCCGGCATTCTCCAAGTACATCCCTACCTCCCGTCCCTGGCTAACTCCCACAATAGTTTCCTTGGATGCATGAAGATTTAAATGGGCTGCCCTCTCCTAAAATAAATTCTTCTGTGTGACGTTGTTTTTTGTATTTTATACGCTATTTCTCTGGTGGAATAAAAATTCAGATTATGGTGTTGTAGAAAGCTATTACAGTGATAACATCTTCATGCTGTGTTTGGTTACACTGCAGCAAGCATGTTTTAAAAGATGAGAAACTTTTAGAGCATTATTCCTCTGAAGACAGCTATTATTATTATGTGTTGCATTTATTCCTAGAAGCCCTACTGAGATTGTACTAGGCAGCTTTGAAATCCACAATGAGACTCAGTGGTGCTCAGATGTTTTTCTCATTCTGACACATGGAGCTAACAAAGGCAGAGAGGCAACTTAGGCACAGAGACTCATGCAGCTTGCTCAAGGGTGGCTCCTGTAGGAATAAAAACACATGTCATGACTCAGGTACAGTCCTCATTCAATAAACTTTGAATCATCTCTGCTTCTACTCTGTAGTTTGAATTACTTCTGATAGCTTGTACTGAGAAAACATTTATCAGTCCTTTCGGGTTCAATCATACAGGGTACAGATCTGTACCACTGGAATATCACGCTTATGTAGCCTTCAAAGGCTGCAAAAGCTTTCAAAGAGACTTCGGTTCAGTTGCTAGAGGGGAGATGAAGAGAAATACATGTGCATGAAATGAAGCTGCATGAGGAAGTCTTGTGGGTGTTTGCAATTCCATGTGTTTCAGCACTGTGTGGTTTGTTCCTCTTTCCAGGTGCAAATGATGTTCTCTGGTGCAAAATGAGGTAGGCAAAGGTTCCCATGCCTGCCAAAAGGCTAGTTTCACAATTTGAACTTAGCCACTTCGGTAATATTCACGATGCAATATTCACCAAAACAAGAAGCTTATTTCAGGAGTAATTTAGGTTCACTAAACTGCTCTGGATCCTAAACTGCTCTGAAGTCTATGCTCATGATTCAGAGGAACATCAGTTCCTGAGGGACTCTCATGTCTTGTGTCCACATTCCTGCATCTGTAGAAGGACAGTTATGTTTTGTGCATTCCTATAAACCTAACAACCTATAGAAGTATTATCTAAATGCAAGCTCCATGCAGTTTTCAAACTCACAGGCAGTTTTCAAATGAATGTTTCTATGTCTCTGGTGAGTGTGTGTGCATGTGCATAAGGGCACAAGATGTGTTTCAGCAACCATCTTGGTGCATTCTAATGGGTGGCAAAGGATACTTTCAACTGGCCTTCTATTAAACAACAAATAATTACGTATGTAGGCATTTTTACTTGACTTATAGATATATTTTTCACTTGGTGCATGTGTAAGTTTTATTATTAACCCTGTGGAAGCCACTGAGCTGAAAGGAAAGAAAGGTTAGATTGAGAAGTTGATAGGACAGGAAAATGCTTTTCTTCAAAGATTAATCAGATTTTAAATTAGGTGATGAAAGTAAAAAGAGCATGTGGAAAGGATCAGAATAAGTACATTCTTTATCTTCAAAGAACCTCCAAAAAGTAATAAGCAAAGTTCCTGCTCTCCTGGAACTGGAACAAGCTCAAATGTGTATTACAGAAAGAATGGGATTTCCAGAAGTTTTCATGGGTGGCCTAAAGCCTCCTCCACCGAGCACTGACCTGAGCGAGACCATATGGGGGCCATGTGAACACTGGAAAATCCCACAACAGGCTCTTGTGCTGAGGAGCAGCTGCTAACAGAGGATGGTGAGGGTCCCTGCAGAAGAGTTACAGCCTAGAAGATCAGGCTGAAAAAATTTACTGCCCCTCAACTCTTTTCCCTGATGGACACATCTCCTTGCACTAGCTCCACAGGCTCTCCCCGCTTTCTGTAGCCAGGGGGGATGGGACAGGTGTACTGCAGAGAGACAGTGTCCTCCTCTGTTCTGCCAGGTTGTTTCTCCCCATCCAGCACAGGGAAAATGACTCCCACTGTTATAGCAATCCCTTTCTGTTTAATATTTATAGCAATCTCTTTCCACTTAATTCTAAGTACAGATCCCAAGAACTATCTTTTCTCAAATGCCTGCACAGCCAGAACCCTTGGGCACGAATTTTCTCTGGGAGATGAGCTCAACGAAAAATACATAAAAAGACGCAATTTCTTGTGTGCTGAAAGAGGTCATTATTAGTCCTCTCCAGGAACCAGCACAGGAACTGCTTCTCAGGCTTTGTTCCTTACCCAGTGTATCAGTGCCTCTCTCCCCTCTCTGAAGGGCAATGTACACTACAGTGACAAGTACTAAGGCTTAGCATACATTCTCACATGTCCATCACTTAGCACCAAGTGAAAAAAAAGTGAAAAAGGAGTATTTATTAAAATTACTAGCACATTTGATGAAATATCTGTATCAATTAATTGCTGATAAGTAGTTCAAAGCTGACTCAGAAATGAATTAATAATTTAACACTAATAACTTATTCAATAAATTTAGCCCCATTTGTCTCTGTCTGAAATGACTTCCCAAGAGTTATCATCTTTTTGTGTCCAGGCAAGGATCTTCAAATCTATCTTTGAAATTACTTCAGATCTTTCCCTCCCTTGAAACGTTATTACAAGACTGATCTTATACAATTTATTACAAGTATTTCATACTAAAAATTCAAGCACTGTTGAGAATTATGATGGGTGAAATGTATTGCTTTTACCATTCCCTCAGTGACTGTCATTCTTTTCACTTGTAAAAATGTTTTAAGAACAACTCTCAAACTGCATTCTTCAGAGACAGACATCAGGGAGGGCAGAGGGAACAGGTAACTGGCAATTGAAATTTGGGAATATATCACAGTTTTTCTTCTTTGGCTGCAAACAAATGTTTGAAACAGCATCGCACTGGAAAAAACATGTTACTGTGAGATCACTGCATTTGCAAAAAGATACGCATAGCGTTTTAGATACCACTTTTTTTTTTTTTTTCTTTTCTTTTCCCACTGCAGGAAAACAATGGCACAATCAAAAATACACAGAAATTACTGGAAGCCTTCAAGTCTTTTAGTTGACTCCAGAGGGCTATTTATGATATCTGAGATGCCAACACACAGAATTGTTTGGTAAATATTGACATTTTAAGGACATACTCCATAAATGTTGAGTACTATGTGAACCCAGCTTCATGTTGAACAGGGTCACAAAAGAATTCAAAATGTCTTTCCTTCTTAAACTGGTCCTTAGTATTGAACAAGTAGAGCTTGAACAAGTTGAAAAATGGAAGGAGCAAAAGGGGAATTAACCAAAACAGTGATCTTTATGTAGTGTACCCAAAGGACCCATGACAGAGGATTCATGGGCTTTCAGAGAATGAATCTGTGATCCATGTGGTTTCCAGCTGAAGTGCATCTACACCAATGCACGCAGCATGGGTAACAAACAGGAGGACCTGAAAGCCATCGTGCAGCAGGCAGGCTACGACTTGGTTGCCATCACGGAGACGTGGTGGGACCAGTCTCATGACTGGAGTGCTGCAATGCCTGGCTATAAGCTCTTTAGAAGGGACAAGCAGCACAGAAGGGGTGGTGGTATGGCTCTCTATATTAGAGAGTCTTTCGAGGTTGTAGAACTCGAGGCTGGGAATGACAAGGTTGAGTCCCTTTGGGTTAGGATCGGCAGGGACAACAAGGCTAGTGTCCTGGTCGGGGTCTGCTATAGACCGCCGAACCAGGATGAGGAGACAGATGAGGAATTCTACAGGCAGCTGACAGAAGTTGCAAAATCATCGGCACTTGTTCTCGTGGGGGGCTTCAACTTCCCTGACATATCCTGGAAGCACAACACAGCCCTGAAAAAGCAGTCTAGGAGGTTTCTGGAGAGCGTGGAAGATAGCTTCCTGACACAGCTGGTTAGTGAACCTACCTAGCGGTGCCCCGCTAGACCTTCTCTTCACAAACAGAGAAGGACTGGTGGAGGATGTGATTGTCGGGAGCTGTCTTGGGCAGAGTGACCACGAAATGGTAGAGTTCACTATTCTTGGCGAGGCCAGGAAGGGGACCAGTAAAACCACTGTATTGGACTTTCGGAGGGCTGACTTTGAGCTGTTCAGGACACTAGTTGGTGGAGTCCCTTGGGAGGCGGTTCTGAAGGGCAGAGGGGTCCAACAAGGCTGGGCGCTCTTCAAGAGGGAAATCTTAATGGCGCAGGAACGGTCTGTCCCCACGTGCCCAAAGACGAGCTGGCGGGGAAGAAGACCAGCCTGGCTCAACAGAGAATTGTGGCTTGATCTTAGGAGAAAAAAGAGGGTTTATAATCTTTGGAAAAGTGGGCGGGCCACTAGGGAGGACTTTAAGAATGTAGCGAGGCTGTGCAGGGACAAAATTAGGAAGGCCAAAGCTCATCTGGAGCTCAATCTGGCTACTGCCGTTAAAGATAACAAAAAACGTTTCTATAAATACATCAACACAAAAAGGAGGACTAAGGAGAATCTCCATCCTTTACTGGATGCGGGGGGAAAATTAGTTACAAGAGATGAGGAAAAGGCGGAGATGCTCAATGCCTTCTTTGCCTCAGTCTTTAGCGGCAATACTGGTTGTTCTCTGGATACTCAGTACCCTGAGCTGGTGGAAAGGGATGGGGAGCAGGATGTGGCCCTCACTATCCACGAAGAACTGGTTGGTGACCTGCTACGGCACTTGGATGTGCACAAGTCGATGGGGCCGGATGGGATCCACCCGAGGGTACTGAGAGAACTGGCAGAGGAGCTGGCCAAGCCACTGTCCATCATTTATCAGCAGTCCTGGCGATCGGGGGAGGTCCCAGTTGACTGGCGGCTAGCAAATGTGACACCCATCTACAAGAAGGGCCGGAGGGCAGACCCGGGAAACTACAGGCCTGTCAGTTTGACCTCAGTACCAGGGAAGCTCATGGAGCAGATCCTCCTGAGAGTCATCGTGCAGCACTTGCAGGGCAAGCAGGCGATCAGGCCCAGTCAGCATGGGTTTATGAAAGGCAGGTCCTGCTTGACGAACCTGATCTCCTTCTATGACAAAGTGACGCGCTGGGTGGACAAGGGAAAGGCTGTGGATGTGGTCTACCTTGACTTCAGCAAGGCTTTTGACACCGTCTCCCACAGCATTCTCCTCAAGAAACTGGCTGCTCTTGGCTTGGACTGGCGCACGCTTCGTTGGGTTAGAAACTGGCTGGATAGCCGGGCCCAAAGAGTCGTGGTGAATGGAGCCAAGTCCAGTTGGAGGCCAGTCACTAGTGGAGTCCCCCAGGGCTCGGTGCTGGGGCCGGTCCTCTTTAATATCTTCATTGATGATCTGGACGAGGGCACTGAGTGCACCCTCAGTAAGTTCGCAGATGACACCAAGTTAGGTGCGTGTGTCGATCTGCTCGAGGGTAGTAAAGCTCTGCAGGAGGATCTGGATAGGCTGCACCGATGGGCTGAGGTCAACTGCATGAAGTTCAACAAGGCCAAGTGCTGGGTCCTGCACCTGGGGCGCAATAACCCCAAGCAGAGCTACAGGCTGGGAGATGAGTGGTTGTAGAGCTGCCAGGCAGAGAAGGACCTGGGAGTGATGGTGGATAGTCGGCTGAATATGAGCCAGCAGTGTGCTCAGGTGGCCAAGAAGGCCAACGGCATCCTGGCTTGTATCAGAAACAGTGTGACCAGCAGGGCTAGGGAGGTGATCGTCCCCCTGTACTCAGCTCTGGTGAGGCCGCACCTTGAGTACTGTGTTCAGTTTTGGGCCCCTCGCTACAAGAAGGACATGGAGGTGCTTGAGCGGGTGCAGAGAAGGGCGACGAAGCTGGTGAGGGGCCTGGAGAACAAGTCTTATGAGGAACGGCTGAGGGAGCTGGGGTTGTTCAGCCTGGAGAAGAGGAGGCTCAGGGGCGACCTTATCGCTCTTTATAGGTACCTCAACGGAGGCTGTAGCGAGGTGGGGGTTGGTTTGTTCTCCCACGTGCCTGGTGACAGGACGAGGGGGAATGGGCTTAAGTTGAGCCAGGGGAGTTTTAGGTTAGATGTTAGGAAGAACTTCTTTACTGAAAGGGTTGTGAGGCATTGGAACAGGCTGCCCAGGGAAGTGGTTGAGTCACCATCTCTGGAAGTCTTCAAAAGACGTTTAGATGTAGAGCTTAGGGATATGGTTTAGTGGGGACTGCTAGCGTTAGGTTAGAGGTTGGACTCGATGATCCTGAGGTCTCTTCCAACCTAGAAATTCTGTGATTCTGTGATTCCCTTGTAATGCAGTTTGTATAGCTTGAGTTTGGCACCTGCAAATTGTTAAATGTTTTTCTTTTAATTTGGCCAGTATTGACTTGCTTAGTTTTGAATGATTTACTCACAATAAATATCCAGCTCTTCAGATATGTAAGATGCCAACCAACACCATCAAACCTACTGATACAGACCTACATGGAGCAACAATTATAAACTTCATACTGTATAGGTAACTAGCATTACTTCACAAGTAAGTAACTCACAAGCAATAGCACAATGCAAAAAAGGATGTTAACTTCTTTGCCTAAGTGTATTTCACTGCCCAGTTAACAAGAAATCCAATAAAAATAAAAGAATTTTTCAAAAATTTAGTAGGCCAGCACTTAATTATCTAGCTGCATACTAGAGTAAGAAGGAATTCCCTAAAGGCTTGCAGGGAGATGGAGTTAACTGCATTGCAGCTCTAGATCTCAAGCACTGCACAGTTCCTGACTGTCAGCGCAGAAAATACAGGCAAGGGAAGAGGCTGGACTCACGGCCAGTCAACTTTACCTAGGCATGCAGGGGGAAATACATCACCTCTTCTGAACTGCAATGACTAACTTCCATTCACCCTTCTATCCAAAGAGAAGTGGTAGCAGAGCAGCACTTACAAGAATCTGAGCAGGTATCCTCTAAGCAGTGCTGCTTTCCCCCAGAGGCTCAGTCAAGCCCAGAACCACTAACAAAATATGATCAGATTATGCTGTGGAGTGATTTATGTTTCTATACATATTGTGGGTGGTTGCATTCATATAAAAATCTGTTTGATGTCCATTAATCAAACACACCTGTGATGGATTATAAAATGTACTAGTGATTACAGCAACTCTGAAATGAAAGTTTTCAGCTCTTAAAAATGAGCTGAAGACTCACTGCAGTGAAGCAGCTGACTAATTATTTGTATGTCCTTACATAGGGTTTTTGTCAGCACATAAAGACCCATTCCCGAGTAACCACAGACTGACTCCAGTGCAAATTGGGCATCAGAATTTCTCTAATGTACCAGGGAACCTAATCTATACAGACAGCAAGCTGAGAAAGGGGTGAGACAGTAGGCTTTATTATATTTTAATTCATTAATAAAGGCTTTGAACAACATCCTGGAAGAAGTGGAGGTTTATATGTGCCTGGCTGGAATACTGTGCAGTACCCACAAAGCAAAAAAGGAAGGGCTTCTGGATAGGTTAAGAAGCACAAAGTGGCTCAGTGAGGAGGCAAGAATGTGCTCTGCATTGCTTTTGCTTCTGCTCCAGAGGAATCTCTTCCAATGTGGTTTATGAAATGACTGAGTGGGGATGGAGTGGAAAGCGACAGGCGGGAGCCGGTTCCAAAGAAGGGTTTGGTCAAAGGACAGTCCTGAGGGCAGCAATTGTGGAAATGCTGCTGTGGTGAAGAGGGTTGGGCATTTCATGAGAGGAAATGGGGAAAAAGAAGACAAAGCAATTGTCTCTCTATTTTCTGGAGCACAAAGGGTTAAAAAATAAAAAGAGAATAGATTAACTTTTTGAAAAGTCTAGTGGTTTGGACTCTGCTGAGGGCTTGGATCAATCCACTCCTGACTTGAAAAAACAGGACCATAGTGTCCACTTGGCGCAGCTGCAGACTTTATGGATTTTTATTACCAGCGACTGGAGTTCAAGATGAGTGAATTGTAAATAAGGAGAAATGAAACACAATAAAATAGTCTCCAGAGATTTACCTAGAAAACATCTGGAGTTTTGGCACTAATATATAGAAATCTACACCGATGGGAACACAACATATTACTGTGAAGTGTAGTAAGAAATAGCACAGATAAATGAGAAGTTAAGGCTTCCTATATATCACAATAAGATATTTCAGCTCCTTTTGGTTGTGTGAGTTTCTACTGCTGTGAAGTCTTGCCAGATATTTCATTGTTACCTTATTAGATGTTCTTGGTTTACTACCTTTTGCTTTGTAAAGCACTGATTTAGTGTCACTTAATTTAATTTTTAAAAACATAACCAGATGTCCTGTTCATTTAGCATATGAGAAAACAATATCAGAAACATGTGTTTTTATGCATTCCAACACAGACACTAAGATTTCATTCTCTTGCTAAGACAATCTTGCTTCTGAAATAAGTTCCCCTTTTGTCTTTGACATCAAATGCCACATTGGCATGCAACAGTATTTTTATCTCTATAAGTCTCTTTTAATGCTTGTATTTAGCCAAAAGACTCTTAATTTGGGGGCCTGTCTCCCAGATTCCCACTGAGCTTTTCATTTCTTTTACAATACTGACACCATTGTTTGCATGTTGGACTGATCTGGCCCACTCAGTTTAATGGGAGAAGGTGAAGGGGGAAGCACTTGAAGCGAGGGGCCCTCCCACTGCTGGAGGTAACCAAGCGTAATGGTATGCTCCACAACCTACCAGCATTGTTTACGTAAAAAGACTTTAAACGCTGGCAGCACAATGACCTGGAGAGCAAAGGTTAAGGAACCTCCCAAATTCAATCTGGGTGGTGCTGGCCTCAGCAGGGACACGCATCTCCTCCCAGTCAGTGTTCATCTGGCTCCATTCCCTTTTTGCCTGGGGTGCAATATCATCCTGTTTAAATTTAATAGTGGTGAATGAGCTATTCAGCACGCAATGCAGAGAAAGTGTAAATAAAATTATCTGCGCACTACTGGGACTTTGAAATCTTTGTCTTCCCAATGTGTTATCAAAGAGGACTAACACACATCTGTGATTAGCAACTATTTGGGAACAGCAGTGAGCTCGTAGGGTTACTCTGACTTGGGAGTTGGTTTTGTTTGTGGTTATGATCTTCCCATGGCCAGCTGGGGGATTATTTAGATGGTTCACAGCCCTGCTATTTTATTACTTGCCAAAATAATAATTCTATGTTTGGCTAAACCTGTGAGTTTTCTTTTTTAATAACTTAGCCAAAAATGAGTAAGCCTAGATTCTGTCTATTGTGTCAGAAACACAGGCATAGATCAGTCTTTACCGAGAAGCATTGTTTTTGTGGATGATTTACAGTTGTCAGAAGCAAGCTGGGCTCACAAGATACCTTGGTCATGGTCAGACTGCCACCATGCCTAACGTTAGCACCGAGGCACCTTTAGGCCCCTCTCTTCTTTTAAAGCAGTCTTTCCCACTGTAGCCAAGGGTGATACTTAGGACAGCTCTCCTCAAACTCCCCCCAAGCCTGAGGAAAAGCCCCAAACCCCATATGCCCAGCATTCAGAACCTGGCTGCTTATCCCACAGCAGGGCTGACTGTTTCTGAGAATCTTGCCCTGACTGAGAACTTGAACGCTTTTGCAAAATTTGTCTGTGGTGGCTACAAAACCAAAAAAACCACCTGAGTCAATAGCCCAGACCTTCCCAGTCCCAGTCCCAGGTGGGCAGAAATCCAAATCCAGTCCCGTGTGAGCTCAAGCCCTGCCCTCACAAAAGTGAGCTCAGCTAATTCCAGATGTTACTGAGCCAATCCAGAGAATCTTCTCTGCCTCTCTGGACAGCCCTGGAGCTCCTGGTAGCTTTAATTATCCCTCATAAACTTATCTTACTTTGCCTCTTCTATCAGAATGTTTCTAGCAGTTCACTTTTATTTACTCCCAAGTTTCTCATAAATCACAGGCTGTTACAAGAAGGGCCACTGTATAAACCTTGAAGTGATGGATTGGCACAGAAGAGTCAGTGAGGTTCAGCCATCTCTTTTGGATCAGCTTCTCATACAGGCTACACTTTAACACACGATGGACGTTGAACCTGAACCAATGTGTAGGATGAGTATTACTAGCATTTCTGAAGGCACAAAATTAGCGGTAACATTAATTATGCTATTGTCCTAATAGGCACAGTGGCAGGGTTAAAACTGCTGGTGATCCACCAAGGCCCAACAAGCTCGGTAAGATCACACAGCTTCTTGGCCACTCCTCTGTCCCTGTGGCCTTCTTCAGCTAAGCCCAGAAGCAGAAACTGGCTTCTGAACTGACTACCCATGTTCAACCAGCCAAAACAATCGTGGACTCCTCAGTTTTGGAATTACTGGAAAGAGCCATCACTTTCCACCCATTTTCAAACTACCAATTAACTGGAAAATCTGATATGCATCGTAATAAAAAAAAACTTTTTTTTTCCAATCATGAAAAAATGAGAGTGTAGACAATGTAATCACATTATAAATGGTGTTAAATTAATAGTTAGCTAAAAATTATTCAAATGATGATTCTGACTGAAAAACTAACAAATGGGAAATGGACCAATTAAGCAAATGGACAGGCTAGCAATTGCAAAGCAACAAAGTGAGTCCAATGACAATTCAATACATTAATAGAAAGCTTCTAGGTGGGCTGACACATAAGGAGTGGAGGAAATGGGGAGGTATGTATAACTGACTTGCAGCAATCAAAATACAGCTCTGTTATAAGACAAAGGAAGGACTTCAGGCGAGCAGAGCCTATGGAAATCAGACATTACCCTTTGACACTCATTGCAGAGCTCTATAGTGACATTTCAATCACTTCACTCTGACCTATGACAGCACCACTCCATCAAGTAGATACCCGCTTTAAATACACACAGAATGCTTTTGCTGTCTGTCATCCTGTTATGCAAAAAATACATATACTGAAACATGAATAAGAATAAAAGCTAGCTAGAGCAAATGACTGGAGTTAAAACTTTTAAGAGAACTCCTTTTAGACGATATGAGGAAATGATCATTTTTCTTTAAAACAAATGACACAGGATAGCAGGGGACTAACTGCATCGCTGAAACAATGTTGTAGTCTCAGTCACTATGCAGCGCATTTGGTGCAGAAAGACATAAAGGACATTGTGTCCATGAGTGAGTCATAAAATGATGCCAACATGCTCTATCATGCCAACCTATGTCAGTCTTGTAAAGGTTCATTCATGAATTCCACACAAGGTTATCGCTCCCTATGTGCTCCCACCAAGAACCTTATCTTGGTGTTTGATCCCAGCCAGATTTTCTTTGTCACCTCTTAAGGAAACAATCTGATATTTCACCCCCAGGCCAAAGTTATAAGCACATGGAAATGGTTGACTGACAATATTCGTCTTGCCTGAAAAACACTTTTGTTAAGTGAGGCCTTGATCTACAAGGCAAACACATAGGTATTAAGGAACAACAACAATGAAAGTGCATTTGCCACAGGTTAACATCCCCCTCAAACACATTTCATTTTTTCCTGTTGTTCATCTTGACCAGAATTACAGCTGCTCTAAAACAATTGCTCACCTAAGTGTTCCCCCTATTTAAAAGCATTATGTTATATGACACAGTAACTAAAAATACGCCTCTTTTGCTGCAGTAAGATGACTTGAGCTGTTGGGGCAATCCTGCAGAGGGCTATAATACTCTTCTTGTTCAGGGAGAGTCAGGGGAGAGAAGTGACCTGCTCTGGGCTCCAGTATCAGTAACAGCAAGTTCATAGATGGCAGCACAGAACATTGAAACAAGCAAAAAACCTACAAAACCAGCAAAACAAGAAAGTCAGTTCCTCACATACAGTGGTTTCTTCAGTCTTGCTATTACCTTGTAATATGAGAAATCCTGTTCATTTTGCTGGAGCAGAACAGGCTTTGCAGTAAGTGGTCCTTGCAGTAATACAGAACATTTCAGCATTCTGTGGCTTGGAGAAATGGTTCCTTTACTTACAGATACACAGGTTCCTTACAGATTCACAACTCCCTGTCAGGAATTATCCCAAAACTGCAGCACGTTTTCCGGGGCCATCACGTTACATTAAACATTTAGCCCTGCCTGAGGCATGTTAATATGTAAAAAAAAAAACAGATATGCCTCAAAACAAAAAACAAAAAAAAAAAAAAAAAAAAAAAAAAAAAAAACAAAACAAAACAAAAAAAAAAAGATTTTTTGCTTGCTCCCATGATTCTTGATGTCATAGGTTTTTACAACAGATTTACCTTTCATGCTTCATTTCATTTCTAAGGACATTTTAAAAGGACTTTGAATACTTTTCAGAGGTCATTGCTTACTCAAAGACCACACAATTATTTTTAAGCAATTAGTTACCAATAAAATTCAATCCTACAAAAACTTTACCATTATTTTTTATTTTTAAGACGAATACACCAGTGACACTCATGAAGATTTGTATTGGCAAGTTAAAGACAACATCTGGGAGCCCACAACAGAATTTTAGTGCCGAGCAACGAGACATTCACCAGCTGCCTTAGGCATTCCAGAAACTCAGAATTTTTCCAGAAAAGCCTCTTACCCAGCAATTTTACCAGGCACAAAGAGTGGATCAGACCTCTGTGGGTGCTGTTATGCTAAAAAATTGTCTGCTTCTTCAGCACTGCAGTGCCAAAAGCATAAACTTTGCCTCACTTCCTGCCATTTGCTTCATAACATATGCAATTTAAGGTAGCATCACCATAATTGCTTTTAAAGTTAAATGGATTTTCCAGGAGGGTTACGGTTATGATCTAAGACACAGAAATTCCAGGTCTGAGACAGATTTGTATAGTCCTGGGTTTGTTACCAGGGCTAAATTTTGTCCTCTTTTAAGCCAGGTTTTGAGCACTCAGATGTGAACTGGGGCCCCGCATGAGGAAGGAGATATGATTCAAATGCAAACTACTGCGATGGCAGGACAGGAGAAGTTTCAGGGCTCAGGACCATGACTATAAACCAGTTTCTTCTCCTATTAAAAACCACACAGCCACTTCAAAAAGAGGCCTTCTTACAACAGCTCAGCATCTCCTATTTTTACACGCATCTCAAACAAGCAAGTGATAGAGAAATCCCAAACAATGGAAAAAGGCTTAGCAGTGCAGCTCATTTCTAATAATTTCAACTGATAATGCAAAACAAGCCTGCAAAGCATCCTTCTCACAACTCTAGCCAAATGCACCCTACCCATAGTTTGAGTATATGTACTCTGACAATGCAGTTTGCAACACAATCAAGAATGCCACCTACCCACTCAACACAGAAGTTTTTGCTGCCCACTCTGTTGAAAACTACAAAACATGTATCAGTCCTCAACAAACAGCTTAGAGCTTTGGGTTCAGTTTCCATTTCTGGAAAAAGATCTGGAAGAAATTTGCTTTTAGCCTGAACCACCATGTCCTTCCAAAATCTGCCGCTTCTACAACCCCAGCTTTCTAACTTGGCCTACAGAAGTCACGTCAATTCAGCTCATCTCTGGTAAAAATACACTGCCAGTTCTCATGAATTCAAGACTACATAACCAGTTTTTGTGTAAAAGACCAATGATGTGATCTTGTTCTCAGGTATTACACAGATTCTGACCTTGTCGTGTCAAATCTTTTTCAGATGATCCCCTACCCACTACAGATAACTTCCAGAACAATGGTATGTTGTTCTGCTGCTCTATTCCTTGGGCCCTTCTCTTCCCAAACAGCGGCAGATGTTATGACAATCTCAGCTGTAGTTCCTTACCCTATATAACTGTAAAGTCCAAAGCTTGTTCACTGCTTCTCAGCTCTGCTTCAATAACAGCCACTTCAGCTTCTTCTCCATAAAATATAACTTTGATTTTACACACTTGTATCACATATAAAACATTATAGTCACCTCATTGACAGCAGGATCAGGACAGACCTTAGGCCACGTTTGTGCTGTTATGGACCTGGTTCAAGACTGTGATGAGCAGCTCAAGCCACCTACTCGGTGGTGATGAAAATAAGGTCCAGCTGATGTGAATAGGACCTGAGCACATATGTGACGCTAAGAACAGCACTCATGGGTTTACCCAACTGGAGAAGAACACAGTTTGTGTTGGTGGGGACATCTGTGCAATAGAGGAAGGACAACATGAGAGCCATTCTCCTGGGCACGATGCCCATCTCCCTGACTGTGTGGCAACACACGGTGTCAGCTCTAACTGGGGCATCACACACACCCAGGATGCCTGAGGGATGAGCATGCCACCAGGCATGCTTGTACAGGTACGTGGGAGGCACTGGCAGAAGCTGGGGACCTGGTCCATGACTGCCCTGGAGAGCACTTCAGCAAGCTGCTGTAAGGTACCTGACACTGACTACAGCCAGAACAGAACTGAGCCTATGACAAATGCAATCAGAAACAGAAATCTTTCCATAGATGTTCTTCCTGCAGAAAAAATGAAATGCTCTGCTATCCCTCTGCCAAATGGAGAACGTGAAAAAATGAGCAAACTGAAACTGGCTCTTTAATACCATCTTCAGAGGCGCTGCTGGCTATGGCCTTCCACAACAAGGTTTTATATCAGTGCTACTGAACAGCCAGGCCTCCACCTTCACAGAACTTAATAAAATAGAATTCTTGCTTATCTCAAGAAGATATTATTGGAAAAGGAGTGGGAATACCTGGGAGCTATATTCAAATTATAGTTGCCAAAGAACCAAAACAGACCCAAATCCTTATTAAATGCAGATGTTTTATTTAACTTCTTCACAACCTGGTATATAAAAATATGCTTATGATGTGCAAGGCATAAAATGTTCAGAAATGTCTCCTTCATTTTTTCAAACTATATGGGGGAGGGGGAGTTATGTTTCTCAATTTAGGTATTATTTCTCAGTAATCAGAAGATGTGCTTGGAAGTTAGCCATCTGAGCTGAAAACTACCTAAATCTTTCCAAAAACACATTTCTAAATTCTGCTAGATAAAACACACAAAACATATTTTAAGCCTTCATACCAGGACTGGTATTTGTCCTCTGCAGATCTGGATTTTCTGTATCAGATTTACTGTGGAACATGCAGATTAATTTACCAGCAATACCTGACTAGTGTGAAAACAAATAGATGGACTGGAATGTTTTCAGGAAGAGAAAGTAGCTTTTGTTCTCTCATTTCTGTACTTCTTTTAAGGCATTCTTTCTTTCTTATCCTTTGCCCGTGAACAACACTGCCAAGATGATGTGTTTCCATGCTTGATGTCTTGTGCATGATGTGATCTCAAAGTGACATGCTGGAAACAGCAGTAATGGATCTATTGCAGTCCCCAAATTTCCATCAACATTCATTTCCTGAAATCATACATATGAGAGCAGAGATCACCCTCAGACATTTGGAAACAACCAGCATATGATGAGGGAATATTATTACTTAAAGTGTTTCTAAAACGTGCTGGACACACATCTTTGTCCAATATTTCTAATTGTATCTGCTTTAAAAAGAAGTTCTGGGAACACCCTTCCTCATGGGCTGCAGAGCACACAGTTTCACCACCATTCTGCAAGCCAAGACCTGAGGAAATTGCAACAGATAACACTAGGCCCCCATGCACCAGTGAAAACATCAACAGAAAACAAACAGCAACAGAAACAAACAGGCATCAATCCCTTCTGTTACTCTTATTTTAGGCACTTGTCCCCTAATCCTGCCTGCGTGGAGCTGCCTGAGCACCAGCAGGGCTCCAAAGGGGTGTGAGAGCCTGCTTGATAGCAGCCTTGATGTGAAGACACCCCAGGCTTCCCACCCCATGAGCACACCCTGCCTCGTCACCTTAAAAGCGAATACCAGCAATGCTGTCTGCTGGTACGAGTGGTCCTGAGGCCAGGGAGAGGAGGCTAGCCCTTACCAGCCCACCATGCCAACGCAGCACCGGCTCAGACACCTGCAAAAGCCTTCCTACTGCTGGTTGCCTTCATATGGGGCTGTGAAAGAAGCATCCACACCATTATGATATGGTGATGCTATGTGTGACAACAGCAACACAAATGGCACGTTTTCCACCAGCCCTAACGTAACAGGTCATCATGTTAAAAATAAAACAGCGCAGCATGGCACCTGATGCCTTTTCAGAAGCTGCTGCGCTCAGGCCACGTCCCAGGCCAGAGTTCAGAATGGTGGTTTCTTTGTCAGTAGCCACAATGCAGACTTGCAGCATTAATTAGCA
This sequence comes from Netta rufina, assembly GCF_964035555.1. Classification (NCBI taxonomy): domain Eukaryota; kingdom Metazoa; phylum Chordata; class Aves; order Anseriformes; family Anatidae; genus Netta; species Netta rufina. Next base: position 131,423,645 of record NC_140123.1, read on the forward strand.
TTTGGGGGAGCCTGTTGCCAGCCTGTTCTGCAACCACAGGCTGTTTTCCACAGGAATACATGTGGGTTGTAAATTGGATGGCTGCTCTCAGGGGACCACTGGAGTCCAGCACTGTAAGTATTTAATTACTCTCAATGGTTTTAAGGCCTGGGGCAGGCTTGTGGCTAGCCAGGCTGGTGTAGGAGAGTCTGAAAAACTACAGGACACTGCATTTAAATAGAAGGAGCAGTCCTTCCTCTTTTTTTTTTTTATTTTTTAAATTTATTTTAATTTTAATTTTTATTTTTTAATTTTTGATTGAGTATGTCTAATAAAGCTTTTCACACATTTCAGACCACATGTTATATATGGAGTGGTAATTCGTGTCGAGAAAATGGTTGATATTAATAAAGAAGGGGGAGATGTGGGAGTGTGGCCATGGGGGTCAGAAAGCCCCTTGGTTGATGATAACATCAGACTCTTAATGACGAGGCCATCAGGAATGTAAAAGAGTTTAGAGGGAACAAAGAAGGGTGATTCAGGAGACTCCATGCAGTCTCCAGTTTCTTGTTCTCCAGCCATTGAGGCATGGAAGTTTCTGGGTGTTTACTGTTGCTGTTATTTGCAAAGTTGTTTGACCAATGAAAAGTTGTTTAGAAAAGAACTGCTGTGGAGAGAAGGGTATAAGAAGGGAGCTTGCCCTCAAGATAAATAAAAATTAATAATAAAGAAAAAAACAACACGATGAAGTTACGTCATCAATAAAGAAGCAGGAAAAAGGAGTGAAGAGGAACAGGCTGGCAGAACGGAGACCAGGATGGGAACAGGCACTTTGATCGCCTCATGAAGGTAGGTTCGGACAAACTCAGCAAACTGCTCAGAGAAGCTCGTACAGAAAGTCACTGGAAATGGACGCGCTGGAGCTGGAGAGAAGCTTGAGCTGAGCAAAGTGGACCTGTGCCCACAACTGCCTCTCGCTGGTAAGCAGTTGTGCATTATGGGGAATCATACGTCCTTAGGAACAAAGACTGTCCTGGTAACCTTACAGCTTATTCTCCTTATTAACAGTTGGACAGTTTATGAGTTTGAAATATGGAACCAAACTGAATTCAGGGTGTGTGACTCTGCAACTAAAAATGACAAGGTTGCAGTGGGATTGCTTGGCACCTGGCGAGAAGTCTCTGAGGCCTTAAAGAGCCATGTGGAGCCACAGTCAGACACGTGTGGTTTGCCAGATAGTGAGGGAGCTGCGGGCTCGTTTACTGATCCGACTGCTACGCCAATGGTCCCTCTGCTGCTACAGCCATCGAAGGCTTTTGCTGTTCTGCTCCCGGGTGACATGAACGTGCCTTTTGACCCAGGCCTATTGGCCTTGAAAAGCAGATGGATATGCTTTTCTTCGATCCAGGGAGAACGGGATACATAAGGCCTGAAGACCAAGTTGCTTGACAACTTAAAGCGAGACATATTGTTCAAAAGGAATGGAAAATGGATACTGTTGTTTGTAATCAAGAAAAGGAATGGAAAGTGGAGACTGTTAAACCATGGAACTTAAAGGATTGATTGTTGCCTTTCCTGATTGTACATATGTATAGGCATACTCGGGTTTAGTATGTAAAAGCAACGTTCTGTATATTTAGAATGTTTGATGTTTGTGTGTGTGTGTTGGTGGGGCATAGACTCCCTGCACACCCAGTGCTGTTTACTTGCCTTTTATACCTTTTATACCTTTTATAAATATTCTTTTATAAATATTACTAAATTCAGATTGAGTTGAGACTTCATTTACAACACATATCCAAATAGCCAAACACACCCACGTTCATTGGAGGCTCACTCTGGATTTTTGTCAGGATAAACATCAAGTAGTGTTTTATGAAATTACCAGCCACACAGTAATAGCAAAAAGCACCAAATGTTCTTAACCATTTCCCATAGTTATTGACACATACGTTGCATACACACACACATATATATGCATGTATATGCACATCCCCCCCTCTTTTTGTACCTCTCAGTAGAAACTTCCCTCTTCTCCTGTCCTCTGAATATGCAATTATATGCAAGTAAACCTTTACCTAAATTTAGGAACAACTTTCACTGAGAGTTTCTCAGGAAGTTTAGGATATTTTTCCCTAATTCTTCTCTACTGGGACAGTTTGCAAGGCATAAAGAAACAGAGAAACAAAAGAGACTAACTTGGCCAGCCAAGCAACTCCCTTTGCCAGACTGCAGCCGCTCTCTTTAACCTTTTCCTTTCCTTCATTAGCATCTCCCTTTCTTTCTGTAGGATCATCACAAGGTAAACTGTGTTGAGTACGCACGGGTAAGTGCTTGAGATATAACTGGTTGAAGAAGTCTTCATGGATATCTGTGAAGGTGGTAATGCTGAAGGTAAATTTCTTCCTTTATTTATTTATTAATTGAAATGGTTTGAAATTGCTCAAAGAGTAAGTTATGTTTTCTCAATTCAAAGAGTAGGAACATCTGAAACAGCTTGAACTGTACTGCAAGTACTTGTCTGACTGTGCCTGTAAATAAAGTACAGAAGTACTACTGCAATTTTTCTCATGGACATAGCCTGTATCACCAGTCAGAGGAGGATGATGGCTCTGAGCAACAGCCTGAGTTTCTATCCATAGGTAGTGAGATGGCAGTGTTCACACCCTGTGGAAGCAAATTCTTTGTAAGAGACCAGATACCAAGAAAGCTCTCTCTCTGAATAAAAATCTCATTCTTCAGGCTAGATTTCTGCGGTCCTTTTGAGATGCAACAGGCAATGAAGATCCCTAGTAACCTGGGCCACATCCAAGGCCTTGGAAGAATAGTGGATCATGGAGTTGGTATTCAAGGGTGAAAAAGCACCAAGAGAGAAGCACTGGAGTGCTGCCTGTGTTCAGACACCTCTGTGCACAACAGCTTGTGCACTGAACCAGCCTGAAGCTGGCAGAGGCTGAAGCATCTCCTCCCTACCAAAGAGTCTGGACAAGACAGAACAGACCTCAAACATGGTTCCTGCAGCTGCAGCATCTCCTGTCCATCTGGGTGTCTGTCCACCAATGGTGTTCGCATCTTGGGAAAAGGTGTGTAACGTTATGTCAAAATTGAGCTGTTTGTAGCAGCCTCTCAGCAGCTCCCAGCATGGAGAGGGATGAACCACTCGGCCCAGGTTGGTAGCGCAAAGGGGGTTCTTGCTTGATGACAGCTCTGTCAGATCAAACCCATGTCATGGAATAATGTGTCCTTTTCAAAAGGCAGCCTCTGTCAGCACTGCACAGCTGCCACCGCTGATGTGCAAACTGTGATGTCTTGTTTAAGTCCTTGCTTGCTGATACCATATCCGCAAGAGGCACCCTGGATGAAGACAGTTTTACTTATTTTTCTGTTTAAACAATAGCTTTGAAAAACTTCACTGAAATATACCATATGGTCACAAGCAACTGCCCTAGCTCTGCTCATGCCTCTTTATGTCCCCTTCTCTCCTCACTGCTTCCTTACGCACAGGCCTGGGAAACTGCAATCATCATGGTTTATTTTAAGCAGTATTAGAAACACTCAAATGTCATTAAATATCCTTCAGGAACATGTGGAAGACATGAGCAAAGAAAGGGCTGTGTCTCAATGGCTGCTGAGGAATGCATGTTCACTAAAAACACAAAGCCACTGCCCCATGAGGGGAAGACTGATCCATATGCTAGCTGATGCAGTTAAATTAGCAAGATTATTTCCTTGCCAGGGGATATTTTCTGTCATTTGTGGTCACAAAATATATATATATATATAAAAGAAAGAAAGAAAAAAAAAAGAGGAAAAAAAGAATAACCAGGATCCATAAATCATCTAAATTTATGTATATGCATGCTGCCATCTATACATTCAGACACCAAAACCACATTGCACCTAATATATGCACATACATGGACTGAATTAACTCGATGCAAAAAAAAAACAAACACATATCTTCCCAGCAGTCCGTCAATTTCTATAAAAAATTGAGTCCACTATAAATGATGACATTTGAATCCAGCAATGGCCAACCTGCATCATTTTCAAGTTGTTTTTGACTGACTCTGTTACACATGTTAATCTCCCATTGTCTATGCTCAACTGTCTTATGCACCCTGACAGCTCACCATATATTCTCAACAAATATTTTGCTTCAGGATGTTTTAAAGAGGAAGGTTTACTTTAACCTCCCTTCTTTTGTTAGAGAAGATGCAACAGTATGAATAATACCCTCCATGTGTGAAGGCTCACACAAAATTTCTTCACATCAGCAGAGCACTGCGTTCTGAACACCGCTGGCCAGATGTTTCCAGAGCAAATGCTCAGTGTCCTTGAAAATTACTGTCAAGGCCTGCAGCGGCCATCCTAGCCATCTTCGTATGAGCAAGAACCAGGGTTTGGGGAAATAAAATAGCTTCCTGGCATAGCTGCAGATCAATACTCACACTGAAACACAATATTTTCTTCCTTTTCTTTTCCTTTTTCAAAGTCACAGTATGTTATAAAGGGCAAAACTAGGGTACTGAGGCATATCACTGAAGAGTAGCAGCTGTGCAAAGCAGTCCAAATGCAGTATTGAAGCTGAGCATCTTGAGTCCATGGTTGGTCTCACTATTGCTAAGGTGCTGGTGTCCCCAACATGCCTCCCACACAGTGAGAGCAACAGCTTTGCACTACAGGCAAGTCCAGGCGTTTAAGCACCTAAATCTGGATTTGGAGTCTCAGGCCTCTCCTTAGGAATAGACAAGTATCCTCAGTATTTGTAGTGGAAGGAAAAGCAATTAGGATAAGGATAGGGATACGGCTTTCTAGCCAAAGCTCAGCATAAGGCTTATAGGATGGGCAGGACAGAGAGAACAGCAGTGCTTGTAAGGTAAGCAGAGAAAGGAAATTCAAAACATTCAGTGTTTTGTTGTGTTTGTTGTTGTTGTTGTTTGTTTTTATTACAATATTGTAATTTTGAATGGGGACAAATTAAATGACTGCGGCATGTTACACAGGCCTTTCATCTGTGTCAAAAAGCAGCCACCAGCTACCTTGGTTTCTCCGCTTGGTCTCAGAAACACCCCTTCTACCCTTTCTTCCTTACCTCCAGTCTGGCTTGCGCATACCTTAATATTTGGAAGTTGCATGTTTTCCAGCCCATACTTGTCCAAAGAGTCCATATGTATTTGTGCTGCTGGGGAAAGGCATTGATTTGCTGGCCGAGGTGTGATGGCTTCTCTGTTCTCTTCCAGGCCTGAGGTAAAGAACCAAAGGTCTGGGGATGAGCCCAAAGCCAGGAAGATCTGTCCTGTGGAGCAAAACACCACAGGAGAGCCAGCACCCCTACTAGAGGCTCCTTTTGATCTCTGCAGGACACAGAATTTAGGAGCATCAGGTACCTCCAACTGCTTATCATCCAACAAGGGCAGAACAGCTGGAGAGGTTTGTGCATGCATATTTAATAGATGAATAGTGACTTGTTTTATGGTCCTTATTCATAATTTATTGTTTTAGAGCTCCAAAATTTGCCAATGTTGTTAATAGTTTTGCATTCAGTATGATTTTACAACATCACAGCAGACAGGAATGGACAAAGAGAGAGGAAAAAAGAAAAGAGGCCACTGATCTTTGGATGGGACAACTGGGTCAGAGGACTGCATCTCTGCTTGGCAAGCTCTGCTTTGGCACTGGACACACACAAGCATAAAGCACACTTCATTTTACAACCATAACTTCTCATTCTTCTTCTTCTCTCTCTCTCTCCCCCCCCCCCCCCCCCCCCTTTATTTTTTTCCTTAAGATTCTTTCCAAGAATGCTGTAAGGACATGAACTGACTTTTCAATCACTTGTTTTGTGCTCTCCTCATTGAGGGAACAGGCTTGTGGAAAAGGCTGCTGACAAATGTTGCATTGTTGAGTCAAACCTATTTATGCCAAGATAGATTTTTTCTTTTTTTCTTCCCCTCCTTCTTCTCCCAATATTTTTCTCCCAGACTTTTAATAAGGCAGTAAGGGAGAAAAGCAATGATGCAAACAAGCAGAGTCTCAGTGTGACCATATGCACATCACCCCCAGTTGCTGGATCCTGTCGTGCAGTTGTTAATTTTGTGTGTCATATTTTGTCACACTTATTAGCCTGAAGTGCAATAATGCACGTTTCCATTCACAAGAAAGCCTATTCTGAATAACAAGGCCATGAATGGATAATAATAAAAGTATATTCCATGTGGCAGGGCCTGCGCTAATTAGGCAACTTGAAAATCTCTGTCAAATACTATAAAATGTTACAGTGCTTATATAAATGTTTAATAATGAAACTGATAGCAAACAGAATGGGGGTGGCTTGGGGAAAACAGTTACTTGAATAGTTTTCTGAGGATAAGGGGTGATAAGGTTTCTGCAAAATAAACCATTAGCAAATGTGGCATCAGGTTGACATGTATTTGATGAAATGTGACCTGTAGTCCATCACGCTCCAGCAGGTGTGGCAGAAATAGGGCGAGCTTGGTCCCTTCCTTCCGGTTTTAGCCCCCATCACCCAGGAGGCAGTGGCCCAGCAGTGCGCCTCTCCCTGTGCGGCAGAGCGGTTAGCAGCCACTGCCAAGCATCTGAGAATCACAGAATCACAGAATCATCTAGGTTGGAAGAGACCTCCAAGATCACCTAGACCAACCTCTGACCTAACACTAACAAGTCCTCCACTAAACCATATCACTAAGCTCTACATCTAAATGTCTTAAAAAGACCTCAAGGGTTGGTGACTCAACCACTTCCCTCGGCGGCCCGTTCCAATGCCTAACAACCCTTTCAGTAAAGAAGTTCTTCCTAACATCCAACCTAAAACTCCCCTGGAGCAACTTCAGCCCATTCCCCCTTGTCCTGTCACCAGGCATGTGGGAGAACAGACCAACCCCCACCTTGCTACAGGCTCCTTTAAGGTACCTGTAGAGAGCAATAAGGTCGCCCCTGAGCCTCCTCTTCTCCAGGCTGAACAACCCCAGCTCCCTCAGCCGTTCCTCATAAGACTTGTTCTCCAGACCCCTCACCAGCTTCCTTGCCCTTCTCTGGACTCTCTTGAGCACCTCGATGTCCTTCTTGTAGCGAGGAGCCCAAAACTGAACACAGTACTCGAGGTGTGGCCTCACCAGAGCCGAGTACAGGGGGACAATCACTTCCCTAGCCCTGCTGGCCACACTGCTTCTTATACAAGCCACGACGCTGTTGGCCTTCTTGGCCACCTGAGCACACTGCTGGCTCATATTCAGCCGACTATCTACCAATACTCCCAGGTCCTTCTCCGACAGGCAGCTTTCCAACCACTCATCTCCCAGCCTGTAGCTCTGCTTGGGGTTGTTGCACCTCAGGTGCAGGACCTGGCACTTGGCCTTGTTGAACTTCATACAGTTGACCTCAGCCTATCCAGATCCTCCTGCAGAGCCTTCCTACCCTCGAGCAGATCGACACACGCACCTAACTTGGTGTCGTCTGCAAACTTACTGAGGGTGCATTCGATCCCCTCATCCAGATCATCGATAAAGATATTAAAGAGAACTGGCCCCAGTACTGAGCCCTGAGGGACACCACTAGTGACCAGCTTCCAACTGGATTAAACTCGATTCACCACAACCCTTTGGGTCAGCTATCCAGCCAGTTTCTAACCCAATGAAGCGTACACCAGTTCAAGCCAAGAGCAGCCAGTTTCTTGAGGAGAATGCTGAGGTGTCAAAAGCCTTACAGAAGTCAAGGTAGACCACATCCACAGCCTCTCCCTTGTCCACCCAGCGTGTCACTTTGTCATAGAAGGAGATCAGGTTCGTCAAGCAGGACCTGCCTTTCATAAACCCATGCTGACTGGGCCTGATTGCCTGCTTGCCCTGCAAGTGCTGTGTGATGACACTCAATCTGCTCTGTGAGCTTCCCTAGCACTGAGGTCAAATTAACAGTCCTATAGTTTCCCAGGTCTACCTTCCGGCCCTTCTCATAGATGGGCATCACATTTGCCAGCTGCCAGTCAACTGGGACCTCCCCTGATAGCCAGGACTGCTGATAAATATTGGAAAGTGGCTTGGCCAGCTCCTCCACCAGTTCTCTCAGTACCCTTGGGTGGATCCCATCCGGCCCCAATGACTTGCATACATCTAAGCTGGCACTTCTTTACGTCATTCCCTGAAGACCTGAATCTAGGCATTGACATTTATTCCCCAATGCTGTGGGCTAGCTGCCAGCTCTAGGACACCTCTGCAGGTTGAAGTCATGTGACAATTTTCCGCACCCTGCACACAGGAAGATTCAGAGCTGCAGCTACATAGCTGCTACATTCAGTCATCAAACTGAATGGGAAAAAATATATATGCCTCTCACACAGACAATGGCACAGGCAGTCCCCCCTTACCTACAGCCTCAGCCTGCACCAAGCAAGGAGTCAGCAAGCAGCCAAAACTGACTGCAGAGCACATCCCTCCTCCCCAGGCACTGCTCTCAGGGATTAACGGAGAAATGATGAATGAAAATATTTTGATGACTAAAATTAAAACTTCATTCCAGATAAATTAATTGTGCTTCCTGTACATGAGATTAAATCGACAATAAGAATCAGTCATAGGAAACATACTGCTCCCCAGCTCCAAAGATGGTTTTCAGGAACACACAATTGCTTCACATTTTTCAAACAGCGCTTCTGTGGTGACCTCAGTGGCAGAGCTCCACTGACTTCAGTTCTGCTGAGCACCAGGTAGAAGTAATCTAGGCCTAGGCAGGGCTTTTTCATTACTGAAGAATGCTTATAATATTGAACATTTAAAATATTTCAAAATTCTTTTAAAAAACTCTAAAGTAAAAAAAAAAAAAAAAAAGGAAAAAAGTAAAAAAAAGTTTTAAAAGTTTGCACTAAACTAAAAATGATTACATTACTCTTATGTATAATTACATTATTATCACATGTAATGAATTCATAGATCCTTGGGCTGGGGGAGGCATAAGTTCTAAAGATAAATGAAAAACAGCAGGATCCCATCTGATACCAGTTGAGCTTGCAAAGTCCAAGATAATGTTAGCAACATCAGCATGGCAGAGAGCAAAGCACGTTCTAGCACCTGTGTTGTGAAAAACTTGCATACCAAATATCTGCCTGGCAGTATAGCAGGTTGTCCTAACGTTGCTTTCCTGAAGAGCTAAAGAGCTGCCCCAGCTCAGGGGTAAGCTGGCTGTGAGTTTTACCCTGCGACACGTCCAAACCTCCTTTTAGAGCTGACTCCTTTCCCACAGGCAACTTAAGGGGTAGATTCATGAGAAAACAGATGTTCTTAGTTTGCTATTTTAAACACTGAGGCCATGCAGAATTTTCACACAAAATGCAGTTGGATCTGTCCATAGCAGAGATGAGGCCTGAGAGCCTACCCCATCACCTTGTAGCCCAGGGGACAGACTCAGCACAGGGAACAGCTCAAGTACTGCACCTTGAAGAGCAATAGGAAATTGTAAGTTACAGAGGCAAACGCCCCACTGCACATCCCAAATCCTGCTCGTTACCAAAATCTGTGAAAACAAGCAAGCTCCATCTTACTGTGGCATGGAAACACTGCTCTCTTGAGGGACACAAGACAAGTCAGGCTGGGGAATTAATGATCAGCCTCACACCCCTTCCCTCCGCTTTTTCACACTTGAATCCTGCACAGGTTTTACTCAGCTTTGGCACATGGCTTATGAATTGCAACCACTGCAGGAGGTGGTGCAGTAGCTAGCCAACCTGTTCACCTTTTGTTCTTCTGCCAGAAATGGAAATAAAATATAAATAGAAATATTTGAAGGATAGACTTTGGACACCCACCCCCCTAACCCTCCGAGGGTAGGAAAGTAACATTCAGCGCTCCTGGAGTGCGTATGTATGGGGCTATTAGGATCAGCTGAATCTGTGGACTAATGATATATTATGTCTGAGTTTTCTTGCAAAGCAGGCTACACTTGGAAAATGGCATTCTGAATCCTGACTGTCTCACTGAGCTCATTTAAAGTGAGCTCTCTGGCGCAGAACTGATAGGAAACAGGGTATGAGCTGGAAGAAAATAATAGGAAGAACTGTCCTTCAACTCGGCCCCCTTCATGAGAATTGCAGGTTGCTTCATTTTGGTTCTTAGGCCAAATTTATCGTCCTGTTTGTAGCTTTTTATTTAGGCTTGGACAGGCTTAACATCTCTGAGTCATTACAAAGCCAAATGACCATAAATGTTGGTATTTTTCCTTGCCATCTAAGATGTTCTGCAGTGTCCATGTCTCTTACTCAGTAGCTGATAATTTCAGCTAATCTGCAGCTTTTGTTCAAACATTTATTGTGAATGATTTGGGGAAAATATTATTTTTCTCTCTAACATAAAAAGGGAAACATTTAAAAATGAACAAATATTACCATAAAGCTCGAATATTTTTTCTTAATTTGGTATTTGCTTCCTTAGGTCATCATTATGTAACTTCTGTTAATTTCATTTAATATTTTTCCTTGGTTTTTCTTGCTTTATTTCATGGTACTTTAAGAAAGATACTAACACGATGATTTTCATTCTCCACTTCCTACCTCGAGCACAAAATTGTTGCATACAGATTTCTCAGCAGTTCAAAAGTGTGCTTCACTTATTAACTCCTGGTTTGCCACCAAAATAGTTCTCCTTTAGTTTTATCCATAACAACTGTTTATTATTTCTACTGCCTCTGATACCACTGTACAGCGATGAAAAAGGGCTTACTCATTGTAGTAGTAATAAAAAGGGGCTCTTAAAGTGGTCCTGCAGCATAATAATCTCTGTTATGTAAGTTTAATAACTCCTTTTAAAGGCAGATCTAAATTTTAACTTATAAATCACCTGTCAAGTTCTTTATAATATCCTAAGGATAGAGAGAAGATCTGAATGAATAAGCTTTAGGAGTCAGGATCCGTAAATCTGAAGGAGGAGAAGGAAAGAAAAAGATCCATCCTTAGCATTGTGCAGTGAAGATATTCCATAGGGCTATCTAAAACCTGCATCAGAATTAATAATACTACTCATAGATGTACTTAACAAGCATTTTGAAAGTACTTTGAAGTATTCAGAATGCAAATGAACTTAAACAAAAGACAGTAAATGAAGCAAAGCAAAATACTCCAAAAGTCAAACCATATATCATGATGAAAAGAACCAAAGAATAGGAGCCACTAAAAATACTGAGGAAAGTATCACAAAAAACAAATATGGATATGGATCTTTAGTCCAGACACAGTAACTTATACTGTCCAGATGCATTAGATCACAAAACCTCTTAAAAAAAGAGAATCTATTTTTACTTTCTTTCTACTTCCTTTTACCCATGTCTTAAGAACATGCCAGCAAACATAGCTGTGTACTCTGTGTTATCAAGATCTACTCTACTAGCAATTAAATCAGCCTATGCACCCTTCTTAAATGAAATCACTTGCAGGGTTATAGTGTGTGCTGGCAACACGAAGAAGGAGCAGTGCTAAAAGTCCAGTTGGATCTATGTCACCTCGAAGTACTCATTGAATGTGAAAGAGCACGAACTGCCAGCTATGGACTTGTCCCAGAAGCGTCCAGGGCCTCCTGGTGGTACTGTAACGCAAATAATTAAATGACAGCAATACTAAAGGCCACATATTTTTCTGAAGTGGGACAGGACCTGCTTCATGGTCTCAGTCTGCTGCCTTTTGTGTTATGATGAACAGCCTGACCAGGCACGGAAATAACCTTCAGCTCCTCTTGTTTTCCCACACCCCCCATAAGGCAGTTTCTCAGATCCTCTTGCAGCTTCTATGGCCTCTGTTGTGCGTGTGGACAATGGACCTTTGAGAGAGCTGGGCAGGCTCAGGCAAGGCTGTGGGACTTGCACGGTGACAGGGAGCATGGCTCGGTGTAGCTGCAGGCCCACCGAATTGTTCTGGGACATGGGCAGGACGAGAAATGATGTAGACAGAAAACTGCTTCAAAAATTGCTCCCTTTCTTCCCCTAAGGGGAAAGAAATGCCTTGTGCTGACAACAGGCCTGAAGCTTTCATCATGAAGGAGCACTAAATAAGAGGTTTTCTGATGCCAAGCTGTTTGCAGAGGTGATCACAAACCACAAAGCCGAAAGCCAAAAGTTGAAAACCATCTGTCTCCTGAGTCTGAGAGTGCCTGAACCTAGTATTTGCTCACTCCGGTCTCTATTTAAATGTCACAACAGCTTCTTTCTGCATCTTAACATTATTTTGACATGAGCTGGAAAGAAACGCACTGGAAAGCTGATCATGGAGGCCTAGGGCAAAACTCAGCTTCTCCCTGGGAATGCAGAGGTACCAAGAGACATGTGGAAGATGCAAGGAAAAGGAAGGTCAGGGCAGACCAAGACAGGTCACAAGAAAGAATTCCCACCTTGTTGAAAGAGGACACGTGTTGTGACTGCAAAAGGCCACAACCTTCAAGAAAGAGGCTGTAATTAGCTCAGAAACTGACAACTATCATAGATAAGCATGAAAAGAAACTAGGAACATAAAGCACTTTGCTACTGAGAAAGGCTACACTCATAACTCACATGGTGTGCAGGTATTTGGGTCCTTGGCCAGAATTCAACCCATGAAGTTAACTTACTGCCAACCTCCCGTCAATCTCAATTGTGTCGCTGCCCCTTGAGGGGTGCCAGCTGGAACCTGAAACGGATTTTTGCAGATAATGTTGTTTGGTCGTCACCAAACTCCAGTTGCTATTATATACATTTACTCACTTTATTCAAGGTTAAACCAGTTAATTCCAGGCCAAAGCTTTGCACCAATTGCTTGCCACATTTCAGACTGATAGCAGATAACTGGATAGATGAAAACGCAATCAGTCTTAATTTTAACATTACACTAGCAGATGACAGCCACAGCTGTTCTGGGCAGGACAGACTGCGCTGTGCACATAATGCAGCCCACTGCAGGAAAAGACAGACCCAAATGAGAGCTTCAAAGACTCTATTTTCTTCTTGCTTCCCTGTTTGGAGGGTGGGAGATCTTCAGTGAAAACCCAGATCTGCACCTGCAATTTGGATCAAGTTCAGTTAGATGGAGACAAATATTTTTAACAATATTTCAGTGTGGAAAGGGCAGGTAACATCACGAGATCAATTTCTCTCTCAGCATTCTTTTTCTATTTTTAGCTGACCACATGAGTACAAATATATGAAGGTTCAGCAATATCATAACTGAATCTACTTCTTAATCCTGGCTCTGTGATGCAGATGAATTTTTAACATTATTTCCCCATCTAAACACCTTATCCTCAGAAGCTTCACTCTTTTCTGAAGGCTACACTTACCCAGGGTACAGGTGGGGAACACGAATGGGGACAGAAAAATGGGAAAAAATTCTCATCATTTGAAGTTCGTCAATGAGTTAATTTTCATCTGGTTTATACTACTGAAAATCTGGAGTAGCTCCATTTCAATCAGTGGAAGAGTAACAGAACAAGGAGCAAGAAAGAGTGATCTGATGGAAGTTAAAATCAAGTGTCCTTAATGCAATGTCATCTCTGCTTTTTCTTTTAAGACAAACTCTCACTATTAAAATTCCATTAATTTCTAAATTGCTTAGATATGGGGATAGCAGGAAACCTTGAGCTGTCCTAGTGTGGCATTGGTGATGCACACAGAAATAGTGACTTTGATTTCTTTTAACAGATGGGAGCTAGTCTAACATGCTTTTCTGGTTGAACACTCCCCTGCTGAAACATCTGTCTAGAACATTGGCAGTCAGAAAGACCCTGCTTGTTGTGTACTTATTTCCTCAAGCTGGAATCACCAAGATTATTTTAAAGAGTTTCCTCACTGAATATGGAGGACCAGTTCGGTTTCCAGTGTTGCAGTGACCTCTCTAACTTGCTTTACATAACTCCTCTTTACTTTGGGAAAATAGTTGGTGAGAACAGCAGCAACATGATGAATAGTGGCCATGACAGATCATGGACTTACTTCAAGAAATAACACATCCATCTTGCTTGATATAGAAAAGCATGAATTGCTGCAGTATTTTCAATCATGAACTGGGAAATTTAATCAGTTTTCTTCCATAACAATTCTTTTTTGCCATGAAACATCACAAATAAGAAAGGGTACAGTGAAGTCAGTGTGCTTGATTAAGAAGGGAGGCCTTTTAGTGTGACAGTTTGGACGGTGGAGCAGCAAACCAAGCTGTCCCACAGCCAGCCTTGGTTTAGACGAAATAAATGCTGAAGAACAATTTTTTTTTTTTTTCTTCCTTTAATGTACAACTCAAAGCAAATGTGTGGAAGAGATGGCATTAGGCTAGAAGTGAATGAAGGCTACTGTTTTGTGGGTGAATTACACTGAGAAAATGTAAAAAGTAAAAAGAGAAAAGACAAGACTCAGGCTAAATTTTTAATAAAGAAGCATTTAGAAGCACCTAGTTTCTTCTGCAAAGCCAGTGAATCTTTAATGCAAAAATTGCTTCGAAAAGGCAATTATCCCAAAAAGAAATTGCTCTGCAGCAGGACAAAATTTAATAATTAAAGTGCACACTGAGAGATTTTACTGCTATTTTAAGTACTTTCTAGTGCAGCCTCATCTGTGAAGATTCAGCTGTTGCCTCTGTTACGTAAGTCCAGTGAGTAGTTCAAGCTAAAATGCCAGCAAACCAGGCTGTTCTAGAAATGAGGTTGCCTTTAACAATCTCACACAAACACAGATTCTCCAGGAAGACCAGAGGTATTGTTCTGGGGGTGAGTAAAATGCAAAGACAGAACTTAAAAAAAAAAAAAAAGAAAAAAAAAAAGATGAAGGCTTGAGCACAGTGTACAGTTCAGTTACCCTGCATTTCCTGACTTCTTTTCAGGGCTTGACTTTTCATCTTTCAGAGGGAAGAAGGCCAGGCTACTAACACATCAAGCTTTATCTGTGGTGATGCATTGTAATACTGCAGCACCTGGGAAGGGGCATGAGTTCATTTGCAATCTCCGTGAACCAGCAATGAAGAAACCAAGCCTTCTCCACAGTAGAAACACAGAATCATTTAGTTTGGAAAAGACCTGTAAGATCATCAAGTCCAACTGTTAACCTAGCACCTCCCAGCCTACCACTAAACCATGTCCCTAAGCACCACATCCACACATCTTTTAAGGACCTCCAGGGATGGTGTCTCAGCCACTTTCCCAGGCAGCCTGTTCCAATGCCTCATAACCCTTTCGGTGAAGACATTTTTCCTAATATCCAACCTAAACCTCCCTTGGCACAACTTAAGGCCATTTTCTCTTGTCCAAACACTTGTTGCTTGGGAGAAGAGACCAACCAACAACCATCCTGCTGCAAACTCTTTTGAGACAGCTGTAGGGAGTGATAAGGTCTCCCCTGAGCCCCCTTTTCTCCAGCCTGAACAATCCCAGCTGCCTCAGCTGCTCCTCGTAAGTCATGTTCTCTAAACACCTCACCAGCTTTGTAGTCCTTTTCTGGACATGCTCCAGCACCTCGATGAGCTTTTTGTAGTGAGAGGCCCAAAACTGAACACAGTGCTAGAGGTGCAGCTTTGCCAGAGCCAAGTACGGGGAGATGATCTCTTCCCTAGTCCCACTGGCCATGCTGTTTCTGATACAATCCAGGATGCTGTTGGCCTTCTTGGCCACCTGAGCACACTGCTGGCTCATATTCAGCCAGCTATCCACCAATACCCCCAGGTCCCTTTCCACCAGGCAGCTTTCCAGCCATTCCTCCCTCAAAGTAATTTATCTTCACCCCAGGTAATTTCTTATTTCTTTTATCTCTCTCTCCTGAAGGGGTTAACAGACTATAAACATGCCCATTTTAGATCCCTTTCTTCTTCATTTTGTACGAACTTATTAAATTACCTGAGGTAGGATGCCATGGTAACATGCTAGAAAGGGAACTGACATTCATGCATGACAGAAGGATCCAGCACCAGCTTTCCTCAGCCAGGAGCAGTGTTATGCAGACAGGTGGTGCAAAACAAACCACGACCAAACAAACATAAGTCAGAAATCACAGGGCTTTCTCAACATGCCCTAATTTCAACTTGTTCCTCTGTGGAACAGACCAGGTGAAGTGGTGCTTCAGCCCTCCATGCTCTGCTCTGTCTAAGGGAGGAAAAAACAAAAGCAAATTGCAGCAAATGTTTCTGACAGGTGTGTAAAGCACAGAGTGCATTTCAGATGGGACATTTTAAATGTAGCACGTCTGAAAACAGGAAAAACAAGGGGCACAGAGCACCTATATTCACTACTGCACATTGCTTCCAGGGCAGCAGCAGTTTCCAGGTTGCGCTGGGTAGTACCTGGACCCTCAGGATGTGGGTGAAGGAATTTGGATCTGTATGCTTCTGTACATGTAGACAGGGCTAGAATGACTTTGCAGACGAGGACAGGACAGGTCCTCTAAGGGCATGAGCTCAATAAAAAAAAAAAATAATAATAATAAAAAAAAAAAACCACTGACACAAGGTAAGTAACCTTTCTTTTTCCTCCCTGACTTCTGCAAGATACGTTATGCTTCCAAAATTACAGTAAAATTACAGTAGAAATAACTTCGGTTATATGGTCCAAGCCTTGATTTTTAATGAAATAATGGAGAAAGTGGGATCTTGCAAATGTATACCCAGCTCACCAAACTGAGAACTACTGCTCACATGCAGGCACCTCTCCTCTCCCTCCTTCCTGTCTTCTCCCTCTCCCTTCCCTTCAGTAATGTGCCCTACACAAATATCTATTCACAAATGCATGGAAAATCAGGGAGGTTTTTGACTTGATCAGGAAAGAGAACGTGCTTTTTCAGTACTGTGTTCTGAAAGGATGTTTTTGTGGTGATCTATTTTATTCCTGATGTTTGTTTTTTCCATAGCTGTTCAGGAAATTCTTGATCTCTGTGTTTGTCAATGGCTGACCATTAAAACATTGGTCACCATGCTCAAGAGACTTAGCCAGCTGCAATGATGATCTCTAACTTTTTTTCAAAAAACTTCATAAAGATCATTTGGAGGCTTCAAGCAGGATTCCATTGTTCTCTTTAGACCCCTTTATGAAACTTTGTGATCTTACAACTGTTTGAAACACAAGTTAGTGTTTTCAGAAACCAAGGTAGCTTTTCTATTCTGTAATCTTCTCAGCACAGTTCAGGTTGAGTGGAAAAGGCTGAGGAGGAAGGAAATATGTTTATTTTTAGCTTCATGTGACTGAGATGGTACTGCAGCAGAAATCAGAAAGGCACAGCATGCAACAAGCAGAGGAGCATATGAGAAAGTTGTATATCTTACACGTGGTGATTAAACCTAAACAAGCAGGCTTTTTTCCACAAGAGGAGGTGTGGAAGAAGAAGAAGAAAATCAAGAAAGAGTAAGAAGGGGATGGATCAGAGCAATTTGAACAGTGGGAGGAAATTTTAAAACTGCCACTGAAGAATGGGAGGGAAGTAAAAGGAGAGACAGACACCTGCAGCTTCAAAGAGACCACAGACAAAGAGGATGGAGCCTAAACAGAGAGGCTTTGCCCCTAAACATTCAAAGGGCCACAAGAGCATGCAAGCAGCACACACAGCCAGTGGGGTTATCTGCAGGAATGGAGGCCTGGCAGAGTGGGAGCCCCAGTCAGAAAAGATTGCCTGAGCCTGGCTGCATTCTGCGGAAGAGGAGGGATCAGGGTTAGGATGGCTCCAGAGGAGGGTCTGGGGTGATGTAGAGATTGCCAGTGCAAGAGTGACAGGGGAGGATGCTCCTAGGACACACAGCAGTTGCAGCATTGGAAGCACTTTTTTTCCCTGACATTTGATTTTCAAATGAAAAACATATGGTCTTCCATCAAAACTTTGGAAACAAATGCAGAATAGGAGTGTTAACAGACAGGGAACTAAAAGCAAATACTGAAGTAAAGCTCTAGTTAGAAGAGGAAAAAATACTGAAGGGTGTAAGAGTTCAAGAGCATTAACAAAAGACAGAAGCTGTTTGCACAGCAATCACATAGTTACATACTATTTTCTCACACACATCTCTTCAGCTAAATTGCATTTGGCTTTCCTTTGTTCTGTGTTTTGAATTTATTCCAATCTCCCAAAATATTTTCATCTTATTTTTTGAAGAAATCCACAACACCAAACAATGGAGAAACTGAGCAGACCACTGGTTAAAATTCAAGGTGTGTACGTGGGACCAGAAGGTGCCCAAAGGCACAACTCAAGCAGAGGACAGTCTGTAGCAGGAGGCCAGGAAACGCTGTGATTCAATCGCTCTGATTCACTGTGCCTCCCTGGCTCCGTCCTGTTCTCTAGAGCGAGGGGCTGGGGGCTGGAACTGGGGTTCAGGCTGTGCTTTTGCCAGTGGAAAATGACTGTCTGCACTGCAAGGAGCAAGCTGATCCATCTGGGCAGGGTAGAGAAAGCTTCTCCTGTCCCCATTCAGTTCCCCTGGAACTCCCATGATGCAGGAGAAGATATTCCTGGAGGCAATACCTACATTTCCACACGACTGAGCACCAACAGTCATCCATGGCATCAGGCACCTTCTTCTTCAGCCTTGCACAGAAACATGGGCTGAGTCACAGTTCAGCCATAAGCTGCCCACAGTTCATACACTGAAAAATCAGTTGGTCTAGGTTTCAGGTAGCATAAGCAGCATGGGCAGCTGAGGAGCAAGCTTAGATTGAAGCTATCTAGGCAAAGCAAGAGCAGAGGTCAGCTGACGTCATTTTGGATAATAGGTATAACACTAAGCGCTTTGAAGACAATGGCTCAACCTCCTGATGTTTACAGCAGGGTCAGGATTTCACAAGTTTTCCTGCCAGGAAGGGTCTGGGAGACACACAGCCATGGAAATAAATGCCTGCTGGTGGAGCTCTGGCAAGACCCACCCCAAACCATAACCCATCAGATGTAACTCAGGTGGTAGAAAAGCCTGGTAGCACTGGCTGAAAAGGATACCCAGCACCCAGATTTGAGTGCTGTCTCTGTCCCTGCTCTCTCTGGAAGCCA
Source organism: Netta rufina (assembly GCF_964035555.1). NCBI lineage: Eukaryota > Metazoa > Chordata > Aves > Anseriformes > Anatidae > Netta > Netta rufina. Next base: position 131,442,590 of record NC_140123.1, read on the forward strand.
GATCAGCTACTGCAAGGCCAGAGGTGGAGTCAGGTGGAGCCAAGCCTTCAGGAGAGCCAAGGCAAGTTGAGGCTGGCCATCACACAGGGCTGAACAGGCACTGGGAGCTTACTCAGGGAGGAGAATGGGCCTGAGGTGGCCTTCAACCATGACAGCCAGGAAGCAGCATCAGGACTTGCTGCTGTTTGTCCTTCCAACCCGCACCTCAGAGCACCCCTGGCATGGGTCCTGCTGCACCTGCTGCACCCACAGCAGCTCCAGGCAGGTGCAGGGAGCCTTGCGGGGCCGGCCCTGGTGCAGGTCCTTCACAGCTCCTGCTGGCCCCTGGGGAAGGGGTGGTGCCCCCATCCTCCTGGGGATGAGCCCACAAAGCAGGACTGATAAACGTGAGATGTTAAATTACTCCCAGAGCCAGGACTGCATTTTTTCCCTAGTGCTCTGGATATTGTTTGGCAGCCATGGGATAATTGAGCACGAAGGCTAAGATAACATAATTAGAATAACAACTAACAAAGCACATGACAATTATTTCTGAATGTTTTATCTGTCCTCCCCATCTCACATGGTAAATGCGAATGCTTCCCCGTTACAGAAATTGCTAGGCACATAACAGCACACCAGAAGCGTATGCTTTTCATTTTGGATTCTCCTTCCCTCACTTAATGATCTCTTGACACAGCTCCCTTTCCTTCTGCTAGAGCTGATCGCCAGCTGCACCTCCACACAGGGCCCATTTGCCCCTCTCCCACTTCCATTCAGCACCTGCCATATACCAGTCTGTGGGGCTGATATGGCAATTTTGCATAGGAGCTCCCTGCAGGAAAGGGAGAGGAGAAAGATCAAGAAAGGGGAGCTGCCACTCTCATCTCATCCCCTGAGGGCTGACGGGAAGGGCACAGCTGGCTTGAGGATTTACAGAAGGGTAGAGAGCAACACAATCTGTTGCCCCAGGGATGAGGATGCTCATGGAAGCTCCAATCTCATGCCTTCATTACCAACCCTTCAGCTCCAAGAATATCTGGGTTAAATATATCCTTTGTTGAAGCATCTGCACACTTCCACAAAGATAGCAGTCCCTATCCTGAAAAGAAGCTGTGACTTATAGCTGCCCTCTTGAATTTTTCACCAAATTTAAATTGAGCTCAGTGTGATTAAATCCTTGCCCACAGAGATGTCTCAAAAGTATGCAACAAGATAGCAGGCAAGACATAGGTATTTATTTATAATGGCTTCACATTATTTTCACCTGCAGATTTCTGGGCTGTCTGGCTAAATGAGAATTTCAATGGCTGGACAAAGGATTATCAGGAAGTTCAGTGTTTACATTTTTCAGTATAGAGACATCTGCCTGTTTTTAGCTGACCTGTTTAAGTCAGTCAAACGGCAGAAGGAAAATTTGAATATGGGAACCACCAGAATAGGACTCTAATCTCCTGCCTGACTAGAGGCAGAACTAGCAGCAGGTCATGTCCAACACCAAGGTATTGTCGCCTCCACAAATGCTGCTGTAAAACAGGAAGGGAGACCACTGTAGGCAGGGCTGAACTCAGCCAAAAAGCTGGGAGACTTTGCAGGTACAATCACAGCAAAGGCACATAGAAGAACAGGTCAGTATGTTTTTAAATAGCTTTTTTTTTTTTTTTTTTTTTTTTTCCCTTGGGAAATTGGCCTATGGGCCAATTCAGCTGCACAACAAGTAATTAAATCCAGCTTGCTAAAGGCCCTGAGTAGTCCCTGGGACACACTTTCCCAGGGAAAAGTGTTTTAGTTTGGTGATGCTGAATTGGTGGAACCCATCTTTCCTCTGAAAGACAATTTTCTGCTACAGGCTTTAAAACCCCTTTACAAGTGTTTCCCCAGAACCAAGAGATAATGTGGTAGGTGGTTATATCTGAAGGCAAAGACTGAGAATAATACATGCTAAAACTAGCAAGCAAGGTTAGGTTCATTTGTTCAGACACACACATGCACACACCCCCACAAACATACCAAAATCAGCTCCACGTTCTCCTCTAGAAATATTTGTATGAATGGAGAGAAAGCTGTGACTGGAGACTGTAAGCACAGCTTGATGCAGAACAGTTTTTCATGTGGACTGCAAAATCAGCACACCACAAAAACTTTCACATATGGAAAAAGACTTATCTGTAAGATCAACGGAGGTGGCAGTCACACTTGTCCTGAGGAAGGGAGTTACCTTGGGTAGGTATCAGTTGGTTGAAAGACAGTTTGACAAAAAAAAAAAAATGAATCTGGAAAGCTAGGGATCAGAACAGAAAACTTCTGGTTTACAGAGAGTTTTCAGGTACTACTAGCTTATTGCATGTTGCATGGTAATAAATCATGTCTTCTACATGCAGGTATTGAGTGTGATAAATGCTCTCAAGACCTCTAAAGCACCTGAACACATTGGTCTTGCTGAACTGTGCTGGAACAATCAGGGAAACCTTGTACCCATTACAGACTGACCCATTACCTCTGCAGTACATTTCAAAAACAAACAGTCCTTAAAAAGCACTGTATCTTAACACATTTACATTTTTTAATGTGAAACAAAATGCACCAATCTACAATTTTAAGACAGCTCAGGCCCTCAGAAGAAGCAGTCTTCCTAGGCTTCCATTGCTGGTATTACCGGCATTTCCACCAGTCTTTCTGGCCCTCCACACACCCAGCTTCTGAAGACAAGTCCTAGTTACACATGGTGTGCAGTGCAGCAAGAATGTACATTTAAGAAGATTCAAAGGAAAATGAAAGTGCTCCCAACACCAAAGAGAAAGACTACACAATGGATAATAAATGCATAAAAAGCTGATGAACTGCATAAGCTGATGAAAATGATAATGAAATGCATAAAAAGCTGATGCATAAAAAGCTGATGAGATCATTGGTTTCATTAAAAAATAAACATTCCTGTCCCGTAAAGACGTTACTGGTGATATTACTCCATCAATACCATCCAGTTTATCATAACCCCCTTATATGAGTGCAGAGTCATGTCCCACTTTCCAAAACGGTGCCTGCTTTACGCCTGCCTGGAAGAAAGATCAAAGGATCTTATTCCTGACCTGAGCCTTCAGCCGTCAGCATGGCCTGTAAGTGACAGACAGCTGCTCTCAAAGTCATCAGGAAAAAAGAAATGATAACAGGAAGAACAATAGGTATTATCCCCCCAAATGGGTACTTATATAGAACAAGAGAATGAAAAAGCAAAAGTATAAAATACATTCCCCCCCCCCCCCCCCAAGAAGATGACTACTCAGAAAAGAAAATGTAGAAAACCAGATATTTATTGAATTATTTAACTTACTAAGTGGCGTGGAAAAAAATAATCAGAAAACGAATATAATTCTTCTCCTTTTCAGAAAAGAGTCCAAGATATGCAGGACAATGGAATATTTTCGGAGAAGACAGTTAGGCTACTATGTCTCTATGCAATTTTGAAGTCACAGAAGAATACTGGCAACATCATCAATTTATCAAATATTTTAAATACTGGTAAAATTTTTGTTGTATTTTCATGCAAGTTATTTTCTCAGCTGTTATAAAGGGAGGATTACAATGATGTAATATGATATTCCCTTTATAACTGTGATTAATACTACTTTTATCATAACTGAAAATTATCTGTAATAAAAACATACACTATTTGCTTTAGTGCATTAAGAAAGCTCGTTTGTAATCACAATTTGAATCACGCTCCTCCAGAAGGCAGATTTGTTAAGTGAGCTTAGCCAGCCCCCGAGAGGGAAGCAGAACACACTGCTATATACATCCAGAACAGCTACATCTATACTCCACCGAACTCAAAGCCCTGCAAGAAAAGCAAGACAGCACTAACAGATAGCGTTTTGTTCCAAAGGAAACTGACAGTCGCAAGACCTTGTTATGATCTTAACTGACAGTCCCAATTGAAAATTCACAGCAAGCTTTCACTGCACCCTAGACTGACAGCTGCTGAGATGATGGGCAGGAGAGCACCAAGTCTTAATTTAGATGATGCAAAACCAGATAACTGCCTTTGCTGCTTTGGATGTACAAGAACCCATAACATAAGGCATTCCCATTAAAGATAGTCTAAATCTCACCTCACCAGTGCAAATGCCTCCTCTGCTTTTCTGCAGTAGCAACAGGACCAAAATATGAATTACATTATCTGGGTTTGTATTTTGTCAAGTTTTTTGTTTGTTTGTTTGTTTGTTTGTTTGTTTTTTGGGAGGGGGGGTAAGGCAGGCAAAAGTCTCACAGCTTTATTGAACCTTAATGCTTACAGGCCCCAACTCATGCTAGAAAGTCAAGATTTGCTGCCATGTTTTGGGATGAACATGTTAGTGCAATGAGAATGTAATAACAGCATGGCCACATTATCATCAAGTAATAACTTGATCAACACATGAGGTAATCTAAACCCTAACTTAGCTCCAGCCACAGTCTTATGCTGTATATCCTGTCTAAACATTGCAGTGCGTCCCCAGCTTCCGAATGATTAAATTAGCACCAGCAATGGCACATCTGCAAAAATACCTTAGTTGATTTTCAGAAGCATCCCACAGCTCTGGTTCTTGCAGCAGCCCAGCACTTTGCTGCAAGATGACAGGAAATCTGGTGCATTCTAAGCCTTGTTGTTTTTGAAATGATCTGGATGTCCTGAGATTTGCACCAGTGCAGTCCCCATTGACCAAAAGCAGCTCCCGCAGCCCTCGTGGGTCTTTCCTGGCTGCTGCATAATTAAAACAACCCACCTGCTCCAAAGCCACTTCCTCAGCTGTGAGGCAGTACAGGCACAGATGTGATACCCTGCCATTATAGCCCCCTGTTCAGGGATGGCTTGGAGGCTGTCACGCTCACTGCAGTCATTCTGCCCGTAAAGTTCACTGAAAAACATTAGGCACCAAAACACTTCAGTGATTCTCTCCCTCGAGTTACAATAAACTTGTTTCCAATTTGGTGCCCGTCCATTGCTAATGTTACCATTTTACGCATGGTAATGACACGCATGCTGGTCACATGAACTTACCCCTTTCCTCTGGGGTCTTATGAATATATATCATGCATAATTAAGGCAGGCCTGTTTTGGCATACAAATTCATTAGTGTTTTAATATAAAAATGCACAAAAGGGGAATGAATGTTTCATGACAACTCAAATAACCCTTTCTGATAGAAAAATGTGACCACACTGAAACTTTCAATATATGTTTTTGTTTTCTAATGAAGTCAGCATTCAAAAATCTCTGGAGCATACTGCTAAAGACTGGCCGAGTATTTAGAAAATGGTAATGTACAGTTTTTAGCAGATTTCATCCAGATCTCATAATGTTTCCTAATGCTGTTGTATGACTGACATGAGTTTCTCCTATTAGAACAGAATTTCTCCCCCTCCAACAGCTTCCTATCGACATCTGAAATGGAACCTGCAGCTTCAGTTTCAATTCCACATCAAACAATCTAATGACACTACCATTTTTTATTTTTAAGGTATAATTCAAGTGCAGCCTTATATCACTGTAGTAAGGATCTCTTTCCACAGCATCTAAGAAATGAGATGTTGATTTGGGCTTCTCACATTTTTAGGAGGTAAAATAGGAAAGTGAGAAGTCTGGAAAGTTGTTATTTAAAGAGTAGATAGGGTCTATGCTTTTTAACCCTTTAATGCTTACGAGGATCTCTTTATGCTACATTAAAATATAGTACCCCATACTAGAGTATACACATGTCCAACAATAACACTGTTAGCATTCCAGCAACCTAGCACTCAGTAAACTTCATAACCATTTTGGATATGACAAATGCCAAAGCAATGGCTCAGAATGCCCAAAACTCAGCCTGACTCAAGACTGAAAATTTGGAAAATGACAATGATTCACATACTTTCTGTGAAAATCAAGGCTAAAATCTATTTCCTGCTTCGTCAGTATATTTTATTTTATTTTATTTTATTTTATTTTATTTTATTTTATTTTATTTTATTTTATTTTATTTTATTTTATTTTTATTTTATTTTTATTTTTATTTTTTTTGTACACTTGGAGTGGAACACCAATCTGCATCTTTGCCAGGCTTGAATTCTAGGTTTTTCACATTTTCATAGAAGCACAGAATTACTCAGACTGGAAAGTACCATGGGAGTCCAGGCTCTGCCCAAAGCATCTTCAACAGTGAATTAAGACCAAGTTGCTCTGTGTTTTCCATTTGGGACTGGGAGAGCTCACAACACTCACAACATCTCTGGAAAACCTGTTCTTGTCTTCACAGTGTTTTTCCTCTTATCTTGTGACAGAACCTTCTCTCTTGTCAATTTATGGTTATTGTTTCCTGTCCTCCTGCGAGACATTTCCATAAGAGCCTGGCTCCATCTTCTCCATAACCTCTCCTTGGGGCTGAGCAGAATGTTCCCTTTTAGTTCCCCCTGAAGCCATCTCTTCTCCAGGCTGAAGCATCCCAGGTCCCTCAGCCTTTCCAAACAGGGCAAGAGCTCCAGCTCCCAACCATCCTCGTGGTCCTCCACTGAACTCGCTCTGGCTTACCGATATCTTTCATTTTATTATTATTTTTTTCCTGCAGCCATTAAGAAATAGTTTCTGAAGTATTAAAAAATGCAATTAAATTCTGCGGGCTTAAGGTCCTCAGTTCCCAAGAGGACTCTGGGTCAAGTGCTTTCTGAAGGACACCTCCAGATATCTGTCTCACAGGAGATTACTGTTCTCATTGATCCCCTCCTAGGGTGTTACATGATAATGCAGCAAGCAATTAAAGCAGAATCTGCCCAGTCAGAAGCACAGGAGTTCAGAAAAATGTGAAGACGAAGCTGACTAAGCTGGTAATAATAATAATAATAATAATAATAATAATAATAATAATAATAATAATAAAATAAGGCTGTATATTTCCAGTGCCTTGTTTCTGTACCTTTGCCAGTTCCAGTCAGCTATAAGGCTCCATACTGCTTCAGGACACTACTTTTGAAAGCTTAAGTTTTTGTTGTTGTTGTTGTTTTTAATATGTTTATGAAGACATACACTATTTTAAAAGCTCTCATAATAGTTTATCTCAAAGTCTGAATGCCTTTTCACTCTGCAGTGAGAACACGAAATTTGAGAAGTTGTGTTAAAAGTGTGCAAGATATGTCCTTTGGTACCCCTGTAAAAAATACTACTGACTGCCTTCAAGCCTCACTCAACAAAAGGCTCAGCACCTTTGGGGCCGGCAGCTAGATGTTCCCTGGGCTCCCTGTGCATTGATCGTACTCAGCTCGGAGATGCAGAGACTGAGCAGGACTCACTCTCGTGCCCCCTTGTCTCTTGTGGCAGTGAAGAGAACTGCTAGATACAAGATCATCCCTCCCGTGCTGCTGTGCTATTTGTGTGGTGCAGGGGCTGGAAGAAGCAGGTTTCCTGGGAAGGATGAAAGACAAAACTTTGGAGGACGGAAGAAGTGGCAATAGAGGAAGGACTTTAGGACAGAGCCTAGGAACACTGTGCTTTCAGATGGGGATAAGAGGTATTTGGGTGTGGAGGTTGGAAGTGGGATCAAACAGTGGAAGAAAACAGCAGACAATAGAAACAGTGACTGATGTGTATTGACAGGATAGGAGCCAAGACAGGAATGCAGGACTTTTTTTTTTTTTCAGCCTTGTCCACATCCTCATGGTTGTTTAGTCTGAAAAGGTGTATCTGCTCCATGTATTTCCACTTACCCAGACCACAGAACTCCCCAGATCCTGAGAAAGGCTGGGAACAAATGATCATGGATGTGAAGGTTCAGATGGGTAAAAACTGTAACTGGGTCACTATCAGAAAGGAGCTGCACTATCAGAAAAATAGGCTGGTACACACAGATACTGTAGAGGCTGAGGAGATACAGCTTCCACTGAAGGCTCTTTTGTCTGGAATAGAAACCAGGATCCCAGAGCTGAAAAACAAACTAGCTAGCAGCACCTTCCTGTGACACTCAGTGCCAGCCTGTTACTCCCCCAGCTCACAATTTAGATGACAGTCTAATAATGCTGCTTCTTATTTACTTATCCAAGCAGTATAGTCCATACTGTGGATCCAAAGATTCAGCCCTGCTGCTAAGAGAAATAATGCAATAGCATGCATAGATTTTTCCCCTGCTAATGTTTTTAAGAATGTTAAAAAATAAAAAGGTGAAAAGTTGAAGAATGCATGATGAAATGCCTATTTTGATGCAATTAGGGTGTTGAATAGGTAAAGTTGTATCGCTTTTTTTTTTTTTTTTTTGGTTGAGAAAGGAGTAAATAAAAAGTACAAAACCTAAATGCATCAGTAGTAACATAAAGGAGTAGGAATTCTCCTAAAGGAGCCACTTTGCGTGACATCTACTTTGCCGAGCATGGATGAAAACAGACACGGAGTGCTCTAAGCAAATTCATCACATATCTCCCAGTAGGAGAAATCCAGAAAAAACATTAGTGCTTCTGTCAGTAAACTTCTAATATCTGGAAGAAAAATTATGTATGTAACACTGTATGCAGTACACCAAGTTCCTCCCACCTAACTTTAGTTAACTATACTAAAAGAAGCTGTTCAGATTTCCCTTCACGTGCAATGGAGAAAAATTTTGCCTAATCTCAATCCTTCTATTTAATAAATAAATAAATAAATAAATAAATAAAATTATGAAATTAATCAGTCCTTAAATTGGCTCATTAATTGTAAGGGAAATGAGGATGAATAAATAAAATGTAGTGTCTACACTAGGTGATAAATATTTTACCACTAAACAGTTCTGGAACCACTCTAAATTTTCAGTTCCTCTGTTTTACTATGTGATTTCTCATCAAGATCACAACATGAAGCTTGAAAATGTACTTTAAAATGATTGCAGCATTTATTGTAAATCATGCATTCACCAGTGACTTGTAAGATAAGCTGTGAGCAGAAGAGATGGTAAGAATCCTGTTGGCTATCTGTGAACCACAAAAATTAAGTTGAAAAACAGAAACAGCAGGAAGAAGTGGTTCATGCAGCAACATCAAAATGTTCAGAGAAAAATTCTGCAACTCGTAGTAAGAACCAAGATTATTTGAAAGTGCATGATGCCATCCCTTCATCAGATGGGCAGAGCATCAGTAAGGTAAAGAGGGGCTGTGAAAATAGAGATGCTCTTGTAAAATCCAGTGACATACATAAAAAACACACCAACCACTCTATGAAATAAATGCAGTAAGTGAAAAAAGAATTGTTATAAGTCTTTATCAGAGTATTTTACTCCTCTGCGAGTTTTTGAATTTAACTCTGGCCTCTCAACAGGTGCAAAGGAAGACAAAAAGAGCAAGACAGAGTAAGGTATCCAGAGGAAGACAACTTCTAGATTCTTGCAGTGCTAATAATGGGAGTGAAAATCAGCTACCAAATAGGGTTTGTGTCACAGAGGATGTGAATCCAATATCAGAAATGTTTGTCCTTGGAAAGGAAATTGTGTTGATCCTATAAATGCAGAAACTGTTGATGAGCCTGAGCTGACGTTCATATAGAAGCAGAAAGCCACAAATGCCAAAATGAGACCAGGGAAGCTGAATAAAAGAAAAATTCAAGGTCATCCAAGTAGCAAAGCAGAAACAGTGAGGCTAAAACTCCCTGTCCATTGACAATCACAGACACATTGACAAGCTCAACCACAGGGTTTACTTAACTGATAAACACTTAAAAACTATGATATACACTTTAATGGACTGCCTTGTGAGTTAATGAACCAGCACATTCCTCTAGATAGAATCAGAATAGCTTGGCTGAGATTCCTAAGCCATAATGCTTTTCCTCAACTCTTGTGCCAGATGCCTTTAACTTCCCACCAGGTATTCTTGCTGTTTCTCAACTTTTAAAAGTCCCTGGTCTTATGCACAGTGACAACTTGAAATTTCCAAGAATGGACTTTTTTTTTTTCTTTCTGATTTCTGACACACTCTTATGATAAAAAGTATACTTTCAGCTCTGCTTTGCCTCATTACCTTATGGCCTTGCTCTGCTCAGAGTTTTTTTCTCTAATAAAAATGCATCTTTTGTTAAGGACATAGCCCTTGGTGCACTTACGTAGAGTGATATTTTACTGCAGTTTGTCTTTCAGACTGCAGTGCAATGTTTTTACAGGTTTCTCAGAAGGCCTTACCCCTTATGGATTTTAATTCAGCAACAAACTTCTGCTCAGAGTGACTTGACTGAAGAAACAACTTTTGGCGGACACAGATACACTGTGCTCAAATGTTGCTCATAAGTAGAGCTCATCCTATGAGCCTTGGGAAATAAAAGTTTCCTAAGTTTCCCAGCCTGTCCTCTGCATCTGGTGGCCTTTTTCACAGTACAGTTCCTAAGAGTCCTAAATGCTAGAATGATGGTTATGGCAGCCTCAGCAACCTACCACTACTCTCAAGATTGTTTGGCTTCCTTTCCAACTTCCTCCAGAGTGTCCTGAATTTAAATGGGAATATACAGTCTTGCCCAGAATGCTCCAAGGAGGAGTGACAGCAACGTCCAGGTTACATCCCCCAGTCACAGATGCAGCTTTGTGGAGACCTTCAGAGGCTCTCCCTATTCACACAAATACACACCTGCTACAGGCAGGAAGGACATCAAGCAAATATTAAAAAGGGGAAAGGCAAATGTCTTTCCATAACCTTAGAGATGTTACCCTTATTGCAACTTCAATGTTCATGCAGGAACACCCAAATGCCAGCTTATTCCTGTACCAGATGCAGAAAGTCTCTCAGGCTTTCTCCTCAATTTGCAAAGAGTGCTAGCACCAGCCAGAAGACAGTGCCAGATGCAGAAAGTTTTAAAGCAAACTAATGGTGTTGGATACTCTCCTGCTCTAATCTCAATTTAAATTAGTAACTAGAGGCAACACACTAGGAGCTTTTCTAGTCTACTTCCTCAAGAAGTAAATCAAATCTCATATAAAATATTCAACATGTGTCAGCTGAGCACAGAGTGCTGCAAGTCTGAACACAGCCCTTAGTGTGCACTGAGGAAGCACTTTTCCTAAGATGCTAGAAATGTAGGCAGCTCAGTTTGACACTGAATCCAGTTTTATTTGTTTTAGAATATATGCTTCTCTGGAGGCATGCAAAATGATCCAGGGTGCTGTGGGGGATTTCACTGCTACCTCTCTTTGCCCTTGTACTTCTCCTCTTCTTTTTGATCTATTGCTCCCTACTGCCTAGGGCTTACTTCATATGCTCTGCAAGCCACTATCTGATCCATCCTCACCTTTCCTGTTGGCCACAGCCAGCCCATCCCACTACACCCAAACTGCCAATACACAACAGGCCCTAAATCAACACTTCCATGAGCCAGTAGCTTTTATCAGAAGGAGATAGGAACCCCAGCACTGGCAGCAATGCCAGCCCTGGCCAACAAAGATGTTTTTAGAATTATATCCTTGGCACCTTGCAGCATCTTTAACAAAGCTGGCAGTGACAACTGAAAAGCTGCCAGGTAGATTTGCCCTGAAGAAGGAAATGGGATGGGGTAGGGTGTGGTGGTGAAGAGAAAAAATTATTTCAGGACATATTTGCAATTTCTCACACATTTTTCTCACCCCTTCTTAACGTTTGAGAAGAGAGGGACATTACAGTGAGGGTCATGCCCCATTCAAACAAACATAGTGGTAATAGACCGGCATTGTAAAAAATATCACTCCCAGTCTGACCTGACAGATTAGTGCAATACACAAGTCCTGCCTAAATAAGTACTCTGGTAAGTTCATAGGCAAGATCAAAATGAATAGTGTGCAAATTAAGGTTCAGACATAAGATTTGGGTTTCATATCAAGGTCTTTTATTCACCAGCTGCACAGCTTCTGATATATACTTGTAATGCTTTTGTGCAAGTAAAGCCTGAAGAATGCATACATATGAAATTAAAGTCCTATTATACCTAAAAAACACATATTCAGCTCTAGCGACCAAAGACCCTCACACTGCAGCTACTTGCTGAAACTCTGAGATGCTCTGATAAAAATACATTTAGTCTTAAGGGGATGTATCCATAAAACCAACAATTTCAGCTCCTGCTTTCCATAAAGTGTGGAGAACAATTGCTTTTCTCTCCTGAGTACTATGAAGTGTAGCGTTTTAACCTTTGTAAAGTACTTTGTGATCCTTATGCAGGAAGTTCCACAGAAGTCCAAAGGACTGCTTTAGGTGCTTTGTTATACTACCAGTCAAAATAGTAGGCTCTCTCTGACAGTGTGGTTAAACTTCTCAAGGGTAAGTGAAAACAATCATGTAAACTGACAGAGCCTTATTTCAAATGGGAAAACAAATACAACTTCATGAAAAAGATCAAAAACACTCTCTGAAAAAAAAAAAGGCAAACAAAAATTAAAACCCTCTTCCCACTTTAACATCCCCCTGCATTCCCTGGATCCACCCGGTAGATTTACTGCAATATAAGACAAAACTGCTATCCCAGTGTTGTTGACTGGACAAGACAAAAGGAATAGGGGTGGAATCACAAAACAGCCTTTTTTTAATATATTCTCCATACCAAGAAGACATTCAAAGAGGTTTTCATCAAGAAAGCCATTCATATTCTTATATTGACATTTACCACCACAGGGAAACTGGAATTGGAATGGTTTTGACTATAGAGTTAATTCCTGTAAATCCCATGAAGCCTGTAGAGTCTTGGAGAGCAAAAACAGGCTTCAGTTTTATACTTTTCTTCCTTGTGTCTAGTGATGCCATCTCTCTTGCAGAAAAAAACAGCCCTGAACCAGTTACAATGTGCTTCTCCCTGACATTGATTCAGCAGAACTTTCTTCCATAAAGTAAAGGAAAACTAAACATTTTATGGTGTTGCCTTTGGAAAGCACTTCCTCATGTACCACTTACTTTTTAGGCCAAAGACAATAGCATGAACTGATGTCATGTTTGAGCACATTTGTGTCTTCTACAAAGCACACCTGTTTTCTCTAGCCACTGGGGCCAGGACCAAAGGACACAGTTATTCACAGAACAGCATCTTCTACTGCTTCTGGTAGACACAGTCACATTGGAGAAATGTCAAGGACCCCCTGACTTCTCATCCAAGATTTGGACACAACGAGCCTAGCACAGGGAAGGATCGCCACGTTAGACATACTTTTTTTTTCTGTACTGGCTACTGTGAGAAAGGTACACAAGAGTAGAATTTGGTTACTCTATTTCAGCAGACACTTTCACCTACCTGCATGTATCTTCATATGAAGACCTTCAAAAACCTCTGAGGGAGACTCCAGGATACAGAATAGAGCCCATCAAGGACAAACAAGGTAACTTCATGGTCTCTGACTAAAAAGACACCTGCATTTCATCATGGCAACAACAGTGTTGGCTGTAAGCACTTTGTCTCTATGCTTGACTTGCACCTCATCATACATCACACAACAAATAGGTACATCCTGAGGATTCACAAAGGCCCTCAACACCAGCTACTGCATTTTCAGGTAAGGCAACCAAACGTTTTTGAATTGTTTATTTCACACGCATTGGTAAAACTCCTGGGAAGTATCCATGCGTGTCTGGGACAGAAACTACAGAGGGGTGACTGACCTCTTGCCCATCTGCCACATGCTGCCTTCACCTTGCTGGCTCTGGCTGCTGCCTCGCAGGGCGTGCACCGTGACTGGCCTCTGTCAAGAGGAGCTGAGCAAAGAAAAAGACTCTGTGAGAGG